>NC_140587.1:198221079-199421079 GCF_964204655.1 Triturus cristatus | reverse complement strand
AAGAGGATCCTGCAGGCCACCACTGCTCTAAAGAGGATCCTGCAGGCCACCGCTGCTCTAAAGAGGATCCTGCAGGCCACCGCTGCTCTAAAGAGGATCCTGCAGGCCACCACTGCTCTAAAGAGGATCCTGCAGGCCACCACTGCTCTAAAGAGGCTTCTGCAGGCCACCACTGCTCTAAAGAGGATCCTACAGGCCACCACTCCTCTAAAGAGGATCCTGCAGGCCACCGCTGCTCTAAGGAGGATCTGCAGGCCACCGCAGCTCTAAAGAGGATCTGCAGGCCACCACTGCTCTAAGGAGGATCTGCAGGCCACCGCTGCTCTAAGGAGGATCCTGCAGGCCACCGCTGCTCTAAGGAGGATCTGCAGGCCACCGCAGCTCTAAAGAGGATCCTGCAGGCCACCGCTGCTCTAAAGAGGATCTGCAGGCCACCACTGCTCTAAGGAGGATCTGCAGGCCACCACTGCTCTAAAGAGGATCCTGCAGGCCATCGCTCCTCTAAACTGATCCTGCAGGCCACCGCTCCCAGAGCATTGAGTGTGGCAGGCCCCTCTGGCTCTCAGGCCTGACAGTAATTAAAAACTGACATTGAAATAGGTCCCTGTTGGGCTCTATGTTCACGTCCTTAACTCTACAGGCAAAACATTGATCGATTTCTGAACAATGACTTTAAAAACTCTTAAGGCAATCCAAGTCAGCACTGCAGTCCCTGGTTACACTTCACTTATGTTACATAATCTTGCATTCTGAGTGTTCGTTTTTTCCAGAATGTTGTGTTTCTGTAGTTTATTTTCACGCTGCATATTACTCATGCATAGTGCTTTCTGGGAACAGAGTTACCTCAACGTTTCAGGGTGAATTCAGGTTGTGTGCGGGTGTTTATAATGGTATACACAATTTAAAAGCTCTGGATCCTGCATGCCACAGGCGCCAATTGTAATTGGAAAGTAAGAGAAGGAAGTACACTGTTGAAATGTTGACAGTGAGAATGTTGAAAAAATGCAGTGCTTAAAGGTGAGTTGGTGCATGGCGTGTGAGTCTATGGGGGATGGCGAAGTGAAGGTGATGCAAGGAAGTAAATGCAGGAGTAAGTGGAAAAAGGTCTTGAAGAGGAAAGTTATGATGTGTGAGGTTTGCAAACAGGAGATTTCAGAAAAATGTGGGGGAGAAAAAAGGCAGAAGTGCCTAACAGAGTGGGAGACTGCAGAGGGAAGAGGTGTGAAGGAAAGAACAGGAGAGATTGAGACAACAAAGACCACTACCCCTTCCACACACCTTAGTAATGTTTCATTCAGTCTAATAATTTCAGAATTGAAACATTTTTGAGTACAACAACATCACTGTTGCTCAATTATCCTATACACCTAATAAGCATGGACAGAGCCAATAATTCAGGCTTGTTTTGGGTATATGTCCGTTGCTGTGTTTTATGCCTGGAAGCTTTACTAGAAATGGGATGAGAGGCTCACGGAGTAACTCATGGCTCTTACCTTCTCTTCATTAGGAAAAGCTGCACACCTTGCAACTTGAAAGGTGCTGACGTCACTCCTATTTAGAGAATTCTTGTGAAACTCATAAATATCAACTTCAAATGTAAAAGCTCCTCTAAGTCAAGAGAAATCTATCTACTCTTGCTCCAGTTTCAGAGCTCTATCTAGCACTAACCGAGAACGGTTTATTACCATTATTTCAAGGAATTAAGGCTGAAAGCAGAACCCGCACCCTGCCCACCATCTTCTCTGTGATAATATTGCTCTGGCACTGGTGGGTAAGATCTCTAAAATGTAAGAGAGATTCAGTGTCCCCGTCATGCAGCCAGAACCTAGTCTGCTATCTTCCCATCATCCCATGTACCACTTCTACTCTGTGCTCTCACATAATGTACACTCAACCCTCACACTTTGGAATTTCAGACCCATTTCTCTGCTCACTGGGGTCTCCATGAAGAATGAAAAAAATCGTAAATACTCAGCTAACACTATTCTTGGAACCCTTCAAACTCCTCCACCCATCACAATCAGGCTTCAGCCCTCTCCACAGCACAAAGACAGCACTCATGGAAATAACAGACGCCATCAAATTTATGCCGGCTATAATGGGGCATTAATCCTGTTATCTGCCTGCGGTGTCTGATGTGATCTCGCATGAGATCCTCCTATACCGACTTACCTCCATTGGAGTGGATGGGAAGGCTGTAGCTCAAGTCGTTTTTCTCTAAAACAAAGACCCACAAGTGTGGAGTAAGGCCTCGGTGTGTGTGTGTATGTATATATGTATATATCTCCATCCTCTGGCATACCTAATCTTTGGTATCCAGGTGGTCTCCTAGGCAGACGATACCCAACTTCTGCTGACCTACGACAACAATGAGTTGGAGGCCAAGACTACATCTGCAGCCATCATGTTAGAATCGATGGGATGGCTTAAAGCCAACTGTTTACAATGTAACTTAGAGAAAACTGAGGTCCTGCTGTTTGGTGTTGACCACTTGCCCAGATGGTGAGGTCCTGGCCAGCCAGCTGCACTGCAAACCTCATCCTGCTGAGGTGGCCAGAAACCTATGGGTACTTGTCAACTCACATCTATCCTTTAAACACCAGATCTCAGCTGTGGTTGAGTCTGCATGCCGGATACTAAGGATGTTCAGAACATTTCTTAAACTCCTGCCATGGGAAGCCCAGAAAACAGTAGTTCAGACATTGATCTTATCAAGGTTGGACTACGCCAATATTTCGTATGTAGGAGTGCCAGAATATCTTAGCCAGAGATTGCAAAAGGTACAAAATACAGCAGTTCGCCTTTTGTTCAATCTTCCCAAACATACCTCAATCTCCTAGCACCGTATCCAGTTGCACTGGCTACCAGTGAGGAAAAGGGCCATTTTTAAAGCCTTGATGGTGGCACATTCGGCCTTCTATAAGACAGGTCTTAAATACCTGTATAAAAGGATGACCAGAATAGTGCCCTAAAAGATCTTTGCACTCACAGTCTGCCTGGCTGGTGATAATTCCTTTCATCAAATAGAAGAAGTAGGGCGGTTCAGCCTGTTCGGTTCTGGCAGCTAAATACTGGAATAAGCTCCCCCTCATATGCATTCCGGATAAAAATGTGTTCCGAAAGCAACTGAATATCCATCTGTTTAAAGGATAAGGTGGTTGTTATCCTCCTAGGGGCTGTTCATCTCCGGGTCAGGACACTCTCGTAGTAGCCGAGTGTTATAGAAATCCCTTCATTCATTCATTCACACAATGGGAGATTAGTCACCTCCGATTGAAATCTGTTTGCTGTATGCTTGGGACACAATATTCTGACTCTTGCATCCTATTTTGTTCTTTTTACCACAGCTTTCACCTCTAGGTATGGTTTTCTGGCTTGGAAAGTGGCAATTGTTACCCATTCTTAAATACATTTCATCCTGATTGACCTCCTCAGTTTTCGAGACATCTGGATGTTTCGCGGCTTATGATGTAAACTTTCTAAAAAAGCCCTGGCTACCTGCCCTTCAGATTGTCTCCACATGATATTCTGACAATTATCAGGCTCGCTCCATGTCTGCAGGGGCATGGACAACAGACTGGTCATTGCTCCAGATGACTGACCCTAACCTGGCTCTTGATTCAGGCAACGCAGCAATATTGGTACTTTCGGACCTATCCACAGCATTGGGCACAGTGAACCACACCACTGTCATTGAGAGACAAGCAGAATCCGGTCACTTGGGAAGGCTATCAGCTAGTTCTACTCTTTTCACTGATCAGGTGCAGTGTGTCTCCCTGCCTCCCTTCAGGTTGTGCCCTTTACCAGTTATATGTGGGGTCGCGTTCCACAGCACTCAGCTCTGCAACATATTTAGTTTAACTTATCTAACTATCAGACATTTGGCTTCATATTTTTCTCCTCAACTCACTACATAGAGATAATTTTCAGCTTGTCCAGAATTGACGCTATACCCTTCATCGACAACAATAATGCCTGATTGCCATCTAACGCAGGGTAAACAAGTACTTTACAAAACTCAAACTTTGAGATGACAGTGACAACGTTGACCACACCAGGTTTCTTCTGACCACCCTCGGCTGGCATGCCCACTCTACCAGTCCCTTAAGCAAAGATATATATATTTATTTTTTTTGTCCTCATTTGCCAAATACCCTCTTATAGGAATCACCAACCACCTTGTGTGTCATGAACTGAGAACACAGCTCCAACTTCTCAAGTTAACTCTCGTTCCAGGACACAATTCACGGAATGGCGGAAGATAAGTCCACAATGAGGGATACTAGTTTGCGATATTACTCCGTCAAGGTATCTTTCAACCTGATGTGGCGAATCATTGAACAGTAAGACCAACGTTCAAGATCCATAGAGTAAAGTAGGCATAATCATAGGACCCGGGAAAAAACAAAAAAAACCCGGCGCCCTATTTCCAATTTAACAGAAAATCCCAGAAAGCCAAACTTTTTTTGCTGACACATCTAGCCAGGTCCACCTTAGATGTATCATATAAGGATGTCAACCAATCTGCATGTGATGGGGCAGTGGCGTCCACCCAAAATCTGCATATTTGACGTCTTGCCAGAAGGATAGCATAGAAAAGAAAAGATCTTGCCTGGCCGAGAATATTTTCATCAATGCCAAAAATAACTAGTGACAGTGTAATGTGCACGGGGAAGTTAAGTATAGAGTCCAACGTCCCCTTTATTTTCTCCCAAAAAGTGCAGATAGCAGGGCAGTCCTTGAACATGTGTATATCTGAAGCATCAAGAAGGTTGCATTTGTTACACCTCTTTCCTGGCAAAAATTTGGATAATCTTAGAGGAGAGAGGTATGCGCGGTGAACGGTAAAGAGGTGGTTACGCCTTAGCCAGGCAGGTTTGACTAATTTATGTAGAAGAGTAAATGAGATAAGCCATAATTGCTCACACTGACGCCCCATCTCTTCCCCCCATAGTTGATCAGGGAGGTTAAAGTCTCCGTCCACCTCCTCCAAAATACTCCAATACCAGTAGGCCACCTCTTTACCGCCCGCCTGCCTAACCACAAGCTGCTGTTCCAGGTTACTAAATTTTCCCAACGGGACAGCTTTTCTACCTAGGGCCCGGGCCCAACTATCAAGCTGGATATATTTAAACCTCGAAAGCCTGGGACCAACCTTGTCCCTTAGTTCGTCCCATGTCACCAGTGAGTCATTTACCAACAACTCTCCCCACCTTACAATTCCAGCATGTTTCAAAGGAGACGCCAAACTGTCCCTCAAACACATTGGTAAACCCGGGGAATCCCACACCGGGGCGTAGTTTGAAAAATAAGACAACCCTATTTTCTTTTTTATCTGGGCCCAGAGTCCAGGCATAGATTGGAGAGTCTTAAGTTTGACTTTCTTGAAGAACTTTTGGTCTCCAAACTTAAACAAAAATCCCTGGGAAGATAGATCAGCCCCAGCTAACATGGCCTGAAACATTAATCCTATCGACGAGCCGGTTGGCGATTTTAAAAGCATTCTAGAATAGGACAATTGAAAGGCCCAAGCATAATACTGCAGGTCGGGTAACGCCAACCCACCCTTTTCCCTCCTCCTTCTCAATTTCTTCCATGCCAATCTAGTGGCTTTATACTTCCAAATAAATGAGTTAATTTCACGCTGAAATGTATCTAAATGATTAGACTCAAAGGCTAGGGGAATGGTGTTAAAAATGAAAATAAACTTAGGCAGGATAGACATCTTCACTAAATTAACTCTCCCCAATATAGATAAAGGGAGGTAGGACCAAGCTTTTAATTTTTTTTGACAGTCTTTAAAGACCCGATCCAAGTTGGTTTGCGCAATATTCCCTACTTCTTGAGTGATACGAATGCCGAGATATCTCATAGAGGAAGTCACCTCAAGTTGTGTGTTGTTTATGTTCTACGCCATTATTTCCGTTTTACTTGCGTTTACCTCGTATCCGGATAAATATAAGGATGTCGTCCGCAAACAGGGCTACCCTCCTTTCCCACCCCTCATATTTAAAAGGGGGAATATTAACCTCCTCTCGTAGTACTTGGGCAAAAGGCTCAATGTACAAATTGAAAAAAAGGGGAGAAAGGGGGCAGCCCTGTCTTGTCCCCCTTGTGATTTTAACAGGTTCTGACAAAGTGTTGTTTACTAAGAGTCTAGCAGAAGGGGCCTTGTACATGAGAGAGATCGCCCGACAAAAGTTATCTCCAAACTTAAATTTTTTTAATACCGCAGCCTTAAGCAAAGATCTTAGACTTTAGATTAGACAATGGCCTGACCATGTCTAATCAAAGTGGCTGAGTTGTTTCCACCTTTTCTCCGCCAGCTATGTCTTCTGAGGAATTTTTCTTCCTCTCCTTCCTTCTCACACACAAACGCTGCTTGCTACCATCTATATATTTAGCAGCCTGGGATATTTTAATGTGCCTTATCTGGCTCTTGAGCTTTAGGGAGATTCCGTCTCAATCAAATTACTGCTGTATGGCTGAATACCTATAATGGCAAATTCAGCCACCTTACTGAATCTCAGAAACATCTTCACTGTCTACCTGTATTCTACAGCATTCTGGGTATGACCCGTTGCTGTATTCAAGTGCCTTTTACCTCACTAGACCATATTTGTGTGTAAGCTGAGATCTTACTGGCCAACTGTATGCCTGAGTATGAGTCCAATTGTCTTCTCAAAGTATACAAGATACAGCACACTGGTGTGAGTGACGAGCACACACTGTGCTTGGTCCCATCACTGAAATGTATCACCTTAAGCCCATCACTCTCTTCCAGATCTTCTAGCTTTTAGGAAAGCTATAAACCCTTCCTGTTCTGCCACATTCATCTTGTGTCCCCTTCTTATGCCACAATGGCAAGAACCCTTAGGAATCAAGCACGCTTTATAAATTAACTTAAGACATAAATCAGTTGTAGCTCATTTTGACTTCTTCAGAGGGGTGCAGCAGCTAACATAGTCATGCAGCATAATACCTCTACATATGTTCAAATAAGAACAAACAAGCAAAATGGCCAACAGCAGTGAAAACGTTTGGGTTGTACAAAACTAATAATGTAGCATAAAACATGTTTTATTTCTCCTAAAGGCGCTTAAATCAGACCATAAAATGTTGACATAATGCAGTAAACCTTCAACTTGGTGGCAGGCGTATACCTGGGGCTGAAGGTGTATACTGTTGTGCAGCAGTATTTATCTCCTGGATGACACCAACACAAGAGGAAACCCCCACTCTGATTACTTGGTGAGGCAGAGGGGAATTGAAGGTTTTGTGCCTTGTTCACAAGTAATTTTACACTTCCATACTACTTATGACGCTGGCCTAGGAGACCTTGAAGGCCTCTAAATCAGACATGAGATGAAGTATAAATGGTGGCCGACCATCCTGTGATGCAGCACCACTGTTCTGGAATGCCCCTCTGGTGTCACTTTGATCTTTCCAAAGACCTAGAGACCTGTTGAATGCCTTAAATAAGGATTATGCTGTGCTTTGCTCAGATTTGAAAGCTATCTTGGAAGATGTGTTTTGTAAAAATGATGTTGTAAAACATACAATGTTAATCAAAAGAGGTAGAGAGAGGTACGTAGTGGACCTTGCCTCCTGTATCACAAACTAATCAAAAGAAATCCACTAGAACGTTTACACTGATATCCTTCCAGATATATTAGTATTCCTTAAGGGAAAAGATTTATTTTTCTTAAAATAACCCTCACCCACTAAAAGGCCCCTTGGCGGCATGCTTCATCATCGGGTTCTTCCCGCCCGCTGCGGGACGGGGCGTGCTGCGACCGACAGAGACGTGGAAGCACTTGCTGGAAGGTGTGGGCTATATTACTAAAAATAGCAGTGGGGGGGGTCAGTGAGATAGTGAACAAAATTTCTAAAAAAATACCTGGCCACTAGGAACCTTAACTTTATTGAATCCTGTGGCTGGTATTGTTAAAAAGGGGTGGTGGGAGGTGCACAATATAATTAATGTGTTATTCTTGGTCTACATGTTTCAAGCCTTCCCCTACGGCTTTTCGTCAGGACCAAGTACAATTGATACCCAATACCACTCCTGAGTAATGGCTGATGTATTCCTCAGTGCCTATTCATTATATATATATCATTACGCATTATACAATACCCAATTGGTATGATGCTTCCATACTACCTATTTAGTATGATGTCTCAATTCATTTTATTATTATCCTAACTTTTCCCCATGAGCTCTGCACGGGTGGGGAGGGACGCTTGTAGTCACACTTTCCTCAAAGCTACTCCCTCGCCCAGCACATTTTGCCTGCACGTGGCTCTGGGTAAAACATACCAACAGACTGCGGCACAGGGAACTCAGTCCCTTAACTATTCTGTCGCAGGCCTGGTTTCTTCTGGAATTTCTGTGTTTCGCACATGCTTTTGTCGCGCCGCAGGCTGAAAGGTCAACAAGAATCAGTATTTGAATACTTTGACACTACAAGCTCTACAAATCCATTTTCAATACACAGACTGATTGCAAGTTTGGTTTTAAATACATGCATTTCTGAATTCGATATGGAAATAAAATGCACCACAAGTGAATATCATGGACACCACAAGTTTATTTTGGTCTCAACGTTTTTATTGGAACTGTATGTTATATGTCATACACTTGTAACCAGAATCCTCTATCAGGCAGACAATCACACAAAATAGAATACATAAGACACAGAAACTTGCAGTTACATATTACATACTAACACCCACAGTATAGCATGAGATCTGACAAGCATTGATACTGCACAGTCAGTATTTGCACTGGCCTAAGATTGACATAGAGGCGTGTGGAGGGCAGGATGTATGTACACAGTTGTAAGGTCAGTGCAGTAGTCACCGGAAGTGAATTCCATTAAACAGTGTACAGCTATGTGTTTCTTCCACTCCCTCCACCACCCCTCTTTCGTGGAAAGTCTGTCTTCTAGTTCAACACCATGCCTACATTTATAGAAGCTGAATAAAGGTGTGTGGAGTTTAAACCCTATGGCAACAACGGAAGACCCCAAGTCAATGAAGCACTGTCTCTGTTAAATGGAGGTACGCCTTCGCGTAAACTCCCCTCGAGAGAGGGTGTACTACGACACCTACGTACAGAGATCTTTGGACTGTTCTGTTACTGTATGAGACACCTAACATTCCTCTAGAGCTTTGAAAGTTACTTTTGAAGAGCCTATTCCTACAGGTATTATAATTAAATGAATTCTATATTTCCCCATAAATTGACTTCTTTACGGCCATCATATATCATGCAAAGTGGCGTAATTACAGTTTATTATATCATAACTAAGTTCCAGGTGCTCACTTGAAGCATTTTTTTAAAAATGTGAATTGAGGATTCAACTTTGCAAATATTCTTCTTCAAGCATCCTTACAACATGAACCATGCAATGAGCGCCCGCCCTGCATCGAACTGCAGCTTATGCTTACAGGGCAAGACACTGAAGCGATTCCTAAAGATAGGAAAGAGCTTCAGGCGAAATTCTCAATTTGCCTACGATCCTTCTAAATTTACAATGCACATTTCTCAGTAGTGTGCCGCCGAAGGCAGCAGATACAGCAAAAATATTGGAAGACTCCCAAAGAAGCTAGTAAAGGGAAGTAATATTACGTCATGAGAAATGCCATTGTTCTGCTAAACATGTCAATGATTAGAACTGGGATATTTACCTTGAACAATGAGTTCATTGCCTTGCGTTTGAGAAAATGAACTGTAAACCTACTCCGCAAACCGATTGCGAATGATGCATGTTGATTGGTCGTTGAACTGTTCAACCTACCAGAGAATGCACAGACACGTTAAAGATACTGGTAGATGTGGGAGCGCAGCAGAAATAAGGGCTTTCTTTCCACAGGTAATATGAGATGGTGCAAGGTTAACCCAACTGGAGTCTAGCGGAGAGACAGAACCATAGTGGTCACCGGACATAAAGTCCGCAACGGGAGGACTTACAGTGCTCTGGTGATTAGTGCATAATAAAAGAACCTTCATTGAACATTAATGCCACACACTATGCAGCAGGAGGGTAATGAATTCCAAGACCCTGAGCATATAGCAGTAAACTTCTGCAGTGAGATGCCAAAAGTAGCCCCTTCTTCTCCAGGATGGGAACCAATTAAGCGTAGTGGTTAGCAGGTAGCGGCGCACATAGGTCATTCCCGAAGAGAGCTGTGCCACCAACTCTTGATCAAGGCTGCGTTGGAATTCTAGACCGTAATGGACAAAAAAATAGTCTTTATGGAAAGTGTGTCCTACCATTTTCTTCTCTAATCTATCGGGCACCAGTTTTACCCTTTCTTTTAAATCCTAGATACAAGCCTTTGGCTTTGCAGACCATTTGCAATTTTGTCCTCCCCCACAACAACTGCTGATTTTGCAGTTTTGGGGTAAAACATCCTTTAATTGCAACTGATTCCGACTATCCGAAAGGCGAACACAATGACGTGCACATCATGATTGGTTACATCAATTAGCGTGTATTCAACTCTTGCTTAGCACGAGCTGACAACTAACAAACATAGGAAGGGCAGCTGTAAACACTTTTTGAATGCTTTTTAAAATATTTACCAATTGTTTTATGATTTGAAACAAGGTATGAGCAGAAAACCTCAAACAATTAAAATGTTAGCCTAAGCACAACAATGGTGAAAACAGGCCTGGCAGGGTTTCCCAGGTCCATGCCTGATGAGGTGCTCCAGTCCTGGATTTTATATTTTGAAACCTGGAACTTGCACTTTTATTTACTTAATTATAAAAGCAGGATTGCAAGTCCTAGTATTCAAAGAAAAAAACCAGGACAGGAGCACCTCATCACGCATGGACCTTGAAACTTGGCAGCAATGTGAAAACCCTGTCACTGTAGTAAAATTTCGATCACAAAATGAAACTCTAAAAAAAAATTAGCAGCTAACATCTGCTAAGTGAAAAAAGCTCATTTAAATGATTTCTGATTTATGCCTCGTGTTCAGTGCACTTTAACTATAAGGTGGTTTACTTTACGAAATGGGTGGACGAATATGGGTTTGATGAGCTCTCTCAAATGTCAATGAGAAGCATGGTGACACAACAAAAACATTTGGTAGGGTTGGGAATGATGTTGGACAATAAAACCTGCTCCCTATGTAAAGGATGCCTCGCTCTTTCTAACAACCAGAGGTCTACACATAATAGCAGTAATCCCCGCGGTCTGCTTCGCTTCAGGTCAACAAAACGTGCAGCAGCCATCCTGAGCTTGTTGCTTAACCAAAGGCATTCGCCTCAATAGAAGAAGATCTTGATCCAGTGTCAGGTCACTTCAGTGTAGCTGTAGTGAAATAGTGATCGTTTTTCAGCTGCCATGCCAGACTCAACTGTCTTAAATAAAATTAGTGCATGTTTATTTTAACATCATTTTCTCAGCTTATTTGCAAGGACACGCGTGGGGACTATTTCTAAGACGTAAAGAACCCTAACCAGTAGTAAAAGGTCATCACTGACTGTTGAACAAGAGGAGAACAGGGAGAGTCAAGTACTATGTTACCTAAACAGCTGGGCTGCCGAATAAACAAGCAGCACCAGCCTCCAGTATAACACCTCAAGGTCATTGACAGGCACTAGGGCAGCCACGGTCGAGCAGGCCATAAGAAGTCAGATCTGGCCGAGGCCTGTGAGAAACCAAGCCAGAAGCCCACCTGTCTCATGAACAGTTCTGTCCTTCCAGCGACACAGGCAGCACCAGCTCGTTGTTTCAACAGCAGGATCATGTGGGCTGCCTTGTGTTAGAAGTGTTAAACCATACCAGTCTGAAGGTTAACACGCCCGCTAAAGACCCTGCCTGCCATAAGCAGATCAAGACCGCTACTTGTCACACGAGGAACCAATCCTGACTTGCCACAAGCAGCATCATAGCCTCCTGGTCATGCACAAACTTAAGGATCTAGTTTTAACAATGGAATCAAACTTTGCCTTACATCATCAGATCTAGCCCTCTACTTGCCACAGCAGAATTAACCCATGCTTGTCCTAGGCAGACCTAAACTCATACAGATTCAGACCTGGTTTCCTGCAAGCAAATGCAAACCTATAGACATCACAAGGAGAATTACGTCCTTCCTGCCTCAAGAAGGTTTAAACCTCTATTTATGTCATGCAGGAATAACTTCATCCTTTCACAGGCAGTATTTATAAGTCCCTTCCTCCCTTAATGCAGATTTAAAGCTCAACCTATCACTAGCATAGTTAAGTGCTGCCTGTAATTAGCAGCTTCAGACCTCCTCCGGTCACAGGCAAACTCGGAGCTTGCCTCCCACAGGCAGACTCAGATCCAGCCTGCCAGAATTAGATTCATATCTCTACTGTGACAAGCAGATTCCATCCCTCCAGGTCATAAGCGTGCTCTGACCTGTGCCCACAAGCAGGCTTTACTCTGGCTTGTAATAAGGAGATTTATGTTCCCACTTGTTATGAGCATTTTTAAACCCCGCTTGTCATAGTCAGCTTTAGGCAGCCACATATAGCAGGCAGAATTAAATCTAGCATGCCACAATTAACTTCAGGGCATTACATAAAACAGGCAGAATTAAACCTAGTTTGCCGTATGCATCTTTATGGAGCCACTTGTAATATGCAGAATTAAGCCTAGCTTGCCATAGGCAGCTTCAGGGACCCACTTGTAACAGGAGGAATTAAACCTAGTTCGCCGTATGCAGATATACGGAGCCACCTGTAACAGGCAGAATTAAATCTAGTGTCAGGGGTGGCTCCTCCGCTAAGGTGGAGGAGCGTCGCATCATTGCTCTTGAAGCAGTGTAAAAGGAAAAATACAATGATAATATCAGAAATTATCATTTTATTTTTAGTATCTTCCAGCCAGGTAAGGGCTGGGCAGGGTTGGGCCAGGATGGGCTCCTGTGACGTAGAGGGAGGAGGAGTGGTTACTGCTGCATGAAGTGCGCATGACAATTTGGCCGGCCGGCTTGGGCCGGCCAAAGAGTCATGAGCACTTTGCATGTTTTCCACTGAGCTGTAATGCACAGCCTCTGTGGAGAACATGCACAAGCTGTCATTCCCCGTCTGAGCACCGAACCACGCCGCTCAGACCAATTATGAGACTTCTGTCATGGTGACAGCAGCATCGTGATTGGCTTAGGGGAGCCTGGGTGCTGCCGGGAGCCAGCAGAACATGGATGAGGATCAGACCTCTGCCTGTTGCACGTGAAGCACGTGATTACTATATGCTGCCTATGGCAAAAGCCAGAACCTGAGATGGGACAAGCAGGGTCAGGATTCCAGTGTGTGATCTGCCGCAAGCAGAGACAGGCGAGCACTGCCTGTTGCAGGCATTTTGAGGGTAGAGGCAGATGCTTACTTGTAACAAATGAGGGGGGGCTTAATGTTTCACCGACACAACAATTATTATGACGACCACCAACAGAATCGCCAGCCCCGAGAAGATCAGGCAGCACTTCACCTTCCTGGCCCGTCTCTGCGAGATAAGAGAGAAGAAAAAAAGAACAATTTTAAGATGAATGAATGAATGCATCATTTACTCATTTCACACACGAAGGGCTCAGGCAACGCACACAAACAATCTGGTAAAGATGTCCTCATGTTTTCCGATTAACAAAGAATACTTGTTTAGTATCCGGAACATTTTGCATTTGAAATGATTTCACTGCACTTTGCAAAAGCGTATTATCTGTTCTTGGCCAAGCAGGCCTGACTGCATCTTGAATGTAACATGATTGCCTCTTGTGTTTTCATTTCTCCGCTCATCGGGCGTAGCAGAATGAGTACTAATGAAATGCTCTGTGTTGACATGCTGTTCTCGAAGAACTCCAGAGGGCGCTTTTCCCATCAGATGTAACTGCCTGTTCTCTGTGGGTCTTTGCATCCAATGAGATGCCATGGATTTGTGAGTAACAAGATTGTACTGTCACAGGATTCCACAGCGGTATGAATACAGCGCTACGAGACCTCTGGGTAGAAGTGCGCTATATAAGTACAAATACATACATACATACATCCGGTGACACTAGGTCAACAGGGGCCTAATTAACATTCATCTAGGGGGTAGTGCTGGGATGGCGCTATGTACTGTGGCATTTCAATCAATCAATCAATCAGGGAATTATGACACGCGCTCCTCATCCGTGAGTGTCTCAAGGCGCGGGGTGGGGAGGGGGGCAGCAGCACCGTTCAGTCGAAGAGCCAGGTCTTGAGGCTCTTCCTGAAGGTGTGCAGAGTGGGGGAGCATCTGATGTTGACTGGGAGCTCGTTATTAGGATTGGGATTAGGATTCAATGAGTCCCACTACATTCAGTTCCTTTTATAGTGAGTAGGTGAATTTTGCTGTGTATTATAAAAGGAGTTAAAACTGGAGATGAGCCATGCCTGGTCTGACTCTTGGAGAGCAGACACACGTCAGCCTGTCTCTTGCTTAGGACTTAGAATATTATCTCTGAGACTTGACTTTAGATCATACCTCCGGCTGCATTTCATTGAGCCTTGTGCTAATTCCTTATATACGATTTATTATGTACGCCGACTAATCATTATTTTTGCCTTCTGTAATGCACTTTTAATCGTTAATAAATCTTCATAGTTTCCAATTTATACTTGTCTCAAGAAGGCTTATTTACTTATTATGCTGCTTGATTATTTCACAATTTTTACTTTTTTGTTAGGGGTGCATTAACTACAACCTTCTTGTGGCTAGCATCGCCCCCATCCTGCAAAGGCACTTTATTCTATATTTTACCAGATTATCAAAGATAGTATCAACAACAGGAAGGGGTTTTCAAGTACAGGAAGTGGCGGGGGGTGGGGGGGGGGGGGGGGAGACTGTTTGGCTATTGTTTGCAACATGCAAGGAGCTAACCAGGGCCGGCCTGGAAACGCATACCAGCCCTGGCAAATACGTGTGGCCGGCCGGGCCGGGGTGTGTGGGGGGGGGTTGCTGGGGGAAACTCTGCTGCTGCTTTTTGTTACAGGTGCCAATATTGCAGCACTGCTGCAAAACCAGCCTTCAGTAACAAAAACGGCCCCCACCTGTCCAGGACCGGCCCCCACCCTTCCGGCCCACCGGGAAAACACTCGGTGCCCGCTACGGCCAGTCCGGCCCTGGAGCTAACCCGCAAAATCCCAACACTCTTGCAAAGTGCTCAAAAGAGACAAAAAAACTTCAGGATTCCATGAATAGTGGGTGAAAGTGGCAGCAGAAAGAGTAGTTATGAGAAGATGAGTGAACAGTCAACTTACACATTTATTTGTTTAAACTATGCCCCAAAGAAATTGGCAACAAAGACAAATGTGACAGTAAATAAGTTCCGGCTTAATTAATTGTTCTCATGTGGTTAATGCACCTGCTGCAAAGATTTGTGCGTACGCAGGAATTTCCTGGTTACAATAACGCTACGATAACTCTGGTAGTTAATGCACTTGCTGGAGAGATCTGTGTGCGGTCTAGTCACAGGTGTAACTCATCACGAAACAACAGAGAGGGTTAATGTACCTGCTGCAAAGCATAGCGCATAATACGCAGGTCACTGATTTGTATTTTACACAGATAGGCCAGTGTCGTACTGCTTTGGTCACAGAGATTCTTGTGTTACCTGCACTCCTAAGTTACGACCCTTGTTACATAGCGCATTGAGTCATGAATCAGCATCAAGGAGAAGCTCGCAGACTGCAAGGCACAACTTTAGATCCTTGCTATCTTCTTCTCAAGCTTTTGTTAATCAAAGGCTGCAGAAAAGGGCTCTTCTGGGTGCTCATAAAACCTTACTAGCACAGGCCACCCACATCAGTGTGGTCTTCAGAGCTCATACACGTTTTAAAGCTAACTATGTGTTTGTAGAGACCAAGTGCTGTTAACATGCAATGCGTACAGGTGTACAGCTATATGACTCCTACACCTTGTGCATATCTTGTCTTACGTAACATTTCCTGTATCTTGACTCACAGTTTCCTGATTCATTGCCTCTGTGTAACCGTGTGCTCTGACAGCCTACATTCAGATGAATGCCGCCACAGAAGAAATTCAATACTAATACATTAGTAAGTGTAATTAGGCTAATAGAGAGATAGCTATGACGTTCTTGCAGAGCTTGCATATCTCTTTGTAGAAGGGTTGGAAAAGTGAAAACTCTTCCTTCAAATCGCAGTTTATTTCTTAAGCACTTATGAGGTGGGAATGTGCAGTCTTTGGTTCCTCAATGGCATCAGCGGGTGAAGTACCAGCGAGCATACGCCCAGGCTGAGACTCGAACAGAAAGGGGTGCTGATGGCCCTGTAAATAAGTCATTTGTGTTGGGCCCACCTGGACGTAAAACATAAGAGGTCACCCTGATGTTTGCTGCTGAGTGTGTCCTGGAGTTGGCAGGTTACACCAGGACAACCAATGTCTCACTGAGGCCAGCCCAGATCCCGGGTTTGTCTCAATAATGGCTGCCAGATCCGCGAATCTGCTGGGTCCACCTCATTTCCTGCACTGCCACAGAAGGGAATGTCAGGATCTAGTGCTGCCTGAGCGACAGCTCTGCAGGTGAGTCCTGAGCTTGGGTGTTGTGTGTGCCTGGATTGCTGTTGGGCAGTTGCAAGCTACTTTAGCAGCTCTACTACTTCAGCCTGGGGGTCATTTTGTTACACTTGTGATGAGGACTTACTCATGCATAACTACACACATCCCCAGGAAGGTTCGTGCCAGTCTCCTTTGAGGTTTGAAGCAGCCATCAGGGCTGTCGCAATGGGAGGGGCCAGAGGAGGAATTATGACTTTGGCCCGCACTTTCCAGCAAGCTTCCCGTCTTCATTTATGACACATCTTGTGTGACCAGAGCACTAGATGGGCCAGATGCCATGTTTTATCTTTCCATCAGCATTCCAACATTCCAATGTTTATCAAAGGCCTCACAGAGCTCAAGGGGATTTGAACCCCCTCTGGCTCCGTAGGGTCTTTGTTTTATAAATTAGAACATTGTGCCCTCTAGGGGTGGAATGTTCTAATAGCCTTAGAGCCCTCCATAGCTGGCAATACCACCCATTAAAGGCCAGCTATCTTGTTAAAGGGCTCGGGCCTTTAACGCTGGAGCGTGCCTTTAATGGCCAGTAGAGCCCGCTACGGCGGGCTCTAAGGCTATATTTGAACATTGGAATGTTGGAGACAATGAAGTTCTCAGAGCTTCTAAAGGCTGGTAAAAGCCCGGACCTCCAACATTCCAATGTTTGTCGTTCACAGATATTGCTGTGAACAAAAGCCTCATGGAGCCCAGGGGAATTGAAATCTCCTTGGGCTCACTGAAGCCTCTGCTAAATTTGTTAGAACATTCTGCCCTCTAGTGGCGGAATCTTCTAACAACCTTTTAGCCCGCCGTAGTTGGGCTATTCCAGTCATTTAAGGCCCGCTCCCTAGTTAAAGTCCCTTGCCTTCGACTCGGGCCTTTAAAGCTGGAGCGGGCCTTAAATGGTCAGTATAGCCCAGCAACGGCAGGCTACAAGGCTATATTAGACACAGGTGCTGCTTAACACACCTAGTCAAACTGGAAGAAGCATCCAGAGTTTTTGTCCCAGGCCCCGCTTTAACTTCTGACAAGACGGGCAGCCACCAGAGGACTGTTCTGATCCTCATTTGCAGTGAAGGCCAAGGCGGGGCTAACGACCTGCTTTGCATTACTATGTAAGAAGACAATGAAAGTTTTCATGGGGAAGGGACCTTGCTCCATTGCAGGGTCTGGATTCACATACCAGAGGAAGTGGCCAGCTGTGTATATATCTATTTTGCTGATTTATTTCCAGGATTCAACCAAGACTCACTCTTTCCACTGACCATCTCTTGGTGGGTAAAGTGAGAAGATGTGAAAGACTGCTGTTTCCCATGATCTGAAATAAACCCTGGTACATAATATCCATTGTTTGTCGGTTTTGTGACTTTCACCCTGGGAGAGTGATGCCGCCGTTTACATGAGTTGAAATATAATCTGCTGTTTCTTGTGAGGGTTATAATGTTGTATTGTAGACAGAAAAATACCTTTTGGTGTTACTCTGGGTGCAAAATGACAGTGTGTTTTGTTTGGTTGCAAGTTACCCTGGTGCTTCCTATATTGTGAGTTACAACTTGTTTCAGTGGCTTATAAATTTCCCTGAAGTTACATCCATGTGCCTCAGTTCCTAAAATGTCAACCAGTTGATCCTGAAGTTCCTCTTCAGGGTGGAATAATATTCCAACAGCGTCTAATTTAGTCTCCTTATATATCTGCAATAATGGCTACAAGACAGCAAATAATGCTGATTCACTTTAAACACTGGGCCTCCTGCCCCCAGCGTTATTCTCTCTCCACTGACTTCCTATGCAAGAAAGGTTCCAGTTGAAGACCTAATGTATGGTGCTTGAGCCCAGACATCGATTAGTCACGATCCTTCTCAAACAGAAATTGAGCCTATACCATCTGACAAATATTCTATGTTCTGACGACCATGGTTTATTAGAACACTGGAAAGTGGAGCACTCCATTGAATACAATGGAATGCTCCGTGCTTATACCGGCCGGTAAAAGCCCGCAGAGTAACATTCCACGTTGTTTTTGTTCATAGCTGTTGCTGTGAACAAAGGCCTCTATGAGCCCGAGGGGATTTAAACCTCCTCAGGCTCTGAGAGGCCTTTGTTTTATTTGTTAGAACAGTCTGCCCTCGAGTGGCAGAATGTTCTAATAGCCTAACAGCCCTTCGTAGCTGGGCTATACCAGCCATTAAAGTCCCGCTCCCTTTTTAAAGGAGCGGGCCTTTAATGGCCGGTATAACCCGCTACGGTGAGCTATAAGGCTATATTAGAACATTGGAAGTTAAGAGCTCCATATAAGACAATGGAGTAGCTCTGGGCTAATAATGGCTGGTATAAAAGCCTTCTGCTCCAGCATTCCAATGTTTGTCTTTTTGTTTCTCCCTTTTTGATTTAGAACATTCTACCCTCAGTGGGTGGAATGTTCTAATAACCTTATAGGCCTTCCGCCTCAGGCTAAACCTGTAGTTAAAGGCCCTCACCCAACTTGGGTTCAAAGCCTTTATCAACAGGTATAGCCCTCGGCAGCGGCCTATAGTAGAGATTCCAGAGGGCAGAAGGTGTGGGATGGGCGTCATTTGCATTTGATCCTGACAGTTAACTTATGGTAGGCTATCCTCACAATGAAATCACAACCAGTCTGTAACTCAGAAACCATGGTAGATGGATACAGTTTCAGGTGTGTAGTATCACAATGTGTGTCAAGTGCAGGGCGTTAGGTGGGGCGGGTCCTAGCTGGTCTCAAATCCAGCAGTAATTAAAAACTAATTTTCAAATGGGTTCCTACATGAATCCATATATTAATTTCCTTAAGTTTACAGACAAAGACCATGTTCTGATTTCTCAAAAAGTGCCCCAAAAAAAACCCTAAATTATTCCAAGTCAGCAATGCTGTCCCAGTTTACAGTTCACACGTATAACTTCCTCTTGCATGCCCTAAGAGGGTCTGCTTTTCCTAGATGTTGTAATTCTGTATTGTTTTCATGCACCCTATGGCATATTATTTACGGTGAATTGTACAAAGATTCCCACTTGACCCGTATATCTTCAAAGCTGGCTCTTAGTGTCCAAGGTCTCGACCACCACATAATGCCATATACCATAGAGATTGTATATTTTATTACAATTTATGATCATTTTTATCTAAACGTATTTGTTTTATGTACTGTGAAGTGAGTCCCCTCCCGGTGTGTGGGTGAGTGCAGGTTGTGGGTGGGTGATCATAGTGAGGCGCGACTGCAAGCCCTGGTGTTGAGGCTAAAGGCGGTGTGAGCGTCTAAAGGTGTTCAGGCTCCTTGCTCATTCAACCCTTGGCCTCTCTGCAGAGCGCACAAAGCGGAGGTCATATATGTGCCAACTTTAACATTTTATGTGACATTATTTGGGTCTGGTAGACTTAGCTGTTGAAATAATGATAGAACTAAAGGAAAAGAAGATTCTGTGTTCGAGTGAGAATGTGTGTGCGCGAGAGAGGGAGAAAGGCCATGGCGAAGAGGAGGAGAGGCAAGGAAGTACACGCAGAAAGACAGTGAAAATACCGCCATGAGAAGGAAGGATATGATGTGCGAGATAAGCATATAGAGGATTTCAGAGACATGTCAGCAGACAAAGGGCATAAGTATCTTTAATAGAGGAAAGAGATGGGAAGGGGAGAACAGGAGTACTTGAGGAACTCCGAAGACCACTACCCCTTCCACGGGCAGGAGTAAAGTTTCATTCAAATTCACAACAAAATCATTGTTGTTACTCATTTATCAGGTACTGCTAACAAGCACTGCCAAAGCCAATATACCCGCTTGTTTCAGCGCATGTTCAGTGTTGTGTGATATGTCTGGGTGCAATCATACAAAACTTACAGAGAGGCACCCAACTACTGCTCAGGTGGCATGTTCAAACCATCCCTTAATTACACAGGCCAAGCCTCCTTAATAGCATTCCTAGATGCACTTCTCCTGCGAGTCCCTTTTAGAGCTCCCGCCTTTTTCATCGCACTCGAAGCGCTGGGCGGGTGGTGGCCGCACAGTCACTGCTCTTAGTGTCCTACTGAGTTTCAGGAAAAGTACCGTGTAGTACGTCACAGTGTTAAGTAGGCCCTTAAGGGAGGAGATGTGGCTGGAGCTGCCCACCTTAGAACACAGGGCACAGGATTTGAACCCCAGCCTCGTCTCAACATCCTGTGATTCTGGGGGAATCACTTAATTCCCTTGTGCCAAAAAGGAAAAATAAAGGTGTAACGTAGTCTGATTCTGTTGCAAAGCGTTCTAATGCGCGCGTGCCAGGTGTGCGCTATGTACAACTATTACATTTAACTGCGAGCTGAAAACTTAACCTTGGGTGCTCCATTTTCACCTGATAAAGCGAAGCAGAGAAAAAGCACAACTCAGTACATAGACATAGTGGGTCAGCCTGGGATGCACAAAGGCACCACCGGTGGTCAGTTGTGCAAGAGTCCACGGTTGCTTTGCCCACTGCCCGGTACTGTTGCAGGCCTGCAACTCGCAGAGAAAAGACTAGTTCTACGCTCTGCCCATTGGCAGCCCCACGCACAAGGATTGACGGGTGAGGCCCGGGCATGCTGCTTACTGGCCACGGCGAGTGGCCCTCAGTTTGGGGAGGCGGCCAGGCCCCGCGGGCTGCAGGAGAGAAGCGAGTGGCCCTCAGTTTAGGGAGACGGTGAGGCCCCGCAGGCCTTCGGGCTGCAGGAGAGAAGCGAGTGGCCCTCAGTTTGGAGAGACGGTGAGGCCCCGCAGGCTGCAGGAGAGATGCGAGTGGCCCTCAATTTAGGGAGACGGTGAGGCCCCGCAGGCCTTCAGGTTGCAAGAGAGAAGCGAGTGGCCCTCAGTTTGGAGAGACGGTGAGGCCCCGCGGGCTGCAGGAGAGAAGCGAGTGGCCCTCATTTTGGGGCGAGGGACAGACACCGCAGGCCCTCAGGCTGCAGGAGAGAAGCGAGTGGCCCTCAGTTTGGGGAGACGGTGAGGCCCCGCGGGCTGCAGGAGAGAAGCGAGTGGCCCTCAGTTTGGGGAGAGGGACAGACACCGCAGGCCCTCAGGCTGCAGCAGAGAAGCCGCCGCGTCAATTAGCAGCTCCCACAGTACATTGATTCCTGGAGCACTGGCTGCTTCCCAGAGTGAAGGTCAGCCAAAGGCTCTCTGGAGCTATGATCTCATGGCCCCGCTCAATTACACTCGGCGGAGAGACTGGGAGCCAATCAGATACGGGGGATCGCTATGAGGGCGGCATTGATCTGAAAGAAATACTGTGCGCAGACCGCGCTTCTTCTTCCGTCCGCTCCGTGGGCACAGCCCGCTCTCTGCTTGGCGCGCTCCAGCGCAGCTCGAGCCAGTTCATCAGAACCGGCGAACGATCGAAGAGCTTAATGCGGCGAGTACGGCCGGGGTAAAACTGCAGCACCAGCAGCATTCGGGCCGACACCGGCACTTGCAGACCGCACCGCCGCCATCAATGTTAATGCACACGAGGCCGGCATTTAGTGTTCAAATAATTTCCATTGGGGAAGAGCTGACTTGCTGTGACCGAGGGGTGTCCAACGTAGGTCATGGATAGCCACAACAGATGAATTTACATACAACGAATGATAGTGACGCTCATTTAAGTGGGCACTGGTTATCCTGACATTCTGCCTCAACGAAAGCCCACCTAGAGCTACGGACTTAAACTAAACTAAAATAAACTCTAAACTAGTATATATATATATACATACATACATACATACATACATACACACACACACACGTGTGCTGGAGGTATAGATAAGTGTGTTTAAGGTTAAAGATATGCATATAAACGTAAGATTTTTCGAGAGCTCTATATGTAGGCCTTATAAACTTTGTCAGAAACGGCAGAGTAACTACACTGAAATCATTGGTCTTAAACTACGACTTGCAAAGTGAATCTTCGTCGTGATATGTATCTATCTATATCCAGACTTGCATGAAGTTACTCTTCGCCGTATTCGAATAAGATCATACACCACCACACCCTTCACAAGGACCTCAATAAAAATCTTACCTTTGCACGCATACCTCTCACCTTAAACACATTTATCGAATACCTGCAATAAAGACTGTGGCTATGCCTGCCCCTTCTCCTCTGGATAATAACTCCATCTACAGAGTACTCAATACGAATCTTTTCATACGTTATTAGAACCGCACTACAATGCTCTGCAGTTGTTCCTACCTTATACACAAACACTTTATCTCTCTCTCTCCCTCTCTCAACAAAGCAAATATTGCTCTCAACAGAAGAGGCAGATATACAAAAAGTCTTCATGGCCAGTCCTAGTCCCGTCCAGCCTCCTTAGCTAAATAAATGCTCTGACTGATGAAAGAGGAGAACTGTGTTGAGGCTGCGTCTGCATGGTGTGTTATAGCCTGAAATTGGGTGTGATGTTGAGAAAGGGGAGGTACTAAGTGGTAATAAGGGCCCTGGTTCCTTATAGACTCCAAATGATATTGTTTCTCTGCTGTGACAATACATTTCACTTCGCCTCCACCTATGTCTACTCCCTTGTGTCTATCAGTGCTTTCTCTGGATTGTGTGGCACAATGTTCCCCACCTAAAAGAGGTTCCATATATGTATTTGCTTTGCATGAGGTGCATCTCTGTGTTAATCCAGATCTCTCAAAGCATGTCTTACCTTGCATGGTATGAAACCATGCATTATGGCACCCCAGCTTCCAGGCTCCCGCTTGCCAAGACCATCCAAGTACTGGTACATGTCTGCTGGCAGCACTTCTCCCTTCTAAGCACTACAGAACGTAAGCTACTAGACTCTAACTTGGCAAGACCATCTAAGCACTGGCTCACCCCCATTTGGCTTCTGGCAACATACTACCCCACGACATCCGTGACTCCACTCTGGGTCCGCTGAAGATCGCCTTGCACGCCACAAACAGTTTCATCACAGGACAAAGAGCAACATAACCCCTACCTCAGTAGGCCTGCCCGGGCCACTTCTCCAGGTCTGCATCCTCTACAATGCTAGCTGGGTCACCTAATAGGCAGCAACAACATGTGCGCCACCCAATCTGGCATAAGTACTAACCATCTGAGGAGGCCAGCACACAAAGCTATGTAAGCACCAATACACAGTGTTGTCTTAAGGGTTTTCAGGGCTATGGGAAAGACATAGTTTGGTAGCCTATTTTGATAAAAACTTCAAATTTTCTTGCCCAGTTTGTGGTAATTCAGACCCACATGATTCCAAACTAAGCTTCTGAAATGGGGTCAATCAAAAACAGTTTAAATTTGCCTTGCCCGAATACCGATGAAAACGTATAATATTTGTATTACCAATACATTAAAACCAATAAAAAGTGTTTACAAATTAAAAACAGAAATATACCTTTCCCTAAGCCCAAAAAATCCAAAAGACGACATTGGGCAAACAGAAACAGAGGTAGAGGAAGGCTGAGAGGAGAGAGGTTTACACACAGAAGTAGACTGAGGTGAGAGTTCACTTTCCCAGGGGGGCCCTTCGAAGGTGGGGGCCGTTGGCAGTCGCTCACTTTGCCCAAGCCTTAAAAACATCTGTGCAATACAAATGGCCCTCACAAACTAGATGCTGTGCGTGGAAGGGTGTGTACAGGCACCGGAGGCCAGTCTAGCATTTTGCTGGCGATCTCCGTCGAAATCTTGCAGATGCAGCTAGAGTTGCTCCAACTGGTGTCATCTGTGTCTAATGTCATAAACATGTGGTGCAAGAGAAGTGGAATGACCAAACATCCCTATAACATCATCATCATCACACCAAGGTCTATCAACTGAGCTAAAATATCCTTTGAGGTTTCCTGGGCTATATTCACCTAAATATTTCCCAAGGGTAACAAAACTGTGGCAAACGGCTCTATACTTGGCGCTAGCTTGACTATCAGTGTGCAGAGTGGAAGGTGATGTGGTCAAATATTTTCATTTGGTTTTCACACAAACTAAAAAGATGCTGACACTGTCCGTGACATGGGGGAAAACCATTACTGCTCTCACCCTTGAGCCATATTTGCTTCCCTAACCGCCTCTAAAACTGCTAGCAATGCCCTTACACACTGCTGTCTTGTTATCTATCAATGGTGCCGGAGGGCGGGAGAGAACCGTAAGTGGGCCAGGCTCGAAAGGCCGGGGCTCTCAAATCTACTGCATCTCACTGCCAACTGACCGGCATGCTCTTCTCTAGCCCTTTCTCTCCGATGACTGTTGATTTGTATGAAAGGAAGGGGCGGGGATGGGAATGGCCTATGGGAATTGGACAGAGTACAAAAAATGACTGTCTGCCCGTCCTAATTGGGTGACATATAGCTACTTCTCTGACAGCCTTTACTCTATCGGGCTCCAGTGAGGGAGTAGTCACCATCGTACTCAAACTTTTGGTCTGCCTAAACCAAAATCTGAAAGCCAACCCAGTGGTTAATTTGTAAAATAAAAAGTGCCGGGGCTCTCCTCGGGAGGCAGGGCTAACAGGAGTAATGTGCTGGTGCAAACTTCCTCCTGACTAGAGCCCCAACACTTATTATTTTGGAGAAGACTTGGCCTAATGACTAGAGCTGGCAATTTTGGATTTCGGAACTGGATTTCAGAACCGGGTTTGAGTCTCGGCGTGGCTCAACATCCTGTGATTCTGGGGAAAATCACGTGTCTTCCAGATGATTGTGTTCTTAACTGGTGCTATAAGCACCAGTGCTGAGGATTAGGTGCTGGTGCTGAGCACCGGAAAGCACCGGCTCAAATTAAGCACTGAGCCAATCATTATCGTGCCGGTGTAGGTACTCCTATACCTCAACGGCAGTTGAGAAGGAGGACCTACACTGCCAAGATAAAACTTGGGACCTATGATCCTTAATTAGAATTTGGTGAGAGGGATACTCCATCAAAAAAAGTGGTGGATATCCTGTCTCCTTAATAACAAGCACATTAAAGCCTACAGCATTTGTAGTACAGCGGACGGTACACCACCACGCGACAGAGCATCCCATACATCAAAGCCTAAACATGGCCCAATGTGTCTCTTGGGAACTTTAAGTCAATTGTTCGTTCTTCAGCTTTCTTGGATTGACGCATATTTAATGTAGAAATCATAAAGATGACAATTAAGGTTTCTGACTAGATCAATGTCGAATTTTGATCATCACAAACCACCTACTGAATAGATCCCTGGGAAGACAGATTCGTCCGCAGGAGAGCATCCCCTCGGCTTTTAGGCATCTTTTTATGTGTGTTATAACCAGGCCTCCCAGTTTTCCGTTTTTACTGATTTTTAGAGATAAATGCAGACAGAAAACTGTTTATTTTCCTGTCTGCATTTATTTTTAAATACATAAAATAGGCCTTCTTTGGATGATTTTTTCTGCGGTCAGTCATGAGTGCCAGGTCAGTAGGTGCACAGATTGAGAGGTAGGGGAGATTGAAAAAAGACACTAGGGGGCATATGCATCAACATTAGCATTTGCGATTCCTTATTAGCGAAAAATAAGGAATCGCTAATAAGGAATAGCAAAAGGCTATGCATGTAGGAATCGCTATTCAAATAGCGATTCCTTAACATTCCTTATTACCGAATCGGTAATACCGAATCGGTAATAAGGAATACCTACCCATTCATTCCTATGGGCTTGGAGGCCCATAGGAATGAATGTAAAGCCATTCTGTATTAGCGATTCGGTATTACCGAATCGCTAATAGCGGGAGCACTTTCAAGGGTGCCAGGGTGTCAAAAGGACACCCTGTTGCACCCCTGAAAATGATATGTGCACATATGTTGCACACACACATGCTCTAAGGGCATGTGTGTGCGCAACATGAACCTTTGAAAAATGCACAAAAGTGCATTTTTCAAAGTTTTTGCAAATTACCATGCAGTTCATCTTCATGGTAATTTGCTCCCCTTATTAGCGAAATCGCTAATTTTTTAACTTTGATGCATTGCATTTAAGGAATCTCACTTTGGGATTCCTTAAATGCAATCGCTATTTAAGGAATCGGTATTTAAGGAATCCCTATTGAAAGATTCGCTATTTAAGGATTCCTTAAATACCGATTTCTGCTTTTGGGATGATGCATTGGGATTGGGTATTTTTTACTTAATACCGGGAGCTAATAAGGAATCGGTATTTTACCGACTGGATTTTGGCTTGATGCATAAGGGTGTAGATTTCCTAATTAAGAATAATTAAATGCAGATTTACAGTTATTTATGCTCTTTTATAATGTAAGTGTTTTCAGATAACGCCATTGCACTGTATACTACTGAAACCTTTTGGACATTCAAATGCGAACAAACATTTATCAGTTAAATAAATGTGGAAAAATACCCATTGCGGCTTCATTTACACAGAAAATACAAAATAAAAATGGATAATTACAGGAAAAATGAGCAAAAAATAAATATGGACAAACACAGATGGAAATGTTAAAAAAATAAATACCATAAAACCAGGAGCCCTAGTTATAACGTAACTGCAGCGCATCTAGGACCACAATCTAACCAGCGGTGTCATCGGCCATTTGCCCCGATGCCATCGCTTAAGTGCCTGCATTAGCCAACACAAATCTATATTGATTGATCCCCAAGGGGACGCCCCTTAGATCCGAAAAGCTGCGATGAAAAGATCTGATTTCAAATGCAAGTGTTCAGACAGCGGCCCGCCTCCCCGATCGAGGTCTCTTGAATTACACCCCTTTTACATGTCATCTGGAATTACACTAATGCACCCGCGCGTGCACTTAATGTGCATTTGTGACAGCAATCAGGGGTCGTTATGTCTATGGCCTGATGCTTGCATCATGGAAGATACTTTCTTATTACCAAAGCTTTAGTTGATCATTTCATTCACCACTTCCCCGGACAAATCTGCATGCAATCTGCTACCATCAGAGACAGATAATGGCTGATATACATATATGGATTACAGATTATTAAATCAATGAATACAGTGGGGGTCTCTACAGACTCAGGTTCATTGTGGATACTTGTTTTAGAGTCTCTTCATCCAAGCATCATCAGACCACCGATGCAGAAAGCACGGTGTGCAAAAGAACTGACGTGTTCACCGCAACCACTTTGTAAACATTTATTCTTAATCCTGATTTATAAAATCAATACTGCTAGAATTTTACATGTGCAAATTAAATTTCTGAAGGCAAACATTTCACCTGTTTTGTAGATTTTGTGCCTTTGCAAATTGAGTATTAGGGGCGGCTGTACAGAGCCTTCTGGGAGGACCTTACGCTCACAATCTTGAATGTCTGTGGTTATTCACATGCCACTTGCAGGTATATTATCACCCTGCAGTAGGATATAAAGTTCATTCCATCCAGGTCGGTGAGAGGAAGTGTGCATCCAAGGTGAAACTGGAAAAATAAAACTATGCTTAATGGGAAGGAGGAAAGCAGGGAAAGAGTGTCTTCACTGGGCAACATTTTCCTTGTAGAAAAACAAAATAAAAGTTAAATATGCCTATGTGCTTATTAGTCTTAGATTTCTACATGAAAGCATTTCTTCCAGGTTGTATATGCCTCCAATGAGTGTTTGCACTGAACGGTATGATATTTTTTGTGACTATAGTCCACTCTATTGACTCCTTGATGCTTGTTTACACCATTTCCACATTCCCCCTTTGTGTCTACTCCTGGTGGCTCCCTCTTTTCTCCCTTCTTTCCCATGTGCTTCACTCTCCATTTCTCCCACTGGCTAGTTCCTCTCCTTGCTCACTTCCATTCCTCTATCTTTCCCCTGTGTGCTCCTTGCTCACTTAACCCACAATCACCTACAATTCTTCTTTCCTGCAATCCCCTTTCTAGGTCGAGCCTGGGCAGCCCATGCGCTGCTCTGCAAGGCATGCTGTATTCGAGTATAGAGTTAAAGCTCCGCCCACTCTCCGCACATATTTTTCATTGGCTTGTGTCATTGTCCTTTGAAAATGCTGGCTTCTGATTCGTTAATAGGCTTGTTAGTCCCTCATTAGTACCGCCTTGTCTTCATTTGTAACCTCCCATGACAACTGACCCTTTTACTTCTGTTGTTACATGGTATGTCTTATTTAGTCTGTAAGCACTATTTTCTTTAATGAGTTTCTCTTACTGCAGGCACGACGATGCGCGCTTTCACTTTCCAAACAGCCCGGGACAATGGCAGCCGCTTCTTTGAAATGAAATAGATCTCGCATTTACATGAGTTTCAGCCATTGGCATTGTAAACAACAACGCCTTTGTATGTGTTAATTATCAAAACCGATAAATAAAAGGCATTGTCATTTACAATGCCAACAGCTTAAACCCTTGTAAATGCGAGACCTATTGCATTGCAAATGCTTGTTCTTCCATGTCTCCTTTGTAATCTCCTCATGCATCAACCGCTGGTGATACAGCTTTGCACCCTCTCTCTCTTTTCTCTGTGTGGCCTACTCATTCTCTCCGCTTGCTTTTTCCTTCTGGTGGCTTCCACCGAGGCTTGTCTAGAAAGAAAAAAAATCACTTTTCTTCTATCAAGTCTTCTTTTGGTTATACAAAAATGAAGTCTGAAAGGGCAGGGAACATTCATTACAGTCATTTCTTTCTGTCTGAGTCATAGAAACTAAAGAAGGCCTATAATGGAAAGTCGCTTGCCATCTCACCTTTATTTGACAAAGAAGCATAAAAAGGACTGAATTTAAGGTATAGCAGCCTTTAATATGGATAGCCTTTCTGTAATAAGTAGGTTCCGAGCATTTAGTCCACCAGGATCTTTCGCCTATGAATACCCGGTTTCTGGACAGTTACTGTGAGCAAGTCTCACTATGTGAGTCTAACTGATGGTAACTTCATGATAATTGGACTGAGCATGTTAAGCACCAGTGTCTGCTGGTTAAAATAAGGCTATGGTAAGGGGCACTAAACTGGTTACAAGTGTACATGTGTTTGAGCATGTGTGCAGGCTGCACATGTGAGACTACGGTTGTGAGCAGCCTGGAATCTGCACACCGGTAGCCTGTTGCAGAAGGAACTCTGCAAGGACCTGCATTGACGTTGGGTGGGCCTTATAATATGAGCGGAAGTTCATAGAGTAGGTCTGTAGTCCTTAATAGAAAATCTTGGTGTTTTCCCTGTATTATACATAAAGGTGAAATCTAACCTCGTGTACAGATTCACTCCACTTGGGACAACAGGATACAGCAAGGTATCAAACAGAGGTAAAACCTCTATTCCAAGTTTGAAATTCCTGTTCTCAATAACACACATCCACATCTTCAGGACTTCAGGATTTTTCCTATTTCTTTGTCACAGCTCATAATCAGATTTCGGGCCTTTGTCTGGTCGAATTACACCACTCATGACATCATCCAGTGATTGTGTTTCATAAATGTTTATAACACTTAAAAATGTATAATATGTTAGTTGTTCTCTGCTACTAATAAGTGATACTATTTCTAACACATGTCATATGAGTGGCTGTGTCAGTGTCTGTATCAGTGTATGAGTGGGTGTCTTAGTGGCTGTATGGACACGTGAGTGGCTGTATGGATGTGTAAGTGTGTTTCTGAGTGGCTGTATAGGTCTGTCATTGGGTTTGTGAGTGGCAGTATAGGTCTGTCAGTGGGTGTGTCAGTGGCTATATACTCTGAATGGGTGGCTGAGTGTGTTTTTTGTGTGTGAGTGGCTGTGTTAATGCCTTTATGGGCATGTAAGTGGATATCTGAGTGGTTGTATGGGTGCGCCTGTATCAGTGTGTGAGTTGGTGTCTAAGTGGCTGTATGGACACGTGACTGGGTATGCGAGTGGCTGTTCGGCTGTGTAAGTGTGTTTCTGAGTGGCTGTATAGGTCTGTCAGTGGGTGTGTGAGTGGCTGTATAAATGAATGGGTGGCTGAGTGTTTTTTGTGTGTGTGAGTAGCTGTGTTAGTGCTTGCATGGGTGTGTGAGTGGATATCTGAGTGGTTGTATCGATGTGTGAATTGTATATGAGTGGGTATGTAAGTAGTTGTATCGTGTGTGACTGGGTGTTTGAGTAACTGAGTGGGTGTGTAAGTGGTTGTATGAGTATGTGAGTGGGTGCCTCAGTAGGTGTATGGGTGTGTAAATGGGTGTGTGAGTGGTTGTGTGAGTTATTGTATGGGTGTGTGAGTGGTTGTATGGGTCTATAAGTGGGAATGTAAGTGGTTGTGTGGGTGTGTAAGTGGGTATGTGAGTGGGTGTGCGAGTGGTTGTGTGAGTGGTTGTGTACGTGGTTGTGTGAGTGGTTGTGTAAGTGGTTGTATGTGTGTGTTTGTGTGGGTGTCTAAGTGGGTCTGTGAGTGGTTCTATGGATATGTGAATGGTTCAGTATATGATGTCATCAGTGATGTCACTGACCAGGTCATGAGTGATATAATATGTGAGGTCATAAGCAGTGCATTGCGGGGGCGTAAGTTATAGTTAGCTCAGGTAACAATAACTACTGAATTTCTATGTTTTTTTAAGTGAATTTCTACACTTAAAAAAAATATTATTTCCTGTTACCTTTAATTTTTGTGTGAATTTCTAAGGGTTTTCAAATTCTATTTCCAAGCTATAATGCCCCTGTAACCTTTTTTTTGTTCCCTGTAAATTTCTATGTTTTTTTAATGGTATTTCCTAACTATAACGTCCCTATAACCTTTGGCTTTTTCTGTGAATTTCAATTTTTTTAATGCTATTTTCTAACTATCACGTCCCTGTAACCTTGGTGTGTGAGTGATTGTGTGGATGTGTAGGTGTGTGTGTGTGTGTGTGGTGGGTGCGTCAGGGTGTGTGTGACTGGCTGTGTGGGTCAGTGAGTGGGTGTGAGTGGCTGTTTGAGTCTGTGAGTAGGTGTGTGAGTGGCTGTATGGGTGTGTATGTGCATGTGTGAGTGCCTCTTTTGATCTGTGAGTGGGTGTGTGGTTGGCTTTCTGGGTCTCTGAGTGGGTGGCTTTCTTGGTCTGTAAGTGGCTATATGAGTGTGTAAATGGGGTGCATGGTTTTCTGGGTCTCTGAGTGGGTGTGTGAGTGGCTATATGTATGTGTGAGTGGGAATGTGAGTGCAGGTGTGACGTGCTGTGTGGGTCTCGGAGTGGGTGTGTGAGTGACTGTAAAGCTATGTGAGTAGGTGTGTAGTGGGTGTGTGAGTGGTTGCATGGGTGTGTACGTGAGTGAGTGGTGTGTGAGTGCCTGTGTGGGTCTGTGAGTGAGTAGTCTTCTGGGTCTAAGCATGGGTGTGGGAGTGGCAGTATGGATGTGTGAGTGGTTGGGTGGGTCTGTGAGTGTGTGTGTGTGGGGGGGACTGTGAGTGGCTGTGTGAGTGTCCGTGTGAGTCTGTGAGTGGGTGTGTGTGTGGTGCTCTGGGTTTCTGAGTAGATGTGTGAGTGGCTATATGGATGTGCGAGTGGTTATGTGGGTCTGTGAGTGTGTGTGTGTGTGGGACTGTGAGTGGCTGTGCGAGTGTCCGTGTGGGTCTGTGAGTGGGTGTGTGTGTGTCTGACTGCATGTGTGGGTCTGCGAGTATGTTTTTTTTCACATTTTGGCGGGATTCGCAGATCCATCTTGACTTTACACGCGATGGCTCCGCAGATCCCCACACATGGGGAAAAAACATTTTAAGGCAATTTCTTGATCTTCATGGGTCCCTCTGCGACCCCTCTAACAGACCCCTGGGATCAGAGTACCTCTACCCTGACCCCTTCAATCACTATGCATGCAAATCTTCAGGCCCTGGGACCGTGCCCCCATACATAAAATCACGGCATTGCTGCTGGCACGTGGATTTGTGTAGTGCCGCCATAGATCCACGAAGGATCCTCATTGCTAGATATACAATTTAGTTTTTTTTTTAAATAACTCCGCAACTACTGCATGAATTTATACCAAATCGCTAAAGAGCTCTTTCTTAACGAAGAGCTAGCTTTCTGCCAAATTTGGTATCATTGAGTTCATGGTTTGGGCTGTAGTTGTGTCTTAAAAATGGCAAAATCCCCATAGACTTAGAATGGGGGAAAACATTTTGGGACCCCCCCTTTATCTCGGCTCCGCTTGACAAATCTTCCCAAACAACAGCTGAAGTGAGAGGCAAACTAGAATTTGAGAGTTCCGTGAAGATTTGTCAAATGCTGCCAAAGTTATTAGCAAAACAAAAAAAGCTTTGTCTATGGGAAAGGTTGGTCCTAACTATAACTACCTACTGGCGACCGTCAGTACGAGATATATATATATATATAAAACACTGCTCCAACTACCAAGAGTAGCCCATAGTAAGTCACACCTACTCAAAACACAATCCCTGTACATCGGGCCCAAGTTCATTGACACAACAGAAAAACGCCTGATAAATTACCTCACTGTTTACATACCCTAGGGAGTCTGTCCCTTTTATGCACTCAGAAGATAAGTAGTGAGACATTCCTTGGACTGACTACAAGTGGGCAACCAAAAAATTAACATGGGTAGCCGAGTCAGAGTCTAGCTTGGCTCTAAGAGCCCGTGCACAAGCTGTGAAAATATGTGGAATGTAATCATCCAACAAACAACATGTAAAGATAGGATAAAGTCTCTTCAAAATGTAAAAAGCATATTTCTTTAACGTGCAGAAGCATTTAGTACATCAGAATACATCACTGCATTGAGAACTATTTATTAAAAGTGTGTCTTTAAACATGAATTTAGAAACATTCATTATCACATATCATTTTATGTGGTAATGAAGAAAAAGGTGGCTTGCTAGAATAAAGTATGTGCCTAGGATCACACAATTTGGTCAAGCAGGGAAGCCGAGACTGAACCCAGATATTCTGGTTTCTCACTGTGCAATTCAACAAAGGGATGGGTATCTCTTTCTCACATCCAAGTTTAATGCATCGTCTTTATGGCAGTTTTTCATAGAGGGAACCTGACGTGGTGATATACGAGCCCTTCATGACAGACCTTGATTAAATGCTTTCTGGTAAAAAGAGATTAAACAATTAGCCCATATTCGGATTTGCAGGAAGTTGAAACCAGACTGGGATTCAAACCAATTTCTCCAGTTCCAGGGTCTGCAGTTCTAGTTAGTAAACCAGATTTGCTCTCATAAAATGTTGACTCGTTCTGGGCTCGAGGTTCCAAGAGGACCTCGAGCTGAGCCAGGCATCTGGCTCGAGCTTCCGGTGGCTCGCTCATATCTAAAAATGACTAGCATTCCCTTTACACTCATACATACCAGGTTCCTAAAGCTTACACAACACACAGTTTGGAGAAGTGCCAGGTGCCGTCATTTTTGCTGCAGGGTCGCTACTTCATTGGAGAGTGGGGGTGTAGAGAGACTGCTAGCAGCTCAATGCCTGCTGGAAAACACACATTTAGATCTATTCAGAACTGGAGATGTTCCTATTGTGGCTAAAGACAGATGTCCAGGTTATTCCAAAGTGTGGTGCGTGGTCAAGCTCAGTGTTCTTCTGAATCAGGTGTGTCTATTTGTGCAACTCATCATCTATTTGCTCCAGTGGATGTGTCAGGAGCACATTTTCCTGACAAGAGAGTAGTCAGTAGAAAAGCTATCAATAGTGCAGAACATGCAGTTGCACCAGGACCCCGGGGTGTGAGTGACCAACTTCATCATGATTAGCAGCTGGTTTTTTGAACCACCAAAGTGGGGGAATTGGTAACCACATTTCCTTGCTTGCATTAGGGCTCTCTGTACCTTTGCTAAGCCAGTGGGCTTAAAGTGCTGCAGGATTTCCCAGGTAATGCAGGTCCAGCCTATAAGCATTATGCAGAGGGCCACACACTGAGCTGTTTACTCTAGTGGCAGCCTGTGGAGTGGCTTCAAGGTGAGGGATTTGTCCCCTTGGGGTTAAAGCATACTACTGCTGCCTTATTTTGAAATCTTGGGGAGTTGAGCCGTGCAAGCTGCCTTCGCCTCCCACCGTTTCCCTCAGGCGTTGGACCTCCTGCCATAGCTAGAAAGACAGGTTGTTTGGTGGGGACCTCCGTAATTAAATTGTACCTTTCAGTTGATATTTTGGCTCGGCGGATGAACTTTCCAACACAGTTCAGTGCTCAGGGGCCGCCATGTTGAATCAGGATGCTTAGAATTCTAGTTGCCTTTTCAGCAGCAAACACCCAAAGCAGTGATTTGTTGCTAAAATGCAAAACTAAAAACATCCCTTACCTGTAAGGAGATTTCTATGTACATGCCAGAAATATTTTTACATTTTCCTGCCCAGTCCCTGCTTGCTATGAAAAATCAGCGGTGGTAGCCCTGCCTTGAATGGGGAAGACCTACTGCCACTGAGAAGTGGCGACTGTGTGGCAGATAACCTGCCGGGTACAGGGTTAACACCTCCGGCAATCCAGCTCTTACCCCCCTTCACATGGGCTAGAGACCGCCAAGCTCTGCGATGCTAGGCCTGTCAACTCATGGTGGCTCTTCCGCTCTGCTGAACTCCGAATGACCCTGTTAGTAGTGTCCAGAGTGTTACCATGAGGGAAGGCGGTGTGAACTATTGCCACAGTGCTGCCGTGATTGTGTGAGGAGATAGATATGTAGGTTTAGAGAGCGGAAACCTAGCAATACAGGCAGGGAGAGGGGCAGAGAATCAGTGTATGAATGTTGTGGTGGAGGACTGGCAACATCAGAAAGTGGTGCTAGGGTGATAGGATTGGCAACCCTGCCAAGTACAATGCATCAGGCGTTAGACTAACGCATTTCAGCGTGGTGGTCCGCCTCACCGCACTGAAATGCAAAGTAATGTATAATAGCGCCTCCTGATGAGCTGGCAAGCAGGAATGCTATTAATGCCAAATAAGCAGTGAAACTAAAGCTCAGCTGGGGTGGGACTGCAGCACGCCATGCTGCTGCTCCAGGGCGGCTGGCTCAGAATCCCCAGCTCGCGCTGCTGCTCTGGTCACAATGTAACAATACGAGGATTCACCGCTGCCAGAATATATTTCGATACATTAATGACTGCCCTGAGTCTGAGTGCCCAATAGTTTCTACCGAGAGACATCAGCCTCGGGTGAGGTTTGTGACACACACTATAATAAGCGGATGTCATGTCCTGCTGACGCCCACAGCAGCGCGCGCGGCCAGTTCATGAATAAAGCAGGCAGCAGCAGTTGCACTGGCAGGGCTGCTCATCCTGCGGTTATATAAAAACCATCCAGCGACCCGGAGGTAGTGAACCCACCCCACCAGGGGTGCACTGTCGGCTGAGTGAACCCCCGCAGTAGCAGCTAGAGTGGGTCAGCATCGCACAGCACACTAGTCCACAAGCAGCTGCTGAACCCCCGCTCAGATTCTTGCACAGGCGGGTGTTTGCCACAGGAGTCGTAGTTGTTGCGGCCACGACGAGACGGCCCATACAAATTAAGTGAGTCAGTGCCGGGAGTGACCTCTCACTCTGCTTGAGCCATTAATAGCGCTAGAACACGGTGACCAGTGGTGCCGCTCCACCTTTCAGCACCGCCAGCGGCATCACTTAAGCAGAGCCTAGTGTTTGTAGTAGCGCTCCCTGGCAGCCTGCTGGTGTGATCGCACCTAGTGCTGTGGGGCTAGACAGGTAGCGGCGCGCCGCAGAGGCAGACACCGCTCGGCATGTGAACGTGTGCTATGAGCCCCTTTACGTTATTTTTATATATAATTTCTTTTTTTTGTCTATGCTTCCACAGCGACATACCATACCCTGAACCTCGTGATGTCCACAACTTTGTTTCATGCTTTATTAGTTCGATAAAAAAACGCTTATTAATAAACAATTTACAGAATCATTATATTTATCTTTCTTGCTGAGTGTTAGACTCTCAATATTTTTATTAAGTAAGTAAGTAAATCATTTATGAAGCGCCGCAAATGCCGAGGCGTCTTGGCATAGAAAGAAACCCATGATTCATCCTAGATGAGGGGAAAGTACTCGTATGTACTTGGGGGGGGGGGGGGGGGGGGAATTCGCCAGGTGTTGTGCTACTTCCTAAATGAGGAACGACTGGATTGCAACCCGCTTGAAGCAGGCAGCGAATTCCAGACTTTCGCTGCCCGGTAAAATACGGTTCTGCCGCCCAGCCAGGCCCTCCTGACCCTGGGAACTTGGACAAACCCTGCATTGGTGGATCTCAGGTCCCTCTGTGGGACGTACCAAACAAAAATATTTTTGGAGGTCACAAGGTCCCCCCACCATACAGTGCTTTGTGCACCAGACACATTGCTTTAAACATAATCCTTTCATGAAGAGGTAGCCAGTGGAGTTTACCAATGCTGTTAGATATGGGGTCACATTTGGGGATCTTCAGCAGCAAACGAGTTGCCGCATATTGTAGAGACTGTAACTTTAATTGTAAACTTTTATCAATGCCCCAAAAAAAGGGCATTCCAGTAGTCTATTTTAGAGAGGATCAGGACCACTATCACAGTTTTTTGTAACTCTTGAGGGATGAATAAAAACAAATTGTCATGATTTGTAATAGGAAAAAGCTGGATGTAACATGATTCATCTGTTGCGAAAAGCAGAGTTGATCGTCAAACAGTATTCCCATTCACAATATGAGATTTGCTCTTTCCTCTGCTGAACTGACTCATGCCCATCCCGCAGCACAGGAAGAGATGCTGCTGCCAGCCGGCTGGCACCGTGCGGGACCGGAATAGCTTCACTGTCCGCGCTGACCAACACAGTCTTGCAAGAGGCCTCGCGCGGTAAAAAATGGCGCTTTCCATAAATTCAAGCAAGCAGTTTATTAAGTGACCGAAGTGCTCAAACGCCTTCCCTCAACTGACAACTACCACACTCATCCCATAATGTGGAACATTAGAACTCAGGTGGGTATCCGATCCTTAAAGGGGAATACACCACATATCACCTCCTTTGAACAAACCTAGAAGAATAGCTAAACTGTGAACAAACACGACGAGCAACTTTACATAAAAATTCCAAACAGTCGGTAATCATTTTTATTGGGGTTGAGCAGGGCTAGTAGTCAAGCCTGTGAAATACAGTGCCCTGTGGCTGTAATGTGTGCGACTCACTCGCCTGAGGCTTGCCAATGCCTGTGCTGCTTGTGGGGGCTCTGGAGTCAGCTGACTGATGCCTCTTAATTTATGATATTTAGGCACCTGAGAAGATCGTGTTGGGGGACCTCACATCGTACTACAGACTCAGGCCGGGTCCCATGTGAGACATAGAGGGCAGCCAGGCCTGGAGTCCAGATTGATGCTTTACAATTTATTGCCAGGGAGGAGTCAGGGAGACCAGTCGGCAAAAGGCTGGCTAAGGCAGGATCGGTTAATTGTTTTTCTGCTGGCCCGCTGGGCAAGTAGGTTGGTGCCCTTCCATTTCCGGTGCTTTGCAGTAGTTTTAAGATCTTCTTAGAGTTTCTCGGTGCTCAAATGGATGTAATTTCTGATATTTTATATGTTTCCCATGTCTTCATCGCTTAATTTTGCTCATGAGAAAGTGTCGCTCAAAGTCGTTGAAATGTCACTCATAATTACCCTGAAATTATGAAAGTGTCGCACACAGGAATCTGAAACCTTGGCAGCTATGGATTGGTCACTTCACCAGGTTCCTTTTAGTAGCCCATCTTACTGCACTTCCACCTTATTGGACAGTTGTCCTCTATCTCAGCGGACAGTTTATGATTCATGCCAGTGGGAGCCCCTACGCTTCATTTCTACGCAACTTGTGCATCAGGCTGAAACGGAGGCCAGATACATTGTGTCTGCAAAGCATTTAATCTCTACAAAATGGCCCCCAATCATGCTGTCACTGCCACATTTATTTGCCCATGCTCTGGCACCCGGAGCGCGGGTGACGTGCACTATGCATTCCCCTATTGTTAAAAGAGGCTTCCGGGAAACAGGAACTGAGCGCCATCTTGTCATGCGTCATAGCCATGGGAACCGGACCATGCAATTAAACTGCTAAGTTCGTGCATTGTTAGCCCATCAACCCGCCCACATCTCAGCAGTAAGTATTATATTTCGGGGATGTCTAAAGCAGCACAGAAAGTATCGATTGTTTTCCTCTGCAGGAAATACATTAGGTATGGTGCTCTCAAGGAGGCGTTAGATGCTCCTCTAGTGACGCAATTGAAACGGTGTGCTCCAAAGCACAGATGCAATGAAGCCTCTGTTTAAAGAAGCAGGCACCAGGATCCCTCCACTGTATTGGGAGGTAGGGCTAGAAAATATGTGTTTTCTATTGAAAACATGAACAGATAAACTGCATGGGTGATAAACTGATGTTCTTCACCCGTGTATTAATTGGTGATCGAATCTGCCAGACATAATGAAAAAGTTACTTCCGTTTGGTAACCATATTTCTGGTGAATACTTTATCATCCTGCATATTCCTACCTTTGAGGGCCTCCTCCTGGCACCGGGCCTCACCCAGAAATCTTTCCCCCAACAATAGTTCTCCAGGATCAATAGTTGGAGCCATTCCACTCCAGCGGAGGACCGTCCACAAAGGGTGCATCAACATTGCGTTATGTTAGTTACTACATCTCATTTGTGTTAAAAACAAGTAAAAAAGGTATACAGGCATCAAGTAACATTATAACTAAATGCATAGTGTTGCCAACAAAGATCTAATTTGCAGTCAGTCCTAATATCACGGTCTGCAATTACCTATATACACAGTACTTAGGTTCAGTTTACAGTAACAAGATGTTCATCTGCACTTGATGTGACATTCAGATCAACTGATAATCGATAATGTATGTGATTATATAAAGTGCTTGTTTTCGTCATTAAGGCAAATATTAGCAGCATAACTGGTTATATTAAGGTGCTTGTGCAAAAATGTAACAAGAAATTTGCAGAACCTTGAATATAGATAAAGGGTTCATGTAATAACAGTTTACTTCAAAAAGAGAAAATAAAACCATTGTTGTAGATCGTTAAACACCAGTCCTGGTTCTAGATAGTCTTTATAACCAAGTAATGTATACCTTAAATATAATACATAATTAAAATACTGGTAAAATAGGCATAGAATCCATCTAAAATTCCATCAGTTAAAAAGCTGAACAGGGTGTATACCTATTTGATCACCATCTTTGGGGGACATTTTTAGAAAAGCCTGCCACCGAGTAAGCTATGGGGAGACTAGCATTATATTTCAGTAGCCTAAAGGCCTCTGAGCATTGCCTAGTTCCTAGATTTCTACATATATGATGGACCAGCTATTGTTTTCTTGCTTTCTTATAGCCAGTACAGACAAAGAACACGTGGCATTCAGATTCCTCTGCGCAATTGCATGCCGGGCAACCCAGTGTTTGTAGGCCTGCCCATTTATTCGTAAAAGCACGCAGTGGCTGTACCCCGTGTCTGGACTGTAAATAGAGCTTCCTTGCGGCAGCCGGCTTGATATCATTAAGTGCCGGCTCTAATATGTACTGATCTTTAATTTCCATAAACGCCACAGTGTGTTTCCCCATTAAATGGTTCCCCTGTAGCTGGGTCAGTTTGTTCCCCCAATAACGACCCTTTAGTTCTTTCCTTGGGACTGTAGGGCATGTCATTTCTGGGTTATCCCAAAGATTACCCAAACCCATGAATGTAAGGGTGTTCCTGACATATGTAAACCATGGTAGTCTCTGTGCCTCTGGTAAATTCAACACCTCTCTAAGTTCTTCCCTATACTCAAACAATTCTGGAGTAACCCACAGGCGCCTCCAGAATAAAAGGGGTCTCAGAGACACTTCATCTACAATTGACCTAACCCCCAGGTCTAATCGTAGAGAAATAAGTGGGATGCAGCGGGGAAGACCAAACAATTGTCTAACAAAAAGATTTTCTGTTTGTGTTAGATTATCAGTGCGGTCATGCCCTCAAATTTCAGCTCCATATAGGGCAGCACCTCTAGCTTGAGCCCTGTATATCTCTACTACTGGGCCCACAGGTTTGTGGCTAGAGTTTCGAAACACCTTGGACAAAGCCCCTTTTGTTTGCACTAACTTTAGGCTTGTTTTTTTAATCTGTGCTCCCCCTCCATTTTTTCAGTGATAGTAATGCCGAGGTAATCAAAAGTAGATAACCTTCTAAACATGAGTTTAATCGGGTACTTTTTGTTGAGTTAAATACCATACATTTGTTTTTTTGCAGATTAAGATCAAGCCCCCTTTCTTTACAGAAGGCATGACATTTATTTAAAACCCTCTGTATACCCATGGGAGATTTAGATAATAACAGGGTGTCATCGGCAAACATCATGGGCAGGATATTACGTGCTGCCAACTTCAGTGCGTCTAGATCTTTCCCAGAATTTAAAAAGTCAACTAAGCCATTAATATAAAGACTAAAAAGGGTTGGAGCAAGGACGCAGCCCTGGCACACTCCTCTGTCTACAGGGGTGGGTGTAGTGAGTTCCCCATGCTTGCCAAATCTTATCTGTGCGTAATTTCCTTCGTGCAGCCATTTTATTACTTGACACAAATATGGTGGAACCCCCATCTCCAGCAGGACTGCCCACAACGTTTCTCTTGGGACTAGGTCAAATGCAGATTTTAGGTCTACAAAAATTAAATAGAGGCTGCCACCCTCTAAACACACGGTCTTCCAGTCTAATAATTGTAGCCTAAAGATCTGGTCTAAAGTGGACATTTTTTTCCCTAACCCCTGCTTGGAACGGGCTAAGGACTTTATGTTCCTCCATCCAACTCTGCAGACGGTGTAACAATACACGTGCAAAGATTGTTTAACTAATGTCAATAAGGCTTATGGGCCTATAATTTGTAGGCAACATCGGGGAACCCTTTTTAAAAACTGGGATGATTTCGGCCCCGGCCCAACTAATAGGAATTACCATACCTTGCATAACAGCATTAAATAAAACCCAGAAATACAGAGCCCAAATAGTTGGTTCGCCTCAGAACAAATACCCGGGAATCTTATCTAGCCCTGGTGCCTTACTAGGCGCGATTTGGCTTAGGGTGCCAGTTACCTCTGTGAGGGTTATCATCGGGGTATCATCCACCGCTCTAGGGCTATTCTTATTAACATTAGAGTAGACTGCCTGCGGAGGGTGACATATATCATTCATTACACTAGCCTCTGGCTTAGCTCTCGAGTAGAGAAACTCAAAGTGATCCCTCCACACATTTGCCCCTAGGTTTGGCTCTATTGCCGATTTTCCTTCAGGGCTACCCGTGTTCACCACATTCCGAAAAAGTCTTCATGTCACAGGTTCCCAGGGAGCTTCTGAGGGTTTCCCACTTTTCACTTTCTCACTCTTTTTGCCTCCACAGTGCTTGTTCGATAGGCCGCTCTACGGATTTTAATCAGTGACCTATTTTTAGCCTTAATGGCCGAAACCAGAGCTATTTTGGCCTTTCGACACTTTCCATTAAACCATGAATGATGGGGTATTCTTTTATTACTAACTTTGTTTTATTGGAAAGAAAAAGTCGGCCATAATGGCTGTTAGCCTGGTATGGTTCAGAGCAACCTACGATAATTCGAATTGTGTATTATCAGCTGAGACAGATTGAATAGAGTCCATGAGAAACGGGATAACAGTTTGATACATGACGCCTAATTTTTCTTGCGTTTTACTCAAATCCGCCCATCGGACTCTCTTCCTGCAGTTAGTAATAGTCAATCTGCCATCAGCAGGTGTAGCCAAATTGTTGGTACTCTCAGTGGTTAGTATGAGTAGTTCTGAAACTAGCGCATTATGGTCACTGTCGTGGCGCGGCACAATATTAAAATCAGCAACCCTGTGCCATGAAGTTATACTGACCAAAATATAATCAATTAAGGAGCCCTGGCCAACTCTATTAAAAGTACGCTTACCAGGGGTGTCAGACTTAGTTCTACCATTATATGCCGTCAGTGAATGAATGTTTTAATGCCAGAGAATTCATCTGGAGTACCAAGGGAGTCCATGTTTTTACTAACCAACAGGTTGTGTCTGGTACAGCCCAATGCAGATCTTCTTCACACGGGGTGTCCCGATTCATACCATCTAGGGGCTCATACTGGCAGTTGAAATCCCCCCCCTACAATCAACAAGTAGTTGTCAGGGATGGTAGCAAGGAATATCATTAGCTCATCAAGGGTCTTTGACTCTTGACGGCAGCTAACTGGTCTAGAATAGACATTTATTAGAGCAACAGTAATCCTTGGGGGGAATTTAAGGAGGACACACAGTATGTCATCTGAGGCTGTTCCTAGCTGGGTAGATGTACATCCCAGGTGTGTCCCTACCTAAGTGCACAACCCCCACCATGGCCTCCCCTTTCCTCGCTGGAATGGTATATATGGCATAACCTAGTTTGAGGAGATCCCCCTTGCCCATGTTTCTTGGAACATGCAAATTTTGTGTTGTTCAATAAAGCCTCCCCAGTCAGGACTATCCATCTTGGGGGCAAGAGATAACTCGCAGCCTAATGTTTGGTGAAGGTATGCAGAGAAGGTCAAGCAGCCACCCAGTAAATGTCTACCACAAGTACGCCTAAAGTAATTGAAGGAGCTGCCATGGAGTGGGCATGAATGCGGCCCTACAAAGCCTGATACCCCCGGGGTGATAAGCAGTACTCTATAAGTCTAGTGAAGATTGATGAATGCCAGGAAAAGAGCCTAACTTGGCCTAACGGCTAGGGCGGTCGACCTCGACTCTGGGGAACTGGGTTCGAGTCTCGGCAATGACGCTGAACATCCTGTGATTTTGGGCAAATCACTTAATCTCCCCGTGCCTAACATAAAATAATGTGTCCTCATGTAATGCAACTGGTGCTATGTAAGGCGCTCTGATACCCGATTTGGGTCAAGTTCGCGCTATGTAAAACTTTGTAAAAAAAAATTAAAAACAACAACGTGAAATAGTGTGCATAGATGCCCCCTTCAGTTTCATATCTCCAGCGAAGCCTATGAAATCCTGATCATTCACCTGGTCATGTCTTCTATGGTTAATATAGAGCGAGAAAGCACACTTGGATCTAGTCTGCGTAATCTGTCCTCTTGCTTGGAAGGGTGAGAAGCAGAAAAAAAGATAGAAAGATTTACAGACTGTGGAAAGCAGACTCCACTTTCAGCAGAAAGGACAGAAAACTGTGAATAGTGGATGGGCCGACAGAGCATGTGACTTACTGACCCTAAGGGCCAAAGTGAGCATAAATACCATATTTCTGGTGGTAATTACTTCAGCCCCAAGGTTCAGCAAGTTATAGGTTGGTCAGGAAGAAACAGTAAGGGCACCCAAATGCCCCGTTACAGTTGTGACTGCCAAACCTTGTTGAGTAATGGAAAGTGTAGGATGTTAGAAAGGTGAGCCCAAAGGGCTTTAAGCCTGTGGATTCACACCAAGAAAAGTACTTGGACCAGAACCCCTCCTAGACCGGCTTGGTAGCAGGTTTTCGAGGGTCTAAGATTACGTCTAGTACCTCTGGAGGCAGACTGAAAACCTCTAATTGACATTGCTCAATCTCCACGTGTGCATTCAAAGCTTCTGGGGATTATGGTAGAGGAACTGACCATCTTTCTGTGAGGGCATACCTATTCTGTATGAGAGGGCCGACTGCACAGTTCCAAGAGGCCAGCATACTTAATACTCCTTGTCCAGTCTGAGACAATGGAGGTCAGTTATGCTCAATCCTTGCACACATTCCGCCGCACTTTTGAAAGAGGAGGAATCCAAAGGAACTCGAATAGACCCTGAGATGAGTTTATCTGGAAGGCATCCCTAGGGATCCATTCACACGGATATGCAGGGCACAAAACAGACACTTCCTGTTGAGAGTTGTGGCAAAGAGGTCCAGGTAAAGGCATCCAAACCAGGAGAAGATCATATCTGTCACTTCAGAATGAAGCTCCCATTCCTGAACCTCTAGGGACAAGTGACTCTAGACATCGACCGCCACATTCAGAGTGCCCACCATCTGCGCCACCACCAGAAAATGCCTCATTGCAGAGCCCACGGCCACAACTACGAAGCCTCCCAACAAAGAGTCAATGGCCCCAAAGTACCCTCCTTGTTGATGCAGTGGAGGTGGTGTCTGAAAGGACCTGAACACCAGGCCCTAAATAAAGCCAAGGTGATCTGTTCATAACTCCAGCACACTTATGTGCATTCATTTTTGCAACATAGACCAAAGCACTTGTGCCCTAATCTCTGTTCAATGAGAGCCCCAGCCCAACAAGAAGGCAAACGAAACAATGAAGTCCTGTGACTGCAGCGATCTGAAGGGCTAACTCACTGTGGCATTGAAGGGGCAAATCCACCAGTGGAGGTTCAGATGGCAGAAAGATCTCTACATAAGGCAAATGACTCCACAGATGCTGGACACATTGTCTCCTTAGGTGCCAATGAGGGGTCCTCTTTCACCATCTGGTGTTCAGAACCGAGAGAATGCATAATGCCATCAAGCCCAATAGGGAAAGAACTTGTAGAAGGGAATCAGATTCTGATTAGGAGACATTGGAATCATATCCTGAATATCCGATATCCTTTGTGCCAGAGGAAAAGCTCTTATACAGGTCTTGTTTCGCACTGTCAATGAAGCTCAACCTCTGGGTAAGGGTAAGGTGCGATAACTGAACATTAATGGAGACGCCGAGGCATTGAAGAAGAGTTAGGGTGCATTGCAAATGGTTTGAGACCAGCGTAAGTTACCTATTTTCATCAGCTAGTTGTCTAAATATGGAAAGATACGGACTCCTGAATGAGTGGCGGAGCAGTCGTGAGACCAAGTGGTAGTACAGCAAATTGGTATATCTGGGATCCCACTGGGACTCATAGGGAATGCCCAAGAGTGGCGAGGATTGGTAGATGGAAATATGCATCATGGAGATCCAGAGACACGTCAAATCCTGTGCATTTAGATCTAGAAGGGCATGACTCAAGAAATGTATTTTGAACTTGTCCTGCTGAACACAAATGTTCAATTGCCTGAGGTCCACCAAGGGTATGGGACCACTGCCCTTCTTGAGAACCAAGAAATTTAGGAAAAACAATTCCATGCCCCTACCTCCAAACACAACACTTCCATGGCTTCTTTATGCTGCAGAATGAGAACCTTCGCCTTCTAAATTAAGACATGCGCTGAAGAACACTACCTTGCAAAAGGTGGGTGGTTTGGGGAGAAGGCAGGAAGGGAAAGGTATAACCACTGCAGATAAGCTGGAGCATGATTGTCTCCCAATTGTTCAGAACAGGATGCACCTCCCCTTCAAGAAGCTGGCGGGCGAGGGAGGACAAATTTAAGAGGTTTTGAAGTGGCAGATCCACATAAAGAAAGGGGTACTGGGGTTGCTGCTTTCTGCTGTTGGGGACCTTTGGATCCACTTCACCCTTGAAAAGACTGATAGAACTGTTGCAGGGTCTGGATTGGCTGGAAAGGTTATTGTTTCTGTGAAAGAGTATCTCTAGAAAATCCATAGAAGCAGTGGAACTGTTGGAAAACTGCTTGGCTGGCAAGGCTAGGCCCAGCAAGCATGACATTATGTGGCTATTTTTAAAGCACTATGGAGGGGTTGGCTTTCTCACCAAACAGTCTTGTGCATTCAAAAGGCATGTCCATCACTGTAGCCTGGACATCTCCTGACAAGTCTACGGAACACATCCAGGCAAGACTGAGGAGTGCGACTGCTGCAGTCTGATTTGCCCATTGTGTCAGCCCAATTCAGATCACATTTAAGAGTCTTTTGAGAAGCATCCAAACAATCACTCACTAAATCAGAGAAGTTTTGCTTCATGCGGCCAGGCGGGTTACTAGAGTAATCTTCGCCAATTCCTACATGCATAAGTGTGAACATATTATCCCTGAAGGCACATGGTATTGGGCAGGGCTACAGGGCTAGACTACCAGAAGCAAAGGTTTTTTAGCCCATGGATTAAAGGTGCTCGAACTTGTGGTGTGGAGGAGCAGTGAGAAAAGTGTTGGGCTTCAGCTCTTCCACAGGTCCAAGAGCATCCTGAAAAGTGGCTCTGGAGGTCCAATAGCTATACCTGGTGGCAGCATTTGATGGGGGGGTTTCCCTGTCCTACCCGGACATCTGGTATTTATACAGCCCCGCCCGACCATCCTGTCCACACCTAAGCCCATTTGTTTTACTGCCTGGAAGCAATACAAAAAATCCAACAGCAGAGCCATTCACAGCCATGTGACCCTGGACATTGGCAAAAGGCACAAATGGGTGTGACAAGAAAATAGCAACTTTTTAAAACGACATTATCAGAATTCTAGCATAAAATACAAAATTGAAGAGGATTTTAAATTACAATGTATTTGAGTGTACACAGCATATCTCTATCTGCTATGAATCCAAATTTATCAAATTGTATTGTATTAAATATAATAAGTTAACCCAGTGTTAGTCAATGGGAGAGATAGGCTTTCCAACAGTGAAAGACGTCTTTAGTTTTTTTTTACTGCCAGGACATGAAAAACTTTAGTACACATGTCCTAATTTTAAATACATTGTAACATAGCCTGTGAAGTTTTAGGGCCTACCATAAAGGTGAATTATAAGAATTAAAAAGAAAACTTTAGGCCTGACAAAAGGTTTATTTTGATGGACCTAAGTGGTAGTTGTTTAAAACTGCATTACAGGCAGCAGTGGAAGGCTTGAGCCATGTTTTAAAGTGGCACATGCTTTAGTGGGTGGCACACTGAGCTGCCGGCCCACTAGTAGCACTTAATTTACAGGTCCAGGGCACATGTGGTAAAATCTACTAGAGACTTACAAGTGAATTAAATGTATAAATAAGGTAGATGCCAATTTTACCATGTTTTAGGGAGAGATTACAAGTAGTTGAGCACTGGTTAGCAGGGAAGAGTGCCCAGAGTCCTCATGCTAACAAAAATGGGTTCAGCAACAGAAGGCAAAAATCTGGGTCTTACCCTTTAAAAAATGCTAGGTCCAACATATACGCATTGTACATGAAAATAAAATCATGCTATAGTATTGATACCATGCAAACAGTGCTATGCATTTTTATACCTCAAACGAGTAGGAAGGCCTCACCCAGTGTAGTTTGGCACACCATTATTACAAAAGAATTTTTGACCACACAGGAACTAAAAACAAATATTGAAAGAAATATTGGAGCTGAAAGCTGTAGTCAAAAGTAACCTCCCACAGAGAATGCTTAACATAGGCGTGACACTGAAACATGGTGCAAGCATTTTGGAAATATAAAGGTGTGGGTCACCTACATAAAGAGGGTGTGTGGTGTCACTTCTGCTACCCCTGGCATGAACTGACGTCCATGAACAGAATCAGTATATCTGCTGAGGGGTTTAATGTTCATTAACCCGCTGGGGAATACAAAGCCTGCTGTTTCTTGAAAGCAGAGCATTGTGGCAGCAAGTATTTTTCTGGGCTGTCCCTCACTGGTTTGGCGGTACAGGAAAAAATTCAATTATTCTAATACCCAGGTCTCCACTTCTGACACCGCACAGCTCACATTAATTGGACCACAATCAAGATAGAAATGCAGGTTAATTGGATTCCCACTGTCGGAAGCTATCAGCTTGTTCCAATATGCTGCTGTCATTTAAGCATAATTAATCATGTGTGGTTATGTGGGATCTCACTCTTCAGGGCTGACAGAGCACAGGACCTCCACAAGCTGTCAGTCAGCGGTACAAGCAAACGCTTGGAAAAACACGCAACTTCCTGGATACGCGCACACATCCAAGTGGTTCATTCATCGACTGTCTCTACATATATTATTAGGCTCATATTGGCTATTCTATTTTTATGACTCATAATACACGTACGGTAGGACACAGCAATGTGATGAACACACAGAACTGTGAGTGAGCCTGCGGTGAGTAGAGCTGCTTCCATAAATGGGAGGGAAAAAGTTCCTTCCCTTTATAGGGGTGTAGATTGTGGCCCTCATCTGACAATATGAACTTACTTTCAACACAGGTGGTACATGTATTTGTGGAGATGTGCAGAGTGGGGGCAGCGCAATAATGCCCTGAGGAAGAAGGATTACTCAGAAAGATCTGCTCTGCCCCGAGTGGGTGGGAAAAAGAGGCACAGTGTCTTCCGGGAGATCTGTCGGTTCTCCTCTCAAATTGAAAATAGAGGTGGTATCTCTCCAGATAACTTGTCACCTCCCCGCTGTTGAATAGCAAAAAGAGGTGGAATCTGTCTTGCAGTCAATTGGCCTTTCTCAAATGGAAAAAAGAGGTGGGTTACTCCAAGAAGATCATCAATTCCCCACTAACGAATGGTAAAAAGTGGAGGAGTGTCAGGCATAAGACCTGTATTCTCCTCTCCGTTGAATGGTGAAAAGAGGTGGGGTCTCTCCAGGCATCCCATCAATGCCTATCTCTCGAATGGTAAAAAGCGGCGTAGTGTCTTTCAGTAGATCTGTCAATACCCCTCTTTCAAATGGTGGAAAAGGAGGTGAAGCCTCTCAAGAAGACCCACCTTCTCACTTCTCGGGGGTAGGAAAAATTGGTAGAATTCTTCTTGAATACCATTAGTTGCCTACTCGCAATCATTACCCTGCACAAGAGGTTGTACTTTCTATGCTGGCTGTGTAATGCTTATTTGGTAATGGAAGCCGCCAGAGGGGCAAAAGAGGCAGGTAAACCATCAGGTTTATAGGGAGAGCCGGACCAGGGGTCTGGCCTTAACAGTCAAAGCACATGTCTAGCCATGTAAGTTACGCAATAAATGACAAGTTAAACAAATAACAAGAATAAAAACTACATTCTTTTTTTTATTCATGCTTATACAGTGTTTCAATAGCTCTCTTCAATTTCCAGGATTCTGCTTGTTTATATTTCTGTAACTAAACTGCACAAAAAGGGGGAGAGAAGGCAGTGCCCCATCTTGTCTGTAGTTCATCCTTGAATGCCTAGACCTGGGCTAGAGCCAGACCCTTGCCTTTGACCTGCCTTGGTTCACCCATCTATAACAAAGTAGGATACAGACTAGATTTAGTATTAATGTATAGTAATGGAAAAAAGATTATGTGAAGGAACTCAATCAAATCAGCCCTAAGTGATACCTCCTGAAAGCCCATGTGAGCATCAAGAAACTCAGCGGACTCTCTGAGAAGCTGTGGAATTTCATGTCTGTTTTTCTGTAGGAGGCTAGAGCTGCAGAATGTTGGAATTGCTGAATCCCACAGTTGCTTAGTCTTTTTTTCCCCTTAATACACTTTTATTGTATTGAGAATAAACATTACAACAAATAAAACTTGGCTATAATGGTGATCCAATATAAGACTAGAAATCCAATAACATGAAAAACTATTAATGAAATACTATCGCATTCAAATCTGTAATATGTGAAAAGGGCGTCTAAAAATCATAGATATAATATTACAAAAATGGTCACAAAAAATTAAAACTAAATACAGAGCAGATGTCACTGAAAAATACAGATATATAACAGGTCTAAAAGAGTATCATAATAATATCAAAATAGCAATGATACTTTCCAAATTCTACATGGATCCTACAGAACTCAACCACATCCCTAAGGAGATTTAGCAACTTTGTAACTGTACTAGAATCAGGAGGCAAAGAAGTTATCAAATATTCTGTCAAAGGTAACCACAATTTGCCATTCTTTTTTTGAACACCAGTGCTCCTCTGCCCTTGGGCTAGAGTTGCAATATAGAAATACCATCTACACACATCTGGATCGAAGAACAATTAATAGTGTTAATTGTTTGCATACATCCCATTCCACTATGTCTTATAGAACATTTGGAACAATCATTCCAGTTCAGTGAGATTTGTTCTAACACAATTGCCATAAATATATCTAATACTTTATCTTTCATTTGGAGTGATTGAATACGTCCAAGATAACTATTTTACAAACATAGGGTAGCATTGGTTTTCAATTTAATATGAATCTTTTCCCTCACAAGTTAGAATTGCTGAACTAAACTATATTTAAAAACCATATGTTTAAAAGTACTACGCCAACATAAACATGACCAACTAGAAGAGGACTTCAGAGTATTACATTTAATAATAGAAACTAGAGAGGGAGGCATGGCCAGCAGCAATCCATGGTGGCCGCGTAGATCGGAGCTCCGCAGCCTAACTTACCCCAAACGTCTATCCTGCATCCCTATCCGGACATCCAAGGGTGGTTCCGTGCATCGGAACGTCTACGGTGCCCACCTCGCCCTTCCCGGCCCGCGCCCAGTGTCTGGCGCCGGATCTGCGGGGGCTGACGCGGTAGGGCCTATCTGCCGATTTGAGGCCGGGGCCCAAAGTACTACTGCACTCCAGGGAGCGGCAAAGCGGTGCACAGACTTCTCGCGGCGGCGGGAGGTCCAGAACGCATTTCTGCTGAGAAGGGTCTGGCATCCGTATTGGTGGGACTGGGTCCCCGCCGCAACCTGCGGTCAGGTAGGATCCGGTGAAGCAGCCCCATCGGACAGGGGGAGCCTGGAGCTATGCCGTCTTCACTCGGCATGCGGTGGAGTGGCGCAACCGAAGCCTGTGACGTGTCATCTCGCCCTCTCCCGCCCATAACAACGAATTTGGACGGGGGCTGTTGGGCTCAACGTCTGGGGGCCCACTGTAGGGCAATTGTTCCCCGTATCCCTGGCAAGGAAGTGGGAAGTGAGGCGGACGCGAGAGCTGCATCCCGTCCTGTGGCAGATCGGTCCAGTGTGGACATCACTAACGCACCGTACAGGTGAGGCCCCCCCCCCCCGGCAGATAATAGGGGCGCAGGGCCAAGCACCGACACCCGCCCAGAAAGGAGAGCGCTTTGAGTCTGGGGGTTTCGTGCCACAACCCTGAGAACAGTCTTTACATCTGCAGCTGCGTGACGTGGTGGTAGGTTCCTCCTGGGGCATTAAAGTCTGTGTGGATTCGCCCTTCACCTGGGACACTGGTGCTTCGGGATCAAGGTCTCACCAGACAGTAGAATACAGATGAGGGCCGTCCTGGCGCCTGCCCTGTGTGACCGGAGGGGACCTGGGTGACAGCCAAGCTGCAAGATGGACCGCAGTAAAGGCTCTGGGGCCCGGGGGCTCAGAGTGGCGCAAACCAACAAATTGGACCGCTACACGGTTCCTGCGGACACGCAACAGAACTGGCTGTCCGGAGGGGCCTCCCAGGGTGGCTCGTGTGAAGCGGAGCAGGAACTGTCACTGAAAGACGTTATAGACGCCATCACCGGAGTTAAAACCTCCCCTGAACATAAAATGGACTCAATGGCGATCGACGTGAACCTCATCAGGGCGGATCTGGGGAAACTGAATGAAAAGGTCAAGCAGGTGGAGATCACTGCCGCTAGTCTTGTCGGAGATGTGGCACAGCTTCAAAGAGAAGTCTGTGACTTACAGGACTCCCGCAAACTCGTAGACCTAACACTGGATGACTACGAAGGCAGCTTGCGGCGCAACAATCTCAGCATTTTGGGCGTTCCAAAGAAATCGGAAGGGCAGTCCCCTGACTTATTTGTTGAAGACCTCATACTGAAACACCTACAGCCTAAGGGCCTCAGCAAGTTCTTTGTCATTAAACGGGCACATAGGGTCCCGGGCGGCCGTCCTAAGCTGGCCGTTCCCCCGCGGCCAATGTTGGCCAGAGTACTGAACTATCGGGACAGAGATGTCATCCTCCAGAATGCCAAGGTGGGGCCCCCCCTTCGCTATGAGAATGCAGACATAAACTTTTTCCCGGACTTCACGCAGAGGGTACAGAAGCAGAGGAGGTTGTTCCTCTCAGTGAAACAGGTGCTTAGAGACAGAGGCCTGAAATATTCGATGTTATTTCCTGCACGTCTTCGGATCGCGGCGGATGGGAGAGCCTGGTTTTTTTAACACCCCGAGGCTGCGGCAGACTGGATCGGGCAACATGGAATGAGGAGCCCTGGCGATCACGCCGGAAGAGAGAGTGAGGACAATCGTCCAGCTGAGGAGAAGGTCGTATTGCCATTTGGGTCTGGGCTGCGTAATTGGGGCCGGCGGTGGGGAGGGTCGGGGGCGGGGAGTTTCTTGTATCCGGACATATTGGGCTGTGAACCCTCTTAGACTCAATGTACTTGGTTCACTAAGGGTGTACATTTGACTTGTTTGGGGTCAGAGTAGCGGAGTGCTTTCTTTTCCCCCTTTTTTTCTACTTTTAGTTCTTTACGAGGGCAACAGGCACTCTGCAAGTTTTTAATGGGCAGTTCTAGGCCCAGAGTGCAGGGCAGCGGGATGGAGGGTTGTTGGGTGGGTGTGTTTTGTTTGTGTTTGGTTATATTTATTGCATCAGCAGCTTATAGTGTCATTCCCGTACAGGACGTCAAAACTCACACTGAAATTCCAGTAGAGGGAGTTGTGATATCTCCCAACCGGCCATGGCTACTCAGAGGAACGTAGGGATTAGGTTGTTAAGTTGTAACGTCAATGGGTTAGGGGACAAAATCAAACGCAGTGTGGTTCTTCAATACATCAAGCGTCAGGCTACTGATATTGTATTGCTCCAAGAAACTCACCTTATTGGAAATGCATGTAAAGCCTTACATAGAGGGGGCTACATAATGTTAGCACATGCGGGATTCACCTCTAGCTCACGTGGGGGTGGGTATTATGATGAAGAAATCCTTCCCTCTTGCTGTACAGGAAACCTGGACAGATGACCGGGGATGATATATTGGGGTCTCGGGCACGTGGGAGGGACACTCCATCACACTACTTTCAATCTATGTGCCACCGGGCCTACAAGCCTCCACCTCTAGGGATTTAGGAACTATATTACTAGCTATGCCGGAAAGTTTGTTAATATTAGGAGGGGACTTCAATTCAGTGGTCTCGGGCGAGGCGGATCGGCATCCGCCCCGAGAAACGAACCCCACAATGGGTTGGCTTCCTGACTTCCTTGAGACCATGGGGCTGGTAGATGGCTGGCGGACCTATCACCCAACCACACTGCAGTATACCTTTCATTACGGGGCCCACGGGAGCCTCTCACGCATAGATTATTTCTTGATCCCCGCATCCCAGATGGCCCACGTCCAGGAGATCAGGCATTTGGCTAGAGGCATTTCTGACCACTCGCCAGTCTGGCTTCATGTGGTTCTTAATTACAAACAGGTGGGACGGGTGGCCACCATCAACCCGTGGTATTTCAGAGATCCCAAGATTCGCAAGGTACTCCTCACAGCAATAGACAATTATTTTATTGACAATGAAGGATCAGTGGACTCCCCACAGACGCTATGGGAGGCTTTCAAGATGGTGGTTCGGGGTCAGGCCCTTTCCCTGATCTCGGGCAAGATAAAAATCACCACAGAGAGATAGTGTGTATAGAGGCGGATATTAGCCAATTAGAAACTGCCCTAGGCTCGGAGGCCACAACCGACAAACTCCACTATTTAAAGCTTCAGCAGCAGGAGTATAGAGCTCTGGCGACTAACCAGGTAAGAGCTTTGGGGAGGTTCACGTCGATCGCCATTGAGTCCATTTTATGTTCAGGGGAGGTTTTAACTCCGGTGATGGCGTCTATAACGTCTTTCAGTGACAGTTCCTGCTCCGCTTCACACGAGCCACCCTGGGAGGCCCCTCCGGACAGCCAGTTCTGTTGCGTGTCCGCAGGAACCGTGTAGCGGTCCAATTTGTTGGTTTGCGCCACTCTGAGCCCCCAGGCCCCAGAGCCTTTACTGCGGTCCATCTTGCAGCTTGGCTGTCACCCAGGTCCCCTCCGGTCACACAGGGCAGGCGCCAGGACGGCCCTCATCTGTATTCTACTGTCTGGTGAGACCTTGATCCCGAAGCACCAGTGTCCCAGGTGAAGGGCGAATCCACACAGACTTTAATGCCCCAGGAGGAACCTACCACCACGTCACGCAGCTGCAGATGTAAAGACTGTTCTCAGGGTTGTGGCACGAACCCCCCAGACTCAAAGCGCTCTCCTTTCTGGGCGGGTGTCGGTGCTTGGCCCTGCGCCCCTATTATCTGCCGGGGGGGGGGGCCTCACCTGTACGGTGCGTTAGTGATGTCCACACTGGACCGATCTGCCACAGGACGGGATGCAGCTCTCGCGTCCGCCTCACTTCCCACTTCCTTGCCAGGGATACGGGGAACAATTGCCCTACAGTGGGCCCCCAGACGTTGAGCCCAACAGCCCCCGTCCAAATTCGTTGTTATGGGCGGGAGAGGGCGAGATGACACGTCACAGGCTTCGGTTGCGCCACTCCACCGCATGCCGAGTGAAGACGGCATAGCTCCAGGCTCCCCCTGTCCGATGGGGCTGCTTCACCGGATCCTACCTGACCGCAGGTTGCGGCGGGGACCCAGTCCCACCAATACGGATGCCAGACCCTTCTCAGCAGAAATGCGTTCTGGACCTCCCGCCGCCGCGAGAAGTCTGTGCACCGCTTTGCCGCTCCCTGGAGTGCAGTAGTACTTTGGGCCCCGGCCTCAAATCGGCAGATAGGCCCTACCGCGTCAGCCCCCGCAGATCCGGCGCCAGACACTGGGCGCGGGCCGGGAAGGGCGAGGTGGGCACCGTAGACGTTCCGATGCACGGAACCACCCTTGGATGTCCGGATAGGGATGCAGGATAGACGTTTGGGGTAAGTTAGGCTGCGGAGCTCCGATCTACGCGGCCACCATGGATTGCTGCTGGCCATGCCTCCCTCTCTAGTTTCTATTATTAAATGTAATACTCTGAAGTCCTCTTCTAGTTGGTCATGTTTATGTTGGCGTAGTACTTTTAAACATATGGTTTTTAAATATAGTTTAGTTCAGCAATTCTAACTTGTGAGGGAAAAGATTCATATTAAATTGAAAACCAATGCTACCCTATGTTTGTAAAATAGTTATCTTGGACGTATTCAATCACTCCAAATGAAAGATAAAGTATTAGATATATTTATGGCAATTGTGTTAGAACAAATCTCACTGAACTGGAATGATTGTTCCAAATGTTCTATAAGACATAGTGGAATGGGATGTATGCAAACAATTAACACTATTAATTGTTCTTCGATCCAGATGTGTGTAGATGGTATTTCTATATTGCAACTCTAGCCCAAGGGCAGAGGAGCACTGGTGTTCAAAAAAAGAATGGCAAATTGTGGTTACCTTTGACAGAATATTTGATAACTTCTTTGCCTCCTGATTCTAGTACAGTTACAAAGTTGCTAAATCTCCTTAGGGATGTGGTTGAGTTCTGTAGGATCCATGTAGAATTTGGAAAGTATCATTGCTATTTTGATATTATTATGATATATGAGGTAGGGGACAAAGCCGGGAAACTACTGGCGTGGTTGGACAGGAAAGAGTGGGCAAGCCGACTAGTACCGGAACTTCAGGGGAAGGGAGGTAGCCCCCTTACAGATCCTCAAAGTGTTGCCGACAGGTTCGCTGCCCACTTTTGCGCTGTCTACTCTTCATCAGCTCTGTACTCCGTAGAGGATTCCCGTCAGATACTGGCTGACATTGAGCTGCCCAAACTCTTAGTAGACGACCGTGAATTTCTAGACAGTAATATTTCTAATGAGGAGATAGCGAAGGCAATCAGGTCCATCAACTCGGGGAAGGCCTCTGGCCCCAATGGACTTCCGATCGAGCTCTACAAGCTTAAACCGGATAGGCTGGCCCCATATCTGAGGGTGATGTTCTAGGAATCAAGGGAAAGGGTACTCCTGCCGATAGACCAGAGGACGGCCACCATAATCACTATTCATAAGGAGGGGAAACCCAAAACTGATTGTGGGTCATATAGGCCGATCTCCCTCCTGAACGCAGAGCCCAAGATTTTGGCTAAGCTTTTGGCCAACATTATGGTCACAGTGATTGAGGCTCTAGTCCACCCAGATCAATCGGGTTTCATTCCACATCGTAACACAGCTCTTAACTTGCGTAGGGTACACAAAGTATTGGGCAGGGCGGCCTCCATATTGGAACCAGTCGTGATAGTTTCCCTGGATGCCACTATGGCCTTCGACACCATTGAATCGCTGTATCTTTGGGCAGTCCTGGAAAAGTTGGGGTTTGGGCCGAATTATATTAAATGGGTGCAGCTCCTGTACGTCAAACCGCTTGCACAAGTTGTGGTTAACAACAAAAAAATCAGCCACCTTTGAGCTGGGCTGCGGAACCCGGCAAGATTGTCCGTTGTCCCCTCTCCTATTTGCCCTTGCGTTGGAACCTTTGGCGGCCTGGATACGCCAGGACCCGATCATTCTGGGCATGCGTTGGTCACCAGAGTTGGAGGACCGCATCTCGCTATACGCGGATGATATCCTTCTGTATTTGACCTCTCCAAGGTGGTCCCTGATTGTTGACCACGATATACTTGCCATTTTTGGAAGGTTCTCCGGGTACTCTATTAACTGGAGCAAATCTCTGTGGTATGTTCTGGCAGGAGAGCCGCCAATTCCGCCAAAAGGATGCCCAATTCAAATACGTACAGAGGGCTTCAAGTATCTAGGGATATTTCTCTCCCTGGATCCTTCACTTCGTTACTCCCAAAACCTTCTCCCCCCTTTGTCCAGGTTGCGTAAGGATATAAACAGCTGGAAGTCACTCCCTCTAACCCTGCTGGGAAAAGCAGCCCTTTTTAAGATGATGTCTTTGCCTCGGTTTTTATACGCCCTGCAGAATTCCCTAGACCCGATCCCACCGTCCTATTTCAGGGAGATAGAAGCCTTCAGCGGAACTTGTTGTGGATTGGGAAGCCACGTATCGCCCTTAGTACACTCACCCTGAATTGGTATGACGGAGGCATTAGCCTCCCTGATATCAAAAAGTATTATTGGGCGGCCCACCTGGCTGCCATCAACCATGTCACCTACACCTGTCCCGGGGATCCAGGCTATAATATGGATAGATGGCTTCTCTCCGGTGGGAACTATAACAGAGCCCTTTATTCTAAACCACAACGTTTTAAACTCACAGGCCGCACTAAACACTCAGTCCATGTCTAGCATACTGCCAATAAAAGCTTTCGATGGACTTGTAGACTCACCCTTGTGACTTCGTTGTGGGACTCAGAACAGTTGGGTAGTTTGTGGAAAAGCAAAGGATTTGACAAATGGGACATCATAGGCCTCTCGCGCATAGGTGATCTATTGGACAAATCAGATATTAAACCATTCATCACCCTGCAACAGCAATTCGAATTAGCTGACTCTTCCGTTACTCACAGGTTAGGCACGCTCTAGGCTCCCATCAGCAACATGGCACCATCCTTCCTGAATCTTCCCCATTGGAGGACAGAGTCTTAGACGGCCACGTCCCAGATAACACTATCTCACTGATATACAAAAAACTGATAAATAATATGCCAGATCCTCTCCAAGTGCTTCGCGAGGAATGGTCCAGAGATGGAATTGAGATGGATGACGAGGAAGGCAAGAGGCCATTTCCTCGCCTAGAGTCGTGGCGATACCAGCGCACCTCCGACTAGTCCAATTAAAAATACTCCACAGGAGTTATGTGACAGGACCCCAGTTGGTATGAATGGGGAGAGTGGACGGGGAGGATTGCAGACGGGGATGTGGCCGACTGGGTACTTTTATGCACATCATTTGGGAATGTGCCCATATTCAACCCTATTGGCGTAAAGTGCATGACATCATTAATGCAGTACTGTCCACGCATCTTGGCCTCGAAACGCGTAGATGTCTGTTGAATATTTGGGAGCCGACAGATCTGAATGACTGCTTAACACAATGGGTCACCTTGGGGCTTATGCTCGCTAAGAGGAACATTGCGCAGAGGTGGGGGGGGCGTCCCAACGTCCTGTGGTGGATGATTGGGAGAAGGATCTGGACTGGTCAATGTTTAGAGAAAAGACAGTATACGTGGCCCGGGGTTGCCCTAAGAAGTGGACCCGAGTGTGGGGCAGATGGAATTCCTATTGTGGGGACATCTATCAACCACCCCTCACTACCGATAGCGAAGACCCCCCTTCGCCCTAGACCTTCCAAGGAACATTTGTATTGCCTGAATGTACCTACTGTACCCATGTTGCCTGACTTACTGCGTTCTGTGTAATGTACTTGGTGAGCTGATGTGTGTTAATAAAAAGTTTTACAAAAAAAATAATAGAAACTAGAGTAAAAAAATCTTGATTATAAAGAAAATACACAGTTTGAATGATATTGGCAGGTTATGAGGTTCACATAATCTTTGTTCAAATCTTTTTCCAAATTAAAGGTAAATAATATTTTTTTAGTTTTATCTCCCATTCAGCCTCCATGTTGGATATAAGAGCAACCCCCTGGCATCATTTAATAATGAATATATTTCTGAAGTTCTATGTGGTAAAATAAAATTACATACATTAATACCACTCTACAAAGAGCTAAAACAGGGTGACATAGTTACCCTCGGTAAATAATAAAAATAGCTTCTTTTAATCAGTTACATTGTTTTGAACAAGGTTTTGGCATATTATAATTGCCTTGTAGTGGAGCAAAAGGGAGCCAATCACCATTATTAAAGAGTTGATTGAACCAAAAATACTTGTCAGCCCAGCTTTTCCCAAAAATAGTTTTGCTAAAAAATGTAATGTTTGTACTATGCCAGATAGGTGAAGCATTGAGCGTATTATTATCTCATGCTTGTCATTAGAAACAAAAGTTTGATGCAACTGACACATTTTTTTTATATATTCAAAGTAATGCAAATTGGTTTTTGTAAAGTAGAAATACATTCAGACAAAGAAAAAGGTGCAATGAAGGAGTGCTCCAGTCATATCAGAGGTTCATGGTTCATACAAAAAAAAATTATAAAACCAAAAACTCAGGGTCTAAGGTAAAAACCATCAAGATAACAAGGAAAAGTAGGGAATTTAATCCCTCCTCTTTCTTTAGGTAGTTTAAATTTATGTACAGGAATTCTAGGCTTTTTATTTTGCCACAAATATAGATAACAAAATATCTTGCTTCTTAAAGGAAGAGTTTGATAAATGAACAGGTCAAATTGAAAGAGAATATAAAATTATTGGTGAAATCAAGATAACTTATTCCAATCTACTCCACCAAGATGGATATAATAGCGATCATTTGTTAACTAAAAACTCAATTTTTCGTACAAAAAGGTAATGTAAATTATATTTTAAAGTCTGATTAACTGACCTAGAGGATGAAACTTCTGAATGCTTATTTATTTCCTTACATCAAATTAAATCATAGTTTTTAAATATGATTTACATGGAGGGTGGAACCTAGCCAAGCAACAAGATGGCTGCTCAGTAGAGATGCCCTGCCTGCTAAAATCATAATACGACGGAATCCTGCCCCATCGGCTGTCTAATCCGAGATAAACCACTACCCAGCGCATCACTAACGGTGTGGCTCTGGTCTGAGCGGAGTGCGGCCCTCTGGGGCGTTGACAGAGCCTGTCGCTGGGGGCGAGGGCCGCAGCCTGAGCCTCCCTGTGCGATGCCGGTTTGCATGGCGGCTTGTCCGCACTGCTGACTGCCCTGGGTTGAGCTGGATGGCCCGGAGAGGCAGCCCGTCTGCTGCCAAACTTGAGGGAGTGATGCCTCTGTGCCTAGGTGTGTTTGGCGCTGTCCAGTCCTGCTGCATCGGGAGACCTGTGTCTGCTGGCCAATGTCCGGGGCCACGCACTCGCTTGTGTTTGCATTACTTAGTGGCCCCCTGTATGAGACTTTACCTGCTTACAATGTGGGCCAGTTTTTACCAATCGAGCCGCAGGGGCGTGACGGAGCTCTGGCGTGTAAAGTAACCGTAGGACCCACCTGGATACATTGCTGCTGCACTTGGGCCTCTTGTGACATTTATTACATACTGAAATTTTGTGTAAGGCCGCTATCTTCACTGTCGCCATATTTGGAGTGCTCCTTAAGACCTGGCAGGAAAGATGAGCAAACACGATACACGACAATCCAGACTCCTGTTCGAGAGTAAGAAATCCTTGTGCCACACAGATATAGAGCAGGCACAGGAGATGCATTCTGCACTTTCCGTAGAGGATGTCAGCCAGGACGACGATATTAAAGAAATCCTTGTTGATGTAAAGTCAAGCCTGCGGCCAATCGATGCCGAGCTAGACCTCATGGCAAGTCACCCAGACAGAATGAAAGAACAAGTTGATAATTATGATGATCGCTTGGATCACCTCAAGGCTAGAGTCTCCAACACAGATGATACCATTGTCACGACCAGTGAACACCTGTTCAGAAAGGACAAAGTCCTTGAATGCCAAATATGACGATTTAGAGGCACGCTCGATGCGCAACAACCTAATGGGGGTCCCAGAATTTACTCCCATTGATAACATGGAAGACTATGTTGCAACAATGCTACGGGAACTATTCGGGGAGGCCCGGTCTCAGGTCTTTATTGTTGAGCGCACTTACCGATCCCTCGTACCAAGGCCGCCACCGGGTACACCAGCTCGCCCCATCATTGCGGGCCTCCTAAATTATAAGGACAGAGGTGTGGTCTTGCGTTTGTCCAGATAACGTGGCAAAACACACTATTGAGGTAATGCAATCGTGTCTACCCTGACTTTACTATTGCAGTCCAGGACGGCAGTAGAGAATTCCTGCAAGCCCAAACAATCCTTCAAAAAGCAGAGATCAAATACACTCTCCTCTATCCCGCCAAGCTCCGTGTCACGTATGAAGAAAAAGCACACCACTTTACTGACGCAAAGCCTGCCTTCAAGTTTGCCAAAAGTATCTAGATGGGATCGCCCCGAGGGTCCCAGCGGGGCCAGGAGGAAGCACGTCTGGATGACAATGATTTGTCAGGTTGATGTTTGTGATAGTCGCCATATTGCTGCCTTTTCCTTACGGGAGACGCAGATTTGACCTGACGGACGCTGGAGCCCAAGTTTTGTATGTCGCACCAGATGGTGATTTAAGCATGGACTTAGGCCGTTGGACAACAACACGGGTGGTTTCAAAGTGTTTCAACCACCCAGTTCACTTCTGGCTGGGAAGATCGCTCAGCTCTCCTTCCCCCTGCAATATTTGTTCAGGGATGGGATTGGGGTGGGATTGGGATACTCAACCATGTTCGGGGGTTGGTGTTGGAAGGGTGTGTTGTTCTATCATGCTCTCTTTGTATGTTATGGTCTTCACCATATGCAAGGCCCCTGACCTGGTGACTTGCTCCCTTCCGCCCCACTCACACAGCCAACATGTGAGGCTTTCGAACTTTATTTGTTTTCCCTTCACAGCTCGACTGAGCAGGGCATACGCCCTTCTCACAGTATGTTCCATACCCTGATACTTTCACTATGACCTCAGACTTAAAGATCTCACAGACTAGGTGCCATGACGTCAATTATTAAATGTCTGACTTGGAGTATATAAGTGTTAAATGATCCCTGCAAGGACTGTCTCATACACACTTATCTTACCAGACATTATATTGATATCTGTTTTTTGCAAGAACTCCACCTTACCCCTTTCACTTCTTCTCAACTCCAAGTGCGCTGGTGCAGAAATACACTTTTCATTCTATTCTAATTATGCCTTTGGGATGGCTATATTAATACGCAGGGGCCTCCCATGGCAATTCACTCAAGTCAAGTGCGATACAGAAGGATGATATGTCCTTATAGCTGGCACTCTACATCAACAACCAATCATATTCTCCTCTGTGAACAGGCCAAATACAGACTGCCCAGAATCCTTTACAGAAGTATGGCGACATATAGCAAATCTGGGACCAGAGGCTTTAATATGGGGAAGAGACTTCAACGTAGCCTTTGACCAGAGTCTGGACAGGTCGGGCGCCTCTGGTCTACCCAATCAGAGTGCGGCCGTGCAAATCCACACTTTGATTAGCGCTCAAGGCTTGGTTGACATTTGGAGACATCTAAATGGAAATTAGAGGGTGGGAACATGTGTCACATTGACCTAGGAGGCTTGGTCACGCATCGACTACTGGTTGATGTCCTGTAATGCCCTCGCATGGACCACCAGCGTGTTGTAGCTCCCCCGCACATTATCAGACCATGCCCCTTTACTCTCCTTACCATTAGAAATCTAGCGTGCATTCACTTGGGGCCTGCCAGCTGGTGCACTTAGGGACCAGGTATCTCGCGCCGATATCCACACTGCTATCATCGACTATTTCACGACTAACAGGGGCTCGGTCACTTACTGACTAGTCCTCTAGGAGGCGTTCAAGGTCGTTATTAGGGGGCATGTTTTGCAAAACAAGCAGGTGTCCTCAAGGCAATAAGAACACGTTTTGCATAACTTGAAAATGAACTCCGGATGCTCAAACTAAACTATTACTCCTCCAAAGCTCCTGCCACAATTATGTGAAAAATTCACAGAGTTCGATGAGAAAGCAGGACATGAAATTAATTATCTGTCCCGCGAAGCCACGGCGCACCAGTACGGTGAGGGAGATCGGCCCGGTAGGACACTGGCTAATATTCTTTGCACCCCCAGGGTTCACAATTATGTTGTGGAGCTCCTGGATGACCACGAAGAAAGCCAATCTACTCCAACTTCTATACTCACCACGATTACATAATTTTACTCTCAACTCTTATCAGACTAAATCCAAAATGCCTGCTGGGGAACTTGAAACCTACTTAGATTCGGTACAACTCCTCTGCCTTGATCAAGCTCACCACTTATATTTAGACTCACCCATCCATGAATAGGAGGCTTTACAAGTAATACGTAGCCTCCCAAATGATAAAGCACCTGGTTGGGATGGGCTAACAATCTACAAAGAAGACACTACCCTACTGATTCTCCACCTTGTATCTGTGTTCAGACTTCTCTGGCATCAACCTAACCACAATCATCACATTGAGAAGCGGTTATTGTCACAATACTAAAACCTGGCAAACCAGTGTGACTCCTATATGCCACTATCTATAATGAACGTGGACAACAAAACATTGGCCAAACTTATCACCTAGCACCTTCTGCCACCCCCCCCCCCCCCCCGCTAGATATAGTTCGACCCGATCGGTCGGGCTTCATGCCTGACCATTCTAAAGCACACAATCTTCGAAATATTTTTGCCGTCATGTACAGCGTGGAGCCCAGACTGGCTGTGATCACCGCTCTCCTAGATGCCACTAAGACGTTTTATTCTTTAGATTGGCCCTTTTTATTTGCCCTTCAACGCCTGGGCTTAAGCCCTCGATTTGTGAACCCCTACAGCCCAGGATAAATAGGCGTTGGACACAGACCCACCTCTAACTACTGAACAGTGGACATACTTTTGCGAACAAACTGAAGCTCTCTTGGCCAATTATAGACTGTGACTCATACACTTCAAGTTCAACTACAACGACACAACTGTAACACATGGGCTTAAATGAGGAGGTGCGCTGTGAGTGGTGCTTGGCACCCCAGGCTTCATTTTTACATGTAGCTTAGGAATGCCCTAGAATAGCAGCCTATTGGCATACTGTACATTACATTCTCTAACAGATCACTGGTCACCCCACACCACAAACGCCGATGGTTAGCTTATTAGGCTATGTTAAAGATGTACCACTTACACATTGATGCCTAATTGCTATGCTCCTACTGTTGGCCAAGCACCAACTAGCCAAGCACTGGAGGAGGAAATCTGTAGCCAGTGTCACATCCTGGCTACAGGACGCAACATATTGCCAGGAACAATTGGCCACCTACTGGGAACTGATGCCCCCGACTTCCCACCCTAAAGACATCTGGAGCCATTCTTAACATACCTGCGACTGTGACACACTTCCCCATCTCAAGTGCATGCAGACTAATACACTGACCAGTGCTTCGATGTTTATCTCCCGTCCACATTGACATATTCCGCACGGATCATACCCTCTGAAGTTGTTCCCTGCTTATATCATACCTGAACTTTGGAGCATTACTGTTAATGTGAAGTCCATATTATGCAAACACAAGGAGATGATGGACAAAGCGCTGAAACTTTTCAGACACTCACCCCCAGTCACAGATCTGGGTTTAATCCATCATCATTCTTTAGCTCAATTCGCCACCCCAGTTCAGACACAGCTATATGGAAATCAGTCTTGACCCCGTGCCTCATGGGAACAGTCCAGACCGAACTACCAGGCCATGTCTTCCCTGGACCAGAAACAAGCATCCTGGGACCGGTTTCGGGGTAACACCCCTCATCAGCCAGGCTAGCTTGAATTCAGTGGCAAAATGAGCAAGGGACCCACGTCTGGGCCTACCCTGCCAACTTAGGGGGAACAAAGCAAACACAATACATTTTAAGTAACCTGCTATGATTATCTATTGTGATGTATATGTTGACTGTGCCTTCCCTTTGTCCTCCTCTCTTTCTCCCCTCTCCTCCCCATTCTTGTACCTGCCTGTGGCGAACTGTCGTCTCGTATTGTTAATACATTAAATGCCAAAAAGAATAAAAAAAAAAAAAATATATATATATATATATATTGCTTCATTTCCAATCCAGTGCGAATAATCCACCGAACAAAACAGGACACGGACCACAGATAAGTGCAAATATTATATAGTTTACTCCTTCGTTGCCATGACGCGTTTCAGCTCGTCAAAAGCCTTGTTCACATGACATGTCGGAGCGAATCCAATGTTATTTAAAGTGAAAGTGCATACACGTGACCATATCACATGATCCAAAAGTCATAGACATAAAGATAAAAATGTGAATCACATTAATGTTAAAGTAGTATCTTAAAACCAAGAAACCTTAAAATAAGCTTGCGGTTAGGGTGTAAACAATACATAGATTTGTTATTACACCTTCCGAACTGAATTAATAACTGTAAAATACATTTAATCATTCAGAAATAACCGTCTAGTGACACGAAGCTAAAGGTTGACCACCCACTGTAACGAACATGCCTGATGTGAATAACATAAATATGTAAATTCATGACAAAGTTAAAATGTCAACAATGATATAAAAGGCAAAAATGAGGGTACAACACTGAGGTTACTGGACTACAATGATGGATCAAAGGAAAAATGGGCTCACGTGTAATGATAAAAGTAATGTCGACACAGTGAATGAGGACAACAATCATAGAATTGTGACAAAAAATGCAAAATAAAATGAAATTATGTCAGTGTAAAAAGTGGTACGAATCTAATCGGACGGATAATATGATGTTGGTAATGTAAATGATTAATTTACCAAATATGTCCAATAGCAGCAGCATGTGTGTATCAGGAAATATCCAACTAATGGATATGTATACGTACATGACCGTAAATTCAATGGGAAATCTTTGAATTGGGCCCTCCCATTGAAGGAAGAATGGACAAAGTAAACAGGGAGGGAGGGGAAGGTGCAAGGACAATCCTGAGGGATTAGAAATGTTGTCTTTAGTTAACCCCTTGAGATTACAATAGGAGGAGAATGCTGAAGATGTAAAGAAGCGACCTCCTGTTGTGTATAGTACTGTGGGACAAGGTTGCTGTCAAAGCATCCAGCTGAATATCCGTGTGTGTCCTAACTGAGATAATACCTGACAATGTGTTGAATACAAACAATGCATAAGAGATACAAATAGTTGTAAAATGAGGCAAAGTCTTGAAAAGGAACTGCGCATAGGCAAGAATGTGACAAGATATACTCATATGAACATAGATAAAATATGTATAAAATATGTATAAATATGTGCAAAAAAGCAATTGTAAACAATTATCTTTGGAGCAATAAATATAAATATCTTAATATAAATAGTCATAAAATTCGAATAAATACATACATATAAAAATCCTTGCATCATAAATTGGTATTCCCTGGCATAGTTCTAAAACCTGATAAAACACTATGCGTCAGAGCAGTTCAATTCACCCACTGATTACATCACTGCTGTAGCACCATCAAAGAAGTTCAAGTCCATGTAAACATAATTTAATGATATGCCAATGTAATATAAAGTCACCAAAATTTAAGATTAAAGACATGTATACAGATCTTCTGTGGTATTAAGTCCCCCTGGTGATTTAGTATCGAGCTGGATAATATATCTAGTCTCAAGTTGTCTCAATTTATGATCTCTATCACCACCTCGTCTGCTGGGGGATATAGCATCAATCACATAGTAGCTAAGGAGTTTGTTATCTGATTGATGGAATTCTTTAAAATGCCGAGCTACCGGATATGTGTTGTCTTGGTGAGTTATAGCTCGTAAATGTTGGAGCACTCTTTTGTGGACTTGAAGTTTGGTGCTACCAATGTACCTAAGGTCACAGGGGCACGTTAGGACATAGATGGCATATTCCGTTTTGCATGTGAGTAATTTTTGTATTTTATACTCAGTATCGCAAAACGGGGTAGTATAAGTCTTGGTATTTGTGCCATGGACACACGCTTTGCAAGTTTTGCACTTGAAAAAGCCCTTGTGAGTTAGGAGCCAATTGGTACTTTCAATGATTTCAGGGTTAGTGATGACTAATTTGTCCCTCATAGATGGTGGCTTGCTATATGTAATGGACACCCGTTGCGGTAGCAAGGGTCCTATTACTGGATCATTGCGTACCAATGGCCAATTGTCTTGTATAATCTTTTGAATAGCCTTGTGTTGGCGACTATAACCAAGAATCAATCGAAATTCAAGGGCTGCCAAGCTGTCGGTACACATGGAAGGAGTAGCTATGGATGTTTGCTTGTCTTTCAGAAGGCTATCCCGGGAGCAGCTCATGGATTTAGTAATGGCCTGTGAAATGATGTTGGGGGCATAACCTCGTTCGAGAAATCTCATTTTACTCTCTAATTGCGCTTTATGTAAATCCAAGTCATTACTACAAATGCGCCTTAAACGGAGCATCTCACCGTAAGGTATGCTATTGATTAGATGTTTAGGGTGAGAGCTCGGCGCATGCAAGGTGGAATTGCCGGCTGTCTCCTTCCTGTGAAGACGTGTCTCTAATCTATTCTCATGAATATAGACTTCGGTATCTAAAAAGTTTACTTCAATTTCACTTCACCCCTCATCAGCCAGGCTAGCTTGAATTCAGTGGCAAAATGAGCAAGGGACCCACGTCTGGGCCTACCCTGCCAACTTAGGGGGAACAAAGCAAACACAATACATTTTAAGTAACCTGCTATGATTATCTATTGTGATGTATATGTTGACTGTGCCTTCCCTTTGTCCTCCTCTCTTTCTCCCCTCTCCTCCCCATTCTCGTACCTGCCTGTGGCGAACTGTCGTCTCGTATTGTTAATACATTAAATGCCAAAAAGAATTAAAAATAAATATATATATATATATATATATATATATATATATATATATATATATATATATATATATATATATATATATATATATATATATATATATATATATATATATATATATATATATATATATATATATATATATATATATATATATATCCTACTGGCGGTCGCCAGTAGGTAGTTATAGTTAGGACCCTGTTTCCATAGGAAATCCGCAACATTCTATTTTGAATAACTTTGGCGCCGGTCGACGAATCCTCGCGAATTTCTCAAAATAGGTGGGGCGCTACGCTCCGCTCCTACCCTGAAAGTCTCGGGGGGATTCGTCAAGCGGGGGCTGAGATAAAAGGGGGGTCCCAAAACGCGTTTTTCCCATGCATTTTTCCATAGGACCTTTAGACAGGGCTACAGCCCGAACGGCTGAACAGAATTACTAGAAATTTGGCAGAGAGGTAGTCCTCAGGTCAAGGAAGTGCCTTTTGTAGGTTTGGTGTAAATCTGTTCAGTAGATTCTGAGAAAATAGCCTTTAAATCAATATATATATCTGAGCCAGCTTACGGTACGCTTACCGTAAGCTTACCGTACGCGTACGGTGGCGTGCGCGAGCGCGATTCTGATTGGCTGTTACATCTAAGTAAACATTCGAATCGGTCGAAACCAGGAAGCGGCGGCCGCCATTTTCTCTCTCGCACTCTGAGGGGGGGGTTGTAAACAAAGGCAAAAAACATATAAAGGGGCTGTTTAGACAGCGCCCATGCACATAGCCATGTTAGTTGAGTCCTCAAAGATCCCCAAGGCCAAAAACGGTAAATTTTTATTTTTTGAAAATTTCGCCGATTACGCTTACCGTACGCGTACGGTGCGCTTACGCTAAAAATTTTAATAAAAAAAAAAAAACACTCTCTGTGCATGGCATATTATTGTCATCACTTACAAATTAAATTTAACAGATTACCTATCACAAGGAAGCGCATAATATGTCCTCCATGTGCGCACGGAACGAACTGCGTTAAGTGGGCGTGCACGCCACGAATGGCGTAAAGTAACTTAGCATTTAAAAAACCGTACAAATTCACTGAAAAAACCATAGGTTTCACACACGTTATAGTTAGGAATTAGCATTTAAAAAACCTTGCTAATTCAATGAAAAAACCATAGGTTTCACACATGTTATAGTTAGCTGGAAATTTTACTGATAAAAAACCAATGAAATTCCCCCGTTATAGTTACTGTAGGCAACTATAACTCACGCGACCGCAATCCTCTGCTGATGACATATGTGTCTTTATGAAAAAAAAATATTTGTAATATATGTATAGCTACAATTTAATGGAAGAAGACATGGGCAAATAAGTGTCTAAATACAGTATTAGCATCAGCAGAGGATTGCGGTCGCGTGAGTTATAGTTGCCTACAGTAACTATAACGGGGGAATTTCATTGGTTTTTTATCAGTAAAATTTCCAGCTAACTATAACATGTGTGAAACCTATAGTTTTTTCATTGAATGAATATATATATATATATATATATATATATATATATATATATATATATATATATATATATATATATATATGTGACAAACATACCTTCGAAAATGTTTTAAACATAAACCTCTGATTTGTTTGCTTTATGCTTATATGCAGAACCAGAGTGAAATTTGTCAACTTGCTCATAAAAAAGCTTTTAAATAATTCTCAGGATGGGTCGTATAAAGCAGGATATCATCTGCATTAGCATTCTAGCTAGAAAAGGTTCAAGAGATAAAATAAAGAAGAGGAGACAAAGGACAGCCTTGCCTAGTTTCTCTTTAAATGGGGGGAACATATGAACTAATATTAACAAAAAAGAAGCACAAGGAGCTGTATATAACAAACAAACATATAACAAAAATAGTGACTAAACCCTGCCAATTCAGAGCCTCCAACATAAAATCCCAGTTGAGGTAGTCAAAAGCGTATTCAGCATTCAAAAACAATGCTGCAAAAGTAGATGTCATCAGATTTGCTTCGCTGATAATATATAAGCAAACTTCAGCATTTATCTCAGAAAATCCTTTCCTTAACAAACCCCAAGTGCTTCGGTTTAATGAGATTAGGAACAACACTCTCCAGTCAACTGCCTAATATCTTAGCTGATATTTTACAATCATTATTAGTTAACATTATTGGACATACATTTTTACATTAGTATAGAAAATTTGGTTACTGGTTGAGGGAGGTTAAACCCCTACTCATGCAGCAACCACATTTCTTGTCAGGCTGAAACACAAGCAAATCCCAAATTAACCTATGCCTAACCCTCTGGTAGCTTGACACAAAGCAGTTATGCTGAATATAGAGGCAATTTGCAAAGTAATTATTCAGCACAAACAATAATAAAGTGAATACACAACACAAGAAAAATCCCACACCAATTTGGAAAACTAGAGTAAAGTGGCAAAAATATATATATTTGACACCAAAACAACAAAAATCCAATTAGTAAAACCGGAGGAATGCAATTCTAAAGGTGTCGGTGAAAATAGTGCTTAAAATCACAAAACACTAACTGTGATTATCCGGTCGCACCAGACTGGGGCAAAGTCAGAAGTTGAAGTGGGCTGTGAAGAAGTGCTGTGAGCAGGATACAGAGTTAGGGTTAACATAGAGGCAATTTGCAAAGTAATTATTCAGCACAAACAATAATAAAGTGAATACACAACACAAGAAAAATCCCACACCAATTTAGAAAAATAGAGTAAAGTGGGAAAAATATATATATTTAACACCAAAACAACAAAAATCCAATTAGTAAAACCGGAGATGTGCAATTTTAAAGGTTTCGGTGAAAATAGTGCTTAAAATCACAAAACACTAACTGTGATTATCCGGTCAAACCAGACTGGGGCAAAGTCAGAAGTTCACGTGGGTTGTGAAGAAGTGCTGTGAGCAGGATACAGGTACCAGGTTTGGCCTTATGAAAAAGTACCTTAAATCCTGGTTGAGTAGCATTGTGATGTCCCGCATCGAGGATGTGTCTCACAGCAGCAGTAGAGAGGAGCTGTGGGGCTGCGATGTGAAGTCCTACGTTGAGGTGCATCATGCAGCAGCAAATTCGAGGGGCTGCAATGCGTGGTATGGCGTCGAGATGCAACACACATTGTCGGTTCTGATGAGCTGCGGTGCAATTTGTTACACTGCGTTGGTTCCTCTAAGACCTCATCTGGGCTGGCAGAGCACCTTCAGGCCCACTTCCATGGTTAAGTAGTGGGGTAGCACCTTTTGGGCAGGACCTACAGCAGGCAGAGTCCAGGTACAGGGCTCAAGGTGGTTTGGACCTTTTCTGTCCCTGACACTCTGATCAGAAGGTCAGCCAAGTATCCCTTAGAGTCCCTTTGGTGCTCCTGGGTTCAAGATGCAGGTCCAGTCCTTTTCACTCAGGCAGCCGGGCAGCAGAATAGTAGAACAGCCATATAGAAGTCCTTTGTGCAGCACATCAGTCCTTCTTCTGAGTCCTCAACAAACCTTTGTTGATTGCCAACGCAGACTGACAGTTTATGCTGCGGCTTCTTGAGAAAGAAAATATTTTCCAAGCATTGAAGCATCCTTCCAAATAGAAAGAGGAATGCATAATAATAATAAGGTATTTTTTTCTCTGCCTTATCCTTCGACAAGGTGGCCATTACAAAAATGGGGTAACCCATGGTGACAAGGACCCGGGTGAATAGCTGATACCAAAAACAATGGTCCTTGACAATTGATAAATCTATCTGAGACAATAAGCTTCGCTTAGTTAATTAGTTTGTCTATTCCTGAGCCCAAAGAGAAAACACACAATTTTTTTTAGGAACAACGGCTCACAATATTCAATAATTGGTTCATATTGAAAGAGGACAACATCCAAAACACTAGTGAAATTATATACATGCGTTTATTTAGCAATTTGAGTGTTTAGAACAGAACAAGGTTGCTCCAAGGGGAGACGTGCATGAAGGGAAAGTGATAAAGGAGTGAGTGAATGAGACAGGAAATGAAAAGTTACATAGTAGTCAGAGTATTCAATTAATTTTAGGCAGTGTGGATCGGTTGTGATTCACCGTCCAGAATCCAAGAAACCTGGTCACATTCCTTAGGTACAAAATGTTTAGTATATTTCAAAATTAGACCCCGTTGGTGGTCTTGCACGGAGGAAGGAGTATGTGTCCCAGGTAGTTAAGGGTGGGCGTCGACGTTTCGACCCGTCTTGTTGGCCTTAGGGATAGTTAAGCCTTGGCCGTGCGGGTCTTCATCAGGACCAAAGAGGGGGCAACCTGACTGGAAGGTGGTCTACGCTGAGACACCTGTAACGTTAAAAAAGGGGGGATTGTGAGGATGTTGGCCTAATTAAAACATGATTAAAAGGAGGTATCTAGTGTCAATCACATACCTAATTGGTTTAGAATCACAGGACAAATCCGGAATACCAATAAATGGAGGCCTTGAAGTCATAGGTCAATTATTTCGTTCTGGGTGAAGGAAACCATACTAAGTTCATTTCAAGTTATCAACGGCGACCTACAAAGAGAGAATTTTTAAACAGAACACCGTGAAAAATAACTCTAGGGGCCAAGGCTGCCGTGTGTGGGTAGTAAATAAGCAGGAGTGACATCTTACCGCATCGGGAACCGTTGGCGGTGTGTAAGACGTTAAGCAAAAATTCGTGACAAGGTAGCAAGTGTTAAAATGAGGTCACGAGTTGACTCGTGAATCAGGGGATTATTAATCTTCATACAACTATAGAGTTCTGGAGATGGTCTCACAGATATACAACTGAGACGCCTAATCCAACTTTCTTTTTAGTCACTCTTAAATTCACGTCCTAAGTCTAGTCCTTCTGTGAGAAGCAGAATTTTGTACTATATATCTGAAAGTGGGCTTTAACATAAATTGATGAATAGCTTATCAACATAGAAAGCGATTACAGTGTTGATTGTCAATTTATGTGGAGAATGTTTTGTGAGCCCCTATATAATTTAAATGTATCTGTGTTTGAATACTAATATAAACGTGATATTAAGACATCCACCTGTGTTTTGATATTTTTCCATGTTTAAGAGAGGGAGCACAAGCACTTTAGCACTGGTTAGCAGTGGTAAAGTGTGCAGAGTCCTAAGGCCAACAAAAACAAAGTAAGCAAAAACAGGCAGATTGAAGACAAAAATTGGAGGCAACCACGTTAAGGATGTCAGATCCAACAAGTAGGAAATGTCTTTTCTAGGTTTAGAAATGAGGAATATCATAGTTTGCCAACAAAGTGCCTTGGGGATTTGTGGTAGAACACAAATTCATATAAAGGAACAATAATTAAGGGACTAATGAGTCAGGAAAAAAGGGAATGGAAGTGTAAGGAAAGACCATTCAGCCCAGGGGCTTCCCCTATATTTTTAACATAGTTCTATTCTATTCATTACTTCATATAATGTCAAGTTATCCTCCAAAGGAGAGAGATTTAAATAAGGGTATTTATCTAATTACATTTTAGATAAATATTTATCAGCTGCATCTAAAGGAGAGGAAGCAGTACAATACAAGTTGGAGTAAAAATAAAGTAAGTATCTGCAATGTCCTTTGAGCCGTCTTAGCAATATCAGTACTTTCATCAATAATTGAATCAATATTAGATCTCTCTTTTTAACATTTAATTTTTAGCTATTATTTTAATCATCTTGTTATTACTTCCATAACACTTAGCTTTGATTAGGAATAAATTATCACATGCTCCTTCCTTAGTGAATATATTAAAGTCTATCTTGGCTTTACTCAGATTTTCTATGCATTGCTAGATTTCGAGGAGTAGTGCAGGTGTTTCAAGTTCCAAATAGTTCTTAAAACGTCATTTGTTGTGCATTCTGCGGCCATTTATTTAAAAACACGTAATAAAATCTCTTGAAGCAGCTTTGCAACCATCTCAAGTATAATTTACAGAGGTATTTGAACATCTATTGATTTGAGAAAACATCGTCAGCATAATGTTGAAATTCTTTATTAAAGTTAACATCTTTTAATAATGAGGAATTAAATCTCCACCGGCTTTTGTTTTTTTGGCCTACCAATAGAGTAAAATGTGAATGGTTGCCTAGTCTTGATTTAAACTCATGCCACTTTCTTCCACCACCCTATATTTGCTCACTGTCTTTATCTCATGCTTGCAGGTGTCCACCACCCACAACCAGTGGCACAAATGAATCGTTGAGGGAGTGCCAGAGAGATCTAGAGGGCAAGAAAGCGAAAGGGACAAAGGAGAAAAGAAGAAGTGGAAAGAGAGAGAAGAAAGGGGAGAAGGAAGGATGAAATGGTAGAGGGAAACAGAGGAGGCAGGAAAGAAGGGGGACTTAGGGAACAAGAGTCTAATGTAAGGTGCAACATGCTGCTTTTTTTATTGCATTCTAGTGTTTGTATGTCTGCTTTTCCAATTACTATTACCATCTTTAAATATAATTGAAAGGGTTGTTTTCATTGATTGGTGGGTTTGTGTGCGTGGCAGTGTGGATGGATGAGTGGGTAAATGCAGAATGAATGAGAGGACTAACTGTATAGAGGGGTGCGAGCATCGATGGATAAATGTCTGAGTAACTGACTACATGGTTCGGTGCGTAGATCGATGAGTGATTGAGTACATGGGTGAATGAATACATGATTTTGATTTTATTTGCGTTTGTAAAGCTCATCAAATACCTGGAGGTGTCTTGGCGCTGAAGAAGGATCAGAGGAAATAAGATAACATTTGAGTAAAAAGCTAGGTCTTGAGAAGCTTGTGGAAACACTGGAGAGAGGGGGATGATTTAATTGCCAAAGGATGCTTATTCCAGTTTCGGGTTGTGTAGACCAAAAAGCTCCTGCCACCCCAGGAAAAGAGCCTATAGGGAGGCACCACCAAATTCATCGATGAACTAGATCCAAGGCTCCTGTTGGGCACTATCTGTTGATTTCTTCCCTCAGGAAGGCTGGCCCTTGACACTGAAGAGCTTTATGGGTTATACAAAGTGCTTTAAAAATAAATCTTTGTCGAACAGCCAACCAATTAAGTTTAACCAGAGCATGTGCGGCTGTTTGGAATCTTGGAATTTTCATCAGCAGTCTAGCTGCTGAATTTTGTAGAATTTGAAGTTATTTAAGCTGAGCCTTGGGAAGGTTGACATAGAGGCCATTACAATACTCAATCCTGGAGATTACAAGAAGGAGGTAGAGGTTACCTTGTTAACCTGTTCCTTGTAGGTATGGTTAACATCAACCGGGATACCCAGATTTTTTCACCCTGTTTACAGGAACCGGGAGGGGGCCCAATTCTTCCGGCCACCTAGAGTATTGTAACCAAAAAGAATAACTTCCGTTTTTGTAGAATTCAGCTTGAGCAAGTTCACCTCCATCCAAATCCCAACTTCTCGCATACATGCCCGAAATGAATCACTTAGGTCAAGGCCACTTCTGGAAAGAGATACCTCGATCCGGGTATCATCTGCATAGGAGACAGTGGAATACCCACATGTCTTCACCAAAGCTGCCAGTGGTGTAACATAGATGTTAACACTGAGGAACCCCGCTGGGCAGAGAAAAAGACTTTGAAGTGAAGTCTCCCATGGCCACTGTCTGAGTTCGCTCAGTCGGAAAAGATTTGAAAAGGGCCAGGGCAGCCCCAACTACACTGAAATCCCTCAACCGGTGTGACAGTACTTCATGGTTGACGGTGTCAGAAGCTGCTATCATATCAAGGAGGTTGAGGGCAGCACTACCCCCTCCCCCCATCAACTGTAGCCCTGATCATTTCAGTGGCAACAATCAGATCCGATTCCGTGGAGTGCCCCTTGCGGAACCCAAATTGGGAGCAATCGGTTACTGTTCATCAAAGCTGACAGTTGGAAATTCATTTCTTTCTCTATTATCTTTGCCGGGAGAGGTAGTCTGGAGATTAGTCTAAAGCTCTTAGGATCCAGGGAGCTCAAGTTGGCTTTCTTCAACAGAGGAAGAAAGAAGCAGTTTTCCACGCTTTGGGTCTTAAATATTGAATTAAAGATAGGTGTCAAATTTTAGGAAGACAAAGATCATAAGGGGAACCAGATTTAGTTGAGAGAATCAGTTCTCGAACTCGGTCTACTGAAAGGGAGGTAAATTAAGGGAACTACTGCTTCTTGACGTCACAAGGACAGTTATTGTACCCAGAAGGTAGAGTTGCAGTGATCAAGGTGAACTTGTTGAAAATTACCCCCACTTTGTTCAGAAAGAAGGATGCCCGGGAGTCTATAAATAATCCTGATTAACAAGTTCTGGAATCGTGGTCGCTGGTGAAGAGAGTTGCTGGTAGAGGGCATTGGATGAGCAGCTGGCTGCATCTATTGAGTTTTTGAAGTACTTTGATTTTTTCTTCAAGATAACTTTTTTATAATCTACTAGCAGCGTCTTTATTTTTCTTTCTCGTTGCTATCGGAATTTTCCCTCCATATCCGTTCTTGTTTCCTACAGGCTTTCTTAGCAGTACAGAGCAAAACCCCAAACCACAGAGAGGTGGGTGTGCTTCTTCTAGACAGAGACTGTTTGACAGGCACCATCCCATTCATAGCTCCAGACAGCCATAAGGTGTAATTGGAAACCATTTTATTGAAGGGGTCCTATTTTTTGGATGGAGGATTAACAAGGACCGAGAGGAGATCCTGGGCATTAACCTTATTCCAAGCCCGGGAAAAGACAAGCTTCCTAGGGACCCTCTTGGGTTTTACCATGAACAAGAATTTGCCAACTAACTGCACTGCAGTCAGACCACATAACTGGGAGGGTAGCAAAGTTAGTAAAGAGATTACAGTTGGGAATAATACCATCTAGAGTATTGCCGGCACAATCGGTAGGTCCAGCCACACGTTGCTCTAAGCCAAAACCAGACATTAGTTTGAGAAGAGCAGCCGTATCCTTCTCAGCGCTGTTCTCGAAATGAAAATTGAAGTCCCCCAATGTATTAAAATCAGTTGAGGAGAGAGAAGATTCCAGGGACTGGCCAACTGCATCCAAAAAGTGAGTTTTTTTGCCTGGAGGTCTATACATTAAGAGACCATTAAGCGAAAGATTTGGAAAGTTCAAATTTGAAAATCAAACCTTCAATCGGTGTTGGGAATCGGAGAAAAGATGGCCGCATAGATACCCTGGTAAATGATAGCAAGCCCCCCCCTTCCCTGTCAAGCCTGGGAATCCTAAAGCATAGTGGGAGGACCAAAGCAGTCATTTCAGGACCCGCCGACTAATCTACCCAAGTGTCTGTCACAAAGATTATGTCAAACTGATGACAATCTATTAGTTCAGCCACTTCCAGGTGGTGCTTAACCAGAGAACTAGCGTTGACGAAGACACATTTTATCGGAGGGGCAGACTCTGGTGGAATGGTCACCTGACCTCTGTCTAAAGGGGCAGAGCTGAGAGTTCTTACATACTCAGGCACGCAATTAAAATGGTGCTTACAAGCAGGGCAAATGTTTAATGGCAGATCCAGTCCCTGCACGAAGATTTTACTGGACTGAAGAACATGTGAGTGCACAGATGGATCACTGTATGAATGGGTAAGAGAATGATGGGTGAGCGTGCAAAGCAATGATCAATTAATTAATGTATGGATCGATGAATAGGTAAGTTACTGAGTGAGTGCAGGGATAGATTAATGAAGGAGTGAATGAATGGATGAGTAAGCATGGGTGGATGAATGGGTGAGTGAGAAATTGTTGCTCTCTCCTCCCAGAGTGTACTTACTAAAAGGATAACCTAAAACTTTAAGGTGGTGGACTCAAGATGGTGGATTAAACATGTAATGGGTAATATATGTCCTGCAACTTCTCTAGCAGCGACCCCCTGTTGCCTCGGGGATGAATCTTAGGAGATGATGCATTGACTAGGATGTACCAAAACCTAGCGAGCAGAGGTGACGAAAAACCTGCAGATGATTCTGCTCTTGATACAGATGCTGAGAGATGCAGGATTGGAAGTGGTACAGTAAGAGAACAGTTAGAGGAGGAAGCCATGTGCAAGAAAACTACACAGCACAAATGAACAAGCATTGGCAATGATAAAGGTTTTCACTTTCGCGTAGAGAAAACACTGCTTAAAACTTAAAACGTAGGCAGTCGAAGCATTGGGAGGAAATGAGGAAGTTTCCTTAACACAGAGACGTAATACAGCACAGGTGGCAGCAGCAAACTCCTCCCAGACACAGAGACCGGGTGCATCTTCTCTTGCACACCCACAAGTTAAGGTACCATTGCTGTTCAAATGTACTGTCTCACATCTGAAAATTGTCGCACTTGCATCACCATGATGTCACCAAAGCTTAGAAAGATGGGTTTGTATCAGCGCAAAGCTGAGGTTATATCAACCCTTCACTGTACTGTTCATCAGAAAACTGAGTTAATATCAGCCCGACATTGCTGTACACTAATGCTTGTAATGTAGTCTTCCTGACCACTCTTTCTAAAAAGCAGCAGGAACCACAGAGTATGGTGGTACACCTTGTGGATCATTTCAAAAATGTGGATAGGGTTTTTTAGGTACACAGGAAGCATCATTGGCTTCTGGTTACCAAGGGCCCTTGTTTCAAGGCCCTTGGTATTGCCCACAAAGCCTTTTTTTATGTCCGTGCCCTAAAGTCTCTTGAATTAAACTGGCTAGATATATTTCCAAATGCCTACTCTGTTCAAGTCCTTCACTTCCATCAGCTGTTCCATGGTTTTTGCAAGTTCATTGTGGAGCACGCCTTCTTTTTAGAATAAACTTCCTTTTCATCAGCGCCAAATTGACAACCAGAGCGCCCTGAGGAAGGCTTTAAAGACCCACCTGTTCTGCTAGTTGTTGGCCTGGCTCTGTGCAATTCCAGTTCCCAGAGTCTTTGGGCGTTTGCGCTTAATAATCACCTAATCAAATTGAATTCACTGTATGCCAGAGTTGGGGCTTTAATTATGTCTAGGCAGCTATTAAGCATTTCATCAGAAAGCTGTGCTTTAACTATTCACTGCTACATTACCAACAAGCATTAGCAAAGCCAACAGTTCTCACCTTTTGGATCCAATTGCTTTGCCAATGCGGTGTGACTATGCTTTGCATTATCGTCAAGATGCTGTGGAGCAAGTGCAAAAGAAAAAAAGGTGATGACCTTGTCATTTTTCAGGGGTGCACACATATGATCAAGTGTGCACATGAATGCTCGCCTACAAAATGGCTCGGATGCCAATTTTAGGTCTTGGATAGATAGCGCATGCGCTGTCTCTTCTAGACATGTTGTTTACAGTTAGAGGACCATAACCCACACACAGGCTTACCATTTGTTAACTCTAATGTCATTCTCATATCCTTCTTTGCAGTTTGCCATGCCTCTTCTTGTGTTTGGCCCTCCCCTAGAGCATGGACCAAGCACTTGTGTCCATCCACTGCTCCCATTTTTTGGTCTGCTTTTATTTATTGTGATTATGCGTTCCATACGGGTGCTTTGTGTTTTCACTCGCTCCTTTCCCAATTTCTGTTGCTTTTTTTGTCTCATCCCAGTCTGCTTTTTCTTTACATCCACCACCCCTGTCGCCCTTTAGTTGTGTTTAAGCCAGACACCCCCCCCCCCCCAGGATATAGTGATTTGCAAAACAAATAACAAAATCATCACTTTTATAAAAAATCTGGTTTTATTTACAAAAGTTGCCACAATAATTAGGAGTTTTTTCCTCTCTTTTTCATAGGTCTCGCCTAGCGTGGCAGCGCATGTGCTGCTCCCTCCGTGAGATTTATTGTTAAGGAGGACTTTCAGAAGAGGGCTTTCAAGCCCCGCCCCTCATTTCCATTGGCTGGCGTCACCGTTTATGCTAAACGGTGGCCTGCCATTGGAAATTAGGGTTTTGGGTTCACGCCCTTTCGCCTCCGATCCGGACTCGGTGGCCTGCTTTGCTGCTGTCGCAAAGCCCTTTCTTATCTTTATGGGGCCATGTGTTTCTAATTAGAAACACATGGCCCCATAAAGACAAGAGATCTCCATGCTCTGGCTGCAGCGCGGTCCTCTTTCACTTTCGGGACCGCGCAGGGGAGCCGAAGCATGGAGAACTTTACAAGACACCCAGTTACATTACATGAGCCACTCTCACTGCAGGCACGACGTGTTTTTTTTTATCAACGGAGCATTGCGCTTTAATGCCCTTTAAATTTTAAATGCAGTACTGGGCTGTACAGAGCCCTCATTGCTGTGCATGCGCTACATGAACGGATATTTGTTTGTTGTGTAGTGTACAGTACTGTGCTGTACAGAGACCTCATTGCTGTGCGTGCGCTACATGAACGGATATAATAGGCTCTTGCTCTACAAGGTCTGCTGGCAGTTTGTTTAGCAAATTGATACAGCGCAAACTGAACTCAAGAGTAGTAGAGACCTTTACAAGACACCCAGTTACATTACACAAGAGCACATTCACACAGGAACACATTGCCTTTCAGAAGGCACGGGAGATTAACTAATTTGCCCAGAATCACACATTGGTAAGCCAACACCGTGACTCGAACAACACCGGCTTCCGCACGCGATCAATCAATTAATCGCACACGATCATCATGCGTGATTAATCAATTAATCTCCCCATGGTCCCCCTGTTTACTAAAAACAGGGTGCTAAGGAACATTCACATAAGCTATAAGAAGAGACCACCCCGTTAAATCTGTTTCGTGATCTATCTACTCACCGTTTTTTGTTTCAAATATTCAGCCTCTTTCTGCTCTCCCATGTGCCCCCTTCGAGATCCTCCTCTCCTTCCCCATTCTGCCAGCACCCTCCTACCCAATATTCGTCCACCATGTGGGTGACAGCGTTTGAATCACAGCAGTGGAAGTGTCGGACTGAATGGCGTGATTCCGTGCACATCTCATCTAAAAGACGTTACGGAGACAGAAGGGACAAGAAGCTTACGACCCTTGAGCTCACCCAGCATTGAGAGGTATTACAATGGAATATTTAACATAGAGCTGCCCCTGCAGAGGGACCTGCTCGGATTCTTGACAGAGAGACTGTTTCCCCGTCCTGACGAAGCCAAATAATTGGAGGCTGAAACGCGAACGCGTCGACATACTGATTATCGAGGAGTCCACAGAGTGGGGTGACTCAGAAATTAGTTTTTTGGCGCATTTCAATTAACAGGATAGGAGTAACACCTTGGACGCCAAGAGGACTACCTCTGAATGTACAACTGTGAATAAGAAGTGTACATAGGTGTAATAATAGTTAGGGGAATTTTTTCAAAAGACTCTTTTGTGGAATTTTTGTGTATATATGAGAATTTTGTATATTGTGGTGTATATAAGATGTACATATGTAGTATGAATTTGTAAATTGTGATTGTTGTGTGATGAATTTTGTTGTATTTGTAATTGGATATATTATGAGTTTAGTACGCTGATGTATACGAAGAGTTATCCGCTTCTGAAATTTAATTTTCGAAAGGTTTGACAAAAAAAGAAAATATATTGCCGAGGAAATTTATTGTTTCTTGTGCATAAATAAATAAGAGATTGATCCCTCTATGCCATTTTTTTATTTATACTCAATATTCGTCCACCACCATCTCCACCACCACCACCACCACCACGTCCACCACCACCACGTTCCACCACCACCACCATGTCCACCACAACCACGATGTCCACCACCAACACCATGCGCACCACGTCCACCACCACCACCACGTCCACCATCACCACCAACACCACCACGTCCACCACCACATCCACCACCACCACCACCACCACCACCACGTCCACCACCACCACCCTTAACAGGTAAAGTGTCACTGGAGGGCAGGGGTAATAGGAGTGTCAACCCCGGCTGTAGACGGGATATTTAAGGATGCATTGGGTGCGAGAAGACGGGAATAGGGGTTAGAACTTCATTAAGTTAAAGCCATTTGCTTTGCTATACAATACCATTAGCAAAGCAAATGGCTTTAACTTAATGAAAGGCGAGACCTATTGCATTTTCAATGCTTGTTCTTATTTAGCGCAGGCTCGACCCGAAGATATTGGTGCTCCTCTAATACAAACACTGGAACAGTTAAACAGTATTTAGATGTGTTCACTAGATGGCACTAGAGTCAACTAGTCACATCTGCTAATAGTGTAATCATGCTTAATGCTGTTCCAAGGCACCCTGCCTGTGTGGGCATTCATCATGATGTGTAGACTGATACTGTCAAGTTGGAAATTGGGACATAGAGATGAGCAGGGGAGAGAGAGGCTATCAGAACCCCATTGAGGACTTATCTGTCCTTTATTTTCATCGGTTTACACATTTCTCAGACAGTTGTTGAGGGTTTGCTTTTTTTTTATTATTACCTTTTGCATCCTTACTAGTGCTACTATAGTATTACAATTATATTTTAACTGTGTGTTTTATGTTCTGCAAAATTTCAAAATTGGTGTGGACTTTGCAGGTTTTTGTCTGGAATTTGGTGCAAACATTAGGGCTTATAAGCCATGCAACAAATAATGTGTAATTATTTAGTGTTAAACTGTAAAATATATGGACTACAGCACAATATCGTGCTGCATGATGTTGTTATTTTCATAGAAAAATTATTTTTTAACAATTGGTCAGCTGGGGTGGCACTCATTTGCAGAGGGCCAAATGTGTAGTGACTACGCCATAGTCCAAACCCATCAATAGCAGAGCAATGAATTCTCACCAGTGGGCGATCAGGTGCCAATTCACAGGAAAAAAAGTGTCTTCAGAACAAAATTTGAACACCTATTTGCAAGGAAATGTATGTTAGTTCAATGAATGGAAGATATTACTGACTCTGCATTAATTCTCAAAGGTCCGCAGAGGTGCTCCCCCACCACCTATCATGAAGCATAGTGTGACTGCAATACTGCATAAACCCAACTTATTCCTCAACATGGGCGTGCACCCAGCCCCGATGAGGTGCATGAGAGCAGACTTGCAGGGCTCATGAATGGACGAGAGCCAAGTGCTGCCCTGTCTGTTGAAGCCAATGTCCTGTCCCACAAGGCATTCTGCTAATGTCTCACCACCAGCTTGAACTCCATCTCTTCCATTTACAACTTTCTGCCAAGTAAACAGTTAAACAATATTTACAAACAGTTTACCAAGCTTTAAAAAAGAAGTACTGTGCTTGGGCATGCAATCTGCGTCAGCCTGTCTCTTACCAGAGCAGCACTACCTTTTAAATGTGATCAATGGATCACGCGAACAAACACCTTTGCCTAACTACACTGCTGCCTTCCCTAATAAAGATGACAAATGTGTATGGTTCATTTTGTGGCATATATTTATGTTGCCGCTTTGTAACCCACTGACTGTTTCAGTGCTCCCTTCTCCCCCAGTAATAACTTTGAATTACACTATTGAGTTCTGGAAATAGGAAGTAATTACTCCAAGAACACACTAATTGACGGCCATGTAGGTGAATAGCCATACAGATGCAGCCTGGAAGACATATTCATTAGGCAGAATATATACATACATGTATACATATACATATATACATACATGTATACATATACATACATACATACATGTATACATATACATACATGTATATATATATATATATATATATGTATATATATTCACTGAAAAAACCATAGGTTTTACAGATGATATAGTTAGGAATTAGCATTTAAAAAACCTTTGAAATTCACTAAACAACCATAGGTTTCAGGGACGTTATAGTTAGTTGGACATTTGACTCATATAAAACCATAGAAATTCCCCCGTTATAGTTAGTTGAGCTAACTATAACTCACGCGCCCGTAATGCACTGCTGATGACATCACATATTACATCACTCATGACATGGTCAGTGACATCACTGATGACATCGCTGATGACATCATCCAGTGAATTTGTGTTTCTGTAAAGTTTAAATATTTTTCATATATATCTATGCCAAGTTGTATTGAAGAATGAGTGGATTTACAAGTGCCTGAAGGGATCATTTAGTAGGTGCGTGACTGACTGTATAAGTGAGTGATTGAACGTGTCTTACTGAATGCATAGGTTAGTGACTAAACTGTGTGAAAGTCTGTATTAGTCTCTCAGTTGGTGTGTAAGCAACTGTATGGGTTGGTGAGTAGCTACATGAGTGTCTGTATGGGTTATTGATTTGTTGTCTGAGTATCTGTATGGGTGCCTGAGTGTCTGTGTGGGTGGGTGTGTGACTCTGTGCATAGATGTATGAGTGGGCAATTCACTGCTTGTATGGATTCAAAAGTGCATCTGGGAAGGGCTGTATGGGTGAGTTAGTGTGTGTATGGGTGTGTTGGTGAGTGAATGAATGTCTCAGTGGTATATGTGTGACTAACTACATATGTTTTAAGGCAGTATATGTGAGTGTTGGAGTATATAAATGACTATATATGAGAGTAAGTTATTTGAAGAGTGGGTGTATAAATGAGTGTCTGCTTGTATGAGTGATTGTATAAGACAGTTAAGTATGTGTTAGTATATGCATAAATAAGTGATGTGGTGTGTGTATAAATAACGGAGTTGATGTGTATAACTGTATACATGAGTAAATGGGTATGTGATTGATTCTTTGCATGACTGACTATGTGTGAGTAACTCTATGGATGAGTGGCGGAGTGTGACTGTATGTATAGGTGTATGAGTGCATATTATAGTACTGTATTGATGAGTAACTGCATGTATAAGTGACTGGATGTGTGTGTAGACCTAGGAAATAGTTGGTGGTATGTAGTATCTGGCATTGTTGTGTGTATGGTTTCAAAAATAGTAGTCTGTATTTTAGAGTGGGTGTATCGAAGTTTATATTAGGGCATCAGTATGTGCTTCAGATTATCACGTGGATGATGTCATCAGTGATGTAATCAGTGATGTCACTGACCATGTCATGAGTGATGTAATATGTGACGTCATCAGCAGTGTATTGCGGGCGCGCGAATTATAGTTAGCTCAACTAACTATAACGGGGGAATTTCTATGGTTTTATATGAGTCAAATGTCCAACTAACTATAAGGTCCCTGAGATATATGGTTTTCTAGTGAATTTCAAAGGTTTTTTATATGCTAATTCCTAACTATAACGTCTGTAAAACCTATGTTTTTTTCAGCGAATTTCGAAGGTTTTTTAAATGTTAATTTCATATTTTAATATTTATAAAACCTATATTTTTTTTGTAATATTTTGGAGCTCTATTATCCTTTTTTTTAACTTTAAAAATTATGTAATGTTTTATATCTTCATAAACAAATATGTATATCTTTTTTTTGGGGAGAAAGTCCCGTACTGGTAGTGTACCAAGCTCCATCAGCACGCAAATCCATATTGCTAAACTTGGAAATGATGCGCATTTCGTATCTGATGGGTTCGTGGCACCGCGTCCTGCGTAACATCAAATACGTATGAGGTCGCGCCAGCTGCTACTTTGGTATGCGACGGGTACGCAGTACCAAGCCGTGCGTTAGGTCATGTACGTATGGGGTCGCGCCCGCTGCGCGGTGCGTATGCGACGAGTGCACGCTGCCAGGTCCTGTGTTACGCCATTCCCTCATTTTTTTTTAATGTCTCAAAACTATATCTAAATAAGCTTAAAGTGTATATGAGAGCAAGCAATAATCTAAAATATTTTAAACATTTATATATTTCTAACTGTAATAAACGTATATTATGGTAAAAATATTTTCTCAAAATCGCGTTGGGTGCGGCCACCTTGCGCGCTCGCTGCGCGATTGCCATGTGACCTTAAAAAAAAGCATTTGATTGGTTCATAACATTTCCCATTGTAACAGTTGGAGGACCCCACCCATTTTAGTCATTCTCTCTACAGCGTTTCATGAGAGACACCTCTTCTGCATAGAGAGCTTTTTTGAAAAGTTTTTTACTATGCACACATATCTTATACTACACACAACATGCAACAATCATCTTGATCAACATTCATGGTCTGTACAGTAGTCTTCCACGTGTGATGGCCATGCATCTGAAACGTTACATCAAAAAACAAATGTGTGTTACACAATGCCCCTGGTGTGTGTGTGTGCACATCATTGTGCTGCCTTTCGGCCTGGGTATTGGTGGCTCGAAGGGGTATCATCAGCCATGGGCAGAGTGCACATCCTAGATCATATGTGACAAACAGTAATGTGTAGATTTGTGTTGCAGTATGCTCTGTTGTCAGGCTTTACCAGTATAGTAGTGTGTCATATGTGAGACTTTCAGATTCACGTTTGACATGCATTGCTTGACTGTAATGAGCGTTATCACTGTGTATGACGTAGCCTCACTGCTGATCCTCCCTCCATCCGAGCACATGCACATGTGTGCGCTTCGCGATAGCAACACTTTCAATAATACCGCACACCATTGACACGCGTGTCTGCGCATATCCACAAGTTTGACAACGACATGTGATGTTGGCCATTCAATGTTTTCGGACAGCATCTCATTAGCGATAGTTGCGGCCCTCCCGGTACATGCTACATTAATGTAAATTGCGGATTGTGCGACGTCAAAACTGCAACAGGGACACACACATAAGTACACTTCCTGCCCAGGCAGGAACTGAACAACGCCTAGGTCCCCGGAATAATTATTCACGCCCCTACGCTGGCCTGGCGTACGCAAGCCCAGCCCACTTTGCGTACGTATAAATAGGATAACAACGACGCCACATGTCCCAGTTCTTCCACACTACCTCAGGTGATATGGCCGCATTCACCTCGCATATCACAATGCTCAATAAAAAAAAGGGATCCATGAGGTGTACACCATCCTCGAAATCAAAACTTGATTTGAATTGTGAACCCTGCTGGCCGTCGTGTTTGGACACACAACAATGACAGCAGTTGAGCAGTGGGGCCTGGGTGCACAGGGGCTGCAATTGAGCGCGGTGCTGCGGGAGGGGTGGGGTGCATAAGCCTGGGTGCGCAGGTGCAAACAAGCGATGTTGCCGTGCGTAATGATGTGATCTCTGACCTCATTCAGTCACATCTCTGTCTCATTTTAAGGACCTGCTGGACCGAACTGTAGGCCTGAGCCGGTGGGCAGTGCTGCCCTACAGACATGTTGGGTTGGCTTTTGGGGCACTGTAGAGAGCTGATTACTAAGTGTACATGCACACAGGCTTGCGCCACTGCATTACACGCGCACATTATGCTTCTAGCATGCGATCTGTTCCTTTGTATGTGAACGTTGGCATAACATATTATTATTTAACCTTGTGTATTCTTGTACACTCCAACTCCTCTTTGAACCACGATTACCACTACAGTTGGTAGATCGTACTTCAAGAACGAAGGATGCACTCAACTGGTGTTCTCTATTAAGCTTGAAATAAACCTTCATTTACCTCAAGACGTTTCCAGCATCATATTATTTCTCCCTTTTCAGACACTGAGTTGGTTGCACCAAAATGGGCGGAGCAGGTGCTCAGCCCGTGGTGATGCCCTGGACATTCTGACACCTTCCATCGTGGTATCAAGACACCGTCCCCGACCGGAGACCTGCTGTACCACCCTGAGAGAGGCACCCCCGGAGTCGGAGCTCGCACCGGCACGTCGTTGGACACACCGGTGGTGGCAGGTGAGCAGTGAAGCCTCGGTGCGCAGGGAGCTACAATTGAGCACAGTGAGGGGGAAGGGGCTGGGGTGCAGCAGCCTAGGTGCACAGGTGCAGGCAAGCGATGTTGCCGTAGATAATAATGTTATCTCGGGCCTCATTCATATCTCTGTTTCATTTTAAGGACTTGCTGGACCACACTCTTTCTCGCGGACCCCTGCGTCCCAGACACACGGGTGACAGGAGGTGAACAGTGAGGGCTTGATGCAGTAGGCCGACACTCTGTCTCCTCCTCCCTCTGTTCTTTTGACTCTCCCTCCCTTCTCCCTTCCACCCACTCGCTCTCTGTCCCATTCTCACTTTCTTTTTTTCATTCTGACTACCTTTCTTTTTCTCTTGGACATGGCACACATACTTATGTTTCTTTTTTGTCTTGCAGGTTTTGTAAACTGCTTCCGGAGGAGTCCCACCCACTTATTTCATGTTATACTGTTGTTTCTTCGAATAAAGTTGCGTTTCCATTTATTTGTGTTGTTTTAGTAAAGGTTATTTTTTTTACCAATAAATAAGTGAGTGTATGGGTCTTCTTTTTCTGAAAACACTTGGCTGTAGTTTATTGCGAAAATTGGGGGTTGATAGGAGGTTATGAGGGAAAACATTTGTAATTTTGCGGTGCACCTACCAAATATAAACCAACAGGCTATTACATAAATGAAGCCTGGGTAATTCTACAACTGCAAGGGTTCTATGAGTGTATCACTTCATAACACAATGAGTACTACCCGTGTGATTACAGAACCAATAAGGCACTGCTTAGGGCCACCGAGGCTTCAGGGACTATCGAGGCCCACCCTGCATATTTAAGTAAAGCCCCGGAGGGTGGCGATCCCCGGACTTGAGTTGGCCTCGAAGCCCCCCGAACAATTAGTAAAAAATACCCGGGTAGGTGGTGATCCCCTAGGCTGCGAAACATCTCTGTGCCCTCCCGTGGATAATTTACATGTGAGATTAAGGTCCCCAGTGCTGCAGAGACCCCGCAATATCATAATAGGATTGGCCCCGGAACATTACCCACCAGGGGGCTCATTTAAATGAACGGGTGAGACCCCGCTTCATTTTTTTTTTTCTCCATTTTTACCATCTGGATCCGCTTTATTGAAGCGATACGAGGTTTTCTTCCTCTCGCTTCAACAAGACAAACAAGGATTTGCTATCACAGGGTGGAAGCCATGCTCCCGCCCTGTAATAGCAAACATAAATGTCCCGCGGATGCACACCCCGGGACATTGTGTGAGCTGCGCCTGGGAGTAGGCCATGATGCATTGGTTACTGCATAACTACAGAATTAGTATAAACGCATACTAACACTACTTGCACACGTGTAGTACAGCGACCAGAGTGTAGTGAAGAGGCAGAGGCAGCCCAAAATCAAACAATATAAATCCTACCAGAGGTCGGATGACATAGTTCGATGACCCGACGACCCTGGGATGAGTAGAAACAGCTTCACGAAGAAAACAGGTCTTCAGCAGAACGCAAGGAAGCTTGAAATATTGGTGAGTGCTGTCTTCTTTTTACCTTCTCGCGCTAGTCGCCAAATTTATGTAGTGAAGAGGCAGACAGCAGTGGATCCGATAAGTAGATTTATTGCAGGAAAAGAAGATAGCTTAAACAGCCACCAACAGGAGCAGACAGCAAGGCAACCGTCTTCTCCAGCACCGTGTACAAACTCCCCAAGATTCCCCTCATGACAGCCCTACATTCTAACATTACATAATTACATTCTAGTAGCATTACATACTAACATTCTACTATGACTTACATTGGAATACTACACAGAGCAATGAGCTCACGGTTTAGGCTCAGGGTTTAATCCCCGAGTCTTCAGACCAGTAGGGGTGAGGTAGTTTGTTTCCCACTCCCTGTATAGTATACACGCATACTAACACTACTTACACAGTTATACTACAGTGGCCAGTATGCTACAGCGCCCAGAGTCCATCACTTTACAGCAATCAGCTCGGTTTGATCCCCGAGTCTACACACCGGTAGGCGTGAGTACTTCGCTTCCCACTTCCGGTATAGTATAAACGCACGGTAGGGGTCAGTAGTTCGCTTCCCACTCCCTGTATGGTATAAACGCCTACTAACACTACTTGCACAGGTATGATACAAAGACCAGAGCACATCACTGTACAGCAATGAGCTCACGGTTTAGGCTCTCGGTTTCATACCCGAGTGTAGCAGCATCTCATCTCAGCACCATGTCACTCTGAGCAACACCGCACTTTCAGACGGGTATGAGTGAGTACTTCGCTTCGCACTCCCCCACAGAGGTTACAGTGCTCCTATCCTCCTGTTTCGTACTCTTTTCGCCCTTTTTTCCCCTTACTCGTTGCAACGGAATCACAAAATGGCTGCCAACACTTCCTAGTTGCAACAGCTCGCAGCCAATAAGCAGCAAGCTCGTGCTCGTAACGCCTCAGCCAATTAGATGGCAGAATTCCCAAATATCGATATCTGTAAATTTCGATATTTCTCCAAAACTACTGAATGGATTTACACCAAATAAACAAAAGCGTGCTTTCATTGACCAAGAGCCATCTACCTGCCAAATTTGGGGTAATTCCATTCACCCGTTCGACCTGTAGCCTTGTCTAAAGTTTCCTATGAAAATTGCATGGAGAAAACACATTTTGGGACCCCCCTTTTTCTCGGCCCCCCCTTGACAAATCACCCCCAAACTTTCAACATAGGAGCTGATAGGAACAAAGAATTAGTTTGCTTAATTTCATGAAGATTCATCAAACGACGCCAAAGTTATAAGCAAAACAAAAAATGCTCTTCCAATGGAAACTTGGTCCTAACTAAAACTACCTACTGGCCAGGGGAGTAACACAGGCACCCGTGGCCCCCGCGGTGCAGGGAGACCCCAAGCTCCAAGGGGTCCCCTCGGCACTGCACTCTGGCCGGAGAGCTCCAGATTAAGCCCGGAGGGGGCCCCTCTATGTTCCGTGCAGGGAGGCCCCCTAACTTTTCGTTACGCCAGTGCTACTGGCGACCACCAGTAGGTAATATAATACATATATCCATACACACATACATCCATATATCCATACACACATATATATATATATATACACTCTGGCAAAACAAAGTCGAAAGCCAAAAAATTGGGCGCACTCACTGATTTGCAAGTAAAATACTTCTTTTACCTGGGACATGTGGAGCGGTGACTGGAGATTTTGAAAAAAAAATAAAAAGAATTATATATATCTTCCCGGTGAAAAAACGTATACTTGAGCATTTGCGCGCTATAAAAAACAAAGACATGTCCTACGCCATTGCCAAACATTGTGACCTGGTACATCCCGTATTGAATGATATGAGTTCTAAAATCTCTTACTTTGGCATTGACAGGGTGCCAGTGTCAGCAAGAGGGGGTGATCGGGAACGTCATCTGCGACGCCTGGAATCCGAATATATAGTAAAGCTACAAAGCAAGACCCCAGGAGGCCTCAACCATGAGGAGGACCTCCATGTCCATTTAGGCTGAAATGATGAGATCTCATGTCCCTTACTACTCAGCCTCCCGTTCTTCCCACGCATTCCCCTGGTTACCCGATGGCGCCGGCCCATGCCAGCTCACCACCAGAGTAACCGATGTTAATCTTTTAATTTTTGTTATGAAACCAGGAATGGATTTAATCCAGTGTGTCTTTTCCATTCATACTACCTTGACTATTGATAGGCTAGACAATCTCTGGCACTTGCCAACCTCGATTTATTAATTCACATTTATGTGTTTTGAACTCAGACTTTACTTGGAGGAATTCATATGCGCCTTATAATATTTGAACACTGAATGCATGCCGGTTCACTGCCACTTGGCTTTTCTGCACTTGTGTAAATATTACTTGAAATGACAAATTTTGGTTCATACACTATATTTGAATAGCACCAATGAATTCATTGCAATATTGCTTGAAAATCAATCCTAATGTTTAATTATGAATTACAGTGACTATATTAACTGTTGAATTCATTGTTACATTTTGCTTGCACTAATGAGTGTAAAGTTTTGTAGAGTCTGTCTTCTAAAAATAATGACGTAGACCAGCAACATTTACCAAGGTTTTTTCCATGTTTATTAACTTGTAACAGGAACTGGTTGAAATAACACTGCCACTTCCTGGTTTGCTCTGGATGACTCATTGACAAAGACCGTGCTGTCGAAACGCGTCTGAGTCTCGCAATACAATCTCCTTTCAAGAAAAACCTGTGTGCGACTTCTTTTTCCTGCGCTTGGAACCGCGCGAGAAATGCTTTTCTGACATATCAGCGGGTCCAGCGCCCGCTCGTCTGCACCAACCCCGCTAGGTGGAAGTAATCGGATGTAAAGCTGACAATTCCTTTCGAGCCTTTCTTTTCCCGATTCCCGCCGCCGAAGTACAACCATCGGGAGTAATTCCCTACCAAGTGCCAATCAAGTGACACGGAGGCAGTCCGGACGAGGCAGATACCGCTGTGGATGAACCCGACACCGGGTGAGTGCGCTGCGGCCTTCAGCCCCCCTTTGGACCCCCGTCTTAACTTCGGCACTTCTTTTCATTGATACTGGAAACGGCAGGGGTGCTCCTGTCTCCACAACATGCAGCTGCGCTAGTGGAAGTACGGGGGAAGTTTTTCAAATACGAGGAGACCAATCGAGCTGAGGTGGTGATCTGGCTGTGATCGGTGAGCTGCCGGGACCGGTGATGGCGTGGTTAAGATGTGTGAGGCAATACGCCAGCGCCTTGATGTTGCCAAATCACTATTTGTTGAAGTTGATGACATTCATAATACAAACACTACAAGAGCAACCACAGGGGAAACGGGAGACAATAGAACTTTGAAACAAGACCTATACAGACTTGAAAAACTGTGCAAAAAAGAAATAAACCGCAGTTGGGAGGTAATTTCACTTGATAATTACATTGAAGTGGGACGTGTCCCAAGGGGACTGCGAATCTTGGTGACCCCCACTTATCAGAACCCTAATCCAAAGCTTTTGGAAGAGTGGTCCACCCTTATGGCAGGTACCTGCAAACAAATGCTGGGTCTTCTCTCCAAATATGCGGCAATAGAATTACAACAAATCGGGGAAGAATTGAAACTACTTCGTGAAATGCTTGGCAAATTGCTGGCCCAAGAAAAAATCAAAAATGTCATGAAGGACTTGGACTTAAGATTAACCAAATATGAAAATGGCATAAAGACAAGAAAACGCTGGAAATTTATAAGAGATAGGAATGATTATGCGCAGGGCCGCATCCTAACCTTCAGCAGGAAATATGATGCCATAAGGCAGGACTATAAGAAAATTGAGGCGCTAAGAGCACAAGAATCAGAAACCTCTGGCTTTAGCTCAGCTGCACCCTCAGATGCTGATGACAGATATACTCCATTGGAATCAAACAGAGGACCCTTCACATCACTCCAGGAATACCGTTTTATGCAACTGAGCCTCAGCGCATCCAAAAAACCAGCGAGGAAAAGAGGAAAAGGAGGAGGCAAAGAACAAGATCAAAGAGAAGGAGAGGGGGCGAAGGCCAACGACAACTCAACGCCACATGGGAGAGGCATCAGGCGATCCAAGAGAAACAAATGATGGGTGAGCAATCAAACCTTTCAATTATAAATCTTTCCTCTCATGCTATTACTCCTGAAGAAAGATCGGTCTTGGAATTAGGCCTATCTTTCTGCCCTACTGCTAATTTTGACTTTGCCAAAACTCTTATTGATCTTTTTCTTTTCGTACGTAAACTTAAACTGTTGAAATTGCATACCTTTAAATTGAATAGGGGCCATTCTAAGATCATGCCATCAACAAGTATTCCCACTAGCTCAGACGAAGGTTTATCTGTGGGTGATGTCGATACACTGGCTATCATGAGGGAATTCCAATTGGATGCAAGAGACTGGGAATCGGATCGTGACCTACTAATCAGTATGGATATGGAGGTCAACAAACGATCCAGAAATGATTTCAAACCCAGATCGAAATTTAACCCAATCACCTTGCATGATGGAATTGATACATTCCAAGAGTCAGTTCTTCATAATTTACTGAACCTTTGGAAAAAAGACCGCAACAATTTTGCGAAAAATTTGACTCAAGCACAGAAAAAGGGTTTGCAGTCTCTGAAACAGGCTACAAACTTTGTGATCAAACCCTCTGATAAAGGGGGTAACGTGGTCCTCTGGGATATTAACAAATACAGAACAGAGGCCAAACGTCAGCTTGAATTCTCGGGATGTTACCTGAGATCTAGCCAGGCCAGATATAACAAAACAATACAGGAATATCACAAAATGTTGCATGACTGGCACGAAAATGACATGCTAAGTAAGAACGAATTCCTGTTTCTTTTGGCATGCAAACCAGTTACTCCTGTCTTCTATATGTTACCAAAGGTGCACAAACACCCCACTGACCCCCCAGGCAGGCCGATTATTTCAGCCAACCAAAGTCTTCTTGAAAACACTTCTGTTTACCTAGACTATTTTCTTTGCCCTTACGTCCTCAACCTACCATCTTATTGTAGAGACACCATGGATTTCCTGTCAAAGGTACAGGAGATACCATGGAAGGATACCTACATTTTGGCAAAAATTGACGTGATTTCCCTATATACCTGTATTGAACATGACTTGGGTTTGCAGGCTTGTAAATATTTCTTAAGAGACAGACCGATTAACATGTATGACCATACTATGCTTTTGATGCATATGTTATATTTTTGCCTACACAACTACTTTTTGTTTGAGGAGGACTGGTATGAGCAGTGCACCGGTACTGCCATGGAAGTTGCTTCGCGCCGAGCTACGCCTGTCTATTCATGGGGTGGTGTGAGGCGGAGCACCTGTGGCATCATGGGAACATGCAACATATGAACAATGTTGTTATGTGGACCCGCTATATTGATGATATTTTTCTGATTTGGGACGGGCCACAAAGCACCTTGGATGAGTTTATTCCAGGACTGTCGGTGAATAATTTAAACTTGAAATTGACCAGCAAAACAGGCCAACATGAAATTGAATTTCTAGACATCCTAGTAAAAGGAGAACTAGGTACACTGCATACCAGTCTCTATAGGAAGCCAACATCGAGCAAGAGTATTTTACATGCACATAGTGACCATCCGATCAGTCTCAAGAATAGCATCCCGTATGGTGAACTATTAAGAGCCAAACGAAATTGCAGCTCAGTTGCCTACTATGAAAAGGAAGCTAAGAACATGAAGGGTCGTTTTAAAAGCAGAGGCTACACGACCAAAACCATCAGAATAGCCTCTGAAAAGGCAGATTGTATAAACAGGAACAGTTTACTCATCCCAAGGGAAAAGGAAGACAACAAACATGAATTAAGACTGATTACCACTTTTAATCACGCCTCACAAGAGATACACCGTATCATACGAAAACATTGGCACATAGTCAAAAACGATCTAATAATTGGAAAAGTGGTCAGTCCATCACCACATGTAACATACAGAAAATGTCAGTCCTTAAAGGATATGTTAGTACACAGCCACCTTTCTATGAAGACAAAGACGAAGGGGACTTGGTTGAGGGAACTCCCAGGTTTTCACAAATGTGGGCGTTGCAAAGCATGCAGCAACAGCACAAATGTGAAATCATTTCACCTTCCCAATGGCAAAATGGGAAGGATCAATGTCTTTATGAATTGCAACACTGATTTTGTTGTGTATGTTTTGGTTTGTATTTGTGGTCTTCGCTAACTGGGGAGCACCATCTTCCCGGTGAAAAAACGTATACTTGAGAATTTGCGCGCCATAAAAAACAAAGACATGTCCTACTCCATTGCCAAACATTGTGACCTGGTACATCCCGATTTGAATGATATGAGTTCTAAAATCTCTTACTTTGGCATTGACAGGGTGCCAGTGTCAGCAAGAGGGGGTGATCGGGAACGTCATCTGCGACGCCTGAAATCCGAATATATAGTGAAGCTACAAAGCAAGACCCCCAGGAGGCCTCAACCATGAGGAGGACCTCCATGTCCATTTAGGCTGAAATGATGAGATCTCATGTCCCTTACTACTCAGCCTCCCGTTCTTCCCACGCATCCCCCTGGTTACCCGATGGCGCCGGCCCATGCCAGCTCACGACCACTGTAACCGATGTTAATCTTTTAATTTTTGTTATGAAACCAGGAATGGATTTAATCCAGTGTGTCTTTTCCATTCATACTACCTTGGCTATTGATAGGATAGACAATCTCTGGCACTTGCCAACCTCGATTTATTAATTCACATTTATGTGTTTTGAACTCAGACTTTACTTGGAGGAATTCATATGAGCCTTATAATATTTGAAGACTGAATGCATGCGGGTTCACTGCCACTTGGCTTTTCTGCACTTGTGTAAATATTACTTGAAATGACAAATTTTGGTTCATACACTATATTTGAATAGCACCAATGAAGTCATTGCAATATTGCTTGAAAATCAATCCTAATGTTTAATTATGAATTACAGTGACTACATTAACTGTTGAATTCATTGTTACATTTTGCTTGCACTAATGAGTGTAAAGTTTTGTAGAGCCTGTCTTCTAAAAATAATGACGTAGACCAGCAACATTTACCAAGGTTTTTTCCATGTTTATAAACTTGTAACAGGAACTGTTTGAAATAACACTGCCACTTCCTGGTTTGCTCTGTATGACTCATTGACAAAGACCGTGCTGTCGAAACGCGTCCGAGTCTCGCAATACAATCTCCTTTCAAGAAAAACCTGTGTGCGACTTCTTTTTCCTGCGCTTGGAACCGCGCGAGAAATGCTTTTCTGATATATATATATATATATAAATATACACACAAAACCCCTGCTCCTTAAGGAAAAGAGCACGCACACGAGGAATGCAAGGAATAAGGCTTCTTTTAATGAAATGGGCCTCCCACGACCCAGCAACCAAGAGAGATTCGTTTCGGCTGTGTCAAACAGCCTTTGTCAATATGGTGAGCGCCATTTTTTTTTTTACAATATATAGTATCACAATATTAGATAGAGTAAAAACACTACATGCAAAATCATACATTGTCTAATGATTTAAAATACATTGCAGTGCGTGCCTGAATAACTTTGTATTATGTGGTAACACTGTATGGCCTCATAAGCTAATAATGTAATTATCCACGAGGTGCTCTACCCCTATTATGATGTTGCCAATACAAGTGTACTCCCATAGTGTGACGTTGCACATTTAGCATGATGTATCAATAGCACATAAAATGTCAAATATTAAAAGCACTGCTATTCTTAGGTTCAAGAGATGGGCGAAACCACCTCCAATAGCACTAACGTGTCACAAGGGCTGATGCTGCTTATATCAGGGTTCGGCCGAGAAATTGCCTTAACTAATCACACATCCTGCCCGCCTCTCGAACCCTGAATACCACAGTTTGCATGCAGTCAGGTCAAAATGTAAACAATCTCTACATGGCCTCAGAAACACAGGGCAGAAATTAAATATTGTCTATCTAAGCGGAAACAGTGCTATGTAACCCACCGATGGGCAGTTAGAATCCCTGGTGGCCCTGTTACTGCCAACCCCCTGGAAAAAATTACGGAGAACTCTCAGTCCCATAATGCCCCACTGAAGCATCACTTATGTATGCATACTCTGGTATGGCACGTAACGGACCTGAGCACACAACAATACTGAGGTGCTAAAACAAGGACAAACTGCAACATGTCCAGAAACATGAATTGAATGTCATTGTTGCTGTAAAGCCCTCGTGCAAAGTGAAAATAAAACGACCTCCAGCATATGGAGTTCAGCTTCAAAGGAGGTTACAGAAGCAGGTCAAACGTTAAAAGCCTTCCGGTCATCATCACCATGCTCATATCCAGCTGGGAAGACTCCCATTAGTTTAACAGCCCAGTGTGACTCATGGCGCAGGGTCGGGGCAGATCCTCATACCAAGATTAATATGTGCTGCAGTCCTCACCAGACAGAGCAAATGCTCATTAGGTGCCCAGTCACCAGACTACCCTCGGCCTGCTGACTCAAGCTGTAGTGTGCATGGCAAAACTGCCCCACGCTGAAAATCAGATGATTTCCCCGCGCCGAGACTCCGTCTCCCACACTGCCCATGCTTCGTATTACTCGTCCCGAGGCTTAACCTGGGGGCAAGTCGGAAAAGCATATATATATATATCATTCATCAACAATTCTTCCAAAGGAAGGCACCGCACACCAGTAATTCGAGCAATTTATATATTTGTTACAAACGTGCAATTTTCACCAACAAACCACCACCAACGCGTTTCAACCTCAATCGGTCTTGCTCACGGTACTGGACCAAAGTTTCCACAGAATAAACGGTTTTTATACTGCCAACAACTTTGGCGCCGCGTGACGAATCTTCACGAACTTAAAAAGAAAGTCCCCTTTTTGGTTCAGCTGCTGCGTTGTAAGTTTGGGGGTGCTCGGTCAAACCGGGGCCGAAAAAAAATGGGGGGTAGTTCGTTTTTTATTTGTTTATCTGCAATGGGATGAATGTGTTCTGGGCCAGAAAAGACTTTTTCACTCAAAACAAATTGCCTACACAGCTATTGATAATAGAGAGAAACATGTACTTTATCGAAATAATGCTCCCACTTCCTCATGGCACCGCTGCCCCTCCCTCTTTATCACACTATTGCTCCTCCATCTTCAGGGCAATGCTCGTCTCCTTTCCGCCACTTGCTACTGCCCCACTTCTTCATCGCATTGCACTCCATCCTACTCCAATGTACCCCCACTCCAATATACCCCACCCAATCTACACCACTCCAGTCCACCCCATCGATCCCACTCAATCTAACCCACTCCAACCTACCCCAATCAAATCTACCTCACTTACATCTACACCACTTCAATCTAAATGACTCCATTTTACTCAAATCTACCCCACTCCAAACTGCCTCAACCTACCCCATTCCAATCTACCCCAATCACCCCACTCAAGTCTACCCCAGTCCAATATATGCCACTTCAATCTTCTCAACCTGAGTCTACCCCATCATACCCCCAATCTACCCCACTCCAATCTACTCGATTCTAATCTATACAACTCCAATCTACCCCACCCAACCTACCCCAATGTACCCCACTCTAATCCACCACAATCTAACCCACTCCAGTCTACCCCTCCCTACCCCACTCCAATGTACCCCTCTCTACCATATTTCATTCTACCACACTCCAATCTGCCCCATTCCAATGTACCCCATTCTAACCCACACCAAGCTACCCCACCCCAATATACCTCAAACTACCCCAACTCCAATCTGCTCTAATCTACCCCACTCCAACCTACCACAATGTACCCCACTCCAATCTATTCCACCCATCCTATCCTAATTTACCCCACCCCAATCTATCCCGCCTCCAGCTACCCAAATCTACCCCATCCCAATTTACCACCCTCCAATCTACCCCACTAATCTACCCCAACCTACCCCACCCCAATCTATACCTCACTCCAATCTACCACACCCAACCTACTTCAATAGACCCCACTACAGTCTACCCCATCTACCCACCTCAAATCTACCCCAGTCAATCAACCTCACTCTAATCTAAACCCACTCACAATCTGCCCCACTCCAATCTACCCCAAAGTACCCACTCCAATCTACCCCAATCCACCCCACCTCAGTATGCCCCACCCAACCTGCCCAAATTTAGCCCACTACAATCCACCACATTTTAATTTACCCCTCTCTACCACACACTACCCCACTCCAATCCACTTCACGACAATCTGCCACAACCTACCCCACTCCAATCTACCCCAACCTAACCTACTCCTATCTACCCCACTCCAACTACTCCAATCTACCCAACCTAGGCCACTCTAATCTACCTTACCATACCCCACTCCAATCTACTGCAACCTACCCCACTCGATCTATCTCATTCCAATATACCACACTCCTATATACCCCACCCAACCTAACCCACTCCATTCTATCTACCCCATCTACCCCACCCCAATGTTCTCTGACCCAATCTACCCAACCAAAAACACAGTTTACTGCACCAAAATCTACCCCAATCTACCCTACTCTACCCCACCACAATCTTCCCCAAACGACACCACCTCAATTTGACACGAATCTAGCCACCCAATCTAGCCAACCCAATCTACCACACTCCAATCTACCCCACCCACTTTTAGAAATGCTGAAGAGCATCCACAGGGGTGTACAACATGTCTAAAACACATCGCCAAAGTCAATAGCTCTTGCATAGGCGAGACCTTTTGGTGTTGCCAATGTTTGCTTTTGTTTCCTGATTCGAGATGTATCAGTAAATGATAACAAATTAATAAGAAGTAGCACAAAAGCACTTTTTTTTAGGCGGAACAGCTGGAAGCCATTTGATTCCTGGTCCGCCACCCATCAAACATTAAATTACAAAAAAAATTAATAGAAAAAGGTGGGTGTGAGGGGCAGCAGAGAAGTAGGTGGGGGGATGGGGAGTGTGCAAAAGCGGCACACGAAGGAGTGCAGCACCGAGAGGGTGCAAGAAGCCCACAAGCAAGAATGCTGAAGAGAGGGGGAGTTTGACACAAAGGAACCGAGTAGAGTCATCCTCAGTGAAGGATGGGTACATATGGTGTGACCTCTAGACCACAGAGTCCAGCTATGTGCTTCATTCGTTGTCTCAGGAAGCCCTCGGCGACTGCATGAGAGTCGTATATGTGTACTGAGGCAAAACCCAACACACTTTCTGTGGATCTCTCGAGGCAGAACACCCTCTGCAGAGCCAATCAGGGGACCTTCCAAATCTCCACAGCCCCTCACATCTGTAGGCAGCTGTGCCAATGGACCTGCTGCTACTTTGAGAACTACACTACAGGGGCCTAGCTACCATTGGTGTAGCAGGTGCAGCGGCTGCGGCTGCGGGGCCCAGAGCTCTAAGGTTCCTGTTGAACCCTGAAAACTGCGGTATTTCCTACCACAACTGCAATGAAAGGGACCATTTTCCTTATACCAGGGCCCATGGCATCCTTGCTGCTCTATTGGCTAGTGGCTACACACCTGACTGTACGTCAGTGCGGGACAGCACTGAGTCAGTCTGCTTAATGGGTATTAATGGCAGGCTCGTGATCTGTTTCATTTACTGAGCGTCTGACGTCCAAAGAAGGATCCCTTAAGAGTAGGCTCGAGGAAAAGGAAGCAGCACAACTTAATGATTTAACAAATAACACAAACAAAAAAATATACAAATAAATACAGTAAGATTGAAGCAAAAGACTGCAGACCTTCCAAACCTGTACATAAAACTTGATGAGAAATGTGAACTGTTTTGAGCTAATGAGTCGCATACATATTAGAACAATCATCAAATGCAGAATAATTGTAACCATTGCATTGCGCTACAGACATGTGCAGTTTCATAGCACTTTAAAAAACAGCTGTTACTAGTGCCAAATTCAATGTGCAATTTATCGACTTCAGAAGGATGAATGGTTGAATGCTTATCCCCATGTGCTGTCTTACCACCTGCATGCATTAATATTAATGAAATAGTTAAGAAACACAAGGGCCACCCAGTATGCCACCTGAGAGCCATGGGTGAGCTTAAACATTAGAAATACAGTGGTTCACTGTGGGCTCGTCTATCAAGTCACAGGCAATAACCTTTGGATGAATTAATAATCCCAAAAGTAATGGTTTCAAGAAAAACACAGAACCAGCCAATTACCAAACAGTAAGCATTAGTAGATATTACCATGGACAACATTTATATTTATCATTAAGAATCAGTAAAGGTCTCCAAGGTGATCACACAGTGCAACAAAGTGAAAAAGCAGGCAGTGGGTCTACAGAAAAAAACTGCTGACTCAAGACTCAAAGTTGTAGAGGAAAGGATCTGGTTTGAGAGTTTAACTGCAATTTAAACGACCACGTTTTGACCTCATTAAGGGTAGGATGGTCATCATCAGGACTAAATGGAATGTGAGCACAGGATAAAAGCGGCCTTGTGGTCCCGGCTAGTGAGATGTGGTGGTGCGGCTGCGAACTGCAGAGTACAATGGTCGAGAACAAGCCGCCCTTATCGATGAAGGCGAGGTTCCTGTGGGTGAGGAAGGCCTCAGAGAGATGCTCATACATTGGCACTGTAGAGCCTCGGAGTGCAAGTAGACCAATGACCACAAGGAGTATGGTTGTAACACCACCAAAATAGGGTAGTAATGTATTCCTGCTGTCCAAGATCCCAAAAGAGGCTGCTGGAGAGCCGTCAAAGCCAGACTGTGGCAGTGAGTGGAAGTGCCACATTTGATCACCATCGCCTACAACATAAAAGCATGTTTGGCAAATCCTTCCGGAAAAATTAAAGGGATGACTCACAGATGCATTTCTTTAACTTGGGTTCAACCTCTATTGACCAAGTATGGGACGCCTATAAAGCTAACTTGAGAGGTGTATTACAAGTTCAAATAGGTCATAAGAACCGCTTAAAGACCCAAGAACTGTATGCTCTTGAGGAGAAGATCGGCACTCTGGAGATTGAAAGGAGGAATGCCATAATCGGTGATACAGGGCAATTAGTTAAGATAAACGGTAATTTAGAGGAGGCCAGGAAAAATCTTAGAGCTTTTTTAGATCAAAAATGCAAAGCACAATGGCAGGCCAGAAACATGGAGATGTTTGAGTATGGAGAGAAAGCAGGGGCAATCCTGGCCTGGAAGGCCAGATTAGACAGGGCAAAGAATGATATCAACGAACTTGTAATAGATAGCAGTGGAACTAAATCTAGCGATCCGGAGGAAATACAACAGGCTTTAATAACATTATTTTCAGATTTGTATACAGAAGATCTTAAACCCACACAAGACCAGATATCTCAATGGTTAGTGGATAAATCTTTGCCAATTTTATCGGAGGCCTCTAGGGAAGCTCTGGATGCCCCTATTACCACAGAAGAGATATTGGCCCAAATAAAGCGGGCAAAGAACAAAAAAGCTGCAGGGCTTGATGCCCTCCCTAACGAAGTATACAAACTATTACAAGACGATCTTCTTCCAGTCCTACACAGGCTATTTAATTCAATATACTGTTCTAATGGGGTAATGCCAAGATCATGGAGTGAGGCCACGATAATGTTAATCTTAAAACCAGGGAAAGACCCTTTATTGGCAGACTCCTATCGTCCAATCTCCCTGCTAAATGCAGACTATAAAATATTTGTGGGGATATTAGCAGGAAGATTGGCGAAACTGGCACCCAGCCTAATTAATCCCGATCAGAAGGGCTTCATACAGGGGAGGGTAATTCAAGATCAAACCCATCTGCTGATTGGCAATATCGACCTAGCGGAGGCTAGAACTGATCCATTGGCCGTGGTGGCAGTTGATGCAGCCAAGGCATTTGACCATGTGTGTTGGAGATATCTCTGGGGTGTCTTAGAGGCAATGGGAATTGGCCCAGTTTCTGTGGGGACTATCAAGCATTGTTATCTAGGAGCTTCATCCAGAATTCTCTTGAACGGCTCACTTTCCCCTAGCTTTCAAATCCAGAGAGGGACCAGGCAGGGATGCCCCCTGTCTCCCCTGTTGTTTAATCTTTATATAGAGCCCTTAGCTCAAACAATTAGACTGGACAGAGATATCATCCCATTTAGATCATTAGGATATGAATGCAAACTGGCACTCTATGCCGATGACGTGATAGTCTACACTAGCGATCCAGAGCATACAATTCCATACCTGGTCTCCATGTTGAGGGAATTTGGCAAGGTTTCAGGCTACAGTGTCAATTCAGACAAAACTGAAATAATGTGTTGGAACACCATATACACTAGAGGCCCCATAAGCAAGGAGTTCAGGTATTTGGGTATTAAAATAGTTAAAGACCTAAATAAGATTCCTTCTTTAAATCTTGGGAAAATCGAAAAAGAAATAGACTATCTCTTCGCTAAATGGAAGAACCTCCCCTTGACAATATATGGCAGGGTTAACCTTGTTAAAATGTCTGTACTCCCCAAATTGACCTACCTATTCAACGCAATCCCTTTAACATTCCCTGGAAAAACTATAACTAAAATACAGGGTAAAATTGGTAGCTTTATATGGGGGCATAAGAATGCCAGAATGTCATGGAAAAAGCTTAGGAGGAAGCTCCTTAAGGGAGGACTAGCCTTACCTGACATAAACTGGTATCTGATGGCTTTTCAGTTTAAAGGGATAAGAATGCTATTATCTCACCCCGAACAAACATCTTGGGGGAGAGTACTGGGAGAAATGGTTACGGCTGAAGGTGTCAACAGTCAAGAAGGGTTTTTGTACAAATTTGGTACTCCAAGGTTTTTTAAAAAGGTTCGGCTAAAGGTATTGAAATCAGCATTACAAACTTGGTTTAATTTAAGGAAGATATGGGGAATTGGATATTTCTCGGACTTTGCTCCAATATGGGACTCGCCTGGGACACCGCCCCTAATGTGTGATAGTCTGGCGATTCCGATTAAAAATTCAGGTATGGAGCGATGGCTAGACTTAGTGGACTCAGAGGGAATTCTACCGTGGGCAGCTCTATCAGCTAAAATTGGCCCCACCTTTTCAAGGTTTAAATATCTTCAATTGAACAGCTGGTATGAGTCTGAAAAAGGCGATATAGGAGGAAAAGGGGAATTAGAACAGCTTTTTCAAGATCCGTCCCCAAAGAAGAAAGAAATAGCCTTATGGTATGCCCAAATCCAAGACGCTGAGGAAGCCAGGATCCCCTCCCCAATTTCAGTTTGGAATGACTCTCCTTTGGTCGCCCAAATCGAGAAACTACTATATCCATCATTAAAGACGCTGTATAAATTCATAAAGCCTGCCTCCTTGAAGAAAAACCATTTTTATGTAATAAACAGGCTATACTATACTCCGGCTAAAATAGCCAAATTTGCTCCTATCCCGCCCCCAAGGTGTCCAAGATGTAGTCTCACAAACGCAAATGATATACACATTTTTTTTCAGTGCCCGGTGTTAACCACATTTTGGAAAGGAGTGGGGGAAGTGTTGACATCTATTCTGGAGGTGGATATAGTTGTAGATCTCTCTCTGGTGTTCTTTGGTAAAAATGAGTCTACGGATGGTGTACCTTTACAGAAACATATGGCCTTAATATTATATTTAATCATCTTGGCAAGGAGAGAAATATGTATCAAATGGAAGGACAAAACCCCCCCTGGTAATGAAGATTGGCTCAGAGCCGCCTTTAAAGCGGCACGATTAGACCAAGATACCGGAGCAGACAACCAACCCAGTACTTGGCAACCATTGATACGTTGGGCACAACAAAGGTATTTGATTTGATGGATCAAGGCAATATCTCTAAAAATGTTTCATTCCCTCATGGTCCTATGATTACACCAGTCCTCCAACACGGGAGGAAGGCCATGGGGCCTAGACAGAAACAGTGAGCCAAAGAGGCCTTCAGGAATCGAGAACAAAACCTGGCTTGTCAAATCTGTGGAAGTTTTTGGTGATATGAGGACAAAAAAAAAAAAAAAAAAAACAAAAAAAAAAAAAACAGATGCATTTGTAAGTACATGAACAGTACCCCTGTAGTACTACTTCACATATTCTTAAATGCCTTTGTGAATAGGTCCCAAAATATCTAAAACAAAAATAAAACGGTATATTCATAGCATATACGTCGACAACTAGTACAAATCGAAATAATGGAGTCTCCTTTGTACTTTTACTAACAGGGATATGGACATTTTGTGGGTTAGTGAGAAAAGCATTTATGAGTTCCTAAAGTATCACTCCTGCTGTACTGCTCCATGTACTCACAAATGCCTTAGTGACTCGGCCCCTACAGTTTTAGGTCTGTCCTAGGGTGAGCTTAAGCTATCTTGTCAGCTGCTTATAGTAAATGAAAACAAGCATTGGCATAGCCAATAGGGCTCGCCTTTGGGACCCTATAAGTGTTTAGCCATGCAACAGTTGCATAACTAAATACTTATAAAGTCCCAAAAGCGAGACCTATTGGCTATGCAAAGCGGCCATGCAGCCGCGAAACCGAATGTAATTGCGGTAAAGCGCGTCACGTGCGCCCGCGCACATGCACTGTGGCTCTAGGCTGGCCTGGTAGCACTTTTTGGAGCCCTCTCAATAAGTCTCGCCAGACCAACGCATGCGCTGGGTCAGGCGAGACCTAAAAACACAACACACACACAAATTATGTTACTTACCCTGTAAGCATCTGTTCTTGGCATGTAGTGCTGTAGATTTACATGCATTGCATAAGTCAGCCATGTAGTGTTGGGCTCAGATGATTGCAAGTTGTTTTTGTTCCAAAAGTTTTCTGCGAGTCATGAGGCTGTGTGACTCCTCCTCTCGGCAGTTTTGTGCTTGGTCATCGACGCTATCTTCACATTGTTTTGTCTTGGGTAGGTGAGAATGTAAGTATGCTATGTATATGAGCAATTAGATAGCCACGCAGTAGTATGATACAAGTATATAAAGTGTATGAACTGAAACCTTCACAACATTTTTGGGTGGAGGGTTGGCGCATGTGAATCTACAGCACTACATGCCAAGAACAGATGCTTATGGTAAGTAACAATCTGTTCGAGGCATGTGTGCTGTAGACACACATGCTTTGCATAGACTGCAAAGCAGTCCTTCTTCCCAGGCAGTGGTTAACCTGAGGGGGTTGCAGTTGTTTGAAAAAGAGTTCTTAGTACTGCTTGACCAATATTGGCTTGTTGTTGTGCAAAGACATCCACACAATTATGTTTTGCCAAAAGTATGTGGAGTAGACCATGTTGCTGCTTTGCAAATATCAGCAATAGGAATGTTTCCTAAAAGGGTCATGGAAGCTCCTATTTTCCTACTGGCGAGAGCTTTAGGAGGAACATGTAAAATCCTTTTAGCTTTAGCATATCACATTTAACTATCCATCTTGAAATGTCTGATTTAGAAATTGCCTTGCCCATACGAGGAGGTGCGAAGGCAATAAACAATTGCTTTGTTTTTCTGAATGATTTAGTTCTGTCAATATAATACATTGGGGCCCCTTTGATATCTAAAGTGTGTAATGACCTTTCTGCAACAGAGTCTGGTTGCGGGGAAAAAACAGGTAAGTCAATGGATTGACTAATATGAAAATTGGAAACTACCTTTGCTAGGAACTTACGGTTTGTTCTAAGTCCCACTCTGTCTCTATGTAGTTGGAAGAAGGGTTCCTTAAGGGTTAGTGCCTGAATTTCCAAAACTCTTCTAAATTAAGTAATAGCTATTAAAAAGGCAAGTTTCCATGATAAGTATTGCAATTGACAAGAGTGAAGCTAGTTCAAAAGGAGGAGGCATTAGTCTTGTTAATACAATGTTCAAGTTCCATGCTGGTTCAAGTGGAAGTCTAGGAGGAATGACTCTTACGTCCTTCCATAAAGGCTTTGATAACAGGGATTTTGAATAATGATAAGTGTTGCCTATTTTGCAGATAGGCCACAATAGCAGCAACGTTTAATCATAGAGAAGTATATGCTAACGCTGTGGTTTGTAGATGCAATAAGTAATTCATTGTTGTTTGTACTTTTGCTTGGAGAGGGTTGAGCTTTTGTTTGTGACAGAATATAACAAATCTTTTCCACTTAGCCACATAACATTTTCTTGCAGTAGGTTTGCATGCTTCTTTAAGAATGTCCATACATTCTTGAGGTAAATTCAAAGCTCCAACAGTGTTGAAAACCATGGTTGGAGAGCCCAAGTTGGAGCAATTAGTATCATGGTAAGAGATGGTTGTCTGATTTTCCTGACCACTAATGAAAGGAGTGGGAGAGGTGGAAAGGATATGCAAATATCCATGACCAATTGATCCATAGAGCATTGTCTTTGGACTGTTGGTATGGATACCTGCTTGCGAAGTGTAGGCATTTTGCGTTTTGTTTTGTTGCAAATAGATCTATTTGTGGGAGCCCCCATCTTTGAAAGTATGATAGAAGAACCGTGGGTTGTAGTTCCCATTCGTGGACTTGTTGGTGCATCCTGCTCAGAAAGTCCGCAATTTGATTGCTTGTCCCAGGGCCATGTTCTGCTAGAAGGTGAATGTTGTGATATATTGCTAATCTCCTCATTTTCTGTGCTAACTGATACCATTCGGAGAGAGTGCTTCCCCCCTGTTTTTGTATATAGTACATAGTTGCCATATTGTCTGTTCAAATGAGGACAACTTTGTGTTGTAGGTGAGGTAGGAAGGCTTTCACTGGTAGGTGAACAGCGTGCAGCTCTAGGTAATTGATATGGAGACCCTTTTGTTTGGCATCCCATATTCCTTGAATTGTGAGGTCTTGGAGATGTGCACCCCAACCTATTAGGAAAGCTTCTGCTGTTAAGATTATTTGCAGAACTGGGTCTTGAAATGACCACCCTTTGGATAGATTTTGTGGATTCCACCACTGCAGAGAGTGATGTTGACCCAGTGACTCATTCCATATATGAGATAGACATATTTGTAGAGGTCTCATGTGTAGTCTGGCATGTGGGGCTTTTGAAATACAAGATGCCATCATTCCTAGAAGTCACAGAAATGTTCTGGCTGGGATTTGACTCCCTGTTTGAAACTGTTGAATTAGTGTTACTATGTTGAGTATTCTGTCTGCATTTGGGTATGCCAATGCTAAATGCATGTTGAGCATGGCCCCTAGGTAGGATTGTGTGGCGGCTGGTTGTAGATGTGACTTCTGTAGGTTGATAGTAAACTCTAGTTGATGTAGTAATGTTAGTATTTGTTGAATATTTTGTTTGCAAAGGCTGAGGTTGTTTGCTTTTATTAACCAGTCATCTAAGTAAGCGAAGACTTGAATGTTTTGTCTGCACAGATGTGCTACTACTACTCCTAGACATTTTGTGAATGCTCTTAGAGCAGTGGTTAGTCTGAAGGGAAGAACTTTAAATTGATAATGTTTTCCCTGAAACTGAAACCTTAGGTATTTTCTATGAGCCGTATGAATAGGTATATGGAAGTTGGCATCCTTTAGATCTAAAGCAGCCATGAAGTCTCTTTTTTGTAATAAAGGAATGATCTCTTGAAGGGTGACCATGTGGAAGAGTTCTGATATGATGTAATGATTTAACGGTCTCAGATCGAGAATGGGTCGTAGCGACCCAAGTTTTTGGAGAAAAAGGAAGTATAGTAAATAAACTCCTGCTACCTGAAATTGTTTTTAAACTGGTTCTATTGTTCCTTTTTGTAACAGATCTGATATTTCTTGATACAGGAGAATTTGATGTTGACTAAACAGTTTGTGTTTGTGAGGTGGATTATTTGGAGGAGTTGTAATGAGCTCCTGACAGCAACTTTGTAGGATAATATCCAACACCCATTGATCTGTTGCAATTGATTTCCAAGTGGTGAGAAATTGTTGACGACGACCCCGACAGGTGTTAAGTGGTCTGGGGCAATAGTAAGGAAGTCATTGTTTGTTACAGGCGTTTGAGGAATGGGGATTGTTTCCTCTGCCTCTTCCTTTAAAATTGTTCCTTCTGTACGAACCCCTGTAATATGTTTTTGAAGTAGAGGTCTTCCCTTGTGTTTTGTATGCTGACCCAGTGGTGTCTGAGGTAGCAGATCTTGCACCTTGTTTGGAATTGGGTCTATGAAAGGAACCATGGTATGTGTTTGTTTGTAGAGCCCCCATTGATTTTGCAACCTCTGTGTCCTTTTTCATTTTCTCAAGGGCTGTATCCACTTGAAGTCCGAAAAATTGGTCCTTGTCAAAAGGTAGATTTAGTATAGCCTGTTCTACATCAGGCTTAAATCCTTAAACCTGTAGCCATGCATGCCTACGTAAGAGGATACTGGTGTTTATCCCTCAGGCAGCTGTGCCAGCTGCATCTAATGCGCACTTAATAGAATTATTGGTAATGGGTTTTCCCTAATTAACAATTTCCTGTCCCCTTTTCCTGTGCTCCTCTGGGAGTTGTTGGAGGAGCCCCTCCATTTCGTCCCAGTGAGCTCTGTCCTATCTTGCTAACATAGCTTGGCTGTTGACTATACGCCAATGATTAGCTGCTTGTACATCAACACGTTTTCCAGACGCATCTATTAGCTTAGATTCGTTTTCTGGAGGTGGTGTGTCTCCTGATGTTTGGAAGTTGGCCCTCTTCTTTGCATTTGAGACTGGGGTTAACTGGCAGTTAACCCCAGACTCCTTAGGTAGGATCCGATGGTGCTGCCTTGTATTTTTTGTCAATGTGTGGTGTTATTATTCTAGCTTGGGTCTTAGCAAGCCTGTTTGTCCCTGCCAGAACTGTTCACCTACCTTGGCTTCCTCTGCTTGGCGTTTGGCGTCCCTGTTGGTGCTACTCTCCCGCCGCCGCGCTTGTGAACACCGCAGCCGCAGTGAGGAGGAGGGAGGGAGTAAACTACCACTCCCAGGCTCCCCCCCGGCAGCCCAACACCGGAAGCAGCATCTCCACTTCCCGCGCCAGGAGGCGCTTTAAAATCGCCTGCACTCTCGGGGGAGCGGGTCTTAGCAAGCCTGTTTGTCCCTGCCAGAACTGTTCACCTACCTTGGCTTCCTCCGCTTGGCGTTTGGCGTCCCTGTTGGTGCTACTCTCCCGCCGCCGCGCTTGTGAACACCGCGGCCGCAGTGAGGAGGAGGGAGGGAGTAAACTACCACTCCCAGGCTCCCCCCGGCAGCCCAACACCAGGAGCAGCGTCTCCACTTCTCGCGCCAGGAGGCGCTTTAAAATCGCCTGCACTCTCGGGGGAGCGGGTCTTAGCAAGCCTGTTTGTCCCTGCCAGAACTGTTCACCTACCTTGGCTTCCTCCGCTTGGCGTTTGGCGTCCCTGTTGGTGCTACTCTCCCGCCGCCGCGCTTGTGAACACCGCGGCCGCAGTGAGGAGGAGGGAGGGAGTAAACTACCATTCCCAGGCTCCCCCCGGCAGCCCAACACTGGAAGCAGCGTCTCCACTTCTCGCGCCAGGAGGCGCTTTAAAATCGCCTGCACTCCCCGTGTCGCGGGACCGCGTGCGGGCGGCGCTTGGCTGAGCCCGGGCAGAGGGCAGGCCGTCTACGGCCGTCAGAGGCCAGAGGAGGCTGGGCTGGGCCACTAATCTTGGCTCTGTGAATCCATACTGCAATACGTAACTGGGTAAACAGTGCTGACTGTTATAGGATTGTATTACTGAAGCATACCGGCAGTTAGTTGTTGATAGCTGGTTGTTGGTATAGGTTACCGTCATGACTAAAGGAAAAACTGATATTATTTCGTCTGGGCTGGGCACACTGGATAATTACCTGATTAGGAAGGTAAATCAGATCAACAATGACAGAAGGGCATCCCTGGGACAGGAGACCCCCAACTCAGGAAGAGGCGTCCCTTCTAGTGACGGATCCATTTGTGCCCAGTATTCCCATTACTGAAGTAAGGAAAGTTACAACAACTATAGTACAGGTGCATGATGTGAGCCATAAGGATCAACCAGACGCTTCTAGGTCTGAAATAGAGCATGCCTTATCGCCCGTAAAATTGGTCAGAAAATATAAAAGAGTTCAAAGGAGATGTAGGGGGAAGTATAACCAAAAAAGAGTAGAAACAGCTAGCCATAAAAGAGGCCTCTTCCTGGAGTCACTAACGGGAAAAAGTTCTGCTCTGGGGCATATAGGAACTGTGCCCCCGCCAATGATAAATCCTAACAACACCTTACCAGAACACACTGGGTCATTAAATAACGGGGATACTGAGGATAAAGGAGAAGAGCCGGTCAGTATTTGCACTGATGACTCTCTGTTATGCACGCCTGTTAATATCCGTGAGCCTCTGCTGAGTTTTTTTTACAGTGGCAACGACGATGAAGGATCATTATATCTCCCTAGATTTTTCTCTCCATCTCCCTCAAACTCAAATGTTATGTTGTCACCCAGGGTTAAAAATAAAACAACAGGGGGTGGTCCATTAAAAAACCCGTGTTTTGAAAAATCAAAGAAGTATTCAATTCCAATCTTGAGGGATGTGGCGGATCCATTGAGTCTTCTCACGGCTCCCCTAGAGGCAATCCACCCTTCTATTAGGGAGGGGGGCCTATTGGAAAAAATTGAAAATTTGGTGAAATTATTATTGCAGCCCCTCCTAGAAAAGACGATGTTGATTGATACGTATTTGGATCGGATCGAGAAAAAGGTAGAAGCCAATACACTCCTACTATCTGACCTGGAGAAGGGGTTAACTAAAATAAACCTTAGTAAAATACCCGTAAAAATGACGACAGCTAAAACCCAAGCCCCAATGTGTCCTACCTCCCCTAAAAAATTTACCCAGCCTGTCCTCCTTCAATCAAAGTTCAGACACCTCCCCTGTTGAAGAAGAAGCCTGCTTCTAAGGTGCAATTCCAAAATAAAGTAGGTGATCAAACGGAAGGTAATCTGATCCCAGAAGGAAAAACAGTACCATCACAAAATATGGTCAACAAAGATAGTGAGGATGGGAATTTTAATAATAAAAACTGGTATGTACACCAAACAGTAGATTTACCACCAGAAGCTGCACCCTATGCTATTGTCATGACGGGTGTTCCCGAGTTCCCTTTTGGAAATAGGGAAGATTATCAATCTCTAAGGAACAAAGTCATATATTGGCTTTGTAATAATAGACCCTTGCCTGCCTACATAAATGGGGAAATCCTAAATGTTAGGCGTACTAACTGGGTGGGGACACGTCCTAAAGATAAGACAGGGGATGTAATTATCGTACATTTTAAAGATCATAGAGCTGTTAGACATATTGGGGATTGGTATGAGTCAACTAGTAGTGACTCCATCTCCACACATTATCTTAGTTATTTTTACCCATATTCACAAGCTCAACATACTGTAAATCAGGAGGCAAGAATAGGCTTGCTTTTGATCAACATGGATACAGTTGGACCCCCCTCTTGCGACCTCGGAGTTCATTCAATCCCCACCTTAGGCAGTTGCATCCTTCTACTTTAGGTACTAATTATGGAAATAATTATTTGCGGAATAATAGAGGCATGGCTCTACCCGCTTATAATGTACTAACCCACAATCGGTTTGATGTTCTTTCAGGCCTTGAATATGTGGATTGACATATGAAGGATATTTGCTATAGCAAAATATTAGGTCTAGGGGGGCATATTGATCGAATAGCTGGGATTGCAAATGAACAGAGGCTCCGGGATGGTAATGAGGATAACTTACAAGCACAAACCGCTCAAAAAGTGACTCATGTTGACCCTGGGAAGGATAGCGGTAAGTCCCCTACCAATTGGAATTCCTTGTGTATAATATGAAAAACTAGGACATGTGTCTTACAAGGTTTATTCTTTGTCTATAACGAAATTTGGGACTATTTACAACAAAAAGTTTTTTGTAAATTTTGTATTGTGTGTATATTCTGATTTTATTGGTAATCACGTACATATACTGTAAATATTTACACTTTCACTATCACATTTAGTCACTTTATTCACTTTGTCACTGCGTCGTTTTTCAAAAAATACTGTATATACAGCCTTTCATTTCTTGTTCATATTCAAATGAGTTGATATCCAATTGAAAATATAAAGAATAAATTGTTTGTTTTTCGAATTATAAGTCATTGTGAAATATTGATTGTTTGGTTGATTTACTAATGCTGTGTTTCTTGATTCTTTTTGATTTATGCTGTTTGATCTATTCTATTGAAAATAACTGTTTCCCTTTGGAACCACTGTTTATATTGTGTCTCTCAGGCAGTCGTGAAACGATTCTAGAGGGATCGATTCTTCCCCCTCCCAGGAGAGGATGAGCTGGGTGTCATGTGCGTAGTTAATAGCTTTTAGCCTATGGGATTTAATTAATGTGACTAAAGGTTTAAGGTAAACGTTAAAAAGGATGGGGCTGATGGACGAGCCTTGAGGCACCCCGTGGGGCACTGGGGAGAAGGCGGATTGGAAAGGGGGGAGGTATACAGCCTGCTTCCTATCTCGCAGGTAGGACTGGAACCAAAGCAGGGCGGTGCCATCAACCCCTGCCTCCCTTAGTCTCTGTAGCAGGATCACGTGATTGACCGTATCGAATGCGGCAGACAGGTCCAGTAAGATCATAGCTACTGCTTGGCCCCTGTCTGCACGCATACGAAGTTCCTCCATGGCTGTGAGGACAGCTGTTTCGGTGCCATGGGCTGGACGAAAACCAAATTGGATGTCGTCCAGAATGTGATTCTGCTCCAGATGTTTCGAGAGACAAGAGCTCACCCAGCGCTCGGCAACTTTCGCCGGGAAAGGTAGGAAAGAAATAGCCCGATAGTTTGATAAACACTCAGGATTCAGTGAGGGTTTCTTCAACAACGGGGTGATAAGTGCTGGCTTCCAAGGAGACGGGACAAATCCGCAACGCAGGGATTGGTTACAAATCCTGCAGAGGGTGCAGAAGAGTTCTGTTCCAAAAGCTTTCCAGGTTTTTAGGGGCAAAGGGTCGAGGGGGGAACCCGAAGTGATCCCGTGTGCCAATCTATCGAAATCCGCTTCCAAGATAGGGGGAAATACCCGCAAACATTCCCTAGGTGGGTGCCCTGGGCTCACCGGATCAAGGTCAGTAGTGGCGGCCCTGGGGCCGTTGAGACTATCCAGTGAGGGGGAGGTATTCAGGTTGTGGATAATGGTCTCAATTTTATCCTTGAAAAACAGTGCGAGATTATCGCAGAGTGTTTGTGTAGGAGGGATTGGTTTTTTGGCACAGTCAGGGTGGACGAGGTTGTTAAGAATTTGGAAGATGCTTTGGGAGCTATTAGCGGCATTAACTATAGTGGAGCAGAAGTAGGTAGATTTACTTTTAACAATTGCCGATTTGTATTCCAGGAGTTTATTTTTCCAAAGTGATTTATTTGTGTCGGAGTAGCCTTGCCTCCATTTCCTCTCAGCCTGTTTACAGGCTAATTTGAGGACTTTCAAAGAGTCGTTAAACCAGGGGGCTGATACTCTGCCCTTAGGTTTACATCTTTTTAAGGGAACCAGGGAGTCGGTAGTTGAGGATATCCTCGTACAAAAGGCCTTGTAGTTGTCCTCAACCGGATTAGCGGGGAAAAAGCTATCTTCCACGCAAAACACGGCACCGGTAGAACTCAGTTTTTCCAGAGCTTTCCAGTCTCTGTACATAAATTCTGAGGAGGTGCTGAGACTTAATTAGAACACAACCCATTCTTTTGTGGCATAGGGTATGGACAACAAATGAGTGTGTTATGAATCGGGCTATACTACAGGATGTGTTAAGATTGGATAATGTGGGTGGATCTGATTGGCTAAACTACGTTAAACATTTTCTTGTTGAAATTGGCTGCCAACATTATTTTGATGACCCACCTTCAATGGGCAATATATCCAGAAAATTGTTGAATAAGCTATGTATGGAATACCTCGAGGAAAAGAGAAGGCGAGAGGAAATGAAGAAAACAACAGTAACCTCGCATCTCTTGTTGTTAATTGGTAACAAAGTACAGCCATATTTAACCCTGCCGATGTCAAATTATGATCGATTTCTTTTGACCCGTTTTAGACTAAACATTGCTTTTAGACTCCTGTCCTTCCCAGTAATGAATTCATGGATGCGAAATTTGCCTATGTGCCCGTGTGATGACTCCTCAACTCAATCGGATATCCATATTTTATTTTTTTGTAATTTTTATATTTTATCACGTAGGAAATTCATTGTCCCACTCCTCAAACAGTTGAAAATAAATAAATGTCGCCCAGCTTTTTTAGAACTTCAGAGAATGGATACTGTTTTAACTGTTACTGCAGTTTTAAGTTTTTTTAAACATGTCTTTAAACTACAGAAAACTATGGGTTTTGATGAAATATATTAGATCTGTTTTCCCTTACATTTTCCCGGTGCAAATTGTAATTTGATATGTTGCTTTTATGGTTTTTGTTTTTAAACCGAATAAAGTACTTTTTGAACTTATTCTAGCTTGACGTGTCATGGCCTTAAGTAATGGTTATTCATTATTCATTATTCAAGTAGCTTTATTTCGATAAACAAAATATCATAAAAGCAGAATTATCATAAAACGTTAAAAGTCAAACATTTATATACAATGGATCCAAAGAGGGTTTGGAAAGACATAATTGTTTTGTTAATAAAATAACAATTTCATACCCAAAAAAATACCATTTATATACATAATGAGTTTTTGGCAGACTATAATAAATAAGTTTGGATAAAATAAGAATAAAAAAAGACATACTTCAAATACGACTATCTAATATCATTTAAGAGAATAAAAATGTGGGAAAAGCCAACATAAGGAACACAATCATATTTCCAATTTCATTTTACACCTCCCTGCGTAAAAATTTAGATCTGATGAGCCAAATGCAACCAAGGTACTTCGCCACACCACATACGAAAAGATCTCTAGAATCTGATTTCAAGATCCGCAGGGCAGAGGTGTGAGCCGTGGTGCCCAATTGTCTACAAATTGGTTTAAGCCACTTTGATCTGGCTCTTGAGTATACTGGGCAGACAAACATGAGATGGGCCACACTCTCTTTTGGTGCCTCGCAGCAAGGACAGTTCGCGACTGTCTAGCGCGGGGGGCTCCATTTTGCGGTAAACTCACGGACCATTTAGGAACCCACTCTAAACTGTATGTAGAGTGCCCTATCTCTTGGGATTTTGATGAAATCAAGATACGGCTCTAGGAAAATATGCTGTTTAAACTGGTAAAAATCATTGGCCATCCTCCCCAGCTTAGGATTGCTAAATTCCTGCATGTCAACCCAAAACCAATAAGCCTTTTTTTAGCAAATCCCTACTTGGCGGATTCTGGCTTTCCCAACAGCTTCTGAGACCCAAAGTAAACACAAGTTTCTTAACGTTATTGAGCCAGCTTACCCTATGATTAGAATCCAGAACAATTACCTCCTTAAGTGCGGCGGTGTAGCAAGCAAGTTCAGGGGTTCGTAACAAACAGGCCCAAAAAAGCAATGGCCTTAATCTAGCAATGTCTTTAAAAGAGCGTCTTCCCATGTCGCTCATCAAAGGCTTAAGCGGAACATTGCAGGGAAGGGACACAAGCTCTCTCAAGAACTTGTGTTCCGAACTACTGATCTCTTGCATATTGTCGAACCCCCAAAGTTCCGCACCATACAGGGCGGAACTTACTGCCCTTGCTGCATAGATCGTGAGCGCTGGGGCAACGGGTCTGCTACATGAGCGACGATGTTCCCTACCTATTGCCCCAGTCACACGTCTATGGTTCAGGAGCATCTTATTAATGTGGGGTCTCCATTGCATTGTGTCGGAAAGACGAATACCCAAATAATCAAAGGTGCTAACTCTTTCTAAAGATGTTCCGCCCAAAGAAAAGATGTGCCTAAAGGGCTTATAGGGATTGAATGTCATTAGTTTGGTCTTTGTGGTGTTAATAGTCAACCCTCTTAATGAACAAAAAAGATGATACCTATCTAAGAGCTGCTGCAGCCCGACCGGGGTCTTAGAAATCAGCAAAGTATCGTCAGCGAAGAGGAGTGTAGGTATCCTATCTCCAGCCAGGAATGGGGCATCAGATGGAATTTCCTGTAGAAAACTAACCACCCCATTCACATATAAAGAGAACAGGGTGGGGGCCATAACACAGCCCTGGCGGACTCCTCTATTCACTGAGATTCTTTCGGTTTTCTGTTCTTGGGACCCCCATCTCACTTGAGCGTAATTATCCTCGTGCAGTCGGACAAGCAGACTCAAGATGAACAGAGGCATACCCATTTCGGCCAAGACTTCCCATAGTTGGTCCCGCGGGACCAGGTCAAAAGCTGTCTTTAGATCGATGAAGGCAAGATAGAGACTGCCTCCACCTATCACGACTCCCTTCCAATAAATAAGAAGGAGCCTGAACACCTGGTCCATTGTTCCGGTCTTTGACCTGAAACCCGCCTGAAATTGGGAAAGAATGGTCTCATCGTCGGCCCAAGAATGAATCCTCGGCAATGAAACCCTCCCAACTACTTTTTGTATAGCATCTATGAGGCTGATTGGACGGTAGTTGGCAGGGTCCTCCCTGGCCCCCTTCTTAAAAATAGGCACCACTTCAGCTCCATACCATGACTCTGGTATGGGACAACCATTAGCAATAGAGTTAATTAAGAGCATAATGTACTTCGCCCAGTTACTAGGACTTGCACGAAATAGATCACCTGGGAAACCATCCGGTCCTGGGGCTTTTAAAGGTGTTATTTTATTAATTGCTGCTATCACTTCATTTAAATTGAAGTAATCTGTGATACTAGGAGTTGGGCAAGTGATTGGCTTGGCACAGGCTCCGCCCTCATATGTTGTGACTGACCCAGTGTATAGACTTCTAAAGTGGTCAAACCAGGCTTGGCTAGATATATGGTTAGGAGTTACATCTGGGTCATTCCTATTAGCCCCCTTAACAAGATTCCAGAAAGAGTAGGCATTGTTTTCCAGGCTCGCGTCTTTAAGGTTATGCCAGTGCAATTCGTCCCAATCTGATTTAGCACGTCGCAGCGTCACCTTGTACTCCTTCCTAGCACGTTGGACGCTGGAGATGTTTTTACTTTTAATAGCTAGAGCTAAGGCCTTCCTTTTATATCTGCAAGTTTTTGAAAACCAGGCATGACTGCTTTTTGGGCAAGGTTTTGCAGATCTATGGCTAGCAGTAGTCATGAACAGGGATCCCAGCTGTTCTACCGTTCTTGTGTAGACATCTGCCACTTCCTGTGGGGCGTTGGGGTTGATGGATGCTTCTTGTAGATCTATTAAATTTTTGACCAATAGACTATTAATTTCCGCCATTTTGGCTTCGTTAACAACTACTTTAGACCACTTAAGGTGTCTCCTACTATTTGAAGGAACTAATTCCTTGGTCGTTAGATTATTAGTTGCCTCAGAAGCTGAACCAGGGGCAGGCCAAAGGAGTTTAGTACTCAAACAAAGAGGATTGTGGTCACTATCAATGGATGGAATAACTTCCATGTCAATTATATTTCTCAACAATCTAATATCTATTAAAATATAATCGATGCGGGATGGACAACTAATTCTATTGTACGTACAAGCCCCGCCAAGATCTGATGTTGTTCTGCCATTTGCAGCCCTTAGCCCATATTCCAAAACAAGTGCATTCAACTGAATTGCAACCCGTGACCATTTTTTGATGGGGGGAATGCTTAGGGGCGGTATACCCCACCTGATGTCATCCTCCTCCAACCCCATCATGTCTCCTGAGCTAAGGGGTTCGAACGTGCAGTTAAGGTCTCCCGCTATCATAAGGAGCGAGTCGGGATGGCATTTAGACAGTTCTTGCTCCAAGAGAGATACAATAGGTGAAGAGGTACCCCCCTTAGTCCCTCTCACATACACATTAAACAGTTCAAGCGGTGTAGCTCCTTCCTTCCCACTTATACTAAGTTTCATTATGTCTGGACTAGCACAGTTATGATTGATGATTCTGTAACCCAACGCGATATTGACGCAGGCTATCAGGCCTCCTGAAGGGCGGCCTTTCCCTAAGGAGACAGCTGGCAAAAAGAAGCAAGTATACCCAGATTTGTAAAGGGGAACTAGGCTCCAGGTTTCCTGGAAGAGGCAGATGTCATAATCTTCTATTAACCTGTTCCAGTCAGGTAAAAGCAGCTTACTACCAAGACCAGCTATGTTCCAAGAGATAAACTTGAGCTGTCGGTGTGGAGTTGCGAAAGCTTCCTCACGTGAGGGTATCACTTGGGGTTGCGATAATAGATCAGGTCTATGGGTCTATGAAAGGAACCATGGTATGTGTTTGTTTGTAGAGCCCCCATTGATTTTACAACCTCCGTGTCCTTTTTCTTTTTCTCAAGGGCTGTATCCACTTGAAGTCCGAAAAGTTGGTCCTTGTCAAAAGGTAGATTTAGTATAGCCTGTTCTACATCAGGCTTAAATCCTTAAACCTGTAGCCATGCATGCCTACGTAAGAGGATACTGGTGTTTATCCCTCAGGCAGCTGTGCCAGCTGCATCTAATGCGCACTTAATAGAATTATTGGTAATGGGTTTGCCCTAATTAACAATTTCTTGTCCCCTTTTCCTGTGCTCCTCTGGGAGTTGTTGGAGGAGCCCCTCCATTTCATCCCAGTTTGCTCTGTCCTATCTTGCTAATATAGCTTGGCTGTTGACTATATGCCAATGATTAGCTGCTTGTACATCAACACGTTTTCCAGACGCATCTATTAGCTTAGATTTGTTTTCTGGAGGTGGTGTGTCTCCTGATGTTTGGAAGTTGGCCCTCTTCTTTGCATTTGAGACTGGGGTTAACTGGCAGTTAACCCCAGACTCCTTAGGTAGGATCTGATGGTGCTGCCTTGTTTTTTTTGTCAATGTGTGGTGTTATTATTCTAGCTTGACGTGTCATGGCCTTAAGTAATGGTTAATATTGTGCCCCTCTTTGTGCCTTAGACAAAATCTCAAAAAGGAAATCCTCTACTATTGACTCCTTATATAAGAGGACATGGTGGAAAGTTGCTGCACATTCTATTAGATCCTGATATGCAGAGGCACCATCAGGTGGTGATGGTCTTGTGGGATAAAGATCAGGGTCTGTGTCCCCTTGTGGTTGAATGTCATAATCATCCCAAGCATCTCCTGGTTGAATGTTTTGTCGAATGTCCTGATCATCTTCTTCTATTGGTGACTGAGGAGACATAACACCTGCCTTAGATAAATGTGGTGAGTAAAGTGGTGGAGTAGATAGTGGGGGTAGTGTTTGTGGGTTCGGTGAAGATGGAATAGGGATGTGCAATTGGAACGTCCAAAGTATCTTCAAAAGACAACTGCTTTTTTAAAGATTGTTGTTATGCTGGTTGGAGCACTATTTGTTTAGTTCCAGGCTGAATCTGGAGTCTTTTTTGTTTCAAATCGAGCCATTCTTGACATTGCTTCAGGATTGACTCCAGATGAGATTTCGGTCTGAATACGAAGCATTTCGGTGGCGGAAGCTTTGGTTTCGTTGGAGCTGTGTTTCAGATCAGAAATTGACGGTCTTTGTTTCGGTGCCGAGACGGAAGACTGAGAGGTTGTAGGCCCAGGTGTGGAGGAGGTGGAAGCCCCTGCTGTAGGCCGAACTCTCAGTGCCGAGCCGGAGAGCGGGGCTTCAGAATCAGTTTATTGGTGCGTGCCATGGCTTTTTTGCAGTGGCGGACTGTAAGCAGTCTTTTCGGTGGAGACCAATGCTTTGGGCTTAGGATCAGGGGTATGTCACTGTCCAATACTTCTGTACTGGCTGACGAGTGGTCGAGTCATCATCAGATTAGGACTCTGAATCATAGATCGATAGTGATTCCTCCTGTGCCGCTGAAGCGTCTTCATCTTCCTCCTGTTGTCGACCGAAGATGTCCGGTAAATTGTCCGCTTGCTTGTGCTGCATTTCTTGGTGTCAAGCATGTCAGTCTTGAAGAATCTTAATAGATCTAAAACATTTACAGGCCTCTCAGCTCTCTTCTTGATGATCGGGTGTGAGGCATAGATTGCAAATGGAGTTCTGGTCAGTATGAAGATACTTGGAGTGACAATTCGGTTAGAAACCGAATGGAGTGCATTCCATTAGCAGGTCATTCTCCGATGGACTTTGGAGTTGAAAGTATGCCCGACCGGGTGTGGTCCATAGGCCAATGGAGCACGCCGATGACCCGCTACACAGAAGGGTAATTTCTCGGATGCAATAAACTAACCAATCGAGACAATACCGTTGAGTCTAGATACTTATGAACCGAATGGAGTCGCGAACCGAGAGCAAGATATTACGTCCGAACCCGTCGCCGTAAAAACATAATCTGAAGATGGGGTTGATGACCATGCTCAGTATTACCAAGAGGAGGAGTCACACAGCCTCTTGACTCGAAGAAAACTGCATGGGGACAAAAACAACTTGCAATCATCCGAGCCCAACACTAGATGGCGGCCTTATGCAAAGCATGTGTATCTACAGCACACATGTCTCGAACATATATATCTCTCCATAGACAGGCTTTAGGTAAGCCCTCTTCATCCACTGGGCTGTTCAGCTGTCATTCACATTTTTCTTCTGACCACTACAGCATATAGCACAGAGCAGTGGGTCAGCCTACATATGCTATTGGTTTGCTTTCACTGAGTAACAGCATTAAGTGCATATCTGCCTAAAAACAGATGTGGAAAGACATTTGGGTGGGGAAGCAAATGTGAGAGGAATGGCTGTCCTCTCACATTGCAGAGTTAACATTTAACACTACCATAAGAATCTTGCCACATCTAGCACTCCTTTATGTGCTACCCACCTGCCTGCATCTCACAAGCTCCTCTGTCTTTGTATCATTCAGCACTTAAATAAGTCCTCTTTGCTGACCGTGGCAGTAGTAATAGATCAGAGTGGCACAGCAGACCTTTTCTCCAGTTGCCAGCCACACACAGTTGCCTACTGGTCACTTCTTTTTTTTTATTGGTCTACCAGCCCACTTCCACCACTTTTTTCACTCTTCTTATGTGAGATATGAATGACGCCTGTATGTGTATAATCCATGTATGTACGAAAGGCAGCGTGGGCCTGCACTGGAATTATACTCGAAATGGAAGGTTGGAGAAAGGCCCAGAGAATAATGTTAGCTGCAGGGCTTTTGCAAAGCACTCCTGAGGGTTTCTGCAGTCGACAATACCCTGGCAGCTGAAGGATAAGAGACAGTGGGCCTCACTGAAGTGTAAGGAAACCTCTGCCCCCTTCTTGCTTCATTCCTCCCCAGAAGCGCTAACCACAAGTTAAGGGGTGGTTAAGTGAGATAGCCACGCCCTCTTTTGTGCTTTTGACTTGTGTCGCCCCTGACAGGAGTCCCCAACTTCACCTCATGTTCACCCTGACACTGTAGCGCAAAGACTATAGCTTGGAGGAATACACACAAGTCACTGCCTGAAACTAGTCACAGAGTTGGGCCTGACAAATACCCAAACTCTCACTGCAAACTTGGTATTAGTAAGGGTTGGAAACTGCCAGCTATTGCAACGAGATTTCCTACCACAATCTGGTGTTCCACAGCACAGGAGACCAAGTGAAGACCAAGAAACCTTTTTTGTGTTCCAGGGTTGGAGTCACCCACTGCCAACTCCCATTTATGACATGCTGGAACATGTGTCTGGTAGTTCTGTAACCTGCTAGGAGAAGAACTGACTGGAGGCTGCCTTGAAAGCAAGAACTGAATGATTACTAAGGAGGGGTGCTGCAGGTGATTTTGCATGAAGAGGACACTGTGTGAAAGAGAGGACCTGCTAGGAGTTGAGGCAGAGAGAAGTGTAGGCTGTCCGCTGCAACCCTGGAAATGATTTGCACCAGCAGACTATGTGGCAAGGCTTGAAATCCTGGTCCCCGTGTGATGTGTGGTCCGTGTGACATGCTCAGAAATAGAAGCACCTGTGACTGCAGGGCACTACCAGTGGAAGCTGTGAACACATCTCAACAACATAACATCTGTGACTACGCAGCACTGAGAAAATCACAAATGCATTTGGTGGCCTTATCACAAGAGCCAAAGTATCTTGAGAGGCTTAGCACTAGGCCCTGATTGCTCACCACAACCGGTGGTAGCATCAACTTCCACCTTCTGACCACTGCTGTGACCTGGGGTGGAATCTTCGTTTTGTTTGGACGGTGGGTTTGGGCCTGAATAATACCCCCTTGTAAAGATCCACTGGACTGTGACCAGCACAAGCAGAGTGCGGCCTCTTCGTCACCATTGCTGGCGCTCCCCATATTTGTCAATTCAGGCAGTGAATATGGCCCTAGGCAAGGAGTACAAACACTGTGGAAATGCCAACTGGGCATGTGGAAAGTCTGCATGATCTTGTTCAGTGAGTCAAATAGAACAACACGTCACCAGGAACAGCAATGCCCCACCTTGCACTGGCCCTCACACGCCCAGTCTGCCAAAGAACAGCAAAGATAGAAAGGTACTTCTCAATGGTGAGACACACGAGACGAGCTATCACTTGGGGTATCCTCACGCTATCTAACCACGATCTCTTGCTGACAGATATAGGAAACCCAGTTGAGTCAGAGAACATGACACACCAGATATCACAGGAGGGCTTATGTCCAACTTACTTTGTGTAACCATACAATACATTTCCCAAAGGAGTAGCCTAGGCTGTATCCCCAGTCACAGTCATTATTGCATTGATAACTGTGTACCATTTCGAGTAGTGTCTTGCGCGTCACAAGTAAAGTACTTCTTTTTGAGTAAAAGAGCTGGTTGGATCCTGATTTATTGGCTGATATTAGATGTTTCATTGAGTTCTGAGTTTCTGTTGTACACCACCTCCATGAATGACCCTTGGACAGCTCAAGTTTACTGCCCTGAGAGTCAAGTGCCACAAGGGTGTACTTGGGGCTCATTTTTTGAGCCCAATACTAAGGTCTTTAACTTAGCACCTGGGCACCAGAGGGTGTATTGTTACAGTTTGAGCCCAGTAAGCTCTGTCTGCTCTAGGCTCCTCAAAAAGTTCCTACAGGAGCTCCCTGCTCTGTAATTATAACTGTTTTTATCACTCAACGAGTAGTATGTGGCCCAATTGCCTTGCTTCCATGAAGGCTCAGCCAGTGCTATCCTAAAAGGGAATTATTTACATAGTCAGTGGTTATCCTGAAAATGTGGCATGGACGTCTCACTTGTGGGACAGATTTGCACTACCCTCGCTAGCTGCATCTCGAGCAATCTCAGCAAGGTACTTCTCAGAAATAAAAAGGACACATATTGTTGCTTTTCTAATGTACCTGTTAAGTACAACAGAGGAAAGTGGCAAGAATTTGTGAGATTTGTTGATGGCCACTGGAAAGGTTAGGAATCTTCCAGCTCAACATTACACAGTGAATTGGTAACAAATGGTTTTCCACTTACAAAAATAAATATTGCTGCCCTTATTGGATAATCCAGGGCTGTAGTAGTTCTTTGAAGCACTGTCCATAATACTGTGCCTCTTTTCCTCGTCCCAGAATGCTTGTTTCCGGTCCAGGGAAGACATGGCTTGGTGGTTCGGGCTGGACTGTTCCCGTGAGGCACAGGGTCAAGACTGATTTGCATATGGCTATGTGTGAACTGGGGTGGAGAAGTGAGCTAAAGAACGATGATGGATTCAACCCAGATCTGTGACTAGGGGTGAGTGTTTGAAAAGTTTCAGCGCTCCGTCCATCATCTCCTTGTGTTTGCTTTGCTCGCCGTAAGTTGGCAGGATATGCCCAGACGTGGGTCCCTTGCTCACTTTTCCACTGGATTCAAGCTAGCCTGGCTGATGAGGGCTGTTAGCCCGAAACCGGTCCCAGGATGTCAGTTTCTGGTCCAGGAAAGACATGGCTTGGCAGTTAAGGCTGGATTGTTCCCATGAGGCACAGGGTCAAGACTGATTTGCATATGGCAATGTCTGAACTGGGGTGGCGAATGATGGATTCAACCCAGATCTGTGACTGGGGGTGAGTGTCTGTAAAGTTTCAGGGCTCCGTCCATCCTCTCCTTGTGTATGCTTTTCTCGATAAAGACGTGGCTCTTAATATACTTGATTAATATTACATGTTGATGTTTTTAAAGATAGATGGTACAGTGATGCTGAAACACTTCCCACACACACACACGCCGCCATATTTTAGGCAGTTTGTCGGAAACGTGTTGGAGGCCGTCCATATTGCATTTATGTTCCGGGCCGGTACATTATCCTCAGCTGGAGTTACAACACTAAAAATGCTCTATTGTGTGAGCGTCGTTCAAACGCTATGACTTCAAAATGGATGCACGTCACTTAAAGGGCAATATTGCCCCAATTTTTCAAGGTATACAGCACAGGAATCCATCAGCGACACTTTGCAGGTTTCGACGGAGTGCCATTACACCGCGAGGCAAAGCGCTCGTGCCATAGTTCAGCGTCAGGTTGTGAGCATTTCCTATTCATCTTCCGGAAAAGTCACGTGCCCGGCGTCTGCAGACCCTGTTCATACGTGTCTATGTAAATGCCTGCCTTCGTGTTGGATCACGACAGTCACGTAAACGTCCAAGTCACACACTAAACGCCACGGACTTCCCATTATAGCTATGTAGTGTTCGGCGTGCGCGAGGCGTTCTAGCCTTCCGCGCTGTCGAGCCGCGCTAGCGCTGACGCGTGACGTCAGGCGCTAGTGCATTTAAATAAAGGGGCGTGGCCTCGGCGCGGCAGTCGGAGCCACGCGGGTGTAAACGAAAGATCGGCTCCCGTGTGTTATTTGGCGCTTACGCGCAGGCATGCAGATTAGGCTATCTAACACATTACACTGGCGACGAGGGGTCTACTGAGCCCTGTTGTGCTATCTGGTGCCCCACAGGGACCACTGTTGGCCTCCCATGCATACTGGGCCTGTGTGTGTGCAGCCCCCCTCGTGGAGACCCGGCTGAGCCTACTATGAGGCCTGTTGGGGGACACTGCAAGTGCCCTGGACGTCCATCCAGCCATCGGAGGTGACGCTGTGTGCGCCCTGGGGCCCCAATCCACAGCCTGGAAGGAGTATGTCTCGCCCAGGTGGCGCCTCACCTGCCCCACGAAGCGCCTGACGACGACCGCGCCCTCTCACGGGCCAGGCCTACGCCGAGCGTGATCGCCTCAACCCTGAAGTGCCTGAGGAGTCCCGCGGATGCCGTCTGGAGGTAGGCGCGCTCACCGGTAGGTGCAGCAGCGCGAGGAGAGTCAGCGCGCAACGCCCGGAGGAGGTGCACGCCTAGTGGCGTCGACGCAAAGGAGAGGAAGCCTGCTTCCACCGCGTGCTGCGCACGTGCCAAGATGGCGTCGATCCCCGCCATTGAGCCGTTTGTCGTCGACGGTGCCCCATCGTCCCTTGCCCCGCGCTGGAAGGATTGGACAGATCGCCTGCAATTTTACTTCGAAGGGGCTGGCATCGCGAGGGAAAGGCGCAGAGCACTGCTGCTCCACCTAGGAGGCAAGGACATCCACCGCATCTACAAAACTCTTGTGGAAGCCACGCCGAAGACGTACCACACGCTGCTGAACGCGCTTAACGCCCACTTTGAGCCCATGGCGAACAGAGACTATGAAAGGTTCATCTTCCGCCAGGCCAAACAAGAGGCGGACGAGTCCCTGGATGCGTTCCATGGCAGGCTGAAGGAGTTGGCCAGCACGTGTGGATTCCGCGACGAACAGGAAGAGATCCGAGGGCAGATCATACAGGGGTGTTACTCGTCTAAGCTTCGCGTCACGGTCCTCCAGGAAGAAGGAAAGCCCCTGGCGGACATCCTCACCCTCGGACGGTCGAAGGAGCTATCGCAAGCGAGAGCCTCGCATATGGAGGCAGCCCTACATCGCCCGGTGAAGACGGAGCAAGTGCAAGTGGCGGAAGCGGTGAACGTAGTGCGGCCGAAGGGGAGGCAAGCCGGAGGGAAACGGCAGCCGGAGGCAAAGAAGAAAGACTGCGGGTACTGTGGCGGACAACCCCACCGCATGCAAGACTGCCCGGCCCGAGGGAAGAAGTGCGGCGCCTGCGGGTGGATGAACCACTTTGCGGCGGTGTGCCGGTCCACTAGAGCCAAGAAGGAGGCGGCCCATGCGGTACGCGAAGAGGCAGACAGTGAAGATATGGACGACGACACCGAAGAGTACCCAGTCCATTATGTGTTTGCAATCCATCAACCACAGAAAAAGAAGCGCAGACTTCCGAAATGTCGCATCCTAATCCAACAACAAGAGGTAAAGGCGACAATTGACACCGGGGCCTCCATCGAGCTGATGGCCGCCAATGTCTACCACCAACTGCGGGCAAAACCCCCGCTGAGAGAGGCGAAGATTCGGGTGTTCGCATACGGCCAGAAGACGCCCATTCCCCTCATCGGATGCTTCAAAACAGAGCTACGACATGGCGAGAGGAGCATCGACACCACCGTCTATGTCACGGAAGAGGGCAGCGGGATGCTGCTTAGCGGGCAATCGGCCGAAGAATTAAGACTGATCTCGTTTGCCATGGCAGTCCTGGAGGAAGAACTGGACACCATTCTGGAAGAATTTGGAGAAGTCTTTAACGGCATTGGGTGCCTGAAAGGAAAGGAAGTATCCTTACACATCGACCCGTCGGTCCAGCCAGTGGCGTTGAGGCACCGGCGGATTGCTTTCCACCTGCGGCAGAAGGTCGAGGAGGAGCTGGAGGCCCTGGAGAAACAAGGCATCATCGAAAAGGTCAGTGGGCCAACCCCGTGGGTATCCCCGATCGTCATCGCCAGGAAGCCGAAGCAGCCAGGACAAGTCCGCATCTGTGTGGACATGCGCCTCCCTAACGCCGCAGTCAAAAGAGAGCGACACCTGACGCCCACCATTGATGACATCTTGGGAGAGCTGAACGGGGCCCGGTGGTTTTCAAAGATGGATCTACGGTCAGGCTACCACCAGCTACCACTTCATCCGGACTCGAGGTACATCACCATATTTTCCACCCATGTGGGCCTCAGACGGTATCGGCGCCTAAACTTCGGCATCTCAAGTGCCGCCGAGGTATTCCAAAATACCATCAGAGAGGTGCTCAGCGGGCTCCCTGGTGTGCTCAACGTGAGCGACGACCTGCTCATATACGCGTCAACCATAGAGGAACACCACCAGAGGTTGAGAGGGGTTCTCAAGAGGATTCAGGAGTCAGGTTTGACCCTGCATCGGGAGAAGTGTCAGTTCCTGCAGAACAAGATCAGTTTCTTTGGGTATACTTTCTCGGACCAAGGGGTGGCCCCAGACCCGGACAAGGTGAAGGATGTCCAAGATGCCCCAGCTCCGACGAACATCTCGGAGGCCCGGAGTTTCCTGGGCATGGTCAATTTCTGCGGCCGCTTCATTCCGGACCTCTCCAACCTCACCAAACCCCTCAGAGAGCTGACCAAGTCGTCCACCACGTGGCAGTGGGGCCTGGAACAGGAGCAGGCATTCCAAGCGACGAAGGCGGCCCTGTCTGCGGACACTACCCTCTCATACTTCGACCCGGCAAAGCCCACCAACGTGGCGGTCGATGCGAGCCCGTTTGGGCTGGGAGCGGTCCTGACGCAACTCCAGGACAACGAGGAGTGGGCCCCCATCGCCTACGCCAGCCGGTCCCTGACCGAGACAGAGCAGCGGTACTCGCAAATCGAGCGAGAAGCAATCGCCATCCACTGGGCATGCCGATATTTTCACGTCTACGTGTATGGACATCATTTCACAGTGACAACTGATCACAAGCCACTCATTCCCCTATTCCAAGGGTCATCCTCGAAACCGCCGCCCCGGATTGAAAAATGGATACTCCAACTCCAAGGGTACGACTACCGGGTGGAGTACAAACCAGGGGCCACTAACCCGGCGGACTATCTGTCACGACACCCACGGAAAGCAACGACGGAGGAGAAGGAGGAGGCCGAGGATACAGAGGAGTACGTCCGGTTCGTGACAGAGCGGTCACGACCCCTCCCAATGAGCCTGGCCGCAATCATAGAGGCCTCGGAAGGTGATGAGTGCGTGAGAGCCGCAGCCGAGGCTGTCAGATCGGGGGATTGGAGGACAATCCAAGCCTCGCTCAACAGACGGACACCCCAAGCCAAGCTGACACTGGAATCGTTCTTGAAAGTGAGAAGTGAGCTGTCCGTGGACGCCCAAGGATGTCTTCTGCGGGGTCCGAGGCTGGTCATGCCGGCCAGCCTCGCTCAACAGGCGGTGGACCTCGCCCACAGGGGACATCAAGGAGTGGTAAAGACAAAGGGCAGGCTCCGAGCCAAAGTATGGTTCCCAGGTATGGATGCGATGGTGGAACAGACGGTGAGAACCTGCACGTGGTGCCAAGCCGCAGGACAGCCGGAACGCCCTCACCCGGTGGCGACCGAAGACAATCCTCAGAGACCGTGGGAGTGCGTGAGTGCCGACTTCGGACATCTCCCCGATGGACGGTACGCGTTGGTCATTATCGATGATTTCACCAAATACCCAGAGGTCGAAATCGTGGGGAGCCAGACAGCCACTGAAGTGATCGCGAAGTTCGAAAAAACCATCGCCACTCATGGCATATTCGGGGTGGTCAAGACCGACAATGGACCGCCTTTCCAAGGGCAGGAATTCGCTGAGTATCTCAAGGGCTGGGGGATCCATCACCGCAAAATAACACCCCGGTGGCCCCAAGCCAATGGAGAGGTGGAGAGGTTTATGAGGACTCTCAACAAAACCATTCGCATCGCCATGGCTGACGGATCTCCACTGGAGAGAGCGATCTACAGCTTCCTGCGGGAATACCGGTTGACCCCCCCATGTCACGACCGAGGCAGCGCCAGGACCAGCCACCATGGGGAGAATCGTGAGTGACACGATCCCACACCACCCTACTTGGGTTCCGGCGCAAGCCACCAGCGAAAAGACCTTAGCCAATCGGATGCGCTCGAATGACCAGGCCAGCCGGCGAAGGGGAGCCAAGGGGTCCACGATACAACAACAAGATCGAGTGTACGTGAAGGACCGCTACCCAGGCAGCAAGTTCAGACTTCCTTTTGAACCCCAACCATGGATTGTCACCCGCCGGACGGGCACGATGGTGACCGCTCAAAGAGGTGCTGAAACGGTCACGCGAGATGTGTCCTTCTTCAAAAAAGTCCATCCAGGAACACCCTCACGTCCCGGGACCGAGCCTGAGGGGCCGGATCCCGACCAACCGAGCGAAGATCAGGAGGTGGAGGACGGTCGGAGCGAGGAGAGTGGCTCCCAGTCCATCCCCGCCACCCCGGGGGGTAACTCGCCTGGCAGCTCCCCAGTCCGGGTAGAGCCGAACACCCCGAGGCGCAGAACCCCCGAGGTGGCCCCTTCCCGAGGCGGCCCATCCCGCTACAACCTGAGGAAGAACCCGGCACCCTCATCCCAGCTGGCGGACTATATGGTGTAACCTGTAAGGACTGGCAGACTGGTAATAGATGCATCGTTGGTTTTTATGTTTTGCTTAAAGTTTTATAAAGGTTGGAAGGAGTGTAGTGTTCGGCGTGCGCGAGGCGTTCTAGCCTTCCGCGCTGTCGAGCCGCGCTAGCGCTGACGCGTGACGTCAGGCGCTAGTGCATTTAAATAAAGGGGCGTGGCCTCGGCGCGGCAGTCGGAGCCACGCGGGTGTAAACGAAAGATCGGCTCCCGTGTGTTATTTGGCGCTTACGCGCAGGCATGCAGATTAGGCTATCTAACACATTACAAGCTACAGTGAAATATACGAATTACAGTGCATTACAAGAACGTAACAATTAGGTGCAAATCAGAGAGCGAATAACTTTAGAGGACATACGGCCGATTTATGCTCCCATGGCATTTTTTTTTCATTTAGGCAAATTGGGAAAAAATGTAAAACAAATAATAAAAACATTACACATATTAGGCTGGCAAGAAATTAGGTAAAGAGAATCAACGGGAGGAAAAAATGAATTTTTGTAAATGTTCATGGGTTCCGGAGCGTTGCATTCAGGAAACAAGCTTTGGCAAGGACAATAGGTTAATACTTTGCAGCCGGTTGACAACCTGTAGACTTTGCCAATGGTTTTTGCCCCCTCTGAGATGCCGCAGTGCATGTATGCGCTTGATGAGTGGTCATCTCATAATGAAGTTTCAAAAACACACGAGAAACTGCACAACATGACAGCCGCTCTGCATGTGCACAATCCTGGACTGTGGCCAACCTATAATAGAGTTTTTTTGTAAAGCATTTGAAACTGCATTTTAAGATGTCGAGCAAGTATGCAATGCAAATGCATTCACAGCACACTCGTCTTATAATGGAGTTTCTTTTTTAAACTCCATTAATTCCATTATTAAATAGACATCCAAGCATGGTAGCCATTTTCTCGAATGTGTATCAAATGTGTCTCTCCCTTTACAGCATCAAGTGGTTAGCCTGCGGCCAAGAACAGAGCCATATGCAAACTAACGCTTGCACTAAAAGACATACATGATCTAGGCCATAACTACTGGCTTGAAACACACTAACTCAGACCTCAAGACCCACTATTCTCAGCCTTCATCTCAACATTCTAACCAAACTAAATCCACACTGTTCCACTTTCAGGTTTGTGGCCATCTACACCCTAGGCCCCCATCTCTGCAACTCTAGATCATCCGTCATATATGCCACTTGTTCTCTCTAAAACTCCAAAACAGTATTAACAAGCATTGGCATAGCCAATAGGTCTCGCCTTTGGGACCTTATAAGTGTTTAGCCATGCAACAGTTGCATAACTAAATACTTATAAAGGTCCCAAAAGCGAGACCTATTGGCTATGCCAAGCGGGCCGTGAAAGTGATCGCGATCAAACATCAAAGCGGCTGCGAAAGTGAAAGTAATCGCGGCAAGCGCGGCGTGTGCGCCCGCGCACATGCACTGTAGCTCTAGGCTGGCCTGGTAGCTCTTTTTGGAGCCCTCTGAATAAGTCTCCCCAGACCAGCGCATGCGCTGGGTCAGGCGAGACCTAAAAAGGGATCTGCTAAAACCTGAAGCTCGAGAAGGCAACCCACACCTTAGTAGATCTGTATATTACAGATCTCCACGGTTCTATGGCCAGTAACAGGACACTGTCCCACAGATGTATTTTCTCTTCTACAAAGTGCCTTATTCAGTCCAGTTTTTTTGTTCACTCCATCCTTGCTGTCTCTTTTCACAAGTCGTCTTTGTGATCTACTCTATTCATCCAAAATCTACCCCTTTCTAATGAACTATGAAGGGTCTCCATCTTTTGTACCAAATGTGTCTTCTTTGTCAGCCCTCCAGTGTAATATGCCCCCATTCTGGCTCACATCTGTATATACCGCAGTCTCCAGACTCCGCCTCTAGAGGACTGGGTGAGTCAAAATACAAAATGTTTTGTTGACAACTGATTAAATGGTGTGAAGTGTTCTGTGTATGTGATTGGATCATCTTGACCCCCCGAGTAGGGCTCCACTTACAGTTGAGTGGACATTACTGTAAGACTGATGCAGGGCATGACATCCTTTGTAGCAATTACAGTGCAAGAGACATAAACGGAAGAAAGAGAGGCGCATATGACACACAACTGAAGACACAGTGACTAGAGGTAATGCTGTTTTACAGTTATGTACTGTAAAATCTGTGCTCTGCCCAAAACACCTCTTTTCAAAACCTGTTTAATATCACCAGTAGGATGGTTCAGACGTTCTGCAGGTACATGTGTAGCGCCCTGGAGCAGGACTGCTCAGGAAAGTGAGGCACATTTTAATAATGCCCACATCAATACTGTCAATGGAGGCTGCAATTATGGAGTATCTTGGGGGATTCTTTCTTAGCACTGTCAGGCTTTACAACATGTGATAAACACCGATTAAGTACAATGGGGCAGTTATAATCATATACTGTATTCATCGAAATACGATTTGCATTCAATGGACTTGAGTGGGCAATGGTCCAGCCATCATCTTGGATTTGGAGGACACGAGACATTGTGTCATGCTGTACGTCATTTTCTATTTTGATGAAACTGATGAACAGACATTTGGAAACAGGCTGTTGAATGAAGCGCCTGGCACAGAAGAGGGTTGCTGCAAACTCTTGACAGGAGTACTAGTGAGGAGGCAAAGCTCTGCGTTCTACACACTGCCTCAGAGATCTTGTCATGAGGCTGACAGGTGCAGTTCTCGAACTAATTTGTTAATGTTGGCCATGGTGAAGTATTCCATCTCATACTGACAAGCAGTCGGTTTACCGATGATCGAAGGGCAGTATTCATGTCAGGACCCTTGACAAGGATTAAGGATACAGTCTGTCTCCTCAATCTCCCGGGTTAGTGGTATGAAGACTGCCCGTGTGACTGGCCAGATGTACCACTTGCTGTTGAACAAGAGCAATCGACCTGTGCGCAGTCGGTGTCCCTGTCTTGACATATCTCAAACCTGTCATGCTTCTAAGCTGGTGAAGCAAACCCGCTCATCTCCTGGCACTTCCTACCTGGATGTCCTTGTTCAAGGTTAAGAGATAGATTCTAGTTTAATTTTAAGTTTCGGGGACTTACTACCCCTTCTGTGGATGGATTTTTCTGATTATTGGAAGCGTGTTGGAAAAATTAAAAAATAAATACAAGGAATTCCAAGGCAGATTTAGTGACTAGAATTATGCTCAACAAACTGAAAAGGGTCTTTTCAGAATAGCAGTTGGATACCACAGAAGCGATACAGGGCTATATCGTGCGATAGCGCAAGTCTTGTGATATCACGGGATAGCGCAAGTCTTGTGATATCACGGGATAGCGCAAGTCTTGTGATAGTGTCCTGATAGCTGGGATTAGGATAAGGATCAGCCGACTACTTTCAAGCACGGATAGACTGGGGTCCTCAGCCCATCCATTCCTGAACGCTGGCCAAAGGAGCAACACAAAATGTTCCTATATGCACATACACCATTCACTGCTGCAGAGAAGTGCTGGTTGTGGCTATTGCACTAGCCCATAGCACCTGGAATTTTTGGGGGGCATCCTTTAGCACTCATTATTAATCCAGTGTCTTTTAGCTGATATTTATGAATTTATTTTGCAGCAATCTAGACAACGTGGCTCCCTTAAAAAGAAGAGAATTGTAGAAGAACTGCTCCAAATCTTCACAATGAAGGTCGGACTCGATTGATGCCATACAGAATTAATATTACTAAACAGGGTTAATTTTACGATCACTTTCAAGGAGGGTGTGCCCCATCTGTACAAGCTTGTGAGAACTCGAGAATGTGTGGCTTTCTTTGTGATTTACACTACACTCTACACATAACCCCTGTACGGGCCGGCGCCCTACTCCGATGCTCTTAGAACATACAGACTGCTCCTGCAGCCCAGCTTTGTCAACCTCAGACACAGGGAAGTTACAAGGCAATGGACAAGAGAACTGGCGACAGCATGTTATGGGGGGTCGTTCGATCCAGTGCTCTATTAATCCTGGGGTGGTATCCGCTCTAGCGTGGGTGCCAAGGGGAAAGAAAATAACCACTCAAAATAAAAGAGCAGATTTTTGTTCCCTGACCAGTTTTGTACTAATGAGAAGTGCACACCACATGTGGATATGCTTAAGAGACCTTTCAAGAATGGGTGTGACTCTTTGGGACCTACCACTCAGTGGATACACAGTTTGTGCTTGCTATACTTGGTATGGGCCAGCACTCCTCTCCTGTACTTTTTTTTCACAAACTCACTGCTGGTCTAGCCTCCTTTGCCCATTTCTGAGTCAGGGATATTACAACATGACAGCTGGCGACAGGATGCGGGGCGCATACGCCAGCGCCCTCCTGATCCCGGTACGCTACCACGCTCCGGTGTGTGGGCCAATGAGAGAAAGGAACACGTCTTTGAAACAAAAGAAAGCAACATTCTGTAATATCAGTGCAAGGCAGCTTTACGTTTCAAATAATCTGCTATTAAGTATTTGAACTGGAACTTGGAGAATGCGACCATCACATCACTAAATGAACACCAAGGGTAAAAAAAGAAAGATTTAACAAGTCAAGCCTACGCTTCGAAGACTATTACTGCATCGTTCAAGTTGGGCTATTCTAAAAACTGCAAGAGTCATCAATCATTTACTTATCACAAGAGCTAAAAAAACACGACTTTCCATGGAAAACTGCTACAAAGTAATTCCACCAATTTGAGCGTTCCACTTGACAACAATTTGCATAATGAGGTTTCTGCGCGATAAGAAGATTGGTAATTTTCAACGGCGCGGAGAGGGATTGGAGTTCTTAAGCCCCGGCCTCCTATCTGCTCCCTGGCAGCCAGTCGCGCCTAATGCGCGGTTCCCTTTTAAGGTTCTTCGACCGCCGGCGTCCTGTAATGAATTCTGTCACTCTCAATTGTGCTGGCGCGCGGCAAGTACTGGCGGGAGCTTGCATTTTGATTATACAGGTGCTGTCAGCGCCTATTATAATGGAAAGTCATGTCCATGTGAAGGTTTGAAGGCACTTATGAGATTATGAGTTGCTCCCCTCAGCCGCCCATGGATCGGGATGTCAACATTTGATAGGCCTCTTCAATAGGCGGTGGCAGACGCAGAAGCTCTCCTGCCCCAGAAGAGGTTCTGAGGAGAAGTAGGAAAGGAGAATTTGCTGTCAGTGAAGGTGCATTAACTCTGGAGAAGAACCTGTAGGTGTTTTTTGCACTAGGTATAAAAAGAACAGCAAATGGAAGGCTCCTTGGGGTGGATGGAGGGGCGCACGGCGGTGAGTTCACTGGGGCTCTGTATTGTCTAACTACAGGCCTCGCCGGTCAATTTACGAAACAAGACTCTTTCTCACCATGCACAGTTACAGACGGGTGCTGGTCAGAGGAGGGTAGAAGGGAGGCCCTTGGTTGTGGCTAATCTCAGAAGCAGGTGAGCGAGAAAGGATGATTTTGACGGACTGGGCTTCTGGAAGATACAGAGGAGTGACCTCTGGGACTCTCTAGAATCCATCTCCGCCCAAGCAGAAGAATAGTTCATCCCGTGTCCATAGGAGTCCTATGGGTTGTATCTCAGTGGCATTGAGCTGAGCAAATATTCGAGTAATTCAGATACCTGAGAGTTGACCACCTTTAAGACTGGAGAGTGACCCTGCTAAGGTCATGACCCTTTCTTGTCCAACTAGCATTCCACCAGCAGCAGAATGTTTGAACTATGGGCAGAAGACAGGGACTGGTGTGATTGGCTACATCACCAGAGGTGGCGTAGGCCTCTGCCGCCCATCTAGCACGGGGGCGTGGGGCACGTCCCTCAAGAGGCATCCACTTGGCCCAAGGGCTTTTGTCTGTGAAGTTTTTAGGACATCCTCAGCAGATGTTGCAAGTGGCCCATTATTCTGCATTACATACGTGCCTGGAGAGCTCACCCCCTTCACTTCTCAGTATGCAGCACTGCTGGAGGCTGCCTCAGCAAACTGTGATCCCCTCGGATGGAGACCCCTGCATGCACTATGTTCCTTGTACAAATGATGCCCTCTGGAAGGCGACTCTACTGCCACAACAGCTGGCGAGGTACCATTTTTGTAATATTATTGCCTAAACCCATATGTGCTTCAGCAGTGCACAGGAGAAACCATGCTCCACTCTGCCACCTTATCTACTCACTGACACAGGATAAAACAGCATTTCCATACACAAGGACACACCACCTGCAATTTACTTACGATAAGGCAGACAGGCCAGTAATAGGGAATATAAGTCAATAGCAGTCCTTATAGAAAAGATTAGCAAGGAGATGTGATCTCAGGTCAGATACTCAAGCAGGGGATTAGCAGATATAGGTATACCGGATTTATAGCAGGCACTTTCGCTTATCAGTAATTTAGATTTAAGGCTTGTGGATTCAGCGGACCTCTCAACGGGGCTCATAGCCAGCCGGGTCCACATAGTCTTCTTCATGGCTAGTTGCATCCCTGCTCCTTATGAATATATTACACTTGGGTTTTGAAAATGTGCACAGTACACTTTGAATGGCTGCTGTTTGAGTCAGTAACTTAGAGACAAATATCTAAAGGGCATCTCATCTCCCCATTTTTATTCTCTGGCTAATCATCAGTAGCGGCTCGCATAGGGCGTACTGCGGGGCGGTGGGGTGGGCGGAGCAGGGGAGTGGCAGGCTGCGGATAGCAAACACGGACATTCGCCGGATCGGAGGAATGTATTAATTATTTTCTTCCGTTCCGTTGTATGTCTGTGTTTGCTACCCCCCACCCTGCCCCTCCCCCACCCCACCGCCCGCAGCACGGCCTAAGCGAGCCGCTACTGCTAATCATTCACACCTGTGCAGGTCCAATCAATTCAAAGAATTTGGAGCCATGATGCTGGAGTCGCAGCGCTAATCATGTTGAACACAGCTGGAGACTGCATTTCAACTCTGACGAGCATGGACTGTTTGACTGAAGCCAATACTATGATCTCCAAAATAAACCTTTCTAGACTCTTTCCCCTCTACCCCTGCTTGACTCATCCAAAACCTCATTTTACTAGGATTTCCCTAATCCCTTTCTAGACTCTTTCCTCCTCTATCTCTCCTTTTACTAATCCCAAGCCTCATCGTACTACTATGATTTCCCAAATAACACTTTCTAGACTCTTCCCTCTTCTATCCCTTCAAGTTAACACATATTTCTTTATACTAATCCACCACCACTAATCCTTTTGGGTTCTGCAGTAGCGTGCGACTTGCCAAAAAGCACTTTGACACCTCGTATGGGGTAGTAAGCGCTATATTAATACAATTACAATCATACGTACCGCACTCAAGCAGCACACACACACGGGGTCCATGCACTTCTACTCGGATGACACAGGATGGGTACAGATTGCAGATGCAAACCAATGAATTTGAAAACACATACTCAGGGAGTATTAATGCTCATCCTCCCAGCAACATTTAATTGGTTCTTTTCACTAAGTAAAATGTGGTGGGTGGAGCTGTGATGCGGACCAAAATGAATGTGTTTTGAAATCGTTCCTGAAGGACCTTGAGGGAAGGCGTCAAAGGTGCAAAGGTCAGGGCTAGAGCCCTTCCTAATGTGACCGAGGGAATTAGAGAGATGGCGGAGCAGGACAGAGAGGAGGTGGTGATGCAGTACCGTACTGCAGTGCCATACTCTCTTCGGACATTCTTTTATCTGTTCATTACACTCTCCCAGACAGGCAGACATATATGAGGGCCGCATGTAAAAGCCTGGAGCACCGGAGACTGGAGAGGTACAAGGGCCACCCCCTCCTGATTTGTGGAACACAGAGACTAAGGTATGCAGGTAGGAGTCCCCCCCTCATTCCTCCACCCCAGGCCAGAAAACAAGGACCACAAAGAGGAGCCCTTGGTGGAGAGGCACTTAGCTGGCCTATGTGGAGAGGCGAGAGAGGGGCATAGAATTGAGGGACCGCAGGAGGGGCGGAGGTGAATGTGGGACAGGAGACCTACATGCAGGGCTGGCCTTTCCTCAGACAGCGCCCCAGGAAAAACTACATTTGGCGCCATTCTAATTGTCCCCCTTCACTCTGTCTCCATCCGCCCCTCCCGTTGGGGATCCTAGGGGAGGGGTGGGCATTTGCGCTCACAGATCAAGTACTGGTTGATTACCCAGAACAGTGACCGTCCGGTGAACACGCATTTGCACATTATACCCTCACCTCAATCACCTATTCAGTAGCTAAACTGGAGATGAGAGTCCCTGGGAGGGGGAACTAAACTGTACGCGCTCCGGGCCTGGGCCATGCTTGCCCATGCTAAAAGCCAAACCTGCCTACATGCCAAGGATCATTGCCTTTTTCGATACCGCAGGCCCCAGGGCTGCAACAAAAGTGTATCCCTTATGGAAAAACAGAAGTTGCACAGCACATTGCCTGTATGCAGTGACCATACAGGAGGACTGGTCAACTGAAAAGTGAACAGTGGAGCGGGTCTAGGAGCCTACACACATTTTCGACCCAATGTGTGGCACTAATGATGTAGTAGCATGTGAAAATAGAATGAATGGCAACGGGCTACTAGATGAAAGGAAGGCCCTTTGAGACTGACTACCCTACGGGACAAAATTGTTTAATGTCCAAAACCTAAAGACTCTTTGCTATTGAAATTTGTCTAAGATATGAGGCTCAGGTTGCTAGATGCGGCGAATGTCATTAAAAGACACAACCCGGCCTTTGTCGTCAAATGAACACATACAAATGAAAGCCATAGGTTTTTTTGACTCAATCAGGGCTCACCATGAGAAGACCCCAGAAGTGAAGGGGACCCCCCTTATATCATTGTGTGGGAGAACCAACCAACATGGCAAGGATACAAGCCGACCTCCTCGCTAGCCTACAATCATTTAAGAGTGAGTTAAGGGAGGAGCCCACGGTCTATATTACCAAAGAACTTATAATTGTGCTCTGAGTTTGGACAAAAAATCGAGATGCTGAGAGATGATCAGAGTCGCTGAGACAGAGGGACAAATTCAGAGGCTGGAGGAGAGTAGAACATCTATGAAGGAACGGCTGTTAATCTTGCAATCATACAATGATTCACTCACTACAAAAATGGGAGACCTTGAAAGTCGCAGACAGAGGGAGCATATCAGATGAAGAAAACTGCAAAGATACACGGAGAGTCAGACCTGGTGTTCATGAAAGATCTCTTCAGTGAATTACTGGGAGACGGCCAGGGTCAGATATTGCTGGGCAGAGTACACAGAATTGGACTGCGACAAAGTGGAGAAAAATTCAGACTCGCAAAGTCTTGGCGTAGTTTCATAACTACCAAATAAAAGAGAAAGTGTTCAAGGCAGCAATGTGAATGGCCCAGATACCCCACAATGGATTTGAATGCTCCCTGTTGCATGACATCACTTCCTCCATGTTGACAAGACGTCAGTAATTTTGGCCAGTAAATGATAAGCCGCAGCAATGCAAAGTATGATCCTTCTGGGTGTTCTGTTTTGGCAACATATTTGAAAATAAGTCATATCAGACCTCAGACAGGTCAGTGGCTGCAAAAATGTATCTTCAGTTAGAGCAACCATCAAGGGACACCTCAGACTCTGTGTTGGGAAGGTCGGGAGGGGAATCATCCAAGCAGACTGAATGAAGAGTTCCCCCTCGGCAGAGGACGCGAGGGAAGAGAAATAACAAGGGTCCCAGGGGAGAAACCTACTGAGATTAACAGAACTGACCTGAATCAGCATCCCGACCGACCTCACAAAATTTGACACAAAAGAGGTAACGGTGATCCCCATCAGCCTCACAATGGAGAAGAGGTTTCCTGTGCCTCCGCGCTGACTGAGGAAGAATGTAAGATACATTACGCTCCAACACTGCAAGAGTACCTCTAAATGTGACTTCCTGCTTTCTCACCCGATATGCAACCCAAGAGGGCCCCTATAAGCAAAGTGGTCCCCTGGGCTGCTCCGACCTTACTGTGCTCACAATGGTCAATTTGGTGGTCAAGGGGGCTTCGCACTAGGGAGAAGCCTACCACAGCACTGTATGATACCCATGATTACATGCATCTTTGTATCGTTGCAGTGTTTTGACTGTTGATGGATGGTGGGAGTAGGGCCTTTGATGTACATACGCATACGGAGGATGTTTGTGGGGCCACCACCACAGAGAAGAGACATGGACATTAGCAAACATACATTTCTTAGGGGAGAGGTAGACACCAGAAAATGCCCAATCACAGATTTTCAGCATGGTGGAGATAGTGTCTCTGAAAGGTGTAAACATTCCAAATGCACCAAAGAATGGCTTTAGATTGGGGAAAGGAAGTTTGATGTAGTAGCTATCCATGAAACACACTTGCGGTGATCAGAAGAGTCGAGGCTCAGACAAAAGCAATACCCACAAGCACATTACTCCTCAAGAGACGCTGCAAATGATGGGTTAGCTCTATTCCTTCACAAGGGAGTGCTCTTTGTAAAAATTGACGTTAAAAAAGGATAAAATGGGTAAATACCTCATGATCAAGGGAACACTAGAAAGAAAAAGGCAACAGTTGTGGTAGTCTTTGGACCCAATTCAGGCCAGGAGACCTTCCTGTCCAATACAGAAGATTTATTGGCAGAGTTCACAGAGGGAGATACAATACACATGGGAGATTTCCATGCATTGTGGGACCCAAAACGGACAGAACAGGCACAGGGTACTGCACTGCGAGGCCTTCTCCAAGAAATTTAAAGGCAAGCTCAGGGAGCTAGGTTTACGGAACATCTGGATGGAACAAAGCTCAGGGAGCTAGGTTTACGGAACATCTGGATGGAACAACATGACACACAATTGGACTACACCTTCCCACAAGTCAATAGAAAATATTCAAGAAATAATTACATCCTCACTGGTAATACCCTTGTCCACCTGATATCCTGATCTGAGATAGAAGCGATATCTATAGCCTTGCATCCTCTGATACCAGTGAACATAAACAGGAGAAGAGTGTGGGTGGTCGGAGAAGGGAGGCCAATGGATGACCTATCCGTCATTACTACGGAACTAGGAAGCAAACTTCACATATCAAATACTAATCTGACAACAGTAACACTCAGGATCTCTCACTGCAGGGGCGTCTGAACCCCCCCCTTTAGCCGCTTCAGCGAGTGGAGGTCTTTATGGACCTCTTCTGTCTGCAACTCGGCAGACAAAAGCTGATGAATGCCGCTATAAAGGAATGCAGCGTCTATAGAAGAGAAAGATACGTAAATAGACAAGGGAAAGATAGAAGGAATATTGAGTGGAAGGAAGGGCGAAAGTATGTATGGATAAGTGGTTTAATGAGTGGGTGGATGAATAAATGGGTAGATGGATTAGTGGGTGAAAGGATGAGTGAATGGATAAGTGGAAGGACAGGCAAAAGGATTACAGAGTAAAGGGATGGATGGATGGGTGAGTGAATGGACAAGTGGATGGGCAGGTGAAAAGATGGCAGAGTAAAGGGATGGATGTATGAGTGGGTAAAAAGATGAATAAATGAATAGCAGAGTGGATGGACAAATGAATGGGTGGATAGCAGACTGGATGGATGACAGAATGGGTGGATGGACGGCAGAGTGGATGGAAGTATGGATGAATGCAAGGGTGGATGCATGAATGGATGGGAGAGTAGATGAATGGATGGCAGGATGGATGAATGGATCGTAAAGTGAATGAGAGGCAGATTGGATGGATGAATGAATGGATGTAATGATTGATGGCAGAGTGGATGAATGGATGGCAGAGGGGATGGCTGGACTGATGGATGGATCGCTGGATGGGTGGCAGGATGATGGATGAGTGGATGGAATGATGGATGGCTGGTTTGGTGGTTGGTTGGCAATGGGTGGATAGATGGATTGACAGACCAATGGATGACAGAGGGAATGGATGGATGGTTGGATTGCAGAGTGGATGGATGGAATGGATAGGAAAAACTGAAGGATGGAAGAAAGAATTAATGGATGTCAGAATGTAAAGGTGAAATAGTGAATATCAGCAGGTGGATGGCAGGGTGAAAGGATACATTGATAGATGCTTGGCTGGAAGAGACAAGGGAGATCCTCTAGGGCGGGTTAGGCTCACTTGCTTGGTACCATCAGAGGTTTTGTTCACAGTGGGGGGTATTTTAATTTTCTGGCTACTCCCTTGTCTCACTAACTGGTCTCTGGGATGCTTTTAAGGGAGTCCTACATGACAAACGTATCAGTACGATGGCTAGTACTAGGCAGATAAGGGGTCAGCAAAAAGATAAATTAGAAGACAAACTGAGGTCAACAGGCTTTTCCCTTGCACCTCCTTCTCAGGACTATTATGTCCATTGGAGGGTAAATACATTCATTAGATATGAACAAGGACGAAGTACGAAATGTCCCTCTTGTAATTAATTCATGTGTTGAACCTGAAGCACACCCTTATCATCTTTATCCTTTAATTCCATCACGATTTTTATCAGATTAGCGTGCAACACTTCTATGCGCCCCGTCCCAAAACGGCACCAATTGTAATTAAAACATATGTATTATTCGCAGGGGACTAAATAGGTCCATATCTAGCTCGACTGCTTAGAGTCAAGCAGGAACAAGGGTTTGTTGAATAAATTACGTTAGATACCGTATAATGAGTATTTAAGGAAGACAAGAAAATAACACCCTACTGTATCTCTTGGCTCCATACAGCAGAACATGTGTAACAGGCACTCCAAGAAGAGAACTAAATAAGTGTCATACACCAAGGTTAAAGTTAACACCTGAGCAAACTATCGATTAGGAGACCCCCTATCTTAGAGAAAGAGAAAATAAAGTGGCCATCAAGACGCTGAAAGTCAATAAATAGGAAGGTCCCGATGGCTACATAGGAGGGTTCTACAATGCCTTTCATTCTGAGAAAGTATTTAAGTAATTCATTTAAACTGTGGGGTGGCGCCCACGATGGCTGAAGCCAGAATATCACTAATACACAGATTCGCGAAAGACCCTAGAAAGTGCTCATCGTATAGGCCTATAGAACTCCAGAACAAGGACAAGAAGATCTACAGGAAGATTTTGACACTGAGACTGGAAAACATTCTTTCATAGTTCCTACACCCAGATCAATCGGGACCGTCAAACCCAAAATAAGATCAGAAGGGTGATCCACCTGGTTGAGCAAGCAAAAAAGAAAGTAAGACAACAATTTTAGTCAAACTGAAAATGCTTTTGACTGAGTGGACTTGCACTTTCTAGTATCCTAGTACTAATGGAGGAATCTCCCAGCCGGTCAGCCTGGGGAGGGGGACACGAGAGGGATGCCTCGTCTCTGGATTACTGTTGCCCTAAGCATTGACGCACTGGCAAATTATATAAGAAAAGATAATGGGATTAGTGGCCTACAATTTTGCCCGCAAATACATATGATGTTACTCTGCGGACAATGAACTCGACCTAAACAAATCCGTCTGGTTCCCTCGCTAGATTACAATCCCAACTGAAAGTCTTCAAAAGGGTCTCACGTTTTAGGATAAAAAGACCTACATTGGAGATACTTCATTTTACGCTTCCACAAACAGCAGTAGACGCAATCAAAATGAATGTCCTCCCAGGGTTACCTTACTTGTTCCCGGCCCGACCCAGACCAATACCAGAAAGATTTTTCTCCAACATATTTTGGGGGTGAGATACCAAGGATCTCATATGTTAATGTTAATGTTAAAGGTACTTATAGAGCGCAAACAATCATCCCAGGTAGGATATCATGGCGCTACAGTGGCAGTGAAGAAGTGAAGAAGTAGTGAGAGGTAAGCACGAGATGGTAACTTTTAGTCGGGTTTAGGGAAGAGAAATGTTTTTAACTGCTTCCTGAAGGACAGGTAGCTCTTTGTTAATCTAAGCTTCACAGGCAGCTCATTCCAACTGGTTGCCGCCAAGTGGGAGAAGGCTCGCCCGCCCATCTTTGCAGTTTTCACGAGTGTGGTTCTGGCTCTAGCAGTAGTTTGGGAACGTAAATTCCTGGATGGGACATAGATTTTGACTTTATTTTTTAGAATACAAGGGCCTGTATTATGCAGTGTTTTATGCGTTATGCACAGTAGCTTAAAGATGGCTCTTTGTCTCATTGGCAGCCAGTGTAATTCTCTCATACAGCTCTTGGCTGAGTCGTATTTTCTTTTGTTGCATATTGCCTTGGCTGCAGCGTTTTGTACAACCTGTAGTTTGGAAAAGAGATAGTCACTCATTCCGACAAACAAGGAGTTTCCATAGTCCAGCCTACTCATTAATAGAGACTGGACCAAGATCTTTCTGCATTCCATAGGAATCCATGGAAAGACTCTTCTGAGCATTTTCAGTAATGCGAAGCCTTTACCACAGATTATGGATACGTGGGTTTTCATACTTAAGGTGTTATCAAGTGACACCCCTAAATTCCTGGCCGTCAAAGTCGGGCTAGGGGGGTGCCTAATGTTGTGGGCCACCAGCTGTTGTCCCATAGTTGTGGATGTCTGCCAAACAACATTATTTCAGATTTGTCTGCATTCAGTTTAAGACAGTGACTATGCATCCAAGTGGCTAATTCCGTAAGGCAATTGAGTAGTCTATCTTTAGGGTCGTCCTCCTCGTCCAGTGTGATCATCAATTGGGTGTCGTCTGCATACGAACAAATACCGACACCCCATTTTCGTCCTATTTTAGCCAATGAAGAGACAAACACATTGAACAGAGTCGGGCTTAATGAAGCCCCCTGTGGGACTACATTCTTGATGTTCCGGGGAGGGGATGAGAAGTCACCCATCTGTACTGATTGTGTCCTGTCTTGCATGAAGGACTGTAGCCACCCTAGGGCTATTTCCTGGATTCCTTTTGCTGCAAGGATTTCCAGTAGCCGATTGTGGGGTACAGTATCGAATGCCGCCGAGAGGTCCAATAGTATCAGGGCGACTGTTTTCCCCTGATCTACCTCGGTTCTGATGTTGTCCATTACTGCTAAGAGAGTTGTCTCCGTACTGTTGTTAGTCCGGAACCCTGTTTGAGATATATCCAATAGATCATTGGTTTCCAGGAAGTTGGACAACTGTCTATTGACTAGTTTTTCTAACACTTTGGACAAGTAGAGTAGTTGAGATATAGGTCGATAGTTTGCCGGGTTGTTAACATCAGTACCCGCTTTTTTTAGTAGAGGGGTGACTATGGCGTTTTTCCAGATTTTAGGAAATTCAGCGGAGTTTAGAGAAGAGTTCAATGCTTTTGTAACGGCAGGACATATTATCGGAGTTAATTGTGAAAAGATGTGATGAGGACATGGATCTGAAGAGGAGCCTGATTTTACTTCTAGCATAACTTTACTCACCTCCTCCTCTGAGAAGGGGCCGAACTTGAGACAGTTGGCCTGAGTTGAAGATGGCACATAAGGTTCTATATGTTTCAGATCAGTATTGGAGAAAGAGGCATAGATCGTGTCTATTTTCTCACAAAAATATTCATTTATTTTATTGCAGTTTTCTTGCGAAGGAGAGAGATCAATTGAAAGACTCGTGGGACTACATAGTTCTTTGACTATTTTAAAAAGTTCTTTTGAAGAGTTTTTGTTTTCTGTTATTCTATGTGAAAAATATTCCTTCTTTGCTTTCCTAATGGCTTTATTGTAAAGTGTAAGTTCTTTTTTGTAAGTGGCTCTAGTTTCATCAGTTTTATTAAGTCTCCATTTATGTTCATATAATGTGCATTTCCTTTTCATTAACTTTAGTTCTGATCCGTACAATTTCTCTGATCTAGAGGATCTGTTTTTGTGTTTAGAGTGTGAGACAGAGCAGTGGTCTAGTGCATTGCTGATGTTATTCTGGAGTAGTTCTATTTCATCATTCGTGTTGGTGGTAGATGTGTTTATGTGTGAAAAATGTTGCTGAAATTTTTCGACCGAAAATCTTTTCCAGCTCCTTGTTTTAACTGAAGCCCAGGTTATTGATTTGAGGTGTTTAGAGAATAGCTTGATAGAAAACACAATCAAAAAGTGGTCTGTCCAAGTCATTGGTTTTATTGCATTAATGTCGATAGTTCCTATGTTGGAAAACATCAGATCTAATGTGTGTCCTGCTATGTGTGTGGGCTGGTCAATTCTCTGAGTCAGCTGTAGGATTTCCATAACCTCTAGTAGTTGTTTAGTAAGGGCATTGTTGCCGTTGTCATGGTGTATGTTGAAATCCCCTATCAGCAGGATGTTTTTATTTTTGAGACAGACGGGCATGATTTGTGCAAGGAGCTGGACACAAAAATCCATCGTGCTGCCTGGGGGGTTGTAAATTATCACTCCACCAAATAGAATCTTAGTGTTTATGGACACCGAGAAGGCCATGGCTTCGTGGCTGTTGGCCTGTGTGATCACCTCCTGTCTACAGGAAAGGGAATCCTTGAATAGCAGAGCTACCCCTCCACCTCTTTTCTTTACACGATTTAAATGAAGTATTTTATAGTCATTTGGAAGGGCTGTTGCGATGTCGGGGGTGTTATGATGATCGAGCCAGGTCTCGGTTATAAAGGCTAAATCAGGATTAAGTTCAGTCAAAATGTCCCATATTTCCATAGCATGTCTGGGTATGGATCTGGCGTTAATATAGATGCACTTGAGGGCAAGATTTGGGGTATTTGTTGGGGTGGGGTCAAGCCAGTTGACACTCTCCCATCTACAGTTGATGCAACAGAAAGGGCCGGTAGTATTTGATGGTCCCATTCGTGCACATAGTGCTGATTTGCTAGCTTTTATATTATTGAGGCTCCTGAGCTCCTCACTAGAGTAGTGAGTACGGCGGCTCGTTTTACCTAATCTGGGGCTACACATTTGTGCAGGGGAAGTGGCCCCTGGTCCCGGCCCGTCGCGGACGGGCGCAGACGGGCTTGCCTTTGGCGTGCCGGCGGCGTGCCCGCTGCCGCGTCCGCTGCGCGTTGCGCTGGGCATCTGGCTTTCACTGTCTTTGCCAGTAGCTGATTGGAAGATTGGACCGGAAGTGCCGGCCCCTTCCTGTTGCACGTGAATCCCTCCACACAATCTGAAGAATCGGTGGTGGACCGGGGATTGTGTGCTACACAAGGCGGTGAGAATGCGGCGCGAATATGTGTTTAAGTTAAAATATAATTGTTGGTGCAATGTTAAAATACACAATTTTTAAGAAACTTTGGGTGAATAGTAAAACGGCGTAATTGGGAGCCCATTACCAGGCGCTCCAAGCAATCAGTTTATCCAATGAACAGAGGGGCCCTTTACCAGGCGCTCTCCAACATGAGAACAGGCACTCTCGCTCTCGCTCTCACCTTTCACTTTCAGCGCGTCCGCTGCGCGTTGCGCTGGGCATCTGGCTTTCACTGTCTTTGCCAGTAGCTGATTGGAAGATTGGACCGGAAGTGCCGGCCCCTTCCTGTTGCACGTGAATCCCTCCACACAATCCGAAGAATCGGTGGTGGACCGGGGATTGTGTGCTACACAAGGCGGTGAGAATGTGGCGCGAATATGTGTTTAAGTTAAAATATAATTGTTGGTGCAATGTTAAAATACACAATTTTTAAGAAACTTTGGGTGAATAGTAAAACGGCGTAATTGGGAGCCCTTTACCAAGCGCTCCAAGCAATCAGTTTATCCAATGAACAGAGGGGCCCTTTACCAGGCGCTCCCCAACATGAGAACAGGCACTCTCGCTCTCGCTCTCACCTTTCACTTTCAGCGCCTCCGCTGCGCGTTGCGCTGGGCATCTGGCTTTCACTGTCTTTGCCAGTAGCTGATTGGAAGATTGGACCGGAAGTGTTGCACGTGAATCCCTCCACACAATCCGAAGAATCGGTGGTGGACCGGGGATTGTGTGCTACACAAGGCGGTGAGAATATATGAGGTATTGTACCGAGGGAAGCCAGCCTTCCTTCCCTCCCTGTAACACTTTATTATTATACCTCCAAAGGAAGTGTTCCGCAACTCTACCAACTGAGGCGCAATATGCAGAAGCGCCGCCTCCTAAACTAAACAGGTTGGCTTGAGCAGTGAAGAAACGATGCAGAACATATTACGTTGCAAAGAGAACCACCTCCTGGTTGCAATGCTAGCTCTGTGCACAGAGGAACTGCTTCAGGCATGCACCAGCACTCTAGACCCCACGTCCCAACCTATTTTTATTGACTACGCTACATGCTCTTGAATGCTCTTTCCGCTGTTTTCAGGCAATTACTTCATACAATCCCAATGTCCAGCTATAGTTTTAGTGGATCTCCTTGATTTCAGAAAGCTAAACTCACAAGATTGGCAAGGCAAATGTCCACAAAGATAAGGTCTAGGAAATGGAGAGCACATCTCGGACATCAGTCATCTGCAAACGATCCGCCATGCTGTTCCCAGAATTCAATGGTAAAAACGAAATAAAAACTATATAAACAAAAAAGAAACCATTTTATTTCCGCTTTCTTCGAACACCCTGTACTTCCTGTCTCTTTATCTCATTCATGCAGGGTTTTTCTGCCCTACTTTCTCCCATCATCACTGCTTTCCTCTTTCTCATTATCCTTTTATGCGGCTGCTTCGGGTCAAAGTCTAATGGTGAAACAATTATTCTGGACTCCATAAAAGTGAGTCAGTACCCACCATCTGCGAGAGGCAGCACAAATTAAGCACTGTGACTTATATGAAAATGCTGAACACTGTTGTACAGAGCTGCTGCACCCAGGCTCTGGGGTTGGTCTTCAGAATGTTCAAATATTAATAAATGAATGCCTTACTAGACATGAGGCAACTAACACTTTTCAAACTACATTAAGAAAGCCTGAAGAAAGCTTCTATCTTAATCTTGTAGTAAGCACCTGTACTCATGGACATTCAGCTAAATGTCAAGGATTACATAGCACAGAAAATATAGCTAGCCAAGTCTCAGCTTTCTACTAAAGAAAGTCCCAGAAAGCGACTTCAGAACTGTTGCTCAAGCCTTCATACTCATGCATCTGGATGGTGGCAACGCCCTGTTCAGTGGCCTCGCAGACACCGCTCTGGCCTCCTTTGCAGGCATCCTACATGTCTCACTCAGCCCCTGAAGAAAAAGAATCATTCATACTCATGCATCTGGAGGGTGGCAACACCCTGTTCAGTGGCCTCGCAGACACCACTCTGGCCTCCTTTGCAGGCATCCTACATGTCTCACTCAGCCCCTGAAGAAAAAGAATCATTCATACTCATGCATCTGGATGGTGGCAACACCCTGTTCAGTGGCCTCGCAGACACCACTCTGGCCTCCTTTGCAGGCATCCTACATGTCTCACTCAGCCCCTGAAGAAAAAGAATCATTCATACTCATGCATCTGGATGGTGGCAACACCCTGTTCAGTGGCCTCGCAGACACCACTCTGGCCTCCTTTGCAGGCATCCTACATGTCTCACTCAGCCCCGGAAGAAAAATAATCATTCATACTCATGCATCTGGATGGTGGTAACACTCTGTTCAGTGGCCTCGCAGACACCACTCTGGCCTCCTTTGCAGACATCCTACATGTCTCACTCAGCCACTGAAGAAAAAGAATCATTCATACTCATGCATCTGGATGGTGGCAACACCCTGTTCAGTGGCCTCGCAGACACCATTCTGGCCTCCTTTGCAGACATCCTACATGTCTCACTCAGCCCCTGAAGAAAAATAATTATATCTCCCATTGCTGCCCCACACCATCTTCAAAAGCAGCTGAATCACCTATAAACCCATCATGACTGGCACCCCTGCCTGTCTGGCTGACAAGCTCACCAACTCCAGTGGCTCCTGGAACTCTCACCCACAGCGCATTATTACTCTAGAGAACAGGTCTTCTCCATCTATGCACACAGGATCTGGAACAGCATCCCAGTATCTCAGGACCACCATAACCCTACTTTAATCTAGGAAAGAGCTGATAAAATACTTCTTTAAAGAACACTACATCAGGATGCAGCAATAGTCTGTTTCTTCTCCGAAAACGCAGGTACTTTCCAAACACTTATTGACTGCACAATTGCCATTAACCCTGTATAGTGCTGCACTGCTTTTTAGATAGGTAAACAATATACAAATAACACGTAATATCACATACATGTTGTCCCTTGCTTTGGGACCAAAAGGAGAAGCTGAGTCCATAATCTATCGGACAGTGATACTGCCTCGTGTAAGTCCAGGTTTCAGACAAAGATAGAGCACTGGATCGAAAATAGGGCAGGTGGGAGTTCCACGATTGCTGACTCGGGTATTGCAAATTTTCCAGATTGACTGTCCTAGTAGTAAATTAAAATGGCCAGTGTTATTTGTGCAGCAGGGTGTGCAAACAGTGCCAAATTGTGAAGTACAATTGATAAAGTGCATGAAGCCGCTAAAAAAAGGACTAAGAATAGATACAGGGCAAAATTTACTAAGAAAGTGTCAAATCATTACCAACAGTTCCATGACTGGGGCAGATTTACAAGTTTTAGGAATTCACAGCTTACCAGGAGGATATTTGCAAGAAATTCTTGTTTTCAGCCACTATCCGGGAAAGCTTTAATGAATTCAGTTTTTGTATGAACAAATATATGTTTCAACAGACTTCTAACTTGTTTGTTTTGTTTATTTCACCCCTTCCAGTACAACCCTTGTTAGACCGGTCAGCCTCATGGTGGTCTACCTCCAATTTGTTTCCTTCCCCCCTCCATTTTTGCTAATCTCGTTTTTGCTGGCCTTAGGACTGTGTGCACTTTGCCAGTGCATTGTAACATTGGCTTATACAGAACTGGCATATTTAATTTACTTCTAAGACCCTAGTAAAGTGGTACTACATGTACCCAGGGCCTGTAAATTAAATGGCCCCAGCTAAAACAATTTTTGATATACTATTTTTGAAATAAATAAGTACTATGTCAATTTCATTGTGTACCCCTATGTACATTGCGAAGTGGTCTTATACTGTTGATTCCGGAAATTACTAATCTCCAGTTGTTACTTGGTTGATGATTAATACTCTCGTAAATCTGATAGCTCAGGATGTCTCGAGACCTTTGTGGCCTTATACGGACCATTGTTTTCTGACATTACTATTGACTACCCCAGGTTCAAGTTTTGGGAACCCCTTGTTCCATCAAAAATATACAAGTGGGCCTGCAGCACTTATTGTGCCACCCACTTAAGTAGCCCTTTAAATCTGTCTCAGGGCTGCCAGTGCAGCCTGTGTGTGCAGCTTTTAAACTGCCATTTCGACCAGGCATAGTAAATCTCTTGCCAAGCCCAAGCCTTACTTTTTCATACATATCACCAATAGGGTAGGCGCTGGACAGCCCAGGAGGCAGAGTGTAGTGTATTTAAAAAGTAGGACGAGTAATTTTTAAGTTTTACATGTCCTAGTAGTGAAAAACTCTTACATTTGTTTTACAATATTGCAGGGCCTACCTCTCCCATAGACTAACATTGGAGTTACGTAATGCATTTAATAAGCTGTCATTTTCAAATGGGAGCAGGCACCCAGTTCATGTTTGGCGTCTTTGGAATTGTATTGAAAAATCCTAACCTATGATGAAGTCGGATTTTAAATTACATATTTGAAAATGCCACTTTGAGAAAGTTGGCATATTCCTGACTTAGCCTTATAGTGTCTGTAGCCTGTACCTGGTTCACATGACTGGGTGCAGCTAGCAGTTGAGCTTTGTGTATTGTTCCTAGACAGCCACACACAATAGGGAGTTTAGGTGCCAGGAAGGACTGGCAAGCTGCTGAAGGACTGCCACTCTGCCAGAATGCTGCTCTGTTGGACTACTGCCTTGCTGTGATGCTGCCTTGCTAAGCTGACCTGCTGCCTCATTGCCAGGGCAAGAAGGATGGACGTGTATCTCTTTAGCCCACAGTGACTCCAAGGGCTAGTTGGCTGGCCTCCTGATCTTAAGCCTCAGGGACACAACAGGCTTCCAATAACCTAGGGCCTGCACCTGGACTCAGCCATCCGTGAGTTACCACTGCCAAGTGGTGCCACCCCAGCCCTGGACCCCTGTAATGGGAGTAAGGCGCTCTGTCAGCCTCTGTGGATCCAGCAGAACTGATGCATTTCTTCTGCTGCACCGGGCAACCCCAAGCAGAATCAACACATCCCTGCTACTGTGTAGATTGGAACCTCTGCAAAGACCCGCATCACATCGCAGCTTACCGCCGCATCGTAACTGCCGCTGTGCAACACATCTTCGGTGCAGGCCCTCACATCCTTTGTCGATGGCAGCTTCAACAACTATGACGGTATTCACATTGCAGCTCATCGGAATCGAAGCATTGCCCCAACTGCGTGGTGCATGCTCGACTCAAGACACAAGCCCTCATCGTCAGGATCTTTGATGTCGATGCATCAGGACCTCACACTACAGCCTTGCCGTATCTCAGAACCGACGCATCGCTATTACTAATTATTCTATTTTTATAATTCTGTTAAGGGCTACTTTGTTGCTATGTTTTCACTGTGCTATTGTTTGAAGTGTTGCACAAATTCTTTACAGATTGCCTCTGAGTTAAGCCTGACTGCTCTGCCAAGCTACCTGAGGGTGGAGCACAGGTTAATTTAGGGATAGCTTGTGACTTCACCCTGGGAAGAATTGTGGTTGCTGCTGAGAAGGGTTTCACCCCGCTCAACCAGTAACACAATTTTTTAAACCACTCACCAATTTTGCAAATCAAGGGTGTTCCCTACCAACCAAACTAATGTCATGAGTTAATCATTATCTTATAACTGATGGGAAAGGGTCAGAAAAGAATATGTGAATAACCATATGTGTGAGTTTATGAGTGTGCACAAACTCCCATGCATTCCAGCACTGGAACACCACTCCCAGCACCTAAGAATAGAAATACTCACCCAAAGATTTTCCTATTACGAGTGGAAAACCAACTAAGGAGAATTCCACACGTGATTTTGCACTCGTAGGAATGCTATTTGCATGTAAAAACTAAACGTGCACACGCCTTCTGAATCGGGCCAGTAGTGATCAACAACATGGCTTCTATATACGCTGTCCCAGCTCACACACCTTGCACTTACAAGTGCAAGGTGTGCGAGCTAGGACTTCGGAACAGGAATCTGATAGTTCAAATGGCTAAAGCTGTAAAGCCTTAGCTGGCAAAAAATCAATTTTCTGATAAGCAAAATAGTATGATGCTTCTAGAAAGATCCTGGTCGTGTAAAGAGCATCTCTCATTATACTATGCTGTGTCTTCAGACCAGGACTTACTGATAGTCGCTGAAACTCTAGATGAAGAATATACTGGGGTACCGAAAGCTGAGGGAAGATTGGGTTTCTATCACTTAAGGAGTCTGAGACGTCTTCCCTACAGCTACGGGTCATCGTTCAGACCTACAGAAGGCAGTGAAATACAGTGTAAGTCCACAAACGAAAGCATGATCCGACCCTTTGAGGGATAGAGACCACCATTTCATTTGGTGAGCTCTAAGGACCTTATTGTTCCTATAAGAATAAGACTGAATGAGCGCTTGTGTTATTTCCTTGAAGTGAAAGGGCCACAAGGCCACCTGCATGATCAATTGTGTCGTCAGCTCTGTCCCCTGAGCAGAATATATGAATTCTTCCACAGCAGCAACAAGTAAAGAATAAAGACAACAACAAGTAAAGCCATCAGGACAGGTGACGGTGGGCCACAGGCATGTAGGGGGCTTGGGTGGATGTTAGAGACACTAATCTGCTCTCCAGGTCCCATCTAGTTCTAACCACAGTCCTTCTCCTGCCCAACCTACAAAAGCCATAACTGTATTCATAGGTCATCCGCTTGCAAGTTGGTAGAACCCATCTATATGCCCCCTCCTATTTGATGCTGCTGGACTGTACCCACTAATTGATGCAAGTTCCCACCAATATGATGCAAACAAAAATGCGTCTTAATACTTGGGTCGGAGAGCCCCAAAATAAGGTGGATTTCAAGGTGATCAGTCAGAAATAGCAGGTTTAATGGGCATATGAGCATTTCATTTAAAGCAGAAATGTACACATTTTTTTAACAATGGAACAATGTTGCACCAAGCAGAACTGAAGCAAAATAAGGAATTTTTTGTAAATAAAATGTATACATTTTGTTTACAATGAAAAAAGGAAAATTTGAAGCAGAATATGTGTCAATGCACAAACGTGGATATTTCCTATACAGCAGAAATGGGGATATTTAATTTTATGACAATTTATTGATGGTCAATTTACTTTTAACACAACTTTACAATTTAAATTAAACTGTGGACACCATCCATATTCAGCAGAACCATGCCAAACCATGTCACGTGTCTTTGGCAAAGAGTTCCTGATCTTATTTCGAATTCACCCGATGCCATTTGACATGATGGGAGCATTTAATGTCGTGGAAGCGTTGGCAGTGGGAGCAGCGATTCTTTATTTCTAGGTGAGGGCAGTTTTTCCCTGCACTGAGTGGACTATTAGCCTTGACTCTAAAGTTTTGACCAAGGTATATATGGGGATCATTTCGCTTTATTCCGTATTCATGTCTAGTACTAGCATATGGTTACAGGTGGATGGGTGTGTGAGGCAATGACGCATTGCAGTGTATGAGCTTCTGTCAGCGGAAGCCATTTTGGCTTGCCAGTCTGTGAATGCTGCACAAAATGGGGGTTGGAGTTAGTGGGATAGACTGCCCTTGTGTACTGCTTGCCTTTGGGAAGCAGCATGCTCTGAAGTGTGGGAGAATGGAAACAGGGCTCCATATAAGACTGCAGAAGTGACCAAACGGTGGGTCCCTTCATTCCGCCCATTGGTCTGGAGAGAGGGTGTGGGAAGGTGGAGACTGCAGCATGTTTATGTAGGAAAGGTGAACCTTTGGGGTCAGGGCTTGCCTTTTGTGCTTAGGTGCTGCCAGAATATGATAGTGTGAGGGCTTCACTCCTCTGTGCTCGTGTACTGGGTGCTCGCCTTGAGAGTACCCTCATCGCCCCCTGCTGCCTGCACCATCGCCCAAAGACAAATACTGATGGATGGAATCACCTTCAACCAGCTCCAGAACAGAGCCAGGCCAATCAACAATCCCTGTCTGGAAGAGAAGCATAAAAAGAGGACTGAACCGGTCACAAGTGTTTCAGGACTTGATATTGACCAGTGAGGGTGACTCCCCACAGTATGTCAGGGAAACCTATGACATCCACGGCTGGGGTCGCTGACAGACACTGTCGCAGAGTTGAGGGAACATCACCAGTAGAAGTCTGCAACTACTTGCTGGAGGAAAGCTGTGGGTCTGCCTTGGGAATGAGTCTGTCAGTTCTTATGAGAGAGGGGTGTGGAGCACATCCCTGCAGGAGGACTATGCGCAGAGGAGAAGCCCCACTACAGAGGCGCTGCCCAGAAAAAGCGGATTGAACTTTACTAAAACCGTCTTAGCCTGCACCTGTGTCTTTTGTGCCGTCTGGTGTTGAAGCATTGCACCATCACTGCATCATACATGCCAGCTACCAACCGGGGCCTTGCATGTTCTTGCCCCTCCTTGGCCTGGGAGTGAATGTTACGCTTGTTGCTGTTGGAATCGCCAGTGGGATGTTTGAAGACTCAACCCTGAGTCTAGTCATACTGCATCCACAAGGCATGCTGCACCAGGAGGAACATGCGACCCATTGCTCCAAACAAACCAAAACCTTTTTTCAGTGGTGGCACTGAGAAGAAACAGCAACCATCATCCTGGTAAACCCTACAATCAGTACTGGTGCTGCAAGATGCGTCCCCACTCCCAGCCCCACACTCCACAACCAATGACTCCATGCGTCATGTGATAGGGCCCCAGAGAGCAGGATCCTGGGACCAGCTCTAGTTCCCCCTGCTGACGCTTGTAACTTGCCAACAGACCTCTGAGTGAGCTCTTCACTTTCATTGGGTGGTGGGCCTGACTCATAGCAGAGATAGTGACTGCAAATCTCACTGTCCGCGTGTAATAATACATGGGACTGGGTGCACTGAACAGCAGTAGGGCCTCGCGAGTGTGGTCCTGCTTCAACGCGTTGGTACATTTACAGGCACTGACATTGCCCGAGAGACCAGGAGTATTCCAGAGACCTTGTTCTGATTCTAAAACCAGAAGTGAAGGGTGTAAGCACAAGAGACTGACGACTTATCTGCTTGCATCTCCTAATGTGAGCATGCACCTGTGAATTTACCTCCACATATAATTTTCAATGCCTTTCCTGTATCACCAACTGCTTCGGCATCATCTTGCGTGGTTGGTAAATTAAAGTCATTTTCTTTTCATAAGTAAAACCACTGGGCTGGACTTTTGTAATTAAGCGATGTTGTATTGATTGTTGAGTTCCGAGTACCTAAACCCGCACCACCTCCCTGGGTAAGCCATGGACCGCTCCCCTTGCTACCCTCAGAGTCAAGTGCCAGAGGGGTGTACTTGGTGCTTATCATCAGTGGCCATACTGGGTCAGGCCCAAGACTCAACCCCCAGCCCTGAGGCCCAGTAACCTCTGTATGCCCCGGAACCAGTTCTGTCACTGCTTATATGTAACCAATGTAGTTCTGACCAGAATGGTGAAAGATTCATGGTGAGTAGAAATAGCATACATTTAATTTCAATGAAAAGTCGCAATTTTGTGATGTGCAGAAATGTATTAGTCTGAAAAGTAGCCGAAATGGGACAATCTCGCGTTGAGCACAATTGAGGAATTTTCATGTTGAAAAAATGGATCGTAACACGATGTCATGAAAACGTATTTTGTCCATAAAATTTAAAAAAATCCCTTTGCGGCTTCTAAATGATATGAATGAAAGGGAAGGAGAGGGGAGCACAACGGAGGGAGAAAATCTTGAGCAGGAATGGAGATTGATAGAGTAGTATTCTGAAAGAAATTCGTGAGCATTTGGAGGCTCTAATGTATGTAAAGCTTTTTGGGTTAATTCATTAAAAGATGTGTATGTCCAATGCGGAATAAGAGCACCATTTCTTACTAGACAACCTAAACCCTCAACATCAGGAATGTTGCTAAAAGAAATCTTCTGTTTTCCAGCATGTCCTACATGCGCATCATTCATTTAAAGGGATGCCTCGGGAGAGGTCTAAAAATCAAACTATACCCCAGCCACTGAAATATATATTGCTTTGATCAATCAACTAAAAGAAAAAACAGTTGAAAAGACACGAAGTCAGAAGGAGCTTGAGGAGGAAACATCAACATTCTCAACCATGGTCCTTGACACTGATCCAACTTTGACCTAGGTGATAACACTTCTGTAGGGTTTCAGGCCCCAATATGATACCTCGGAGAGAGTTTTAGGAGAAGCATAAAGGGACGTTTCAGAAGACGATCATACATTGTCATCACTAAGCCCAGTGTAAGGAGAAGCTTACCTCGCGACAACAGTTACCTTATATATGATAATGCACTCTGTTCCAACACAGCGTCACAGGTCAGTTTAGTGTGAATTGCCCTACGGAATGTGGACCAACAAGCAGTTGCAAAATCAATAGGCTTGGCACACATATAAAAATTTAAAGGAGGTTTTTGGCTTTGTTGATGCATTGGCAACTGGAAGCGAGGAGGGGGCAAAAGAGAAAGAGAAGAAGGCTTCGAGGAGAGGCACTGACACCACTCGAGCTGCTGTTGACCAGGGCTTTGAAAAGCAGTCGTTGAAGGATATGATTTGTCCGGGATCACATAATTTGTGATCAGGTTCTAATGCTAGGATTTCCACGTTCTCAGGTAAGATGCCAGCTGAGACCACCAGTACCGCTTTCACCTGCCCCTCTTGGCTACCCTCCGTCCAGAATGGCACTTGCCCTTTGCAAAGGGGACCCCCTCTAAAGGAAAGTAAGGTCAGGGAGAAGAGGGGAAAGAAACTGAAAAAATATATGAGACAAACTCCCTCGCAACCTCTATTTCTTTAACTATTTAGAAGAATCAAGTATGGGTTGAACATTGTGTGCACAATTCAGCACTTCAACAGTATAATTTGTTTATCATAGTTTTATTATTCAAAACAGTTATATCAAAATTACATTTGTTTTTTTTCCCATTTTGTTTTATAAAACACTAAGGACATACATTTCCATTTATATTTCGTTTTTTTCCTTTATACATGATTGAACACTACCAACACCTGGTAGGCTAGCATAACATTTTACTCTGGACCCCTAAATGATAAAGAGGTACAAAACAGTTTTCTTCGTATCAATTCTCAAACTCACTCAATCGCAACCACACACATTCATACGACACCCAAAACCGATATTCATATCTGGGTCATGGGGAGATTCAGGACTAATTAGTCTCCATAACCCTGTCGGATAAGCTGGTACAACAGGGTTAACAATAAGTTCGATGCACATTTCGATGGTCTAGAAACAGATGGAAAACCACCTTCTTCAGGAGCTTGCCAAATAGAATGGTTCATTGCAACCAACCACGGGGTACAGAGGGTACAATTGTGCACATAAACTCTTCAAAATGCCGGCACTGACAGAGTCGGTCACTACACATTTGTGCTTCAACAAACTAATGTGATCTACTTTCTTTCATTTGTATGTGGCCTCGAATGATGCTCCAAACACCTGTGTAAAATTGTCATAGACGGATTCCTACACAAGGCATGCCGTGTCGGCTCCGTAGATAGATTCCGTAGTGGTGTGTCTATTTCATCAATACGTAATTGTACCATAAGGCAAATAATTCCTAGTTCTTTCAGTTCCACCAAGGGAGTTCCTTTATGGAGTTATCAAGCATCGTGCCTCTCATTAGACCGTCCCGGCCCTTTGTCCCCCGCTATGTTAGCTTTATTAAGTGTGCTGCCTTCTCTGTGTCCCCAACGATGATGCTAATGTGTGATGCCTCACCCTCCAGTCCAAAACACTTTTAACACCACAGGGACCAATTGACCAACAGGGCTCCTCCTGTTGCCACTGGATCTATGATGCAACCTCAGGCTCCCTCTCACCCACCTTGTCAATTCCCTCACTGCCCATTAATCTGTGCTACGACTGCCTGGCACGATCCAGAAATGGGGCGTGCATCAGAGCCACAGTTCCTCAAACACAGTGGCCATCTTTAAATATGCTGGAACAGATTTGTGTACTAGGGTGAAACCCACTGCTTAATTTGCAAAAGAATAAGTGCCGGGGCTCTCTTCAGGAGACCACTGCAGCTTGCACTACACATTGCCCCGCCAGCTGCCAATAACAGTACAAACACAACTAATAACCATCACACACTGACAAGTGTGACAATTCATACTATTCCAGACCCCCAAAGCTATAAGAATGGCTTGAGAGGCAGGCATTAGTCATTGTAAATGTAAAATGAACTAATAAATGGCTGTAGTTGTGCTAATACCTAAATTAGCCAGACAGCGCCACCACATGGCAGACTGTCATAAGCCCTGGTGCTGGAAATTAGGGGCAAGCACATAACCATCGGTTCAAATTAAGCACTGGCGAAATCGATCCTGGGTTGTTTGTATTTTGGTTCATGGACGACCTGGCCTGGAAGTTCCCATTGAAGCTTGGTCAGGGAGGATTTGCATATGGCTGGGTCCAAACTGAGGTAGCATGGTGTGCAAAATAATGATGGATTAGGAAGTGGCCTGAGTAATTACCAGTGGCTTAGATTAATTCAAGCATTCCATCCATTACTTTTTTGTATACCTTAACTAGACATATGGTGGGTTATTAACAGGAGAGAGGCTAGCTGAGTTGCTTGCCGAAGGATGCGCTATATGTAAAAGGACTTGCCCTCTGGAAGCATGAAGTATGTCAGTAAGGACTCAAAACTGCTTGCCCCTGGAAACAATACATTTCAAAGGAGTGGCTCAGCTGCAGCATCATGTGAGGCTGTAGAGGCTGTCCCGGGGATGGTGGACTCTAAACTGCTGGACACCAGATTCAAGTCAAAGGAGCAACCTGGCAGGTGCATCATGTGAGTCTGTACCAAAACCAAAACATAAACTCACCAAAATAGGTGACGCTCACCAAAACAAGCCTATGGTGGAACAGAGCAGACCTAAAGCAATTTTCATGTGTGTGTGCTGTGATGACATGAAGTTTGTCAGACAGCTAACCAGACCAAACAAAAAAGGAGACTAAAAGCATAAGATGAAAAGAACAAATGCATTAAATTGCCACATGCATTTGTCTCAGGTAAGGACACTTTTGAAGACTGTAAGGAGACTTCCAAGTAATATTCTGGGCCAGTGTTTCTTAACTTGGAGTTCCTGGACCCATTATGGTTCAAGATGCCTGCTCAGGGGCACCACAATCATTTAGACAATTAAATAATATTAGAAGATTAATAAAGCATATATATATATATATATATATATAATGGAAATAAGTGAAATTGAAAAAATTGAAATGAGCTGTAAATATGAAGGAATTTGAAATTGGAGGCTAAGAAATAAATAATGGTATCTTTAGCTTGATTAATGGCAGCAACACAAGCAAAACATACAATGTAATATGCATAGTCACGCACATGATTCTTCAAAGTCGGACCTGGACGGCCGGATCCATGCCAGATTTTTAAGATAACTACATTTACCTAAATGGGGACATACTAAAATCTTAGCATGGAGCATGTTGCTTTATCTTTGAGGATAAAAAAATTGAAATGTTTCAGTGCTTCTATCAAAATGAAAATTCTGACTGTTGTAATTTTGTCTGTGAATTAAATAGTATATTTGATAATTTATCTATTTTCTATGTTGGAATCGTAGAAAATGCGTAGCATGGTGTCCACAGCATCCAATAGAGAATCAGTGGGGCTCCAGAGAAGATAGAAATTTAAGCAGCTGCTCTGGACAGTCTATTTGGTGGAAGAGACTCTGCCTAATTTGAGCAGGTAGTAGCAGGTGGGGCTCACCGGCACTCATTTCTGGGAGACCGGCATTTATTTTATCTCAACACTGAGCCAGAGCAATAGAGAGGAAACCACAACCAGGGAAGAGAACATTGAAAAAAACACAGACTAAGGGAGAAAGCAAGGATAAAAAGGACCTTCAAGAGTGAGATAAAGAGGCAGGAAGTGTCTGGTGGTGGATTGAGGATGCATGATGTGGAATCAAGACTAAACAGCCGTGGTATTCTGCATTCCAAACTCCAATAGGCTTCTGAGAAAAACTGATTATTTTATAAATTAAACACTGAATAGACAGAGTATAATGTAGAAAAATGTAAATCTAGCATATTTACCAATCTTACTAGATCTGGCAGGTTTATGAAACGCAGAACACCTCTATGCCATCAAAAAGGCTTTCTGGCACATGCATCAACAATGCCATTTGCGCTTCCTTAATAGCGAAAAATAAGGATTCGCTAATAAGGAAGAGCAAAAGGCTATGCATGTAGAAATCGCTTACAAAATAGCGATTTCTAAACATTCCTTAATTGCGACTCGCAAATTGCGAGTCGCAATTAAGGAATACCTCCCCATTCATTCCTATGGGCCTAGAGGCCCATAGGAATGAATGGGAAGACATTCTCAATTTGCGATTCTCAATTAGAGAATCGCAAATTGCTCATGCAATTTCAAGGGTGCCAGGGTGTCAAAAGGACACCCTGTTGTACCCCTGAAATCTGCATATGAGTACATCTTGCACACACACATGCCCCAAGGGCATGTGTGTGTAAAATGGAACTTTGAAAAATGCACTTTAGTGCATTTTTCAAAGTTTTTGCAAATTACCATGAAGTTCAACTTCATGGTAATTTGCTCCCCCTATTAGCGAAATCGCTAATATTTTTACTTTCATGCATTGCATTTAAGGAATCTCAATTTGAGATTCCTTAAATGCAATCGCAATTTAAGTAATCGCAATTTAGAGATTACTTAAATTGCGATTTTTGCATTTGGGATGATGCATCCCAAATGCAAAAATACCGGTCTGAGAATCTGCCCGTTTGCGACCGGTTTTTGCTTTGATGCATGTGGGCCTTAGCGTGTAATGAGTCTAGCTGTAGGGCAAAGAGCATTTAAGGGTGAATGTTTGTAGGGTAAATAGCTAGACTTAATAACAATAAATGAGAAAACCTCTGATGAAAATTCCTAACACAAATTATGAGTTTAATCCTAAACGAAAAACTGAATTCCGTCCCCGGTCAAGCTTCTAACAAAAGACTACATACTCCATCATCCTTTTCAAAGTAGGTGCTTGTAATAACTCTATAATTCTGGACCAGGGTCAAAACGGACTCGATAATTCTCGCCTCGGTACCTACTCTAACCAGGAACACACTCGGCAACTCTGGGCATTAGCTTGCCTCATCTCCACAACGGCCCCCCACATTCGCCGGGGATGCCTGGTTTCACCTTGGAGATACCCAGGAGGGACCATCTCACAGGGATAGCCAGGACGGGTTCCCCAGCGGTCTACAGCGCCACGACGCCTCAGGGCAGCAGTGCGCTTTACAAGACACATACATTTACATTACATTTACTGTAATGGTGGACACACTTTATATTATCTTTTACAATGACGTTTTTTTGTCTGCACAAAAAGCCAATATATGAAAGTGTACATATAAAACATGAGCATTGACTAGCCACTTAATGCGAATGTGCCCTTAAAACGCCTATTCTTTCTACTGCTATGGAAGAATCTTGCAACTATTATCATTTGTTGGCTGCCGATTGCCTGAAAATGCACATTTTTTTCCACTTAAAAAAAAACAAAAAACAGCGCTTGGTGGTGTCATCCCATTTTGGCCGATTTAACCTATATGACCTAGCTATACATAAAGAATGGTAACCAATCAGGTAGGCCAAATCTACTTTGAAAAGAACCATGATGCTCTATTGTCTTTTAATTTATAGATCTTTATCAAATACAATTTTAGAATGTATACTGTCACCTTGCTGGATGACTGTGGTTTGAAAATGTTGCATGTCGCAGTATTGCAGTATTCACACGTGGTGTTCATGTCATGTGACGAGAGATAACTGTAACCTTTTGTCCCAACCGCTATCCGTACATCTTGTGACATAGCATGATGTTTATTTTTTCAATCTTCCCTGAGCTCCTAATATTCAGACTCTTCCACATTCACCTTTTTTACTTTTAGTGTGTAAATGTTGTTTGTACTGTCCAGTGAAGGACTTTTCAGGTTTTTTTTGATGTGGGGACAATAATTACCCTCATAGATACAAACATCAGTGAGCGTGTCAATGCCAGAAACATGGAGGGGACAGATTTACTCAAATGCAATTTTGCATTTCCTAAATAGCGAATCCTTAGAAATCGCTATTTAGGGAATGCAAAATGATATGTATGAAATATCTGATTTCCTAATAGCCATTCCTACAGAGAAGGAATCGCGTTGGAATCGCTATTAGGAAATTGCAAATAGGAAATTCCATGCCATTTGTTTCAATAGGCCGGGTTAGCATTTCCATAAATAACAATTTCATATTTTCGAAATACTAAACAAAGGATGGCTATGGGCATAAGGCCCCCCGTAATGCACTCCCAAAAATAGTGGTGCACGTGTAGAGCACACACATGCCCTGGAGGCATGTGTGCACTCTATCGCACTTCAAAAAAAAGCATCTTTGGGTGTTATTTTTTTCATATTGCACATGGCTATCATCAACTTGGAGTCAATGGTAACTGTATTTCCTAAATGCCCAAATCCCATTTAGGAAATGCTTTGTACATGTGCATAGGAATCGCAAATAGGTAATCCCTATTTGGGAAATCTATTTAGGGGATTGCAAATTGTGATTTCTACTGGGTAAAAAATGCAATTTACGACAGCTTAAAGGGCAATGGCTTCCTACATCTGGCCCTTAGCGTGTTCAAATTTTCCTTTAGGTTTGAACTGCCATGATGGGCTTCCTCAATCATTTATAAGGAATTGGGGAACAAGGAACAAAATTGTCAAGCCACCTAGACACCAATGTTTCAAACATACACAGAATTGCATCAGAGCCTTTTGAGTATTAGATCCCCAGGTGTGGAATACGTTTCTCCTGAAAATGCGGTAAAATGCAGCCTCACCAGAAAACCCTAAAGGCTTACCTTTTTTGTTAGGAGGCCTCTTTTCTTTTTTGGTTCTTTGGTTTGATTTAGTCTTCGCTCCAAGATGGAATTATTGAAGGAGTGCTTTACGACCACCTCACTCGCTCATGTTATCGAATGCCGGCATTCGCATTGTACAACGGAGCATACAAAACTGTTCGGGAATATCTACAAGTGGTCTAAACACGTTTTTAGATAGTGAAATTAAGTATCCGTTGTCGTTTAGTTGATCCGACTAAGTATAGGTTTCTTTACCTTACACTGTGTTGAGGGATTCTATGCAGCTAATCCATATATTGTCATTCTTGTTTTTGCTTTCTGTTCTTCCTGAAAATCAGTGTTATCGAATGCTATTGTATTCATGTTTTCTCATTTGTTGAGATATGTCTTTAATGGGAACAGCAGGCACAGGTCGCGAAGGTGTGCAATGGTTTATTCTTCTAATTCAGTTTAAACTCTTTTTAAATAAGTTGAGTTGAGTTAGTGTCTGCCACCCAAAGAGACTCAAATAGCGCAAAAGAAATTAATGTGGCACAAGATTTCAAGTCCAAGTTTTGGATCCTCATTAAATATTGAGATACAGGATTGATAGTTTTTTTGTTATATAGTTTTTATTGAAGATATATAAACCAAAAACACTATACTAACAAGTGTAACATTTGCAACATAATGGTTACGAATCAGAGGAAGTGCAATTTGTAAAACATGAAAAGAACAGTAAAAACCATGAAAAAAGAGAATATGTTTATATAAAAAAAGAAAGAAAGAGAAAATAGAGAAAGAAAGAAGAGAGAACGATGAGACGAGGAAAAGAAATGAGAGGGAATGTAGAAAAAAGAAAGAAATATTGCAAGTTAAGGTAAAGGTGAGTGCAAGGATAGATAAGTAGTAAAAGGTAACCAATATAAATCTGATTTGATTTTATGACGTATTGACAATGAAGAGACAGTGGATATTCTATGTTTTCGTCACAGATAAAATTCCACCATGTTGACTCAGATAACTTAGAAGCATCTTTCCAACAGGAGAGTATAACTTTAAAAGCAAGAGCAATAAAAAGATCTAATAACAAGGGTTTTGGTGAAACGTGTCCAAAATGCGGTAATATCGACCCTAAGACAACATTTTGAATTGTAATTGGAATGTTACATTTAAATATCTTCAAACACTTAGACCAAATAAGTTTCCAAAACTTAGATACATGAGAACAATGAGGTAAATGCATTAATGTACCATTGAAAGTGGAACATGACCAACATAGTGCGGAGGTAGATGAATTATGACTGATAGCTGACAAGAGTCCAGCGTTTGTCACACTACACTGACTATACACTTTGTGCCCAGGTGCCCTGGGCATTTCAACTGTGGTGTTCAAGTTGAAAAGCCTGAGCACAGACACCTTGAACAACCTTCCTCTACAGAAAGCAGGCATGTTGACACCAGCCTGCCCTCGAGTTGACCTCCAAGAGGGATTGTGCTGCTGAACTATGCATAGAGCTCGCTGAGGAGATCTTACCAGTTCAACGGTTACGCCTCTGCCCAGCAAATGAGGCCTGCAGTCACGCGGCTGCCGCAAGACAAATGAGCCTAATTCTCCCAGAGCTCACGGCGGAAGTGGAAGTGAGCACCAGACTTCCCGCGCAAGATGACTCTAATTACATTGTTGAAAAAATAAATGGCCTTCCCTTTAACTGGAGCTCGTGGAAGCCTACACAGGAGAACGTCCAATTCGTCAGAATCGTGGCAATTACAGTGTACGGAGGTGGAGGTAAATACTAAGAGATAATTGTCCCAATTTGAATTGTCACGTCTAGAGTATGACAATCCGTGAGAGAAAATAAAGGCTCGACAATTAGACTAACATTTGAGCGGAAGGTATAAAGCGGACAACGTAAGGGAATGTACTTGCCGCTTGCAAAAATATGACATCCAGTGGCACATGTGGCCCATCCAACAGAATAGCCGTGTTATTAATTACAGTTCATCTGTTAAGATGTTTATGTGACAAAGCCCTTAATGCCAGAGGCAAGAAGAGCGGGAGAACAACATGAAAGCATTTCTCCGCCACTAAAAGCCACTTCGAGGCAATGAGATGCTTTGTTTCCACACATGCGCCACTCACTGCGCTCAAGGTCACACCGCACAGCTTTCCTGCTGAATTAACTCGGAAGCGGAGATGGATCGCACGTGCAGCAAAGACTGCGCTCTCTTCGTTACATCATCAAACCAAGGACTACTTGCGGAGTAATGATATAATCAACCAGAAACAGGGCTCATCAAAACCCTCTCAGCGAGCACGCAACAAATGTATCAGCATTCGACACGTGTGATCTATTTCCTATTTAGCAATGTCCTGGTTGTTTTAACCCAGAGGCCCCAGTGAATACGGCTTTGTGTTTGTTATGAAGAGGAGCTGCTGGAAGGGAGAAGCCCACATGCTAAGATTGCCCTTTCGTGTTGTTTTTCTACACCAAACACTGCTACGTTCGAGGCCCACCAACACTTATTTTTGGGGACACGCACGTATTTTTCCTCAACAGACTTTGATCCAGAGCAAAAGAGAGGAAAACACAAAGGGGGGGGGGGGAAGGGAGAGAAGAAGGAAGAGAAAGACGGCATACAGTGGCAAAAGGGGGAAAGCAGGGATGAGAAGGAACTTGCGAGAGTGAAATAAACAGGAAGAGAATGCCTAATGGCAGGGCCGAACTGGGAACCAAAACCGGCCCTGGCAAAGTGCTCAGCCGGCCCCCCGGGGTATAGGGGGTGCAGCCGAGCTGTTTACAAGGGCTGGTTTCAGCCGATTTTGTTACAGGGGCCGATATTGCAACTATGCTGCATAAACAGCCCCCCCTAGGCCCAAAAACCGTCCCCCACCCTGGCAGCCCACCGGGAAAACGCCCGGTGCCCGCTACGGCCAGTCCAGCCCTGCTGGATGGTGGATTGAAGATGCACGAAGTGGAATCAAAACTATACAACCTTCATATTCATCACTCCTGGCATTTCATAGCACCCGCTGTGGGCTTCTGAATACAACTTTGGCCCCGCCACTCATTCTTTTACAAATTAAGCAGTGACACCGAATGAATCGAATATGTCGCTGGGGACATGCAGTCCTGCTGTCACATATATAATAGCTTCAGTGAGACAGAAATAGGCGAGGTGTTCTTCGGGCGGTTATATATACATTTCATGGATGTATTCCTCTGAAAGCTACTTTTCAAACAGTGAATGGGCTGGCAGTCAAAATTAGCATGAGAAAGAATTGCTTGAATCACCTCAACATTGGCTTCAGTATAGAAAGGAAATGAATTGGTCAAACATAAATGGTGGGGGAGTGTCTGCTGGACACCCCTTAACCCCGAGACAAGACCCTTCAAAAGACTGACAGGCTGAAGGATTCCCTCATTGGAAAGACCACAGTGTCCGCATCACCAAAGGGAGCCGCATCGAGTGATGGTGCTTTATAGACACGGACAATATCCACTCCCTGTTGCCGCTTTTAACCTATTTCGAAGTCTGGATACTGAGCTTCACGACAGATGATAGCTAAGAAAAGAGTGCACAAAACCATGACTAAAAAGCAATAGTTCCACCAGTGTTGCATGGGGAACACTTGACGCAAGAGCTGGCACTCAGTACAACCTCAAGGATAAGGAGCCCCATGGAAACAAACACAAGTGTTCTCGAAATCTGACATTCCAAGAACCATTTTAAGTCAAAATGAAGATGGATTAAAAAGGTCAACATATATTAGTTTCTGATAGTGCCTTGTCACAGGCTCGAATCTCACACAATTTGCACTTAAAAAACCAAAACACAGTCATGACAGGTAACCAGTGACTCAGACTTCCTTCATTCTTTTCCTCAGGAACTTAAAACATTTATTCTTTCTGTACTCAGGAATCCCTTTGGCTTTCTTAAATTTAATTTTAATGTTTTTATCCCCATTGCAGCAGCCATAAGGGCTGATAGTTCTGATTTTGAACCCTTATGTCCTCTATGCTCACGTGCTCCAGAGCATCCTATTGGGAGTGTACTACCCATTCTACTTTCAGAGGGGTTTGCTTGTCCAATCAGGGTTGACTCATTAAATAGGCTCCAAGGACTCTTTTCGACATTGGTAAATTGCCAAGTGCAAATATAAATTCAGCTTCTTAAGAGACTGCACGCGCGCCCTCTGGACTACCGCAGTCACTGCTTAATTTGAGCAGTCATTGCAGGTGGTGAGCATAGGCAGGAGTCCAGGACTTATATTTCATCATCAGACTTTGGCCCAGCGCGAGAGAGAAAGGGAGAAGAGGAGAAAGAAGGTGGGACAGAAAGAGAGGGAAACACTGACAGAGGGCTGAAAAAGAAGCTGCTGGCAGGAAGTGTAGGATGGTGGAAAAAGGAGGCATGAGGTACAAACTACATGGAACAAAAGGAAGCTGGTGGTAGGAAGTGTAGGCTGATGGAAAAATGAGGCATGAGGTAGAAACTAGCAGGGAAGAAAAGGAAGCTAGTGGTAGGAAGTGTAGGCTGATGGAAAAATGAGGCATGAGGTAGAAACTAGCAGGGAAGAAAAGGAAGCCAGAGGTAGAAACTAGCAGGGAAGAAAAGGAAGCTAGTGGTAGGAAGTGTAGGCTGATGGAAAAAGGAGGCATGAGGTAGAAACTACAGGGAAGAAAAGGAAGCTGCTGGCAGGAAGTGTAGGATGATGGAAAAAGGAGGCATGAGGTAGAAACTAGCAGGGAAGAAAAGGAAGCTAGTGGTAGGAAGTGTAGGCTGATGGAAAAAGGAGGCATGAGGTAGAAACTACAGGGAAGAAAAGGAAGCTGCTGGCAGGAAGTGTAGGATGATGGAAAAAGGAGGCATGAGGTAGAAACTAGCAGGGAAGAAAAGGAAGCTAGTGGTAGGAAGTGTAGGCTGATGGAAAAAGGAGGCATGAGGTAGAAACTACAGGGAAGAAAAGGAAGCTGCTGGCAGGAAGTGTAGGATGATGGAAAAAGGAAGCCAGAGGTAGAAACTAGCAGGGAAGAAAAGGAAGCTAGTGGTAGGAAGTGTAGGCTGATGGAAAAAGGAGGAATGAGGTAGAAACTACAGGGAAGAAAAGGAAGCTGCTGGCAGGAAGAGTAGGATGGTGGAAAAAGGAGGCATGAGGTACAAACTACATGGAACAAAAGGAAGCTGGTGGTAGGAAGTGTAGGCTGATGGAAAAAGGAGGCATGAGGTAGAAACTAGCAGGGAACAAAAGGAAGCCAGAGGTAGAAACTAGCAGGGGAGAAAAGGAAGCCAGTGGTAGGAAGTGTAGGATGGTGAAAAAAAGAGGCATTTTTACTTATTTATTTAACGAGTTTTGTATAGTGCTGGCAAAACCCGAGGGTATCAGAGCGCTTTACATGAGGTAGAATCAAGAATAGCACAAGGCTCCTATGAAGAACCTTGGGACACTACGCTCGTTTCCCCCCCTCTTTTTTAACAGATTAATCACTGCCAGGGTTGTTATGAAATAATGCTTTGTAGATCCTGTATGGTAACAACTAGAAGTGTATATAGTTACGCCAATGAGCAAACTCTGAAATAAAAGAAACATCAAGAAGAAGGGGGGACTTCAAATATGTGGTGTATGATTTTGGTTACTGCTAGTCTAGTTGTGCCAGAATGTTGATGTGGAATGTGATGACGTCGCAGGGTATTTAAATGTGTTGCTGAGGCAGTGCTTGCTTATTGCTGGTGTCTGCAGGTGGTGAGCTTCAGTGTTCATTTTTGGGGATTGGGGATTTTTTTTCTCGACGTTAGAGTATAACTCAATTCAGAAGAGAGGCAGCAAATGGTGAAAGAAGGAGAAAATCAAAGAAAGGAAAACAGCGACAAAGGGAAAAAGTGAGGGTGAAAAAGCATCAGCATTAGTGGGAAAAAGAAAAGTGAAGTGTGGGGTGGTGGGAAAAAGAGGCATGAGGTGGAGACAAGACGAGGCAGCCTAGTTATGCGGCAAGGCCGGTCAGAGGCGGGCTCTTTAATAAAACTTTGGGACCCTGCACTAAAGTTCCAAATGAAGCACTTGCTGAGTGTTCCCATTTAGGACGCTTTGTTTAGTGTGAACGGTCTAGTCGGCTGTGAGGTTGTAAATATAGACACTAATTTGGAATTAATCAGCTAATCGCGCCTCATTGTGCGGCCGTCCTTTCAGGAAGCTTAAAGCAAACTATAAACTCGCGAAGGAGCGGCGGGGAGCGCTCGTGCTCCCGCCTGGAGCCGCCAGAACTTGGCCACTTGGCAATTTCGCTGCGTCCCTGGATATGAATTATTGCTGATTCAGCCAAACAGCCAGGCGCGTGAACTAATGGACCATTTAAGGGTTTGCAAGTAGCTCATTTGCTGGGAACATGAGGACAGCTTCTGAATCACAAAACAACTTATTTATACGCACAATATTAAAAGAGAATTTACAAGATTTCTGATGTAGAGCACTTGTCACCCAAGTTAAGCACTGTTTACGAGTTAAGCACATTTTTTATGAGTTTCGTAGGTCTGGAGTTTGCCAAGACCTTTTGACTTTACTAAAGTCCTTTCAGCCAGTCCTTTTCATCCATGGGTCTGTTGTTGTATCATTTCATATTTTTCACTCAAACTAAGACCTTTAAGTGCTGGGGACTACTATTGCAATGTGTGTTATTTGAAACCAGAAAATATTTTTGGCATGTAGCCATGTTTTTAAGGGCTTGGCAGCTTCCCCAACAATAAAAATTGGCAGGACAAAACAGTCACTGACACAGCCAAAAGGCTTAGCCAATGCTTGTTTCCTACGCTGTAAAAAGTGATGCAAGGCGGCCATGTTAACACCCTTCCCTCTACACAAGGGCTAAACATAAGCTCAAGGGTACTGTCAGATGGTATCCAATAATACAAGAGGGAGGAATGTAGTGCCTATTGTATAGTGCTCACCTAAAAGCGCTGGTGAAGTAGCTCTAATAGTAAACCTGGTTGAGGCCTGTTAAACCGCTGAGCGGGAGGGAGGAGATAGTCCATCTCACAGTCTGCGCTTACTATGCTTCCTAAAAGAGGCCCAGTTGAGTGCCAACTTCAATCAATCAAGTTTATTGTAAAGCAAGACTACTCACCCGTTAGGGTCTCAAGGCACTGAACAGTTCAGTTTTCTGGACTTTGCTGAATTGCAGATGGTTGGGTTCCGGTGTGCGGTTAGGCGTCAACTAATTTACAGAATGCAGGTCTTTGTGCGCCGTAACCTTAGATGGTTGCCTCAGGGTTACCACTGACCGCCAGGAGCAATTTTGTAAAAACTGCTGAATTTCGTCTGGCACACCATGAAATATAGCAGCCTGATGGACCGGTCGGCATTCTTTATATTTTTCAAATACAAACCCCTAAAGGAGAGTTTTGTTTATAAAAATGATAACTCAGTTTCTCTGATGCACTGGCAGTTTTCTCTCAAATTGGTTGGGGCAGTAATATTTTTTTTTTTCCATGCACTTGCCCTTCTGCAATCTGGGCAGAAATAAACTGTGTCTAAAGCTCCACTCTTAAGTAGGATGAGCCTGTGAATGTCAGAGGGATGGTGGAGCTGTGGCATCTGGCGACGGGTGACATATCTCCAAAGGCGGAGCCTGCTGATGTTTCACCGCCAGACACAAAGCACTTCCCCAACACCTAACTGAGGCGGGGGAAAGGAGTGGCAGGTGTCTTTTGATTTTGGCTAACGCCCTTTAAACTGCCCTAAGGTCATCCAATTACTGAAATTTTACCCTGGCACACCTCTGAATTAGGTATCCTTCATTGGAGCAGTGTTAAGTCTATCTTTCATGCCAGGAAGCACCTGCTACATGTCGCCAAAGGACTAGGGTCACACTCAGTCCTTTGTCGAATTTATACCAGGCTGTCAATCTCTTGAACCCTATTTGTTGTATCAGATTAGAGGTGGGTGAACAAAGATTTCCTTCTGGAATGCAGTGAGGTGCAAGTTTTTTAAGCTGCCCACAGTAGCGGCTGCCACCTGGGGAAATCGGTGGGCACAGGGGGGGGGGGGGGGGGGATAAAAAAAAAATGTTACCTGCAGCATGATGTCTGCCGCTTCACTTCCTTTTCAGACAATGCTCACACAGGCTACCAGAGTCCCCCGCGCCAATCCAGATGCTACTCTCAAGCTGGTATTACCCAGCATGAGAGAAGCATAGGGATTGGGCAGAGCAGGCTAGTTCCACGCTCCAGCATGGACTGGGTGCCTGTGCTCCTGAGCCTCCTGATATCTCCAAGCAATAGCCTCGAGATATCCATGTGTGCATGTCGGTTTGGCCGCCATAAGACGGCCGGCCGAACCTACATGCGCAGTGGCAGGGCCCTGAGCCCACCACTCCTCCTGCTCCAGGTTTATCAACTGCTTTATTATCATTTTATTTACATGCGTCTGCTGGTTCCAGCAGTGGGCGGCGCTTCTCCGCCATAACGGAGGAGCCACCTCTGGCTGCCAATGCTTTCGGATCAGGGTGCTTTGTAAATGGTACAGATTTCTGAATTTAACCATGACTCGATGGAGAGCCCATGAGTGGTTTCTATGCATGATGCACATGATCCAGGATGCAAGCACAGCCTTGCTGCCTTTCAGTAGGTTTCCTGCATAGCCCGGTGGATACAATGTTGGGGTAGTCAATGCACATCATTCCCCAGGCTCTTCATACTTCCACTCTGTACTGTCCTTGTAGGACTCAGAAGACTTTACAATGCATGGGAAATGGATCACTGTGGCCCATAACAACAAGATTGATGTGGAGAGCAAGGATGATCTCTCCATTGAATATGCCACCTTGATTTTTCAGTGGCTGTGATGGTGGCATCATGAGCATTTGACTGGGCAGTTTTATCGCACTAGCCCGCACCAATACCTTGGGTGTTTGGTCCATTGGTCCCAGAAAGTTATTTTCCATACATTGATAAATGTGGGAGGACAATAAACTCTTTTAGTTACCACCCATGTTACCCAGATTTACTTCTTTCAGTTGCCTCCGACATTTATGGTTTATCCTTGTAAGAGTTGCTCTGTTAATGAATGTTAGACACCTTTTCAAACTTTAAATCTTGACCGTTGCTAAAAAGCGTTTCATAACAATCCTGGCATGATCAATATGGAAGGTGCCTGGAACTGTGATACCAAAGCAGAAAATGGAGAGCGTCTAAGGCATTAGGTAATAGCAGAATATCTTCAGTTCCTAGTGTATTGTGGCCAGAGTGCCTTGAGAGGTGCAGCCCAAAAAATACTTTGAGAATCCACGGAGCAATACTGCCAAAAAACAACTTTGAGAATACCTGGAGCGGTGCTGCCAAAAACAACTTTGAGAATACCTGGAGCAGTGCTGCCAAAAACAACTTTGAGAATACCCGGGGCAGTGCTGCCAAAAAACAACTTTGAGAATACCTGGAGCAGTGCTGGCAAAAACAACTTTGAGAAAACCTCGAGCAGTGCTGCTAAAAACAACTTTGAGGAGACCTCGAGCAGTGCTGCCAAAAACAACTTTGAGAAAACCCCGAGCAGTGCTGCCAAAAACAACTTTGAGAAGACCTCGAGCAGTGCTGCCAAAAACAACTTTGAGGAGACCTCGAGCCGTGCTGCCAAAAACAACTTTGAGAAGACCTCGAGCAGTGCTGCCAAAAACAACTTTGAGAAGACCTCGAGCAGTGCTGCCAAAAAACAACTTTGAGAATACCCGGGGCAGAGCTGTCAAAAAACACATTTGAGAATACCTGGAGCAGTGCTGCCAAAAACAACTTTGAGAATACATCGAACAGTGCTGCCTAAAACAACTTTGATAATACCTGGCACAGTGCTGCCAAAAACAACTTTGATATTACCTGGCGCAGTGCTGCCAAAAACAAGCTTGAGAATACCTGGAGCAGTGCTGCCAAAAACAACTTTGAGAATACCTGGAGGAGTGTTGCCAAAATAGAATGTTAAGAGTACCTAGAGCAGTGCTGCCAAAAACAACTTTGAGAAGATGTGGAGCAGTGCTGCCAAAAACAACTTTGAGAAGACCTGGAGCAGTGTTGCCAAAAACCAACTTTGGGAATACCTGGAGCAGTGCTGCCGAAAACAACTTTGAGAAAACCTCGAGCAGTGCTGCCAAAAGCAACTTTGAGGAGACCTTGAGCAGTGCTGCCAAAAGCAACTTTGAGAATACCTCGAGCAGTGCTGCCAAAAACAACTTTGAGAAGACCTCGAGCAGTGCTGCCAAAAACAACTTTGAGAAGACCTCGAGCAGTGCTGCCAAAACAACTTTGAGAAGACCTCGAGCAGTGCTGCCAGAATCAACTTTGAGAATACCTCGAGCAGTGTTGCCAAAATAGAACATTAAGAGTAACTGGAGCAGTGCTGCCAAAAACAACTTTGAGAATACCTTGAGCAGTGCTGCCAAAAACAACTTTGAGAATACCTGAAGCAGTGCTGCCAAAAACAACTTTGAGAATACATGGAGCAGTGCTGCCAAAAACAACTTTGAGAAGATCTGGAGCAGTGCTGCCAAAAACAACTTTGAGAATACATGGAGCAGTGCTGCCCAAAACAACTTTGAGAAGACCTGGAGCAGTGCTACCAAATAGAGCTTTAAGAGTACCTGAACCAGTGCTGCCAAAGATAACTTTGAGAATACCTGGAGCAGTGCTGCCAAAAACAACTTTGAGAAGACCTGGAGCAGTGCTGCCAAAAACAACTTTGAGAATACCTGAAGCAGTGCTGCCAAAAACAACTTTGAGAATACCTGGAGCAGTGCTGCCAAAAACAACTTTGAGAAGATCTGGAGCAGTGCTGCCAAAGATAACTTTGAGAATACATGGAGCAGTGCTGCCAAAAACAACTTTGAGAAGACCTGGAGCAGTGCTGCCAAAAGCAACTTTGAGGAGACCTTGAGCAGTGCTGCCAAAAGCAACTTTGAGAATACCTCGAGCAGTGCTGCCAAAAACAACTTTGAGAAGACCTCGAGCAGTGCTGCCAAAAACAACTTTGAGAAGACCTCGAGCAGTGCTGCCAAAAACAACTTTGAGAAGACCTCGAGCAGTGCTGCCAGAATCAACTTTGAGAATACCTCGAGCAGTGTTGCCAAAATAGAACATTAAGAGTAACTGGAGCAGTGCTGCCAAAAACAACTTTGAGAATACCTTGAGCAGTGCTGCCAAAAACAACTTTGAGAATACCTGAAGCCGTGCTGCCAAAAACAACTTTGAGAATACATGGAGCAGTGCTGCCAAAAACAACTTTGAGAAGATCTGGAGCAGTGCTGCCAAAAACAACTTTGAGAATACATGGAGCAGTGCTGCCCAAAACAACTTTGAGAAGACCTGGAGCAGTGCTACCAAATAGAGCTTTAGGAGTACCTGAACCAGTGCTGCCAAAGATAACTTTGAGAATACCTGGAGCAGTGCTGCCAAAAACAACTTTGAGAAGACCTGGAGCAGTGCTACCAAATAGAGCTTTAGGAGTACCTGAACCAGTGCTGCCAAAGATAACTTTGAGAATACCTGGAGCAGTGCTGCCAAAAACAACTTTGAGAAGATCTGGAGCAGTGCTGCCAAAGATAACTTTGAGAATACATGGAGCAGTGCTGCCAAAAACAACTTTGAGAATACATGGAGCAGTGCTGCCAAAAGCAACTTTGAGGAGACCTTGAGCAGTGCTGCCAAAAGCAACTTTGAGAATACCTCGAGCAGTGCTGCCAAAAACAACTTTGAGAAGACCTCGAGCAGTGCTGCCAAAAACAACTTTGAGAAGACCTCGAGCAGTGCTGCCAAAAACAACTTTGAGAAGACCTCGAGCAGTGCTGCCAGAATCAACTTTGAGAATACCTCGAGCAGTGTTGCCAAAATAGAACATTAAGAGTAACTGGAGCAGTGCTGCCAAAAACAACTTTGAGAATACCTTGAGCAGTGCTGCCAAAAACAACTTTGAGAATACCTGAAGCAGTGCTGCCAAAAACAACTTTGAGAATACATGGAGCAGTGCTGCCAAAAACAACTTTGAGAAGATCTGGAGCAGTGCTGCCAAAAACAACTTTGAGAATACATGGAGCAGTGCTGCCCAAAACAACTTTGAGAAGACCTGGAGCAGTGCTACCAAATAGAGCTTTAAGAGTACCTGAACCAGTGCTGCCAAAGATAACTTTGAGAATACCTGGAGCAGTGCTGCCAAAAACAACTTTGAGAAGACCTGGAGCAGTGCTACCAAATAGAGCTTTAAGAGTACCTGAACCAGGAGCCTAGCGCGCATCCAAGATGGTCGCGTGAGCACAGGGCTCCCCGGACCCTCGCTGCTCCTCGGAATTTATCCTGATTTTATCCTGATATGGTTTACGGAAGCTGGAAGATGAAGGCTGGCTGAACACGGATCTCCTTTCAGAAATCGAATCGGACCTGGGAATCCTGATTTATCGTGGTCTGAACTTTTGAGACCCACCCGACGGCGGTGCCCGGTGCGAGGGTGAACTGTGGAGCCGGGGCGTAATCGAACAACAGCGGCTGCAGAGCTGTGCCAGTGGCCGCTCCAACACTTTCGGTTTCACTTTTGGACTTCAAAGGGGCTGGACGGCGGAATCGCTTGGAGTGGCTGGGTGTTTCCTTGGCCTCTGCGTGAGGCCTTTGTCTCCGCCTGCTACTAGGGTACCCATTGCCTTTGGTCCCCTCGCACCGCTATACTGCGGACTCTGGTGAGGCGCCCGTCTGCGGTGCCGGTGCCCCTTCGACCCTTGATCGACGGTCCCCTTCGGTGAGCGTGGCCCACATGGGGGGCAAAGGGGGCCCCGAGGGGCGTAAGACTAAGGCTTCCCTCCGCGGGGGACCGGTCCAGGCGAACAACATGGACCGCTACACCCATGGCAGGGGGTCCCCTGGAGCGGCCGGTGCCCCCCCAGACGACGCCGGTGGTGGCACGTCCGTCTCTCCGGAGCTGTCCCTGCAGGACATCATGGGCGCCATTAACGGCATCAGGAGACCATCGCCACGCAGTACGAGGCCTTGGCCCGTAAAATCGACACGGTGGCTATCGATGTCACATTAATTCGGGCGGATCTCTCTAAAACCAACGAGAGGGTTCAAGCGCTCGATGTGCGGACTTCCACCCTCGGTGCGGAGGTGGCGGACCTGCGGACCACTCTTGGCGACATCAAGATGGCCAACGATCAGATGGCCCGGCGGCTGGAGTACTTCGAGGGACGAGCCCGACGCAATAACATCCGTGTCATAGGCGTACCGGAGTCCTCCGACAGCCGCCCGGTTGACCTCCTGGTCGAGGAACTCATCCTCCAACAGCTGGCCCCCGCTGGCCTAAGCAAGTTCTTTGCCGTGGAGCGGGCCCATCGAGTTCCGGGCGGTCGGCCGCGGCCGGGGGCCCCCCCGAGGCCTATTGTAGCCAAACTTTTCCACTACAGAGACCGAGATGCGATTCTTCAGGCCTCACGGGTCCACGGCCCGGTTCGTCATGAGAACTCGTCAATTAACTTTTATCCGGACTTCACCCAACTTGTCCAGAAACAGCGGATGGGTTTCCAGGGGGTGAAGCGTCGTCTCCGTGACCTGGGCCTTAAGTACTCTATGCTCTATCCCGCAAAACTCCGAGTGGAACACGAGGATCGGACTGTCTTTTTTGACTCTCCCGCGACTGTGAGTGACTGGCTGGACTCGCTGCCGGACAGGGGTGACCGGCCGGGGCCCTCTGCCGGTACCGAAGGTGACGGGTCCCCTTTGGAGTGACTTTTGGTCCTTGACTTTGCCATTTTGCACTGTTCGGCTGGGTTTTACTTCTTTTGTCCATTTTGTCTCACTATGACCTGTGTGGGGGGCGGGCGGGGACGGGTCCCTTTCCTCCTCCGGGGTCTTTTCGTAGAATGGGGTTTGTAGGGCGACAGGCACACTGCAAGTTGGGGTGGTTTTTTGGCCCGCAGGGGTGCAGGGTGGGGGGAGTTGGAGTTGGGGGGGGGTTGGGGGGTGGGAGGGGTTGTTTTGATGTGTGTTTTTTGTTTTCAGGGCGAGGTACTGATTTTTGTCCAGTTTCGGGTGCTGCGCTATTGGCTGGGGGACCTTTGATCTACTGGAGGGGATGGGGGGGGACGGGTTGAGATTGATGTCATGGAACGTCAATGGGTTGGGGGACCGTATCAAGCGGGGTGTTGTGCTTCAGTATTTGCGTCGTCTGGCTCCTGATGTGGTGTTTTTACAGGAGACGCATCTGGTTGGTAATGTTTGTCATGCAATGAACAGGGGGGGATACCGCCTCGTGGCCCATTCTGGTTTCACCACTGGTTCTAGAGGGGTGGACATTCTCCTGCGATCCTCACTTCCGTTAGAGATCACCAGGGTAGTCCCGGATGATAGAGGGCGCTATGTGGCTTTGACTGGGAGATGGGAGGGGCAGTCACTTTCCTTGGTCTCAGTTTACGTTCCCCCGGGCCTCCAGAATTCCACCTTCTCGGACTTGGGTCGAATGCTGCTTGAACTTCCGGACAGTCTTTTGCTTATGGGCGGGGACTTCAATTCGGTGGTTTCGGGTGACCTGGATCGTCACCCGCCCAGGGCCCTCCCCGCTGCCCAGGCATGGCTCGGCGGACTCTTGGAGACCTTTGGTCTGGTAGATAGTTGGAGATTAATGCATCCGACACAATGTCAGTACACCTTTCACTCTGGGGCGCATGGGAGTCTTTCCAGATTAGACTATTTTCTTATGCCCGCGGCCCAGACTGCCCGGATTCGAGAGGTTAGGCACCTGGCGCGGGGTATCTCTGATCATTCCCCGCTGTGGCTGCTCTTTGACACCGGGTCGCGGTCTGCAGGGCGGATCGCTCCCATTAACCCTTGGTACCTGCGAGACCCCACGACTCGCGACAGCCTGGTCAAGTCGATTGACCAATATTTCCTTGAAAACGAGGGGTCGGTGTCGTCCGCAATGTCCCTGTGGGAAGCCTTTAAAACCGTGCTCCGCGGACAAGCCCTCTCCCAGATAGTGGTGGCTAAGAAGCTCAAGAATGAGGCAGTGGTGAAGCTGGAGACTGACATATCGGGGCTGGAGTCGGCCTTGGAGGCGGTTGTCACTCCGGATGGGCTCCATGCCCTCAGCTTGAGGCAGTTTGAATACAGGTCTCTTGTTACAGATGCTGCCAAGACTATGTATAGGGAGCAGCAGGGTAGATTGTATGACGCCGGGGACAAGGCGGGTAAATTGATTGCTTGGCTGGACAGGAAGGAGAGAGTGAATCGTGTGGTCCCGGAGCTTCGGGTTTCGGATGGAGCGTGTGTGACTGAGCCTGGTGAGATTGTGGAGTGTTTTGCCGACCACCTCCGGGCCGTGTACTCCCCGGTGACTGATAGGGATGAGGAAGACTCTCGCCTTCTGCTGCGGGATATTGCTCTGCCCGGCTTGTCCGTCGAGGACCGTGAACAGCTGGACGCCCCCTTGTCTGTTGACGAAATTGCAACTGCGATTCGCTCCCTTCGCTCTGGCAAGGCTATGGGTCCCAACAGCCTGCCTCTTGAGTTGTATAAATTGCGCCCGGATAAAATCGCGCCTTTCCTCCGTCGTATGTTCCAGGAGTCCCTCGAAACGGGTTCCCTTCCCGCCGACCAGCGTCTGGCTACTATAGTCGTGATCCCCAAGGATGGTAAGCCACGAGACCGCTGTGCCTCCTACAGGCCTATTTCTCTATTAAACGCCGAGCCTAAGATACTGGCTAAAGTCCTCGCCACTCGCTTGCTGAGCGTTATCTGTGATCTGATCCATCCGGATCAATGCGGCTTCATCCCTCATCGTAATACCGCTCTTAACCTGCGGCGTCTCCACGGCGCCCTCGCTAGGGCGGAGTACATCTCCGAACCAGCCGTACTGGTTTCTTTAGATGCCACGATGGCCTTTGATACCATCGAGTGGCCATTCCTCTGGGCTGTCCTGACCAAATTCGGCTTTGGGGAGGGATTTCTTGGCTGGGTGAAGCTTCTTTACGCTGGACCAATGGCTCAGGTGGTCGTCAATGGGCGGGTCTCTCAGCCTTTCGCTCTCGGTAGGGGTACGAGGCAGGGGTGCCCGTTGTCCCCTCTGCTCTTTGCTCTCGCTTTGGAACCGCTCGCTGCCTGGCTCCGCTGGGAGCCCTCGATCAGAGGGATCCGGTGGGCCCCGGGCTTCGAGGACCGGGTCTCGTTGTATGCGGATGACATTCTTTTGTATCTCACCTCGCCGCGGCAGTCGCTTAATGTTCTCTTTGATGTCCTTACTTCCTTTGGGAGAAATTCGGGTCTGACGATTAACTGGTCTAAATCTTGCGTGTATCCTATCTCTGGTGGCCCTCCTCTCGTGCCGCCTCGGCTTCCGATCCAACTATCTCTGTCCGGTTTTAAATACCTGGGGGTGTACGTTTCGTTGGACCCGGCGGTTCGCTATGAGCAGAACCTCCTGCTTCCACTTCGGCGTTTGAGGGATGATACGGCTCGGTGGTGTAAACTGCCCTTGTCCCCGCTCGGTCGCGCAGCTCTGTTTAAAATGATGTCCCTTCCCAGATTCCTTTATGCACTTCAGAACTCCTTCGATGTCATTCCGGTTGCCTACTTTCGGGAGGTGGAGAGCCTGCAGAGGAGACTGGTGTGGGACGGGCGGGCGCGTATCGCTCTGGCAAAGCTCACTCTCCCCTGGTACGACGGGGGCATCGCGCTTCCCGACATTAGAAGGTACTATTGGGCCTCCCAACTATCGGCCATTAACCATGCCACGTATGCGCCCGGCTTGAACCCGGCATATGAGATGGATAAATTTCTGCTTCCCGGCGGTAACTATAATAGGGCGCTTTACTCCCGCTTGGCTGGAAGGACCCTTACGGGCCCTACTAAGATTGCGGTAAGGATCTGGAAGGCAGCTAATGTAGCCATGGGCTGGAGTGAGCGTTTAACGTGTGCTACTCCTTTATTCGCCTCCGACCGATTGGGTAGCCTCTGGACAACGAAAGGCTTTGAGCACTGGGACACGATCGGTATTAGCAGAGTGGGAGACTTATGGGTTAAGGGCGCGGTTAAAACCTTCGCGGCGCTCCAGAGCGAATACGAGCTTACTGAAAGGGAGTTCTTCCGTTATGCCCAGGTTCGGCATGCCCTGCTCTCTGTCTTTGGGGAAGGGACCAAGGTCCCGGCTTCTTCGCCCCTCGAGGACCGCATACTCGATGGTCACGTGCCCGACAGTACTATTTCTCTAATTTATAAAAAACGGATTAATAATCGGGCTGACCTCTTGGTGCGTCTTCGGGAGGCATGGACGGGAGAGGGGGTGGAGTTGGACGACGAGGACTGGCAGTCCGCACTGTCGTCCCCTAAGGAGGTGGCCATCCCGGCCCGTCTCCGTCTGGTCCAGCTTAAGATTCTCCACCGGGTTTACGTGACGGGTCCCCGTTTGGTTTCGATGGGATTTTCTGACGACGGGCTCTGTAAGCGGGGCTGTGGGCTTAGTGCCACCTTTCTCCACATCCTATGGGAGTGCCGCGAGGTGGCGGAATACTGGCGCCGGGTGCATGAGGTTATGGGACGAGTCACCGGGGTTGCTCTGTTGCCGGAGGTGCGTCGCTGTGTTCTGAATGTGTGGGAGCCCAATGATTATAACGCGGCCCAGACTCGGTGGGCGGCCCTGGAGAACATGATTGCCAAGAGAGATATAGCGCAGCTTTGGGGTTCCCAGCGGCCTCCCACCGTGTCTGTATGGATGGAGAACATGGACTGGTGCATGTTCAGGGAGAAGACTGTGTATGTGGCTCGTGGTAAACCGGGGGCATGGGGCAGAATCTGGGGGCAATGGAATGAGTATCGGGGGAATATCTGTGCTCCCCCCCTGGTGGACACTTCCGAGGTTGCCTTGTCCCCCTGACCCGTGATGGTTCCTTGCGTATTTGGAATATCCGAGTGTAGACCTGGCTCACCCGTGAACCCCCCCCGACCTCTTAGTCCTCCTTCCCCTTGACCGCCATCTGGTGGTCGGATGTGAAGTCCCCCTGCTGTAGTCTGACGCCCACTTCATGTCACTACGCCTCGCCTTTTGTTTTTTTTTAGTTGTTATTTATGTTAAATGTATGTATCCTGCTTCCCTTATGTGTAACCGGAGCTTCTGTAATGGACTGGGCCCCATGGGCCGGTTAATGACTTTAACACTGTGTGATCCTTTTTTGATTCTAGCGGCCGGCCCTGGTGGTTGTAGGCCCATGCTTGTATCCTTTTACTGTTCAATAAAAACTTTAAAAAAAAAAAAAAAAAAAAAAAAAAAAAAAGAGTACCTGAACCAGTGCTGCCAAAGATAACTTTGAGAATACCTGGAGCAGTGCTGCCAAAAACAACTTTGAGAAGATCTGGAGCAGTGCTGCCAAAGATAACTTTGAGAATACATGGAGCAGTGCTGCCAAAAACAACTTTGAGAAGACCTGGAGCAGTGCTACCAAATAGAGCTTTAAGAGTACCTGAACCAGTGCTGCCAAAGATAACTTTGAGAATACCTGGAGCAGTGCTGCCAAAAACAACTTTGAGAAGATCTGGAGCAGTGCTGTCAAAAACAACTTTGAGAATACCTCTACCAGTGCTGCCAAAAACAACTTTGAGAATACCTATTTGAGAAGTTCTGGAGCAGTGCTGTCAAAAACAACTTTGAGACTACCTAGAGCAGTGCTGCCAAAAACAATTTTAAGAATACCTGGAACAGTGCTTCCAAAAAACTACTTTGAGAATACCTCGAGCAGTGCTGACAAAAACAACTTTGAAGAATACCTGGAGCAGTGCTGCCAAAAACAACTTTGAGAATACCTTGAGCAGTGCTGCCAAAAAACAACTTTGAGAATACCTCGAGCAGTGCTGCCAAAACAACTCTGAGAATACCTGGAGCAGTGCTGCCAAAAACAACTTTGAGAATTACCTTGAGCACTGCTGCCAAAAACAACTTTGAGAATACCTGGAGCAGTGCTGCCAAAAACAACTTTGAGAATACCTGGAGAAGTGTTGCCAAAATAGAGTATTATGAGTACCTAGAGCAGTGCTGCCAAAAAACACATTTGAGAATACCTGGAGCAGTGCTGCCAAAAACAACTTTGAGAATACATCTACCAGTGCTGCCAAAACAACTCTGAGAATACCTGGAGCAGTGCTGCCAAAAACAACTTTGAGAAGACTTCGAGCAGTACTGCCAAAAACAACTTTGAGAAGACTTCGAGCAGTGCTGCCAAAAACAACTTTGAGAAGACCTCAAGCAGAGCTGCCAGAAACAGCTTTGAGAATACCTCGAGCAGTGTTGCCAAAATAGAACATTAAGAGTAACTGGAGCAGTGCTGCCAAAAACAACTTTGATATTACCTGGCGCAGTGCTGCCAAAAACAACTTTGAGAATACCTGGAGCAGTGCTGCCAAAAACAACTTTGAGAAGACCTGGAGCAGTGCTACCAAAAACAACTTTGAGATGACCTGGAGCAGTGCTGCCATAAACAACTTTGAGAATACCTGGAAAAGTGGTGCCAGAATAGAACGTTAAGAGTACCTGGAGCAGTGCTTCCAAAAACAACTTTGAGACTACCTGGAGCAGTGCTGCCAAAAACAACTTTGAGAATACCTGGAGGAGTGTTGCCAAAATAGAACGTTAAGAGTACCTGGAGCAGACCTGCCAAAAACAACTTTGAGAAGATGTGGAGCAGTGCTGCCAAAAACAACTTTGAGAAGACCTGGAGCAGTGTTGCCAAAAACCAACTTTGGGAATACCTGGAGCAGTGCTGCCAAAAACAACTTTGAGGAGACCTCGAGCAGTGCTGCCAAAAACAACTTTGAGAATACCTCGAGCAGTGCTGCCAAAAACAACTTTGAGGAGACCTCGAGCAGTGCTGCCAAAAACAACTTTGAGAAGACCTCGAGCAGTGCTGCCAGAATCAACTTTGAGAATACCTCGAGCAGTGTTGCCAAAATAGAACATTAAGAGTAACTGGAGCAGTGCTGCCAACAACAACTTTGAGAATACCTGAAGCAGTGCTGCCAAAAACAACTTTGAGAATACCTGAAGCAGTGCTGCCAAAAACAAGTTTGAGAATACATGGAGCAGTGCTGCCAAAAACAACTTTGAGAAGATCTGGAGCAGTGCTGCCAAAAACAACTTTGAGTATACATGGAGCAGTGCTGCCAAAAACAACTTTGAGAAGACCTGGAGCAGTGCTACCAAATAGAGCTTTAAGAGTACCTGAACCAGTGCTGCCAAAGATAACTTTGAGAATACCTGGAGCAGTGCTGCCAAAAACAACTTTGAGAATACCTCTACCAGTGCTGCCAAAAACAACTTTGAGAATACCTATTTGAGAAGTTCTGGAGCAGTGCTGTCAAAAACAACTTTGGGACTACCTAGAGCAGTGCTGCCAAAAACAATTTTAAGAATACCTGGAACAGTGCTTCCAAAAAACTACTTTGAGAATACCTCGAGCAGTGCTGACAAAAACAACTTTGAGAATACCTGGAGCAGTGCTGCCAAAAACAACTTTGAGAATACATCTACCAGTGCTGCCAAAACAACTCTGAGAATATCTGGAGCAGTGCTGCCAAAAACAACTTTGAAAATACCTGGAGCAGTGCTGCCAAAAACAACTTTGAGAAGACCTGGAGCAGTGTTGCCAAAAACCAACTTTGGGAATACCTGGAGCAGTGCTACCAAAAACAACTTTGAGACTACCTGGAGCAGTGCTGCCAAAACAACTTTGAGAAGACCTGGAGCACTGCTGCCAAAAACCAACTTTGAGAATACCTGGAGCAGTGCTGCCGAAAACAACTTTGAGAATACCCGGAGCAGTGGTGCCAAAAACAACTTTGAGAATACCTGGAGCAGTGGTGCCAAAAACAACTTTGAGAATACCTGGAGCAAGCAGTACTGCCAAAAACAACTTTTAGAATACCTGTAGCAGTGCTGCCAAATAGAGCTTTACGAGTACATAGAGCAGTGCTGGTGATGCACAACTTGAAAGAACCCGGATTAGTGCTGGTAATGCACAACTTGAAAGAACCCGGATTAGTGATGGTGATGCACAACTTAAAAGAACCCGGAACAGTGCTGGTGACACACAACTTGAAAGAAACTAGAGCAATGCTGGTGATGCACAACTTGAAAGAAACTAGAGCAGTGCTGGTGATGCACAAGTTAAAAGAACCCGGAGCAGTGCTGGTGATGCACAACGTGATAAAAACTAGAGCAGTGCTGGTGATGCACAACTTGAAAAACCCAGAGCAGTGCTGGTGATGCACAACTTGAAAGAACCCAGAGCAGTGCTGATGACGCACAACGTGATAAAAACTAGAGCAGTGCTGGTGATGCACAACTTGAAAGAACCCGGAGCAGTGCTGGTGACGCACACCTTGAAAGAACCCAGAGCAGTGCTGGTGATGCACAACTTCAAAGAACCTAGAGCAGTGCTGGTGATGCACAACTTGAAAGATCCCAGAGCAGTGCTGGTGATGCACAACTTGAAAGAGCACAGAGTAGTTCTGGTGATGCACAACTTGAAAGAGCCCAAAGTAGTGCTGGTGAGGCACAACTTCAAAGAACCTGGAGCAGTGTTGGTGCTGCACAACGTGAAAGAACCCGGAGCGGTGCTGGTGACGCACAACTTGAATGAACCCGGAGCAGTGCTGGTGATGCACAACTTCAAAGAACCTAGAGCAGTGCTGGTGATGCACAACTTGAAAGAACCCAGAGCAGTGCTGGTGATGCACAACTTGAAAGAGCACAGAGTAGTTCTGGTGATGCACAACTTGAAAGAAACTAGAGTAGTGCTGGTGATGCACAACTTGAAAGAGCCCAGAGTAGAGCTGGTGAGGCACAACTTCAAAGAACCCGGAGCAGTGCTGGTGATGCACAACTTTAAATAACCCGCAGCAGTGCTGGTGATGCACAACTTGAAAGAACCCAGAGCAGTGCTGGTGATGCACAACTTGAAAGAAACTAGAGCAGTGCTGGTAATGCACAACTTGAAAGAACCCAGAGCAGTGCTGGTGATGCACAACTTTAAAGAACCCAGAGCAGTGCTGGTGATGCACAACTTTAAAGAACCCAGAGCAGTGCTGGTGATGCACAACTTGACAGAACCTGGAGCAGTACTGGTGACACATAACTTGAAAAAAACTAGAGAAGTGCTGGTAATGCACAACTTGAAAGAAACTAGAGCAGTACTGGTGATGCACAACTTGAAAGAAACTAGAGCAGTGCTGGTGATGCACAACTTGAAAGATCCCAGAGCAGTGCTGGTGCTGCACAACTTGAAAGAAACTAGAGCAGTGCTGGTGATGCACAACTTGAAAGAAACTAGAGCAGTGCTGGTGATGCACAACTTGAAAGAGACCAGAGTAGTGCTGGTGAGGCACAACTTCAAAGAACCCAGAGCAGTGTTGGTGCTGCACAACTTGAAAGAACCTGGAGCAGTGGTGGTGATGCACAACTTGAAAGAAACTAGAGCAGTGCTGGTGATGCACAACTTGAAAGAACTCGGAGCAGTGCTGGTAATGCACAACTTGAAAGAACCCGGAGCAGTGCTGGTGATGGACAACTTGAAAGAAACTAGACTGTGCTGGTGATGCACAACTTGAAAGAACCCGGAACAGTGCTGGTAATGCACAACTTGAAAGTACCCGGAGCAGTGCTGGTGACGCACAACTTGAAAGAAACTAGAGCAGTGCTGGTCATGCACAACTTGAAAGAAACTAGAGCAGTGCTGGTCATGCACAACTTGAAAGGGCCCAGAGTAGTGCTTGTGAGGCACAACTTCAAAGAACCTGGAGCAGTGTTGGTGCTGCACAACTTGAAAGAAATTGGAGCAGTGCTGGTGTTGCACAACTTGAAAGAAACTAGAGCAGTACTGGTGATGCACACCTTGAAAGAAACTAGAGCAGTTCTGGTGAGGCACAACTTGAAAGAGCCCAGGGTAGTGCTTGTGAGGCACAACTTCAAAGAACCCGGAGCAGTGTTGGTGCTGCACAACCTGAAAGCACCTGGAGCAGTGCTGGTGATGCACAACTTGAAAGTCCAAGAGTCAATCAGCAGAACAGTGGAGGATGCCAAACAAACTCATGTTCAGTTTAACCTGACACTGAGTAGGGGCACGATCACTGCTGTGGGCGGGTCAAGGATGTTTGATGGCATACACGCAGACCAATGGACGGAGAGTTTAGAGTTCGTCCAAATTTCTCATTGATGCTCGTGGCAGTTTGTGGCCATTGTCACAAAGGGAAAAAAATGCATTAAAAGAAAAGAGTGTTGCTAGAATTAGGCATTAGTTGCGAAGTTCGACTTCTGAAGATAGTCTTCAAGAGACTTGGAAACTTGTCAGCCAATGTTTACGTTTTCCTCTGATCCACCTCTAAACCTGGTCTTCTTCTGTGGCGGAGCACTCAGTGCATCTTTCGTACCATGAAGTACCTAGGACGTGTCGCCAAGGGACTGAATGTGGCTATTTAGGTTGCATGTGTGCACCACATGCCAAGAAACATGGGGGTTGCTGCACAACCAGCAATGAGTCACTATCAAATCACTTGGGGAACACTGTACTGCAGGTGCATTATGGTTAAGGGTACTGAAGACTGGATCAAGATACTGATGGGATAAGCAGACTGAGCATCGATGGGCTGCTTTGGTTCAGAGTGGCAACAATATTTCTGTACCTTTGGTGAGTTACTGCTGAGACTTCAGGCAGGTCGTCAGTCACTTTGTAGGTGGTATGATCAATGCATGTCTGGAAGGAACTAACAGGGTGGTGCTGTCCAGTTACATTATGCTTACGACACAGATGTGAGGATCCTTTCTTAGTTGATGTTGCTACGGCCACCTCTTTGTGAGAAATTCAGGAGGATGACGTAGTGGGTTAGGCGAAACTGCGGTAAACTTTAACTTGTAACTTCTTGGCAGTTGACGGCTTGTTCATGGGTCTATGGTGGTTCTTTCATGGTGTGTCAATTAGCGAAGGTTTGCGTCATGGGACTGAGAAGGACTTTACATCCCAGTGTGTCCGGCAGTTTCTACAGATTAGTATGTCTTCAGGATCTGCAAGGCGCCAGTTACTCTTAATGGAATGGCATGAGAGGCAGCCATTGATGGTGTCTGGACAGTTGCTGTGGGAAGCTAGGAGCAGAAATTCTGCTGCACATGCATATGGCTATTTATTTGATATATCATTAGGCCTTTGCCATGTGTTTGTTGCTCATCATTAGTGGCCTGCTTGTTGGATGCACTCACAGCCACTGGTACTAGTCCTTGGTGATAGCAATTATCTTCTTCTTGAATACCTCATCAAAGGCAGTGGCATGATTCTTCACCTCTTCTGCAGGAGCGGTCTTCACATCCCCAGTGTGAACTGGCCATTCGCGATCTTCTCTTCATCTCTCCTCTTGGTGCTCAAGTGAGGAAGTATTGCAGGCACATTGAGGGTCTGCATCTTTTTCTGGCCATGTACTTTTTCTTTATGGGCACCTGAGAAGAAAATATCAGCATATCTCCAACTCTTAGGCCTGGTTAAATCCTAGAGGAAGTAGAGAGTCGATAAATGTGGGCAGGGGCACCAGCGGTCTTGACACAACCGATGCAGGCCTTTGGCGCCAAGGGTCACATCACACTTCTCAGCTACCTCTTAATTGATTGACAGCGCTGCTTGGGGCTGGGAACGAGGCCACAGGTGGTATGTGACAGAGGAAGTAGATACTGGAGCTGAATTCACCGCGCTTGTTGGTCTCTATCTGCCATTACCGGGACCACAATCACCAGGGGGCATCGCGGCACATGCCACCAGTGAGATTTCACGCCAGGAGGCGCTTATCTGCCAGCAAGGGCTCCCGCAGCGCTGGAGCTGAATTCACGGCGCTTGTTGGTCTCTGTCTGCCATTACCGGGACCACAATCACCAGGGGGCATTGCGGCACACGCCGCGAGCGAGATTTCATGCCAGGAGGCGCTTATCTGCCGCAGCGCTGGAGCTGAATTCACCGCGCTTGTTGCCATTACCGGGACCACAATTACAAGGGGGCATCGCGGCGAGATTTCGCGCCAGGAGCCGCTTATCTGCCAGCAAGGGCTCCCGCAGTGCGGGACGCACGCGGGCTAAGCCCGGGCCAAGGGCGGACCCGTCTGTGCCCGTCCACGGCCAATCAAGGCCAGGTTGGGCCCCGCCTCTTGGCCTGTAGTCCTGGGATTCCTGCATTCCAAAGTCTATGGTGATTACGGTGTTCCAAGCTGCCGGAGGAGCCTGCTACTTGTCTTTTTGAGTGACATTACCAGCGACTAAGGAGGTAGGAGTGTGCAGTGTGGTGGACTGGGCTTGTCTCATGACTGTTACATATAGATAACACACAAATAACTTTGCTTGCGGGACTTTCCCTGTCCAGAGGGCTGAGAGGGCTTATCCAGTTACTTGCCTAAATCTTTCTGTGCATTTAGCCAAGGTTAGGCGCAAGGCCCCGTCAGCTACTACTGCGGGGAAGGGAAAGTCAGGCTCCATTGCAACGGTCACCACTATGGAATCCTTTTTGCAGAGGGCAGTAGCAGTAATAGATAAGGAGATTGAGTTGGTGAACAGGCGCCTCTCGAGGTCTCCAGTAAGCATTTCTCAACTCCCTCTTTCAGTTACCCTTGTTTCTCAGTCAGTGGCTGAAGACGAACTTTTGAGCCTGACCAGTAGCCCTAGGATTTCTGCGGACTCACATTTTGATGCTGATGTGTCAATTGCCCATTCTAAACAAGCGCCAATGCTCCTCTCGCCTGTCACTACAATATGTAATCGGGGGGTTAATGTCCCTATTTCTGCACAGGGGAATGTCATTCTGTTGTAAGTAAATGACAAGATACTTCTAGTTAAGTTACATGTAGGTTTATTCAAGACACAGCTGAGCGCACACCTCGCCAGCAGACCAGACAATCAACTGACAAGAGTAGAACACTCTGGTACAAGTTAGAACACTCACAGGTATTCTGGGAGGCTAAGGAGGTAAGAACACTAAGGAAGGGCTAATGACCACTGCCAGCCATATTACACGAAGAATCAATATACAACACATTCACATGAGTAGTAACCCGTTGGATTGAGCCCCAGGTTGCAGAAGTGAAGTTGTAAACCCGGTAGCTAAAGGGAACCTGCGGGCGGGCGTCTAAAAGGAAAATCAAATCTACTGGGGGGAAAGCTCAGAAAACGAAACTCACCATGGTCTCTAAACCCTCAGCATCCGCCACAGTACTCACTACCGCTATCCCTGCCTTGGATCTTCCTGGGGCTATGGAAGCTTTCCTGTAAGTGTTGACCAGTCTGCTGGACTTAAAACTGGGTCCTATCTTAGAGAGGCTGATTCATATTGAAAAATCTATAACATCCCAGAACATTAATGTCGTACCGTCCCTAATAGGAGAGCAAAGAGGCAACTTGGGCCAGAGAAGTGTACGGGACTCTGACACGCGGATAAATTTGACAAACTCCATCCTGGACCTGCCACAAAATCAATCGCAGATACAGTCTGCAGTACAGAGGGGGGCTCGGTGTAAAAAATACAGTCGCTGGGGAGAGAAGGGATATAACTGAACAAATCGGAGCCACAAATGATAGTCATTGTTTAAGGGTCAGGAAGTTGGATAGTGGAGAGGCCCAGCCGTTGAGTCTACCAGTAATTGATTTACCGCCGGAATCCACCCCTTATGTAGTAGTCCTGGGGAAAGTTCCATCTCTCCCCCGGGGAATTAATGAGGACTATGGGCAGTTAAAAAATAAAGTACTTCACTGGCTATCAAATAACACCACTTTGAGCGCACAGGTGGCCAATAACATCATCATGGTCCACAGAGTTAGCTGGATTGGCAGCTCTTGTAAATCGGGTACAGGTGATTGTGTTATTATTAACTTTGATAGACCTCATCTTGTTGGTAGGATACTGTCTAGGGACACACTCCCCACTTTTTCTGTTGTCAGGGCCTTACCACTGGGCTTTTTTTATAAACCCGACCCCGCAGGGGATATTTATAGGAATGTTTCCATAGAAGCTTCACGTGTTGGGCGTTCACATAGATTTCCACCTGCTTTCACACAATTGCCTACTCCTGCGGTTCATGCAACATCCTTGGCAAGCTGTCAGTATATTGCTCCTCCAACGAGAATCTAATTAATAGATTTTCCCCATTAGCAGGGATGGAGGAGTGTGATTGACTCGGGAGCCCCTCTCTTTTGTGGTATCGAACCTGATCTAAGTATACAGCACTCACCAGTGCTAGACAAGGGGAACTCTTGTATGTCTACTATCAATATTCTAACATGGAACGTTGCGGGGCTGGCTAATAAGTTCCATGATCCAACTCGGTTGCAATTTGTGAACCAATTCCCCGTAATTTGTTTTCAGGAAATGTGGTTGGTAGATTGTAATTTATTTTTGGAAGGCTACAAGGCTTTTTTTGCGCCAGCCTCCCTTTCGGTGGGTGGTAGACCAAAGGGTGGTCTTGTTACGTATATATCCCTGGCAGTCGACTACCAGATCCAGGTTGTGCCGTCTCCTAGCCCAGGAATACTAGTGTTGATATTAAAAAGGGGGGCTACTAGATTGGGTCTTATTAATTTCTATAATTCTGTGGCTTGCCATCCAGCTGTCTGTAATATTACAGCCCAGGGTTCGTTTATAAGGCAGTCCTATGGGTCTATTTTACATAACCTTTTGGTCCTTGGTGATTTTACCATCCAACCTTGTGGAGACCGAGTGTCAACTTGCATTTGTGAGCTAGGCTACCCACGGATGAGGGGGATTCCCTTTGAACATCCTGCTCAGGGGGAATTACTAAATAATCTATTAAATGAATTCGATATGGTGTCTTTGATGTATTTATCCGACCCGCACCGTACATTTCCAGTCCCTACCTTTAAAGGGAGAGGTAGGGGGTCTTTTATTGATTATATTTTAATTTCTTCTTCTTTACAAACTTTATTCTGTGGTTTCAACATCGTGGAGAGTGTCTACAGTGACCATAACCCGCTCTGTGTCCAAATGCGTGGTCCGCTTTTAGCGCGAATTAGCAGCACGACAATTAAGGGTATGCTTAGACCAACTGATGGAACACGTCGGCTCAAATGGTCCCAGATTTCTACAGATTATTTTTAGTATGCAGTAAGAGAATCCTGTGCTTCTGAGTTAGCTTTGTGTACCTCTGTAGGCACATCCCCTAGCGCAGTTATCAGCTCCTATAAAGCTATTTCTATGAAAGTTGGTGATCTCTTTAGTGCTCCGGCCGTAAAGTAGCGACCTCAACTCCCAGATGGTTTGATTCCTCATGCTCCCAGGCTGCGAAAAGGTGAGGGTAGCCCTGTCAGCTAAGCCGAGAAATCATTCCCAGGTTCGCGCGTGCCACAAAGAATATAAACTAACATTGGCCAAAAGGAAGAGAGCTCTGAAAGAGAAGGCTTGGCGGGAGCTACTCGAGTCAAGTACCTTAAGGAATAGCTCCAGGTTTTGGAGCATTGTTAACAGACCGCTTTTTGAATATGAAGCTGGGGGGGCTCTAGATTCGCATATTACTAAGGAGGAATGGGTGCTCCATTTTAAATCAATATTTGAAAGTCCTACAGAGCAATTAGATCAGCCATGTCGTGATCTGAATGCCTCTGTAGTGATTTTTGAACAGGGTGAGGTTGAGGCTGGTATTGCAGGGTTAACCAGTAACAAAGCTCCTGGACCAGATGGTATCCCCCTGACTTGTTTAAGTCGGATCCATCCTTTTGGGCTCCGGTCCTCGTATCTGTGTTTACCGCAGCTGCCTCGAACAGTTGCCCTGAATCCTGGGTCACCTCTACTATAGTGCCGGTTTTCAAGAAGGGTGATCGGAATAGCACTTATTGCTATAGGCCAATCTCCCTTCTTGATTCGGTGGTCAAGGTTGTGGGCCATATTCTCCTAGAAAGAGTATCCTCCTGGGCAGAGGAGCAAAAGATCTTGTCTGACGTCCTGTTTGGATTTCACCCAGGGCGATCTACCGTGGCCCAATGTCGCAATCTAACCATGTTAATGGGTAAATATAGTCGCGCGCCCAGGTACTATCTATCTTGTCTTCATGGACTTGTCTTCTGCATTCGATTGCGTGAATAGGGTTAAACTGTGGCAGTCCATGAGGGTAATGGGGATAGAGAATAACACTGTTAATTTTCTAGAGGACCTTCACAAGTCAACCAAGGCCAACGTTAGATTCTCCCATGACCTTCGTGTTTCTAGGGATTTTGAGATAAAGAGGGGAGTACGGCAAGGCTGTATCCTGGCTCTATTCTTGTTTAATTTCTATATTAATGAATTTGACAGAGTCTTAAGAGCTACAGGGGTAGACTACCCGTATGCAGGGCGGCGTGGCCTTCCCATCCTACTTTATGCGGACGATGCCTTCCTTCTATCGAGTACTGCTATCGGCCTGCAATCCTTGCTAGATGCATTTTCTAACTTCATGGCACATCGGGATCTATCAATCAACAACTCTAAATCATATATAATGCAGGTGGAGTCTCGACCGAAAAAAAGTTTTGACTTTCGAGTTGGCCCTGCTAGAGTCCCCGCACTAATCTTTTCTCTTATCTTGGGGTCCTTTTGGATGATCAAATTAAATGGGGGCCTCTAATTACTAGGAAAAGGGGGGACTTAGCCCGGGTGAATGCAGCTATTTTTAACTTTGCATCTAAACTAGGGAAGAGACCAATTGCAGGTCTGCTGAAGGTTTACCAAGCGATAAGTGTGGCCATAGCTAGTTATGGAAGTGAAATTTGGGAGTATGTTACAGTGGACTGTCTTTAGGTGACAGAATAATTTTTTGAAGCGCTTGTTTTGCGTGCCGCGTGGACTGTCGAATCTGGCGGCCCATGAGGAATTGGGTGTTCCATTTTTAAGCGATACCCTGGCACTACGCCCACTTGTGTTTTGGTTGAAGTGTTGGTTGAATCAGGAGTTAACACTTAATCATCTGATTTTAAAAGAGTGTATGTCCCTAGATAATGCATCTCGTATACCGTGGCTTAACTATATTAGAAGTGGCTTTGAAGGGCTTGGGCGTGCTGACTTATACTCTAACCCAGAAACTATTGTTAAAAAGGACGTGGAGCTAATAAGGGACTCCCTCCTCACACTCAGGAAAATGGAAAGGGACGAGCAGGAACTTCTTAAACCGAGTGTTCGCACTTTTTTAATGCTCAAAACAACTCCTTATACCGAGCCTTATCTTCTGGGGTCTTTATCCTTACATTAGCGGTTTTTATTGACGAGGTTTCGCATGAATCTTTTTCACCTCCTGATAGCCAGGCCTAAAGGATGCAGCAGAGGTCAAGTGTTAGTACCCTGTGGCTGCGACGGACAGTCTCCACAGGATCTGCTACACGTCATGCTTTTTTGTAATTTTTTTGCGATCCCTCGGAGATACTTTTTAGTCCCTATTTTAAAAAGTATGAATTTTACCCAGGCTCGTCCTGCCCTCCTGTATCTTCAAATGTTGAAGGAGGATTGTATTTTTTTTTATGTGGGTTATCTAAAATCCACAGTGAAAACAAGAGCCTGCTTGGATATGTAGCCATTGGTTTAATAAATTATTAAGACCTTAGAGGTTGAGGAGGACCAGCTCATCCTTGCAGGGTAAATCTAACTAAGGGAGATGCTTTTATGGGACTATGTTTTAACTGTCATAGATCATAATGGGAGGTTGTGCAATGGGTTCTCTTCATATCTTAAAAAGTGTGCTATTTAATGAATTGTTTTAATGTATTATGGTTTTTATGTAACTTTTATGGTTTTATTTCTGTGAAACCGAATAAAGTTTATTTGATTTGATTTGGTATGTGACAGTCCTTCGTAGGCTGCCATGTTGGTGTGTCAGTCCCATCTGGCAAGAACAGACGGTGGGCAGATCTGGGAGGCAGCGTGGCAGGCAGTCTCCTCCCCTCCTTGGCTGCACCAGAAACAGGCGGGACAGCACTGACTTTAGGCTAGACTCTGTAGCAGATGCGCTCACTAGCCTTAAGCCAAATCCTGGATGAGATGATGGTGTCAAGAAATAAGGGGAAGAATAGTGCCACTGTGACAGGAAGCACAACATCACGACACCTCTGCTCATGCAGTACCAACACTGTCCGGCAGATGTCTATTCCCAGCAGGGGGCTTCTTTCAGAGCGCGGGCTGGGTCAGCGCTGTATGATGGTGCCACAGAGTGTTTTGTGATGCAGTTTTAGGCCTCAAATACTCGGGGTTCCCCACACCCCTCTCTGTTGATGCTGGTGCATTTATTCTTCAGGCCCTCGGGTGAGGGGAGACAGGAGCAGTTCGAACTGTTACCAGTGGCCTAACACTGGCCCGCGTCCTCCAATGGGCCCCCTCAGACACTGTGCATGAACTTAGTACACCAGGATGCTAACTGCAAACACAAGCAGCTACAGGGTTAAAGTTGGTGCAGCGCCTGGATTGGATAAGGAGCTGTGGCAACTGGCGCTCGGAGGAGTCTGGAGCCGGGGACTGGACGTGCTGCAGGCTAAGGTAATATCCTTTTCTTTTGCAATTTTTAAATGTTTCTTTATTTGTATGTATTTTTGTATTCTGTTTATGATGTTGTATGCATGAATGTATGAATGTAATATGTTGATTAGCGTGATAACTATATACAACAGTCGCCCCACCATTTGTTGCCAGCCACCAACCGCCACTGCCCACACACAGAATTAATCCAGATATTGCAGTCTTCGTCATACCACGAGGACCCTAAGCAATGGGCATGGGGCAGACAGATCGCTTGTGCAGTCTCATCGCTGTTGCAGATAGTCAACATTATATGATTTTTAAATCTCCATGTCTGTTGTGCATCGGTCTATGTGTGCTGATAGTGAGCGATCACCAGTCACCTTGGAGTCGGCAAACATCCCCTAAAGCACACAGTTGGTGCCAGGATGGCAGAAAGTGCAGGCTGTACCTTCCAATGTGCAGCGTCAGCAGGCATGCACACTGGAGCACTTACATTATTACGATTTCGGAATTAGGTGACTTTGCAAGCAAAGACAGGACCTACAGAGTGAAATGTACAAGAGAGATCAAAACCTCTTGGGTAGTTTATGTAAAGTCACAGTAAAAATCTTTGCTCTCAGTCCATGTCAGTGTTTGCCTTGTTAGGAATAAGCTGCAAGAGGAGGAAACACAATCTCATTTGGGCTGGCAGTCCTAGTAACAAGCTCTCTCTTAAGAACCTTCGCTCGTTGTTGACTGCATGCACTACTATTACTTTACTCGATTACACTCACTTCTCAGAAGGACGACAGACAGTGTCTCTGCTCACATGACGCTTCCTGCACCCAGGGCCGGACTGGGAACCCAAAGCAGCCTTGTCAATTTTCTCGGACCAGCCCCTTGGGGAAGAACTGCCTGGCCCCGGAAGGTTTGGAAACGCTTGCTTGCTGCTTTCGTTACTGGGGTCAATATTGCAGCACCACTGCAAAACCGGCCCCCACCGCAGCAAAACCGGCCCCACTCTTCCTGCCTCCCAGGGGAATGCCCGGTGCGGCAAGTCCGGCTCTACCTGCACCTTAGAGTCTGTATTAGGATCTCTGTACAGGTCTCTTCTCCTAATGAGCTGTCCGGTCAGTGAGTAGGAACAGTCCAATGGGTTTCCCTTCTGCCTCTGGATCCTGCCACTGTTGCTAAGTACAACCATGATGAAATGACTCACCGAAGCCGAGGTGCTCATGGGAGTTACAGAGTCTTGTAGATGGGTTCATCGTAACCCCCAAGAGAGGCTCAAGCAAGATACATCTAAAACATGCCTCATTCGTTCCAGCAAGATTGGCCCATCGCACCACTAATAACCCTAGGATCAACACCCAATATCTCCCCTTTTATTTCTCAAATATGTAGGTCAACTGTATGGCACTACAGCTTGATGCTAAAGGCAATAAAGGTTGTTAAATACCCTCTCTGTGTGATATAGGGTTAAGCCACAGACAAGAGCCTATAACAGGAGAGAGGACATTTAACAACTATTATAGCCAGAGGAAGAAGCGTGACGTTGCTTTCAGAACATCCCACCCAGAGTTTGGGATGTTGAGGAGCATGATGACACACATGGGAAGGGTGCAGCAGCAGGTCTGTACGAGGCATTATTGGCCCACTGCCACTCCATTGTCTTCAATGCAGCTCTCAACATTCCACCGTTCTTAGACGCATTACTTTGTGGCATGCCGCACACATGCTGTGTAATGCGCCTGTACTGCAGCCTGCCAACACTTTCAGCTCACATCGACGGCTGCGTTAGGGCGCCTTAACTAAATCTAAGAGAAATCCCGGGGCACCGGCTGCCTTCCAAGCCTCTAACTGGATCTATTTCCTTCCTGGAGCAGGGCATTACTCATGCAGTAAATCTGCAATGGATATAATTCCCAACCTGGGGTGAGCATCCATCTTCTCATCTCGCATACTGTATACATCCCCGCGCGGCCGAGCTGCAAGTCTGGCAATAATGAAATGAGACTCGCATTATTGGGCTCACATTAGGTTTGTTTATAGGAGACAAGTGGTATTAATCATAGATATCCATAGCAGGAGGAGCAGGCAGCAATGCGCAAGATGTATTCATTACTGGGGAAAAGCATGTCAGAGGGAGGAGGGCTGCGCGGTCTGTCGATGCGCCTAGGCGAAGCAGCTCAGAGGACCCTCTGCAACGCTGCACGTGGGCTCCACTTCACAGCCTGGACTGTCTCTTTTGTCATTAGAGCTTCTATCTGAGGAGGAGGGAGTAGAGAAACCTTCAGCTTTGAAGCTTAAGGGACATTATTTCATATTGTCCTGGTAAACCAGATAGAAATTAAAAATGGCAGGTAGCAGCTGGTACGCAACCGAAATCAATCGTCATCAATTGTCAGGGGTCATAGAAAGGGCACGGTTGCAACTGTCTATTATTCATATTTACAGGTGATTTTGTGAGGTTTAGCAAGTGCATACAGTGAGCAGTAGGAACTGCTCAACCTCTCCTAATGCTACTAGGTGGGTTCTCCACTTAGTCCTTATCCAGTTATATTTTCCGTCTTTGGAAAATTGGCGATGAGTTGTTTATTGACGCAGCAGGTACTTACTTGTAGCCACACAGACATAATGCACTGACCGCAGACACCCTGAGACTATGACACCTCCTATTTGTAACGACCAATCAGTGCCTGAGGTATGGATCAAACCTGATGCAGGTGAGTTGAAAGGTTTATATTACAGTGTGAATATGTGATGAGTCCGGCTGCCTCCACGAGAAGGCTGACATTTCAGGATAACCATCAGGAGAATCTACAAAGCGGACCTGATGCCGATACCAGTGAAGATTGAACTGGCCACGCGTAGTTCTGTGGTACAAAAGGGGGTGGTGATGGACGGAGCATCAGAACCAATCAAACACTCACACCCAGTCAACAGATCTGGGTTTGATCCATCACCATTCTTTAGCCCACTCTGCCACCCCAGTTCAGACATGGCCATATGCAAATCAGTCTGACCCTGTGCCTCATGGGAACAGTCCAGCCCGAACTGCCAAGCCATACCTTCCCTGGACCGGAAACAAGCTTCCTAGGACCGGTTTCTGGCATTACAGCCGTCTTCAGTCAGGCTTGCTTGAATCCAGTGGCAAAGTGAGCAAGGGACTCACGTCTGAGCATACCCTGCCAACTTATGGCGAACAAAGCGGTACAAAAGGGGGTGGTGATGGACGGAGCATCAGAACCAATCAAACACTCACACCCAGTCAACAGATCTGGGTTTGATCCATCACCATTCTTTAGCCCACTCTGCCACCCCAGTTCAGACATGGCCATATGCAAATCAGTCTGACCCTGTGCCTCATGGGAACAGTCCAGCCCGAACTGCCAAGCCATACCTTCCCTGGACCGGAAACAAGCTTCCTAGGACCGGTTTCTGGCATTATACCAGTGAAGATTGAACTGGCCACGCGTAGTTCTGTGTCTTCAAGAGATATGCAGGGAGATGAACGTCCTTCTATCCTTTAACTGCCCCTGCAGTATTAGTGCAACAACCTCCAGACTCCATTCTCTTCGGGAGAATGGAAAAACTGAAGCTAGATTACTGTGGCAAACACACATAGGGAGACAAGTGGGCATCACTTGTCCCCTGAGATAGGTGAGCGCCAGAAAGATATCTTGGATCGCGTATTGTCAGATACCGAACTCGCAGCTCACCTTCAGCTCAGGCCCAGTTAGAGAATTGGAAAGTATTAGGAACAGATTCAGGAGTTAGAATTGGTGCTTCTATCTGAACACTTTAGAGCTGACATGCTTTGCATGTGTACACGCACAAGACACAGACCTCGCCCCACTTGGAAGATTCACATCACATAGGCACAGCTCCATGGCTCATATCTCACTTCAGGATTAGAGGTGTTCACATAAGTTAGAAAGGTTGCATATGCTGATACAGAGCTCGCATTGCACCCATAAATCAGGCATCTTCAGGATACACACAGCCACAAACATAACACTCTAATATCTCCCCTAGTTGCAACACGTCAAAAAACCATAAATGGATAGAAAAGAACAGGAATCCTACACCCACACGCTGTTCGAGAGTATCTAAGAATGACATATGTACAGACACAGATCCCACAGCTCACCCTGAGTTCAGACAACTTCAGCATTACCAGGGATTGCAAAGAACTCAAATCTCACATTAATGTTACACAATTTCTGAGAGTTACCTGGTATCGCAAAGTCGCAGATACAAGATCCATCAAACTTTGTACAGCTGCAAGGATTGCAAGACTAGTTATATAACTCACAGGTCACTCTCAATTCAGACATCTAACGAGTTACCAAAGGTTACAGGAGCACTTCTCACTTTAGTTGCGGCCGCCCTAGGCAGCTGCAAGGGTTCCTCAGGCATAGACCGAAAATTCTATTTTCGTCCTCGGATCACGACCCCACAAAGCGGAATGAACCGCGCAGACCCACCAAGAGAGAGGCTATCAAGTTCTACTTCTTAGGTTAGCCCTTCATCCAGCTGGAGAAGCGCCACGGACTGCGTGTGTGAAGCGAAGACCCCTCCCCCTGCCCCATGTTCCTTCACAAAATAAGGCAACCAGGATAAAGACTAAACACTACTTATGGCCACTGAGTGATCAGAAACAAACTAAAACTGGACCCAAATGTATACTCTAGGAGCTTACTTAGTCAAGCTTTATCAACTCAAATTGCAAGGAAGGAAGTAGGAATCTGCAGTAAAATATTATATATCTATATAAAAAGTAATTTAAAACCCACAGGAAAGTAGCAGATGTTGTCAAGAACGTGAGCTGTGGATCAGAGTCAGGAGAACAGGTTTCCAATCCCTCGGGTACGCTGCGGGATCCTAGAATGATCATATTATCTACATGTGCTCGAGATCCCCTATTTAACCATCTAATAGGGTGTGGGAGGGGCAGGATACTGCTTTTTATGAGCAGAATGTTAGAAACCACAGTAAGAAGAGCAGAGAGGCAGACCAAGAAGTGTCAGGGAGTACCTGCATGCATGCCCCCAGAGAAGCTGCATGAGCAGTGTGGACTCCAGCAGGAGGCGCCAGAGAACATTTAGTCTACGCAGGGAGTAGACACGGTGTAGTGGACCAAATGTATGTTTTTTCAGTGTGTGAAACAATGTAGCTGTTAATTAACCTATAAAGGAGGTTTTTTCTCACAATTAAATGTTTTTGCAAAAATAAGGATACTAACGTGCAACATATAAATGTTTTACTTGGCATTTTCCATGTTTAACTGACTGTAGATAACACAGGCCGCCTTTCAAGATGGCCAACGTTTGGCTGCTATATTTCTTCTTGTTGTGCATTGTTTTATATTTGTATTTCATGAGATGAGCTGTACAAGCAACTTCGAACGATGTATCGTCTGTTTTCTCTTTCCCATGTGAATGTTTATCTTATGCAAATCTTATAGTATGCACTAATGAACAGATGCGGAGTAGGGTTCAAGCCGAATGTATCTCATTATGTTGCAGATAACTGAAAGTCTGAAGGATATTTAGAAAGCTGGCATTGTGGTTATGCTTGTGAAAATAATGGAACTGCATTTTCTTTCTGGTCCTAAAACCCGATAGATCCGTTCCTGGGAACGAACCTTTAGAAAAGAAAGATTTGAACTAATGGATCCTAGACTTAGTTTGGAGATGCCCTTGCCTTCTTGTTAGAAGAAGCCAGCCTAACTTATAAAGATAATGTGCTTGGTGCAGAGCCCGGATCACCTATCATTAGTGTTAAAGGATTCTGACAAAGGTGTCTCTTCCACACTGGAGCCTTATTCACTGGGCTAGCTGAGCTTGGAATGCATTGATTAATCTAACAAAGCCCGAAGATTTGAGGTCCACGGTTTCAAAGCAGGTTTCTGATTTATAGGTGGTCACAGAGACTCTTAGTATAGTGTATAGTGTAAAGTCTATATTGCTCACTGACAATTCTGTTTGTGACTGACTTTCCGATGGTCACAACTCATCCTGGTGCAGATGACCATCTAATGGAGTTTACTAATGTGTTGGAAACTGACATATTAAAGCCAAACTCTGAACATATGGAAGCAAAATAATTCAGCCAGCTATTATGATCTAAAGACAACCATATGAGTGAAGATCACAACCCACAGACACAGCATATTTGTCAGATGACCCAACTTCAACTATGGGTGACCAATGTGGGCTACACACTGCTATTACCATCATCATCACCTACCCATAACAATAACGACCCCATGAAGGTCACCAGAAGAATTTAGAATTGTACCTATCACCTATTTGTGATCTGTTGTGTTTCATTTGTTGAGTGCACTTTTTGTGTAAGCTGCTTAGCACCACAGGTTAAAAGGCAACAAACGACGAGAAAGGAGTAAAAACACAGAACAAAAGGTTCAAGGTCTTAAAAAGATTCCTAACATTGATGAAGGAACATTCAGTCTGCAGGGTAGGCTGGAAAGGAGTTCTATGTTTTCTATGCAACCATGGAGAATGCCTTGCTGCAAAGTCATATTCACACGTATTTGACCTTAGGTATTTGGAGAAATCCAAGGCTGGTTGCCTGTGTTGGTATATGGATGTCATGAACGCAAGGGAAATTTGATATATTGTTCTGTGAACTATGTTCAGTGTAGAGGGCTTAGGGTAGAGGACATGTGGTCCCGTTAACCGAGGCCTACCAATAGGCGATGGTCAACATTTTGTATTGGTTGGTAGATGATACGAAACCCTTAAAGAGGCAGCGAGGTGGATGAAATGACTATAATCAAGGAGTAACAAGATAACCATTCTGACAAGTGACACACATAGGTGGCAATTAAAAAATATGTGACTTCATACCACTAAGAAAAAGCCAAAAGGTGGAATGTAGGTGTGGTGTACATCACTGAAAGAAATATACAAACTAGTGAGGAGGGGGAGGAATGTTGGCTTCAAGAGACACAACCATGGAGGAACTTTCTGATCTGTACGCGGTTATAGGGAGAGGCGGTGGTGAGGGAGACGTGCCCACATGATCCGCCACCAAAGGACTCATAACTTGTGGGAACAAGAGCGAGTCCCTCCCATGGGCCTTCCACCAATGTATGCGCGAACACATGCTTGTGGCACCTCGGCGGTTGAAGCAGATTGCTGGTGATTATTCCCGCACTACTTTAAGTGCTGCCTGATGTTCCTTTTGTGTTTGGTGCACATCGATTATGAAAATCAGTTCTGTTCTGATGAATTTGCAGCTACTGAATATATACACAGAGCGCTTCTCCCAGCTGTGCGTTTTCTGTACCGTTACTGCCAATATTCTCCGCACAGGTTATTTTATGATGTGACACAGCTCTCAGCAACCCACAAAGCAATAGGAACAGGGAGCTTCCTATTATCTAGATTTTAATATTGGCTACTGACTGAAAGACCTAACTAGTAGGCCACCTATTGCACAAGTCCTTATTTTAGATTTTTGCTCCCCTGTTATTTGCCATTTGAACCCGCTAGCGCTGAGTGGCCCTAAAGCCCTGGCTCTTGTAGGACTGCTCTGCCCCACACTCTATCACAGATGTGGCCTGTGACCAGGCACAGAGTGGGAGCATCTCCCCTTGTTTTTATTTCCCTTTGGATACTAGCATTGGACATCGACCTGAGTGCGCTACAGTGCGGTTGCTGAGTCCGGTCTTAAAAAGCAACGCCCTTACAACAAGATCAGAAGCAGATCATCGACAACAACAAATTATGCTCATTAATGGGCTCTGGTGACTGCCAGGGAACAACTGGGAGTAACAGCTTGCAAACATCTAGGATTTGGAAGTGGGGAAGGACATTCATTGTGTTGTAAAAAGTTACTTTGTAATTAGTAATGTACCTGCATATACCGATTGACCTCCACCTTCAAATCCTTTTTTTAGGTCACACCAAAGAAGAGATCCCTTCATGCCAGTTTGCATCCCATCCCTTACCGGACTTTTTCCCCCCATAAGGCTTGAAGGCGATGGGACCCACTTTAAGATGTGCTCTCGTGTTGACTCTAACTCTTCCGTCTCCAAACACTGTTTCTGCCAAAATGCTCATCCGTCAGCTAGACAACCCTCTAGTTCAGATTGCACTGAAATCATGCTTGTGGTCTCCTCCTACATGCTGCATCCTCTGCTTTTGACTAGATGACACCCTAACTTTCTTTCACCAATGTGCATGTCTAGATACAGAATGATATGCTCTTATCAACGTCTATCAAGCAATCACTTTAATCCACCTATGTGGCACAGCTGTCAGGTTGTAGAAAAATGTCAATTTCCCTTGCCTAGTTTTGTGAATTTTAGAAACTTCACACCACTTAAAGGTTACAAAGTTCTGTAAACTTCGTAAATCTGCACCTACAGGCAACAATTTTATTAAAACCTTTTCTATCAGAATGTTCCTCAAACAATATTTATGTCAATGGTCTGTCCCACTACAGACAGGTAAGTGTTGGTGATCTTTTTAAATATCTATTTTTGAAGGATATTTATGTCACTTTTTTCTAAAACTTCACAGTTTGAGAAGTTTAAGGTTTGGAAAGAAACTGCATGAAGTGTAAAGAGGAAAAACTGATCCACTCGCTCTCTCTTCCTCCACTCCTTGGCCACTTTGCCTGGCTTTAAACATGGCCCACTCCTCTTCTTACTAACATCACTCCCCTTCTATCATCACTTTCATCTTCGACAAAAAGCCTTTACTACTTTTGTCCTAGTCCCCTCTCTATTCCTGTTCTCACCATCATTTTCTTCCCCATCCCTCCTCCTCTGTTTGGAATCTCAGCTAAACCTCTTACCTCTTATACTCACATCTCCCATTGATCACGCTAACCTGCCATTGATAATTGTTAAAATATTGTAATTTTCTTCTTTCAACGCAGTTATGCCATTAAGTTCCTCATTCGGCTCTTCATTTGCCGCTTCTTAACAACTATTCCCCCATCTTTTCTCATCAGTCACCTTACGCATGTCCCTGCTGCTGTCCACCTTCTTTTCCACAAGAAACAACAAGGAAGGGGCTGTAGGCGATCGACGGGCGAGCATACGCCCCGACTTACTGGAATAATCAAATGACAGACTAGGGTGCTGTTCCCTTAAAGGTTTAATACTTCATTTGTATTTCAAATCTAGTGAGAGGACAGACAGAAGGAGCAATCCTTATCAAATTCACAAGCCCTCACCCACCGAGGCGGTATGCTTCATCATTGGGCTTGCTCCTTGCGGGGCGGGCGCTGCAATGCCCAGAGAGCCCCAACCAGGGACCTGTTAGCCGGAGATCTTTTCCCTTATCCAAAACTGCCTTGGGAAAATAGTTGAATAATACTCTGCACCTGGCTTAAGAGAGGGATGAGAAAATAAAAAAGTAGATTGGGAATAAGTGAAGTTAAAATTGGTTTTGAGTTAGCAAAAACAAATTCTTTATTCGTGCCGAGAACTCATGCCAAAATTAAAAACAAATGTCGAAGGTTGGAGCTTTTCGAAATTCAATTGAGGCCACTCATGGTCCATATTATATTCTGTTTGATGCACTTGAACTGCTCCCACAAATCAATCTGAGGATTCCAACTTAATTTTTAACCTCCAATTTCAAATTCCTTCACATTTACAGAACGTTTTGAAATGTTCATTTTTACATTTTCGGTTATTTATATACACTTCATTCATCTGTTAATGTTATTTAATTGTATTAGCAGTTGCCCGGACCACAAATTAGGAACTACTGAAGTAGAGTGCTACCAACCACAGGATCCTAACGCAGAGCTAGTACAGGCTGACCCGGTCTGTGCACAGGAGGTCCAGGGTTCCATCCCTGGCTAGTAAGAGAAAGGACAGTTGACAAGCACAACAGCAGCCACACAGAGCAGGTGACGACGTTACACGTTACCAGAATGACCATCTGCGCCTGGATCAGAAATGGAAAAGTGCAGCCACCGTTGTACGAAGACAAGCAACTAACAGTAGCACATATTTTAAAATTAAAAACTCCTGCAAGGCCTAGTGATTGCTGATGAATGTGTGTACATTTGCCATATATTATAAATGTTGACTTCATATTCGTTTTGAGGTGTCCGGTTTAGACACGTCATTTTAAAGAGGCCCTGTGCAAACCATTTGCAAAATTCTAACAAAATATAAATTGCACTTTATTTTTTTATGGAAATTGGGAAATGACTGTACTGTGTTCAAGCTTACAGTGCACCTGTGCTGCCTACAACTCACAGAGGAGGTGCCCACCCACCACTACATTAAAGAAAGTATGAGGCCATGGAGCCACTGTTCCGGATGTGTGCAGGAGGGCACATGCTGGTATGGCCCAGATGCCACGCCCACAGGCTCTGCTGCTGGAAAGCTGACATTAAACAGGGACTCTACGGAGACCTCTGGACCGCTGCTTGTTTGACCACATGTGACACTAAATAAGAAAGAAAGGTCAATCCTGACCGTCACACGTGACCCCCACACACCTGATGCAGGTATGCCCCCTGAATATCGAAACTAGAATATAGAGGTATACAAATATCAATGACAACATATAGAATCCAAAACATGGAAGGGTAAGTAGGTAAGGTAAGTGTCTATATATCTATGAACATTGACAATATATAAATATCTTCAAGGTACAGAGATGTGGCGTTGGGAATAGTAAATCTATACTTCTTCTATATGCACTTACCTTTCGATATTTTAGTCTTTGATCTGTCTATGATATTCTTATATCTCACTATTCGTAGCCTACATATTCACTAGCACACCCCTGACGTGTGCAGTAAATGCTGTGTGAGCTCTGACACTTGTCCCTGCCCACGGCTATAGCCCCTACTCTTGTATGCTGCTTACATGTGTGGCTTGTTGCACTTGTGATGCCTCTAAGCATGAACACATGCCTCATATTATGAGCTCTATCTAAGTCTGCCCTCTCTTTATGTCCCTTCCCTGGGTTACACCACCTGGTGATAACTTCTATCCTGGCTTATCCATCTCCCAGGATATGCCCAGCACTGATGAAAAGACCCTTCCCCTTGATAGATACTGGCAACATGCTTGGGTGGGTGATTAGGGTGGGGGGGTATGTTGGGGGGGTTGCTGGGGGATGGGGCGGGGGGCATATTGGTTATATCGCACACTTGCTGTGGATTAATCCTGTGGATGGACTACCTCATAGCATAGCTGTTGATGAGGTGAATGCTGTACAGTTATGATCAGTTTGGTGGACTGGTCACTGCTCTACGCTCTGAATTGGCTGGAGGGCGGAATAATGGGGAAGGGGATTGACTATATTCTGTTGTGTGACCCAATAAAGTCTGTTTAAAAAATAAAATTAAAAAAAATGAAAAGACTCTTCCCCAGCCAAACCTTTCCTATTCCTAATGACCATACTTGTGTATGCCCCCGCCAGATGTCCTTGCACCGACAGTCCCCTCCTGCCAGGACCTAGGGTGGTATGACCCTTCTAAAGCCCTTGCCCATGTATGCCTCTCCTAATTCTAAAACCTACTTATACATCACCATGAATGACACCTCACAGATTTTAGATTAAAATAAAATGTTATGCACAAAATCAACCCTTAACTCATTACCTAGGTCTCCTTCATACCAGACCACTTGCAGGCAGAGGTGGTGGAGGCATGAATGGTGAAACTGAGCCGCATGAAAAGAGGAAGAGCTTAGAAGTTTTATAGCCATCGCCACTTATAATTATTATTTTTTTTCCCAAATTAAGCACTGCATTGGGTCTATAAATATTAATTCCATATATATACCATAGGCAAAATCATTGGTTTGTATGTTGACATTGATACTTACAAATAGGTGTTGCTACACAAAATGGATACAGTATACTGAGCTTTATAAACAGAGGCAAACATATACTGGGGGGTTCTTTTACTACAGTGTGAACTCTTAACTGTGAGGATTGCAAATTTCGATTAAGCGAAACACTTGCAGCAATGACAACTGAGGACAGTATTCGTGGACAGTATTCAAATAGCTGGATGAAGGGACGGCGACTCTAACCTGGGCCACGCCAATGGTGTCCTCCAGTAGCGGCTCCCCTGCTAAGGCGGAGGATTGTCACCCCACTGCCTTTAGCAGTGAAAAAAAGGAATATAAAATGATAATAACTCATGTTATTATCATTTTATTTGTTCCTGCTGCGGCGTCTCATCAGGGCAGATCTGCTCTGCTCTCAGAGCAGGGGAAGGAGTGGTGGGCACTATGTAAGTGCGCATGAATGTTGGACCTGCATGGAGAACATTCCCAGGCTCCCATTCTCTGGCCAAGCGCCGAACCACAGCGCTCAGACCAATCACAACACTGCACTGTAGCGTTGTGATTGGCTATGGGGAGCCTGGGAGCTCCTGCTTCCTATTTCCACAAAAGAAGAGGATGGAGGAGAAGTGGCTGCGGCTGGCTAGACGGCTGGCCGGCAAGTGAATATTTTACTTTTTTAACCCTCCACCCCTTCTTCCCTCCCTTCCTTTCCCGCCCACTGCTGCTTCCCGGAAGCAGCTGCCACTTGTGTCTTCATGGAACATGTTTGGCTTTTGAGCCCAGCCAGCTGCTGAGGAGAGTCTGCTGCACATCCATCTTCAATAAACTTCACGAAGCTACATGTTCTTCATGATGCTTGACCTTAACAGTGAGCCAACAGCAAGGAACCAGGAGAGTATAGCTTTGTGATAGGACTCATTTGGCTCCAAGAATTGTGAGTACATAGCAAATCCCCTGGCAAATTTGCTGTGCTGTTCATAGCTCTTATCTTCAGCCCAGGATTAAAGTTTGTTATGTTACAATATCGGGGAGGGTTCTCGATGTTGGAACAGCAGACTATTGTGTGCTAGATACCAGTAAAGCCCTCCACCAGCATCTGCTTTAGGCTTTGGTGCAGCAAAGGATTTAGTGAGGCCTCCGTGGGGCGGCGACTCCAAAATGTAGCTTCGAGCACTCAGCATCACATAGGACTGCTTCAGCATGTGCAAAGAGTTGGCGCGTGGCACTGCTAAGATACCATTAGTACACCACTCGAGTACACCATCAGCGTGTACTCGAGTGTTCGCATGGAGAAATCCGCTCTTGCTTCAGCATGGAAAGCCTGGTCAGCAAAGAACCGTTCAGTCTGTGAAAGAATCAGTGGATCGCTACCTTATTTCCAATATCACGTCTTGATCGCATGAGGAGGAGCTTCCTAAAAGTCAGTTGCAAACAACAGACTCTTGGAGCAATGTGATCACCTTTAGTAAAAAAAAATTTTAAAAAGTAAAAAAGAGAGACTACTTTTTTATTTTATTTTAATGAATTCCGGGAGTGGCCCAAAATATTTTAGGAGGTATAATGTGTGCAAAACTTATGTTTGTTCCTGCATTCAGTGAGTGACTTTTATTAAAGTAGATCATTGGCACATCAAATTCACAGCGGTCTACACATCTATTAACAGGGTCGGACTGGCCGTAGTGGGCATCTGGCATTTCCCCAGGAGGCTGTAAGGGTGGGGGCCGGTTTTGGAAAGGTGGGAGACGGTTTTGCTACTGGGGGCCAGTTTATATCTGCCCCCTGTAACAAAAGCAGTAGTGCTGGGGGCCAGTTTAGTTAAGCAGCAGTGCTTCACACTGGCATCCTTGCCCAACTCTCCCCACCGCCCCTCCTTGAGGCCGGTCGAATAAAATTGGCAGGGCTGCTTTGCACTCTCAGTCCGATCCCGTCTGTGAATTGTTTCTTCAAGTTTGCCCACAAATCCAGCCGCCATTCTCCATGCAGACTATTACTCCACTACCACCCTTTCTTTAAGAGCGGAGTGGCAGTCTCAGCAGAGGTCAATCAATATATAATTGAGGCAATTGATGCAGAGATATTTAGACAAGACAAAAAGACAATCCTTCTGCACTGTGACTTGGGAGTATAGGCTCACTAATTTAAATAAGCATTTGCAATGCCATAGGTCTCGCATTTGCAAGATTTTGAGCTATTGGCATTGTAAATGACAATGCCTTTCATTTATGTGTTTAAAAAACCTGCAAAAATAAAAGGCTGTGTCATTCACAATACCAATAGGTCAAAGTTTTGAAAATGCGAGACCTATTGCATTGAAAATGCTTGTTATGTGTATTGGTGGCAAAGAAAGCGGGCGCCCATGTTGTTAATCTTACAGTGGATGCTGTGCTGAAAATGTGAAGCGAAGCGCACGTGGGCGGGATGGAGATGAGGGGCTACAAGCCACGGGCGCAATTAGTAAGTTTGTGTTAATTTCGCCAGCCGCGCATAGTAAAAGAATTTAGCGCCTGCCATTCTTGAACCTGAAGGTGCCTCACACACATTAAAAGCCTTGCAGGAAAGTCGTGTCTGCAGTAGGACAAATATAATTAAAGAAAATAGTGCTCACGGACTAAATAAACATACCGTGTAACCACACAAGTAAAAAAGTCCAGTCCCCATGGGAGTTTACAAATGTAGACAAGGCGTTACTAAGGAGGGACTAACAAGCATATTAATGAATCAGAAGCAACCATTTAGAAAGGACAACAACAGCAGCCAATTGAAAAGATGGGAGGAGCTTCAAGTCTATATCCAAGTACAGCATGCCTCGCAGAGCATCGCATGTGCTGCCCAGGCTCGACTTAAAAATATTTACAATTTATATACACCATCAGAAGGCAAGGACCCAGATGAATTTCAAAGAGCGGTCAAGCAGTTTGAAACATACTGTGGGGTTCTAAAAACTTGGTAGTGCACAGGTACAAATGTTTACCAGGATCCAAGATCAGAATTATTCTGTGGATACTGATATGATTGTGCTCAATGTTTTAGCGGGAAAATGCAAATTTGTGCTGTCTGCATCACAAGTCATTAAAATACCAGGTGCTTGCCAGAAGCCTTTCCAAGAAAATTCCGGAGAATCTTCAAACATGCAAAAATCTTACCCTTGACATAGCTGCAGACCTTACTAAGAGCATTGATAATTCCCAGGAAGACATGAAACAACCTGAAGTTTTATTAGCGACCATTCCTGTATAGAGGAGCAGTTCTCTTTCCTCAAAACAACCACAGCAGGTCTTTGAGTCAAGACAGTCAGTCAAACCAACAATACGAGTATTATGCTACAGATGTGGAGTTTATACTCACGTATTCAATGTGAAAAATAACCCAGCTATTGGTCAACAGTGTAAACAAATGTAGAAAAATAGGCAAATAATTTCCTAAAAGCTTGTGGAGGTCAATGGGTAAGAAAAGCAGTGCGAGGTGTGTGTTCAGTGATGAAACCGGAAATAATACGAATAACGATCAAGCCGATGAGTCTCAAGAACTTGTGCTAGTAGCAAAATGTGACTAGGGTGGCTCATCAGGAGGGAAGAAAATACTGAAATTCTGATATCAGTGTCAAGATTTATAAAGAGGATATCAGGTCACTAGTCTAGTCTAGTGTTTCTGTATACTGCATGGCTACCAGGAGGCCTCCCAGCGCTGCAACGGACAGTGTAAAATGACAGGCTGCAAGAGAATTAGTCATGGAAAAGCCAAGTCTTCAGAGCCTTACGGAAGGGGACTAGTGGATTTGGGCACTTGGATTATAATAGTAGCAAATGAGAAATATAAACAAATCTAGGATAACAGGCTATTGCTTCCTCCAGATTTCACTACCATGACATTTGTTGGAAACAACATTGATTTGATAAGCTACTTTTAGGCCAATATCGAGATTTTGAATAAGAGTACTAAAGGAAAAGTATAGGTTGCGAAAAAAACAATTAACATTTTAGGCTTGCATCATCATTTCAAATTACCATTAAACCAGGTTTTTAAGAATCCTTTATTATTTGAAAGTAATAGAGTATCAGCTGTGTAAGACCTGCAGAACACTCAATGGAAAAGGCCCTTTGTTTAGTTTATCGAGGGAAATTAGTCAAAATGGAAGACTTTACTAATACTATTGTTGCCTAAATGTCAATTTACTTTGAGAAAACAAAAGACAAGTGGCGTTTCGCAAAACATGAACAGTTGGTTTACTTAAACACTTCGGCCGGGAGCACAGAGGCAGGTCTGAGGACTATCTCAAAGTGCAATCAATGTGAACAGGGTTTTATATATTTCTTTGCGTATCCTTTCATGTTAATTGAATGCGGACCTTGTCTATGGAGTCATAAATAACGCTCCTGATACGAAATGAAGGTGGGCCTCGACCCCGAGTTGACATAATGGAGGCCAGTGGGTAACGTGTCGAGATGTACATCATGAGGTACTGCGTGTACTGTGTGTTTTATGTCCTGATTCGCTGTGTGTTGCTAACTTCATGTGGCATCTGATTTTATGGTGTTTTGGGAATACGCGCGCCCCTCTAGCCATGTGTGCTTTATCGGAGCCAATCTGCATGGACCATTGAGGTGATGCTGCACTTATCTGGGGGATTGACCCGAGTTTCCTGTTAGCGCGTTTGTCTGCCCTCTACGTGCCACCCCCACCTGTGACCTGTCAATCAGTAACCTCAGGCCTAGGTCACAGAGTCTGTCTGACCACATATTTCTGAGTCTGTGCTGATGGAAAGTTCATGACGGGCAAATATGATAGTAGTGATGCGATTTTGTTCATCTGTGCGAATGTATCATCATAACATTGGCATGGATTCTATCAATATTAACATTGTTAAATGTACCATACCGCATGAGGAATGATCTACCTAAGATGTTACATGATGTGTTCTTAGGGAGTCATTGAGCAAGGTTATTGTGCAATGCTATGGGTCTCGCCTGTTATTATGCTGAATTGCACCTTTGTACTGATCTCAGAAGTCTAAACAAATTGGAATCTGAGTCGAGAATTTTCCATTGCCCAAGACTGAAGGCTTAATATCAAATGCTGGTAAAGCCAGTTGTTTCTCCAAACTGGACTGAAGGGCAGCTCATCATTAAGTGAGCTACACCCATATTCTCGGCATCTTGCAGCGTTTGTCACTCCGGATTGTATTTTCAATATTATTTGGGTTAGCTTCCACAGCTGCTGCTTTTCTAAAACCTAGGTCTAGGACTTTTCGGTGGAATTCATTGACAATTATATTTTCCAAAATTGAACCTGAACATAACAAAGAAGTTTATGAAGTCTGTCTCATTTAACCTCTTCAGTGCCCATGACGAGATAGTCTCGTCATGGAGCACGGTTGCGCTGTGCCCATGACGAGACTATCTCGTCATGAACCCCACCCACTAGTGCAACGCCCGGCACAGGAGGGGGAAAGGGCGTGGCACTGAAGGGGTTAAAGGAAAAAGGCCTTGTACTAAGAAGGGACAAGTACATATGAAAACCAAGGGAGATTGGGTATTTAGGTCACATCTACTCGAAGGGAGTTAAACACAAACCAAGTTTAGAACAGAATATAATTAAAACCTCAACTCATAAAAAAAAGAAAATTTTTCCCGTTTTTCTTGGCATGTGCAAATTTGAAGCTAAATTTCAAAAAGAAATTGCTAATGAATGCTCAGGCATTGCAACCTTTTGTGGAGGGACAGCTGAGTTGGGTGTCCGTGGACATCAGTTCTTGCTATAAGTGTGCAGTGCTAAAATAGATGAATTGCAAGCATGGGGTATCAGTGGGTTTTGCCTTATGAAGGCTGCAGTTTGCTAAACATAAATACTGTGTTATTGAGGTGGAGATGCAAAGTTGAAAGCAGGGCATTACAGTCATCATTGAGCTGACGAGCTCGTGGAAGAAGCACCGACGCGCCAGTGAGAGGTACCTGACCTGATGTGATGTTTGGCAGCCTACTCAGCAAACCCCAAATTTGAAGCCTGTAATCTCAACTGATGACAGTAAAAGAACCAGAAACACATGTCTAGAGATCAGCACCATCTGGGCCAACTCTGGTGAAACACTCGTAAATATTTTAGCAAAGCAAGCAACATGAGACTGCATTTACCATAATGCCAGGGGAGAACCTTGCTGGGAGGTGAAGCGGTGTACTCCCACCTCTGTTCCTATTTAAAAGCACTCCCGTGAGTCATTGAGCTGACGAGCTCGTGGAAGAAGCACCCGTGCTCCAGTGAGAGGTACCTGACCTGATGTGATGTTTGGCAGCCTACTCAGCAAACCCCAACTTTGAAGCCTGTAATCTCCACTGATGACGGTTAAAGAACCAGAAACACATGTCTAGAGATCAGCACCATCTGCTTCAACTCTGGCGAAACAGTCGTAAATATTTTAGCAAAGCAAGAAACATGAGACTGCATTTACCATAATGCCAGGGGTGAACCTTGCTGGGAGGTGAAGCGGTGTGCTCCCACCCCTGTTCCTATCACTGTAACATCATTGATGACAAAACTGAGCATGGCAGGGGCGCAAGTTATAGTTACCTTAGGGCACAAGTTATAGTTACTTGAGATAACTACAGCGAATTTCAGTGTTTTTTAACGGCAAAAATGGTATGTTTGAATTGGCCTTTTCACCTAACTAAAATGTCTCTCTAACCTAAGGTGCAGTGGGTTGTGAGAGTGTTTTCTTTATCTCATTTTTAAGGCTGTTTTTCTTTTTGATCCTGAAGAACCAGAAACCTTATGGGCCTGGCGGCGCAGGGTACGCCTTAATCTCCTGGGTTCTCCTGCTTCAGCTAACAGAGACACGGGGACACTCTGTCGGCGTAAAAGATCAGATTCTATTAGCTGCAGCTAGTACAGTTGTCCTAGAAGTACACACGGTATGTTCTCAGGAGACTGCCACTTCACTCCGTGGCGCACAATCTTTTATAGTACATAGGTGACATATACATTAACGAAGGACACACCTAAAATATACATGAAAAACCAATAAGAATAGTCTGAAAGTAAGTCAGAGCCAATAGAAAGAATTGGAAAACATAAGTATCGAGTAACCCGAAGAAGCCTCTCCTCTAACTGTGTTTGCCACCCCTCCCACAGGTTAAGGTATTAACGTGTCCGCAACTGACTTGCAGGTGGCGAGATACGTTTGTGTGTTTTGGAGGACAGTTGTGAAACGAGAGAATACGAGCAGAGGACAGCGAAGGCCAGAAGATAAGATAAAGTCAGAAGAGAATATTGTGAACCAACAGATAGTTAAGACAGGGATTAGAAAAACCAGACAGGGATTAGTGTACTCGGCCAGTCTCCAACACCAGCTTCGTAAACAGAGGCACAAGGCTATTTTGACACGATATTGCAGGAAAAGCAGAAAAGACTTCGTTCGTCGTGCTGCCTGAGTGAGGGCAACACAAAATGGCAGTGGAGCACAAAATGGAGGCTCAATACGATCGTGATCGAAAATCGAATTTCCTCAGACCCTCCTTTTGCCAGAACTCAGGCAAGATACACAGACTCACGTTAATCTGAGTCGATGTCGATAGCCATGAGGTTATCGAGCTGTTGCTGTAACATCATTCTAATATTCTCTGTTCTTTGTGTCTTGGGTTTTGGGATGCACACAGTAGCACAAAGGTCGCAGATGGCGGGACCACAGTGCTTACAAAGACAACAAGAGAAAATGATGGCTAAAACCATACCAAGGAATGTTAGCACTTTCCAACCCCATTTGGACAGTAGTCCCCAAAACCATCCCAATAACGACCAATCTCCTTCGTCCTGATGAATCGATTCGGAGATTATATGTAATTTAGAGATGGCCTGGTATACTGTCGGAGCATCATCAGGTATATAAATACAGCAACTTGATTTGATCAATTTACAAACTCCACCACGAATAACATCTAAGGCAACTCGGTTCTGCAAAGTCATAAGACGATCCGCCTGTAGTTCCGCTGTAATATTACTCAAAGCTCCTACAGTGATGTCTATGGTAGTCTCTACAACACGAACCAGTTGTCTCATATTCCTGCTGTTTGCCATAGGACCCCAAAAAGGAAGAAATCCTTTAAGGAAGTCTCCTCCCTCTTGTCCTGCTGTGTCTTTGGAATCAATAATTCCTCTGCCATATCTGTTTCTATGAAAATTTGAAGAAGCAGTGTATGTAGGGGGAAGAAGAAAAGCTATATAGCAAGTTCCAGAAAAATCAGTTGGCAACCACGTATAGGCTCTATCGTGACAGATAAAATACGTGCCCTGAGATGGAACTAACGGCGGCGAATTCTGAGATGAGTGGATGTATGTATGGGAACAAAAACTTTTTCTCTGTTCGATGTCAGTATTCTGGCCATTTATTTGCAAACAAAAATTGCCTTGATGAGGTACAGTCCAAATTGGTGGAGATTTTCCCTGTTTAACCTTATCACTAAGGCTAGTGATATAATGAGTGACGTTCCAATTAGTATATGCTTTTCTCTCATCAACAGAAATTTTACTATTTTCCATGATTTTGGCCATAGCTACTATTCCCTTTATAAATGAACTATGACTGAAATCTGGTCCACCAATATAAGAACTGACAGGTCGTTTAAATCGGCTTTGATAAGCGTTAGAGAAAATAACAAAATAAGCCCAAGCAGAACCTTCATAAGAGAATGGAAGGACTAAATATGGCATCCCTTTTTCTGTGGTATGAGGCATTAGTCCACACACCCAACAATCGGTTGTATTAATTACTAATTGGTGTTGGTGTAATAACTGGATAAATGAATTATTGTAATATTCAATTCTTCTAACAAATTCATGTTGAGGAAGTGTATGAAATAGATGCGGAGAGATAGTAGAATAAGAAGGCACAGTAATAGAAGAAGGGACAACTTTTTGCTGCATAGCATGAACAATCCAACCTATACACGCCAACAAAATACACAATAATATAAAAACACAAAGTTATACCACAACGACTGTATATTATTTTACAATAATTGTCTTTCATTTTGTTCTTTCTCTCTCTTTCGCTTAATGTAGTTTCCATCTTCTAAATGGATGCTCACGGCAATCTTCCTTAATCACTTGGTCACGATTGTCTGCCGTCCTATGACACTGCAAGTCCTGCAGGCCTATTGCCACTACTCAGGTCACAACCAAGACTCCTACCGTGACCCTGCAACCGGGATAGAAACTACAGGGAAGAGAGAATCTCAAGTTTTCTTCTTCAATCTAGGTCTTAAATCGTAATGAGCCTTATCAGGTACAGTCTGATCCTGAAACAATGTTCGTGGATTTGTGGTATTCAGACGAAAATGTGGTGGTACAGCTTCTTGGAGAATGTCATCGTTTTCTTTTTCTGACAGTGTTCCATTCAAGCGTGCATCACTAAAAGGTATAAATCGGGGAACCTTCTCGTTTTCAGAGTCACTTATACCCTCACGGACCCACTGATCAAAGGGCAAAGGCAAAGGAACCTTCTTGCAGTGCACGCCGTGGATCCAGTTCTTCTTTCCTTCAACCTTTACTGCTGTACGAGTAGTTAAGAGAACCTGACGGGGTTCTCTCCAGCGAGGCTCCAAATTCTTCGTCCTTTGGAAATTCTTCACACAAACCCAGTCACCTGGTTGGATGGAATGACCTGAGTCTGTGGAGGCCTCTGGCAAAGCGCTCTGAACCTGGTGATGGAGAACACATAATTTAGTTGTGAGGTCGTGTAAATAATCAATCAACATCGGGTATGGTATATCAGAGTACTTTTTAGGGCGAGGGACTCCCCATACATTAGCTGGGCGTCCGAAAACTATCTCATAAGGGCTAAGTCCCAAACGAGAATGCACAGATAAGAGATGACCCAAGTAGGTAACCTCTCGGCGAACATATTGTAGCTTAGAAGGTGAAACCTTATGATTAAGATTGGATAAGTGTCGCAACAATGCAACCGTCACATTCTTACATATATCCTCTGAATCAGCAGCGATTAACAAGTCGTCCATGTACTGAATGAGAGCAGCACTAGACGGCAAGGAAAAAGCATCAAGATGACATTTCAGAGCTTGACTATAAATAGAGGGACTTTCACAATAGCCTTGAGGTGCGCGTTTGAACCGGAAGTTTCGGCCTCCAAGAGAGAAACCAAAAATGTCCCTACTCTCTTCAGCAATGGGAATACTACAGAAAGCATTTTTCAGATCGATAACAGAAAACCAAACCGCTGTAGAAGGTATCATCGTCAACAACGCAGTGATATCTGGGACAACAGGAAACTGTGGTACAACAATTTTGTTTATCTCCCGAAGATCAATTACAAAGCGATAAACAGGAGGCTGAGAAGGATCAGTGCGTTTAAGAACAGGAAGAATAGGGCTATTACATATGTTACCTCTCGTTTCCTCAACCACATCCTTCTGAATCAAATCACGAATGATTTCCAAAAGCGCTCTTTCACCTTCAGTGGAAATTCTATATTGAGGAACGCATGGCAATTCAGCATTGGGTTTGAGAGTAACAACATAAGGTGGGATTTCAAGACAACCAACATCATTTGGACCCGTGGCCCAAAGCGTTGTAGGAAGAGAGAGCAATTCAGGTGGGAATTGATCTTTTGACAAATACATTGGAGAAGTCAGTTTCTGTCCTAAAGTAAGATATACACCAGAAGGAGAGCAATATATTGTTGCATGCAATCTTTTCAATAGATCTAAGCCCAATAGATTCTCGCCGCAACCATTCGTTAAGAGAAGCGGAACTTCTAAATCATAAGGGTCAATTGAAATAGGCAAAGGGCAAGAAACCGGATTACGAACTGGGGCGCCAGAAAAACCTACAGATACATTCGTTAAGCCAGACAAAGGTGCCCCAGGGAGTTTTGAATGAATGATAGAACTTCTCATCGCACCAGTATCTAAAAGAAATGGCTCTGAAACACCCATTGTAGTGACATTAACATAAGGTCCGTTCTGATTTACTGGAATCGACACAACTCCCTCACTTTGTCCATGGCAGTCCTAGTTAACATGAAGACTTTCATTCTCGCCTTCAACATAACAATCCTCATTGTAATACTGTGTAGACTGAGCGTTTTGCTGATCAAAGTAGTTCACGGAATTAGAAGGAGGAAGGGAACGCTGTTCTTGGGTCAACATACCTCGACCTCTACCTCTGTTTGCTGACTGGAGGCCACCACGACCTCGTGGAGCGGATAGTGTCCCATTGCGCTGTAATAAAACCGGACAACTATTCTTAAAATGGCCTTCCTCTCTACAATAGGCACATTGATTAGGACCTAACAAAGGTCGTGGAGTATATGGCTCAGGCTTTTGATACACCCTCTGAAACTGTGGAGGCTGTTGAAACTGGGGCTGAGCATAACGAGGTGGATAAGCCTGTTGCAAGAGAACCTTAGTTTTCAATTCTTTAGTCTTTTTCTCTTGCTTATCTCTTTCTTCTTTATCTCTATTTTCATAATATTGAGCAGTAGCCAATATCTGGGCTGAAGAGGAAACAGCCCATGAACTTTCGGAGTCTTTCAACTTATGCGATAGCTCAGATAGCAAATTAAATACGAACTTATCTACAAATAATCGCTGACCACCCTCTGTAGTCATGTCCTGACCACTGTGATCAATGAATGTCTCCTCGAAACGAGTAAAGAAATCGGAGACACTCTCATCTTTCTTCTGTTTACACGCAGCTAGTTTATCCCAGTTAACTCTCAGGGCAGGCATCATTGTTTTCATTAATGTAATAATCCTACCAGGGAGTTCTGAAATCAAAGCATCAGGCTTCGCACCACCCACTTGGGCTCTATCTGCGGTAATTATAGCATCCCAGTCTCCACCTAATTCTTGAGCATGATTCTCCTTACGAATCCTAGCCCATAATGCTTGTGGGACTACATTCCCCATCAACATATCAATATCTGCTAAATTCATAATACAGGCATCAACAGTCTGTGACAATTCTTTATAATAACCTGCAGGGTTCTTACGAGGATCCGGTAGAGACTGTTTAAGAGCCAAAACTTCAGATCTTTTCCAGGGGACATGTACCCATATTCGCTGGAAGTGAGCAGGAATAGCTTGATTAGCACCTGCTGCTGGAACCTCTTCTCTCCATACCAGAGGAACCTCTCTCATTGGGTAATTTTTCAGTGTCAACCTAACTGAGGGATCGGAGTCAAGAAAAGTCTGTGAGGTAAATAAAGTTCTAAAGGTAACAAGTGTCTTTACAGCGTCCTCAACCTTAGAACCCACAATGAGTCCCTTATCAAAATTAGCCTGAATATCTAACAGACCCTGAGGAACCGAACCCAAGTCCATATCCTCCCAACCTTTAACGAGAGTATCACACATAACATTGAAAACATATCTCTGCATAAGCGCATTCCACTGTGAGAAGGTAGGCATAATGTCGAGTACACTATACTGAGGACCCTTCTCAATCCATTTGCGAGCGAGAGAGTCCAACCTTTCTCGTTCTTCGGAAGCTGGGAACTGACTACGAGACTGTCTTCGAGAAAATGCCGGAGACACATTTAACGCCTCAAAGAAAGGAGATAAAAGACCAGAGACCGTATCTGTGAGTCGTTTACGCATAGACGGAGAATTTGACATAAGGATAGGGGACAAGGTATTAGGCGAACCAACTAAAGAAGAATCAGTAATTACCGGGGGAACAGAGGGCAAAGAAGATGAAGGAAAAGGAGTCGAAGGCAAAGCTGGCAGAGGCGGCAATACTTGAGGGGGCAAATGTGGAAGAGCCGGAGCAAGCGGAGGCGCAACTGGCGGCTGAGCAGGCTATAACAACGGGGATGCATTAGCACCTTGTACATAGGGCGGAGGCAATCTCAATAGGTGTGACATCAAGGGATCTTCCTCTAAATGCTTTCTTTTATCAGAAGGGGAAGCTGGCAACATCGGATAGCATTTATCTATCGCCATACGATGCTGTCTCTCTGAAATTTCCATCGCATTGTTAACTTCATCATCTTTAAATTGCTGGGCAGCCTGTATAATTGTCATACCCTGTGCTTTCCTATCTCATTTTTCTTGCTTAATTTTTCTCTGTTTGGCTTCCTTACGCCAAAGGCGGAAAGAGTCAAACATTGCCGGCCGGGCTTTTCTTTTGAATAAAATAGTTTACAAATTATCTAGTATGTCTACCATTTTCTGGCCATTTTAAAACACCATCATTCTTCGTGTATCGAATCCATGTCTCGTTAAAGGCAATGGGGCCAACAACATGTTTAGAATAGAGCTCATAAGTGGGAGTTCCAACCAAAGGAATCGGACAAGAGTCCTCCAACCGGGAATCCCTATTACAACCAAAGCAACAAAGTTTCTTAAACTTAGTCAGACCAGGCATCGTTATTTCACTGGACTGTTCACAAACATCAAGGGGGTTAACTCAATTAACACAGCACAAATGTACTTACCCCTCGTCTTCGGTTATTGCAATACCCGAATCAAAGACCCAAAGAACCTAAGAACCAAAGAACCAAAGAACCAAATGTGGGAGCGACCCACCAATACTTAACTAAGATGTCTTCTTACACCAACAGAGGCCCGTCTATCGTCTCGCTTTACCATACATCACCAAAAAGAGGGCCAAGGCAGGGCAGCAGTCAGGGCAGCAGTCATAAGTAGCAGTCAGGAAGGAGTAACCACGCTGCAAAAGACCTTCGGACCACTTTCGACATACAGGGGTCGCTTGACGTGGTTCGAAATTCCTCCAGAATTTTCTTGCGGGGTTCCTTACGACCTTCAGGCAGAACCACTACCTCTGAAGCCGCCCCACGTTGGGCGCCATTTGAAGAACCAGAAACCTTATGGGCCTGGCGGCGCAGGGTACGCCTTAATCTCCTGGGTTCTCCTGCTTCAGCTAACAGAGACACGGGGACACTCTATCGGCGTAAAAGATCAGATTTTATTAGCTGCAGCTAGTACAGTTGTCCTAGAAGTACACACGGTATGTTCTCAGAAGACTGCCACTTCACTCCGTGGCGCACAATCTTTTATAGTACATAGGTGACATATACATTAACGAAGGACACACCTAAAATATACATGAAAAACCAATAAGAATAGTCTGAAAGTAAGTCAGAGCCAATAGAAAGAATTGGAAAACATAAGTATCGAGTAACCCGAAGAAGCCTCTCCTCTAACTGTATTTGCCACCCCTCCCACAGGTTAAGGTATTAACGTGTCCGCAACTGACTTGCAGGTGGCGAGATACGCTTGTGTGTTTTGGAGGACAGTTGTGAAACGAGAGAATACGAGCAGAGGACAGCAAAGGCCAGAAGATAAGATAAAGTCAGAAGAGAATAGTGTGAACCAACAGATAGTTAAGACAGGGATTAGAAAAACCAGACAGGGATTAGTGTACTCGGCCAGTCTCCAACACCAGCTTCGTAAACAGAGGCACAAGGCTATTTTGACACGATATTGCAGGAAAAGCAGAAAAGACTTCGTTTGTCGTGCTGCCTGAGTGAGGGCAACACAAAATGGCGGCGGAGCACAAAATGGAGGCTCAATACGATCGTGATCGAAAATCGAATTTCCTCGTCCTGCTGTCTCTCTTTGTAACTGTTTTCCTGTCTTTCTCTTCCTTCTCCTTTCACTACTTTTCTCTTTCTTGCTCAAAGTCCTTATCGTCAACAAGCATTGAAAATGCAATAGGTCTCGCCTTTAATTAAGTTAAAGCCATTTGTTTTGCTGATGGTATTGTATAGCAAAGCAAATCACTTTAACTTAATTAAAAGTGAGACCTATTGCATTTGTAATGCTTGTTCACATTAGCATCGACTTTTTCCATATTAACACTCCTGTCCACCCTTCCCACAGCCCTTGCTCAGACACACACAGCCAGCCAACAAAACCCCCTAAATTCACCATCAACCTTTCACAGAGAGAAGCAGACCTTCATCCTACCAAGTTCGATAAAGTAATAGTAGGTTGTTGCAATCACACTTAGTCTGGGTAATACACAAACAATTTCTATGAGATCCAATAAGACCGGGCAGCGTAGAATGAAACAGATCGCGGTGAGCAAAGAAAGCTCATGCAAGTACAATTCTATCACACGCATGACCAGAGATATGACAGACTAATGGACGAACGCTTAAAACCTATCAGTTAGGCGAGGCCCTCATACCGCACATTATTTTACCTTGAGGACTATTATTCTCAGGCCAGCCTCTCTGAAATACAGCATCGGATACAGCCGAGAGTGTTACGAATACATATTTTTCGGTGTCCACATTGTTAACTGATATTTGCTCCTTTATGTTTTTCTGTTTTGTTGCTTTAATACCTCAGACTAAGCCATTTGGTTTTAATGTCCCCTAGGGTTTTAATATTTGCTTCGATCGGGGGCCTGATGCAAGTGGGGGAGCAGCCTGGCCTTTGCTCGGACAGCGCTCAGGGCGGAACCAACTTTAATGGGTCTGTGTGTCAAACATTTGCAGGGAAGGGAAATTTTAAGTTGCGCCATAAAAATAAAAAAAATAAAAATTTGGATGCCATCAGGCTTCAGAAACGGTTCAAACAAATGTAGTTGGATAATTCGGAGGGACACTGCTGCAGACAGACCCTGCACCGCTCTGGAGGTCGCCGCCCTGGGCGTTGGCCCAGATCACACACGCTGAAGGTCGGCCCAGGATCCGTAGAAGCCAGGGTTTTGCCGAGTTCGCAAGTGTACGATCGAAATGACAACGCAGGTCTGCAGTGTCGGGAGAGCCCCCCATGGGGCCTGGTTGAGCAAGCAGGCTCAGAAGTTGCCAAGCCGCCTCTTCTCAGATGCAGGTATGGTCAAGATGAATGGCTCCTGACACTTGTTTAGCACAAGCCATCATTTTGGATACACTGGTGCGTGGGGATCAGCAGTGTGTTGAGAGGGGGCCGGACTGGTTTCAGTTTCTGGGGATCACACAATCCATCAAGGGCCCCTGGAGACCAGCTTCAGAGCAGACCGCTGCCTTCTCCAGTCTGGGCTATAACTGACAGTCACATGAGCCTCTCAGAGGCTGCGCCCTTAAGAAATAGAGCTGCACCAGAGCATTCAGAGATGGAGACTGCTTCAGTGCATGGCAAGCTGTACCCTACTGTTGTATAAATTTGACTCGGCCTGTGAAGCCCCAATGGTACCGGAAACATCTCACTAGGAAGAGGTGTTCAGCGTTTACACTTCTGAGGTCAAGGCCCTTAAAGTCTAACCCTGGCTTTTTCACTTAGCCAACTTGGTTGATCCTGGGCAGATCACGTCACAACAACATGCTTTAATTTTCTCATCTGCCAAAACAGTATTCTTTAGTCAGCCTGGATGTCAGTCTAGAGTGCGGCGGGAAACAATGAGCGGACATTTCCGCTTTCATTTGCTCCGTGAATGCCCGGAGACAATTACCGATAAATCAACATTAGAATGCCCTCTGCCCCCATAAGGCACGGCTTCGCCTTCCACTCGTCATCATTTTACAGATTCCTAAGAAAGGCCCCGTCAGAAAAGAGCAGCAGTTTCCAGTGGAAAACAAGCACGGTCCACTTTCACTTTCGTCAGTTGTGAAAGCTTACTTGTCTTTATGGGGCCATCTGTTTGAAACACATGGCCCCATAAAGATAAGAAAGCTTTCACGACGCACGGAAGTCAGACGAGCCCGTCCAAATGGGACAGCTCAAAAAGTCAAACGAAAACATCACTACCAGCTCTTTTCCAATGGCTGGTCACCATTTAACATAAACGGTGACGCCAGCCAATGGAAAAGAGGGGCGGGGCTTAAAGCCCTTTACAGAAAATACTTAAGAATATTAAATCTCGCCAGCGAGACTGCGCATGTGCGCAGCTCACGCCAGCCGAGACCTAAAAATGAGTACCACTGCCAACCATCTGCAACCACATGCATAAATTGAGCACTACCTGCGCAGTGCATTTTGATACCTTTTACAAATCCAGCATTGAGCACCAGTCCATCTGCAACATTACCCAACCGCCCTGAACTTGATTTGAAGCCCACCCTATAAAGACAAAGATGGGAATCACCAGCCATAATTAGACCCTCGTTTTTCATATCTTTTTTTCGTTTCCGTAAAAGGAGGAACGCTGTCGATTTATCCTGCCATGCAAAGATGCTATTTGTAATTGTTGCTATTTTTGATCAGAGGAGCCACCAGACATGAACCCAGAAGCTTCCTGCACAGCCCCCTTCTTAGACTGCATCCTATATTTATGTACATTCATGAGCAGGTCCTTTATAATACTGGCTGTCATTGTCTCAGTAATGGCTCCCCACCAGTTATTCCATAAACGCTCAGCGGACGCACACAGCATATCCTGAATCTCTCTGCAAAGCAGCCGCAGTTTAGGATGAATAAATAACCATAAGAGATGTAACGTTTAAATGTTTCTTATTGGATGCACCGGATATAAAAAAGAAAATCAATAAAGTATGTTTAAAAAAAAAAAGAAAATAGAGACGCGCTACGGAGTGTCACCATTTCCGAAGTTCTCTGACATTTTGAAAGAGATCTCAATCTACAGAGATGGAGGCTGAAGGTCTACAGGTTCCACCTAAAAGAACCCCTCGAGAACCCATCACTGGTGCTGGAGCCAGAGACCAGGTGACTGAGATCAGGGCCGGACGGGCCTTTTATTCCATCGGGCCTTTTATTCCACCGGGCATTTCCCCGACGGGTTGCAGCCCCTGGAGCTCGGTTTGTAGGGCATGGGGCCACGTCTGGTGTCTCTGTCACTTTCCCCTGTTCCCCGAGGTTAATTTCGCCAGGCACAGGGAGGCTGAGAGATAGAAAGAGGCATGAGAGAGAGGGAGGAATAAGATAGAGAGAAAGCGATCAGAGGAGAAGAGAGAGAGAGAGAGAGGTGAGAGAGAGAAAATGTAAAAATGGAAAGAGATTGTGCTTGGCGATGAAGGGAGTGGGCTGATTTGATCATTTTTGCCAGGGTGTCAGAGATCCGGTCTGATGTCTTAAAACTAAACTTCACTCACACACTCCACTGAGGCCATTGGCTTGATGTCCAGTCGCTAGGCCTTCGCTTGACTCTGGTTGATATGCACATACTATATATATTAACTGTAGAATATCCTATAGGGCTGGACCAATAGTTATGCATGCTTTCCATGGTACTCTCCCTTCATATATAATTATTTGATTAATAAAAATGCCCTAGATCCAAATTCACCTGCCTACTAGCTTAATTTATGAAATAATGGTATTTTGGGTGGTGTCATGTTGCATACCCTCCGATATCGGGGAAAAAACCCTTACACCCCAAGAGTATTTGTCAAAGCAGTGAAAGAAAGAATAAATACAATGAGAATAACTCAAGGGTATTATCATTGTATTTGCTCCTGCTGCACAGCTTGGTGGGGCAGGCGGGGCGGGGCTGCTCTGCTCTCAGTGCAGAGAAGGAGGGGTTTGCCCACTCCTACGTGCACATGACTGTTTGGCCAGGACTCTTGGGCCAGTCAAACAGTTCACATGTTCTCAGTGCAGGCTGCATTACAGCCTGCGTGGAGAACATGCCCAGGCCCCTATTCCCTGGCTGAGCGCCGATCCACGGTGCTCAGATCAATCACAATGCTGCAATGTAGCGTTGTGATTGGCTTAGGGGAGGGAGCCTGGCTGCTTCCTGTTCTGGCCCCGGAGAGGAGAGACTGAGACAACGTGGTAGAGTACGGAAGAGCCACAAGGAGATACGTTTTTTCTTATTATTTACATCACCCCTCCCCCGGCCCACCCCGCCACTCCGACTCCGTGCCGGCCGCTACTGGTGAGTAGAGCATAATGACATTAGGAACACCCGATCCGCTTTGGAAGATATGCCTCATAACTCTCTAAAACAGGCTTCCCTCAAGAGTAGCTAGTGAACCACTAGTTGCTCTCCAACTACCTGTCAATAGCTCTCCTGTGTGCATACTAGCCTTCTAAATTGGAACTTTTTGCTTGATTAAATTAACATATGTATGACAAAATGTTGTATTCCAAGACTGAAATGTGTGTATTCTCAGAACTCATATGCCGATGTTTGGAAAAAAAATGGCTACATTTCCAAAATATTTAAAGGTAATTTTTGAGTGATAAATCATGTGCGGAGACTTATTACTAATATGATTACTTTTGCGCCAGGGGCACTGTAGCTGGCATGTATTACCTACATATGGGCATTCCAAATCGACGAAGCCTTTTTTACATTACTGCTGGCAACCGCCCTGATGCACTGAGGTTATCGCCGCTGATAATCGTGGACATGGTGGTCACTAGTGTAATCTTCTCTGATGTGGTTTCTATTACAACACTAATATTAATAGCTGGCGATTATTTTTGTTTGAGATAAGTGGCTCTTAATAGTCAAAGGGTTGGAGACCCCTGCTCTAAAAACTGTAGACCTGTTTACTGGGTAGGAGATTATCCTTACAGAAAAGCCGATGCCACGTTCCCATCACCACTCCTTACTTCTTTTGAATTAAGTGAGCCAGGTGTTATTGAGATGTTAGACAAGACTGGTGGCCCCGTGGCCTAAAGGAACCAGTGACCATGATAACAGGTTAGAATCCCCAAACCCATTCAGCCTTTCATCCTTCTGAGGTTGATAAGATGGGCATCATTGATCTGGCAAACAATAAAGCTCACAAAATATTTCTCAAATGCTTTGCTAGTGACTACAGACTGAAAGATAATAAACGAGAAAAGGTAAAATAATAAAACCTGTAGCACAGATGCCACACAGCAACCTATAGGAGCTATAGATGTCGGCACAAAATGCCCTCACAGAGTCAGAGGTGGTTCGACTGCTCTTTCAGAGCTCTTAAGCACGTAGCTAATCTACACACCGGAGAGGCGCGGGATCACCAAGGTATATTCCTGGTCTCTATGATATTTACCAGCCAAGTGCCAGCTCCATTTAATAGCACTAGCAGAAACCAAATTACGGTTCTAACAAAGGCAGAGCATTGTTGCAAATACTTCAAGAAAAGAGACCTTTGAAAATAAGCACCGAGTTGTCTAGGGGAGTGCGGACATGGCAGATAAGAGCGAAAAAAACAGAACTCACCTTCTTCGTCTACCAGCGGTTCGGAACTGGGTACAACCTCCAAGGTGATGGGGCAAGTGTGGGCTTGAGAACATCTCTACCTTTGGCAAGTTACTTGAGGAAGAGCGCTTTAGACAAAGAGCCCGATTCACCAATGTAAACATACGCATGGGTTGGGGACATGCCTGAATAAATCCCGTTAACCTCACCACCCTAGGAGTGTCGGCTTCTCCCTTGGAGTGAAAGGATAACAGCTTCTGTTTCCTGTCCACTACCTTGCATCTGAATGTAAGGCTGTGCACTTTGTCTGAAGTTATTAAAAGTATAATTATAAAATTACATTATAGTTAGGTGTGATAAATTTAATCTGATATTCTTAGAAATTGACAGAAAAAAACAATAATTAAACTGATGTTTTAGTTAGGTGAATATGTCAATGCTAACATAACGGTTTCAACCGAAAAAAAACACACAACTCCAACAATTATAGTATAACTTGCACCCCGCCATGCACTGCTTATGACCAGAGCCACTGGAATTATGTGGTAGGGTTGAGTAAATTATGCAACAAGAAAAGGCAAATTATGCAGCACAATGTGGCACATTTTGTAATAGTATTACTTCATTATTTTGTCATTTTTAGTTCTGGGTTCTAAGCGGCTCGCATGCGCTTGAAAATAGACCTGTTGTATGTACTTTGTGGCCTTTAGCCCACCCATAGGCTTGCCATTTGCCAGCACCTTCGTTGCTCCATTATTCGCTTTCCCCATTTGCCCATGACATGCATGCGTCTTGCCTCTTCCTGACTTTAGCCCTCCCCTAGAGGAGTGACCAATTACTGCTATACATACACAGGGGCCATTTTAAGGCATTGTTTTGGGACTCATTTTTTATTACATTAAGAGCGCTTCTACTGTTTTTATTCGCTATTCTTTGTTTTCTGCTTGTGCGGCCTCTTTATTTCTTGTTGCCTCCCGCAATCCCTCTATGTTGCTTTCTCATCCCCATTCTTTCACTGTCTGTTGTTGCATCCTCTCTCTCTCTCTCCCACTAGTTTTTTTTTGTTGCACTTTTCTTATAGCGCTAGCTCAACCCCAAAGGGATTGGAGGACCTTAATAGGCACCAGTTACATTACACAAGGATACATTCAGTTCTTGGTAGCCCTGTGGAGATTAAGTGATTTGTCCACAATCACAAGATGTTGAACAGATTCTGAGAGGAACCTGATTCCCCAGCTACAAAGTCGGCAGCTCTGCGTGCCATATCCTCTCTCCAGCAGTTGGACAATGATAAGTACAGACCTAAGGACAGCATGCCTTGCTCTGTTTAATAAACTATGCCCCAGGGCAGGAGCCACTCCATGGGCCCCAAGTGAGAGTGCTGCTGCTTGTCCAGGGAGATGGCGAAACTTGCTCCTCGATGATGTCGGCCTTGTGATGGTCTCCAATGGTGGTCAGTCCCCGCTGCGCCCAAGTCTCCAACCTCTGCCAATTGCCCCGTGTGGTAGGGCCCTGCACATCTGTTATGGTATTTCCGGCGCATAGGGGCTCTTAATAGAAGCCCTCCGCAAATACCTGTTCCAGCATTTTGCACTGTGACAAATTCTAGGATGAGGGACATATGTCCGATTAGAAGCCGCAGTACTATGCGGGACAGCACCATCAGGGGCCCCAAAACTGCTCTGAGTTCCTACTCTCCTCTAGTGGCCCTCGCTACCCATTGTGTGGGCCATTGGAATTGGGCTGCTAAATAATAAGTCTCATAGTCTGGGTCCGCTAGACCTCCCTCCGCTCAAGGGCGCGTAGGTGTACTGAGGGCTAACCTGCGCCTACCCTTCTCCCACAAGAAAGCAGTGACCATTGCACGGAGCTGCTTGAGGTAGGGTGCTGGGATCCAGATCAGCAGGGTCCCAAAGAGATATAGGAGCCGCGGAAGGGTCACCATTTTGAGCAGTGCCACCCGGCCTGCTACTGAGAGCGGTAGGTAACCCCACAATTCAAAGTTAGCCTTTGCCCCCCTGATGGCCTTCCCAATATTACCTTCAAGAATATCCTCTTGTCCGTGATAGATAAGAGTGCCCAGGTAGGGCAAGCATCTGTCCTCCCAATTCACTCCCTCCGTGCACTTTTGGCCCATTCTATCTCTGCGCGCCGGGAATAGGCATGATTTGGACCAATTCACTTTTAATCCTGCCACTCTGCTGAGACCGTGGAGCTGGCATTTTGCTCCCCATTAAGGCCTCTCCCGAATCAGCAGGAAGAGCAGCAGATCATCCGCTTAAAGTGCAATACGATGCATCTGTCCATGGATGTCCAACCCCCGGGACGCTCACCCCGATCTAGAATGCGCCGCAAAAGGTTCCATCGCCAGAGCAAACAACAGCGGGGAGAGGGGACACCCCTGTCGTGTACCCCATCCCACCCTACATGCTTCCGAGATCACTCCCCCAGTCCTGACTCTGGGGGTGGAGTCAGCGTACAAGAGAGCTGTCCACTTCACAAACTCGAGACGTTCCCTCCCTCCTGAAGAGGAGCCAGGGCTGGTCTGACTGTGTGACACCACTGTCTGCAACACCTTACGTCATTCAAGGCTGAGTTCCCTGGGCGAAGGCACCTTGGAGCCCCTCTCATGGCCACGAGTACTCCGCTGCGGGGTCCCTGAAGTTGAAGCAGGTCAATCCATTAAGCTGTGGGTTTCTAGCCAGTCCCAAACTTCTTGTGGTGAATTGAAGAAGTGCACTCCCGCTGGGTTCGTCACCCTAAGGCGAGCGGGAAAAAGCATTGCGTAGGACAGGTTCAGTTTGCGCAGTTTAGCCTTGACAGCAGCGAATGAGGCCATGCTTCGTTGTACTTCCCTCGTGAAGTCTGGGAAGATAATGACAGGACTATTGTCGATGCGGAGAGTTAGTTTTTGTCGAGCACATTGTAAGATGTGGTCTCTATCTCGGAAGTGTAATAGTCTAGCCACCACTGGTCGGGGAGGAGCTCCTGGTTTTGGCAGCCTAGCTGGTACTCTATGAGCCCGCTCCAGGGCATAAAAGGGCGACAGGCCTGTTGGAGCCACCTCAGCTCGGGGCCAGTCTTCTAAGTAGCTGACCATTTCGGTCCCTCTGTTTTTTCTGGTATCCTGATAACGCGGATATTGTTCACCCGTGATCTCCCTTCACTGTCCTCAGCACGCAGCTCTAGGGTTTTCACCTTGGTTTCCACGGCAGAAAGAGATTGGCGCATCCCCTGTACTTCATCCGGCAGGCCGCATAATTCTTTTTCATTGCTTGTTACTCTGTCTTTGAACTTGCGGTGATCGTCTTTGAGTAAGCTGAGGTCTGTGCCGATAGCATCTATCTTTCCCTCTAGCGCCTCTCTGGAGGCCGTTATGGCTAGCATTATGTCAGTTAATATAGGTTTTCGGAAGGGCAACTCTCCACTTGTTTCGGGCACATCCTCTTCAGAGTGGGGTCCAGGGACATCCACACTAAGAGCAGTGAAGCCTCGCTTTTTTGTGGTCTCCCCATCTCGGAACTATTGCGTGCAGAATTGGCGTCTGAGGGAGCTCAGTGTCCCCTAGAAGTAGCGCATCTGAACACCTCCAATTGCGCTAGGCCGCCTCTCATCCATCGCGCTCCTGCAGCCCAGAGAGCCTTTGCCGGCCTCGCCACAAGTGATCTTTCCCACTTCCTGTGGTGCGAGCCAAGAGGTCTCACCAAAACAAAACACCGATCAGCAGTCCGCCGTTCCCACAAGTATTCTCCAATACTTGAACAGCGCAGCACTTCGCAGCCTCTCCCCTCAGCTTCGTCTCTGAAGTGTGTAACAGGCCCAGTAGTCGGCACTAGTGTTCTTCTCTGTTGCGACGCCACTTGGTCACCACTCACCCCAGGTATGCCTCCAGAAAGCCAGCAAATCATCCCCCGGACATCCGTTACGTAGGCGCTATATCGAGGTGCTCCTATGCGGGGCCGCTATCATTGGACACTCTCTGTTCTCGTCAGGGGTCCGGAAAAGGAAGCGCCTGTTCATCTCATACTTCCTTCAGCCCTGTAGTAGTGCATGTGTCCCCGCTTCGCACACTCCCCTCCACAGTGGTTGTCCCCGGGCTCCGCGTTAAATGAGGGCCAGTCAAAATGAGGTATCGGACTCTGGCGATGTGTGGTGTGGGACGGGTTTCAGTCCCTGAGGGTCACAACGACCTCCGTCCCAGAGATCGCGCCAAGAGGAGACAAACCGGTACAGTCAGGGGAGCCCGGCACCAGCTGTCCTGGTACGTTGTTCACAGGAGGGGCAGCTGTGGGCTCATCACAAGCAGGCCGCCAGTTAATTCGGCCGAGATCTCAGGACGCTCTCAACCCGGCTGCCATTTTGTGACTAGGACCGGGGCAGGGTGGGGGGTCAGCGCTGCGGGTCGATATAGTGTTCTAAAGGCTCTCCAACCCCTCCTCACCTCCTCAGGAGCGCTCCACAGTTCGCCAGGCAGCTCAGGCGAGTGCACCTGGACCTAGTCGTCCGATCTTCCCATAGGTCGGGAACCACAGGAGCAGTAAGGTCACGGCCGCCATCTTTTTTGTGCCTGGACCGCCGAGAGGACAACCGCCAGTTCACCCTCGCAGATGGCAGTAATTGTGGCGCAGTGCACCGCCGGGTCCGGCAGTCACGGTTCAGAAGGCTTTTGTGCAGGTTGCGGCTCCCCCCCGCTATGTCAGGAGATCAGGATTTTTTTAAAACAGGGACACGGCGGTTGGAGCTCCTCAGCTCGCGTCCGTCTCCATCGGCTGCTGGCCACGCCTCCCCTGCAGTGACCTGCAATTCATGAGCTGAAATCACAGCTGGCTCAGGCTTTCATCGATCTGAGGTTAGTAAATTTACACCTGTTATTTACAGTGCTTAGAGACAGCAGATGTGCAGTATGAAGCGCTACATTAAAACAAGTTCCTTTTCCAAGCAGGGTAGATTGAGGAGGGCCGTAGTCACCAAGGAGTGAGGTACATGTGCTTAGTGCCTGCGCTGGACCTCTCCCAGATGTCTCTCTGGTGTGTTAGGAGATGCCTGCACAGATGTGCTGTTATAGAATAAACTGCAGCATGGTCAGTGGGACCAGTGCATGGGCCACTCCATGTGTCCCAAGTGAGAGTGCCGCTGCTTGTCCAGGGTGATGGTGAGACTTCCTCCTCGATGACGTGGGCCTTGTGATGCTATGGCGAGGCCTTCGCTTCGCCACACAACTTTTGCAGTAAATAGAAACCGGTTAGCTTATGTGAGGCAAAGCGTGGAGAACACTGTGCTAAGGGGGCCGAACGCTTTCCCAGCTCATCACTCTCAGTCTCTTGTTTTTCTCACCCTGACACCGCTCCCTAATATGCTCTGTTCTGCAGGGTACCACAAAGCTGCTGCCACCCATTGTGTTGAATTCAGGAGGACAGCTATCAATAATGTGGCAGGTGCAGTAGCAACAGGGCCAAATGTTGGGAGGGGTCCATTGCACACCTGTTGTGCCTCTTTTACTACCCTACCAATGAAAGAGCGGTGGGGATATTTTAACTGTTTCCATTCATGCCCTTGCTTCCCCAGTGGGTGAATCTGTACCATGTCACTCAGAGCTACCTGTTTGTATGCCTCCAGACAACAACTACATGTTGCTTTACCTTAACTGCCACAGATGACGTCTAAGGTTACATGTGCACTCCACAGATCCATGATCAATATTCTAATGCTGGCCAAAGGGCAGCAAGTCCAAGGAACAAGAAAAGTCCAAAACTTTTACTTTTTGAGTTAGTCGAAGTGCTGCTCAAAGGAGTCCATGTCAGTAAAATGAAAAACAAGACCTCCTTGCACAGGCAGAAAGGTCTAAAACTGGGTGCAAACCAATGGTTGCTTAAGCCTTTTCTTCTTGTCTTCAAAGGTTTGACGCTATAGGACTTGGGTGTATACTCTGGTTTTGAAGACTGATTTCTATTTGGCAGAGAAGAGAACTGTCATGCTAGGAGTATGATGCTCAGCTGTTGCACTAACTATTATATTAAGTTTATTATGTTACATTCAATGCTCGGCCAAAGCCCTGCTGCCAGACAACGAACAGCTCACAGAGCAGAGTCAGGATGTAAGTAAGCATGAAAAAGAAACGTTGGCAAAGCCAATGGGTTTCCCCTACATGAGGTATCAAATTTGTAAATGTTTTAGACATGTTGCACATGGCTCAAGCATTGAAAAAGCAGTATGTCCCATAGGCGAGACGCATTGGCTTTTTGTCCAATGCTTGAGTCATGTACTGTTAGCCTCTGTGTTCCTCATATTTCTAGGAATGTTTCATTAGCTTAGTTGTTATTTCGCACCTAAAAAGACAAATTTGTCTGTCTCTTTCAGTGTAATTCAACCAAATAGTTTCACTTGACCAATCCATTACTCCTAAGATTTGTGTCTCCCTGTTACTTTCTTTTTGCAGTTCAATGTTTGATGGTTACCCCACGCATGTTCTTTTTAACATGTGTTCTTATTTAAGACACAACACTGTCACACTAACCTCACTTAAGAGACCCAATACTGCTAAAAGACATTCACGTTGACAACGCCAATATTTCGTGGCTCTAACATTGCCACGACCTATTGGCTTTACCAATGCTTGTTAAACTTGGAAACATTGTATGGGCAGTGGTTGCACCTCAGTAGTACCAGTTTAACACCCAAATATAGCAATAAGCAACAAAAAGGTGATCAGTCCAACTTTGCAAAGGGCCTTCTACTGCATGGCAACATGTATTGCTGCATTTTTAGTAACTTTTGAACTGTTTGAGCTAGAAACTAATTTTTTTGTTAAAATCTGCAGATCATGTGCCAGATTATGCATCATGTGGCAAATGCTGGAAATCTATAACTATGCGAAAATCGCAGCAGCCGCACAATACCAGAGGGCCACTTATCAATCAATCAATCAATCAATCAATCAATCAATCAATCAATCATAGGTTTATTAAGCGCGACTACTCACCCGTAAGGGTCTCAAGGCGCTGTGGGTGGGGGGGGGGGCAGTCCACAGGGAAGGGGTCCGTCGAAGAGCCATGTCTTGAGGTTTCTTACGAAGATGGGAAGCTCTGCTGTTTGTCTGAGGTGGAGCGGGAGGGCGTTCCACGCCTTGGCCGCGAGGAAGGAGAAGGAGCGGCCTCCCGATCTCGTTCTTCTGGTGCGTGGGACCATGGCGAAGGAGAGCTGGGCTGATCGCAGGGTTCTCTGGGGTGCGTAGAATTGGAGTTGGATGTTCAGGTATACTGGTCCGGTGTCGTGGAGGGCTTTGTGTGCGTGGGTGAGCATCTTGAAGGTGACTTGTGCCTCGATGGGGAGCCAGTGCAGTGTGCGTAGGTGCTGGGAGATGTGGCTGTGTTTGGGCAGGTTGAGAACCAGTCTTGCGGCGGCGTTCTGGATGTTCTGTAACTTGCGGGTGAGGTTTATTACAGCGTAGAGTGTGTTGCCGTAGTCAAGTATGCTGGTGATCAGGGCGTGAGTGGCTGTTTTTCTGTGTTCAAGGGGGATCCATTTGAAGGTCTTGCGTAGGAGGCGGAGGGTGTGGAAGCAGGAGGATGTGACCGCGTTGACCTGGCGGTCCATTTTGAGCTCGGAGTCCAGGATGATTCCTAGGTTGCGTGCGTGGTCCATGGGGGGGGGGGTGGGCTTCCGAGGGCGGCCTCCAGGTGTCGTTCCACGCATTGGGGTTGGGTCCCATGATGAGGATTTCCGTCTTGTTGGTGTTTAGTTGCAGGCAGCTGTTTTTCATCCATTTGGCTACGGCTTCCATGCCCTCTCGAAAGTTGTGTCTGGTGATGTCATGTTCGCTGGCTAGGGAGAGGATGAGTTGGGTGTCGTCTGCGTATGACACTATGTTGAGTCCGTAGGTTTTGACGATGGGGGCGAGTGGTGCCATGTAGATGTTGAAGAGCGTCGGGCTGAGGGAGGACCCCTGAGGGACGGCGCAGGTCGTTGGACTGGGGTATGATAAGAAAGGGGGGAGCCTGACTCGCTGCATTCTGCCGGAGAGGAAGGATCTGATCCAGTCGAGGGCCTTGTCCTGTATCCTTGCGTCGTGAAGTCTGCATATTAGGGTGCGGTGGGAGACCGTGTCGAAAGCCGCTAAGAGGTCGAGGAGGATGAGGGCTACTGTTTCTCCTTTGTTCAGTAGGGTGCGGATGTCGTCTGTAGCGGTGAGGAGTGCGGTTTCCGTGCTGTGTTTTTTCTGAAGCCGGACTGGGAGGAGTTGAGGATGTCATGCTCTTTGATGAAAGCAGCGAGTTGGCTGTTGATGTCTTTCTCAATGACTTTCGCCGGGAACAGGAACAGGGAGATGGGTCTGTAGTTTTTGAGGTCGGTGGGGTCAGCCGAGGGTTTCTTCATTAGGGGACTGCCTTCGGTGTGTTTCAAGTCCTCGGGGCAAGAAGCAGACGCTAGGGAGTGGTTGATGGTGTGCCGGAGCATGGGTGCGATGGTGTCGGCGGCTCTGTCGAAGATGTGGTGGGGGCATGGGTACGTGGGGGCCCCAGAGTTGATTGACTTCATGGTCTTCAGAGTGTCTTCTGTGGTGAGGGCTGTCCATCTGTCTATCGTTGGTTTCCGGGTGTCGAGGGTGGTTGTTGGAGGTTCTATGTGTTGGTTGCCGTCGTTGAAATTGTTGTAGATACTCTTTATTTTGTGGTGGAAGAAGGTGTTGAGTTTGTCGCAGAGTTCTTGGGAGGGAGGGATGTCAGTCTATTCACTGGTGGGTTGGGCAAACTCCTTGATGATGTTGAAGAGTTCTTTGCTGTTGTGTGCGTGTGTGGAGATTCTGTCTTCCAGTGCTTTTTTCCTCAATTTTCTGATAAGTTGGTGGTAGGCGTTGGTGGCAGCTCTGAAGTTGGTGTGGGATTCAGTGGCTTTGGTGTTTCTTCAGTCTTTCTCGAGGCAGCGGCAGGTGCATCTGGACTCTCGAAGTTCGGTGGTGAACCATCTGGCTTTCTTGGCGTGTGTGTTGTTGATTTTCTTGAGGGGGGCTATGGTGTTGGTGCTGTCGGAGATCCATCTGTGCAGGGTTCGGGCTGCTGTGTTGGGGTCGTTGTTTTCTGCGGTGGTTGGGGTGGAGTTGCTGAGGGAGGAGGTGAGCTGGACGTCGGTGATTCTGGTCCAGTTTCCTCATAGGGGCAGTTGCTGGTGTCTGTGGCTGGTCGGTGTTTTGAAGGAGAAATGGATGCATTGGTGGTCGGTCCATGGGAGTTTGGTGGGGTGGCTTAAGGTGACGGCGTTTCCTGTAGTGAAGAGGGGGTCGAGGGTGTGTCCTGCTGATTGCGTTGGTTCGGTCACGGTTTGGCGGAGTCCAATGTTGTGGAGGTTGTCCAGGAGGGATGTGGTGTTGGGGTCCAGCTGGCTGTCGATGTGGAAGTTGAGGTCTTCCAGTAGGGTGTAGTTGGTGGATGCGATGGCATGCGGGGAGATGATATCCGTGATGGAGTTAGTGAAAGGTCCGTAAGGTCCAGGGGGACGGTAGATGAGGGTTCCTTGGAGGGTGGTGGTGGGGTTGGTCTGTATCTTGAGGTGCAGATGTCCCATCATGTCTGTGGGCTCGTCAGGTAGAGTGCTCATGTGGAGGGTGGATTTGTGGACGATGGCGATTCATACTCCCGGGCTGACGTGGGGGTCTTTCCTCGTGATCTTGTATCCTTGGGGAATGGCGATGGCGATGTCCGGTCCTGAGGTGGCGTTGGTCCAGGTTTCGGTAAAAAATGCTATGTCCGGGGTGGTGCTGTCATGGAGCTCCCAGATTTTGGTGACATGCTTGTGGAGGGATCGGACGTTGAGGAGGATGCACTGCAGGGTCTTTAGTTTGGTTACGTTGACCTCACAAGTTACATCACTCATGACATATTCTATGGCATCGTTTATGATTTCACTCATGACATCGCTAATGATATCATTTTTAACCTAAATATCTCAAAAACCACTGAACAGATTTACAACAAATCACAAAAAGCATGCTTTCTGGATCAAGATCTGGCTTCCTGACAAATTTGGTGTGATTTTGTTCACCAGTTTGTGCGGTACCGCTATCTAAAAAAGTCTATGGAAAATGCATCGGGATTTTGCATTTTGAGACTTTCTTGTCCCGGCTTGATGAATCATCCCGAAACTGTCCATGCACAATCAAGGCAATACAGTACCAAACTTATTAGCAAATCAAAAAGTCATTTCTTATGGAAACGTTGACCTAACTATAACTGCGCAGGGCCAAATCTGTGGAGCATCAAGAAGCGAACATTGGCAAAGTTTCTGTACAATTGTCTGGTGTAATGAGATAAACTTTGTTTCTATGTGTAAGCACCTGGAAACAGTATTTCCATGTGAGAACCCAAATAAAAAGATGTGACCAATATATTTTTATTTAATAACACATACTTTCAAAATAATAACAATGGAAACACATCATTAGCGCATTAAAGCCAGAGAGTTCTGTAGAAATCTTCTGAATTCGCTCTTAAAGCCTGGTGATGCCACACAACTGAGCTAGCATGCTTAATTTATTTTCTTTTTGGGATGCTCAGTGAAATGTTGATAACAAAAACGAGGCAGATGTTACCAATCCACTTCTAGGCAGTTGATTTCATATTGATTTCCAATGTAAACTTTTCCCCCATTGAACCTTAGTGTTATATTCATGGAAACGTGAGAGTAGGTCAGACAGGGTTTACGCAAACCAGGACCACTCTGCTTTCTAAGAAAAAAGGCCGATGATATAGATTTCTGGCATCTCACCTGCATAGACAGAACAGGTCCTCTCGGTGCTGCTTGTATATCAATTGTGAAGTAAAGAAAAATGGCGTCGCTAATAATTTCCACCAATAGAAATGAAGACTGGACTACATTGAAAGGTTGGTTTTCTTCACTTCAGTCCAGTTTTTGTTTCTATGTGAAGTATAGGTAGAGTGACAAGGGGGTCTTCATTAAACTTCTTATTTCAATTCCCATCTTCACAAAAAAAAATGAGAACTTCCTTGATACAAACATTTATTTGAAATAGAAAGATAAAAAGGACTGTGATGATGGCAAGGGAGCCTTGATTTATACCGACTTTCCATTCTTTGCCACTGATGACAAGCTAGTGGTAGGGAGGGTTGGACAGGAAGAAGGAGGTAACACAAAGGGAAAGTCAGATGGTTGGATCTAGGAATTAGCGGGATGTGGGATGGAGGAACAAAGGGTGACGCAGAGCGGGAAGGAGGAATAAAGTAGACAAAGCTGTAGGTTAGTGGAGAGACACACCAGGGAAGAACAGAGGGGTGTTGCTTGCTTCTCTTTTTGGCATATTGGGACGTCTAGCTCAGGGCGTGGCTAGGCACGTATGAAGTAGGCAGTAGAGTTCTGCGCTCGTGCCCTCCTTGCTAATCCAAATAGTGCTTGCGGTGGCCCTACAGGGAAAATACTGCTGGAGTTGTACTCAGACCTTCCCGCACATGGTGAGAAAACGTTTGAGGTTCTGGAAGCCGGCACACAAACGGGTAATGGGTGAGCCAGCTGAGAACTCTGGCGTGGTCAACCAGCAACACGATAGATCAATCAATCAATCAATCATTTGTAGAGCGCACTACTCACCCGCACTACTCAAGGAGCGGGGGGTGGGGGGGAAGGGGCTACTGCTCGAACAGCCATGTCTTGAGGAGTCTCCTGAAGGTCAGTAGGTCCTGTGTCTGCCGCAGGCAGATGGGGAGGGTGTTCCAGATCTTGGCGGCGAGGTAGGAGAATGATCTGCCGCCGGCGGTTGTTCTGCGGATGCGTGGAACGGTGGCGAGGTCGGCGGAGCGGAGCTGGCAGTTCGGGGTGTAGAAGGTGAGTCGGTTGTTGAGGTATGCTGGCCCGGTGTTGTGGAGTGCCTTGTGAGCGTGGGTGAGGAGCTTGAAGGTGATCCTCTTGTTGACGGGGAACCAGTGCAGGTCTCTCAGGTGGGCTGTGATGTGGCTGTGGCGGGGGATGTCGAGGATGAGGCGTGCAGAGGCGTTCTGTATGCGTTGGAGTCGTTTCTGGAGTTTGGCCATGGTTCCCGCGTAGAGGGCGTTGCCGTAGTCCAGTCTGCTGCCGACGAGGGCCTGGGTGACTGTTTTTAGGTCTCGCTGAGTCAGCGCGCATGTGCTGCTCGGAAAGACATTTTGTAGGTGAGTTTTCAAAGTGCTGCTGGCTGGCCTTGAAGAACTGGGTTTTAGAACCCAGCGGCGCCAGGGGCATGCCCAAAGTCTTCGGGTTCACCTGTCTTAGAATACAGAGACACAGGATACTTCTTGGTGGCGTCAGAGATCGAATTTATTGGCTGCAGCCAGTAACAGAAGTCCTAGAAGTCATCACGGTATGAGTTCTCAGGAGACTTCTCAAATTTACAAAGCAAGTCATCCCTTTTTATGCCAGAAACATCACATTCCAGACAAATACCCATTATTTTACAAATTGTCCAATCGCATGTAACCACACCAAAAGTATCGCATGACGGTAAAACCCACTTTTCAGTTGTCCGGCCCATGATCAATCATCGAACAATCCCAACATTCTTCTTTAGACAAGCCGGACAGACCCATAATAAAGAGACCACAACCCATATCGTAAATGGACCATAAAAGAAGAAACAGAAACAGATAGAAGTAGGATGGGGCATGTTTGTGTGCAATAAAACTTTACGAGATCCCGTGCTCTGACCCTTAATCAAGATCAGCTAGCGGGCGGGAACGGGTTTGGCAGGGTCGGCCTCAGGCAACGAGGTCAGTTCACTCAAGTCATGTAGGAGTCAGCACAAACTCGAGCTAAGGTGCACCTGACCAAAGAGCTCGCTTAACCACAGTCATCGGCCTATGTGAGGGCAACCACAAAATGGCTACCATGCGCAAAATGGAACCCAGGGTTCGGAACAAAAACCCTAAATACGCAGTGAATCCATTGGTGTAATGTGACGAAAACACACGTACTAGCCGAACTCACTAGTTACGGTTCGCTGTTACCAAAATCGTAACGGAACCATGATATTTATAACGCAGATTCAGATTTCACGGAACCTCAGACCCTCCTTTTGCCCTTACGTAGGCAATCTCAGTCTGCATCTGAATTGATGTCGATATTCATCAAATCATCAAGGTGCTGTTGAAGCATCATCTTATCTCTCTGTACCTTTCTCAAGACAGGCGGTCTCCTAACACAGGTAGTAGCACAAAGGCCACATATGGCAGGACCACACTGTACACAGAGACAACACAAGAAAATAATCGCTAAAGCCACACCAATGATTGTCAGAATCCTCCATCCCCAAGCGGATAACAGTCCCCAAAACCATCCAGTTAACGACCAATCTCCTCCGTCCGTATGTATTGACTCGGAGATCTTATGTAGCCTGGAGATGGCCTCGTATACTGTCGGAGCATTATCTGGAATGAAAACGCAGCAACTCGATTGGATCACTTTATATACTCCACCTCGATCTGCAAGTATGACATCTAAAACCATACGATTCTGCAATGTCATAAGGCGATCCGCTTGAAGCTCAGCTGTCAAATTACTAAGGGCACCGGCAGTTTCGTTTATGGTGGATTCAACCACTCTCGTCAATTGCCGCAAGCTCCTACTGTTAACCATAGGTCCCCAAAACGGTAGGAAACCCTTAAAGAAGTCTCCCACTTCTTGTCCAGCGGTATCTTCCTGATCGAAGACACCCCTGAGAACTCTAGTCTTGTGGTAATCTGCGGCAGCAGTATACGTAGGAGGCAACAAATATCCAACATAACACGTTCCCGAAATATCAGGGGGCAACCATGTATATGCTCTGTTGTAGCAAACAAAATACGTACCCTTGGCTGCCAAAAACGGCGGGGAAGACTGAGACGTAAAAACATACGTCTGAGTACAAACACTCTTCACTAACTGAGCTTTCGGATTCCTGCCAATACCTTGCAGACAAAAATGACCTCGGTGGGGTACGATCCAAATCGGAGGTGACCTCTTTCGTCTCTGCTTTTCACTCAGGCTAACACTGTATCCAGTCGCGTTCCAGCCAACATAAGCTAGTAACTCATCCTTGGGAATAGTCCTATACGTATCGATATCCCTACTCATATTCGCAATTCCCTTCACCAAGGCTTTATTACTCAAGTTATCTCTTATGGAACGCAGGGGATAGACTTCGATAGCATAAATGAACATCGTCTGGAAAGCCCATAAAGACCCATTCTGACTAAACGGCAGAACCAGATAGGGAATACCTCTATCCATAGTATGTGGCATAAGACCACACACCCAACAGTTAGTGATGTTCACTACCAACTGATGTTGATGCAGAAGCTGTACAAATGAGTTATTTACAAATTCTGACCTTCTAATCGGCTCGTGTTCGGGTAAGATATGAAAAGAATGCAAAGAAGTAGTAATAGGTTGGGAAGTGGGTGCAGAAGTCAATTGGGTAGAAAAAACAATCCAACCCACCTAAGCTAACGTCATGCTAAGAAACATCATAATACATGTAATCGGAAAACATTTGAGATGCATTATCCTGCATAGTTTCATCTTAAAGTTCGTTTTCTCAACAGCTCTCTTGACCTCAAAAAATTCCATCCTCTCACCGTGCTGTTCGCGGCGGTTGGTTTTCTTCTGCTAAGGAGTGCGTCTGTCAGTCCAGGGAACGCCCTAGGACCAACCAGAACCATTGACCTTGTGTCTACACGGCTGCAATCCCAAGTCTTTACACCGCGACCTTACAGCTGAACCCGGATGGTGGTTCGAAAAAAAGAAAAAAAGGATCAAAACAGTTCCTCGGCTGAGAGAGTGCTGTTCTCAAAATGAAAGGAATTATTTGTTCTTTATTAGTCCATTGTCTCCAGACCGCAGGTTATAACGACTTTTACCAGGCTCTGTCTGACTTTGAAACAACAGTTCAGGTTCAGTGGTGTCCAATCTTAAAGGTGAAGGCACAGCTGCTTGCAAGACATCGTCATCTCCTTTCTCAGACCTTGTCCATACCAATTCAGCGTCGCTAAACGGTGTGAATTTCGGTAATCTCTTAGTTTCGTGTCTGCGATGCCTTCGCGGATCCACTGGTCGTACGGCAGTGGTAAAGGTACCCTCTTACAGTGTACGCCGTGGATCCAATTTCTTTTTCCGAAGACTTTTACAGATGTCCTTGTAGACAACAACACCTGGTGAGGGCCCGTCCAACGGGGCTGATCGTTCTTAGTCCTCTGAAAATTCTTTACCAGGATCCAATCACCAGGATCGATAGTATGACCTGGGTCCACAGATGCTGGTGGCAAGCTATCATGAACCTGTTGATGCAAGATACGCAATTTAGCCGTCAGGTCATACAAATAGTCCACCAACACAGGATAATCGATGTCACTAAATTTCGTTGGTCTCGGCACTCCCCACACATTTGCCGGTCGACCAAAAACAATTTCATACGGACTAAGTCCAATTCGGAAATGCACTGTAGTTCTAGTTGACAAAAGTGCCAATGGCAAGGCATCGGGCCATTGGAGACCAGAACTCGCCTGAATCTTGGCTAACTTCAGCTTCAGAGTGCCATTATAGCACTCCACTAAACCAGCTGATTGGGGATGATTCGCAGCGTGGAATTTCTGCTTTATGCCCAAACCCTCACATACTCTCTTCATGATCCTGCCCACAAACTCACTTCCGTTATCACTCCACACCATCCTTGGCAATCCGAACCTAGGGAAATATTCTTTGAGCAAGACTTTAGCTGTGGACAAGGCAGTATTATCTTTTAAGGGGTATGCCTCTACCGATCTAGAAAAGGCACAAACAACTACAAGGACGTATTTCAAATTGTTGCATCTTTCCATGTGGATAAAATCCAATTGCAAAACCTCGAACGGATACGTCGGAGGCGCGAAGTGACCAGCTGGAGTTGGAGTTCCCTTACCAGGATTATACATCAGACACACCATACAATTTTTGACCACATTCTCCGCACACTTGGGAATTCCTCCATTCTCCCACACTGGAGCCAACAGCTTACAAATCCCTTTCGCACTGATGTGAGACATTCCATGTGCCATCGTAACCACCGAAAGCACATACGCATCGGGTAACATCCATCTTTGGTGTTCCGACAACTCAACCCAACAACCAGTCGAATCCAATCTACCCGTAGTTTCTCTCCACACGTTTTTTTCACTCTCCGTAGCTTCGGCCTGAATCGATTTCACACTCTGAATCGTATCCTCACACATTCCAGCCGCGCCAATCCATCTCGCAGGGCCTGCAACATACATTCGACCCATCATATTTTTCACTGTTTCTTTCGCAACTTCGTCCGCAAATGCGTTACCACGGCCAACATCGTCCGTAACCTTTCGGTGAGCACTACACTTCACAATCGCAACTTGCTTCGACAGAGTAAGTGACTCAAGAAGCTCATTCACCAACTGTCCATGTTGGATTTTAGTCCCATGCGACGTAAGAAATCCTCTCTCTCTCCACAAGCGTCCAAAACTGTGTGCTACACCAAACGCATACTGACTATCGGTATATACATTCACTCTCTTTCCTTCAGACAAGACACACGCTCTTGTTAATGCGATCAATTCCGCTGCTTGTGCTGAATTATAGCTCACTCGTGCAGTTTCAACAATCGTACACAATGTCGTCACGGCATATGCCGTAGTCGTATCACCATTCGGGAGCTTGTAGCATGACCCATCAACCCATAGCGTACCATCTGGATTTGAAAGAGGAGTATCTTTTAGATCAACTCTACCCTTCGTTTCCTCTTCTGTCCTAAGAAAGCAATCATGCTGTTCTTGACCATTCCTATCCACAGAAATCGGCAACAATGTCGCTGGATTTAATACGTTACACCGTTTAATGTGCACGTGACTGGCCAAAAGCGTCAACTCATAACCCGACAACCTTGCACTAGTAAGATGCTGAGTCTTTGTTCTGTTCAATAAAGTATTCACTGCATGTAGAACCATCACCACCAATGTATTATCCATCACCAACCCAGCAGACTGTCGGATGGAAACAGCCGCTGCTGCTGTAGCTCTCAAGCAACTCGGCAACGCTCTAGCTACCGGATCCAAAGTCGACGAGAAATACGCACATGGACGCTGCTTCTCACCAAACTGCTGCGTCAAAACTGACAATGCACAACCCTCTCTCTCATGAACGTAGAGTGTAAAAGGCTTACTATAGTCAGGAGTACCCAACACCGGAGCAGAACACAACGCGTCACGCAATTCAGAAAAACTTTTATGACAATCGTCAGACCAGGGAAGAGGACTCGGTGTATCCTTACAAGTCAAAGCCAACAAAGGTTTTGCCAACAAGGAAAAATTCGGAATCCACTGTCTACAGTACGACGTGATACCCAAGAAAGCGCGTACCTCTCTCTGCGTACTAGGCACAGTCATTTGAGCAATCGCTTGGATTCGTTCTGGGGTCAACCTTCTTCCCTCCTTCGAGAAGAGATGACCTAAGTAGGTCACTTCTTGGCGACAGTACTGTAACTTTGAAGGTGACACTTTATGATGCAAATCAGACAAATGTTGTAACAACGAAAGAGTAGTTTCTTTACCAGTTTCCTTATCATCAGCAGCCACTAACAGATCGTCAACATACTGAATAAGAGCAGCACCCGCAGGCAACACAAAAGTATCAAGCTGAGTTTTCAAAGCCTGACTATAGATGGACGGACTTTCGCAATAGCCTTGAGGAGCGCGCTTAAACCGGAAGCTTCGTCCTCCCAAAGAGAAGCCAAAAATATCTCTACTTTCTTCGGCGATTGGAATACTAAAGAAAGCGTTCTTCAAGTCTATGACGGAGAACCAGGCAGCTGAAGCTGGAATCAAAGTCAACTAAGCAGTAATGTCCGGAACAACAGGAAACTGGGGCACCACAATCTTATTAACCTCTCGAAGGTCAATCACAAACCGATACTCAGGCTGCTGAGAAGAATCAGTACGCTTCAAGACAGGCAGAACAGGACTGTTACACACGTTACCTCTCGTCTCTTCGATCACACCTTTCTCAATTAAATCATAGATGATCGCTAAAAGCGCTCTTTCACCATCACTCGAAATCCGATATTGGGGAATACGTGGCAATCTAACATTCGATTTGAGCGTCACAACATATGGTGGAATCCCCAAAAGACCCACATCATTAGGACCAGTAGCCCAAAGAGTATCAGGGAGACAACGCAATTCCAGTGGAAGCTGATCTCTAGACAGATACATCGGAGAGGTCACTCTCTTACCCAATGTAAGGTGTACTCCCGAAGGAGAACAATACAATGTCGCGTGCAGTCTCTTTAACAAATCGAGACCCAACAAATTCTCACCACAACCTGTCGTTAAAATAAGGGGTGCTTCCAATTCACAAGGCCCAATAGAAAGAGACAAGGGACTAGAAACTGGATTACGAACCGGGGCGCCAGAAAATCCCACTGAAATATTCGTTAAGCCAGACAAAGGTGCGCCAGGGAGTTTAGAGTGCATGATAGAACTCTTCGCTGCACCAGTATCCAAAAGAAAAGGCTCTACCACACCCGATGTAACCACTGCAACATAAGGTCCATCCTGGTCTACTGGAACTGACACTACTCCCTCTCTTTGTCCTTGGCTGTCCTAGCAATCATTATAGCCAGTACTCTCACTCTCAACGTAGCAATCATCAACATAATATTGCGGAGATCTGCCAGTCTGTACGTTCTGCTGATCAAAATAATTCATAGACGTCTGTGGGGTAAAAGAACGTTCGTTCTGAGGGAACGCGCCACGTCCTCTACCCCTAGACACCTACTGGAAACTACCACGACCTCTTGGAGCCAACATACCGCTCGCACGTTGTCGTAAAACAGGGCACTCATTCTTGTAATGACCTTCCTCTCTACAATACGCGCACTGATTCAGACCCAAAGGTGGTCTTGGAGGAAAATACTCAGGTTTCTGTGACAGTCTCTGAAACAATGGAGGTTGCTGAAACTGTAGACGTTGCTGTGATTCCTGCTGATTCGAGCGAGGCGGATACGCCTGCTGCAGAAGAACCTTCGTTTTTAAGTCTTTTGTCTTCTTCTCTAATCTATCTTTCTCATCCTTATCCCTATTCTCGTAGTACTGTGCAGTCGCCAATATCTGGGCCGACGAAGAGACAGCCCAAGAACTCTCAGAATCTTTCAACTTATTACACAGTTCGGGAAGTAAATTAAAGACAAACTTATCTACAAACAGTCTCTGGCCACCTTCCGTACTCATACCTTGACCGCTATGATCTATAAAAGTCTCTTCAAACCTGGTGAAGAAATCAGGCACACTTTCGTCCTTCTTCTGCTTACATGCTGTCAACTTGTCCCAATTCACTCGTAACGCTGGCATCATCGTTTTCATCATATTAATAATTCTACCGGGTAAATCCGCAATTAGAGGCTCAGGTTTAACTCCTCCTACCTGTCTAGCATCTGCAGCCGCAATATTCACCCATGTATCACCTAATTCTACCGTATGATCCTCATGGCGAATCTTCGCCCACAACGGTTGAGGGACTACATTACCCAATAAGATATCCACATCAGCTAGATTCATAATGCATGCGTCGACTGTCTGGGACAACTCCTTATAATACCCCGCGGGATTCTTACGGGGGTTGGGTAAGGTTTGCTTAGGAGCCAAAACCTCAGCTCTCTTCCAAGGGACATGTATCCAAACTCGTTGGAAATGAGCTAAAATAGGTGGATTAGCGTTTGTGTCTCCCTCTCTCCAAACTGGAGGAACCTCTCTCATTGGATATTGTCGTACCTTCTTTCTAACTGAGGCATCCGGCTCAAACAATGGCTGGGGAGGAAGTGCAGACCTATATGTAAGAAGTGTCACTACCGCATCCTCGACACCAGCTCCCACTATCGTCCCTTTGGCGAACTCACTCTGAATATCAAGCAATCCAACAGGAGCCAACTCCAATTCATCATCTTCCCATTGTTCCCGAAGCAAAGTACACATCATATCAAAAACATACCGCTGCGTCGGCTCTTTCCACTGTAGGAACGTATTCAGAACCACTCCCGGATCATACCTAGAAACATTCGTAACCCACCTACGAGCCAACGAATCCAACACTCCACGCTCCACAGAACCAGGGAGCTGACTACGTCTCTGTCTGTCATCAGAAACGGGGGTCGTGACTAGTGACCCAGATAGAGGAGTTAAGAAATTAGCAACAGTGTCAGCTACTCGCCGACGAACAGAAGGGGAAGCAGTCATAAGAACAAGAGAAAAGGTACCTTGCGATGGCAAAGAAAAAGACGCAGAAGTGGAGGAAGTCGAAGGGACAGGAGCAAGAGGCACAGCAGTCTGAGTCAAGGCAGGCAAAGGTAAAATAGGCAACCCAGGAAGAGGGGGTGCCGGAGGAACCTGAACCAACTGTGTAACAGGAAAAGGGGGTTGCGGAGGGACTAAAGGCTGACCAGCAACCTGTTGTACAACAAGCGGTAATATCTGTGCAGTAGCACCTTGCACGTAAAGGGGAGGTGACTTTAACAAATAAGACATTAATGGATCCATTTCGGGATCCTTAACAGGATTCACAGGAGGGGGTGACAAAACTGGATAACATTTGTCAATAGCCATATGATGTTGCCTATTTGACACCTCAATCGCTTTATCTTCTTCGTCTTCTTTAAACTGCCTAGCAGCTTGCATTATCGATACACCCTTTTCTCTCTTATCTCTTTTAGCTTGTTTTATCTCTCGTTGTCTGGCTTCTTTGCGCCAAAGGCGGAAGGAGTCGAACATTGCCGGCCGGGCTTTCTTCCTAAATAATTTCGCTTCCAAATTGTCTAAAATCTCTGTATCAAAACTACCATGTTGGGGCCATCGTAAGACACCATCTTTCCTAGTGTAGCGGACCCATACTTCATTGAATGTAATGGGGCCCGTGCCGTGTTTAGAATAGAGCTCATAAGTCGGAGTTCCAACTGGAGGTATCGGACACGAGTCCTCCAATCGGAACTTCCTGTTATAACCACAACAAAACCAAGTACCAAATTTGCTACGATTAGGCATCTTCGCTCACTAATCGAGCTTCAAACTTCAAGGGGCTATCTCTACCGATACACTCGTAAATATACGAGACCCTCGGCTTTGGAAATTGCAATTTTCAAATCAAAACTAAGGACCAAACAAACTAAGAACCAAACTAAGAACCAAGCAAAACCAAGAACTGCTCAAACTAAGGACCAAGTAAAACTAAGAACCAAACAAATTAGTGAGAGCGACCCACTTATACTTAACCAAGTCGTCTGCTACGCCACCCAGAAGATCCGTCGATCGTCTCGCCTTACGAAGTTTCACGAAAGGGGGGGTGTCCAAGACAGGGCGACAGTCAGGGCAGCGGTCCTTACGTAGCCGTCAGAAGGGGGAAATCTCGTGGAAAAGACCTTCGGTCCACGTTATCAACATGCAGGGGTCGCTGAAGTGGGGGCCCTCCTCCAGAGTTTCCTCACGAAGTTCCTCTCGATCCTCGGGCTTGGACTGGTACCGCTTGATGTCGCCCCACGTCGGGCGCCAACTGAAGAACCGGGTTTTTAGAACCCAGCGGCGCCAGGGGCACGCCCAAAGTCTTCGGGTTCACCTGTCTTAGAATACAGAGACACAGGATACTTCTTGGTGGCGTCAGAGATTGAATTTATTGGCTGCAGCCAGTAACAGAAGTCCTAGAAGTCATCACGGTATGAGTTCTCAGGAGACTGCTCAAATTTACAAAGCAAGTCATCCCTTTTTATGCCAGAAAAATCACATTCCAGACAAACACCCATTATTTTACAAATTGTCCAATCGCATGAAACCACACCAAAAGTATCGCATGACGGTAAAACCCACTTTTCAGTTGTCCGGCCCATGATCAATCATCGAACAATCCCAACATTCTTCTTTAGACAAGCCGGACAGACCCATAATAAAGAGACCACAACCCATATCGTAAATGGACCATAAAAGAAGAAACAGAAACAGATAGAAGTAGGATGGGGCATGTTTGTGTGCAATAAAACTTTACGAGATCCCGTGCTCTGACCCTTAATCAAGATCAGCTAGCGGGCGGGAACGGGTTTGGCAGGGTCGGCCTCAGGCAACGAGGTCAGTTCACTCAAGTCATGTAGGAGTCAGCACAAACTCGAGCTAAGGTGCGCCTGACCAAAGAGCTCGTTTAACCACAGTCATCGGCCTATGTGAGGACAACCACAAAATGGCTACCATGCGCAAAATGGAACCCAAGGTTCGGAACGAAAACCCTAAATACGCAGTGAATCCATTGGTGTAATGTGACGAAAACACACGTACTAACCGAACTCACTAGTTACGGTTCGCTGTTACCAAAATCGTAACGGAACCATGATATTTATAACGCAGATTCAGATTTCACGGAACCTCAGCCTAGCGTTTGCGTTCACGCGAGCGTGCACGCGCGCATCCGCCAGCTTTCAGCCCCGCATCGCACACCACTCGCCAGCCTACTTTTGCCATCGCGTGCGCGGGCACCATTCGCGCAGCGCACACGCTTTTCTTTATCTTTTACATCTCAAAACTCCAATTACATGTATAGCGCGAACGTCTTGATATAGCTGAAGGCTGCACGATATTTGTTGCAGAGGCACGCCCAGCTCATATTTGTAAGTGTTGAAACACAAAAAGTTAATTTTCTAAACTTCCAGTATCTACAATCTGTATTGACCACTGAAGTCACTCTCGTTAATGTCTTAAAAACAAGAGGGACGTTGTTAATGCGCCCTAAAGACAATACAGGTATCGTCGCTGTTTTGGCTGGATGATGTACCCACTTCCTTGTAAAACTGTTCCAAGCAGGATCGTGAAAGTGTCATTGTTCACCCCACCCCGAAGTTTAAGTCTATAGATTTAGATCTATAACCCCCCGTAAGGAGGGGGAAGGAAGCCTTGATTCAAACGGGGAACGATTCTAAAATCTTCTCTCGTCTTACATGTGCGGGGTTTTCCTTAGGCACTAGAGCGTGTTTGAATTTCATTTGCACCGCTTTCCTGTTTATCAAATGTGTCGAGGGTCTGTTTACTAATTTTTCAACGAAAAGACTAATGTTAACATTCTGAATCTGGTTAACATGCCGGAAAACCCGCACAAAGATGGATAATTCTCACGAGAGTCTCCGACAGAAGAGCCGGGTACACAGTGCAAAGTAATGTTAGTGCTTCCATTGCTGTTTGACGGCCTTGCCAGAATAGAACGGCACTATGCGACCTTTTAACAAAGTGTAGTGCGTTGTGTGTAGAAAATAAATTACCAGTTTGAACTCTTACTGATATCTGTGCTCTACCCTCATTAAAACCTATTCAGTCGCATTTTGACGTCAAAACCGGGGCCACAAATTATGATTCTATACGTGACCACAGTGATATGGCATTTGATCGTCAAGCCTCACACTTTACATATCTTTGTGCAGAATTATTTATTTTCGATAATAGCTGTTACTTTTTTTTTTTTTAAGAAATGGAAAAAAAAAATGTGTCTATCGGAATTCGTTTTATTTGTAGTTTGGAGAAAATGGATGATTAAAGTTTTCCTAATTGTTTAGGTTTATGTTTAAGAGAGCTATAATTGCCTGGTTGCTGTCAGTGGATATTTCTAGATACATACTGTTGAGCAATAAAATATTTTTTGATAGTTATGAATCTGCATTCCTTACATTGAAATTGACATCCTAGTTAAGTTGTCTGACTCCTTTGCCATGCATTTTGATATATTTTCACACACTGCTATTTCTCGGTTTTCATGAAGACATTGTTAGTGCTGTTGAGTAGTTCACCACGTTCATATTCAGATGATTAAACAGGTAGGAGATGACACAAAGTGACTGCTGCTAATATTTGTATAGTAAGTGGCTGTACGAACTGTACAAGTTGAAGATTTTGAACATAAATCTATCTCAATTTGTTTTTTTCAATTTAGGTGCGAGCCAATGCTCACATTCCTGCAAACTATCTTCTAAGAATCTGTGAGAGGATCGTCCCCTTCTAGAGCAGGAGTTCTCACAGAGCGTTCCCAGACTGCAGATTTTACTGGGAGTTGGACGCCAGTCTTTATTGAGATCTACAAAAGTAGATAGTGTCCTCTCTAGTTGGCATATTGCTTGTCCTAGAAAAATAATGGCCCTAATGATGACGATTTGTGGCATGTTAGGGATTTTTTGACATGATGGTGCAACTATCACTACTGAGCAATGGTGCACTGAACCAAATTTCGACCAGGCTTACAAGAAAGAAAAAAAAAAAGAATGTACATAGTGACGTTGCTAGCAAGACCTTTAATTCTTCAAAGGTGGCGAACAGATAAAATTCCGACCTTTCAACATTTTCATTCAAAGCTAAACAAGATTAAAGCATTAGAAAAACAAGCATTGGCATAGCCAATAGGTCTCGCTTTTGAGACCTTATTAATATTTAGTTATGCAGCACAATATCCTTAGTGCAACAACAACAACTGTTGCATGGCTAAACACTTATAAGGTCCCAAAGGCGAGACCTATTGGCTATGCCAATGCTTGTTCTGATTCTGGTGGGGATCCATCTGTAGATCTTGCGGAGCATGCGGAGGGTGTTGAAGCAGGAGAATGAGATGGCGTTGACTTGCTGGGTCATTGATAGCGATGAGTCTAGGATGAACCCCAGGTTGCGTGCATGGTCGGTGGGTGTCAGTGCGGCTCCCAGGGTGGTCGGCCTCCCAGGCGGAGGGGGTGGAGCCGAGGATGAGGACCTCCGTCTTGTCTGAGTTCAGTTTCAGGCGGCTGTTCTTCATCCATTGGGCGACGGCCTTCATTCCTTCATGGAGGTTGGTTTTGCGGGTGGTGGGGGCCTTGCTAAGGGAGAGGATCAGCTGGGGGTCGTCGGCGTATAAGATGATGTTGAGGTCATGCGATCAGACGATGTCGGCGAGCGGTGCCATGTAGACGTTGAAGAGTGTCGGGCTGAGGGATGATCCTTGGGGAACGCCGCAGATGATCTTGGTGGCTTCCGATCGGATTGGGGGAGGCGGACCCTCTGGGTTCTGTCGGTGAGGAAGGAGGTGGTCCAGTCCAGGGCTTTGTCGCGGATCCCTGCATTGTGGAGGCATGTGCGTAGGGTGTGTTGGCAGATGGTGTCGAAGGCGGCCGAAAGCTCAGAGAGAATGAGGGCCGTGGTTTCGCCGTTGTCCAGCATGGTCCTGATGTCGTCGGTAGCGGCGATGAGGGCAGTTTCAGTCCTGTGGCTGCTGCGAAATCCAGATTGGGACGAGTCCAGCGCGTTGTTCTCTTCGAAGGAGCGTGTTAGTTGCCTGTTGACAATCTTCTCGATGACTTTCGCCGGGAACCGGAGCAGGGAGATGGGCGGGAAGTTCTTTAGGTCCTTAGGGTCCGCCTTGGGTTTCTTGAGTAAGGCGCTGATCTTGGCGTGCTTCCAGCTCTCCGGGAAAGTGGCGGTCTCGAAGAAGTTGTTGCCGATCTTCCGGAGGTGGGGTGGGATGATGGAGCTTGCTTTGTTGAAGATGTGGTGCAGGCAGGGGTCGGATGGTGAGCCGGAGTGGATGGTGTTCATGATTTTGATGGTGTCGTCGTCGCTGTTTTGAGTCCAGGAGAGCAGGAGGCCGGTGTGGCTGGGGGGCGGTGATTCTGAGGTGTCGTGGCTGTCGGGGGGGTTTGGTTGTTGAAGCTGTCGTGGATATCTATGATCTTGCGGTGGAAGAAGGTGGCTAGGGAGTCGCAGAGATCTTGCGATGGCAGGATGTCATTGGAGTTGGAGCTGGGGTTGGAGAATTCCTTCACGATGTTGAAGAGCTCTCTGCTGTTGTGTGCATTGTTGCTGATGCGTTCCTTGAAGGAGGTCCTTTTGGCAGTTCGGATCAGTTGGTGATGCCTGCGGATGGCTTTCTTGTGGGCTGTGTAGTTGTCTGTTCGAGGTGCCACTTCTTCTCGAGTCTTCAGCAGGTCTGTTGGGATGCCTGGAGGTCGGCGGTGAACCAGATGGCTTTTCTGTCAGTGTGTCTGTTTGAGGGTTTCTTGATCGGTGCGAGAGTGTTGGCAGTTGTTGATTCATTGCCTGAGGTTGCGGGTGGCAGTGTCGGTGTCGGTTGGTGGGTTTCGGGCGAAGGTGGCGATTAGTTGGTCTTCGGTGACCTTGTTCCAGCTTCGGTGGGGGGGTCCATTGTGGGAGGAGGTGCGTGGTGGGTTTCTCGAAGGTGAAGGATAGATCTCCCCAGACATCCCACAAAGAGGTGGGGTGAGTGCCACTTGTGGGCCCCTCAGAGGGAGCAGTGAGTGAATCTCCACCGGGCACTGCGTGGAACGTGTGAGAGGCTGCTGAGTGGACGGCTACCGCAGTGCCTTGCTGCCAGGGCTGAGGGACGACTGCAAGGCAATGAGAGTGCGTCCATTGAGTCCTACTGGCGGGGGTTGAGCCCAAAAGGCACCTGCATCAGCACAACATGGTATACGACCTGGGAGTAGCCCTACAACTCCTGTCTGTGACGGTGAGTAAGCAAGGCAGTAGGGCATGGGGAAAAATGGAGTCCAATTAAGAGTCAACTGGACATCGCAGAGGTAGGATGGTGTAGGAACGCAGCACCAGTGCGGGGGCTTTGAAGCAGGTGTAGCCAATTTAATTTAAATTAGCTGAAGGGCCTCAGGAGGACTAAAGGCTTCTACTGTGCTGCAAAGGCTCACTATTAATGGACATTTATATACCAGGATATAGTACCACGTACCCCCTTCTCCTGCAGGAGCCTGCGTCACACATGCCCTATACTGGAACAGTTTGACAATATCACAGGATGTAGGGGTCCAACCATCAGAACAAGGTGACCAAGGTGTGTTCAATCATTCCTAGAGTGGGCCCGCTTTCTCCCTGTGTAAGCCTGACAGTGCCATATTGTCTCCTGAAACTGTGCCATTCTAAAGTTATGTACACCAAATGAGTGCCATGAACCTCCACAGGTTGATGAAGGAAGCTACAACAATGTCCTCCTCAAGAAAAATGGCACCCTAACAGGGGATCAGTGGGCTTGAGACCACATAGGGGATGATCGAGAGCCAAATGTGGATGCAAATAAACTAGACAAGTCGTTGCAGCCTTCCGAGAGGCCCTTAAAACAAAAATCTGCATCATGATGAGTTATCTAGACCTCTTTGATTTCAGTCACAAAAACTGGCAGAAAAAGTGCAATGCAGGAATCGAGGCTGGTGTACATAGCCTCAAAGACAGAGGTAGATGAACAAGCTACTTACCTTCGTAAAGCTTGTTCTGGTAGAGACTCTATTTAACCACAGATTCCTCACCTTAGAATATTCGCCAGGCATCAGACTGGATCTCGAAAATCTTAAGCAGTACCTCTGTGTGCCGGTAGGTGGCATCAGCGGCTCCGCATCTACATCGTCTGTGTTGGAAGTGACATGTGCGCTGCCTACATAGGCGCCACCCCTGCATGCTGACAGTTTCTTTTGTAACTATTTCCTCACCAAAAAACGCAGAGCCATGTCAGACTGATTGCTGACCAGTGTTCAAAATCTAACTGGTCAGTGAGGAATAGTGGGGTTAGACAGAGTCTCTACCAGTAAAAGCATTACCAAAGCCATGTAACTTGTTCTTCTGATAGAGGGTTCTAACCCCAGATTCCTCACTTTAGAATATATACCGAAGAAATACCTCCCCGGAGGTGGGTCTGCAAACTGGCTTAAACAAAAAAGTCCTAGAGTACTGGATGGGCAAAATGCCTACCTCATATGACCGGACTGTCCAGGAAGTAGTGTTTCATGAACATGTGGAGTGACGGCCACATAGCAGCCTAACAGATGTCCAGGACAGGCACTCTGTGAGCTAATGTGGTAGTAGCAGCCTTGGCTCTGGTAGAATGAGCCCTCAAGCCTTTGGGAGCCTGTTCTTAGCCAATGCGTAGCAGATTTTGATGCAGCATGCAATCCATTGAGAGTAGGTCCATTTCTGCACCACTTTGCATATTTTTGCTCCAGCAGACCCAATAAAGAGTTGATGGTTCACCCAATTTTCCTTGCTGTAATCTCTGTAAAAGGAGAGAGCTCTTTATGAGTTCAAATGAGTTCAAATAAAGGAGCCGCTACTCTTCCTTGGAAGGATATTGTGGAGCAACAAATGTAGGTAGCATGATGTTTTGACCTACATAGAAGGGGTCACACCTTCGGCAGGAAGGAGGGAAGAAACCGGAGAACCAGTTTGTGTGGGTAGAAGTTGGTGTGGGGGGAGCAGTTAACAGAAAGCGCTTGAAGCTCGTTCACCCTCTTGGCCAACATAATAGCCACCAAGAAGGCTATCTTAAGTGTCAAACGCCTCAAAGGCAATTGCTCATGGATTCAAAGGGAGGACACATTAAAAACATTAAGACCAAACTATTGTCCCACTGGGGCATTACAAAAGGGGTAGATGAAAACATATGCTGGAAGCCCTTAAGGAAACGTGTCACAATGGGGGACTTAAACATAGATGGCTGATATGGCAGTAAAAAAATGACGAAATGGGAGACAGGTAAATTTTAACAGTGCCCATGGCAAGGCCCTGCCGTGCTAAAGACAACACAAACAACAGCACCTCTGACAGAGAGGCAAAAACTGAGTCAGCTTGCCGTGAGGAGCACCAAGGCAGAAACCTGTCCCAACAGCAGGCATATATGGTCTTTGTTGAGGACGTCTGGCTGCCAGAATAACATCACAGATTTCGGATGGGAGATTAGACACTCAACTGTTGCCGCTCAATCTCCGAGCATGATAGTGGAGAGAATGCAGGGTCAGGTGCAAGACCCTGCACTGCTGCTGCAACAGGAGATCCTCATGCAGGGCAGCCTGATCGGAGGACAAATGCTCATGCCCAGGAGTTTGCAATCCAACACCCTTTGTGTGCAGTTCAGAGTCACTAGGATGACTTGGGCCTGGTCAATCCTGACCTTCTTGAGAATTTGGGGCAGAAGAGGTATTGACGAAAAGGCGAATAGGAGTACCGAGTTCCATTATAAAGTGAATGCGCGTCTGAGAGAGAGCCGCTTTGGAAGCTCTAACTCGAAGAAGAGCCGACATTGCAGGTTCACAGCAGTGGCAAACAGATCAGACCAAGTTTCTCCCCATTCTTGGAAAAGATCTTGTGCCAGCATCAGGTACAGGTGCCATTTGCGGTCTGCACCGCAACCATGGCCCAGTTTGTCTACCCAGGCATTCAGAGATCCCGCCAGGTGCTGCATGACCAGGAAAATGTCCTGACGTTCCAAACATGTACAGAGACGCAGAACCTCCTGGCACAGGATCCACGACTACACATAGCCCTGTTTGTTGCAATACCACATGGCAGTGGTGTTGTCCGTGAACACCTGTACCAGCCTTCCCTTGATGTATGTAAAGAAAATAGCTCTGAGCTCCAGAAGGTTGACATGGAGTCAGGCCTTTGCCGGAGACCAGAGTCCTCTGATATCAACCTCCACAGGTGGCTGTCCCATCCCAAAAGTGATGCATCAGTCACAAATGTGAGCTCTTGGTAGCTCTTGGTAGGGAAGGGAGAAGGGTCTGCCTCTGACCCAATCTCCGTTAAGCAATCACCACTGAAGATCTTTTGCAGTCTCCTTCAAAATCTAGACCAGGTCAGAAAGGTTTCCCTGATGATGTGCCCACTGGAACTTCAGATCTCACTGCAGAGCCAACATATGCCATCTTGCATGCTTCACCAGCAGAATGCAGGAGGTCATCAGGCCCGTCAGAGTCAGTCTCACCGAAATCCAGGACTAAGGTAGAAACATTGGGATTGTAGCCCGAATGTTCTGAACTCTCTGCTCCAGAGAGTAGGTGCAGAACTGTACCATGTCTAGAATGGTTCTGAAGAAATGGAGCATCTGAGAAGGAGTCAGGTGTGACTTAAGCACATTGATTATGAACCCCAGTAAATGCAGGAAGTTTGCCATAGGCTGGAGGTGGATGATGACTGCTTGTGGTGTGCCTGTCTTCAGCAGTCCGTTGTCAAGGTAGGGGAAGACAAGAACCCATAACCTCTTAAGAAGTGCTGCAACCACCGCCATCACTTCTGTGAACACCCAAGGGACCCTGGAAAGGCCAAAGGGGGAGCACAGCGAACTGAAAATGCTCTTGGCCAACTATGAACCGCAGGTAATGGCTGTGGGTCTGCAAGACGTGGATGTGAAAATATGCGTCCTGTAGGTCCAACGCTACAGTCCAGTCTCAGGGATCCAGACAGACAAACCCTGGGTCCAAGGTGACCATTCGAATTTCCCCTTTCATTGAAAGGCACTGAGATGGTGAAGATCTAGGATAGGATGATGGCATCAGAAAGTAGTGGAAATAGCAGTAAGGACTTCCTTCTAATGACGGACCCTCTTGATGGCTCCTTTGTCCAAAAGAGACTGCACCTCCCACGGAAGAGATGGTCCTCTGTCATCCAGTCAGAGAACTGTGGCAACAGAGGCCAGGTTTCCAGAAACGGCAAAACAGTTTAGCAATTTGAAGCACCCACTTGTCTGGTGTTCTTTTCTGTCATTGGTGCAGGTGGTGCCTGATCCTGCCACCAACAGGGTGACTGTGCCGTGTTGAGGGTATGCTAAAGGGGTTTGGAGGCTGCAGCCTCCTGAGGGGTGGGAGATTGGAGAATATGTTGACTTTGAGCACCACGCCCTCTGTGGGAACAGCGTCCGTGGCCAAGAAAGGGCTGGAAAGCCTGATGGCCTTGAAGGTATGGCTGTTATTGCAATGTGGCTGGGAGCCCCTGCCGTAGCCACGAAATGGACAAAAGAAATAGTGTCGCTGGCACAGTGCCAGGAAGGTCCCCAACAACCTGGCGTTCAAGCACTTTAAAGAGAGTGGGGTCAACTCTTTTTGAAGTGCTTGAACGCTGAATCAGCCTGGTTGCCGAACAGGCGGGAGCCATCAAAGGGAATGTCCATTAATGCATACTAGACGTCCTCTGAAAAAACAGTTGATCTCACCAGGTGTGCCGGTGAAGTACCACAGTGGACGCAATGGCCGTGCCTAGTGAGTAGTGGCATTGAATCCACACTGTATAGTGAACTTTGCTGCATCCCGCTCATTAAGTATGGCCTGGTTCTGTATAGCCCAGGCCTCCTCTGGGACCATGGGCAACACTTGCAAATAGAATCCCACAAGTTATAAAAATATGGCTCAAGAGGCATGCAGTGTTCACCAAACGCAATGCTAGGCTGATAGAGGAGAAAATTCTCATTCCAAAGGTATGCAACCTCTTGGATTCCATGTCCAGTGGAGTGGGTGGGAATGCTTTGGGTAACTTTGGCAGCCAATGCCTGCACCACCTGGCTCTTGGGGGTGAGGTGCTGAATGAGGAGAGCTGGGCCCACCAGTGTAGGATGGTGGCAAAGGACAATCATCCTGTGCAACCAAGCACAAGTGCAAGGATTGGTGCAGGCCCACAGGACAATGTCCGTGAGGGCTTCATTAGAGCGGTGTATGGGCTCCGCGGAGGATAGCCCCGGTTGAAGCACCTCTGTCAAAACATTGGGTTTGACAGTGACCGAGGGAAACTGCAGGTCAAGGACCTCCGCCGCCCTCCTCCCCACCATGGCTAAGGGTTTGTCTTTCTACGTAGCAGTCCTGGAGGTGAGACCAGGCCAGAATCTGGACATGTGTCCAGTCCACTGGCATCCCCAAGCTCCTCATACCAGTTGCCCTCATGGTAGGACGGGCACTGGTAATAAGTTGGATCAGAGACCCCATTGCCATCCTTCTCACAACCCCCAAGCATACTGGGAGCAGTTGCTTAAAAACAGTTGACAAAACAGTCAAATAAGTTGGTCAAAAAAGGTCTGAGGTTGCTCTCCAGATCCGTGCTGTTGGAGCAGAAAGAAAAGTCCTGATGTAAGTGCACCGGGACGGTGCCTATATAGTCACCGCACACATCACTTCCAAAGCAGACGTCGGAAGTATATACGTCTGCAAAGGCATTGGGTAAGCTCCAGCTGGCAATGAGAGAGACCCTTGTTGTGTATCTGCCTAAACCACATAGGGACTTATTAGACAGATTATCCTATAGGCCTCCGTCATTACTCAACTTGGATTACAAAATTCTGATTTAAATGCTAGCAAATCATTTGCTGCCCTTCACGTGACCATGATTTATCCAAATCAGTATGGGTGTACTTCTGGAAGAGCACCTCGGCTAACAGACGGCTGTTTCATATCGCAGAAGAGACGAAGAGGAAAGACAGGGAGAAGGCCTTTATTATGTTGATTCATTTAGAGAAGGCATTTGACACCCTTAGTGGAAGTTCTTGCATATTACACTTGGGCACATGAGAATGGGAACCATTGGCTACATTGGATTTGACTATTATGACATGCATGAGATAAAAGCTGCACCCTGTAATCAATTCTATTAAATTTACATGAAGGAAAACAAGTGAAAGACATATTGCAAAAGAAATAAGAATAAGAAACATGTACCTATAGTAACAGAGGCCTTTGAAGAGCAAGAAGGGGGGACGTACAATAGAAAATACCTCTTATCCAGCATCTGCACACTGTTTGCTAGCAATGCCATGCCCTGTTCACGTCACAAATAAAACGCCACTCACCTACTAATGTTCAGAAACTGCACACGATGTAATAGGTGGGAAAATATGTTAGGCTTTTTAATGAAACAAATTTATATCAGTTTGTGCCAATGAAGGGCTCAGGCAGCTTCATTTATATTCCCTCGGCGCGCTTCTCGCTGCGGCACAGGCTGGCTCGCATCTCATTCAGTCGTGCCTCAAACCCCGGCCTGAGCCAGCTCCAGATGATTTACCGGGTGACCCCCATTAACCAGGCAGATGCTCTGCTCTATTAAACAGGTGATCTCTGGGTACCACATGACCCATGCCACTATCAGCCCATTTGTGTAATTTGCTAGGTCTAATATTTGAGTTTGGTGGCAGAGGCAAATTTCATTTGAGGTAAATGTAGCAGCAGTGTGCACAACTTAAAGCACTGTTTCTACGATTTGGGGGCCAAACACAACCTTATTACATCAGGCAGCTGCGGGCTGAAATTGAAATCTAACATGACGGAGACCAATATTTTGGGGATAGTGTGCACATCTTGGGCCCCACCTTTGGGCATCAGAGACTGACCTCTACTCCATGCAACGGAACAAATGTAAATAGTTGTCGTTCAGCAATCACCGCAGCCTATCGTGGTTCTCTAGATAAACTATGGTGGGTCACTGGTGAAGGAGACCTCTTGCTCCATATCTCAGTTTTGTCCTGAAGCCAACTAAACAGCCTCATTTGGGCAACACTTTCCATTTTTCAGTCAGAAGAGTATGCTGTTGCAAGAACCAACATATTCTTCTGACTTAAGAATGCATCTCTTCTTATCTCCCCACCAATGAAAGCCACGACAACAAAATGTTCCTTAGATAGTATCTAAAGAGACTTGCAGTGCTGTCTTGTACTGTAGCAGTAATTTTGCTTCCAGATTCTTTCTATGGTTCAACACATTTTGATTGATTTGTATTTGCAGTTTTAGAATTTGAAACAGACTAACTTGAAACAATTACAAACACCAACCCTACCTTTCCACCAAGGAATCGGCTAGAGCAACACATAATAATCAAGTCAACGGGCCGACCCAATAGGTGTCCCCCAATCTGGTGGTGCCCAAATGAAACACAAAGAAAATACACATCTGCATGGACATGTGATTGCCAAACACAGCCATCAACAAGATGTGTTATCCAGGACCTCTCAACGACATGACCAGCTACCTAAATAGAGTGAGTCTGTTTTCTAAATTAGACCTTAACAAGGGGTATCGTCAGCTGGAGTGTGAGCCACCAAACCAGTACATTTTGCACTCACTCTGGCTTGTTTTGATACAAGCATCTCAATCTCGGAGAGTCATCTGCCGCAGAAACTGCTTCACCTCAGTGGCAACATCCTTGTTTTTGGTAATAGTAAAGAAGAGCATGATACTCCACTAAAAGAAGTATGCATTTGTCTTGAAGAAACCAGCCCGATGCTTAACGCTGAAGAATACGAACTAAAGAAGGAAGAGCTCACATATTTTGGACACAGCTTTTCCTGCAAGGGTATGCCCTCAGCTTGTAGGACACAACAGAACACATACCCAGCAGATGTCACTGACCTGAGGTCTTTCCTCAGCCTAACAAGTTTTTGCTCTCAATACATAAAAGATTTCATCAAAATGAGCTTGCAAATCTGATAACCCTCTAAATACGGGCCAACATGAATCTGATTATCATGTGCATCAAAGCTTTTTACGGAAATAAAAAAAAGCGGTGGCCTCCAGCGATCACCTTGCATACATTGGTGCCAGCTTATACATTTACCCAACAGTAAATGCCAGCCCCGTAAGACTGGGTGGGATCCTGGCACAATACAAACCGAGATGGTGCTAATGGAGGTGGTCATCGCATATCAGAAACAGAAAAGATCTACTCCCAGGCAGAAAAGGAACGTTTGGCGAGAGATTGGTCTTGCAAACATCATCCCATGTGTCTATATGGCAAACAATTTACCATTGTAACAGACCATCGGGTTCTACTGAATTTATGGAAACCTGAAGGCAAAGATTCCACCAAGGTTAGAAAGCTGGGAAATAAAACTGATGGATTGTAGCTTCAAAATAATCCACAACCCAGGGAAAGAACCTAATCAAGCAAGGTACGTCTCAAGACATCCACTCCCTAATACAGCTCACAAATCATCACTTGCAAAAAAATACATCAACTTTGCACTCCGTCTATTAACCCCTGAATGAGTCTTTCCAGATGAACTAGCATGCAAGTCACAAAAGATGCCATACTTGGTGAAGTAAAAGCAATAAAGATGCGAAAAATGGAGACACGTCAACTGCAACAGCTGAACCTCAGAAGGGAAAAATAAAGAGGGACTGCTTCCATATCAGAATATGCAAGAGGAACTATCAGAAACTGAGCCAGGGGTCCTTCGATGCTGAACCAGAGTAGTCATTCCCAAAATGCTACATGAGCCTGCGTAAGTCATAGTGGCACAGTAGCTACCACAAAACTACTCTGAGGGCAAGCTTGGTTTCCTAGCTGAGGAGACTGTCCAAACATGTCACATGTCAGAGTACAGGGAAGACCACTCAACTAGATCAAATACAGATGTAGATCTCCTGACTGCGGTGTGGTCAACACTTGCAGCAGGCTTCTATGAATGCCTGCACACTAGAGGCTATTTCTTAGTCGACACTGATCAATACTCCTGCTTCTGTCTGGTGCATCAGGTGTAGCTCACATCAGCAACCCGGGTGCATTCCAGCTCATGATTGACAACAGATCCCAGTCTATGCCAATGAAGTTAATGTTGTTTGTGGCATACCTAAGGATATCTCACCGGAAATCACTCCCTTCTGGCCACACACCAGCATGGCCCTAAGATTTGTGTCGATGGTTAAGAGAGCAATACAGTGAGATAATACGGCTCAAATATCGGTCAGACAGGACTTCTGCCAAGTTCTCTGGGGTTACCACAATACACAGCGACTGACTGAGGAGCTATGAATTATCAGTGTGACACCTACATCTCTCTCTTTTTCTGTTTATCTCCAGTCCTCTTAAAGCGTCACACTGTCTATTTTTCTAAATGAAGGGGGGAGATGTTGTGTGAGAAACAGATCTCTATGACCCCTGTGGTCAGGCCGCTCCTCCGGACCCTTGACAACACTTCTCACAAATCTGGTGGGAGGATACGAAGAGGAGCAGACAATGAAAGAACGAGGGCCCGCGTGCATGGGTGGAGATCAGTTCCCCTAGAGGATGTATAAATCCTAGGAAATATAGAATTACGAATGCCATACCCAAGCTGCTGGCTCCCGGGGATCACTATGGCCAGGCAAAGGATAAGGCACTGTTGCCATCACGACTCACTATTGACAAGGCCTCCAGGACATGGTATGTGTATACTATGTAGCTTACACCTAATTGCGGCTTGAGCCTTCTACTCAAATATCTGTACGTCAAGTGCACAAATATCTATTTGTTTCCAACAGTTTCTTTTGGGTAAGGTTTATTACATTGGCCGTATAGTAAGTGGTATATTTTCTGACACACAAATAACTGACACGCGTCCTAAGGCCTGGAAACTGCAAGCCATTATCGAGGTGACCTCGATCAAAGACAACAGCACTGTGCCACGTGTACGTTTCCGGGGAAGTGCCGCCAGCTGTCAGAGGGTCAAGATGGCGGCCTGCTGAGAGAGGATTTGTTATTTTTGCATCTGACAGCGTGCGAGGCGCAGCGCGGAAAGGCATTGGGTGAGGCGTCCCGAGTGACCTCATCACACGGAACAGTAGTGATAATGGGGGGAAAAACGCATTCAAGCATTAAAACTGGACAAATGCAAGAACACCACCAAGGTGATGATCGAATAAACGCCGATATCTTCATAAATCAATATGAGTAGCCTGGGGTCGGGATACAAAACACAGTAAAAATAAATGGATTTATTCTTGCTCTAAGGATAGGTAACTGGGTGGCATGCCCAAGAATTGCGGGAAACAGATTCCACAAGTGCGAGTCTACGTTTTCCAGGGCTCCAGTGAGAAGCACGAAAACGCGGCGTCGGAGTAACAAGGCACAAACAAGCTTTTTTCTTTCTGATTTGGCTGCACGTGTTTTTGAGAGGAGAGACATAAGGCAATGCAGCAGCGGGACAGTGAAATGTGTATCTGCCTCGTACTTGCTCTGCCAGCAGTGACCTGTACCGCTAAGGTTAAAGTTGAACAGCGATGTGGGAACCATAACATCAGCTGTGTGAAGGGGAAATGATTGGAGCATGTACAACGGGACATACACCTTCATTGACAGCTTTACAACTAGGGTTCGAGGTTTTCTGCTATTTATGTTTTTAACATTTCCATCCGTATTTATCCATATTTATTTTTTGGCTGTCATTGGTATTTTTCCATATTTATTTTGTGGCTGTCTCTTTGGTATTTATCCATATGTATTTTATGGTTTGCGAGTAAGTGGTGTACAAAATGGTACATGTCTACATTTATTTAACTGATAAGCATACACTCATACTTTGATGCCTGTCACATTCTAGCACATTTTTCAGCCAAACATAGCAAAAAACGAAACCCATAGGTAACTATTAGTAATTTCAAATATATTTTAACATAAGCCTGTATTTATTTCTATCTTAACCTGTTTTTTAACTCCCCGTGCTATCTGTTCATCTCTTGTCTTGGAATTCACACCAGACAGCATGGAAAGTCGCTCATTAGAAGCACAATTTACAGTATTTTCTACTTTTAAATATAAATACAGACAGGAAACTCATTGTTTTCTTTCTGTTTTTATCTGGAAACAATCAGTAAACATGGAAAACTGAGAGCCTTATTTACAACCCACCAGGGGCAGCTCCTCCGATTTCGTTGCACCACTGAGCATGTCACAAAGGAAAAAATAAAATAATAACTAATTATTATCATTTCATTTTTCGGTCCTTGATCAGCTTGGTAGGGGCGGGGCTGCTCTGCTAACACAGCAGGGGAGGAGTTCCTTGCCCACTCCAAGTGCGCATGAGGCTTTAGCCGGCTGTCATGGTGTGGCCAAACCGCCATGCGCACTATGCATATTCTCCACCCAGGCTGCATAACAGATGGAGAACATGCCCAGGCTCTCATTCCGTGGCAGAGCACAGTACCACGGTGCTCAGACCAAACACAACGCTGAATTGCAGCATTGTATTTGGCTATGGGGAGCCGGGTGCTTCCTGCTTCCTACCCTGGAGTCCTGGAAGCGGGCGAAGAGGACTGAGAGGCGGCAGAGGCACACAGGTTAGCATTTCATTTTTTTGTATTCCCCCCCTGCGACCTCCCCCACTGCCGTTAAATACCAGCCACCAATGCAACCCACATAAGCACCCACTCAACCAATGGTGTGAAGATTGTATATGGTCATTTGAAACCCCCTTAACTTATGATTACAGGGATATTGCACGATGAGACCATAGCACATGAAAGTCCCAAGGTCGTAGCCAATCCTTTCACAGTGCTTAGCATTTGCCTTTAAAGAGAAATTTCCACCAGGGTATTTGGAAACAGATGCTTGGTGTTCTACAGCAGAAGATCAGTGACCAAGAACCTAAATCTGCAGGCAAAGCCTTCTTTTGGCAGGAAAGGGAGGCGTCAAAAGTGTACTGTGGTTAGTGACGGTTTGCAGAGAACACACTGGTCCTAAGTTTTGGTGCTGGGGCCAGCCTCGCTCCGTTCTATCCTGTATCCTCTCCATGTGAACATTATTTTTCATGTGCTCTATACATAGGATGTTCAACCTGCAGATGTCTGCTAACACTACATTCACTATGACTCTGCCACTGTGGAAGGATGGTTTTATCCAACATTGAGGCAGACACTGGGTGGCTGGAAAAAAAAAAGGCAAATCTTGCAAGACCCGCTGCTGCCTGACATCGACCTGAACCTCGTTTACATTAACACTCTTAATTGGGATGGGAAGAGGATACAAGAGAAAATAGAGAGGGGATGTGTCCCCACACCTCCTTGTAAGGCTCTGCTTGAGCCCAATTCCCTCAAAAGTTACCTGTCATTTTTGGAAAATCAGTATAAACACGCTGCACCTATGTACGATAGCGCCTCTCAATGGCGCTTTATTAATGTTTGGAGAGATATTTTATTATCCTGATGCATCAATCTCCTATCCCACACTCACACCACCCCTCATGTCAAAGAGCGCAACTGGCTCCCAAAAAACAAAGAGCACCCTTCAAACTCCTCACGCACACAGACACAGCCTACCACAACATTGGCCCCATGTACCTCAACAACCGCATAAACTTCCACCAACCAGATCCGGTGGTTGTGCCTTCTCCTACCTCGCTCCTAATGCCTGGATCGACCTGCCGCTGCACAGAGGAGTCCCCCCCCTCAGCTCCTGAATTCTGCAAGAAACTGGAGACCTGGCTCTTCACCTAACCCTGACTCTGCCTTGGCCCATACAGCTCCTGCTTCACCGCCAGGATAACCTCCGGGGTGAGTTCTGTGCTGTACATATTCATATAACAGCATCAGAGAGCCTGATCTTTGCTCGAACAAAATTCAAAACTAGTGCTTATGCCACAGGAAGGGAAATTCTTGTAAGTTTCTCTTAAACAGAAACATGAATGGGTGTGGTGCAGTAGTGCCAGCACCACACAGCAGCCCCAGTGATCTCTCTCACCAATTCCACATTCTTGACACATTGCGAGGCCTTTTCCATCCTGGTGTCCAAAGATTTCTTCTACTGCGCCCTTCCTATTTTTGGCATGGTGTTGGACTTGTTCCATTGAACTATCCATAGTGCCGCCAGCACCCACCCTTCCGACGCCATGCTTGCTTCTGCCGCTGCATGAGACCTTATCCTCTAGAAGTCAGCTGCGACCCACTGTAGTCTCTTTCGATGCATCTCTCCTACAACGATTGCAGTGTGTGGCACTCTCTCTCCTGACACATTGCCTGCCTCTGTGACAGCCTGAGAGCTAACCTTCATCCCTCAAAACTCTGTGTGTTGCCCACTTATGGCAACACCACATATGACTATCTCCTACAGGGGCGGCGCCCCCGTTAAGGCGGAGGAGCGTCACCCCACTAAGGAAATGCCCCCAGGGATAGAAAAATAAAATTGTAATAAATTACCATTTCAAAACCCCTTCTGGAGTTGAGTGTCAGGGCGGGGGGGGGGGGGGGGGGGGGGGGGCTTTGCAGCAGAAAGCAGTGCTTGGCAGGTAGGACACTTAGGTTTAAAATGTGCACGTCTTTTTGGCCATCTGTCTTGCGACGGCCAGCCAGACATGAGCAGTTTAAACCTCTCTAACTCAGCTGTCTTAGACAGTTGGGTTTGAGACAGTATAGGGCTCCAGTGCCCTCGGGAGCAGCGAGAGAGGCTGCTCCCTCCAATCCTGGCGCTGCTTTCGTTCTGCATGAAACCAGAGCCAGGATTGGTTACTGCAGCTTTCTAGTCCCTGCCAGCCTGGAAAACAGAGGACGTTGGGCCAGGATTTCAGGTAAGTGTAATTCTTTTTTAAATTTATTTATAACTTTTATATTTTTTCCCTCCCGCCCCACATTCAAGCCGCCACTGATCGCCTAGAACACTGCCCTCCATTCTGCTATAGTTTGGACTGGCGTTGGCATGAACAAACACATGACAGAAAGTTATCAACTGGGCCCAGTCATTGACAGTTTCATCTGTATGAAACTGTATGGTTCTACCTTTCAGATGTAATGTTAGTGTTTATCTGTGTACGTACAGTTCCAGATTACTGGTCTATGTTACTAATCTATGACCACTGCTACGATTGGTTCTGAAAGTATTCAAGTTGCCAAGTTGCAATCCATATCTACAGACTGGGGCGCAGAGCACATTGTATTAGGGTCCGATAGGTCATTTCTCAAATGTGGGCTCCTTAATTTAGGATGACCAGTCCTGGCAGGTTTCAGACGATAAGTTATGTTCCAGTGCCGACCCTTTTCCTCCTACTGCTGGAAGCTCAGGCTGCCTAACCCTTTAAGGTTCTGTAGGAGAGGTTCTTCTGTTAGCACCAGACCCTAGAGCAAAAATAATCCTGTTATGCAGGGTGATCATCTAATCTCTGAATTTTTTAAGGACATGAACTGCTTTTTTAATATAATGACATTTGTTTTAAATGTTTTATCATTTCCCGGAATCGAGAGCAAACCTGATTCAATATAGAGAAAGAAGTCGTAATAGGACAGATGCAGGCATTGCACTGAGCATGAACTGACGTGGCGGCTCTGCGGCCATGAGAAGAGTGGTAATAGATGGCCTTTCAGACATCATGTGTGGAATTCCAAAAGCCTACCCTGACCTTTGGGGATGGATATTCACTTTGATGTGAAGGTCAGATGATGACAATGAGTAAGAGGACATGTCAGGCCATCGCACAGAGAACACAGAACAAAAAGGTATGTTTTCGAAGTTGTCAAATTACATTATGCTTTCTCCTTTCTATACCCAAACCATCATTGAAATATGACAACTAAGTTCCAAGGACTAAGACCACATTCAAAAACAAGAGGATTTTGTTAACTCTATCATGAAAACCTGTGCTAAAAGTCTCCTTTCAGTGACTGTATACGACCTTCAGCTGACTTCTTTATTGGAAACTAGACACGGCCTTGCTTTTAGAGGGCTGGGGATGCTGCCTGCCATGCAGGAGCCTGTCCGTTTCTTACTAAAGCACCAGAGACTCCCGGTCCAGCTACCAGGCTAATATCTTATGGTGGATCCGGGAAGGACCAAGAACTGTTCTGTGGTGCGAGTAGGATTTTATAAACATCATGCTGGATGAGCCTAGTGCACCGGTGCAGGACGGATGAGAAAGCCACAGGTCGGTCACCCGGGATCCAACATTGGCAAGTTGCCACAATACCCCGCCTCATCTGTTCCTATGAGGCAGAACAGGAAACTTACGTAAGGAATAGGCTCAATGAAAGCCCATTTAGCTTTCCGACAGAATATATCGGAATGAAGACACGTAAGTAAGGGACTTACGGGTCTACATACACAAAAAAACAACAGTTAGGGAACCGTTGAACTCTGATTTTGGTGCTGACGAAAGCCCAGACCCTTACAGGCGACACAGGCTGAAACATGCCTGTGAGAAGTTGGCCTGGTATATGCTGTTCAGTATTATTATTAGTTATAGGTTAAAGACAACCTTTATTGAAAGCTATCCTAGTGGTAGCTATGGAGAGCAGCCTTCAGGCTAAGTCTTGAAGGAATGTAAAGCAGCTTGTTTTACCAGTCTATAATCTCTTGAGTGCCTAAATGAAAGACAACCCCACCAGGTATATATATAAGATATATGTATTTATTTCTAAACACACCCTCCTAGACTCTTTATGGGGCTAAAGGTAAAAACACATAAGTTACACTTCAAATAGGACAGTAATAAGCACAAATACACGTCAGGCCCTAGGGGGCAAGCCAAACCATATCCTAAAATAGTGGTATAAGATCCACGACTTAACTAGATACAAGGCCTAGAGCCTGTAGAATCGCTGGGACCCCAAGGAACCACCCAAGGTAGTGACACAGGGGACCCACAGGGGCAGTGTGAGAACACAGCCGCGAGCTCCCGTTAGCTTCTATGGGAAAAGTCGTGGTTAGAATTTTAAAGATTAGGGACACTTAGAATTGAGTAAGGACCAAACCCTTTGGGACTTAGGAAGTTCTAGGGTCAACACCCACGGGAGCACTGGAGTACTCTTTTTACCTCACCCAGGGAAGCCGGGTACATACGTGTCAAATGGTATCGGGTCGAGTCGTCGATTTCAATGGGAGCTGGCAAAGAAGTGCTGCTACCGAGAAGATGCGAAATGTCCGAAGAGATCTAAGCCTGGATCGAACTTGAGAAGAACCTGAAAGCAGAGGGGATAGAGTCTGGTTCACTAGCCAGTGACCAGGAAGACAATAGGCAGATGCCCACCGATGTCGGGTGATTTCAAGTGAAGAAGGTGAAGCTTGACTCTTCAGCCATGAGGACCAGCAGGCGTCGAGGACGACCAGGAGCTGGATTCGAGCTGTCCCGCAAAGGATGTCGAGTGCTGCAGCGTCGGTGCCCGGATTGGACACAACAAGCCTTGGCAACAGCAACCCACGCAGAAACGAGAAAGATGCTTCGGTGCAGACCAGTAAGGTCTGTGGAACTCACCACTTGGTAGGGCGTCAGGGCACGTCTGGAGCAACCAGGAAACCCAAGGAAATTCAAAGTTACCCTCTCAGGGACCCAGCAGTCGACGGACCAGGGATCGCAAAGGCACCTTGAGATGAAACACAAAATGGCGACCCACGTGTCACTCGGGGTGACTGGGCTGACAATCTTCGGTGGATTCTGTGCTCGAGGTGGGGGCTACAAGTCAGCCCAAGCACGACTTCAGGAAACGTCGAGAAGTCAATGCACTTGCAAAAGTGCACGGTGACCAGGAGTTCCGGTTCCACGCTACTCACGAGGGCTGCGGGTCCCAGCTTTGTTGAGGACTCGGGTCGGCCTCTGAGATGTCTGGAAATCCTTTTCCTGGGCTGCAAATACTTCGGAGTCCGGCGGGAGCTTCGGAAATGCAGACCGGCAAAATGCTTCATTGGTGCCTGCCAAGCAGGGGAGTCACTCCTTGACCACAAGGGAGATTTCTTCAGTCCTCTAGTCTTCAGTAGAGCGTCAAAGTTCCAGGATTCAGCTTCAGAGTTTCGTCCAGGGATATCTAAAGTTCTGATTACAGAGGTTCCTTACTTACACATAAGGAAGGGGTTGGACTATCTCTGGGGACCCACCTATGGGAGGGTTTGGAAAGAGGGGTGGTTACACCCATTTCCTTTGTCCAGTTTCACGCCAGAGCAGGGGCTGGAAGCCCCTGAACCGGTTTGAACTGGACTATGCACAGGGACACCAAATGTGCCCCAGTGCAGGACTTCAAAGCACTCAGAGAGTGCTCCCACCCAGCCCCAATACACATAAGCCTGTCTGGGGGGTGGTTACACCTCCCTGTGACAGGAAACCTATTGTCCAGGCCTCCCCTGTCGGAGTTTCGGTCAGCAGGAGGAGGCCAGACCCGTGTCTGTCGCTGCAGCATCCATTTTGTGATGCCAGGGCTCTGTTAAGTTTCTACCGGGTATACCATTGGGTACATGTCTCTCCCTCTAGAAGGGTGGAGTTCTACCCCCGCCGCCAGAACTGGCAGGGGGGTAGGGGGGGGTAGGATTCCAAAGTGTTTGACACCAAACACGACATGTTTCCGTGCAGCCATCCCAAAGTTAGCATTTACAGCGAGGTTATAATGCACTTAAGAGTATATGGTCAGGTTGCCCTACAAACAGCATCAGAGAATGGACTCCGAACGTTGCAGAGGGGCTTTGCTCATGCAGGGTCACCCTCTCACATAAGAACCAAGCACACTGCCTTCATGATTGATAAGGCCTGCCATAGGAGTGACTTATAGGTTTATATGTGTGTATATATGTAGTGATACAGCTAACCTATATCACAGTAAGGGGTGCAGTAGCAGACCCGTGGTGTCATTTTGGGTGGCTTTCCAGGGGTGGCATAATACATGCTTCAGCCCCTGGTAGGCATCTGGCGTACCCATGCCCTGGGTACATAGTGTACCATATACTAGGGACTCACAAGGGTACCTCATGATCCAATCTGTGGTGTACCTAAAGTACATGCAATTAAGAGAGGAAGCAGCTAGGCTGGGGCCCTGAATAGCAGGGTCCCAGCCAGACTAAAGTAAAAAAAAACAGTGAAACACCAGCAAAATGTGGGGGTAAACATGTGAAGCAGATCCTACTCTCCTACACAACCCCCCCCCCAAACGCAGGGACATTAAACTAACCTTGACCAGTTGAGTCTTCATGTTCTAAGTGGAAATATCTGGAGAGTCCATCTGCATTGGCATGCTTAATCCCAGGTCTATGTTCCACTGTATAGTCCATCCCCTGTAGGGAAATGGACCACCTGAGAAGTTTGGGGTTTTCACACTTCATCTGTTTTAGCCATAAGAGGGGCTTATGGTGTGTCTGAACAATGAAGTGAGTACCAAACAAGTATGGCCTCAACTTCTTCAGAGCCCAAAACACAGCAAAGGCCTCCCTCTCAATGGCTGACCAACGTTTCTCTCTGGGGGTCAACCTTCTGCTTATGAAAGCTACTGGTTGAGCCTGACCTTCATCATTCAACTGTGACAGTACAGCCCCTACCCCCAACTCAGATGCATCTGTATTGACAATGAACTTTTTGGAGTAGTCAGGACTTTGCAGAATGGGAGCAGTGCACATGGCCTGCTTCAGGTCATCAAATGCCTTTTGACAGCTAACTGTCCACTGAACCTTTTTGGGCATTTTCTTAGAGGTTAAGTCATTCAGGGGTGTCACTATTGATCCATACTCCTTGACAAATCTTTTATAGTACCCAGTCAGGCCTAAGAAGGCTTTCACCTGAGTCTGGGTAGTTGGAGCAATCCAGTCCATTATGGTCTGGATTTTGCTCTGCAATGGTTGAACCTGGCCTCCACCTACAAGGTGGCCCAGGTACACAACCTGACTCTGCCCTATCTGTAACTTAGTAGCCTTGATAGTTAGACCTGCTTTTTGCAGGGCCTCCATAACATTCCTTAGGTGGACCAGGTGATCCTTCCAGGTGGAGCTAAAGACAGCAATATCATCTAGATATGCTGCACTATAGTCTTCCAGGCCTGTAAGGACTTGATTCACCAACCTTTGGAAAGTGGCAGGTGCATTCTTCAAACCAAAGGGCATTTCCACAAATTGACAAAAGGATAACCTTCAAGCTCCTCATCCACGCACACAAGGCATTCCACAACACCGGACCAGCATACCTCAACAGACGACTACGCTTCTACACCCCCACTCACCAGCTCCGCTCTGCTGCCCTCGCCACAGTCCCCCGCATCCAAAGAGCAACCGGCGGCGGCAGATCGTTCTCCCACCTTGCCGCCAAGACCTGGAACACCCTACCCACCCATCTACGGCAGACCAAAGACGTGCTGACCTTCAGAAGACTCCTCAAGACCTGGCTCTTCGAGCAGTAGCAGCATTCCCCACCCCCCAGCGCCTTTAGACCCTCACTGGTAAGTAGTGCGCTTTACAAATGCTATGATTGATTGATTGATTGATTGATAGTGCCCACTAGGGGTAGAAAATGCTGTCTTTGGCTTTGCATCATCAGCTAGCCTGATCTGCCAGTAGCCAGCTGTCAGGTCAAATGTGCTTAGAAACTTGGATAAGGCCAAAGTATCTATCAGCTCATCTGCCCTGGGGATGGGATTGGCATCAGTCCTAGTGACTGCATTGAGACTCCTGTAATCCACACAAAACCTCATCTCTCTCTTGCCATCTTTGGTGTGAGGTTTAGGTACCAGGACTACTGGGCTAGTCCACGGGCTATCTGAGGGTTCAATAACTCCCAAATCCAACATCTTTTGGACTTCTGTCCTTATACCGTTCCTGACATGGTCAGGTTGCCTGTAGATCTTATTCTTCACAGGCAGACTGTCCCCAGTGTCCATTTCATGAGTGCACCAGGTGGTCTGACTTGGAGTCAGAGAAAACATATGTCTGAACTGGCTGAGACGTTTTCTGCAGTCAGTTTGCTGCTGGGCAGTGAGGCTGCCTGCCAGGGCCACACCATCAACTGACCCATCATCAGGGTTCTGAGAAAGCAGGTCAGGGAGTGGGTCCCTCTCTTCCTCCTGTCCTTCATCAGTAGCCATGAGCAAGCCTGTTGACATGAAGTACCCTGTGGGGACTCCTAGGGGTTCCAAGGTCTACCAAGTAGGTGACTTACCCTTTCTGTTCAAAAATTGTATGGGGGCCACTCCATTTGTCCGGGAGGGCTGCTGGGGCCACAGGTTCCAACACCCACACTTTCTGTCCTGGCTGATAAACAGTCAGTACAGCCTTTTGGCCATGCCAGGCTTTTTGTAATTCCTGGCTAGCCTCAAGGTTTTTGGTTGCCTTTTTCATATAATCAGCCATCCTGGAGCGGAGACCAAGTACATAGTCCACTATGTCCTGTTTAGTGGGTTTGATAGGTAACGCCCATCCCTCCTTCACCAGACACAAAGGACCCCTAACAGGATGGCCAAACAAAAGTTCAAAAGGGCCGTAACCAACCCACTCAGATCAGACCTGGAAGGGCCCCTTGTCCCCAAGAACTCAACCTGGTCAGGTTCAAGCTCCTCTGGGACAGTTCCTTCTTCAGGCTCAAGATCATCTCCCTGAGGAGACTGATCTGCCTTCTGAGTCAGGCGGGAAGGCACTGCCTTAACCCTACTGCTCCTCCTCTTGAGAGGCACCTGGTCCATTCATCCAGAATCCAAGGCCTGTTCAGTTTTAGACATTTTGGCCTGTGACCTAGTAACAGCAAAGACATGACTAGGGATCCCTAACATGTCTGCATGTGTCCTGAGCTCCACTTCAGCCCAAGCTGAAGTTTCTAGATCATTGCCAAGCAAGCACTGCACTGGTTGGTCTGTACTTACCACAACCTTCTTAATGCCAGTTACCCCTCCCCAGCTGAAGTTAACAACTGCCAGAGAATGGGCTGTTCTGACATTGCTAGCATTGGTCACTTGGTACATTTCACCAAGTATAATCTGCCCAGGATCCACAAGATCTATTGTCACCATTGTGAAACTTGCTCCTGTGTCCCTGAATGCCAAAGCCTCTTTTCCATTTATTAAAGGCTGTTGTCTATATTTGCCCAGATTACTGGGACTCACAAAGGAGGACATATCCATGCCTCCATCACAGACTAGAACAGCTTGAGTTGGAACTCTGACTAGGCCAGAGTCCATCTCAGAACCCAGGGTCAACCCTACTACACCCTTATTCTGAACATTACCACCACCAATTGTAGCTGTACTAGGGGGAACAGTTGCCTTAGGGGCAATGGTGGCTGGAGTAGATTCTTTGGACTTGGTGCAGTCACTGGTCCAGTGAGTTTTCTGTTTACAGATTTTACACCATGGTTTCTTTTGGCCCTTTCCCTTGTTAGACTGTGAATCCCCACCTGAAGAAGATTTTTGGTGGCCTTGTGAAGACTTCTGGTCTTTGCCCTTCTCCCCACCCTTGTCAGAGTTTTTAGGATCTTGCTTCTTGGGTTCACCACCTTGGTTCTCTACCTTCTGCCTCACCCTGGTTCTGACCCACTTGTCTGTCTTCTTTCCCAATTCTTGGGGAGAGGTCAGATCTGAGTCCACCAGGTACTGGTGCAACAGCTGATTCTGACAATTATTAAGGATCTGCTCCCTCATAATCAAATTGTACAATCCTTCAACGTCATGCACTATGCTGCCAAGTAACCAACCTTCCAGAGCCTTAGTAGCACAATCTACAAAGTCTACCCAGTCTTGATTCTGTGCCGTTTGGGTATCCCTGAACTTTAACCTGTATCGCTCAGTGGTTAGGCCAAACCCAGCAATCAAGGCACTCTTCAGACTGTTGTAATCATCTGCCTCCTCCTCTCTAACAGTGAGGAGCTTATCTCTACCTTTGTCTGCAAAGGAGAGCCATAAGACTGCTGCCCACTGCTCCTGGGTGACGCTTTGAACTTTACAGGCCCTTTCCAGTGCAGTTATCCATTTGTGGATGTCATCCCCACTCTGGTAGGTAGGGACAATCTTATTCAGGTTTCTATGGTCATAAGACCTCTCCCTATCTCTAGGGATGTTGCTGCCACCATGGGACTCTAGTCCCAACCTTTTTCTAGCTCTGTAGAGCTCTAGAGCCTCCTTATCTAGGGCTACCTGTCTCCTTCTGATTTCCAGCTGAGCTTCCTCATACTTAAGCAGTCTCTCCCTCCTCTCGTCTCCCTCCTATGAGAGGAAATAGAGGTCCCTATGGATGAGCCAAAATGGTTAGACTCCACAGAGGGAGATCTTGACCTTCTAGGCCCACTACCAACTCTCCAGGAGGGACAAAGAGGGGCCTATTGTGGCCCTCTCCATCACCTTCTAGGGGAATTGTATTTTCCAGGTCCAGATCATGGTCATCTGCCTGGCCAGCCTCAGAGGTCAGGTAAGGGGCAGTTTCACCCCTAGGCCCTTCCTCATATGCTGTCCCACCCACTCTGCCTGCCCCTTTGTTGTAAATTGCAACTTCGATGTGATTAAGCATTTACTAAAGACATGAATTCTCCTGCCTTACACATGTCTCTTTTGTTATGTTGACTGAAGTCTGGACTCCATTTTGTATTGTCATGTCTCCACGTGTGCAACACGAGGAGAGTCTTATCTTTGTGTTAGTTGCTCTTGTAATCTGCCTAGTAACAGTCTATAAATAGTTCCTTTGTCCGTCTGGCGCATGCCCAGGCTTGACCACATCTGTTATCAGTTAGTCCTTGCTTGACCATGTTTTCGCGGGCTTAAGGAGTATGTCAGCTCCGCCCACATATTGATCTTGTATTGAAAATGTCCATAAAAGGTAACATTCTTCGTCTCATGTCGTATCCTCCCACTTATGAGCCCCTCTGTTGTGTATAAAAGGGGACCGTGTATGCAAGTTCTTTGTGCTACTCTATGCAATACTGAAGGGTATTGTATGGATTGTAGGACCACCCTTAAGGGTTAATAAACTCTGTCTTTGTACTTTGCAGTTTCCGTGCCAACTTCCTTATAGATTCCTTTACAGGAGAGCGAACCCTTGTGTCCTGCGGGCCTAGCTGGGGCCTGTATTCATCAATTGGCGCCCGTCACGTGGGGCTCATCGGCGACTCGGATGCTCGAAGGATTGGTCGCGACGAAGGTGAGGAATTTGGCCGGGGATGTGATCACTGCCAGAGGCATTTTTAGTCCTGGCATCCCGAGGTTTTTCTTCCTTCCCTTCCGACCTGACCATCTGGGTGGCGCCGGTCCTCGACTGAGACCTCTTCTGTCGGTCCTGCCGTGACAGCCGCTTGGGCGAATTTCGGAGCTTGGCAGTTGGAATCTGGACTCTTGATTGGTAAGAACCGTTGTACGGTACTTGCTCCGAGTTTTTGAAGCCTGGGTTGGCTATTTGAGTTTGATTTGTGATGACCGGTCATATCTTGTATTGATTATTGTGAGAATATATGCGTTGCAACACATATAGGCAGGTAATGTGGAGATATTTCTCCGGAACTGTGTAACTTTGAACAGCACAACGTTTAAGTGCCATTTTTTTGATAATACTGCATATTCTGCATTATTTTTGAGCATGCCTGCTTTTAGCGCACTCCGTAAGTGATGCTGCTGCTTTGGAAACCGGTTAAACCTCGAGGAATCCGCTCCAGCTCCCCCAGAGGGGACTCCTAATAGGGATATGTATGTGAAGCATGGTCTTTCCTCCATAATGTACAGCACAGTATGGAGGAAATATACCAAAAAGGATCCTGAGTTACGGTGGCCGTTGTATGGGTCGTTTGATGTACGTAAGATTGAGTATGTGGAACAGTGTATGTGTAAACGGCGTGCTCGTCAAGACATGTTTGAATGTGTGCGATTATGGGTGAAGGAAGTGCGTGAGCGAGAGAAACGCGAGAAAGTGCTGTTTGATAAAGAGCAACGAAAGAATGATCATGTGAGAGCGCAGGAAGCAAAGCGTCGGGAGGAAAGAGAACAGACGGAGAAGCAAGAGAAAGAACGCAGGTTACAAGTCTCGGGTCAATATGCTGTTCGTCAGCCACTCTATCCTGTCCTTAATAATCATGACGATGATTTTTATTTATTAGATCGTTCTCCGCCTCCTTATGTTGGCGCGTCTGCCCCGAGGCCACAAGATTCTGGATCGGGTTCGAGTAAGGTAGACACGCGGTCCATGTTATCGGCTGAGCGAATGGGTGAGCTTCGACAGTTTTCCTATCGTGCATGTAAGGGCAAGTTATCCCTTGCTGAGTTGTTGGATTCTTGGGAGTCGTGGCAGGATAGAGAAAGGTTGTATTTCTTGGGACACTTTTCTGATGAAGTGATTGCTGCCTTTCGGAAATTTTCCAGTGTCTTTGAACCTGACGATGTGGTATTAGATGCTAAAGCATTGCGTAATGGTGTTTTCTCTCCCTCTAAGGCGCCTGAGGCGGTTCGGCGACTGTTTGCGTTGCGGGATGCGGCGGCAGATCTTAAAGAGAAAGCGCGCCAACAACTTGAGGGGGAAAAGCGGTCGGATTCGCGTACCGGAGGCGGCCATTCATCCACCTCTCAATCAGATAAGAGTGATCTAGTGCATGCTAAACCAATGCGCGAGGCGGCGCCTTTGTATGTTCCTCCTAAAGGAGCGGGGACTAGCTCGGATACTACCTCCGCCGATGCTAAGGGATATTTTGTGTATAATTGGGTTTATACTCCCTGGCACAGGGCTGACGTCATGGCATTAAAGAATGCGTTGCCTGATCCCCGCAAGAATCCAGCGGTCTTTTACGAAGAAGTCGAGGGGGCCTTGAATTCTTGTATTATGACCTTAGCGGATATAGATTTGTTCTTTGGGCTTATTCTACCACCAGATATGTGGCGATCTGTGCGGAAGGTGGATGATGCTGCCACTTTTAAGGCTCGATGGTCTGAGCTTGAGGATGAGGATAGGGAGAGAAAGCCCGCGCAGAAACCACCTCAGATTATCTTAGATTTCCCCACTGCTATTCTGACTAAGTTGAAGACAATCATTCCCCCTAAAAAGATTGACTGGAATATGCTAGCCTCGTGCAAGCAGAAAGCCGATGCATCAGTTGCAGATTTCTTTACGCGCTTTGAGGAGACGTTTCATGATTTTAGTGGTCAGTCCCTTACGGATGATACGGGTCGGCACCTTTTTGCTGATAAATATGTGGCGAATTTATTACCGGCGATTGCAGCTCGCCTAAAAGCGAGTGAAAGTTCTTGGTCCACTGCGACCCCGACAGCCCTCCTGACTATAGCTCAGTACTATGAGCGCCAGGAGCAGGAAGCGAAGGGGCAGGAGGAGAAGAAATCGAAGGACTTAAAAACAAAGGTGATGTTAGCACAAGTATATGGTCCGCCCCGACGGGGTGTAAATAGAGGTAGGGGAGGATTTTATGGTCCTCCCTCGGGCCGATCTGATCTGAATAGGAATCAATGTGCGTATTGTAAGCAATCGGGACACTGGGCCAGAGATTGCCCAGCGTTGCATGCTTCGCGTCAGGGACACAGTCAGGGACACAATCAGGGTGGCCCGAGAGGTAGAGGGGGTTTCTCGAATTTTAGAGGGAATTCTAATGATCACGCTCGTTTTGACCCTGCCGGGCAGCAACGAGATAGGTCTAATGTTTTCGATCGACAAAATCAGTATCAAGTGTCGGGGATTGACCGTTCTGGGTACCATGATTCTCAGCATGCATAGGAATGCGTTGGATGGGGGTTAGAATCAGTTGAGGTGCCAGTTGATCAGAAGGGTCCTTACGTATCAGCTGAGGTTTTGGGCTCTACTGATCAGTTCCTAGTGGATACAGGAGCGACTCGTAGTGCGCTGTCTAAACAATTGGTTCCGAGGGCTCCCCCATCTGGCTTAATGGTTACATCGGTAGGGTTTGATGGTACACTCTCCCGAAGCCCTCTTTCGCAGCCCCTCACATTTCAGGTTGATTCTTTTTCTGCACCCTGTCCGTTTTTGCTTGCCCCGAACACGCCGGACAATATTATGGGCCTTGATATGCTGAAGCACTTCAGAGCTACGATCCGCTGTTCCCCTGCTGGAGTGCGGGTGATATTGAATGACAATTACCCCCTGTCTGAACGGATGTGTGTGGTTACAGAAGATGCTGTGCTAGCTACCCTCCCTTGCGCCCTATGGGCCACCTCGGATACTGATGTGGGACAGATGGTGATTCCGCCTGTTCACATTAGTGTCCAGGAGGGGGCGGTGTTACCACGCCTTCCACAGTATCGTATTTCGCAGGAGGGGTAAGAGGCTCTTATACAGATTGTGCAGGATTTGATTAAGGTGGGAGTAGTGGAAGAAGTTCCCTATAATGTTTGTAATAGCCCGATTCTACCCATTCTGAAAAAGGATACGGATGCCAAAGTCTATCGGTTTATCATTGATTTGAGAGAAGTAAACAAGATCGTGATACCTCAGTACCCAGTGGTTTCAGATATCACGACGTTGCTTACTTTGGTCCCGCCTACGGCGACCACGTTTTCAGTTATTGATTTGAAAAATGCCTTCTTTTCAATTCCCATTCATCCCGATAGTCGATACCTTTTTGGTTTCACTCTAAATAATAGGTCTTACCGATTTTGTAGAATCCCTCAGGGCTATACGGAAAGCCCTAGCATCTACAGTCAAGCTTTGAAAAGACAATTGGACTCCTTTGTTCTGCCCGAGGGTGTCGCCCTCATTCAATATGTCGATGACATCTTGCTGGCGGCCGACACTCCGGAGTTGTGTGAAACGAGTACGTTGTCTTTGCTTTCCTTTTTGGCATCCCACAATCACAAAGTCTCTCGGAAAAAGTTGCAATTCTGTAGACCAAAGGTGACTTATCTGGGTCACCTTTTGTCTAAGGAGGGACGTGCACTCACACCAGATCGTGTCCAAGTGATTCTGGACACACCGACGCCGTCCACGCAGAAGGACGTGCGCGCATTTTTGGGTCTTGTTTCTTTTTGTAGGCAGTGGATATTAGGGTTTTCGCACATAGCCAAGCCATTGTTAGCCCTTTTGACAAAAGATACACCTATCCCGCTTCCTTGGACGAATGAGTGTGACACTGCCTTTCAGAAACTGCGACAGGCCCTCTGTTCAGCACCAGTGTTAGGGACTCCTGATTATACCAAGCCTTTTTCGCTGTATGTGCATGAGAAAGATGGATGTGCATTATCGGTTTTAGTGCAGATGCACGGCGACAAGCAGCGCCCTTGTGCATATGTTTCGGCTGTACTTGATCCTGTTGCCCGAGCATTGCCTGGTTGTTTTCGCTCGGTTGCGGCAACAGCTGTGTCAATACGCCAGAGCGAGGGAATTGTGTTATCTCATAAGCTGTTGGTATTAGTCCCCCATGCTGTTGATGCCCTGCTTAATCAGACAAAGACGCAGCATTTGACCAGTGCCCGTTTAACGGGATATGAGCTGACGCTTTTGGCTCCTCATGTTACGTTGAAGAGGTGCGTGACGTTAAATCCTGCCACATTGTTGCCATACCCCGAGACTCGGTCTGAGGCACGAGAAGCACATGATTGTATCCTTGTGACCGAGGAACAAACAAAGGGTCGTATTGATCTCCAGGATACGCCCTTTTCAGATGTAGATGGAGAACTGTGGGTGGATGGGTCATGCCTGAAGCTACCAGATGGTACGACTTCAGCAGCGTATGCGATTACCACATTGCAAACAATAGTGGAGACAGCGCGCATACCACAGAAATCAGCTCAAGCAGCGGAACTGATAGCATTAACACGAGCATGTGAGCTCAGTACAGGATTGTGTGTGAATGTTTATACAAATAGCCGCTATGCCTTCGGAGTAGCGCACGATTTCGGCCTGCTCTGGAAGGAAAGAGGGTTCTTAACGTTGCATGGAGTACAAATAATGCATGGGGAGTTAGTTCATAATCTTTTAACTGCATTGACATATCCGAAGAAAATTGCCATCGTTAAATGTAGCGCCCATAGGAAAGTAGTCGATAAAGTTGGAGAAGGGAATGCGTTAGCAGACCGGGTGGCGCGGGAGACTGCGATGCAGCCTGGTGCTACTGCCATGTATGTAGTGAAGTCGCAAGTAGAAAGATGGCATGATGCGAAGGAAGAAGTGCGAGAAATACAGAGGACCGCTTCTGACAAAGAACGGGAGAATTGGTCCAGTGAGGGAGAATTGGATGATGAGGGCTGCTGGAGAAATAAGCAGATGGATAGATGGAAATTACCCACGGCTTTTGTACAACCTATGGTTCAGATGGCACATGGGCTAGCACATGTTGGAGCTTCCGCAATTGTAAAATTGCTTACCCAAGTTTGGGAGCATCCAGAGATTGCTAGCACGGCAAAGAGGGTGGTGCAGACCTGTATGATTTGCCTGAGGTACAACCCAGGAAAGGGTACTCGGACCCCAGCAGGAGGGTTTGTAACACCTACTGCACCCTTTGAGGTTTTGCAGATGGATTACATCCAGCTTGAGCGTTGTAACAATTTGAAGTATGTTCTAGTAGTGGTGTGTGCCTTTAGCAAATGGGTTGAGGCATACCCTACGAAGGACAATACTGCAATGACTACCGCTAAGATGCTGTTGAAGGAGTTCTTCCCTCGATATGGCGTTTGTAGACTTCTGTGGAGTGATAACGGACCCCACTTTATAGCGGATGTTATAAAGTATGTTTTGAAGGGTCTAGGCATCACCCAGAAGTTCCACGCAGTATTCCACCCTCAATCTGCAGGGCTAGTCGAGAAATATAATGGTACACTGAAGCTCAAGATCGCTAAAATTCAAGCTTCAACGTCTTTGACTTGGCCAGATGCTTTACCGCTGGCATTGTTGTCAATTAGGTCGGTACCGCACTCTCGAATCGGTCTTACACCGTATGAGATTGTCTTTGGACGTCCAATGAATATTTGGGGTCCACCAAAACCTAAGGCTGTGTATGATGTACCTTGTGTAATGATGAATGATTATCTGGCACAGTTAACGGATAACTTGGTTTCCATTCATCAACAGGTCCGGGAGGCGCTCCCTGATCGGTCCACCGGCGAAGGACATAGTCTCCGGCCTGGAGACTATGTCATGCTGAAAATCTTTGACAGGACGAACAGCCTGGAGCCGAGATGGGTTGGCCCTGAGCAAGTCTTACTGGCAACGAGGACGGCTGTGCGAGTTTCCAACAGAAAGAATTGGATCCATTCCCTGCACTGCCGCAAAGTACCGCCCGGATTGGTGGAGCCCGCTGTATTGACCGATCAACGAGAGATTCTGACCACAGAGAAAGGCCGTGCTGTGGAATCGAACGACGCTGAGGAGCTCTTTCCGGACCACGCGACTCCTGGAGGAAGGCGATATCATCTGAGGCCAAGAAAGTGAATCCTTCAGTATCGGGACATGTTGTCAGAACGGCCCTTGGGTTAGTGAAACGGAGAGCCAATGAGGCAAGGGGGGGGGATCAGCCCTGCATTAGTGTAGCGACACCCGTCTTGGCCCGTTGGTGAAGAAATCGACCGCTGCCCAAGGGGAAGAGTTCTGACAAACCTTTTAGTTTCAGGAAGATATTGATTCTCTATTCTGACATGGAGAAAAAGAAGATCCTTTGTGCAACAGGTTTTATGCTCACAGTAGCTATTGTTGGGATAACCACATGGTTTGGGGAGGATGTGACTCCTGCTCGAGAGTTGCTTGTGTTGACCACTCCAGTGCCTGCGGAGCACTATTTCTATACCCTTCCGTATCAAGAATTGAAGCATCGTCAGTCCTATTTGAATAACACTTTCATCCAGATGTTACATCATACCCATGTTGCCACCAATGCTACGAACTGTTGGATATGTGGTATGATGCCAGCTCATCAGAAGAAAGGAGGAACGCCATTCATACCTCTTCCTTTCCCTCATAATGGCTCTTGTAGAGCATGGTACACTTTGCTTTTTGCCACTCGGAAACCCACAGTGGGACGATTACTCTTCAGACTCAATAAAGAATGTCATCAGGATAAAGATGGATATCCGCAAGCGAATGGGACAATTTGGGAATGGGAAGAGTATCGACCAGACAATGAATCGATTCCATATGTTTTCACGAACACCAGAGACACTGTGGGAAAAGACAAATTTGTGATTCAAGTGGCACAAGCTCAAGCGGACCTGTGTGTCCAAAGTGTGGGTTATATTCCTGTTGGTGTTAGCGATTGTATTACCATATTAAACATCGATGGGTTGAATAACAGTACCTTCTTAGCATCCCATAATACGTACTTTGTATGCGGAAATAAAGGTTATTACCGTTTGCCAGCCGGTTGGTCCGGAGTATGTTATGTATCATTTTTGTTGCCTCCTGTATTTCTGGCACCTGCATCCTATCATAAGGATTTAAAGTTGTTAAATAATGTGACTGTAAATAGGTATAAACGTACTCTATCAATTGACGACGTGGACCAGACTGACACCAGTTTGCAGCAGTATATTGATTTCAATTTAGGATTGTTTTTCTTCGTAGGAGCTGCCCTAAATAGTAGGAAAGTTCGAAGATTAACACGAGTGGTAGAGGCTGTGACAAACCAAACCGCTGCTGCTCTTGGGAATCTTACGGAAGAATTACAGATTACCAGAATTGTTGCATTGCAGAATCGTATGGTGTTAGATGTTATGTTAGCTGATCGAGGTGGAGCTTGTAAAATTATCGGAAGCAGTTGCTGTGTGTTTATTCCTGACCACACACCTTCAGTCTATAATGCAATTAACAGGTTGCATAAAATTGCAGCTGAAATCCATACAGAAAACGGCACTTGGTCCTTTTCTGGATGGTTCTGGGCATTGATCACTGCTTGGGGTTGGAAGGTTTTAACTGGTCTCTGTATAATTATAGCAGTTCTGTTTTCTTGTTGCATCTGTGTTCAATGTGGTCCCTTGCTCTGTTCCTTATGTGTATCATTCTGTATCCCCGATAAGAAAGCTATTGCCAATGTCACTTATCAGAAACGTTTAGCTAAGGAAGTAGAAGAGATGATGATAATTGATATATATGATGATTATTCTAACAAGCCGGATGTCTTCAGTAAATGCTGAAAGGGTCGTCTGTTGTAAATTGCAACTTCGATGTGATTAAGCATTTACTAAAGACATGAATACTCCTCTGCCTTACACATGTCTCTTTTGTTATGTTGACTGAAGTCTGGACTCCATTTTGTATTGTCATGTCTCCACGTGTGCAACACGAGGAGAGTCTTATCTTTGTGTTAGTTGCTCTTGTAATCTGCCTAGTAACAGTCTATAAATAGTTCCTTTGTCCGTCTGGCGCATGCCCAGGCTTGACCACATCTGTTATCAGTTAGTCCTTGCTTGACCATGTTTTCGCGGGCTTAAGGAGTATGTCAGCTCCGCCCACATATTGATCTTGTATTGAAAATGTCCATAAAAGGTAACATTCTTCGTCTCATGTCGTATCCTCCCACTTATGAGCCCCTCTGTTGTGTATAAAAGGGGACCGTGTATGCAAGTTCTTTGTGCTACTCTATGCAATACTGAAGGGTATTGTATGGATTGTAGGACCACCCTTAAGGGTTAATAAACTCTGTCTTTGTACTTTGCAGTTTCCGTGCCAACTTCCTTATAGATTCCTTTACAGGAGAGCGAACCCTTGTGTCCTGCGGGCCTAGCTGGGGCCTGTATTCATCACCTTCAGATCCTATAGATCAGCTGAGATCATCCAGCCTGAGTACCTCTATGAGATACTGGGTGGTTGGACTTTTGCCTGTCCTCAGTTTCCTAGCTGTACATAATGCTCTCAGTTCCATGAATGGGAGGTTATCATACTTGGAAATTAGAAGCCCATTGGCTTCTGGCAGGGACCCACTGGTTCCTGGCCTTGAAGACATTACTAGTGAGGTGTGGTGTATTGCAGTACCTACTCTAGTGTGGCCTACTAAACTCTCTTGAGTTGTAGAAAGGGTGTGCTAAGCCCTTAACACACAACTCTAAGTTCAGTAGAACTTACTGTATTCTAAAGCTTGTATTATATGTGCCTAGGGTACCTTTAGTGGTTTTCAGTTAGTCACTCAATTGAGATTATCTGGTAAAACAATAGCAAGCTGGAATCCCACAAGCTGCACACCAATATGAGAAGTTGGCCTGGTATATGAGGTCCACTAGTTATAGTGGGCACCCTGTACCAGTCCAAACAACCCCTTATTGGTTATAGGTTAAAGACAATCTTTATTGAAAGCTATCCTAGTGGTAGCTATGGAGAGCAGCCTTCAGGCTAAGTCTTGAAGGAATGTAAAGCAGCTTGTTTTACCAGTCTATAATCTCGAGTGCCTAAATGAAAGACAACCCCACCAGGTATATATATAAAATATATGTATTTATTTCTAAACACACCCTCCTAAACTCTTTATGAGGCTAGAGGTCAAAACACATAAGTTACACTTCAAATAGGACAGTAATAAGCACAAATACATGTCAGGCCCTAGGGGCGAGCCAAACCATATACTAAAATAGCGGTGTAAGAACCACGACTTATCTAGACACAAGGCCTAGAGCCTGTAGAATCGCTGGGACCCAAGGAACCACCCAAGGTAGTGACACAGGGGACCCACGGGGCCTTGTGCAGTGTGAGAACACAGCAGCGAGCTCCCGTTAGCTTCTACGGGAAGTCGCGGTTAGATTTTTAAAGATTAGTGACACTTAGAATTGAGTCAGGACCAAACCCTTTGGCACTTAGGAAGTTCTAGGGTCAACACCCACGGGAGCACCGGAGTACTCGTGTTACCTCACCCAGAGAAGCCGGGTGCATAGGTATCGAATGGTGTCGGGTCGCGTCGTCGATTTTAATGGGAGCTGGCGAAGAAGTGCTTCTGCCGGGAAAATGCGAAGTGTCCAAAGAGACCCAAGCCTGGATCGAAGATGAGAAGAACCTGAAAGCAGAGGGGACAGAGTCTGGGTCACTAGCCACTGTACTCACAATAAGAAAAAGGGGGGAGAAGGTGTAAGCCCTACCTCATCCTCCTCAAAAATATAGTAACCCACAAACAAAGAGGTAGGGAAAAAGAAACGGCCAACTTTTTATTTGGCAATTGCTAAGTGTTTGAAGAGAGCACACATACTCTGTAAAAACTGCCCTCACCCACACCAAGTTGTGGCATGCTTCATCATTGGGCTGCTAATGACGCCTCTGCGCAGACCAACGCTATGCAGAATGGAGGGGTGGTGAGCACCTAATTAACTCTTTCCACCACTATCCATTGGGTATATATATCTCCATATATACCTTTTTAATCTGACTAGGGAATCCAGGAATACAATTATTATTGAGATATCCCTGGGCCAGTTTTAACATTCATTATTTCTGCACTTAAGTATCCTGCATTTTTTTGTTTGTGTGTTTGTATCACTGTTGTACTGTCTTCCCCTCCCTATTGCTCCGCCTCTAGCGTTGGTCTGCGCAGAGGCGTCAGTAGCAGCCCAATGATGAAGCATGCCACAACTTGTTGTGGGTGAGGGCAGTTTTTACAGAGTATGTGTGCTCTCTTCAAACACTTAGCAATTGCCAAATAAAAAGTTGGCCGTTTCTTTTTCCCTACCTCTTCGTTTGTGGGTCACTAGCCAGTGACCAGGAAGGCGATAGGCAGATGCCCACCGATGTCGGGTGATTTCAGGTTAAGAAGGTGAAGCTTGACTCTTCAGCCACGAGGACCAGGAGGCGTCGAGGATGACCAGGAGCTGGATTCGAGCTGTCCCACGAATGATGTCGAGTGCTGCAGCGTCGGTGTCCGGATTGGACACAACAAGCCTTGGCAACAGCAACTCACACAGAAACGAGAAAGATGCTTCGGTGCAGACCAGCAAGGTCTGTGGGACTCGCCACTTGGTAGGGAGTCAGGGCATGTCTGGAGCAACCAGGGAAGCCCAAGGAAATTCAAAGTTACCCCCTCATGTACCCACCAGTCGACGGACCAGGGATCGCGAAGGGACCTCAAGACGAAACACAAAATGGCGGCCCACGGGTCACTCGGGGTTACTAGGCCGACAATCTTCGGTGGATTCTGTGCTCGAGGTGGGGGCTACAAGTCAGCCCAAGCACGACCTCAGGAGACGTCGAGAAGTCAATGCACTTGCAAAAGTGCACGGTGACCAGGAGTTCTGGTTCCACGCTACTCACGAGGGCTGCAGGTCTCAGCTTTGCTGGGGACTCGGGTCGGCCTCTGAGATGTCTGGAAATCCACTTCCTAGGCTGCAAATACTTCAGTGGGAGCTTTGGAAATGCAGACCGGCAAAATGCTTTGTTGGTGCCTGCCAAGCAGGAGAGTCACTCCTTGACCCCAAGGGAGATTTCTTCAGTCTTCTAGTCTTCAGTAGAGCATCGAAGTTCCAGGATTTAGGTTCAGAGTTTCGTCCAGGGATATCTAAAGTTCTGGTTACAGAGGTTCCTTACTTATACCTCAGAAAGGGGTTGGACTAGCTCTGGGGACCCACCTATGGGAGGGTTTGGAAAGAGGGGTGGCTACACCCATTTCCTTTGTCCAGTTTCGCGCCAGAGCAGGGGCTGGAAGCCCCTGAACTGGTTAGGGCTGGACTATGCACAGGGACACCAAATGTGCCCTCAGTGCAGGGCTTCAAAGCACTCAGAGAGTGCTCCCACCCAGCCCCAATACACATAAGCCTCCCTGTGACAGGAAACCTATTGTCCAGGCCTCCCCTGCCTGAGTTTCGGTCAGCAGCAGGAGGCCAGACCCGTGTCTGTGGCTGTAGCATCCATTTTGTGATGCCAGGGCTCTATTAAATTTCTACCGGGTATACCAGTGGGTACATGTCTCTCCCTCTAGAAGGCTGGAATTCTACACCTGCTGCCAGAACTGGCGGGGGGGGGGGTAGGATTCCAAAGTGTTTGACACCAAACAAGCCCCAATACACATAAGCCTCCCTGTGACAGGAAACCTATTGTCCAGGCCTCCCCTGCCTGAGTTTCGGTCAGCAGCAGGAGGCCAGACCCGTGTCTGTGGCTGTAGCATCCATTTTGTGATGCCAGGGCTCTATTAAATTTCTACCGGGTATACCAGTGGGTACATGTCTCTCCCTCTAGAAGGCTGGAATTCTACACCTGCTGCCAGAACTGGCGGGGGGGGGGTAGGATTCCAAAGTGTTTGACACCAAACACGACATGTTTTTCGTGCAGCCATCCCAAAGTTAGCATTTACCGCGAGGTTATAATGCACTTAAGAGTATATGGTCAGTCTGCACTACAAACAGCATCAGAGAATGGACTTCGACCGCTGCAGAAGGGCTCTGCTCATGTAGGGGCACCCTCTCACTTAAGAACCAAGAACTCTGCCTTCAGGATTGATAAGGCCTGCCTTGGGAGTGACTTATAGGTTTATATGTGTGTATATATGTAGTGATACAGGTAACCTATATCACAGTAAGGGGTGCATGCACCAACTTACCCAGGCTGCAGTAGCAGACCTGTGGTGTTATTTTGGGTGGCTTTCCAGGGGTGGCATAATACATGCTTCAGCCCCTGGTAATCCTCTGTGGTACCTATGCCCTGGGTACATAGTGTGCCATATACTAGGGACTCACAAGGGTACCTCAGGATCCAATCTGTGGTGTACCTAAAGTACATGCAATCAATTTAGAGAGGAAGCAGCTAGGCTGGGGCCCTGAATATCAGGGTCCCAGCCAGACTAAAGTCGAAAAACAGTGAAACACCAGCAAAAAGTGGGGGTAAACATGTGAAGCAGATCCTACTCTCCTACAATGGCGACCACCGATTTGTGATGTGAAGGACAATTTACACGTCTGTTGAACGTCACCACCTCACCTTTTAATCTTACCCCTGTATACTTCACCTTTCTAAATATTTGTTCTTATTCTACTGGTGCAGTATGTCAGACATCCATGTCCACACCCACATCATACTAGGTTATTCATAACATCTATCTCAACATTATACATACATAGTTCATACATGAAGCTGCATTGGGGCATTTGTGTGAATTCATCGAAATCAATAAGGCAGAGCTATTGTCGATTAGGAATGCATTTGCCGGATGTCACAAGGAGCATCTATGTTGGATCTGGGAGAAGGCATCTCATCGGCTAATAACACTGATGTGCAGTCGGTATCATATGGGGCTGATTCACAAGAAATGAGGTAGTCTTAGCAGGTGTACTCGTATGACTATGATCTGGATACCCTTCCACATTTAAAAAAATCCCTAACACTTCCGGAGGACTCGAGGGAAAACTACAGATCTCATAGTTTTCCTGGTATGCATCTGTTAACCCTAGAACTTCAAGCATGATTCATTTGCTGTGTGGAAAATCTGAATGTGTCTAGTGTGAAGAAACTCCATCTTCTCTAGTGCCTGAAAGAAATGGGGCTGCTTAGGATACTTTGCCTCACTTATTGCACCACAGGTAAGTGTATGGTGTGGTGCACCAATAGAATAGATTTATGACAACCTAGGCCTGAATGTGTATCTCACTTATTGCACCACAGGCAACTGTATGGTGCGGTGCACCAATAGAACAGATTTATGGCAACCTTAGCCTGAATGTGTGTCTCACTTATTCCACCACAGACAACTGTACAGTGTGGTGCACCAATAGAACAGATTTAGGCCAACCTTGGCCTGAATATGTGTCTCACTTATTCCACCACAGACAACTCTATGGTGTGGTGTACCAATAGAACAGATTTAGGCCAACCTTGGCCTGAATGTGTGTCTCACTTATTGCACCACAGACAACAGTATGGTGTGGTGCACCAATAGAACAGATTTAGGCTAACCTTGGCCTGAATGTGTGTCTCACTTATTCCACCACAGACAACTCTATGGTGTGGTGCACCAATAGAACAGATTTAGGCCAACCTCTGCCTGAATGTGCGCTTCACTTATTGCACCACAGGCATCTGTATGGCGTGGTGCACCAATGGAACAGATTTATGGCAACCTTGACCTGAATGGTGAACTTCACTCAGAAGGTGTTTTTGTTGGTTAGGTGTAAATTCTTCCATTACTTTTTGCCAAATTACAGTTGCAAAAAGATACCAGGGGGTTGAAAGGGTTAAGGCTTTTTGTATATATTGTGGGTTAAAATCTGCCTCATCTGAATTTTTCAAGACGTGATTGGCTGATTAAGGGGACCATTAAAAAGTTCCTCCATATACAAAAACCTGCTTTGGGCCTGAATCACAACCAGCGCTGAGGAGAAAAAAAATCAACGGCAAGGGGGAGGCACAGTGAGAGGGGTCTCACCCCGGGGAAGTGCTAGTGTGCTCTGAGAGCCATGGCACATGGAAGTAAAACTAGGAAAAAGTTGCAAATTTCCCATGGAAAAATTGTTAAGTTGCCAAAAATCAAAGTCACAAAGCTACTATTTTTAGAAATTTGGAAATAATCACTATTTTCACAAAATCTGGAGTTTTAGAAAAAGTGTAAATTTAGAATCCAACCTTTTCATTAAAATAGCGAATTTTAAATTAAAAAGTGCATCCTTTTACCAATGCTGCATGTAAAGAAAAAGGCTGCCTACCAAAAGAAAAACATGTAGAGGCAAGAGTTATGGAACGTATTGCATTTTGCATACAATAACTGACAAATTTCACTTTTTTGAAGTTTTGTGTTTGCTGAACAAAACAAACATCTAGCTTCATTCTTGAGAGAGAGAGTGTGTATAAAAATGATATAGTTAGGTGAGATCAAAAGATCTATGTTTGTTAAAAAGAAAACCTTAGAAATTCAATGAAAAAACCCAAAAGATTAATGTGACATAGTTAGGTGAATATATCAGTAACAACTTTAACGCTTAAACTTAAAAAAAAAAAATGAAATTCACCAGTTATAGTTTTCAGAGCTAGCAATATCTTTCACCCCTGCTTATGACCTTACATATTCCATCACTCATGACATGTTCTATGACATCATTTAGGACATCACTGAAACACGCAAACACGCAGTAAAGCTCTAGGACCTGCTCGACACAACATCCCCGGACGTCGCCTTCCTGACAGACACGTGGATGAACGACTCCTCCGCACCCGACATCGCCATAGCCATCCCAGACGGCTACAAGATCACCCGCAGAGACCGCACCAACGGAGTCGGAGGAGGAATCGCCATTGTCCACAAGAACAGCATCAGGGTCTCGACTAGCACCGACGACACCCTCAGCACTGCCGAACACATGCATTTCCAGATCCACACAGACCTCAACTCCACCCTCAAAGGCACCCTCGTCTACCGAACCCCCGGACCCCGCCCCCAGTTCAGTGACTCCATCGCCGACTTCATCAGCACGCACGCCCTGACCTCCACCGACTACATCCTCCTCGGAGACCTGAACTTTCACCTTGAGAACAACAACGACAGTAACACCACAACCCTGATCGACAACCTCGGATTGAGGCAACTCGTCACCACCCCCACCCACTCCGCTGGCCACACACTCGACCCCGTCTTCTCCTCAAGCCCGCACGTCTCCTTCAACCATACCACCGAACTCCTTTGGACCGACCACCGCTGCATCCACTTCACCTTCCAGAAACCCACCATACACTACCGCACCCAACAGATCCCCCGCCGCTGCTGGAGCCAAATCACTGAGGATCAACTTCATGCAAACCTCGCTCTCAGCCCACCCACCGTACCCTCCAACACCGACGACGCTGCCCACAGCCTCAGACGCTGGATTGAGGACTGCGCCAACACCCTCGCCCCGCTGAAGATACCCCCCTACAGAGACACCAGCTAGAGGGCCAGCTGGTTCACCCCAGAACTCCTAGCCTCCAAGCAAGCCTGCCGGAAGCTAGAGAAGAAACGGCACAATGAACAGACCCCGGACAGCCGCGCAGCACACAAGGACGCCATCTGCAACCACCACCACCTCATCAAGGCTGCCAAGAGGACCTCCTTCAAAGACCGCCTCGACAACAACGCACACGACAGCAAGGAGCTCTTCAACATCGTGAAGGAACTCTCCAACCCCAGCTCCAACACCAACGACATCCCGCCGTCGCAAGCCCTGTGCAACTCCCTCGCCACCTTCTTCCACAGCAAGATAGCAGACATCCACGACAGCTTCAACACCCAGACAGCCCCAACAGACAGCAACACAACAGACTCTCCTCACATCATCGACTACGACCCCCTGCTAGCCTGGGCCAGCGTCAGCATCGACAACACCATCAAGACCATGAGCACAATCCACTCCAGCTCTCCGTCAGACCCATTCCCGCACCACGTCTTCAACAAAGCAAGCAGCTCCATCGCACCCCACCTGCGCAACGTCATCATCCTCTTCCTCGAGACCGCGACCTTCCCAGAGAGTTGGAAACACGTCGAGATCAACGCTCTACTCAAAAAACCCAAGGCAGACCCAAGAGACCTCAAGAACGTCCAGCCCATCTCTCTGCTCCCCTTCCCGGCCAAAGTCATCAAGAAAATCGTCAATAAACAGCTTACCCGATACCTCGAAGAAAACAGAATCCTGGACCCTTCCCAGTCAGGGTTCCGCAGCAACCACAGCAACGAGACCGCCCTCATCGCCGCCACCGACGACATCAGGAGCCTGCTGGACAACGGTGAGACCGCAGCACTCATCCTCCTAGACCTCTCCGCCGCCTTCAACACCGTCTGCCACCGCACACTACGTGCACGCCTCCACGCCACAGGGATCCGAGACAAGGCTCTGGAATGGACCACATCCTTTCTCTCAGGCAGAACACAGAGCGTCTACCTCCCCCATTCCGATCCGAAGCCTCTGAGATCATCTGCGGCATACCCCAGGGCTCCTCCCTCAGCCAGACACTGTTCAACATCTACATGACCCCGCTTGCACACGTCGCCCGACAGCACGACCTCAACATAATCTCCTACGCAGACGACACTCAACTGATCCTCTCCCTCAACAAGGACCCCATCACCGCCAAAGCCAACCTCCACGAAGGAATGAAGGCAGTCGCAGATTGGATGAGGGCCAGCCGCCTGAAGCTGAACTCGGACAAGATGGAGGTCCTCATCCTCGGCTCCAACCCCTCAGCCTGGGACGACTCCTGGTGGCCGACAGCACTGGGGACAGCCCCGACACCCACAGACCACGCACGCAACCTGGGAATCATCCAAGACTCAACGCTCTCAATGACCAAGCAAGTCAACGCCGTCTCCTCCTTCTGCTTCAACACCCTCCGCATGCTCCGCAAGATCTACAAATGGATCCCAACAGATACAAGAAAGACAGTCACCCAGGCCCTCGTCAGCAGCAGACTCGACTACGGAAACACCCTTTACGCGGGAGCCCCGACCAAGCTCATCAAACGACTGCAACGAATCCAAAACGCCTCGGCACGACTGATCCTCGACGTACCACGCCACAGCCACATCACCCCCTACCTGAGAAACCAGCACTGGCTTCCCATCAACAAGAGGATACCCTTCAAGCTCCTCATCCACGCACACAAGGCACTCCACAAGACCGGCCCTGACTACCTCAACAGTTGTCTCTCCTTCTACATCCCCAACTGCCAGCTACGCTATGTCGACCTCTCACTAGCCACCATTCCGCGCATCCGAAGAACTACTACCGGTGGGAGATCCTTCTCCCACCTCGCCCCCAAAACATGGAACACCCTCCCACTGAGCCTACGACAGACCCATGACCTGCAGACCTTCAGGAGAACACTCAAGACCTGGCTGTTTGATCAGTAGCAGCCCCCCCCCCCCAGCGCCTTGAGACCCTTGCGGGTATGTAGTGCGCTTTACAAATGTTTGATTGATTGATTGATTGATTGATGACCCTGTGGTGAACCTCCTCTTAGGCAGCCAACACCACGCTGCACACAGCCTTTGGCCGTGTGCAACAGGGGATTGCCCACAGGGCTTGGCCTGCCGCCAGGCCCTATGGCCAAACCCCCAGCTGGCTGCCAACCCCAGGCTGCACACAGTCATTGGCTGTGCGCAGCATGGGTTTGTCCAGGGCTTAGTCTGCAGCCTTGCCCTATGGCCAAACTTCCAGCAGGCTGCCAACCTCATGCCGCGCACACTCTTTGGCATGCGCGACATAGGAATGGCCTTCAGGCCTCAGGGACCCCATCCACAAGGCCAAAACATATATATTAAGAGGAGGGCGTTTGCAGCCTCCCCTCCACAAGCCTTCATTGGCCCAGGGACTTCACCCCCAAGGCCAGTTCCAATAAAAAGGGGTGGGGCAGCATGCCCCCCCACCTAAGCCCTAAAAATCCCCTGGGACCCCATCCCCTTGGGCATGCAGCCCCGCTCCCCGAGCCTTATTAGGCCCCGGAGAACCCATCATCTGAGACTGTGCATTTTTTAAAGAGAAGAGGAGCCTCTGTGGCCCCGGGGACTCCATCCTCGGGGCGTCTGTTTTTTAAAAGGGGAGGGGCTGCATGGCCCCTCTTCCCAAGGTGTATTAGGCCCCAGGGACCCATCGCCCTGAAACCCCCATCCCTGGGACTGCATGACATTATAAAGAGGTAGGGGGGACACGTTACATGCCACCCTGAGCTTTATTAGGGCCTGTGGACCCCCTCCCCCAAGGCCATATTCTTTTAAAAAGGGAAGAGGGCCACATGGCCCCCTCCCAGATCCTTCATAGGCCCCGGTGACCCCATGACCCTGGGTCGTGACATTTTTAAGGGGGGGGAGGGGCCTCCATTAATATTAGGTGGGTGCTCTGGTACCCGCTCCGGTACCCACCCAGGGTACCCACCAAAACACCATGTTGGGGGCCGCGTGCAGGCCCCCTGCATGGTACAGGAGCCGGCACTGCTCCCGACCACAGAGAGGAGTAGCTATTTATGCTGCTCCCTCTGGGTGGGACCAATATGGGTTCTGGTTTACCTGCCCACATTAGTGCGGGCAGGGAAATAGAACATAAGTCTTCTCCCAGACGGCGGGAGCATTTTTAAATGTGTTTGCTCCCGTTTGGCAGGAGATTTACAAATGCTCCCGCCAGATGGAAGCAAACACATTTGCCTGCCCGTTGTAATGAGTAAAGGGAAACTTCTGTGTTCCGGCGGTGGGCTCCCTGGGAAATGGGGTCCCGGGGCCATTAAAGGCTCAGTGAGGGGGGTCACGTGGCCCTACTCCCTCTTCATTTAAGTTACAGCTTTAGGGGATGTGGTCCCAAGTGCCATTTTAAGACTCAGGGAAGGGGGGCCGTGTTGCAACGTTTTTAAAACCTTGCAGTGTTGTCCTTTTATGTGAAAGAGTGACGTTTTTTAAACATCAATAATTAAATTAAAATATCTATTGCAAAATTAAAGACACCAAAAAGCAGTTAGATATTTATTGCAAAAATATATTAGAATCAATTTAGTACAAGTCAGATTTACAAAAAAATACATAGCAGGTGACAATGTGCAGAGCCACGTAGAGATACCATCTGTTGTAAAAGGTCCTAAAGCATGACAAAAAATGTGTTGCCATAAATATCTCGTTTCTGTGGATCACTGTTTATGTAGAAAAACAGAGCCGAAGAAGGCAAAGTCATGTTAGCTTCTCGTTTTTGAAAATGCAGTTTTAATTATGCTCTGTGACTTTGATTATGCTCTGTGACCTGCCTTTGCCTTCATCTGCTGGCTCTGGCAGCGGACACTGCTACAGCATAATAAGTTATTACGATTCAGCGGCTACGTCATATCCTTTATTACAAGCGACTAGGTGTGTCACAAGTCACCTGTAGCAAGGAGATTAGAGACAGGTTTTTATACAGGGTACGCAGGCTCCCAAGAATTATAAATATTATTATTAATAAATAGATCCGCGGTTATTCTCTTATCAATGACTAGAGTAAATATTTTAACCTTTTTTCTCGTTTTGAGAACATTTCGAAGGTGTTTAAAACCCCCGAGTTCAGCTCTGACCACGGAACGTAGGCGCTACTGGAGTTAGGCTACAGATAGACGGAGCTTTACAAATACTGTAAATGAATAAGTAAATGCAGGGCTGGTTAGAGCTCAGCGGCGAGGCAGTTTCAGTGTGTGTGGAGCTACAGTGCCGCATCATACCTAAAGGTCACAATCTAAGCACCCCCAGTTATATTTTTATGTCCCACCATATTTAAAGAATGTTGAATTTATCTCAGAAAGCAAGGTCAAATTACATCACACCAGTAAAATGGAATCAGGAGCAGATGGAGGTAGGGGGTCACTTGTGTGTGTATCTGGGATTTTTACTCCAACCTGCAGGTACAGAAAGCTGGGGGTGTCACACAGGAACCTTTTATCAGTAGATGATTTATGGGCCTGCTGCAGGGCGCCATGACCAGTTTGCAAGTAAACTGCAGGGTTACACTGCCCCGAGAGCTCCTGCTTTCGATTGCTTACATTAGAAAGGGAAATGCAAAGAGGAAATCACCCAGCTCCAGATCTACACAGACCAGTGAAGCAGCAGAACAGCAACAGCCTAAAATGGAAAGCGTAATAAGGACTCTGGCGCAACCAGGTTTATCAATTTCCAAGAGGCGCGTCGGGTCAATATCGGGGCTGGCGTCTTAGGACACTAATGGGAATGAGTGCTCATCAAAGAAGGTGCAGCAAAGTGAAAAAGGAAACAAATCAATCACACAAAGAGAGACCAATAATGCCAAGACACTGATCCTCCCAGTAAAGAGAACAACCAACAAGCACTGGCAAAGCCAATAGGTTTGGCTGCTGACGCGTGACACACAATCGGCCCAGTCGCACTGTTGGGCCTGTGCCCAAGTAAAACAAGCACTGTCTAAAATCCAAAATATTTTTACATGTAAAACCACAAATTGCACTAGTAGTCCCAGCACTGAAGGGGACTATTTATTGTGCAAATGTGCACATTGTGCAAGCGAAGAATGCAGCCATTCACAGAGAGGGCATCACATGGCTAAAGTTTACTGTGTCCCAGGCAGTATGTTATGGTAGACGGAAGCAACATGGATGACACTTGAGCAGGCCAACACATACTGAAAGACTTTAGATAGTATATATGTTAGGAATGGGATTTCTGGTTGGCTAGGGTATGCGCCTAAGCCAGGCAGAAACCATCACTCTAGCCAGGGAAAAGGAGTTAAACGCTGAAGATAACCCCTGCTCACCCCCTTGGTAGCTTGGCACAAGCAGTCAGGTTTATCCCAGAGGCAATGTGCAAAGCATTTGCGCAACACAAACACCAGCGACCCACTAGGCACACCACAAAAGAAACTCCACACGAGGTTATATAAAAATAGCCTATGTATTATCCATAAAACACTTCAGAGCATAATCACATAGATCACTGTGCCATCTGGCACTAGGTATCACTTTACAGGGATTATATACACTACAGGCCCAATCGGGCCACTATCATAACCATTAGATCACGAAAGTAGTGAGAAATAGAAACAACCAGTAACGATTGGTAAAGGTGCTCTTAGCACCACACGTTAGGCATAAACACCCAGCACAGGAGCATCACAGTAAACACTAGTCATAGTACCCCTAGCCCAAGCACATTAGGCATGCATTATGGCATTAGCACCAGTACACCACAGTAAACACTGGTCATAGTACTCCTAGCCCAAGCACATTAGACATACATCATGACATTAGCACCAGTACACCACAGTAAACACTGGTCATTACTCGGGTGCCAATCTTGGCAATTAGCAGGCCATACATGAGATCATCAGGGAAAAGGGGATGCCACAATCCGGCAGTCTCTCCAAAGTACCAGGAACATTCCTGGCCGTGTGGGTACTCCCCCCTGTAGGGGTGGCGGTGATCCTTTTGACCCCCTTACCGACACAAGACTTCCAACTACCCCCTTGAGGCACTGTACACGAGGAACTTTGTACCCTTCTTTGTTACTAGTCTCATGGGGTATGTACACTGGACCTCTCTAAACAACAACACCCCTAGTCCCTCCCTTTGATAAAAGATTTTGCACGGGGATTCCCGTGGGACTTCCATAAAGGATACCAGCAGTCTAGTAATCTCTAGCCAGTCTGGACCATACCCGTGTCAACTATTGACATTTTTTTTTCCCCCCCCTTCCCTCTCCTTTCCTTATGGATAACCAAGGACTCAGCTTCGGGGACGAAGTAGTGTCTGACATACTTGAAAGAACACCCTCACTTTTAGGTCATGATGGCAACGCCGCATCAGGTTGCCAGTCAGATGACTGGACTTCACTGACATTGTTGAAAAGGGAGTGGTTGAAGATCACACTTCATGGCGCCCTTATGACAGAATATTTACGTGCCAATATCGCCCCAGCAGGGTTGATTGTCAACAACTTTCCCAGACTATTCCTAGACGATGCTACCTTCAAAAAGGAATGGTCTCTTATCGCATGGAAATGCACCAGAGACCTGCTGGTTCTCATCATTAACACAGCGAAACGCCTAGCAGATGCTCTCCTTATTAGGATACAGATTGCGGAAGGCGCACTAAAAACCACCATTCAAATTACAGCTTACAGGAACAAACTCGCTGAGATTAATGCAGAGATCACCGACAATAAAGAATACCTAATGAAACAAAAAATTACAAAACTGCAGAAAGATATCGATAAATTCGATAAAGAAAAGGTATATCCTTATTTGAAGGCAGACTACACATCGGTTAAGAACAGCTATTCCTCCGATGATAACTCCGACAGAAGAAGTTCTGCCGACAGTAATTCTAGCACGGGGAGTTGGGGCAGTCTTAATGGTCGCCGCAACCCACGCGCCAACTATAATTACAATGTCCCGACCTTTCACGGTCCTCCTATGTTTCCAGGACCCCCTCCGCCACCCCCTTATTGGCAATACCAACCATTTCAACAGGGACCTCCCCAGTTCTTTAACAACGGCCCTCCCCCCACTTTTTTAGACAGAGGCTGGGGCAGAGGAAGAGGTCGAAACAGAAGGGGCGCACGGAAACAGGTTCATTGGCAAGACCCCCCCACTGGGATGGACACGAGGAGCAAAACATTGAACAAGAGAAATTAGTTGTCAATTTGTCGCAACGTGTCCTCACGGACCCCGAGATATCAATATTACAGAAAGGACTAGGTTTTGTACCTACACCTAAAGTTGACAAGTTCAGGGATGTTTGCGAGGTCCAAAAACTCTTCCGCAAGATAAGACTACGCTCTTATTTCATGGATAAACCATTCATCCAAGTGGATGGTTCAGGACTAAGCAAGCCGTCCACCTTTACTCCTCATAACGGGATGATCCCGGTTGAGGTTCTCACTTTTGAGAAGGCAGTTCTGAAAGATCTAGCATCACTACCGTCCCCTACACCTTTCCACAATTTGTCAAAATCTGAGACAGAAACAGCGAATGCTCTCGCAAGAGATGAATCCATAATCATTAAACAAGCCGATAAAGGTGGGGCTGTGGAAATTTAGCTCGCAAACTGAACATTATCTGCGCCATCTTGCCCCTCCCCAGCACCACGCGCAACGAATGCACGGCCGCCATTTTAGACACCCCACTCATTGTCAATCGCCAGCGCGGTCCCCTTGGCGCTGCGAGCATCCCCCGCGCGCTGGCCACCCCCGCTCTCTCATACAGGCCATAAACCCTCTCCTTCTGCGCGACCCTGCTACGGAACCACTTCCGACCGACAAACCCATACATGGTCATGCCTCTCCTTTGATAACCCCCTTCCTCTGCGCCCCATTGACCGAACTGGTCCCAGGCCATCACCTAGCCCTGCGGATGCAGTTTATTGCCCCTACTGTAAAGGAAACACCCCACATCAAAGGGATTACAGTAGAATCAAAGCCCCTACCCCCTGAGACCCGGCCAGTTGCACACACCCCCGGGAATTAGCGGAATTCCCTGCTGCGCGATAGCCATCTCCCACTGCGGGTAGGGTGGGAACTTCTACTGTATCTATGTGTGGGATCGGATCTGAACCGGGGCTTCAGGGGATATTTCCCCGCACATCAAGGGAATCACAAGAATGTACTATGTGTAATAAAGCAATAAACCAGTGTATAAGAGACCAGGTCTCAGAGATGCAGTTAGAGCACCTCGTGACGATACCTTGCTGTCTGATCTGATGTGTTCTGCTCCGACGGAATAAAACCTTGTTTCCTGCCTTCCAGTCTCCGGCGCCTGCCTCTTTTATTGGTAAATTATCGAGTGGTATGAGAGGCGATTATCGCCGGGCAAAATACTTGGAAGATATCGACTGAAACTGCCGCTACCATTTAACAATTGGCGCCCAACGTGGGGCCCATCAGCGACACGTGGATCCAGTGGGAGAGGTCCCGACGACAGAGTGAACGACTGCAACGATCGGGAGAGCTCCTGCCCAATAGACCCTCGTCTGGCAGCCGATCATCCGAACTTCACTGGTTCCGAGCAGACCTCTCTCGAGTGATCTACGGTCCTGACTGGGAACCATCAGGAGTGCCGCGGCAAATACGGAGAATAGAGGACGATCGGGCGCTGGAGGCGGAAGACGAGAAACTGTCCATGCGGTCCGGGTAAGGTCGTGAAACACGACAAAAGTGCGAAATAATTGATTGATTGATTGAATACTAGTATTGCTCATTGATTGTGCTCATTGATTGTTCTCTTTTGAGATATTCGCTGTCTACAAACGGGGAGGAGTAGAAATACTCTCTCTCTCTCTCCCTTTGCAGATAGTGAAGGGTAGGTAACGCAGACTTTTGTCCCCGTTGAAACCCGTCGTGCCTATCTTTATCTCCCCATTGATTGATTGTCCGAACATTGATTGTTTTGAAGAATAGTGCTTTTTGAGATATTCTCTGTTTGCAAATAACGTAGAATAGGAATATTCTGTCTAGTCTTTGCAAATAGTGAAGGGTAGGTAACGCAGACTTTTGTCCCCATTGAAACCCGTCGTGCCTATCTTTATCTCCCCATTGATTGATTGATTGATTGTCCGAACACTAGTTGTTCGATATTGGTTCTTTGGAGGTATTCTCTGCTTACAAATAACGAGGAATAGAGATATTCTGTCTAGTCTTTGCAAGCAGTGAAAAGATAGGTAGTGCTGACTTTTGTCCCCGTTGAAACCCGTCATGCCTATCTTCTCCCCACTGATTGGTAGTTGGTTCTGCCCGGACCGCTTATTAGAGGTGAACCACCCGGCTCCACTGGAAGGCACCCCTAATAAGGACATGTTCGCTAAATATGGACTAGTCGCCGTGGCTTATAGCAAGCTGTGGCATAAATATACCAAGAAGGAGCCCGAAAGTCAGTGGCCACTGATGGGATCCTTCGACGATCGCAAGATAGAAGCGCTAGAAGTAGCTCTGCGTAGCAATAAGACGACGCCTACTATGCTTGACAGTATTGGCATGTGGCGTAAAGAAGCGACGCAACGGAAAAAGAGGGAAGAAGTAAAAGCAGAAAAGGAATTACGAAAGACAGCTCACCTTGCCGCTAAAAAGTTAGAAGAAGACATAAAAGAGAGAAGGGAAACTAAGCTAAGCCAGGAGCCCGAAACCTCAGGCCAGTACGCTGTTAGGTCCCCTTCTTTGCTCTACCCTGTGTTGTCCTCCAGGCAGCAAACGAATGACGAATTACTGTTAGGTCCCCCGACCATTTACATGCCCCCTCCGTATGCACCCTCCCAATCAGTAGTGCAACACCCACAACCCCCGAACACGAACGAAAGCAGTACAGGGGCCTCGGCCCTCACGGCCTCCGCGCCGGCTGAACCTCTTGTACTAAACCTAACGTCGACTACAACGCTAGACGACCATGAGATAGGAAAGAAAGAGTCCACCAGAATGAATCGGTTAACTAAAGATGAACGAGCAGGAATTGACAAGATAGTAGGGACGCTGGTGGAGCGAAAAGAAAGTGAGGAGTATATAACGGACGTGTATAAATCGTATGCCGACAGCCGCAGACGACACTTCGTCGTACGGCTCTGTTATCGCACCCTGAATACATATGAGAATAGGTACCACGATAAAGGTCCCGAAGGCCTAGCGGCCCTATATAGGAAGGTAGACATTGGGGAAGAAAGAAAGGGCGATGTAACGAACCTCTTCACTCGTACACTCGAGGTCTACCGACACCTTAAAGAACATGGACAGACAACCACAACGGAAACCCCCATGGCAACTAAGCCCCAGGGAGGAAGGGCCGAGGCCATGATGCCCATTAAAGAAGCTGCCCCCTACTGGGTCCCCCCACGGGGTCAGGGAACACACGACGACATCAACCACCAAGATGCGAAGGGAAGGGTTGTATATAACTGGGTCTACCAGCCGTGGGACCGGCAAGATATTTTGACCTTTAGAAAGACCCTACCCGACTTGAGAAAGAACCCGACTGCCTTCTACACTGAATTAGGTACAGCCTTAGGCTCAACGATAATGACGTTAGCAGATATCGACTTGTTCTTTGGGCTATGTCTGCCGGCTGATGTGTGGAAACAAATCCGGAAAGTTGACCACGCTGAGCCGTTCGGATATACCTGGGTACAACTCGATACCATAGGTAAACAGCGAGAACCAGGACAAAAACCCCCTAGAGACCATGCATCTACACCCTACAACGGACGGAGAGACTTAGATGGAAATCAATGTGCATTCTGTAGAGGGTTCGGACACTGGAAATCCCAGTGCCCGGTCCATTTGGAACTGAACAAAAATAGGGACCCCAATAGACACAACCGGAAGTTTGTTGATACCCACCATCAACGTCACCACACTTGATTAGGATCACGTGCAATCGAGCAAATGCCATTTTTTTTCCGAATACGCTAACCAGATCGCTGATACGTACAACGCTCCAGCGAAATAGTATGGTCAAACATTTTTTAATAAATTACAAGTATAACAACATTCCGGCAAAATGAACAGGATAAAACACGTTTTAAAAAACAACTATTTACATAACAGTCTGCTGCAACCTCCATCCCAAAGCCTTAACGTCCACGTGACACCGTCCTCGCCTCTCCTTCCTCGAAATTGCAACATTGGCCTGTTTTGGGCGGTCCCTCTTAGTTGACTTTGGGCTATAAAAACCATGCAAAAATCCATTGACATCAGTGGCGAGCGATTGTGCGAATAGGCCGGAGGCTATACGAAGCGCCGAAGTTCTGGCAAATACCAAGGCGAAGCCCGCCACGCTGTGCGGACCTTCCCGTTTTCTTTCTTTCTTCAATTATGGCTGCTGCCCTGGCGGGGGGAGGCGACGCGAACGGACCTCCCCCACCTCCCCAGGTGGAGGCTTGCCAGGCATCCCAACCGCCTTTAACTCTCCGGCCAGCTGAGCTGCACCCAGCCATCTTTTTCATCGGCCTGCTGAATTTCACCCTGGCACGCTGTGCGGGTCTTCCCAGTCACTTCTTCCTTCAATAACGGAGGGTGCCCTGGCGGGGGGAGGCGACGCGAACGGACCTCCCCCACCTCCCCAGGTGGAGGCTCGCCATCAGATGAGGGCACCCCAAACCACGCCTTTCACACGTCGGCCAGCTGAGTTGCGCCCTGCCACTTCATTCGCCGTTCGGCTGAGCCGGCACCCCTGCACGCGGCCGCCAGGCAACCACCCAAGGACAGGGTTCACCAGGACTACCGCTAGCACCCGACGCGGGGAGTGGGCCCCCGCAGCCAAGTAAGTAGGGGCCCACTCCGATGATGATGTCCTCCGGATTGCTGTTGTCGCTGCAACTGATGCCACTCCGGTGGCAGCACCACCCGATCTGCTACTGTTACTGCTGCTGGCTCCTCTCCGGTGACTGTACCGAGGAGCTGCTGCTACTGCTGCCCTTGAACTCCGGCGGCCGACCCCTCCGGTTCCAGGCCTGGCCCACCGTGAGACAATTCTGGACTCAAAAGCTTGTTTGCTAGGGCATGGGCCCCACCCTTGACAGAACGCTCCCCTCAGCCTTGCAGAATTGGTTGGAGTCATTTGACATTCGACTCCTGCGGACTTCCGGTAAGGACAAAACCACCGCCATTGCTCTTTTTTCCCCGGGCGGCAGCCGCCTTGCCTCCGCTTGGTGCAGTGAGAAAGTAAAGCGTCGGCGGAAGAACCCGCCTGCTGCCCCCGCCCTAAGAACGAACCATGGCATTGCTACAAGGTTGCAGTGACGCCATGCTGACGCAAAGCTTGACGCTAACGAAGGTTCTCGAACCACCGAAAGGAATTCTGGTTCAACTGCTAAATTCATGGAAAGACTTAGACTGTGCACTGGCCCGACCCCGCCCCAAGATGGCGCTGATGTAGGAGTGGCCTATAACTCCTTGTGGCGTTCCAGCCACGTGACATTTGTGTTAAAAAGACATATATATATGTATGCGATACTTTCACACATGATGGTGGGGGAAAGGGGGGAACCAAATTTTTTATATTAATCTAGTGTTGCTCATGTTGCTCGACGCCTCTCACACCGTGGCCGATCTATGGCGGCTGTAGGCCCGTATTTCCATACTGACATTGTTTTAAATAAAGGGCTTCTTAAAAAAAAAAAAGGAATTACGAAATCAGTGTCATGACTAATCATCTAGGTTGTTGAAAGTTTTTTCCTTTTTGAACAAATGATTGTTACTCCTAAGCGAAAGCATGCCGATAATACAAACTCGATTTGCCTAACACATTTTTGTTTTACGGAATTTGTACCCACCATGCCTGTCCTTTTCAAAGAGTTGTCAAATCAATGATCAACTATAAGGTATATACCGAACGCAAGGTATGATATCTTGCACCACAATATACGACCAATTGAGAAATACATGTACGACCAGGGAACCCGAATTCAGGAAATGAATGAACTAGAACATCTTCGCATCGACCTAGAGAATAATAAGTCCGTGGTATCACACACTCCTGCGGCTAGCCTGGTACATGGTAGGTAGAACTTTTTCGTGTCTACACGCGCTAAGGTATTTTTACTACTGCACCTCCCCTCCCCTCTTATTTTCCCCTCTATAGGTCACGACGAAGTTCCGACTGAAAAGTGGAGTGGACACGGACCGCACCAAGTTCAATATCAGGGAAACCATAGACAAATGTTGCGAGATAGTGCGAAAAATTACAGATCATCATTGGAAACGTGGAAAACTGTATGACATGATTGTGCGTGTATACTACGACTATACGATATGAATGTGTATGCATTTCATGTTTGGGTCACTTGAAGAGAGCGTCATTGTATGATTGAAGTGTGCGTCCACCGATCAAAGGGAGGAGAATAAAAGGGTCAGACAACCCATAAGATAAACTACAAAATACTAAAGGTACGCAGCGTGCATAGGAATAGAGGACAGGAAAGGAGAGGTCCCCGTGCTCGACGCAACCCTGAGTCTCCATCTTGTTGCATGTGCTGTCATACCCTATCCGACATTTGTGTGTACATGATCACCGAATTTATGTCTTTTCCCCGCTTGTGTTTTCTTACATGGAACAGACCCATGCTACCCCATGTTGTATGTGCACCAAGTGGCCTATTATCTTACCCATCTCTCTCTCTCTCGTTTTATGTCGTGTGTATGCCAAAATAGCCTACTTGATGCACATCTCTCTCCCTCTCTCTCTCTCTCTCTCTCTCTCTCTCTCTCTCTCTCTCTCTCTCTCTCTCTCCCCCTCCCTCGCAAAAGGCTCTCTCTCTCTCTCTCGCCCTCTTTTCTTCTTGAATAAATTAAACGACATACACCCCTTTGGTAAGTGTATAATTGGCCTGAACACAGTGGTGTTCGAACAAATTGACAGAAACAAAAACAAACATACTTTACCACGTTACTACCTCTCCTTTTTACAAACATTAAGCCTAATCGGCTGAGAAGGAAAGGACAGGTAAGACGACTGATGTCCCCCAATCTGACCCACAACACGGGGACTATATGTCAGTGGTTTTTGTTCTTAAAGGACACCATCTCCACCACCCAGAATTACTCCCGCCCAATTACCCCGAAGTAATATGTCTAAAGCACCCTGTTCTCCCAAAGATAACCCCAGCCCTATACTAGCCGCCTCAGAGTATTTCGAACGACACAGCTGATGACCTTATTCACTAATAAAACCTCGCCTAAACTGATAAAGGGTTATCTATTGTCACCAGCAAAAATAATGCTTAGCTTATGTTCCTCCCCGAAATGGATACTCGTGAACCCGTGACAGTAGCACCTCGCACTTTCTTTTTATAAACTTAGCAGTCCTCGGAAAGAAATATGTAGTAACAAAACTTGTGTTGGGACGAACGAGCCTCTGCCGGAGAAGCCGGTTCGAATTTCTTTTTTTTTTATATACTAGGAGGTTGACCGATGTCAGGCTTCCTACAACCAGTATCAGGCGCAGGAATCGACACCTAGGGGGCCAGACGATGGACAGGGACACCCACAGAAACTTGCACCACAACAATAATTGATAAGATTAGTAACGCACACACTATCATCAGAGTTAAGAGACACCAATCATGCAGCAACCGATAAAAACATGTCCGCGACTACTCGGTGGTTGGGAGAGAGGATGAAGTATGTAAATGTCTTCCCTGCCAACTCTCTAAGACTTTTGTTTCTTGTACCCATTTAAAGATAACGTGCTGCCATCGGAAGGGAGGGGTCGGACGTGACGCACAGCCTGGCTGCAGACCTTGGAACATCTATGACATCGACCAAGGGGGAGGCTACGAAGCAAAAAGGGCATGGGACGAGACACCTTTTTCAGGACGATAAGCGCGAGGGGCTACCTCGAGGCCCCCTGCTCACCGACCAGCGTGCCTGAAGTCTCAACCCGTCGGGCCCGATTGATGGGCCCAGTGCTGGAAGATTCTGCTCCCCTTGGTCCACATATTTGATCTGATCCCACTCCACCCCCTCTTCCCTCGGCGTCCCGAAGCACGTCACACCCTTCTCTCTCTCACCATCTTTTATATGGATTATGAATCTGACCCACCCACAGAAGAACAAAAGGCAGGTACCCTGTCTCAAAGTACCTATGGTGAACTGTGTTAAGGAACAGGGCTGTGATCGGAGAACAATGAATGATCACACCCTGCAACGTGAGAAATTGGATTTGAGCTGGACCTTAGCTCCGCCGCCGGTGCTCAACAGTGCCAACGAAAGAAGAACAACAATGAGAGCTTACCAGTGATAGCTCTTTATAAAAAGGACACTGGAAAGAAGAACCCATGTAAAAGTCGAAAATCCTCTCCCAACCACCTTTTTATATTAACTATCTTCTTATCAAGTTTTCATGGTGTTGCATCAATCACTTCCGACTGTACACTGAGAAGTTAAGAAAATGTAACTTTGTATAGTAACATTCATACAACACCAGCCATGTACACAACTATACTGCAACTTTGAATGTACTTCCTCCTCGCCTGCTTCATCAAACTGTATGAGACAATGTACAAATGTGTCAGATTACTCCTGCCTACCCTAAAGACTCTGTATCTTTAAAATGTGTGACGAACATTGACGATACTGTAACTGAAAGGCTAACAAAGGCAAATATTGGCCGGACAAGCTGGCGAGATATGTTAAAAGGGAGGACTGTGGAAATTTAGCTCGCAAACTGAACATTATCTGCGCCATCTTGCCCCTCCCCAGCACCACGCGCAACGAATGCACGGCCGCCATTTTAGACACCCCACTCATTGTCAATCGCCAGCGCGGTCCCCTTGGCGCTGCGAGCATCCCCCGCGCGCTGGCCACCCCCGCTCTCTCATACAGGCCATAAACCCTCTCCTTCTGCGCGACCCTGCTACGGAACCACTTCCGACCGACAAACCCATACATGGTCATGCCTCTCCTTTGATAACCCCCTTCCTCTGCGCCCCATTGACCGAACTGGTCCCAGGCCATCACCTAGCCCTGCGGATGCAGTTTATTGCCCCTACTGTAAAGGAAACACCCCACATCAAAGGGATTACAGTAGAATCAAAGCCCCTACCCCCTGAGACCCGGCCAGTTGCACACACCCCCGGGAATTAGCGGAATTCCCTGCTGCGCGATAGCCATCTCCCACTGCGGGTAGGGTGGGAACTTCTACTGTATCTATGTGTGGGATCGGATCTGAACCGGGGCTTCAGGGGATATTTCCCCGCACATCAAGGGAATCACAAGAATGTACTATGTGTAATAAAGCAATAAACCAGTGTATAAGAGACCAGGTCTCAGAGATGCAGTTAGAGCACCTCGTGACGATACCTTGCTGTCTGATCTGATGTGTTCTGCTCCGACGGAATAAAACCTTGTTTCCTGCCTTCCAGTCTCCGGCGCCTGCCTCTTTTATTGGTAAATTATCGAGTGGTATGAGAGGCGATTATCGCCGGGCAAAATACTTGGAAGATATCGACTGAAACTGCCGCTACCATTTAACAGGGCGACTGTTATTCAGTCTATTGATGATTATGATGAGGAGTGCAAACGACAACTGAATAATGACCGATACTATGCCCCCATCACTAGTGACCCCACCCCTCGCCTGTCTAACACTATTTCTATGTTAGTTAATGAGGCACTAACCAATGGGTGGATCAACAAAAAAGAAGCAGATTTCCTGATTGCCACAGAGCCGAGGACGCCCGACTTTTACACTCTACCAAAGATACACAAAGGCATAACACCGGTTCCTGGGCGCCCAATAGTGTCGGGGATCGGCTCAATTTTGGAACCACTTTCCAAATTCGTGGATCATTTTCTACAGCCTTTGGTGAGGGATATCCCGTCTTTCATCAGGGATACGACTGACGTCCTCAGAACCATTGACTCCATAGAGGATTCATCCTGTATTGACCTTCTCATCACACTTGATGTAGAGGCGTTATATACTAACATTCCTCAAGGAGATACACTGACAGTTGTAGAAGCAGCTTTGAACTCATTAGAGTGGGATTCACCTACCCCAGTTACATTCATAATGGATTGTGCTTCCCTAGCGCTAACTGAGAATTTTTTCGAGTACAAAGGGCAATTATACCATCAATGCCAGGGCACATCGATGGGGAGCACCTTTGCACCGAGCCTGGCCTGTCTATACATGGCAACATTTGAGAAAGAAGTCATCAATACTGTACACAACCCGTTTCAACAACATCTTATCCTCTGGAAAAGGTTTATTGATGATATTTTGATTTTTTGGCAGGGTCCTATTGACACTTGTAACAGATTTGTGCAGTGGATCAACCAACAAAACCCATTTCTGAAATTTTCGCATACTATTTCAGACACAAACATTGCATTCCTGGATTGGAACATCAAGTTATCAGGCGATCAACTCTCTACAGGCCTTTATAAAAAACCCACAGATCGCAATAGCCTTCTCCTATACCAGAGCCATCACCCCAGAGCGCTTAAAGATAACCTTCCCGTGGGACAATTCCTACGTATTAGGCGCAACTGTACTTCCACTAATGACTATAAACTAGAAGCCTCCTCTTTAGCCAACAACCTAAAGACAAGGGGCTATCCACACAAGGTGATAAAAAACTCCATGAAGAGAGCCTTAAATAGTCCTAGGGAGGCACTACTAGAAGTACACCAGAAACAACCTGAGGACATCATCACATGTGTAACTTCATTCACACCTAATTCTGCCCCCACCAAAAAGATTATCTTGAAACATTGGGGCATTCTAAACACAGGCGACCTACGGATACCTGTGCCTAGGTTTGCCTACACTAGAACCAGTAGCCTGAGAGATATCTTGATCCATACAAGACCCAAGAAGTACACTACCCCATCACAAACCACCCTTTGGGGTTTACCACCGGTCAGAGGACATTTCCCCTGTGGTACATGTACAGTTTGCAAATTCACAACAGCCACTAAAGAAATTGTGTTACGACCCAATTTTAAGTGGAACATACAAAAACACACTAACTGTAATACTAAACAGTGTATTTACCTGATTACTTGCCCCTGTGATCTACAGTACATAGGGATGACCATGCGTCCAGTTAAAATCCGCATAACTGAACATAGGAGTAACATACGTTGCCAACGCACAACTACAAGACTATACAGACATTTCGTGGAGACACAACATACTCCCGACTCATTACACTGGGTCATACTAGAATCCCATGCACAGATTTCTAAATCCTCCCTATTCAGACTTGAACAGAGATGGGTACATAGATTATCAAGCCATATCGAGGGTCTCAAGGATGATATACCCTGGAGCACCCTATCCTAAACTGGGAACTGTATGCCCTAATCTCCTGATCCTACTCCACTCTGATGTTTGGTCCATTCCTTTGAATAGTCAATGCTATTAATTTTCTCATTGGCAGGATACGAGGCTCCTGTTTCCCTGTGTTCCCCAGTTGCTATATATGAACACTCTTTCAAGCACTATTCATATACCGATGGGCCATTCTACGCATTGTGTGATTATTGACACACCATTTCTTACACCTGGACCTCAGGAAGTTGGATTGTATAGGGACTACAACATTGATACTCAAACCACACACCATGTTGTAGACACACGTATTTCCTTATCTACGTCCTCATGACACAGCCCTCAAGCAATGCAGTGCTTATACATTACCAATGATGATCCACAATCTTCTGATCGATATTCGACTGTTTGAATTTCACCTGTGTTAATATTGTTACACATCCGACGCCATTCGGGAGTGGTTTATTTATACCTGCATCATCTGATGCAACGTATACGGTACGACAAACGCCACTCACTATTGTGTCGCCCCCTCCCGGATTATTAGTCCTGCAGTTATAATTATTGTTCTGATCTTTGACCCTCTAGTTCATGAGTCAAAAGCTTTGGACACATTATGGTGGGTCACGTACTTGTTTACACTTCGTAACCCAACAGCGAGACACGTCACCTGTCCCAGAGACAACGTCACGAGGTTGCTCAGCAACAAAGACGCACCTCCGTGCCTGGGACCAATCACATGACTGTACTCCATTAGCGTAACACGTCACGACGTGCTTCCCGCACTCGATGACGCACCCGGAACCACAGTATATTTTCTCGTACTCCCTCTCGATACCCACCATCCCGGTTCCTGGCGGTTTGGGTAGGTCGTTTCCCTGTACGTGAATCCACGTCGGTGAGTACTGAATCTAATATTGTTTTTTCTCCCTACACCCGAGGAGCCACATCTGCCAACTGACCACCGGAACCCTCCTGATCTATTCCAACAGATTCCATGTACCGAGGCCAACACCCCCTGACTCGATCTTGGTGTCCGGTACGGGTTGATCGGCCAGGGCTATGGTTACTGTGGCTCTGCCCGGCTACCTTCGACCCCCCACAACGGTGCCACCTTATGTTTGGTGACTTCTTATTATTTTTTCCAAAACATAGATACTATTAACGATGGTCTTCTGGCAACTTTTATGTCCTCTCTAGGACCCAATTGGTGTCCCTTTTAGCCGCCAGCACCGTTGCTAACAACAGTAGCAACCCTTTTAGGTGAGTCCTTTTCCATAGAATCATTGGATATTAATTTATCTTTCCCTACCCCACACTCCCGAATGGCGTTCGAGACACTACTATGTAATGAAATTGCGTGTTGCACGCCCGAGCACGGTGATCACTTACGACACAATTATCCATAGTTATGTACAGTATGAAGAGTTACTTTTAATTGTTATAAAGAGTTTCTTTCTTCCCCAACAGGAACAAACCATAAGAAGTGGTATGTAGAAATCACTTTACCACGTATTTTTGTAGACAGTCTTATTTTGATCCTGAAGAATTGCCTTGATCCTCCTGACTCTTACGGCAAGAAACATGTTGATCATATAGAGTAGAGCTTATGTCTAGATACCTAACTCCTAGCATTTAGCCACTCTACACATTTTTAACAGGGCAGTTGACCTTTGGAATAAAATTGAAGTAGGACCAACTGACCCCCTTTTAAAACCCACTTGTCTGCTACATCACTTCACACTAGGCCCCTCACCCCCAAGCACCTTCGGCAGGAACAAAAGATCCCCGACAAAGAGCCCCGGTTTCGGGAGCCCGTCAAGGATTGCAGCGCCGACTTGACGAGGGGCAGTGCTCATATGATGAAGCATGACACCTAGCTTGCTGGGTGTGTGAGAGCACTAGTTCAAACTAAGGGAATTTCCCTCGCTTTCTTCTGATTGGTCTCTCTTATCATTGATCAGCTGAGATACTCTCTTACCTGCTCTTCTCCGCCACTGTACACGAGGAACTTTGTACCCTTCTTTGTTACTAGTCTCATGGGGTATGTACACTGGACCTCTCTAAACAACAACACCCCTAGTCCCTCCCTTTGATAAAAGAATTAGCACCAGTACACCACAGTAAACACTGGTCATAGTACTCCTAGCCCAAGCACATTAGACATACATCATGACATTAGCACCAGTACACCACAGTAAACACTGGTCATTACTCGGGTGCCAATCTTGGCAATTAGCAGGCCATACATGAGATCATCAGGGAAAAGGAGATGCCACAATCCGGCAGTCTCTCCAAAGTACCAGGAACATTCCTGGCCGTGTGGGTACTCCCCCCTGTAGGGGTGGCGGTGATCCTTTTGACCCCCTTACCGACACGAGACTTCCAACTACTCCCTTGAGGCAGAGAGAGCAGAAACAATGCCCCCTACAGGTCCACGACGGGACCTGGACCCGCAGACACGGGCCAAACGTCAGGTGACCCCCCCCCTTTCGCGGGAGGCCCCCCCAGGTACCACTAACCTGAGAGGCTGTCTGCCTCTACCAGGTAGGTGAGGCGGGAAGTTGTGGATGGGAGCCCATGAGGCTCTGGTGCAGACACAGGCAACAGGGCCCCTCACTGGGGGCTTCGCGCAGCTTCTCCGAGCTTCCCAGGTTCGGGAGGCTCTTCTCTTGCCTCCGGCAGCCCCCTTGGTGCCGCAGGACCTCCTCCTCTTCACTGGCCTTCTACCGGTGGCAGTCCTCGACCACAGGAGCCCCGTCTACAAACAGGCGTCCTTCGCCTAACTTCTGGCCTTGACTCAGGCTTGCCTCGCCCACGGTCAGGCTCCTTTGTCTGTCTTACTGTTTTGCGGCAGTTCTCGGGATCCCGGCACAACCGCTCCCGACCTCAAATTATGGAGCGAAGTCTCCGCGACATCTTGACCAAGATGGTGCTGCCTGACACACGCTGCACGGCCAAATGCTGCTCCGGGCCCTCTCTCGTGGGCCCTGCCCACAATCAGGCCCAAACGCTGCCTGACTTCCTTCAGGCCGCAGCGCTCACTATGAGCACAGTTGGAGCCCCCTTCTCGGGCTCAAGCCAAAAAATTCAAAAGCGCCCACGACGTGCTCCTGGTGCACGGGCACAGCGCTGAGGGGCACAGTAAAGACAAAGTGCTCCTCAAGCTACCGGTGGCCCCAGCTGCACCCAGCCGGTCGGCAACATAAAGACCGGGTTGCGCTCCTCTCAGGGCAATGGTGCTTAGCCCTCTCAATGCAGGGGGATAAATCCAGCAAGTATCTCACGCTGGGTAAGAGGTCACACAAGGCATAGCTGGGCCCAGGCAGGCCATCTCACAGGGCCCTCCGGCAGAGGGGGGAGTCCTTCGTGGCAGTTCCTCCTGGCGCCCAGCAGTCCTTCAGCACCCAGTAAGCACAAAAAGCACACCTTTCATGTGGTCACAGCCCCAATACTTATACTGCATACATCCTTTGTTCTGCCCTGGCACAGGGTCTTGGACCTAATCCAAACCAGTTCTGGGAGCACTTAACAAGTGCACAACAGTCCCCATTGTTAATTTAGGCTCTGGCCCCAGGCACACCACAGGGGGCCAGAGCCAGCATTGTGGAAGGCACAGTCCTATTCAGACCCAGATGCTACTCCTCCCACTACTCCAAATGCAGATTGGCCTATTCAGCCTAGCGCTGACTCACCCAGCCTCTCTGGAGCCACTGCACCCCCCCAGCCCCTGTCAAACCAGAGCCAGACATGATATACACAACAGGCAGGCACAAAGACACATAGCACACAGAAATGCCCACTTCTAAAAGTAGAAAAGGTAAAAATGCCAACAAGGGATTTTATTTGAAACTAACTACTTAGTTGTATATTTCAAAAAATTAATTAGTAGGTGTGTTAAAATTGACACCAAAAGGATATTAATCAACTGATATAATCATCAAATATAAAGAGCACACACACGGGGATTCTTTTTTGTGAATTGAACACAAGTCTTTTTATATAAATCAAAATAAAAAGGAGTACAAATGAACCATTGGTTTGAGCAATACATTCATGAAAACGGGGTTACATCAAATCCGCATTTCATCAAGAGAACATCTATTCCAGTGTAATTTAAACAGAGACTAATCTCATTGTTGAGAAAATAATCAACTGTACATATCAAATAATCTGAAAGTAGATGATATAGTCGACGTTTCGGTCTTGGGTGGTGTCAATCCGTCAGACCATCTACAGGACAATTAGTGCATAAAACAGACCCTTCATAAATCATAGAAAATCCACAATAATTGTTTTTAAATCGTGGTATAGGCGTTTCTGGTTGATGCGGAAAGTCTTCAATATTTCTTCCAGCAAATGAATCTAGGCACGAGGGATTCCTTCCTCATATGATTTCACAAATGTCTTATGGCGAAATGTGGACGCGCGTAGGTCTGTCCGAATCGGAAAAGCCCTCAAGGGTATATTGGGTTTGCCCCCTATTTGCTTCACTTCTAAAAGTGGCATTTCTAAAATAGTGATAATAAATCCGTTAACACCACTACGCAGCATTAATCACCACTATTACAAACATACCAAACTTGACCCCGCAACCCCTCTCATGTCAGGAATTATCACTGAAGCACATATCAGGGAATCCCCAATGCATTCCTATGAGAGGGCAGCCTTACAGTAGTGAGAAACCAAAATGGCTGTTTGTCACTACCAGGACATGCCACACATGTCCTACATTTTATCTAAAGTGCACCCTGCCCATAGTGCTAACTAGGGCCTACCTTAGGGGTGACTGATAAGTAGTTAAAGGGGAGCGTCAGACGTGGCACCCACTTTATGTGCCACGTCACAGCGGCAGTAAACTGTACGCGCAGGCCCTGCATTGGCAGAGGCCTGAGACAGGTTTGAAAGGCTACTTTGGTGGGTGGTGCAACCTACCAGTAGCATTTAATTTACTGGCCCTGGGTACCTGAGATACCACTTTACAAGGGATTGATAGGTACATTAAATATGCTAAAGAAGTGTAGACCAATCTTACCAAGTTTTACCATAGAGAGCACATGCACTTTACACTGGACAGCAGTAATAAAGTGCCCAGAGTCCTAAAACCACCAACACCAGGTCAAAAAAAATACCAGGAGGAAGGCAAAAAGTTCAGGGATGACCCTGCAAAAAAGGGCCAAGTCCAACAACATATATTTTTATTAAAAACAAACAACCTTGGCTAATGCAAGACCTAACAATCAGGCCTTTGTGAAATAAAAGTTTCACCAGCATAATTTGCTTCATTTCAAGAATTTCCCATCATGCTTGTTACTCAAAATTCTCCAAATTATGCTACCTTGAGTAATTACACTGTGTTTGAAGCAAAATTATGGCAGATGAGTGTGAGAAAAATGCAAACAGAACGCTAGTGGCTGTTGTTCGAGGCACTGGTGTATTTCAGGAGGTTTTAGCACAAAATGCATCGATGCATCAAAAATAAAATGGATACGAGCGACACATTTTGTGGAAAATGCATTCTCGCTTCAAAAATAGACGTGAGGACACATTTTATGCCACAATATAATGATGGGTTCGCATTTTGTAAACTCACGTGAAATTTCATGTAATTTCGACAAAAGTTCACGTAATTATGTGCAAGCGGATTACGTGACTTTCGCACACCACTACTGAAAACGAAGACTGAACGATTATTTTCAATTTCTCTTTGACAGTAATCACCACAGGCATGTATCGCTTTGGAGTAGATTTGTTTTTGGCTCTTTTGATCGCTTTTATTTGGATTCTTAAAGAATCTCTGTTTTCAGTAGATACTGGAGCCATGTTTCCTTGCTCATGTTAACTTAAACCTACTAGATTTGCCTTTCTCTAAGCCTAAGAGGTGCTGCCTCTTGGGAAATTTAAAAACAAATGATCAACTGAACCGTTTACATTTTGGTTACTTGTGAAGGCCATCTACTAATTTTTAAGAGCTTCAGCGAGGCACCTACTTGTTTACTTGGTGAGAACTGCGTCATGTGATCGATAGTAAACATGTAGGTGTGTTGGGGAGCTAGTTGTTGTATGGGGGATTCCCTTGTTGGTTATTTCTGTGATTTGCAGCACATACATTTTTGCAGAGAGCACTTTCAGACTCAACCGAAAAAGTAAGGCAAAGTTTTCTTCTGCTGACAGTAGTGGGTGTGGGAATGTGCCTTAAATGTTTGCTTGTCATGATTGTCTTTATGATGAATATACTAAGTGCATTTATGTGCATGTTTGTAGTCATAACGATCTTGCTGTCCCAGATTTTAACTTCGTGTATCAATGCTTCATTTATCTTAGCAAAAGCTGCACTGTTCTGGGATTCCTTGAGGACTTGTTAAGGATGATGTATAGATGGCCTGTCAACTATTCCGCGCCTCCATAAAACATCAACTGCCTCTGATTCGTAAGTTAAGCTAGCCAAGCCTGACTTTGTATATTTGAGAAAAAAAAGTATTTGAGAAAATGTACTCTCCATCAGCACTGCCTGACAGCATTAAGGGAGAGCATCAGAGGGATCTGGGAGTGGAGCAGATGAACCACCCAGGGCCATGCTTGAAACACGGAGACCAAAGCCAAGATTTACAAAGACTTCATTCTAATGTCCAAAGGGTGGTACCCCAAAGGAGAGGCAGAATGCTGCCAGCCTCACTGGAACTGTAAACAAAGGTAGTGTTAATTCTTCAAATTTATTTTATACAATAGTTTTTTTACATTATAAAACATTTAATAGGGCACACTTCTAACCACCGGAGAAGGCAGGGTGCTGTAGACGAAGAATAAATACAATAAAACCGTATCCACATTGATGATACAAAGAAGCTCAGCAGAATAATCATTCAGTTAGGTACACAGATGAGGAAAACTCAAGACTAAAGAAATGTGACTTCTGAAAAATAGGAAATTAAGAGCTGTGAATATAGGCGCGAAGCGAGTACTAAGTCCTCATTGAAGCTGTAAACTCCAAAATCTGGGGAGATTGAAGCTCCTCTCTGCCTGACTGCATGTCAGTCTCCAGTGATTGCTCGAGTCGAGGTGCAAGGCTTGTTAGAGCTGAACAATAATGCAGTGTATCCTTTGGGGCGTCTGCAGCCACGGCAGATGCATCACCCCTACCCCTGAAAACTCTCCTGTCCCAGCTGTGGGAAGAGCTGATCCTACTGACCGTAGACAGCAACATAATACGATTATATGCAATGCAATGTTGGCAGGACTTATGAGTCTTCAAGTCCTGTAAAGTGTTACAGATGCATAGGTATTACAGGTGCTTCCCATTAGGATTTTGTAATGTCTCCAATGCTGTTGCAACCTGACTGGTCGTAAGATCCCTTTTGGGCCTGCTGAGACTATCTTCCAGCAGAAGGGAGATCTAGCTCTGAAGCCTTCTGAAATCAGTCATCCTCTGGGCTAATACCTTATACTAGAGTTTCCTCATATCTGTATGAGTGTGTCAGGAAGTGGATCTCTTTTATTCAAGGTCACATTATTGACACCTCTTTTTGGCCTGCTCTCTTTCAAACTCTAGACTATGATCAGCGAGCCCACAATTGCGTTTGGATCTTCTTCAGCTTCCATGGGGTTTGTCGTCTCATTTTACAAGGGCTTTGAACTGAAATTGCTTTACGGAAGGTGTATCTGGAATCTTGCAGTTCTTCGGTTCTATGTCAAATACTGTTGCATCTAGTAATAGTGAGTGTTGGTTTGGTTCTGCTCAATCGGCACTGTTGGAGAGATTCCTTTGGACCTTTAGTACTTTACATTACAGCTCATGCACTACTTTGTGTAGGGTTGAGTACAAGCAGGGCTCCTGAGTGCTACCGTAAGAGAGACTTGGTTTGACCACTGAACAGTTATACACATAGTTCAATTGAGAGGGAGATAAGACTTTATAGTTTTGCCTTTCCGGTATAGAAGGCATCCAATCCTTTTTTTGGGGGGTATGGCTTGTGTATATTTCTCAAAAAGGTGGAATGTTACTGCCTGAAAAATCAAGTTTTTTATTTTTGTTGTGTATAGTTTTGGACTCCCTCTGCTGTAGTAGTTTTACAGTGCGTTAAAGCTCTGCTGTAGGCCTTCTTCGGTTGGGGATGAAGCACCAGACCTTTCTGCCTTCCAGTGATAATGGATAATGTGGTGGATAATGCATCTCCCATTGTGACCTCAAGACCTACTGATGTTAAGGAAAGCAAAAGCATCCCTTTAGAATCTCTTGTGTGGGGGAGACTGTCTTTATATTGTTTGTTTTCACACTCAATCCACTCTGAATGTACATGCTTTTTATTACATCATATACGTTTTCTCCTGTACGTTTTAAAGTTGTTTTAAGGTGACACTTTCTTCTATTGCATGAAAGGTGTTAAAAATTGTGCTTCTACTTGACCAAGGTATGCACCCTGTCCAGGCATGAGCCACCATCCTAGTCAGGGTAAGTCAGATACACACCATAAATTAACCTTTGCTCACCCTCTGGTAGCTTGGCACAGATCAGGCAGGCTTAACTTAAAAGGCAATGTGTAAAGTATTTGTGCAACAATTCATACAGTAACACAGTGAAAACACCACAAAAAGACTCCAAACAAGTTTAGAAAAACAGATGAAGATTGTATAATTAAAAATAGACAAAAACTACAAACACCCAATAAATGGAAGTCAAGATATGAATTTTTAAAGATTAAATATAAAAATAGCACTAGAAGCAATAAGTGCCTAAGAGGGTTAACTGGTTGCTGTGAAACGGGGCAAAGTCAAGAGTTCAGTCTGACTGCGATGGAGCGTGGGCCGGGTCCAGGAGACATGCAAGGCCCGCTGAACAAAATACCTTGATTCTGGTTGCAACAGTTAGATGCGGGGTGCCTCCGAGCGATACGTCTGTGTCAGTCCCTGCTGTCAAAGTGATGTGACAATTTTCTCCATGCAACGTTGGAAATGCGTTGGTTCTGAAGACAATCGTCAAAGCCTAGATGTGTTGGTTCCGAGTGTGATGCGCTGGTTTCCTCCACGCAGTCGAGGAGATGCGATGATCTCCCCACACTGCAGCGGCAGAGATGCAGCTGTTTCTTCAGGGAATGTGCTGCTTCTGAGTGCGATGCACTGGTTCTGTTCCCAGTAGACATGAGTCAGCTCTGCTTCACGCAAGCAGAGGATGTGTCAGCTCCACTAGATCAAGCACCTGGGTCCATTTTCAATGGACCAGGCGCAGGAGATGAGACTTTGATATCCCTGAATATCAGAGATACAGGAGGCAAGCCAGCAAGCCCTTGAATATCACTTTGGGTTCAGATGTAAGTCCGGTGCTTCCTCAGAGGATAGCAGGCAGCTGGGCAGCACAGAAGAAAAGCAGTTCTGCCAGAGCAACAGTAAAGCAGAGCGACAGTCCTCGTAGCAGCACAGCAATCCTTTTTCCTGCCAGAGTTTCTTTACAGGTCCAGAAGTGTCTGATTTGGTAGGTTCAGAGTCCCAATACTTATAGCCAGTTGTGCCTTTGAAATGGGGATGACTTCAAAGAACGCTCTTTGAGGTGCACAGAGGTCCTTTCTTCCTGGCCCTGGCTCCAGACTAGCTGCAGGAGGGTAATCAACTATTTGTGTGGGGACAGGACACTGCCTATTCAGGTGTGTCAGCTCCTCCCTCCCATCTGGCCGAGGATGAGCCATCAGGATGCAGATGGGCACTCAGACACACCTAACCTTTCTTTGTGTGTGACTAGCTAGAGGGAATGCACAAAGTAAAGCTGTCACCTTCCCCAGACATGTACTGGAGAGAGGATGCGTGCACACAGAGCTTTAAGAGCAAAGAAATGGCAACTTTCTAAAAAAAAGGCATTTTTAAATAGTAATGGTAAATCCAACTTTACCAGTAAAGAGGATTTATCGAATTTAGGTGCTTTTCACTACCAGGTCATGCAGAACTTAAAAATACATGTCCTACCCTTTACTTACACAGCACCGTGCCCTATGGGCTACCTAGGGTATACCTTAGGGGTGACGTGTGTGTAATAAAAGGGACGTTAAGGCTTGGCAAGGGGTTTTAAATGTCAAGTCAACATGGCAGTAAAACTGCACACACAGGCTCTGCAGTGGCAGGCCCAAGACATGTTTAAAGTAATACTTGGGTGGGTGGCACGGTAAGTGCAGTAGGCCCACAAAGGCTCCCAGACTCCCCTAGACAATCACAATGCTGCCTTAAAGCAGCGTTGTGATTAGTCTGAGTTCTGTGGTTCGCTCAGAGAGGGACTGGAAGGCTGTGCATGTTCTCCACCCAGGCTGTGCAATACAGCCGGTGGAGAACATGCAAATGTGCATGCTCAAAATGTCCGGCCAAATCGTCATGCACACTTAGAGTGTGCTTATCACTCCTCCCCCTGGCCCCTGCTCCGCCCCTCACCTAAGCAGGAACAGAAAAATAAAATGATAATAATGTGTTATTGTCATTTTATTATTCCTTTTTAAACTGCTTGCAGAGCAGTGGGGCAAGGCTCTTCCACCTAAGCAGAGGACCAACCTCTGCCCATTTCCTTGAAGTAAGAATAGAGCCGGAAGGTCAAGCTGAAGCTCTCCTAACATGCCCTGCTGCAGACCTTGCCTGTGGGGGCAGCTCAAGGAGTCCAGAGGTATGAACACAGCACTTAAAAGTCATCTTTACCCATTACTCGCGTGAGGGCTCCATCATGACTCCACTGATACAAGCACATGTGAGATGAGTGAGGACTCTGGCTGGACTTCACCTTGAATTGTTTAGCATCATGATCTTCCCTTTGGCTGAAGAGATCTGTCATCGAGAAGGACCTGAATATTCCCCGAGTGTGCCCGCATGTCCTGCTGAGCTCACACAGTTGTCTCTGTGAGACAGACATGTGTGGCTCAGACTGCTTTACGTCCCCGTTCATGCTGAAGAGTGGAGCCTGCTGGGACCTCTGTCCAAGGCTTGTTAGGACTCCTAGACAAAGACGAGACTTCTGCATTACAAGGAACTGACAAGCCCAGATTGTACACTAGCCTCACAGTCACGTTTATCCAGATTCCTTAACTTCTGCACATTGCACGATCCTTCGGTTGCTTACTATAGCACTGTACTAATGATTGTCACTCCATTTCTTTGTTTCTGACAGTTTTCGGTGTTTGCAATCACTGGGATTGTGAAAAGTGAGGCATGCAAACCCTTAAAGGTGCCAGATGGGAAAGGATTGCAATCCTCCATTTTGCATTACAGGGTCTGCGCGTGGGAAGCAACTGAAAACATTCTGTGATCAGCCCCTCTGTTCACAGTAATTGCTGTGCTGGCTTTGTGTTTCTTGTTTCCACCAGCGTGCCATAGTTTTTGGTCAGAACATAGTAACTACATCACTGGACTGTCATTGAATTACCTTCTTGTTGTGTATTGTCATGGTACTTTGTTATAGTTGGGCTTGAATTTTACTATACAATGTCTTCTGTTCAAAAGAAAATACTTGTTATAAAAAAGACGCCAGAAATTTGGTACAAAATATTGAATTGAAGTGATTTGCTTTGCATAGGTGTTATTTACTGAAGCAATGCCGGTATGTACAGTTATTTATTGTTATGAAATTCCACCCCATCTTTAGCCAATAGAGTGGACATAATCTACTGCATATTGCCACGTGCACAGCGAGGGTTGATCGCCGGGCCTGGTCAGAGGCCACGCCCTGTGCCCAATCTCCTCTGCACATGGCGGGCGCAGCGGACGCAGGACAAGAGCCACGCCCTGAACTCACTCTGTGGCCAAATAACTCAAGAACTAGAGGACAGATGCACAGCTAACCATGAAAGGACTTGCTTTGAGTAGAGTTCCACATCCATGTCAATTTGGTTATAATTTCATTCAGCAGTTTTGTAGTAGCAGAGACAAAAAAAAGTTTAATGGGAAACAACTCCACTCCTCACCCTCTCTTCTTTCATCTCCCCTGCCTGGATGGAGCTAAGTTTCTCCCAAATTTTGGCCCATTAATCAAACTGCACCAAAGGTATTATAAAAACAAACTATTATGGAAAGTGAGACAGTGAAAACTGCACAGTTGGTATAGCCAACTATGTGAAATATCTTCAAGGATAGCTTTAAAGTATTGCGTCTTTACAAAAATCCACAACTCCAACTGGGCATTTGCATCTTTATTGCAGCCATAACAACCATGTTATCCAATACATTGGCCCAGTCTCACTCCATATGAGTTAAGCTGAGCCTTGGCTGCTGGCCCACAATTACATTGAAAGTAACAGGTGCTTGAGGGGCCACCAGTCCGAGCATCCAGTGTCCTGGTTGGATGAGAAGACAATCTGCCCCACCTTTCCAGTTGCTGCGCTGCCTCTTTGACTTAGAGGATCGAGGAAAAGACCTTAAAGAAGGTGTTCAACAAAAGGACTTTTCCAATTTTCTGGACATTTCTTGTGCCCAAGAGTCTTTTGTTTTTTCTTATATGCCTTGAATATTTTCATGTTGATCTGGTATTGAGTCCTTATCATCCGATTAATTGGTACACTGTGTTTTAGGTAGCACAGCTTTTGCAGTTCTGTGTGGAGATCTTTGTTTCCCATTAAGTGGGTGTGCAATAGTTTGGGGTGAGCTCGCAGCTATCCTTATAGTGTTTCGGGTGTCTGTAGATGCATCCTGCATCCATAGCCCTGTCAGTTATAGTTGTGCTCCAGTGAGTTTGTAGCCCTGTTTTGGACCTATTCTGACATCTAGTTTCCATTACAGAATATTCTACGAAATGGAAGCATTTGGTTCTTGTTGAAAACTGGGTTATTAGTAGTGGTAAACAGTGGTGGCAGGGTGGCTGGGGAGGGTGGTGTGGGAGGTAAAAAAAAAAAAGAATATTCTCACTCACCTGATTGCAGCATCTCTACCACATAGTCCGCTCCGCCCGGAAGAAGGAAGCACCCAAGCTCCCCTGAGCCAATCACAATGCTGCAGTGCAACGTTGTGCTTGCTCTGAGCGCTGTGGTTCAGTCTCAGACAGGGAATGGGAGTTTGGGCATGTTCTCCACCCAAGCTGTAATTCAGCCTGGGTGGAGAACATGCAAGTGTGCAAGATGGCTTGGCAAGGCCAAGACAGCCGGCCAAACCATCATGTGCACTTTATAGTGCAGCAACTATTACTCTTCCCTCGTCACAGCAGCTTGGCCTGTCCCTACCCAAACCTGGCAGATACTAAAAATAAAATGATAATAACTTATGTTATCATTTTCTTTTTTCCTTTACACTGCTCCGCAAGCACTGGGGCGACGCTCCTCCGCCTTAGCGGAAGACCAGCCACTGGGGGTAAATATGCACCTACCACTGGCAATAAGGCCACCAACACAGTCAAGGGTCCAATATAGGTCTCAATAAATTATTCCCATGCTCAACCCTTGGTAGATTGGCTATGAGCAGTCAGGCTTAACTTAATAGACAGGTATGTAAAGCATTTAAAAACACCATTTCAGTAAATAATTAAGGCAAACACACAATACAAATCCTACACCAATTTATGAAAATATAAAATATTTGTATCTTTAAATGACACCAAAACAACAAAAATCCAATTTAGGGAACACTTTCTAGCACTTAGAAACCTATAGACCCACTGGGGGACATCTGGTCATGGTTGACCAGAACAAAGTCAAAGTTTCAGGTTGACCGAGATTGGGCCTGCTTGGATACTCTAAACGGGAGACCCCGTCACAATTTTAACTTCTTACTTAGAAATGTTTCTGGGGCATTTTCTTCAGTGGGCCTCCCTGCTATTCACCAGTCTGGATTCGGTGAGGGTTCTCCAGCTCGACTTCCAGGGAGCTCCCGGTCAAACGCTGGAAGCCAGACCTCTGGAGCTCTTCAGTGGCATGAACCTGGAATCCAGGCCAAGTCGCGGTTGAAGGTAACCAGCTGGAGTCTTGCGGTTGAGTCGGTCACCTTATGAAGCTTTTTTCCAAAGTTGCTCCAACCTTCGCCAATTTATTCCTGAAGTTCCTCTTGTGGGTCCAAAGGGTCCAAACCACAATCCAAGGGTCTGGAAGCTCGAAGATGGTCCTTGAAAGGTTGGGCCCACGATGCACCTGGACCAAACCCTTAAAGGTCCACTGGACAGACTACAGGCAGGGGACTCTTGGTGGGGATTATGCAGGTGAGCTCTGTTAACCAGTAGCTAACAGGGAGTCCACTCTTTAATCCTTTAGAAGCAAGGTACAGCCACAGGGCTGTATTACCAGATAGTGCAGCAGGTACAATCAGTCAGAATGTAGGGCCTGGTGGTGCAAATCAAGTTTTCAGCATGGCAATCCTTCTTCTTCTCTTAGTTTCAAGCAGCAGATCTGAGAAGCTCCGCACAGTTCACATATTTATTCAGTATTCTCTGGGGTCACGCAGGAGAGCACTCCTGCCCAATGAGGTGCAAGGCAACATCCCAGAGCATGACAACTTCCTCCAAAGAGTGGGCTAATCTTGTGCCAGAAAGCACCATTCCTCGAAAGTTTATGATGGCTGAAATCTCAGCAGAGGAGCAAGAACTAGCTCAACTAAACTCCAGTGTGGCTCATTTCCGTAGCTCTACTCCCCTAAGATCTGCAGATTCATTCCTTAAGCCTGTTATCTGGCTGGTGAAGGGGGATGGGGGTAGGTAGGCCTGGCATTTCCTCCCTGTCCTGTTCCTCCTTTGAAGCCTCAAGCTTTACGACCCCTCCCCCCTGCTCTGGGATTCCCATGTAGCCGTACCCTCTCCATCAGATAGCCTCTCCCCTGGCGAGCCACTTATCACTTCATCAAAGCAGCCTGGCTAATCCTGTTAATGCCACCCACTCAAAGAAGACTGCAGGAAGGCTGAATTTTACAGACAAGAAAGTCTTATAACTTCTTTACTGTACAATTTAGGAAAAATTCAACAATGGCATATTTTGGGATTTATCATTACTATTCTCCTAAGTCTTTGAATGATATTTATTCAATTCCTAGCAATATTTATGCAATTGGATAAAGCCTGGCTGTCTGCCATAAAAAAAAACACTACAAATAAAAAATGAAAAATGTCCTAGCTAACGTGAAGGAAAGTTTCAATTCTATTTAGGACACGGAGGCGAGGATTATGCCTTCTTTTCTTCATTTTATTGCTCAGCAGCCATGTCATATTTAACATTAACACCAAAACAAACTTAATTTCCCATGAACTCTTGGGAAACAATAAAGTCACAACAGTTAACAGTCCACATCCAATCAGGTATCAGCATAGGGTACAATCCTCCCAGTCCTCTATCAATAGCCCTCTTTCTTCCTGCGATCAGGCTGCCTTTGGAAGTTGTTCACTCCTGTTTCGAAGAGTTCGATCCTACAATATAAAGAGTGTGCTAAGCAAGATGGGAAAACCTTCCCTATCGTGACGGGAGGAAAGATGCGCAACATAAGTTAAGGTCATGCATGAAAATAACCCTTAATGCAAACAACACAGGAAATGCTTTTCTTACGCACATACGCCTGTGTCACAAACCGGGTGGGTTATTACTCCTGAGAGCGTGGGTTAATTATCGCCTCTGAGTCTTTAATCGAATTGAAAATTTCCTTCACCTTAGCTAGGAAACTTTTAATTCTATGCGAGGACCCATAGGAGAGGATTATGCTAGTTGAAAGCTTATCCATCACCAGAGCCGCAATGGAGGAGGCTGGTTTGAAATAAAACCTCTTAAGGGTGAATCTGAGGACCAGTCGGCTGCATTCATTATGTCCTCCAAACGGGCTGCTAATGTAAACACTTTGGAGGCCATAGCACCCTTCGTAGGGTGCGCACCGAAAACTTTGGTGTCAAAGCCTGCCTCCTGCATAATCCATTTCACCCATCTTGCTATGGTTTACGAGAAGACTGCTCGAAAGCGTTTCTTGAACTCAATCAAAAGTTGCCTCTCCACATGAGGGCGTAACTCCGCTGTCATCGCTTCCTATGCCTTGATGCACCACACCATGCACAGCTTGGGAGCCTCGAGAAAGGCCAGATACGAAACCACTCGGGACTGAGTTTTAGTTTGTCTGGAAACATGGAAGGTGATCCCCTCCGGAGTAAAAGACTTCCTGTGATATCCAAGGCTCTAACATCCAAGACCCTCCTGGATTAGATCAAGCCCAACAGAATGGGCAGTTTAGCCGATAACTGTTTCCGGGACAGGTATCAATTGCTTGGCTATGCTGATAAGAGGCCGAGAACCTTGTTCACGTCCCACAGGGTACCTGGGTTCTGGGGGTAAGGATAGCCTGACACCCCGTAGCAACTTTCTGACCAGAGGATGTTCCCTGACCAGGGAACCCCCAGTCGCCCCATGGCCCATGGAGATAGTGGATCTAAAAGTATTGACCAATCTGTATGCCAATCCTTCAGTCACTAGAGAGGCTAGAAAGTTCAAGATGTGCACAACATCGGTCCCCACAGGATCCAGACTCCGTTGCAGACACCAACCTACCCACCGAGAACAGGCTGAGCAATATCTCTTGACGGTGCTATCAGCCCAGGCTCGGGAGAGGAGATCTGCAGCATGTCTCAATAGGCCCATTACTTGCAATCATGTCCTGTAATCCTCCAAGCCATTAACTGGAGGTTGCCGTTCATCACCAGGTGATGAGGGTTCCCCGCTGGATCGCGCAGCAGATGTCGAAACTGGGGTAGATGGGTTGGAGAAGCCCAAGAAAGTTCTATCAGAACTGGAAACCATGCTTGCGACTTCCATATCGGGGTGATCAAAACCATGTCCGCTTTCTGCCTGCACACCTGAGCCGTGAGGCGCATGATCATAACAGATGGAGGAAAGGCATAACTCTGTTCCCAGGCCCAATCCTGCAAAAACGCATATGTTGCAACTGTCCCCGGGTCCTGCCTCCAACTGAAGTATCGGGGAAGCTGATGTCCAGGCGGGATGCAAAGAGGTTGGCCGTGAAAGGTCCCCAAGGGAAGGATAGGCTCTGAAAGACCACTGGACATATCTCCCAGAGGCTTGCATCTCGGATGTGGTGGGAGTGCCAATCTGCCACTTGTTTGGCCGATCCAGGAACATACCCCGCCGTTACTGATACATGGTGGTGGAGACAGTACTCCCAAAAGTTCTTGGCCAGGTCTGAGAGGGCTTTGGAGCGAGTGCCCCCCCAACCCTCAAGTGGTTGATATAGCAGACTGCCGCCACGTTGTCCATGACCAGCAGTACGCAGGACTAGACGTGCTCCCTGGTCCAGCACTTGACCGCAAAGGATCCTGCCATCAATTCCAGGCAGTTGATGTGTAGGGTCTGCTCGGCGGCGGACCACACGCCCCCTGTCGTGAACTGACCACAATGAACTCCCTAGCCCGGGCTGCTGGCATCGGATCCGATCACCAAATCCGGAAGGGATCCAAAAATGGCACTCCCGTTCCACGCCTCGATGTGAGAGAGCCACCATTAGAGCCCCTACCTGGCCTCGTTCGAGAGGGGAACACACTGTGTACGTGAGGCCGCGCCGATGATGTGATGCCTTCAGAAGTTGTAGAGCTCGGAAGTGAAGAGGAATGGGAAATATGGAATGGATTGAAAAGGACAGCAGGCCCACCACTCTGGTAATCTGACGGAGAGAGGTCCACTCCCTTGCCAAAGTTTTCGGCACCTCATGTCAGATCTTGGCTATCTTCCTCGACGGAAGGCTCAGTGTGGCTGTTCTTGAATCAATCACAAACCCTAAAAAGGCTGTTGTGCATGCAGGGCTTAAACTGGACTTCGCCTGGTTGATTACAAAACCCAGGGACTCCAAGAGATGGACCGCCAGCTGAAGGTGGTGCGATAGTGCTCCTGGGCACTGGTCCATCAAAAGCATGTCGTCTAGGTAGACTATCATTCGAATCCCTGACGATCTGAGATGTTCTATCACTTGTTTCAGAACCTTGGTGAAACACGAAGGAGCTGACGACAGGCCAAAGGGTAGAAGGTGAACTCGAAAGTTGGAATTGGAATTGGAAGAAACGAATATGTGGGGGATAAATTGGTACAGTTAGACATGCGTTTTGTAGGTCCTGGCAGACTATCCAATTGTCAGATGGAGAAGGTCACGAAGGAGGTGAATACCCTCCATCTTGAAGTGGCGGTAAACCAACCACTCGTTTAACTCCAGGAGATTGATCACCGGTCTCTGACTACCATCCTGTTTCCGGACCAACAATAGATTGCTCAGAACCACTGCGGGTGGGTTTGAGTAGGACACACTGCCCCTTTTTCCAGAAGGTCCTGAATCTCCTGCTGGATCAGGGATGCCACCTGCCCGAAGAAGGGGTTTGGGTGGGGAGGGGTCGGTTGGAAGGGGGAGCCATATATCTTGATGTGGAACCCCTGAATGGTTTGGAGCACCCAGGCATCCGACGTGAGCTTGCGCCAGTTGTCAGCGAAAAGTGCCAGATGACCCCCCCAACCTGGTACAAGAAGTGAAAGACTCACTGTGAGAATTGGTGGCGGCTCCTACTCCATGTGTACGCTGATGACACAACTGTATTTGAAGATCTCATCTCCAGATGACATTAAAACTCTTAATGGGGTGCTTAAAAAAACTCAGCATTGGCTAACGCATAATCATCTGTTACAAAATACCCTCAAAACAGAATTTCTTCTGATTACCCTCCGCAACCACTCGGCCCCTACACGAAACTGGATCAAAACAATCTTAGCATTCAACTGCACCCCTCATATGGTGGACTCCGCTTGTTCTTTAGGCGTCACCCTGGACAAATTCCTAAACATGCAAGGGCACATCAGTGCCGCCATTCGGAGTGCAAATCATCAGCTCAACACTCTTAGGAAAATCAAACCTTTCCTACCTCCCGAGGACATCCAGTCAGCAGTCCAATCCCTAGTTATCTCACAACTGGAATATGGTTTGGTGACCCTAGCTGGGCTTCCTAAGTCTAGATCAGCTCCAGTAAGAAAGAGCTACTCTGAACGCCTCTGCCAGACTCATCACAGGCTCCAGAAAGCATGATCATATTACACCTGACTTAATTCAACTTAACTGGCTTTCCATTGAAGCAAGGATCCGTTTCAAGATAGCCTGTCTGACACATAAAGCTATACACTTCAATACCCCCATTTACCTGGCAAAAAAACTCAAGCTGTCCGATTCCAGTCGAAACTTGAGAAGCTCCAATACCCTACTACTGAAACCTCCTAAATTCGACAAAAAAAGAACTTACAATCGTACCTTCTCATGGCTGGCTCCAAGAATTCAGAATGCCCTTCCGACGGAGATCAGAGCCAACGCCTCGACTGCTTCATTTAAAAAACAGGTCAAATGGCTACTATTGGATGAACTTCATCAGCAATAGCCTCTATTACATTTGCTAGTCACTTCCTTTTCTTGCTTGACAATCATGTTTCTTTGAGTTTCAAAATGTATTTTGTTGTCCTTTTGACTAAGTACTCTTCGCTCCTGCCAAGGTATTACCCCCAGGGGGTGTTATTGCTCCAGGCTGGCGGGGTTGAAATTGATTCGCAGGCCGTGGGAGACGGTGCTCAGCGGCTGTATATTCACTACTCACACTGATGCGCTCTCTGACCACGTGCGACAGAAGCAGATAGAGAGTCTACGCTAGAGACGCGTATAGAGCGCGCGCCCTCTCGTGGTCAGAGGACCGCTGTACACTCAGGCACGGACCCTCCGAAGAGGACAGACACTCTCACACAGGAGCACATGCGAAAGGAGCATCGAAGCATTTCCGCGGCCTCTGAGAAGGAGGTGTGTGCACCTCGCTTTGGAGAAAAAAAACTGGAGTTATGCACAGCGTGATCTACCACACACTACTAAACCCAAGAGGAAAGAAAAAGGACAAAGCCCTGTAGTCAACTTGCACGGCTGAGAACAGCGAAGAAAGAGGGCTATTGACAGAACACTGGGAGGATTGTACCCTATGCTGATACCTGACTGGATGTGAACTGTTAACTGTTGTGACTTCATTGTTTGCCAAAAGTTTATGGGAAATAAAGTTTGTTTTGGTGTTAATGTTAAATCTCACATGGCTGCTGAGCAATAAAATGAAAGAAAAGATAGCATAATCCTCGCCTCCAGGTCCTGACATAGAATTGAATACCTCACCATGGACAGTTGTGAATCCTTGATAATGAGATGTTACCTCCACTCCAACTATAACCAGGTATAGTCGACCTACTACCTTACACAACATCTCCTCATTCACAAAACTGTGGTGTTCCTCAGGGATCCATCATATCCCCTCTATTATTCAACATCTACCTAACCCCTTACCAAACCTGGAAAAAATCATACACCTCACCTGTTACACTTATGCAAACTACCCCCTAATTTTCTTTAAAATGGATAATCCCGAAGACATCTACAATTTATGACTTGATGGCTGCCTCCGTGCCATAAACACATGGATGATGAATAACCACTGAAAGTTCATACCCACAGACAGAGATCATGACGTGCGGATAATGGCAACAGTACCAGCCTACCGCTATATGGCCTATGGAACTTGAAGCCCCTCTAACAACATCAACAGAAGTTAGAAGCCTAGGAGTAACCATGGATTCAGACTAGTCCTTGATAGAAACATGCTAACAACGTCACAGAGTGCCTTCTACATAATGAAAACACTATGTCGCATCTGCCCATGCCTGGCATACCAACATAAACTTATCATCATACCACTGTGGAAATTTAGCGTGCAAACTGAACATTATCTGCGCCATCTTGCCTCTCCCCAGCGCCACGCACAGCGAATGCACGGCCGCCATTTTAGGCACCCCACTCTCTCCCCGCTCACTCTCGATCGCCAGCGCTTTCCCCTGGCGCTGCGAGCATCCCCCGCGCGCCGGCCACCCCCGCTCTCTCATATAGGCCATAAACCCTCTCCTTCTGCGCGACCCTGCTACGGAACCACATCCGACCGACATCCCATACATGGTCATGCCTCTCCTTTGATAACCCCCTTCCTCTGCGCCCCATTGTCCGAACTGGTCCCAGGCCATCACCTAGCCCTGCGGATGCAGTTTATTGCCCCTACTGTAAGGGAAACACCCCGCATCAAAGGGATTACAGTAGATCAAAGCCCCTACCCCCTGAGACCCGGCCGGTTGCACACACCCCCGGGAATTAGCGGAATTCCCTGCTGCGCGATAGCCATCTCCCACTGCGGGTAGGGTGGGAACCTCTACTGTAACTATGTGTGGGATCGGATCTGAGCCGGGGCTTCAGGGGATGTTCTTTCATGCATCAAGAGAATCTCAAGAATGTACTATGTGTAATAAAGCAATAAACCGGTGTATAAGAGACCAGGTCTCAGAGATGCGGTTAGAGCACCTCGTGACGATACCTTGCTGTCTGATCTGATGTGTTCTGCTCCGACGGAATAAAACTTTGTTTCCTGCCTTCCAGTCTCCGGCGCCTGCCTCTTTCATTGGTAAATTATCGAGTGGTATGAGAGGCGATTACCGCCGGGCAAATACTTGAAAGGTTATCGACTGAAACTGCCGCTACCATTTAACAATTGGCGTCCCAAACGTGGGGCCCATCAGCGACACGTGGATCCAGTGGGAGAGGTCCCGACGACAGAGTGAACGACTGCAACGATCGGGAGAGCTCCTGCCCAATAGACCCTCGTCTGGCAGCCGATCATCCGAACTTCACTGGTTCCGAGCAGACCTCTCTCGAGTGATCTACGGTCCTGACTGGGAACCATCAGGAGTGCCGCGGCAAATACGGAGAGTAGAGGACGATCGGGCGCTGGAGGCGGAAGACGAGAAACTGTCCACGCGGTCCGGGTAAGGTCGTGATACACGACAAAATGCGAAATAATTGATTGATTGTTTAAAGCTTTGGAAATACTAGTATTGCTCATTGATTGTTCTTTTTGAGATATTCGCTGTCTACAAACGGGGAGGAGTAGAAATACTCTCTCTCTCTCCCTTTGCAGATAGTGAAGGGTAGGTAACGCAGACTTTTGTCCCCGTTGAAACCCGTCGTGCCTATCTTTATCTCCCCATTGATTGATTGTCCGAACATTGATTGTTTTGGAGAATAGTGCTTTTTGAGATATTCTCTGTTTGCAAATAACGTAGAATAGGAATATTCTGTCTAGTCTTTGCAAATAGTGAAGGGTAGGTAATGCTGACTTTTGTCCCCGTTGAAACCCGTCATGCCTATCTTTATCTCCCATTGATTGATTGATTGATTGATTGTCCGAACACTAGTTGTTCGATATTGGTTCTTTGGAGGTATTCTCTGCTTACAAATAACGAAGAATAGAGATATTCTGTCTAGTCTTTGCAAGCAGTGAAAAGATAGGTAGTGCTGACTTTTGTCCCCGTTGAAACCCGTCATGCCTATCTTCTCCCCACTGATTGGTAGTTGGTTCTGCCCGGACCGCTTATTAGAGGTGAACCATCCGGCTCCACTGGAGGGCACCCCTAATAAGGACATGTTCACTAAATATGGACTAGTCGCCGTAGCTTATACCAAGCTATGGCATAAATATACAAAGAAGGACCCCGAGAGTCAGTGGCCACTGATGGGATCCTTCGACGACCATAAGATAGAAGCGCTAGAAGTAGCTCTGCGTAGCAATAAGACGACGCCTACTATGCTTGACAGTATCGGCATGTGGCGCAAAGAAGCAACGCAACGGAAAAAGAGGGAAGAAGTAAAAGCAGAAAAGGAATTACGAAAGGCAGCTCACCTTGCCGCTAGAAGGTTAGAAGAAGACATAAAGGAGAGAAGGGAAACTAAACTAAGACAGGAGCCCGAAACCTCAGGCCAGTACGCTGTTAGGACCCCTTCTTTGCTCTACCCTGAGTTGTCCTCCAAGCAGCGAACGAATGATGAATTACTGTTAGGTCCCCCGATCATTTACATGCCCCCTCCATACGCACCCTCCCAGTCAGTAGTGCAACACCTACAACCCCCGAACACGATCGAAAGCAGTACAGGGGCCTCGGCCCTCACGGCCTCCGCGCCGGCTGAGCCTCTTGTACTGAACCCAATGTCGGTTACAACGCTAGATGACCATGAGATGGGAAAGAAAGAGTCCACCAGAATGAATCGATTAACAAAGGATGAACGAGCAGGAATTGATAAGATAGTAGGGACACTGGTGGAGCGAAAAGAAAGTGAGGAGTATATAACAGACGTGTATAACTCGTATGCCGACAGCCGCAGACGACACTTCGTCGTACGGCTCTGTTATCACGCCCTGAATGCATATGAGGAAAGATACCACGATAAAGGTCCCGAAGGCTTAGCAGCCCTATATAGGAAGGTAGACATCGGAGAGGAAAGAGAGGGCGACGTTACGAACCTCTTCACTCGTACACTCGAGGTCTACCGACACCTTAAAGAACATGGACAGACCACCAAAGCAGAAACCCCCATAGCGACTAAGCCCCAGGAAGGAAGGGCTGATGCCATGATGCCCATTAAAGAAGCTGCCCCCTATTGGGTCCCCCCACGAGGTCTGGGAACACATGACGACATCAACCACCAAGATGCGAAGGGAAGGGTTGTATATAACTGGGTCTACCAGCCATGGGACCGGCAAGATATTTTGACCTTTAGAAAAACTCTACCCGACTTGAGAAAGAACCCGACTGCCTTCTACACTGAACTGGGTACAGCCTTAGGTTCTACGATTATGACTTTAGCAGATATCGACTTGTTCTTTGGGCTATGTCTGCCGGCTGATGTGTGGAAACAAATCCGGAAAGTTGACCACGCTGAGCCGTTCGGATATACCTGGGTACAACTCGATACCATAGATAAGCAGCGAGAACCAGGACAGAAACCCCCAAAAGCCATATTAGAGCTCCCAGACAAGATTGTACTAAAACTGAAGACTCTAATCCCAGAAAGAAAGGTAGACTGGTCGATAGTAACGGCTTGCCGCCAGAAACCCCAGGAGGATGTGTCTGAATACTTCTCCCGATTCGAGACTGTGTTTTCCGATTACAGTGGCCAAGACATGACCACCGCAACCGGACATCACCTCTTTGTCCAGAATTATGTGAAGGGTCTGACACAAGAAATTTCCCAGAAACTACAGACCAGCGAGAGTAGTTGGGCAGCCTCCAAACCCGCAGCAATTCTCCAGCTGGCCCAATACTACGAAAATCAGAAAAACAAGAACGATAGGGCATCAGAGAAGAAGAAAAAGGAACTGAAGGAGAGGGTAATGATAGCACAGTTGCAAGGGGTGACCATAGGAAGGGAACCCCCGAAAGAGAATTACCACCCAACCGCCCCTAGAAAGCTACCCCCTAGAGACCATACACCTGCACCCTACAACGGACGGAGAGACTTAGATGGGAACCAATGTGCGTTCTGTAGAGGGTTCGGACACTGGAAATCCCAGTGCCCGGTCCTTCTGGAACTAAACAAAAATAGGAATCCCAGAGACACAGCATATGACCCCAGAAACAGAGGACAGGGACGAGGGCACACGAACGACGCAACCAACGTCAGGCCAGGCAAACCAAACACCTTTGACCGCCCCCGACAAAACCAGTGTCAGCAGTCCGACTATGAAAGCACCCATGACTTCGCATAGGACCGCCAGGGGCAAGGGAGGGATCCAGTCGAACTCCGTGTTGACCAGCAAGGCCCTTACGTCACTGCTAAGGTCTTGGGCACAAAATCTCCATTCCTGGTAGACACTGGGGCGACACGTAGTGCGTTATCCAAACGACTGATCCCTAGGGCACCCTTGTCTGGCTCACATGTAACCTCAATAGGCTTCGATGGAACGCCCTCCACTAACCCCTTATCAGCACCAATCTCCTTTGACTTAGAAGATAACACCACTGACACGACCTTTCTGCTCTCCTCCAACACCCCCGATGCTATTATGGGACTTGATTTGCTAAAACATTTTCGAGCTACCATCAGATGCTCCCCAGACGGAGTTCGAGTCATCCTACACGATAACCCAGATCTGTCCAGACCCTGTCACACACGGCGTATGCTCTCTATAACCGATGCTGACATGTCCCTACTCGACACATTACCTTCACATCTATGGGCTAAAACCGACTCAGATGTAGGGCGCATGGTGATCGACCCGGTACACATAACCGTCCGACCGGACGCAGTGCTCCCAAAGCTTCCACAGTATCGGATATCACCCGAAGGCGAGAAGGCATTGGTGGAAATCATCGAGTCCCTAGTCGAGGCAGGAGTGGTAGAAGAAGTAGTCAGTAATGTTTGCAACAGCCCTATCCTACCCATTGTAAAGAAGCAAGGCGAGGGGGATGAGAAAGCCTACCGTTTCATTGTTGACTTGCGAGAGGTTAACAAAGTAGTCATACCCCAGTACCCCGTGGTCTCAGACATCACCACCATCCTCACCCTGATTCCATCCACTGCCACCATCTTTACTGTTATTGATCTCAAGAACGCATTCTTTTCCATCCCCATCCACCCAGACAGCCGCTACCTGTTCGGCTTCACTTTAAAAGCCCGTTCATACAGATTCTGCATGGCACCCCAAGGCTACACTGAGAGTCCCAGTATTTACAGCCAAGCCCTCAAGAGGCAACTGGATGCAGTCCAACTACCCGATGGAGTGGTGTTGATACAGTACGTCGATGACATTCTTTTGGCGGCCGACACCACTCCACTTGCCGTCACAGCCACCATTCACCTCCTCCGCTTCCTTGCGGAGAACGGTCACAAGGTCTCCAGAAAGAAATTGCAATTCTGCCAGCCCCAAGTAACGTATCTAGGCCACCTACTATCCAAAGACGGGAGGAAACTTACCCCTGACCGAATTCAAACCATTCTAGAAACCCCTGTTCCCAAAACTCAGAAGCAAGTGCGGTCCCTAGTGGGCCTCACCTCCTTTTGTCGACAGTGGTTGCCAAATTTCAGTCTTATCGTAAAACCTCTGCTTTCCCTGCTGGCTAAAGATACCCCCTTCCCCCTCCCCTGGACACCCGAATGCCAATCCTCCTTCAAAGAATTACGAGACGCCCTCTGCTCGGCCCCAGTCCTAGGAACCCCAGACTACACTAAACCTTTCTCACTCTACACCCACGAAAGGGAGGGATGTGCGTTGTCTGTCCTAACCCAGTCCATAGGCCCTAAGCAACGCCCTTGTGCCTACTTCTCTGCCACTCTTGACCCCGTAGCCAGAGCTTTGCCCGCCTGCCTTCGAGCAGTAGCCGCCGCTGCTGTCTCTATCCGGCAAAGTGAGGGGATCGTGCTCTCGAACCCCCTCACAGTATTGGTATCCCATGCTGTTGATACCCTCCTGAACCAAACCAAGACTCAACACCTGACTAGCGCACGACTGACTGGTTATGAACTGACTCTGCTTGCACCCCACATCACATTGAAACGATGCACCACTCTGAATCCAGCTACTCTACTACCTCTCCCTGACGCTGACCCCAATGCATCCCCTATACATGATTGCGTGACCCTCACCGACGAACAAACCAAGAGTAGGGTTGACCTCCGGGATACTGCCTTCCCGGACCCTGACGGAGAACTGTGGGTGGATGGCTCATGCATCAAGCTCCCCGATGGCACCACCTCAGCTGCCTATGCAGTCACCACGGCTCGAACAGTTGTTGAGACAGCCCGCATCACACAGCGATCCGCACAGGCGGCGGAACTAATTGCCCTCACACGAGCCTGCATCCTGGCAGCAGGGACAACCGCAAACATTTACACAGACAGTCAGTACGCCTTTGGGGTAGTTCACCACTTTGGGCTCTTATGGAAAGAGAGGGGATTCTTGACTTCTCATGGCACACCCATCCTGCATGGAGATCTAGTCTCTGCCCTGACCGAAGCAGTCCTCCTCCCCACAAGGTTAGCTGTGATCAAATGCCAGGCACACAAGAAGGTGACAGACATTATAGGACAGGGAAATGCACTAGCTGACATTACTGCCCGAACCACAGCCGAGAATAGGTCCACGACCCGCATGTACGTGACCAGGTCACAAACTGAGAAATGGAAGGATGCTAGGGAAACGATTAGGGATATCCAACTAGCCAGCACACCACACGAATTAACTGAATGGGCCCGGGTGGGATTAAAGGACGATGACGGTTGTTGGCGGACTAAAGACTCGAACAAATGGTTGCTACCCGACTCATACTTGATCCCCATGCTGACCATGGCACACTCCCCCGCACACATAGGGTCTGCCCCCATGATCAAACTCATCTCCAAAGTCTGGCACAACGACAGAATACCAGACTCAGCCAAACGTCTGGTCCAACATTGCCTAGTATGCCTCCAACACAACCCTGGGAAAGGAACTGCTGTACCCCGGGGAGGGTTTGGGGTCCCCAATCACCCCTTTGAAGTCCTACAAATGGACTATGTCCAGCTAGAAAGGTGCCAAGGTTTAAAGTATGTACTTGTCGTTGTGTGTGCCTTCAGCAAGTGGGTGGAAGCCTACCCAACCCATGACAACACCGCTATGACTACCGCAAAAGTACTACTGAAGGAATTCTTCCCCCGATACGGCCTTTGTCGAATTTTGTGGAGCGACAACGGCCCCCACTTCGTAGCCGAAGTTATCCAACTCATCTTAAAAGGGTTGGGTGTAAAACAGAAATTCCATGCGGTCTTCCATCCCCAATCTGCAGGCCTGGTTGAGCGACACAATGCCACATTGAAGCTTAAGATAGCAAAAATAGTCGCCACCACAGGACTAAGATGGCCAGACGCTCTCCCACTAGCATTGCTATCAATGCGTTCCACCCCCACCAAACACCACTTAACCCCCTACGAGGTCGTCTTTGGGCGGCCCATGAACCTTTGGACTGCACCAAAACCAACATCTATCCACGACGTCCCGGACGTCCTCATGTCTGACTATTTGTATAACCTAACTAAGACGTTGTCTGTTATCCATCAGCAGGTGCTGCACGCCATTCCCGATGTTTCCAGGGGCCCCGGACACGACATCCAACCCGGTGACTTCGTCTTAGTGCGTAACTTCCAGCGCACCAAGAGTCTGGAGCCCCGGTGGACGGGCCCCCTGCAAGTCCTGATCACCACCCGAACAGCTCTTCGAGTGGAGGGGAAACGCAATTGGCTGCATGCACACCACTGCAAGAAGGTATCACCGACCCTGACAACCACGGACAACATAACCGCCCAAGAGGAACTTCTGGACAAAGACCGACCATCCCTGAGCCGCTGCCCGGATACAGAGACACTTGAATTGATTGAATATCCCGATCCCACTGTGCCATCCAAAGAAGGGTATAACTTGCGACGAAAGGAGAGAACTTCGGCTAAGCAGACCACAGGCTAAGTGGAAATCTCAGAGCGGTAGCCTAGTCACCTCAAAGGCCACCAGGAGAGAAACTAAAACAAAGTCTGTGGTTCTGCCCGCTACCGAGTCTCTTGAAGGTGATGGAAGCGCCCGACATGAAGATGATGGAAGCAACCGGACGTCCGAAGATCCACTACAAAAACCCAAAGACTGACCGAATGCACAGCTTTAAGACAATAGCACTTTTCATTTCCCTTCTCTTTTGCCTTCTCCTCGTGGTCACCTTCTGGATCATGGAGGAGAGCACACCCGCTCATAAGACATTGCTGACCACCGTTCAACCTACCACCACGAAAGAACACCATCTGATATCACTTTCACCCCAACTCCGAGAAAGGCGTAAGGAGTTCTGGAATAACTCTTTTGTGCAGTTGCTCCACCAACACAATCTTGCCACCAACGCCACTAACTGCTGGATCTGTGGATTGCTACCCCATGCCACGGGGCACTCAATCCCTTTCATCCCTTCACCTTTTTCTGTCCATGGTTCCTGCCTCGCCTGGCTGATCCTCCTGCAGGAGAGCTACAAGGACAATGCCACTTCCGGCAGAACCATGTCACACTTCTACCATGGGTTCTGGCTGAACAAAACTGGTAGAACTTCCGCCCTCTTCTGCCCTCTGAGATCGAACACTTCCTTTCACATGGACATCCCCGCCAAAGAACGAGTTGAAATGCAAGTGTTCAACAATCCAGCCAGACCCACCTTCTCTTACCTCCGAAAACGGACGGCCGCCACCCTAACAGTGGCCCTGTCCGTCATCAACATCACTGGATCTGTATGCCTCGAAGGCCTGGGGGCACAGCTGGTGGGCCACAGCTCCTGCCTCATCACCCGAACATTGGACTCAGTTGACCCACCCTCCTTTGTTGCCTCCCCGAATATGTACTTCGTCTGTGGTACTAAGGCCTACACCTGGCTCCCGAAAGGTTGGGGAGGCACCTGCTACATCGCCTTCGTCCTTCCCCCGACATATGTGGCTCCAGCAAACCATCACCGACAGAAGAGTGCCAAAGACATTGTACAAGCCGACTCCGCCGGAGCACAGTTCATGGACGCAGTAAAAGGTCTTGTTCCGCTCTGGGGTCCGATGGCAAACAGCCGTGCCATCCGCCACTTAACCCAGGCAGTCGAAACAGCAATGAACATTACAGCTGGCGCCCTCGCCAACAACACCGCTGAGCTTCAGGCCGTCCGCCTGGTGGCTCTTCAGAACCGCCTTGTCCTAGATGTGGTTCTGGCTGATCGTGGAGGAGCATGCCGCATCATTGGGTCCAGCTGTTGTACCTACGTACCAGATAACTCACCCTCAGTCTACAAAGCAATTGAACACCTCCACAGACTGTCCACAGAGGTCCATCAAGAGCAAGAAGAATGGTCGCTGGGGAGTTGGTTTTGGGACACTATTAAAAGTTGGGGATGGAGGCTGTTTTCATTTATCCTAATACCGATTGTGATACTATGTGGATGTTGCTTGGGGATTCAGTGTCTGCCACCTTTATGTTCGCTTTTTATGAACTGCATCTGCCCTAAGACTTTGAACTTTGAAACAGAGCGGATGAAAGCCCTTTATGAGGTGGAAGTCCGCAGTATTATGGGGATAAATCCGAACTAGACAAGCTGGCGAGATATGTTAAAAGGGAGGACTGTGGAAATTTAGCGTGCAAACTGAACATTATCTGCGCCATCTTGCCTCTCCCCAGCGCCACGCACAGCGAATGCACGGCCGCCATTTTAGGCACCCCACTCTCTCCCCGCTCACTCTCGATCGCCAGCGCTTTCCCCTGGCGCTGCGAGCATCCCCCGCGCGCCGGCCACCCCCGCTCTCTCATATAGGCCATAAACCCTCTCCTTCTGCGCGACCCTGCTACGGAACCACATCCGACCGACATCCCATACATGGTCATGCCTCTCCTTTGATAACCCCCTTCCTCTGCGCCCCATTGTCCGAACTGGTCCCAGGCCATCACCTAGCCCTGCGGATGCAGTTTATTGCCCCTACTGTAAGGGAAACACCCCGCATCAAAGGGATTACAGTAGATCAAAGCCCCTACCCCCTGAGACCCGGCCGGTTGCACACACCCCCAGGAATTAGCGGTATTCCCTGCTGCGCGATAGCCATCTCCCACTGCGGGTAGGGTGGGAACCTCTACTGTAACTATGTGTGGGATCGGATCTGAGCCGGGGCTTCAGGGGATGTTCTTTCATGCATCAAGAGAATCTCAAGAATGTACTATGTGTAATAAAGCAATAAACCGGTGTATAAGAGACCAGGTCTCAGAGATGCGGTTAGAGCACCTCGTGACGATACCTTGCTGTCTGATCTGATGTGTTCTGCTCCGACGGAATAAAACGTTGTTTCCTGCCTTCCAGTCTCCGGCGCCTGCCTCTTTCATTGGTAAATCGAGTGGTATGAGAGGCGATTACCGCCGGGCAAATACTTGAAAGGTTATCGACTGAAACTGCCGCTACCATTTAACACCACATTACCATAAGAAATCTGTAAGAAGCACGGTTTTTTCACATCCAGCCCACATTGAAAGCACCCAACAGGACAAACAGCAACTATATCTGTGCAATTAACACAACATCAGAACACTACTATAACACCGCACCAATACAACACAAAAATGCACCACAAAATGACACATCATAACAAAATAACATGGCAACACATCAACACATAACAATGTTGTCAGAACACAAAAGACAGCACAACATGGTAACAACACATCACAAATCAAAACCAAACTAACACTGCAAAAACACAAGAGTGCTGTTGTACTATTGTGTTATTTTGTGTCTATTGCTATGTTGCGTGGGTTTATTGCTTCTGTGTTGTATTGCTATATTTTATGCTGGTATACTGTTTTGTTATGATGTGCTGGTATGCTGTTGTGTTGTAGTTGCATTTCCCTGTATTGCTGTGTGTTCTGGTGTTTGCAGTTGAGTTGTGGGTTCGCTGCTGTGTTACTGAGTTGTCATGTTGTATATGTGCCGGGTTAATGTATGCCGTTTTATTTCAGGGCTGTTCTTTAGCCCTCTTGCTGCTTTTACCTCAACTGCAGTAGGTCTGCTTACACTTACACACACATTCGTGTTCCATATTAGCACTGCCACAAAACTGTTTGGTGATAAAGTGGTAAAAGGTGTCTTCACAAGCTGTTCACTATTTACCACCTACCTAGGATCTCTGCGTGTGCCTTAAATGACGTGAACTCCTCATATACACCAAAAGAGAGAACGGGAGGGGGGCCGAAGGTGGGGGGGGGGGGAGAGTGAATAGCAGTCCAAGCCCCCCCTAAAGTGTGCGCAATTCCACCTCCAAGGAACCGTGAACCCTTCGTAGACTTCTAATTTGAAAAGCAAGTGTTAGAAACCTTCAAGGTGAATAAAAGACACTCTTCCGAGTTTAGTTTCAGCCTTTACTTGGACTATTCCGTGGGTTATGCGCCCCGCGGCCTCTCCGTCGAGGCCTGCAGTCTTGTCCCCGTCCCGCGCTGCCCCGCATCGGCCTCCGAGTGCAATCTCGTGATCTCTGCCTTGGTGGTGGCTTTAATCCTGTCCCTAATCCTGTTCGAGTAATTGCTTTAAAATTGAGCTTCCTGCATTTACCTCCAAGATAAATCGGAAGCCCGTAGCCCAGGCCGTTCACTGCAGACGGCATGAGTGATTCGCGCGCTGTCTTTGCCTTCTCCACAGTGCCTCGCAGCTTCTGCGGTGCGCCTTCATAGCGCTGCGTGAGCGCAGGCTCGCGCTGCTTCTGTCAGCGCTGATAAGGACGCCATCGGTGTGTGTTATTACCGCACAGCTTCTGCCCCTGGGTTTTTCCGAAATTCTCCTGTCGTCTTCTTTAATGGACACTGCTTCTTCAAAGCAAAGGCCCCTGTAGTATACAGTTGAACAGCCATCTAAAATTCATGAACGCGTTTGTTTAACAAAAAACAGAAAATGTAATCGCTTCGAGGCACTTCCGATTTTTGCCAGGCCATGCATGGAACCATGCGAGTCAGCTTCGATTACAACATTCGGCCCGGCCTTTGGGATCCCCGCTTTGCAGCGCAGCCGCAGCTCCTGGTTCCGTGACGTGAGAGAGGCGTTAATAGTGGTAGAGAAGCCGGAACTACTTGTGTAAAACCTTCGTATCGATAGTCTCTCTACGCCTGACCAGGCTCAACTGGTGCCCATCAGGATGGAGATGCTTTGGTGGAGCTGAGCATCTGGTCTCTGTACCACAACAGCAGACAATGCCCCTAGCTACTGACTTGCATTGGTGGACCCGTACCAGAGGGCTCAGTACCTAAAGAGTAGAGCGGGTGAGCGTTGGTGGAGCCGTACCAGAGGGCTCAGTACCTAAAGAGTAGAGTGGGTGAGCGTTGGTGGAGTCGTACCAGAGGGCTCAGTACCTAAAGTGTAGAGAGGGCGAGCGTTGGTGGAGCCGTACCAGAGGGCTCAGTACCTAAAGAGTAGAGCGGGTGAGCGTTGGTGGAGCCGTACCCGTACAAGAGGGCTCAGTACCTAAAGAGTAGAGTGGGTGAGCGTTGGTGGAGTCGTACCAGAGGGCTCAGTACCTAAAGTGTAGAGAGGGCGAGCGTTGGTGGAGCCGTACCAGAGGGCTCAGTACCTAATGAGTAGAGAGGGCGAGCGTTGGTGGAGCCGTACCAGAGGGCTCAGTACCTAATGAGTAGAGAGGGCGAGCGTTGGTGGAGCCGTACCAGAGGGCTCAGTACCTAATGAGTAGAGAGGGCGAGCGTTGGTGGAGCCGTACCCGAGGGCTCAGTACCTAAAGAGTAGAGCGGGCGAGTGTTGGTGGAGACATACCAGAGGGCGAGCGTTGGTGAAGCTGTACCAGAGGGCTCAGTACCTAAAGAGTAGAGAGGGCGAGCGTTGGTGGAGCCGTACCCGAGGGCTCAGTACTTAAAGAGTAGAGTGGGCGTTCATTGATGGAGCAGTACCAGAGGGCTCAGTACCTAAAGAGTAGAGCGGGTGAGCGTTGGTGGAGCCGTACCAGAGGGCTCGGTACCTAATGATTAGAGAGGGTGAGCGTTGGTGGAGCCGTACCAGAGGGCTCAGTACCTAATGAGTAGAGAGGGCGAGCGTTGGTGAAGCCGTACCAGAATGCTCAGTACCTAAAGTGTAGAGAGGGCGAGCGTTGATGGAGCCGTACCAGAGGGCTCAGTACTTAAAGGGTAGAGTGGGCGTTCATTGATGGAGCCGTACCAGAGGGCTCAGTACCTAAAGAGTAGAGTGGGTGAGCGTTGGTGGAGTCGTACCAGAGGGCTCAGTACCTAAAGAGTAGAGTGGGTGAGCGTTGGTGGAGTCGTACCAGAGGGCTCAGTACGTAAAGTGTAGAGAGGGCGAGCGTTGGTGGAGCCGTACCAGAGGGCTCAGTACTTAGAGAGTAGACAAGATGTGCGTTGTGGAGCTGTACAAGAGGGCTCAGTACCTAAAGAGTAGAGTGGGCATTCACTGATGGAGCGGTACAAGAGGGCTCAATACCTAAAGAGTAGAGAGGGCGAGCGTTGGTGGAGCTGTACCAGAGGGCTTAGTACCAAAAGAGTAGAGTGGGCGAGAATTGGTGGAGCTGTACCAGAGGGCTTAGTACCTAAAGAGTAGAGTGGGCAAGCGTTGGTGGAGCTGTACCAGAGGGCTTAGTACCTAAAGAGTAGAGTTGGCGTTCATTGATGGAGCGGTACAAGAGGGCTCAATACCTAAAGAGTAGAGTGGGCGTTCACTGATGGAGCGGTACAAGAGGGCTCAGTACCTAAAGAGTAGAGTGGGCGTTTATTGATGGAGCGGTACAAGAGGGCTCAGTTCCTAAAGAGTATAGAGTGCGAGCGTTGGTGGAGCTGTACAAGAGGGCTCGGTACTAAGGGAGTAGAGAGAGGGCGTGCGTTGGTGGAGCTGTACCAGAAGGCTCGGTACCTAAAGAGTAGAGTGGGAGTTCACTGATAAAACGGTACAAGAGGGCACAGTATCTAAAGACTAGAGAGGGCGTACGTTGGTGGAGCTGTACAAGAGGTCTCAGTACCTAAAGAGTAGAGAAGATGTGCGTTGGTGGAGTCGTACCAGAGGGCTCAGTACCTAAAGAGTAGAGAAGACGTACATTGGTGGCGCTGTACAAGAGGGCTCAGTACCTAAAGAGTAGAGAGGGCGTACGTTGGTGGAGCTGTACAAGAGGTCTCAGTACCTAAAGAGTAGAGAGGGCGTACGTTGGTGGAGCTGTGCAAGAGAGCTCAGTACCTAAAGAGTAGAGAAGACGTACATTGGTGGCGCTGTACAAGAGGGCTCAGTACCTAAAGAGTAGAGAGGGCGTGCGTTGGTTGAGCTGTACAAGAGGGCTCAGTACCTAAAGAGTAGAGAAGACATATATTGGTGGAGATGAACAAGAGGGATCAGTACCTAAAGAGTAGAGTGGGCGCGCATTGGTGGAGCTGTACAAGAGGGCTCAGGACCTAAAGAGTAGAGTGGGGGAGCATTGGTGGAGCTGTACAAGAGGGCTCGGTACTTGGAGAGGGTTTTTGATCAGATCTGGGGTACATTGGTGGAGCCATTTTGATGGTTTCAGTACTAGAACAGAAGAGAGCATTTCTGGTAAGGACTGCAGTGTATTGGGGGAGCTATAAAACATCTCAATGCTGGAAACTGGATAGTGCTTTGAGTCAAGGCTTCGGTGCATTGGTAGAGCTATGAACACAGCCTAAGTACTAGGAATGAAGAGAGTGCTTCGGTTAGACCGATATACCTCGGTGGAGTTGAGAGAGACGTTTACTTTGATTCGAGTTGAGGTACATTGATTGAGCGGGCAGGGGGGGCCGGCATGGTTCACAGGTGGGAGGGATGGCACGCGAGGGAGTTTGGTATGGCCATGGGTTGCATAAATAAAAAAAAATAAGAATAAATAAATCTTAATTTGCTGCCCCCGGGTCTTCTTTCCGGCTCGCCTGTGTCAGACTCCAGGCCGGAACAGGAAGCAGGCAGCCAGGCTCCCACCCTTAAGCCAATCACAACTCTCTAATGGAGCGTTGTAATTGTTCTGAGCGCTGTGACACGGTGCTCAGCCAGGGGCTGGAAGGGTAGGCATGTTCTCCATGTGCATGACAGTTTTGGACTGACTGAGAGCATTGACCAAACATTCACTTCGCACTCATGAGTGGGCAAACAACTCCTCCCCTGCCCAGCTCTGTAAGCAGAACGGGCCGACCACCCACCCGCAAAAAAACCCATAAAATTGTAATAACTATAAGATGTTACCATTTTATGTTTTTGCTTCAAGCTCTGCGAGAAAGCATTGGGGCGATGCTACTCCACCATAGCGGAGGAGCCACCACTGGATCCAGGTTACTTGTGTGAGGTCTTGAACAAGAATGAACTGGCAAATAAAGGTACCTGGAGGACCCAGCGATTAAACTGCAGAGAAGCTGCAGGGTTATTTTTGTGAGGAAATTACGAAAATGTCAGAGGAACTTGCCAAAACGATATTTGTAAGGATAACGTTCTTCCATCGAGAGGTGTCCATATTGCGTTTCTTGCCCTGCTTCATGAGAGGCGGTGAGAGTTAGTGACGTGAGACGACCAGACGACCACCTGCACGTCCATCACTTGGCAGCACCACAAATCACAAATCACATACACACAACCCCCACAGCATCATTTGAGTACAGAGACATCCGAGCAGGGCTTTGTGCTTCCGATTTTAAAAATGCAAAACACATAAAAGCATTAGATTTTATTTTGTATTCCGCAGCAACGCACAGTATGGTCGCGGATGGTTTAGGTGGGAAGGACCACTATGTGAGGAAGGTGTACTTAGTACCACCTTTACTGGTAGCAGTACATGGTACCGCCACGGATGGCAGTTTCATGGAGGGCTGCGCTAAATGCTTCCAACATAGTTGGTTGCATTAGATTGTACCACCTTGGTTAGCCTACGTAGAAAGTACTACAATAACTGGGTGCAGTAGAGAATACCGCCACGTCATAGGAAGCAGATACCACTTTCACAACATAAGAATTAGATACCACCACCACGACATAAGAAGTAGATACCACCGCCACGGCATAGGAAGTAGATACCACCACGACACAGGAAGTAGATACCACCAAACATAGGAAATAGATACCACCACCACGACATAGGAAGTAAATTCCACCGCCATATCATAGGAAGTAGATACCACTGCCATGGCTGTAAGAAGTAGATACCACCGCCACGGCATAGGAGGTATATACCACTGCCACGGCATAGGAAGTAGATACCACCGCCATGACTTAGGAAGCTGATACCACTGCTACCGCATAGGAACTAGATACCACTGCCACGACATAGGAAGTAGATACCACTGCCACGGCATAAGAAGTAGATACCACTGCAATGGCTGTAAGAAGTAGGTACCACTGCCACGGCATAGGAAGTAGATACCACCACCATGACAGAGGAAGCAGATACCACTGCCATGGCATAGAAAGTAGATACCACCGCCACAGCTGCAAGAAGAAGATACCACTGCCACAGCATAAGAATTATATATGACTGCTACAGAACAAGAAGTAGATGCTACTGCCACCACTGCCATGGCTGTAAGAAGTAGATACCACCGCAACGGCATTAAAAGTAGATGCCACCGCCATGACATAGGAAGTAGATACCACTGCCACGGCTGTAAGAAGTAGATACCACATACACAGCATACAAAGTAGGTACCACTGCCAAGGCTGTAAGAAGGAGATACCACCTCCACTGCATACGAAGTAGATACCACCGAACCGGCTGTAAGAAGTAGATACCACTGCCACGGCATAGGAAGTAGATACAACCGCCACGGCTGTAAGAAGTGGATACCACCACCATGGCTGTAAGAAGTAGATACCACTGCCATGACTGTAAGAAGTAGATACCACTGTCATGGCTGTAAGAAGTAGATACCACCACCATGGCATATGCAGTAGATACCACTGCCATGGCTGTAAGAAGTAGATACCACCACCATAGCTGTAAGAAGTAGATACCACCGCCACAGCATAGGAAGTAGATACCACTACCATGGCTGTAAGAAGTAGATACCACTGCCACAGCATGGAAAAAGTAGATACCACCACGGCATAAAAAGTAGATACCACCGCCATGGATGTAAGAAGTAGATGCAACTGCCACAGCATAAGAAGTAGACACCACTGTCATGGGTGTAAGAAGTAGATACCACTGCCATAGCTGTAAGAAATAGATACCACCATCATGGCAGTGAGAAGTAGATACCACCACAGCACACAAAGTAGAAACCACCGCCACGGCATACAAAGTAGAAACCACTGCCACAGCATAAAAAGTAGATACCACTGCCATAGCTGTAAGAAGTAGATGTGACCGCCACAGCTGTTAGAAGTAGATACCACTGCCATGGCATAGGAAGTAGATACCACTGCCATGGCTGTAAGAAGTAGATACCACTGCCATGGCTGTAAGAAGTAGATACGACTGCCACGGCTGTAAGTAGTAGAAACCACCGCCATGGCTGTAAGAAGTAGATACCACTGTCACGGCATAAAAAGTAGATACCACTGCCCCGGCTGTAAGAAGTGGATATCACCGCAATGGCTGTAAGAAGTAGATACCACCACCACGGCATAGGAAGTAGATACCACCGCCAAGGCTATAATAAGTAGACACCACTGCCATGTTTGTAAGAAGTAGATACCACCACCACCACTGCCGTGGCTGTAAGAAATAGATACCACCACCACTTTATAAGAAGTAGATACCACTGCCATGGCTGTAAGAAGTAGATACCACTGCCACCACTGCTGTGGCTATAAGTAGTAGATACCACCACCATGGCATAATGAGCAGATACCACCGCCATGGCTCTAAGAAGTAGATACCACCACAATGACATAAGAAGTAGATTCTACCCTTACGGCATATGAAGCAGATACCTCCGCCACAGCATAAGAAGTAGATTATACAGCCATGGCTGTAAGTAGTAGATACCACTACCATGGCTGCAAGAAGTAGATACCACCACCACGGCATAGGAAGTAGATAACACTGCCATGTCTGTAAGAAGTAGATACCACTGACACATCATAAAAAGTAGATACCACTGCCACAGCATAAAAAGTAGATACCACTGCCACAGCATAACAAGTAGATACCTCTGCAATGGCTGTAAGAAGTAGATACCACTGCCACAGCTGTAAGTAGTAGATACTACCACCATGGTTGTAAGAAGTAGATACCACTGCCATGGCTGTAAGAAGTAGATACCACCGCCTTGGTATAAGAAGTAGATCCCACTGTCACGTCTGTAAGTAGTAGACACCACCCATGGTTTTAAGAAGTTGATACCACTGCCATGGCTGAAAGAAGTAGATATCACCGTAATGGCTGTAAGAGGTAAACACCACTGCCACGGAATAGGAAGTAGATACCACTGCCATGCCTGTAAGAAGTAGATACCACCACCACGACATAAGAAGTAGATACCATGGCATAAGAAGTAGATACCACTGCCATGGCTGTAAGAAGTAGATAGCTGTAAGAAGTAGATACCATCATCACCACTGCTGTGGCTGTAAGAAGTAGATACCACCACCATAGCATAAGAAATAGATACCACTGCCATGGCTGTAAGAAGTAGATACCACTACCATGGCTGTAAGAAGTAGATACCACCGCCACAGGAAGTAGATACCACTGCTATGGCTGTAAGAAGTAGATACCACCGCCACGACATAGGAAGTAGATGCCACTGTCATGGCATAAGAAGTAGATACCACCGCCACGGCATAAGAAGTAGACACCACTGCCATGGCTTTTAGAAGTAGATACCACTGCCATGGCTGTTAGAAGTAAATACCACCGCCATGACAGAAGAAGTAGATTCCACCACAACGGCATAAGAAGTAGATACCACGACCATGGCTGTAAGAAGTAGATACCACTACCATGGGTTTAAGAAGTAGATACCACTGCCATGGGTGTAAGAAGTAAATACCACCACCATGGCAGTAAGAAGTAGATACCACAGCCACGGCATAGGAAGTAGATACCACCACCACAACATAGGAAGTAGATATCACTGCCATGGCTGTAAGAAGTAAATAACATCACCACGGCATAGGAAGTAGATACCACTGCCACGGCTGTAAAAAGTAGATACCACCGCCACGGCATAAGAAGTAGATACCAACGCCATGGCATAGGAAGAAGATACCACTGCCATGGCTGTAAGAAGTAGATACCACTGCCATGGCTGTAAGAAGTAGATACCACTGCCAAGGCTGTAAGAAGTAGATACCACTGCCATGGCTGTAAGAAGTAGATACCACCTCCACAACATAGGAAGTAGATACCACTGCCATGGCTGTAAGAAGTAGATACCACTGCCACGACATAGGAAGTAGATACCACTGTCATGGCTGTAAGAAATAGATACCACCGCCACGGCTGTAAGAAGTAGGTAGTAACAAACAAGAAGAACAAGCTCAAAACATATTAATTACCAAGCAACCTGTTGGTATTGGGTAGTATTACAGAAGAAAAACCCATTAGGCCTTTTTAAAAACCCTCACCCGACCAAGGTCTCATGCTTCATCATCGGATTCCCACCTAGGAGGCCGAGTGCCTCTAAGGTGTGCTGCAATGCCTGATTACAGCGGAGGGGGTTTGTTGGGGTGGATAGGTGAATTTAGTCAATGTGAACCGTAAAACTACCTCCAGGACAGCCAATCAAATCAGTAATAATTCAATCATGAGTTCCTGGGGTAGCGTTAAAAACACAGGGGGATGTGATAGAGGTAAAATGATCTTACACATCCAAACATAGAAAAAATGGCCTACATGTTTCAGCCAATCTTCAGGACCAGTGTTGTTAAGGTCAGAGGTGACCCTAAACAGGTGGCTTTATATGCAAAAGACACACAATTGATGGACGGAATGCAGAACAAATCAAAACATTCACCCCCAGTCAAGAGATCTGGGTTAAATCGATCATTCTTTTGCTCACCATGCCACCCCAGTTTAGACCTGGCCATATGCAAATCAGTCTTGACCCTGTGCCTCATGGGAACAGTCCAGCCCGAACTGCCAAGCCAGGTCCTCCCTGGACCGGAAACAAGCATCCTAGGACCGGTTTCGGGGTTTCACCCCTCTTCAGCCAGGATAGCTTGATTCCAGTGGCACAGTGAGCCCAGGACCCACGTCTGGGCATACCTGGCACACTTAGGGCGAGAAAGCAAAAGACACACAATTGATGGACGGAATGCAGAATAAATCAAAACCTTCACCCCCAGTCAAGAGATCTGGGTTAAATCCATCATTATTTTGCTCACCATGCCACCCCAGTTTAGACCTGGCCATATGCAAATCAGTCTTGACCCTTTGGTTTGTCTTTATATGCACACACTTTTGTTAAGGCTCTTGCCTGCTTGGTTACCTGCTACGGCCTTGTGCGGGCAGGCGGAGGGCCTTGACGAAAGTGTGACAATAATCACGACCTGCCGTCGTGATCCATGTTACGAAAAGTTATCGTAACTATAATATATCGTTTAAGGTACAAATCGTAAGTAATGTATTCACCCTCACTTACAGACACCTTAGTGTGTGTGTGTGTGTGTGTGTCTGTGAGTCAACTGTTTAAGGTCGCCTCTGCCCCGAACAGAACTGGTCCTGAAGAAAGCCTCCTTAGTTATAGTTGATTGACTGAAACATGTAGATCATATTTCCCACATTTGGATGTTCAAGATCATTTTACCCTTATCACATCCACCTGTGTTTTTAATCCTACGCCATTAAAATATTTCTGTTTGGATTGTGATCCTGGAGGTAGTTTTAAGGTTCACATTCACTAAATTCACCTATCTCCCCCAACAAACCCGCTCCTCTGTAATCAGACATCGCAGCACACCTAGGAGGCACTCGGCCCCTTAGGTGGCAAACCGACGATTTAGCATGCCACCAACTAGGTTGGTGGGTGAGGGTTCTTTTAATAAACTTGATGGGTTTTTCTTCTGTGAGACTACTTAATACCAACAGGTTGCTAGGTAATTTATAAGCCTTGTGCGGGCAGGCGGAGGGCCTTGACGAAAGTGTGACAATAATCACGACCTGCCGTCGTGATCCATGTTACGAAAAGTTATCGTAACCATAATATATCGTTTCAGGTACAAATCGTAAGTAATGTATTCACCCTCACTTACAGACACCTTAGTGTGTGTGTGTGTGTCTGTGAGTCAACTGTTTAAGGTCGCCTGTGCCCCGAACAGAACTGGTCCTGAAGAAAGCCTCCTTAGTTATAGTTGATTGACTGAAACATGTAGATCATATTTCCCACATTTGGATGTTCAAGATCATTTTACCTCTATCACATCCACCTGTGTTTTTAATCCTACGCCATTAAAATATTTCTGTTTGGATTGTGATCCTGGAGGTAGTTTTAAGGTTCACATTCACTAAATTCACCTATCTCCCCCAACAAACCCGCTCCTCTGTAATCAGACATCGCAGCACACCTAGGAGGCACTCGGCCCCTTAGGTGGCAAACCGACGATTTAGCATGCCACCAACTAGGTTGGTGGGTGAGGGTTCTTTTAATAAACTTGATGGGTTTTTCTTCTGTGAGACTACTCAATACCAACAGGTTGCTAGGTAATTTATAAGCTTTGAGCTTGTTCTTTTTGTTACTAGGATTGAGGGGAGAATGTCGAGCCTTTGTGTTCCTCACTCTTTTTTGTTTAATATCTGTAAGAAGTAGATACCATAGCGACGGCATAAGAAGTAGATACCACTGCCACAGCTGTAAGAAGTAAATACTACTACAACAGCTGTGAGAAGTAAATACCACTGCCACAGCTGTAAGAAATAGATACCACTGTCACGACTGTAAGAAGAAGATACCACTGCTATGGCTGAACGCAGTCGATGGTACTGCAATGGATGGTTTCAGCAGGTAGTACCTCGATGATTGGAAACAGTAAACAGCACCCCGTGGTTGCCCGCAGTAGCTAAAGCTCCATGGTTGGTTGTGGTGGGAAGTACCACAATGTTTGGAAGCTGTAGTTACTCTCACATTTGTGGGTGGCAGTAAATAATACCACCACTGTTGGCTGCGTTAGACAGTACCATCATGGTTGGAGACAGTTCACAGTGGTTGGTCCCAGTAGATATACCTCCATCATCCATAGGTGGCGTCTGTAGACTATCAAGAATGATGATTGCCATAGGAGGTCTAGCCCTGGTTTGCTGCAGTAGCTAGCAGTCCCTGAGTGACTTCTGATCAGCTTTTAAAAACCCAACAGGTTCCATTTGTGAAAAATGCAAGCCCACTAACAGTGAAAAGTGTATCCTCAGCCCTGGCCACCCAAACAGAATCACTGAACATGTGTGTGGTACAGAAGTCGATGTAGGCTGGATCGGAGGCGCACGACCTACCCATACCTTTTTGATTTAGGAAAAAAATGTTGCCATCTTTTTGTGAAAAGACAGCCGTCCCAGGACAGCTAAGTCATATAGTTTAAAAGCTTCAGCTGAAATGTCAGGCAGGGAGTTTCTTGTGCTGTGAAACCGAAGGCGGGCAGAGAGCTAAAAAAGAAACACGCCTTCTTGCCAGAGGCCTGCTTGCCTGAAAACAATGTAAATTTACACAACTATTCATTCTACAAATGTAAAGGCTGCTTGACAGTCGGTATTGGCTTTAACTGATGGAACCACTTGAAGATTACTGAAGCACAGATTTATTCTTTTTGAGTGATATTGCAAGAGAGTTACCAGCTGAGCTGTGAACCGCATGCTTTTTAGCAACAGTTAAACAAAAAATGAACTATGTATAGTCTTGGTATTACTAAAATCTGTATTTTAGAAGCACCTTTTTGTCTTAAAACCCTTTTGTGCATTTTGTAGCAGCCTATCTTATACTGTGTGTAATGTAAGTTTAAAATAATGACTTACATATTCCCAGTGCTTTCTGTCACAGGTTGGGCCTCGTAGCACTAAACTTACACAAGTCACTATTCTCCACTGCACAACCAGGACTCAGTTCTGTAGCTCTCTGGTTACAAATAGGGGTGGACGGAATTTTTAATTCTGTCTGTGTAATTGGAGGACTTTATTCGGGTGGGCGGAACTGGAGGAATTTAGTAATTCAGCGTTACTCATGTAATGAGGAATTACTAATAAATTACGACGCTCTGCCAACGCAATTAATCAGCACTGTAATTAGATTTTCAACAGAGCTGGAAGAGGGAGCAGCCCCTCTATGTTTAAAAACCACTACAGATTAAAATTTTATCTGTAGTGATTGAAACATAGATGGACTGCTCCCTCTTCCAGCCTGTTCAAACCAATGTAGTACAGTGCATACCTTTTAGTGCCCTTACATAAGGGCACCGAGATAAGTACGTAAGGACACTGAGGGGTATGCACTGCAGTGCAGTGCATACCCCTTGTTGCCCTTAAATAAGTATATAAGGCCACTGAAGGGTATACAGAGCACTGGAGTGGATAGCCCTCTGTACCCTTACATAATTATGTAAAGCCACCAATTGGTACACATTGCACTGCACTGCAGAGGATACCCCAAGGTGCCCTTTCTATAATATGTGAGGGCGCTGAGCAGTATGAACTGAAGTGGAGACTTCTCGGTGCCTTACATACTTATGTAAGGGCACCCAGGTGGATGCAATGCACAATGCGATGCCCACTCTGCTGTTTCGCAGAATTCTGAGGAATTTTATTGTAATTCCACGGAATTCACAGCTAGTTACAGACACAGACCTCAGCAGTGCATTAACGAATAGAGGTATAATAATGTACTGTAGAGCATTTCCCACTGATTAACCTAACTTGTATTTATTCTTCATTTAAGCTGCATGTTATTTTATCATAGACGTCATTTAGGGATTTTCAGGGGTCTCAGCTGTGACTCCTGGCTTGTCCCTTGCAACCCTTGGCACTGCCTTTGCGACCCCTGGCCTGAGAAGTGAAAAAATCAGTCCCAGGAACACAGTGGTAGCTTGTCCTTATGGACGTCTGTTGGGGCTACACTCTCTTTGTATTCGGTGGTCAATTATTTTATTTTATTACACTAATAGTGGATACTATATATATATATAATATTTTTCAATATTAGAGTAAAAAAATGGAGTCCAATCAGCTTAAATATCACCTTCCCTGGCAGCTGAGGTAAGTAAAAAAGTGCTTTTAAATGTATGTTGTGTGCGTGCTTGCGGGTGAGAGCGTGTTCATGCACGAGTGTAAGTGTGAATGTGTATGCATGTGTGTGTGACTGAAAGTGAAGGTCAGAGGGCATGTGATGTCACTTCCGCTACCCCTGGCATTTTGGTGAATTTACGTGCATGTATTTTATAAGTAATTACCTAATGGTGAAACAACCAAAAAAAGTACAGAATGTTCCTTTTTTTAGTCACACCTTTGACCCAGCACTCACGATCACTCACTCCACCCTATTGCATGCAGCGTCACAGTTCCCATACTTTTATTAATGCATTTCGACCAGTGGTGTGGTACCCTGTGAGCGGCAGCTGCTGCTAAGGGCACATGAATCAAACATGGCCGCGGCGCGAGCGGCACTGAATCACAGGGCAGGTTAAGCATCATTTTCAAGCGGCGGCTGCTGTTGTGACACGAAGGTGGATGGCGTTTTAAAGAATGATGATTTCTATTACACCTGTCACAGAGGGAAAGGCCACTCTTCAATCTCATGGAGGCTGGGCTGGAGTGAAGCTGGAGAAGGTGCACGAGGAGCCCCCTGGACCAGACCGGGGAGGATAAAGGGGTCTGGCTAGCAAGGGGCCTCTGGAGGTTCAGAGGCTCTACATATCTGTGCCCTCTCTACCCCCTGCTAAAGCAGTTCCCTCGACAGGTACAATGGCGCCAAGCCATGAAAAGTTTTGCTAAGTAAATCGTGCAACAAACATCATTTGAAACTATGACAAAGTCTCCTAAAAATTCAAAATAGTGTATACCTTTACCATGCTAGAGTATATCATTTTAGGCCATCTAAAGGTGGGCAAGTCAACAAATGAACAGGGGGAGCTGAGCCAGAGCCGAGTCAAGGGCCTAGCTTGTCTCTAAGAGCATGTGTACGAGCCAGCCCTGAAAACATTTGCTTTGTAAATCATACAGCAAACATCACATAAAATATAATAAAGTCTCTTCAAAATTCCAAAAAGTGTATTTCATCAACATGTAGAAGCTTTATTATGTCATATTATACAATTGCACTGATAAGTACTTAATAAAACTGATAGTTTCTAAACATGAACTTAGAACCATTCCTGCCCCCCATCCCCACACTGGCTACAGTATTATTACTGAACCAAGAAGCAAGACAGTTGTCATGTGAACCCTGCATGTGGTCCAAAGCAACATAATGGTCTATTAATTCAAACACAATTGGTTTTTGTACAGCTGGTGTTCTGAACTCCTGTATTTGAAAGTGCTTTCATACGCGATTAAAAAGAAAAAGTTGTTTTGGTGAAATAAAATATCTGTCTAAGATGACACAATTTAATAGGAGAAGCCATAATTGACCAGGTTTTCTGGTTTCACTTTGTGCAAGTCAGCCACTAAATGGGTATCTATTTGTCTCTCCTTTTCATGTTGATGCTTTGTTTTTACCACTTTGTGCGTTTGGCTGCAGCGCAAACTCCACATGGAGGTATAGGAGCGCTTTCCACAAGCACCAGTTACATTAAACAAGTTCACATTTGTTATTTTTAGTCACAGTGAGATTAAGTGATTTGCCCACTATCACATGATGTTGAGCTGACGGCAAAACTCGAACCAGGTTTCTCAGTTCCAAAATCAATGGCTCTGACCATAAAGTCACATCCTGGTTAGAATAGGGGAGCAGGAAGAAGCCGGATGAAAGCTCGGCTCGAGTTTTCAACAGGACCTCGAGCTGAGCCAGAGCCAGGCTACAGGCTCGAGCCTGGCTCGAGCTTTCAGTGGCTCGCCCACCTCCAAGCCATCAGATTATATCACTGCATTGAGAGGCAAAGAGAGTTTTAAAACTTGACGAAAATACAATTAGTGAAATAAAAGCAACTCTATTGTTATGCACTACTCTTAAGTGGCCTAGAATCTTATTACAGATGGAGAAACATTGGAGTTTATTGAACACAAGAGGTGTTTATACAGAGCCCATACTGAACTCACGTATCTGAAGGTGCTCTCTTATGCACTAATGAACAAGCTTTGGCATAGCCAATAGGTCTCGCCTTTGGGACCTTATAAGTGTTTAGCGATGCAACAGTTGCATAACTAAATACTTATAAGGTCCCAAAAGCGAGACCTATTGGCTATGCCAAGCGGCCGTGTGGCCGTGAAAGTGATCACGATCAAACATCAAAGCGGCCGCGAAAGTGAAAGTAATCGCGGTCAAGTGCGGCACGCCCGCGCACATGCACTGTAGCTCTAGACTGGCCTGGTAGCACTTTTTGGAGCCCTCTCAAAAAGTCTCGCCAGACCAGCGCATGCGCTGGGTCAGGCGAGACCTAAAAAGGAGGCTCAGAAAAATAAAACATTCGTCAAGGATCACTCATTCACGCAAGAAACCCGGGATGGATCCCAGGTTATCTAGTTTCACATTAGGCATTTCAGCCACTAGATGGCGATCTCGTTCTCATGTCTGAGATCAAAGAATAATGCTTTATATCTTTCGTCCTTGGTGCTTGAGGTTACAGACTGGGTAAAGGCAGAAGCCATATGAAAGGCTGGCTCGTTTTGGGGTCGTAGAGGACCTTGATCTGTGCCAGAGCAAGGCATCAGGATGAAGCCTTCAGTGGCTTGCCCACCCCTACTCCCACCAGAGCCTGTACCACAGCGTGAAGCCAGGCTGCAGCCCTTGCCACCTCCAGCACGGGGAACTCAAACCAGGCAGCTGTGCTCACTATTGTGGTTTTCTCGTACTCAACATCCAGAAGCTTTTCCGCCTCCCTTTTCTAAAAAAAGACAATTGTTGTTTTGGACATGTTTAGCTCGCGATCTTTGAATTATCAGTGTATTTGCACTGACTGGTGCTGTAGACCGCTTTGGGATCAAGATATATGGGATGTTAGATCATCATAATGGGGAAAATGAATTCTCTTGATGCCCCAGTCAGGGCCTTTCTTATATCTCACTTTGTCTTCCCATCTAGAAAAGTGTGTGATGCAGACCAGGACAAGAAGAGGTTCCTGTTTTCAGCACCGAAAACGCTTATTTTATACCTCCTGCCTGGCCCAACAAGAGAAGTGGCATCTGCCAGGCAGCATCTCCATGATCATCCACAGCATGTATTGGTATAGCGCTAAATACCCTATGGCCTCTAAGCGCTGCAGCAAACAACTCCCATAACTCCCATTTTAAAACAGAACAGCTTTGAGGGCCTCTGAGTGAGAACCAGGGCTCAGTGGTTCGCAGTGGATGTGACGATGCAGTCCACAGGGCGCAGTTGTGTGTTTGGCGATGCCCGCAGTAGGGTGTCTCCAGGCATAACAATTCTTCTGGGATAAACGCGTCAGGGAAGAATGAGTCCGGCACAAGATGTTTGCGCTGTTCGGGCCGCAACACCTGATATCTTGAGACGCTCTTTTTTGGGGTGCAGCACCTGATGCCTGGAGATGCTCTTTTTGAGGGTGCAGCGCCTGATGCCTGGAGATGCTCTTTTTGAGGGTGCCTGCAAGTAAATAGTTGGAGTATTCAATCTTTCCCTCTATAATGCTTCTTGCGATTTTAGCGCCATTCCATTTATCCAAGTTTGGCCTGTGCTTTACTTAAATTCTTAAATGGTAGTTTGAGTAGAAGGATGTTTTAGTAATGCGACGTCCATAGCCACCTTGGGGTTAAAACTGACGCTCATTGTCTTCACTTTGTCGCTGGCAGGAGTTTCGGCGAACACTACTTTGAATGCCATGTCCCTGGCTCTTCTTCAGGACAGCATCAGTCCCTATCAGTAGTTACCTTGTTTTGGTTTCCTTCAGCCACAGTCATTTGTCATGCACCAAGCTCTGGTTGTCCTTGATGAGTTCTTCTGCCTTGCTCTGATCTTTCTGGACATTAAGGTCTCTCCTGAAGCCATTTGACTTCTGTCCGTCACGTCCACAAAATGGTCATACGTCACAGTTACAGGCCTGGGCAAAGCTGAGCATTAAATGGCATAGAAATACATTGTTTTTAATCTAATAAGAGATATTCGAGAGAGGGGCTAGTGTACCTTATTTGTGAAGTGCAATCATGCTACCAAGGGACACCTTTGAAGCAGCGAGGGTAAGTTTTTAAGGGAAGCGAAGAGGTTGACGTACCATATATGTTATTTTGGCCCTCTAGAATGTGGACCACTGGAGTGGATGTCTCAGCAAGAGGGGATACTAGGCTTGGGAGGGTATTGCATCTATCCTGGAACAAAGATTGTAGCATTAACATTTCAGTGTTTTAACTTTTGCTCCAAAGAACAGGTCGAGCTGGTTCACTGAAGAAAGGCAGCATTGCAAGTTGGTACCAGCTGCAGTGGTGATTCAGCATGCCCGGGGATATATCACGTTTTCTATGTGGAAAAGAGAATCTGAAGGTGAAAAATAGAAACGAGTACATCAAAGGGCCTAATTTGGACTTTATATATTCACTCAAGCGGTTTACGACGTGTTGCCAATTGCCTCACGCATAGATCCGCCCCATAAAGCTGTCATCCCTGGTTTGGGCTATTGATTGTGTACGACAGTAAAGCCTCCTATTGAGAACGGATCTATATTTATTGGTCTACTTCCGCTCGCTGACCAGCTTTACAGCACGCTTGGGGCCCCGCCATGGAGCCTGCGTGCAAGACGGAATGTACGTGTTTGGTCTAGAATTGGACTGTCGGCAAAATACAAAACAACTAAAACAAAATGGAGGACACCGCTCGGAAAAGAATCCTTGTTTCGCGAGAAGTCTGGCGGGAGAGAAAACAGTGGTGCACTCTGATAGTCATTTTTAGGTCTCGCCTACGCAGTGCGCATGCGCTGTATAGGAGGGCCTTTAGCCGTCGCTCTGCTGTTTTTGAAACACATACTTGTGCTTGTGGCAGCATCCACCTTGCGGGAGCGAGCAGCGGTGCGCATGCTAATTGGCTGTTGCTCGCTCCTGCAAGGCGGATGCCGCCACAAGCACGAGTGTGCTTCAAAACAGCTGCTGCGGCCGGTGGGTAATTAGTGCGATTCTCCCTCGCAGTCACTCGGTCTCTCAGGGCTCAGTCTGCACCCTCACACAGCATTGCGAGAGCTAACAGGGAAGCTGCAGGAGCAGGATACGTGAACTTCCTGACATTGTCAATTCAACCGTTTTCCATCCCACCATTACAGCGTGTTATGTTTGCTTGCAAGATAAGTTAACAGGCAGTTGAGTGACCGAAGTAGATATCATTAGATACGTCTCAGTACTGCAGTGCGAGGGCTTCTGATAACTTATCCCCATTCATGTTATGGCCTCTTCTGTATTTGGTATTGCCCTGAACTGGAGAACAACAAAGTGTAGACAGACTGCAGGCTCTGCTCTTAGCAGAAACTTGTCATCATCCAGGCTTGCATTGATTTGCCATTTCCTTCGCCACCTGGGGATACACTGTTTTGCAGTTTAACATGGTCAAACGTGGCCTAGAGGCTTCAGAATGTGTTACATAAGCACCAGGACACCTTGCAAGAGGTTATATATTTTATTTTGCGGTACATAAACTGTTTTGCCCAGAATCGCAAGAGTGGAGCCGACGCCGGGGTTTAAACCTGCTTCCCAAGTTACAAAATTGGCAACGCTGGCCTTTAGGCCACGCCTCCCCATGACTTTAAGAACTGGTACACCGTTGTGACTAGCGATACCCAGACTTGTGGTTATTTTCTTTTCAGGAGTTGGGATCCTTTCCTCCTGCTCCCTCCTCTTTTCCTGAGTAGGAGTCACATGATTGGGTTGTGTATAGCTTACTGTTGCAGCATTGTATGGCATCGGTACGTGTGAAGCGTGTATTAACTGAGGAACATCGAAACATAATCACCCCTCTAAAAGGGCTGGTATAAGGTTAAGAAGGTTGGACTATTTTCTGGTCAGAAAATAGGAGACAATGTTACATCAAAACCGTCTTTGCTTTTGCATGTGGTTGATAAAGTACATGTTAAATGCACTTTGGGCTTAGAAGAAACTTAGATTCAGAGTTTGCTATATACGAGCAAAATAAACAAAGTTCGCTAGATTTTTTAAAAGCATTTTTATTTCCTAAGTGCATACAATCACATGCAAAACAAGCAGGACAGAAAACAAGCATTGGCAGAGCCAATAGGTCTCGCCTTTGGGACCTTATAAGTGTTTAGTTTTCCAGCACAATATCCTTGGTGCAACAACATCAACTGTTGCATGGCTAAACACTTATAAGGTCCCAAAGGCGAGACATATTGGCTATGCCAATACTTGTTATTAAAATACGTAATAGGGTGTTCAGACGGAGCTGGCCAGGTGATCACTAATTAAAAGGGAACTAACTGACAGTAAAGGCCTGCATTCCACAGCTCTGGAGCTTGTGATGCTCCACCAGCCAATCAGAAGACGCTTATCTGTTTGAAAGATCCTCATTACGATTTCAAACAACAATAACTGATAACCAACAAAGCTAAACAAGAACTTTAGCCAAAAGACACAGAGACATACTTCTAATCACATCAGAGAATTCTAAAGGGCACTATCACTGTAATAATTCCCCTTCACCGTTGTACTGCGCCCACAGCAATGGTCATTAATACTATAGTAAACTCTATGGGGCTAAATTTAATGCCTCCCATTTTATAGACCTATTAACAACTCCCCCTGATTAGCCTAATATATTTTCCTCCCCTTCTAATCATTGCCTTTAAAAGCTCAACTGGCACTACTAGTGCGCCTAAACGCTAAATCAATCCAATGATGCGTGTTCCTTCGTTCATAAGCAATATTTTTTCTAATTATGCAGTTGCATTTTCTAGCTGTAAACAAAGTGAAAAAAACAAACAGAAAACATTTCTACCATAAGTCATTTATGGTGTTGGCTGCACTTGAGTGTGAAAGATGGAACAAACACTTGTTGCGCAGCAGAGGTTTGTGGAGACAAAATGCCCGGCACCTATTTGGAAGTCCTGCCACATTCTTGTGCTAAAAGGAAATTCAAACATCTTTAATCCCCCCCACTGCGACACACACACTTAGGGCCATTTGCATCATCATTGGAAATAGCCATTACCTAATTGCGATTCTCAGTGCATTGCAATTAGGTAATCACTAATCATAATGTATGAAACTCCATTGGTTTCATTTAGCGATTCCTAGTGGGTCGCAAGTCGCCTTAAATCATGAATATTGACCCATTAGGAGTCACAGGGATGGTGGCCTTCTGGAGTCAGCAGACTACCATGTCTGTGACTGCTTTTCAATAAAGCAATCGTTTTTTGAATGCAGCCCGTTTTACTTAAAGGAAACTGGTTGCGTTTAAAAACGAAAAATTACAAGTTTTCTTTTCATTTTTTAAGAACAGTCAGTCGTCCTCTCTGAAAGAAAGATTTTGCTACCATTCTTATAGGGGATGGGGTCCTTTGGGAACCCCTTCCCATTTGCCAATGGGTTACTACCTATTTGCAGTAAAATGCAAATGTTTTGCAACCTCATTTTTGTCGCAAAACATTCTTACATACCACTACGATTCGGTATTTGGAAGGGACGCCCTAAACACACCCCTTCCTAATACCGAATCGGTATGTATTCGCAATTCCAAATTGTGATTCGATAACGTTACCAAATAACAAATTGGAAATCATACATACCAAAATGCATTTTACACGGCCACAAAAGGCCCAATTCTGCAAATCGGCCGTTTGTGACTGGTAAAATGCATAATACCTATGGCCCTTAGTCCGGCCAACATTTGTGTGCTAAAGTAACAGCAGGCCATGCGCTCTGTACTCAAACACTAGTCAATGGCCTGGATCACACATTCCCTCGTGCATCAGAGGAGACACCTCTTTAGGTCACACTCCCTACTTTGCTTTTTATCACCAGGCACTCAGCTAACATTAGAATATGCTGAATGCCTCTGTCTCCATTGTACTATGGATTAATCAGACATCAATCTACTGCAGTTAGCCCCGAAGCCATGAAGTCACTTATGGGCTACCCTTGCAAGAAGCTCAGCTCCATCCACCACTTCACACCAGCTGAGGCAGGACCTGGCTTATATAAAAGCAGGTCTACCAACACATGTCTGCGCCTGGCTGGTGTGGGGGAAGCGCCTGGCTGGTGTGGGGGATACACCTGCTGCAACGGCTTGCAGCTCTAAGAGCTATTTTCGAAGCAGCACTTTTTAACTGCTGCCTTGTTTTTTCTTTATATCCTTAGAGGGGTTCTTTCACTGGCTCATTAGTATGCTCTTATATAGTGGCTCATTAGTATGCTCTTATATAATCTATGGTGGTTTTAACCGATATATTGTTATGCTTTGAGAGGTTGTTTAACCGCTGAATTGTTATCCTGTGTTTTCTATGAGAGGTTATTTAACTTCTCCATTGTTTTATTTCCTTCCTAAGAGGTGGTTTTTAACTGTTGCATTATTATGCTCTTATATCCTCTGAGGTGGTTGTTGTAGCTGCTGTATTGTTATGCTGTGTGTTCTATGAGAGGTTATTTAACCGCTATATTGTTATGCTGTGTTCTATGAGAGGTTATTTAACCGCTATATTGTTATGCTGTGTGTTCTATGGGAAATTATTTAACTGCTGTATTGCATCTCATTTGAGGGGGGTGGTTATTGGCTGTATGCCTGTGCTGTATTTCCTCTGAGACCATATTTAGTTTGTCTTGTTGTGCTACATATCCTTTGTTGAGAATTTTATCTGCTTTATTGTTTTGTTGGGCCTCCTTTAGAGTGAAGCACTGTTATACTGTATTCTGTCTGAGTAGGTATTTGGATGCTGCGGGCCATGTTGTAGCTCCTTTGGGATGGTCTTTAACTGTGGCAATGTTCTGTTATTACTCCTTTCAGGTGGTGTTCAGATAATGTATATTTATCCTGTATCTTCTTAGTTGGTATTAAGCTGCTGTAGGCCCAGCTGTCCCTCCTCTGAGACGGCCTTTATCTGCTGCAATGTTCTGTTACTACTCCTTACATGTGGTGCTTTGATACTGTATATTTAGGCTGTATCTCCTCTGTGTTGGTATTTGGCTGCTGTAGGCCCAGCTGTCCCTCATCTGAGACGGCCTTTATCTGCTGCAATGTTCTGTTACTACTCCTTACATGTGGTGCTTTGATACTGTATATTTAGGCTGTATCTCCTCTGTGTTGGTATTTGGCTGCTGTAGGCCCAGCTGTCCCTCATCTGAGACGGCCTTTATCTGCTGCAATGTTCTGTTACTACTCCTTACATGTGGTGCTTTGATACTGTATATTTAGGCTGTATCTCCTCTGTGTTGGTATTTGGCTGCTGTAGGCCCAGCTGTCCCTCATCTGAGACGGCCTTTATCTGCTGCAATGTTCTGTTACTACTCCTTACATGTGGTGCTTTGATACTGTATATTTAGGCTGTATCTCCTCTGTGTTGGTATTTGGCTGCTGTAGGCCCAGCTGTCCCTCCTCTGGGGCGGCATTTATCTGCTGCAATGTTCTGTTACTACTCCTTACATGTGGTGCTTTGATACTGTATATTTAGGCTGTATCTCCTCTGTGTTGGTATTTGGCTGCTGTAGGCCCAGCTGTCCCTCATCTGAGACGGCCTTTATCTGCTGCAATGTTCTGTTACTACTCCTTACATGTGGTGCTTTGATACTGTATATTTAGGCTGTATCTCCTCTGTGTTGGTATTTGGCTGCTGTAGGCCCAGCTGTCCCTCATCTGAGACGGCCTTTATCTGCTGCAATGTTCTGTTACTACTCCTTACATGTGGTGCTTTGATACTGTATATTTAGGCTGTATCTCCTCTGTGTTGGTATTTGGCTGCTGTAGGCCCAGCTGTCCCTCCTCTGGGGCGGCATTTATCTGCTGCAATGTTCTGTTACTACTCCTTACATGTGGTGCTTTGATACTGTATATTTAGGCTGTATCTCCTCTGTGTTGGTATTTGGCTGCTGTAGGCCCAGCTGTCCCTCATCTGAGACGGCCTTTATCTGCTGCAATGTTCTGTTACTACTCCTTACATGTGGTGCTTTGATACTGTATATTTAGGCTGTATCTCCTCTGTGTTGGTATTTGGCTGCTGTAGGCCCAGCTGTCCCTCCTCTGGGGCGGCATTTATCTGCTGCAATGTTCTGTTACTACTCCTTACATGTGGTGCTTTGATACTGTATATTTAGGCTGTATCTCCTCTGTGTTGGTATTTGGCTGCTGTAGGCCCAGCTGTCCCTCATCTGAGACGGCCTTTATCTGCTGCAATGTTCTGTTACTACTCCTTACATGTGGTGCTTTGATACTGTATATTTAGGCTGTATCTCCTCTGTGTTGGTATTTGGCTGCTGTAGGCCCAGCTGTCCCTCATCTGAGACGGCCTTTATCTGCTGCAATGTTCTGTTACTACTCCTTACATGTGGTGCTTTGATACTGTATATTTAGGCTGTATCTCCTCTGTGTTGGTATTTGGCTGCTGTAGGCCCAGCTGTCCCTCATCTGAGACGGCCTTTATCTGCTGCAATGTTCTGTTACTACTCCTTACATGTGGTGCTTTGATACTGTATATTTAGGCTGTATCTCCTCTGTGTTGGTATTTGGCTGCTGTAGGCCCAGCTGTCCCTCCTCTGGGGCGGCATTTATCTGCTGCAATGTTCTGTTACTACTCCTTACATGTGGTGCTTTGATACTGTATATTTAGGCTGTATCTCCTCTGTGTTGGTATTTGGCTGCTGTAGGCCCAGCTGTCCCTCATCCGAGACGGCCTTTATCTGCTGCAATGTTCTGTTACTACTCCTTACATGTGGTGCTTTGATACTGTATATTTAGGCTGTATCTCCTCTGTGTTGGTATTTGGCTGCTGTAGGCCCAGCTGTCCCTCATCTGAGACGGCCTTTATCTGCTGCAATGTTCTGTTACTACTCCTTACATGTGGTGCTTTGATACTGTATATTTAGGCTGTATCTCCTCTGTGTTGGTATTTGGCTGCTGTAGGCCCAGCTGTCCCTCATCTGAGACGGCCTTTATCTGCTGCAATGTTCTGTTACTACTCCTTACATGTGGTGCTTTGATACTGTATATTTAGGCTGTATCTCCTCTGTGTTGGTATTTGGCTGCTGTAGGCCCAGCTGTCCCTCATCTGAGACGGCCTTTATCTGCTGCAATGTTCTGTTACTACTCCTTACATGTGGTGCTTTGATACTGTATATTTAGGCTGTATCTCCTCTGTGTTGGTATTTGGCTGCTGTAGGCCCAGCTGTCCCTCCTCTGGGGCGGCATTTATCTGCTGCAATGTTCTGTTACTACTCCTTACATGTGGTGCTTTGATACTGTATATTTAGGCTGTATCTCCTCTGTGTTGGTATTTGGCTGCTGTAGGCCCAGCTGTCCCTCATCTGAGACGGCCTTTATCTGCTGCAATGTTCTGTTACTACTCCTTACATGTGGTGCTTTGATACTGTATATTTAGGCTGTATCTCCTCTGTGTTGGTATTTGGCTGCTGTAGGCCCAGCTGTCCCTCATCTGAGACGGCCTTTATCTGCTGCAATGTTCTGTTACTACTCCTTACATGTGGTGCTTTGATACTGTATATTTAGGCTGTATCTCCTCTGTGTTGGTATTTGGCTGCTGTAGGCCCAGCTGTCCCTCCTCTGGGGCGGCATTTATCTGCTGCAATGTTCTGTTACTACTCCTTACATGTGGTGCTTTGATACTGTATATTTAGGCTGTATCTCCTCTGTGTTGGTATTTGGCTGCTGTAGGCCCAGCTGTCCCTCATCTGAGACGGCCTTTATCTGCTGCAATGTTCTGTTACTACTCCTTACATGTGGTGCTTTGATACTGTATATTTAGGCTGTATCTCCTCTGTGTTGGTATTTGGCTGCTGTAGGCCCAGCTGTCCCTCCTCTGGGGCGGCATTTATCTGCTGCAATGTTCTGTTACTACTCCTTACATGTGGTGCTTTGATACTGTATATTTAGGCTGTATCTCCTCTGTGTTGGTATTTGGCTGCTGTAGGCCCAGCTGTCCCTCATCTGAGACGGCCTTTATCTGCTGCAATTTTCTGTTACTATTCCTTACATGTGGTGCTTTGATACTGTATATTTAGGCTGTATCTCCTCTGTGTTGGTATTTGGCTGCTGTAGGCCCAGCTGTCCCTCATCTGGGACGGCCTTTATCTGCTGCAATGTTCTGTTACTACTCCTTACATGTGGTGCTTTGATACTGTATATTTAGGCTGTATCTCCTCTTTGTTGGTATTTGGCTGCTGTAGGCCCAGCTGTCCCTCCTCTGGGGCGGCATTTATCTGCTGCAATGTTCTGGTATCACTCCTTTCAGGTGGTGTTTGGAATATGTAGATTTATCCTGTATCTTAGTTGGTATTTAGCGCCTGTAGGTCATGCTGTATGGCCTCTAGGATGGCCTTTAACTGCAGCAATGGTCTGCTATTACTCCTTTGAATTTCTCTCACTCCAACCCATCTTTAGACTTACAACATACACTTTATCTGCTTTGGACCAAGCAGCTCATTTATATGAGGTTTTAAAATCAGCATGTTGCCCTGCTAAACTGCACACTGTCTGTTACTTTGAAGCATTCTCAGCACTATAGACAAGAAAATACATTTATTTATTGATTTCCGATGTTATGAACCATTGGAATGTCTCAATCTGGATGAAAAACACTGTATTTCCCCATTCTACTCTTTGCTCTCTAAATATGGGTCTTGTTAATGAATATTTTATTATTGACGAACTTGGGAGTCTCAGATTAAATTGTATTTTTACATCCAGGTGCTCAGTTTTTCTCAATCAATAAGGCCTTTTTGAGGTCACGTGGCACACTGTTGTGGCCATTTCTTGAGGTGCATCAAGGGAGCTGCCAGGAGTGACCTTAGTATGGTCACAGTGGCTTCCATTAATGGAGTCGCCATAAAAATACCCCCTCCCCACGTTGAATCACACCCCAAATGGCACTGAGGGAGCAAGCAAAGCAAGTGACTCCAACATTCCCCATACAAGTTTTGTCTTCTTTCTATCGTTTTCACTTTTCATTCCTTTTTGCATATTTTATGCTATATTTTCTTCCATAATATTTAATTCATTCTTTCCTTGTTTCTTGGTTTCCATTTTATATACACATTTCTCACCCAACTTTTCATTTTTCTTTCCTCTGTCTTTACCTGTTTCTTTGTGTTTCATTCTTTCAATCTTTTTTGTTTTTTCCTTCTTTCTTTCTGTATCCCGTCCATCTTTCTATTTTCCTCCATCTTGCTTTTCTTCACTGTTTGTTCTCATTTTTGTAGCTTCCTGCCTTCTTACTGTATCTGTCTCGTTTCAACTTTCTTTCTACTTTACCTTTTCATCTTTCCATCCTTTCTATCCTAACCCCCATCCTTTTCTCCTGCTTTCCATTTGTTCTTATACTTTTTCTTATGTTTTCTCTACCCCCGTCTTTCCTTTTCTTCTACTCCTTGTTTCACTCAAACTCTCTTCATGTGAAATGTTCATCTCTGCTTTCCTTTCCAATGTTTATTACTTCTTCTGCTCTTTCTCTTTTTCACTTTGCTCGCCTTCTTATGAACACTTAGGTGCTCCAGTGAGCCCTGTCATGCTTTTCTCCTGCAGATTATTTATGAGTTTCCATCAATCCGAGGAGGAACATACATTTAAAAGCTCCCTGGATAAGTCAGGTGTACACTACGCCCTGGCCTTCAACGTGATGTCACAGGAAGCAGGCTTTCACCATTTTCTAGGGACCGCAACTGCATAGTTATCAACAAGTTTCCTGAAGAGCCAGTGGTTTGGCTCAGCTAACAGGGATTAACAAATGCTTCGGTCACCAAAACACTGGCTAGCAGATCTTATGCCGATTGGCCAACTGGTATGTTGGCTTATTGGGAGTTGCGCCTAGGCATGTAATGTGGGCAAGCTTCAGAAGGCAATCTGTGCCCTTTCTTCAGTATGTTTTCTATATGATACAGAAGCCCTTAAAGGTGATTCTGATCTCCAGTGTGAGCCATGGAAGGGGTTTGTAGGATGGTGTTTTGTGTCATCAAGTCTTTTGGTGTTATGGTCATATCTGGTTGATTGTTTTGTACGTGCTGTAGCCTGCTCGACACGCAAATGCTACACTGCACAAAAGCATACCTCACTCATACATGATATCCCTCATCTTTGGGCATCTCCATATTTTATTTATTTAAAACAAATATTGGAGTATTCCATAAGGGGATACAATATAAATGAAGGCCACCAAATAAAAAAATTAATTCAGCATTCTTCAAATAATGCAAACTAATTTAAACATCAGTGCAGATATCAGTTTGTCACGGAAGGAGTTAATCGTCAAATTTAAATATCAAGGAGAATGTGGAAGAGAAACAGGTCAGGCAGATTATTAGAAAAATGTCACTGTGATATGAGTTAATAAAGATATTGCCACTTTTTAACCTTTTATTTATACATATTGATTAAATGTAATGTGTTAAATATTGTGTTTCATTTTTTAAATGTTTTGTATAAATATCATTTGTTTAAATAATATGAGAAGAAATTATTAAAATAGTAACAACTTTGAACATATTTTTTCTGTTTTCCTTGGTCTTCTTATTGTCATAAATATTGTGTAATTTGTTTACTTTATTGACATTGCCTAGGAGTTTTTGTCATTACTATTCAAGTCCCTGTCCTAGGAATTGAACTATCCATTGTTCAGGGGGTCCTTGTTTTTTCTCATTTACCGCAAAAATATACACTGCAGATAATGTAATTATGATGCTGCTGCTACAAAGATAATACGGGGTAATCACATAGAATAATTCATATATAGGGCGTTTATTAAATGCCACATTATGGTTTCCAGGCTAATACAGTGCAAGCACGCATCCACATCTTTCTATTATAGCCTAGACTACTCCTTGTGGAACTTTGTCAAAAACTCCTAATCATGGATTCTCATAATGCTAAGGTTACCGTTGAAGGAATGTGTTGACGGTGTATCACTTCACCCAGGCTTAAAGGCAGCCTTCTTCAGGACAAGTTCCACGCATTCTATTCATGCGCTCAATATGTTCAGAGCCTTGGATTTTCTTGAGTTGCGAAATAAAAATGTTGTACTAGTCCAAAACATGTCTCCGCATATGTTGCTGCAACTTGAATAATTGACTTATAACTGATTTACGCTTCAGATCAATCCTGCAGAGCTCCAGGAATGTCCAAGTTGATTTGCATCAGTAGCTGCTTCACCTTGACCATCCCCACGTGGTCTCATGTCAACAAGTAGGGATAAATACTTTGCTCATTTTGAGACCAAGAATGTCTGTTTTCCAAAATCCATCAACAACACATACTCTGGACCAACTCTTCTGGACATACAACAAATGGCTTACTTAATAAACCTCTTTTTCTGTTTCATACCCTAGAACATCCTAGAGAAAATATCAAATTTCACAAAGTCAAAGACAGAATTTCCGGGAAGGAGAATACACATTACCCATGACTACTGCGCATAGTCCAAAGCTATGTAGCTCCAAGTCGAGCTGGATCAAAGACACCAATGTTCAATCAATCAAGGGTTGGTAAAGCGCGCTACTCACCCGTGAGGGTCTCAAGGCGCTGAGGTGAAAGGTAGGGCACCTCCGGTCAGTCGAAGAGCCAGGTCTTGAGAGCCCGTCTGAAGGAGTGCAGGGTTGGTGAGCATCTTATTTCTACTGGGAAAGTGTTCGATGCTGTGGCTGCGGTGTAGGAGAATGCTCTCCCTCCGGATCTGCTTCGGCGGACGCGGGGGATCTCTGCCAGGGCGAGGTCGGCTGAACTGAGGTTCCTATTGGGTGCGTGGAAGCTCATTCTGCTGTTGAGGTACTTGGGTCCGATGTTGTTGAGAGATTTGTAGGCGTGCATGAGTAGCTTGTAGGTGACTCTCTTCTCGACGGGGAGCCTGTGGAGTTCTCGCTAGTGAGGGGTCATGTGTTCGTATGTTCATCACGCTTTGAGAAAGCAGCTGTATGGGGTCATGTTACAACAGTCTTCATCCTTTGAAAAATCCAAGAATATCCAATTCACCACTCATCACATTCTGATTCCACCTCTTGCCCACCTCCAGGTCCATACTCTCTATGTGACCACCATCTTTGTTCCCAGCATGCTCTGAAACATCCAAAGTGTGCTTGTGTGCAACAAATCCTATAAGAACTATTACGTAAACATATGTCTCTCGTATACTAAGCCCACCACTCGCTTCTTTTCTCTGGACAATCCCTCGAGAAGCAAGTTCAGTCACTGGACATCAGCCCCATTCTCTACATCCCTAGAGGTTGGCTTGCATGTCCAGAAACCAGAGATTTTGATTTTTCCTCAAATTATGTTTTTCACTCTGGATCTTAGTGCAGATGGACACTAATTGGCACCAAAGGGTCAAACTGAAACTTCAGGTGTTTCTGTCAGACCTCGGTTAATGGCTAATCTGGAATGGCCTCTCTTTGACACAAGCCATGGCCATCTGCCTTTGGCACCATAAGCAGCGGGTCTCAGAGTCACTTTAAGGCAACAAATGCAGCTGAGAAGAGAGGCGTGGCAAAATGACACTTGACCTTGAGTGACAATGACATAACACCACCCCTGATTTTTAATATAACCCTCTTAGTGGCGGCTCTGTTCTCTGTTCCCAGAAAACACGGGCTTGGTTTTTCCTTGCAGAAGGATGATCAAACACACCTCTTGGCGCGAGGCCAGGGAAAATACGTTATCAGCGTCCTTTTTTTTTGTTGCTACAGGCCAGAGATGAGAAAGAAATCCATTCATAAATCAGCACCTCTGCGTTCATAACCAGTCAGCAGCAGAGCCAGAAGCTCAGGTGCTCAGAGGCAAATTGGTCCACTGGTTATTCCGCGCATGATGCAGTGTCAACGCATGTTTATTATTGGGAGGCCATAAAATCCAAAAATTGATGTTATTCATTTCAGCCCATGAAGGAGAATCTCTAGTTTATAGCGCCGCCATATAATTGCAGAAAAGCCTGCTCAAAGTGTCAGCATTAGTCTGCCGCCTTTGCCTAACATATTCAGAGATCTCAAAAAATAACTTCTTTTTAGTGGTATCAAGCGTATTCATCAAAAGCTCATTTCCAGGTTTGCTTTTATTGTCCGCATTTGTTCGCGGTGCACCAGATAGCCCCTTTTTATTAACAGACAGCCCTCTGCATGGAATCTCTAAGAATGCTGATGACAAGATGAATGGATAAATGAAGGTCAGCAGGAACACAAGAGAGTGAAAACATGGGTAAGTGAGCACATCAGTGTGTGACCACAGGACTAAGGGTCTGATTACAATCTTGGTGGAAGGGTTACTCCATCACAACGGTGACAGATATCCCGTTCGCCAATTTTTCAGCGGACGGGATATCCATCACCGTTGTGACGGTGTAACCCATTCGCCAAGATCATAATCAGGCCCCAAGTGAAGAAAAGACTGAGTGAAAACAGTGTGGAACATGCATGAAGGGAAGTAGCTAATGGAAAGAGCAGAGATATTTCTTCAGCTCAATACTGTGTAGGGGGCACACCAGTTACTTAATCTTTTGCTTGTTTTGTGTTATAAACCGTTTCAATATCTATTCAAATTAAATAGACTGCACCGCGATATAGTTTTTTAATAAAATATATATCTTTACTCAATACTTTCTTGTATTGTGTTTCGAATAAAAAAATTAATTCTGCTGATGATTCACAGCCACTGCTGTCTATACGTACAGCAAGTATTATGTCAGTTTAAAAGCGATTAGATGAAGGACGCTGTCACAAACTAGATGCAGTGATATTTAAAAGGACCATTAAGTGAATGATATCACAGTACGCCTCTAACACTGTCATGTTGTTCCTATAAATCTATATAGGATCTGCACGTTTAGACAACATGAACTAAGGGATTGGTGTCCAGACTGGTTCCAGACACCCCCATAGGATATGTTTGCCTGTAGACCAGCTAGCTCACAGTACCAATATTAGCCCCCACAACCTTACCACGGAGCGAATAGTTTCTGGCAACTATCGAACATGACCACCCTGTCCCCTCAGAGATCGTGGAAAAAGTACAGTACTTTTCACTCAGTCACTCGTGCTCACTTTGTCTCAGAGAGATATACAGAATAAACAGTGGGGACGTTTTCAATAAGTATTTATTGAACCAGCGTCATTCTAGTATGAAATACGTGTGCTGCAACAACCATGAGACAGAAACAGATATATACGGTTATAGCACCAACAGAGTAAATAAAAGGTAGAATTCTACCATAGTGCTAAAACAGTGAATATATGCAGGCATATAAATACATTACTGTAGTAATGAGTGCTCCTACGATGCAATCCTAACTAGATGTACCAAAGTGTACCTAACATGTATGTAGGTGTATAGCCAAGAATCCTGCAAGAAAAGAGACAACCACATTAGCTAATGTGAGAGAGCGTAGGACCCCGCCTTGGTATCGAGTTGACCACTCTGCGAGCGATGTCAGACCACTGCATACTGGAGTATCTCCGAGCAGGGACCTCAGTGTCTCGTGTCAGCAGGGAAGTCTTTCTCCTCTAGTTTGCCCAGCAACGATGAGGTCCTTATATACCCAAAAGGTACCCTCAGGGGTTGTCTAGATGTGTCATGGTACTGTGGACAAGTCGGCTAAGGATGACGATAGCTATGACCCTTTTACAGAGTTAATATGCAGAAGATGGTAATTCTGCTGTGATACTGAGAATCCTTGTGCATAATAAATGAGGCTAGTTTTCGGAGAAAACCACACAGCATTTATGCAGTACCTAACTAGGTAAAAGGTCAGCACCAAACCCTTTATGTGGAACAATGGTAGGACGAATATAGGTAAAAGGTCATATAACTACAAGGCCTATATTGGGGTTCATAACAACACTAGCTGACATCATACAACACAGCAACATTCTACAACGCCTATTTTCGGTCATTGTTGTCAATACAGGACGACGTAAAAAAGGTTTGCTTTTCTCTACACTGGTTGGCCGATTTAAAAAGGGAAAGCTACTCGGGCCAGATTTTTATGTATTTTCTTGTCACAAACCCTGCAATTCGGAAAATTACAGGGTTTGCGGCAAGATAATGTGATTTTCAAATGTACTAAATTTATTTAGCTACACAGTTAGGTTAATGAATCTCTAAATGGGGTTGGGAAACCATAAGGAATCGTAATATAGAAGGGGCATGTTTAGGGTGTCCTTTTCAAACAGCGATTCTATACGGTATGTACTAATGTATTTTGACCGAAATGCAGCTGCAAAACATTCATATTTTACAGACACCTTAACGGAGGTAATAATCCATAATCCAGAGGACCCCTTTGCCTTTGTGAATGGTACAAAAAGCATTTCTTTGCCTTCATTCATCTCTTACACTCAAGTATCCATTCATCCTCCCACTCTCTTTCTTGCATAAATTCAGCTATGCATCCAAACCCACTCATCTACTCATCCAGTCACCACAGCCACCCAATCTTCTGATTAGCACCAATGGGTAGCACCATAGAGTGGAGTTACAGAGTCAAAAACCAGATCTTTCATTCCTTGTGAAACTTGAACAGGTGAAATTACCCTTGCATCTTTACAAAGAGTAGATTCCTAAACCCTGCAGCCACCACTGAAAACGCACTACCCCTTGTTATTGCTGCTGCAGTAGCAGAAATGACAAAAATAAAGTGCCTGGAACATTGCAGAGTCATTCCTGGTTCACAAATAGCTCTACGTACAAAGACTGAAGCCTGGCACATAGTTCATTTCTTGACAGGCAGGTAAAGAAAGGGTGCTGAGAGTAGGGGAGATATGGTCCATTCTGTAGAGACCAGCTATTGCTCTTACTGCTGCCTTCTGTTGAAGTTGCCTGCCATTCGTGTGCTTAACTGATGCTACTAAACAGATGCTATATGAGTGAATCAGTGCATTGACTACCTGAATGAGACGCTCAAACTCAAGGAAGAGAGACTGTATCACTCCTATTAGATGAAAAAAGAAGCTGTATGGGTATTTTGATTTTACATAAATCTGTCAATTAATGTATATGCCAAGGTTTTTCTCATATGTAGCAGGTTTCCATTTCAGTACAAAGGCCAGTAACTTGCATTAGGCAATATTGACTCAGGAGTGGTAAGCAAGACCTCTGTAATATTAGGGCTATATTTTTCAGAGTGTTTGGCGCTACCTAGGAGGTCGGGCAGAAGGTTCATTGAGTGTCTGCATACATTCAGCTTCCTTTCACATCCGTCGGCATACGTGTAAAAGTGTGCCCCAGTTAGGGAAGTAGTTCTGCCAGTGGCCTCATGTAAATATTTATAAGAATTAAAAGATGACAGGAATGAGCCATAAAGGTAGGGTGACTAGGTATCCTGGATTTGCCCGGACAGTCACGGGTTTTCACCAGCTATCCAGGCAGATTTTGGCAATTTTGACTCACGTCCCGGTTTTTAGAGGGGGTCAACTAAAACCAGTAAGAGGCACTTATTGGGTGTTCTAAAGTTGTGCTAGTTAGCAGCTGTTATAAGTAAGCAATTTAATTAACAGGTATGATGCTGCTTTTAGAAATTACATTTTATTTATTTTCTTAGTGCTTCTTCTGTGTTCGTATGTTGATAAGAGTTGTCATTCTGCACAGCACCGTAGATGTAAAATTGTATTTCTTCTTCTATTTTTGCAAAATGTCTTGGTTTCTGGTTCTCAAGATCTGGTCACCCTACATAAAGGACACCATATCTCATGGGTTTGGGTTCTAGATCCTCATGACGGATGGACGACTAAGAACTCACAGGAAGGATTTCAGCCACTCCAATATCTGTGCCCTGGAAACCAGTCAAGTGAAGTCTGAGAACCAGGAGCTTATGGGTAATGGTTTCGGAGGAGGCAAACAGGTCAACTGAAGCCCTGCCCTCTCTGGCTTCAGATCATCCAGTCTAAGAGCACCAGCAGGTTCACTCTCCTCCCCAGAAGAATACCGCCTTGTAACAATAATTTAATGAATTACCAAACTGTACACATTTTATACATATTGAACTTAATTGAAATATCATGATGACCCATCAAACACAGACACATTAATAAGTAATAGGAATATTAATAAGCTTTAACAGGGCTGTATCATAGAAATTTCAAGCAGGGTCTTAGTCGACAATCTTGATATTCTTGTTGTCTTCTTCAGGAAAGGCATAGAACGATTGAGGTGCACCTCCGAAAGAAGAAGCCCGATGACCGAATCGCAGTTTCTAGTAGGGTTGAATACCCCATGTGGGATCTGGAACCGGGTCATGAAAGAGCGCTTTGTCCTTCTCGAACACTTGTGACGGAAGAGAGTGTTTTCTGACATTGAAGTGGCACCTTTCTAATGCTACGTTGAAAATATACACCGCTCGTATACTCCCAGCAGTGTAAGAAATTTAGCAGCTAAATACTGCTAGCTTTTACCCGTGTCAAAAAAGATGTAGAGAGATGTGTTGATAATAGCAACATGCATGTAGGGGGCTTAAGAGCTCTAATGATAAGATATAGCCTACATGAATGCTATTGGTAGCATTTTACCAGCATTATAGGTTCCTAAAGTATATTGCAGAAGGCAATCTATGGCCATTTGGGTTGATGACAAGTGTTCACTGGTGATCCAACAAGTGCTCGCTAGCCTCCTCTCACCTTGCTGGTGCCTTCCAAGGTCAACGTGATGCTTGAGAGGCCCATATATAAATTTCTCCCAGCTGCAGCCGAAACAAAATACAGAAAAGCGGCTCAACGGATTGACTATCCTGCTGTGTACTTTGGAAAAACTCCAAGACAGCTAATCAGTCTGGTAGCATCCTCACCCATGAGGCAAGATCAGCCCTGCCTGCATCTACTGAGCTATCATAACCTGCTTCTATCAAATGCCGCAACGCAACTTCATGTCGGCCACTAAAAAGTGTCAATAGGGGTGCTGTGCCATCTCTTCATAATGAGCAATGTGGGACCTTGGTAGTTTATGTTCAGCTGATACCATAACACAGAACCCCTTTAAAAGGATAGTGATTATTCTGTAAGGTCTGAGCGTTCAATGCCAGATGCAGGAGTGTTGTTGGGGGCGTGGTTACTGTTTAAAGAAATTCAGATGAGTACTGGGCTTGCATAGAGGAGCCAGTGTGTCATGATCATATATTCTGGGTGGCGGAACCCTCTCTGAGTGAAGCTGCTCTTTGAGAGAAAGGAAGCATTGAAGATTTCGGTATATGGACATCTTGGTCGGTTACTGCAACCACTGGCCCCAGGGAGCAGTGACGTTTTTAATTATCAAAGAGTTAGGTGTAACATTGATGAATTACCCAGCAGCACTTGTACCTGAAACAGACCACCTTCCCTGATGCCCATTTACTTCATGCACTGTAATTGTTTACAAATGTGTGTCCCTACAGCTTTTGTAAATTAAGGTAATGTAGCGTTCAATGGTCGATATCTGCTTGTAACCTGCAGATAAAGTCTTTGAATGAACCCAGCATGTTATGTTCCAAGGTAGAAACAATAGGTACAGCTCAGCTGGTTAATAACACTTCTAACTGAAGCACCAGTAAACCACTTAATGCTGGTTATATGTTATACCAATGGAATTTATTATTCATCTGTAGAACGCATGGAATTTAAAAAATAACTATATTTACTAATCGGAGTGACCAGATTTGTAGAACACCCGATGGCAAGATAACACGTTTTAAGAAAATACCCACTGAAAGAATTGCCACTTGCCAAATAGCACACAATGCATCATGTGGCCGAACCAGGAGTCAGAATAATGTGCGAGTCCAAATACTGTCTTCAGACCAGGAGATCACAGCTCTGGGGACTGTATAAGGAGATAGTAAGAGGACTAGTCAATCAGATGCAGAGAACTGCATTGACTTCCTAGAAGCAAAAGGGTTAACATCCATAGGTTTAAGCAAAACCTAACGCTGTAATGGAAGATAGCCGAGGTAATAGTGACTGGTGAATGATGTCCTTACTGTTAAGATCACTTCACAATTCAAGTACCACAGGGCCGGCCCTACTTTTTCTCTTTTCTAAGTTTCATATTGCAAGTACCACTGAGTTGAGTACTAGTTAACAACACTAAAAACCATTGAACGGCTTTGCTGTAAAGCTTGGCATGGTGTCCGCGTTAGGGGCTTGGAGGCCACTCGTCTGGACACAACCCTCTTCTATCTTTACAGAGAGCACACGGCATCTCTCTCCCTGGCCTCAGTCATGGTGCTAGGTGGGGGGGATGTTTCTTCTTTACTAAACTCCACCAGTTTGTTGCTTCATCGTCCATTAGGCTCGGCCCCGAAAGCTTGACCGTCTTTCCAGTGCTACTCTTTCTGGAGAAATCCTACTAAGCCTGTCCATTTTCAGCCCCTACTCCGCAGTCCTGTCTCCGCTACCTCCATGAATGAATGCCTATGCAGATACAGATAAGGAGTACACATACCTTGTTTGCACCATACGCAGTGAGGAGCTAGGAATATCCTACCAGGCTCCCGAGACACAAGCCCAGGTGTTGGCTGCAGCTCCATTTGCACAAGTTGTCAGTTCTGAATTGCCCGAGCGTATTTTACAGGATCCAGCTTCACCGCCACACGGCGGGTGGGTAAGGGTCACCTCCAATGCAAAGGACGCATCACCAAGGGCACTGCACAAATGCCATCACTTTTGTGGGCACATGGGGTAGTGGCCTTGCCCTGCTCTTATATGTATGATTATAGGGATATATTGTTTATCTGTGATTTTTTTTAATATTTCGATTACATGAGGTTGACATATAATATAAAGCTGTCTTAACACAGACCTAAAAAAGCAATGAACATTGGCCAAGTCATAAAAAAGAGGAAACATAACACAAAAGTTAAATGGTGGAGAGCAACAGAAGTCTGGAACCTATTGGACACAGGGCCTTCCTCTGCTAGGGAGGGAGAAAAGGTGCGGGAAATGGGCAGATATAGTGGCTCGGTACGACGTGAAGGGGGAACATCGGATAAGGCAATGCATCTCACATGGCTAAGGCAAAGAAATGATTAAAAGTAAAAACAGGGCCAAGATGGCGGGGTGAGCGGACGCTTCCTCCCGTAGCTCCTCCGGCCCGGCCAAGCTAGAGCCCTTTTCTTATGCTCTTCTCCCCCCGCTGAGGCTCGGCGCGGGAGAGGAGCGTGGCGGAGCATCAGGGGTGCACATTGGTGCTGTTTTGGTTCGGATCGCCTCGGGGGAACCCCCCCAAAAGTTCGATCGAGATCAAGGAACGACGACGGCGAGCCCGAGGGGCGGAGCGCATTGGAGAGCTGTCCGGGCGCCTCGGCTGGGCCTGGTGCTGAAAGTTGCGCTCTGGAGGGGATCTGACCCGCCGTTCGACGGTGACTGAAGGAGCCTTGCGGGAAGGGACCCGACGGTGTGGAAGGCTTGGGACGGGTGCCCCGGCACTCAGACTGGTGACGGCGACACCTAGCACTGCGGAGGCCCTAACCCCTAGCCGAGGTACAGCGGACTCTCTGATGGGGTTGGACCATCTAGGCCCCTGTGCGTGACAGACGGGGGCCGGTGGTGGAACTTATTTTACTGTGGGGCGCCTCGGGGGCCCCGGTGGTGTCGTCGGGCCTGGTCGCTTTGGCCTGCTCCGCCCGGCCGCCATTTTGTCCCCGTAGGAGCAATGGTGGCAGCCTTCGCCGGAGTCCTGGCTGCTGGATGCAAGCGACCCCCGCTGCTGCTGGGCTGACTACCGGAGGGATGTGCTGATGGGACCCCTCCGCTGCGGCCCCCTTGGTTGTCGCACACAAGCTCTTGCAGCTGACGGTGACCGGACTGGGCCGCCATTTTGTCACCTGTGACGCAGCGACTTCACTCGTGGGGGATACCCAGGTCGAGTGCTAGCCGGCGGCTGAGCATCCCTGGGGCGCCTGGATCGGTGCCCGACTGCGGAGCTAGCGATGTCTGGAAGAGGAGGCCCGAAGAAAGGGGACCGTACCCTGCCGGACATGCTTGGCAGGACCCAACATTTGCGGGACAGGACGCAGCCCTCACCGGGGCCCTCCCGGGCTCCGGCGGATGTGACTGGAGGGGAGCCACCCGTCACGAGGGCCTTTATGGAGGAACTGTTCAGCTCCCTCAGGGAGGACTTCCAGACACTGAAGCGGGAGGTGGCCAGCGAGGTCCGAGAAGTGCGCAGGGAGGTGGAGGGCCTTGGCGAGCGTGTGGAAGCGGTGGAGACGGAGGGCCAACAGCGAGCGGAGGAGATAGTCCACCTCCAGCAGGACGTTCTTCGCCTCCGGGAACAGTGTGTGGAGCTTCAGGCCCACTCTGAGGACCTTGAGAACAGATCTCGGAGGAACAACATCCGAGTGCGTGGTGTGCCGACTGCGGACGAGGGGTCCGATCTGGGGAGCTACCTGCGGGCCCTGTTCCGAGAGATCCTGGGGGAGGCTGCGGACTTTCCCATCAGCATTGACAGGGCGCATAGGGTTGGCCGGCAGCGCCAGTCATCGGCACCTCCACCGGACATTTTGGCCTTCCTGCCCGACTTTCCACTAAAGGAACGCATCATGGCTGAAGCCCGTAGGAAACAGCCCCTGACTTTCCGGGATCGGCCGGTGGCGCTTTACCAGGACCTCTCCGCCATCACTCTGCAGAAACGCAGGTCCTTCAGGATTGCCACTGACTTTTTGCGCGAGCATGAGACGCCGTACTCTTGGGGTCACCCCTTCCGCCTGATTTTTCGGTGGAACGGAGTGTTACACCAGCTACGCTCCTTGCAAGACATTTGTGGTGTCCTGGGGCTCACGGCGGCGGAGGAGGAGGGAGCTAAGCCGTCGTGGAGGTCCTCGGAGAGACGAGACCGGCGGAGGTCAACGAGGCGGCGCTCAGCGACCAGTGTGGGGCGCCCGGACTCCCCTACCATCAGAGCGGACATGGCCGACGCCCTGAGGGCGGCGGCCGGGGACTCGACCGGCTCCTCTAGCGTGGCCTTGACGGCCTAACACACACTCCGGGGGGAGATGTCTTTAGCTTCTTTACATGCTTGGTACGGGGCGGGGGGGTTGGGGGGGAGCGGTTGGAGGTGAGTGGCTGGACGTCCACTTCGCTCTTTTCTACGGACTTGCCCGTTTTGGGGCTTGACTGAGACTATGGGGTGTTTGAGTTTGTGGGTGGCTAGTTGCCAGGGTTGTGTTTGGGGTGGGGGAGGGGGTTGTTTTGGGGTTGGGAAGGTCCCGTCCGATGTTGTCTATGCCCGCTTTGTTTTGGCTTGTCCTGCGCTGCGGCCCCGCGCGCCCCACCCGCTGATTCCCTGCCCATTGCATGGCGCTCCCGACCCCCGCGAGGAATGCCGGGCCTAAAGGTAGTGACCCTTAATGTTCAGGGTCTGAACAACCCGGTGAAGCGCAGAGCGATCCTGTCGTTGCTGGAGGGGACGCAGGCGGACATTTGCCTTTTGCAGGAGACACACTTATTGCCCCGAGATTGCCATAGGATGCGTTCTGCTAAGTTCCCTACCCAGTTCTTTTCCTCGGCAGCGAACAAGACGGCGGGGGTAGCCATTCTCCTAGCGAGCTCCTTTCGGGGGGAGGTGTTGCATAAGTGTGCTGAACAGAAGGGGAGGCTCCTTGCGTATCGCATGCGCCTGGGAGGCATAGCATTTACGGTCGGCTCCGTTTATAGCCCAAACGATCACCAAGAGCGCTTCCTAGATTCCGCGCTGGTGGATGTCACTGCTTCCCCCGACCGCCACATTATCTTGGGGGGTGACCTCAACATTGTCTTTGACTCTGTGATGGACAGATCGGCGCAGCGCTTCCCGCAGACGGGGGAACTGTCCCAGGCTGGGAGGGCCCGGATTGCGGAAATGGATTTGCACGACCTCTGGCGCTCCATGCACCCCACGGATAGGGACTACTCTTACTTCTCGCACGCACACCGAACCTACTCACGGCTGGACTATCTCCTGGTGAGTGGACCGATGCGTTCCGCTGCCACGGCGGCGGACATCGGGGTCCTGACCCTGTCTGACCACTCCCCAGTCACCGGCGTTTTCCAGTGGCCGGCGGCCTCCCCCTCTCGGGGGGTGTGGCGCCTCCGGGATACCCTTCTACACAAAAAGTCGGTGGTGCAACGCATCGGGGAGGTCATACAGGACTATCTCACCCACAATAGCAACACTGACACCTCGCAGGCGACACAGTGGGCGGCATTGAAGGCCGTCCTCCGGGGGGAATTCATCTCTATCTCTGCAGCTGAGAATAAGGAGCGGCAACTGAAGAGGGATGAGCTGACAGCTCAAGTCCGGGAGCTTGAGCAGGTCCACCGCCGCACGGGGGCGCCGAGGGTGTGGAGGCAGTTGAAGGCAGCGAGGAAGCTCCTGTCGGCTCTGGATCTTGACAGGGCGGAGTACGCTGCCCTACGCTTGAAACATGCCTACTACACTGGGGGGGACAGATGTGGCAAGCTCTTAGCACACCGGCTCCGGGTCGCGCAACAGCGCAGCGTTGTGAAAGAATTGGTGGGCGCGGACGGGGGGGTTGTCTCCGGGGACGCGGAGGTAGCGGAGTCTTTCCGCGGCTTCTACGAGGCGCTGTATGCTGAGGAGCCCTCCTCGCCACGGGATGCCGACGGCTATTTGGAGTCGGTGACCCTCCCGGTACTGGATCCGGCTCAGGCTGACCACCTGGAGCGGGACATCCATGTTGAGGAAGTGATTTCAGCTATCGCGCGGCTGAAACATGGCAAGGCCCCGGGCCCGGACGGGTACACGTCGCTATTTTACAAGACTTTTTGCACGGCCGTGGCCCCTGTCCTTACTCGGCTATTTAACTCCTTCTCCGAACCGGGAGCCATCCCTCCGGATCTCCTGAGGGCGACGGTCGCGGTAATCCCGAAACCTGGGAAGGACCGGGCCCTCTGCGGCTCGTACCGACCCATCTCGCTTTTAAATGTCGACCTCAAGTTGTACACGGGGATTCTCGCGTCCAGGCTGAGTCCACACCTCCCCGACCTGGTGGAGGCGGACCAGGCTGGTTTTGTGCCCGACAGACAGACGGTTGACAACACCAAGAGGGTGACGCATGTTCTGGAGAAGGCCTCAAGGATCTCGGGGGAGCGGATGTTGCTGTCCGTTGATGCGGAGAAGGCCTTCGACAGAGTTCACTGGCCGTATCTTGAGCTGGTCCTCAAGAAACTGGGAATCGGCGATAAGTTCCGCACCATGGTATTTAACTGCTATAAGCATCCTTCAGCGTCGGTGCGGGTCAACGGGTGTAGTTCCGGTGGCTTTGCCATCGAGCGCGGCACGCGGCAGGGCTGCCCTCTTTCGCCGCTCTTGTTTGCCCTCTACATGGAGCCGTTTGCTCAGAGGATTCGTAATAATCCGGATGCTGTCGGGGTCCGGATGGGCCAGTACGTCCACACCGTCAGTCTCTACGCGGATGATGTCCTGCTGACTTTGGACGACCCTAGGAGGTCGCTGCCTGCTTGCCTCCGAGAGCTGGACGCCTTTGCGGGGGTGGCCGGCTTCAAAATGAATATGAGCAAGTCGATGGCATTAGACGTGTCCCTGGCTGCGGAAACCAGGAGGGATCTTCAGCGGCTCTTCCCCATGCAGTGGTCCTCGTCCACGGTGCCGTATCTGGGGATTCTGCTGGCGCCTACATTACCGGAGATGGTTACGGCCAATTATGCCTCCCTCAGCAGGAAGATCAAGGACGAGCTTGGCCGCTGGAACAAAGGCCTGCTGTCCTGGCTGGGGCGAATCGCGGCGGTCAAGATGACGGTGTTGCCCCAGATACTATATCTTTTCCGGGCCCTTCCGCTCCAACCCCCGGTGGGCTGGATACGACAAATGCAGGCTGACATCTCCCGCTTTGTCTGGCAGGGCCGCAGGCCACGCATGAAGAGGGTCCTCTCCACGCTTGCTCCGGAAGCGGGGGGGCTCGGCATTCCGGACCTCCGTAAGTATTTTCAGGCGGCACAGCTCCGCTATCTGGTGGAGTGGAGCAGGTGGGAGTCCGACAAACATTGGCTCTTCCAAGACCAGGCAGTGGCGGGCCGCACCTTACAAGAGGTTCCATTCCTGCGCCGCGCGCATCGCCCCCCTAATCTTTACGCTTCCTTTGTTACGCGGGTCCCCCTGCGTGTGTGGGACGCGGTCTGTGAGGCCCGGGGCCTTACCACCTTCCCTTCGCCGCTCACTCCCATTGCGGGCAACCCGGACTTCTCCCCAGGGATGGAGCCGGGGGTTTTCTCCCACTGGGTGCGGGCGGGCTGCAGGGCACTCTTCCAGATCTATGGCCCGGAAGGAGTGGTTCCTTTTCAGCAACTCCGCCAGGAGTTCGGCCTGACGGAGCTGGACAGATTGCGCTACATGCAAGTTCGGCATTGGGCCCTCCAGCCCCAGGTGCGTGCCACCGCCGCCCGTCCCATTACACCGTATGAGAGGTGGTTGGCTACTCGGACCTCCGACGCTAAACTGATCACCGACCTGTACAAATACCTACAACCCCCGCCGTTTCACTACTACAACCCGGGGAGGGAGCGTTGGCACAGGGAATTGGGTAGGACACTCAGCCACAAGGAATGGGACAAAATTGCGTATCGGGCGCGGCACTCTGCATATCACACGGGTCTTACGGAGACCTTTACTAAGGTGTCCACATACTGGTACTACACCCCGGAGAGACTGTATGAAATGCATAAACACACTGACAGGGGGTGCTGGCGGAGCTGCGGGCAGGAAGGTACCCTTACACACATTCTTTGGGATTGCCCAGTGCTGACCGCCTACTGGAAGGAAGTCTTGGACGAGGTGGATAAGCACTTTGGGATAGAGCTGCCGCGACTCCCGGCGTATGTCCTGTTGGGCCTCCCCAATGACCTAATGTACCCACTGAAGTCCCGTAGGGGTAGGCAGATCGCAATCGCGCTGGGGTCTGCGGTTCAGAACATTCTAATCCACTGGCGCACAACCACCGTCCCCTACATCACCGGGTGGTTGCATAGGCTCTGGCATGTGCTGGGGATGGAGAAGCTGTCGCTTACGGTTGCGGGGGAGATAGACCAATTTGAAGAGCTATGGCAACCCTTTCTAGCGCTGCTGTCCACGGAATTCCGGGAGCTTACCTGCCCGAGGTATCTTAGGCTTCTCAGGCTGACGCCGCCGGTGACCCCGGCGGACTAGCTTACATGTGAGACGGGGACCCCCCGGGGAGGGGGGGGGGGGGTGCGGGGCTTCCTGGTTAGGATTACTCTGATGCGGGACCATAGGACGGGGGGGGGGGGGGGGGGGAGTGTTGTTGTTTCGTTACTGGGAGGATGGGGGATGGGAGGGGGGGGATTGTGTTCTGTTAAGGTGTTGATGGGGGGGTTTTTATTGCTTAGATTTGGGGTGTCAGATACGCGTGCGGGGATTCCACAGCTTGTATTTCTAGCTTTCATTTACTGTGTTTTTTCCCCCTGACCCACCGCGCCACCTATTGCCGACCCTCTGGAGTTGCACTCTTTTTCTTTGACTGTATTCCATGTATCCTGCCCTCCTATCCCCCTCCCCCAAGGTTTGTTTTGTCTCAATAAAAACGTTTTAAACATAAAAGTAAAAACAGCTTCCACTCTGTGAAGTAAGGAGGCAGACACACCTGCCAGTGCCTTACATGTCCTAGAACTAAAAATGACATGCAAGTCCCCTTTAAGACTCCATGTGTGCTGAGGGCCTCCGATCATCCTTCCCACATGCCCCTTTCCTCCTAACCCAGCACACCGTACCTGTTGTGCAGGGGCGTAGGAGACACTAAAATTCTGGGGGGGACAGGGACAACCTTGTGCACTTTCCAGTGACCCTATACAAATCACCGCCCGTTAAACAAATACAATCGCATACTTTCGAACTGAAATATTGAGAAAAGCAGGCATGTAGTCACAGTTTGCATGTATGCTTTATTGTTATTTACATTCATATAGTAATGAGACCAAATGTTTAAAAAAAACATATATATGAATCTTGCATCTTAATGCACAAAGCAAACAAAGGCCGCTGACTTAGGGTGGGGGCGCCGTGTTTGCAAGTGCATTAGGGTATGAAAAGTACCTGCTGCTGCATTCCTGGTCTCCAGCAATTTTCAGGCAACAATAAAAATGTGAAGATAACTTTGGTGATTAATGTTCTTTTTTTGAGAGAGATCGAAGGCTTGTCTAGTGAAAGTTGTAATTCAATAGGTCAGTGAGTTACTGCTTTTGTCTGAGATATTCTTTTGGTATTTGAAGTTTATAAGTTAAAATCTTAACATTGAACTGTGAGCTATTAACCGTCATCAAAGAGCTGCATAAAAACTTCAATGTATAGATTAGAACGTTATGATTTTTCCCCAGTCTTTCCCTATCCTAATGTTGGAAAATGGGTTCATTAGGATAGAAATCAATTCTGATTATTGAAGAGAACCCCCCAACCATGGTGTTATGTTTTACATTCTGAGTTTGTGTTTCTCTAGTGTTGCAAAGCCGCCCTGGGCACTCCCCAACTTTTTGCTGACTGGTACTGGTGGTACCTGACTGACTGACCCTGGCCTCTGCCTAAACACCCAGTGCTATTCTGAAAGAGGCACTTAAAAATACAGTGAAAACACCTACATACACTAGGGTGCACTATGGGTTAGGGTACCCCTATGATTGGCATGACCTCTCCTATAAGGCCCTAGTACACAATAGGGTAGGGGGATTAGAACTACTTTTAAGTCCCTAGAATATAATAAGGCATGGCAGTTTAGAGGCCAGCAGCCCTTTCTGCGCTTGCATGTGTGCACTGCTGAAGCCTGAGGTCAGTTTAAAAGTAGCCCTGTGTTATAGGGCTGCTTTTAAAATGCAAATTGTGCCCAAACTCGACTTTTGGGATTGGGGAACTTACAAATTGATCAACTACAATGTTGGGGCAAAATTAAGTGGAAAAATGTTTTCCACTTAACTATGGCTGTATCATATTTGTCACATAATACATCATCTGCTGCATAATCTAACGATTTCCTCCAAAACAATTTTGTAGCTCAAACGGATCCCAAATTACTAAAAGAAATGTGACTTGTGTTGCTGTGAAGTTTAGGGCCCTTTGCAAAGGTTAGTAAAGAAAACAATTCCTAAGAAAACAATTGGTCCCAGACACTCCTAATGACACTCCAATTAATACCTGTAGGAGAGTGTAGTATGCAATCAATTCATACAACCAAAAATGTATCATGTAAAGGCACATTCAACAGGGAAATCTCATAGATAAGAGGCCAACCAAAGTCAATTAAATTGCAAACATCAATTTATTTCCCGCTGAATCATATTCATAAAATGCAAACTTAGGGGCTGACTACGATGGCAGGCGGACTTCAGTACCACCGCCATCGAATCGAGGAATGGGACCGCTGGCCTTCAAGGTGGAGGCCCCACGATAGGCATTACAATGCGACTGCCACTACGGTGTTCGCAGTGCCTATCTTTTACATTGCAGCAGGTGCTGCTGGCTGCATCATCCGCTGCAAAGTAAAAAAAAAAGGAACATGTTAAATATATCGGTGCTTGCCACATGGTGCAGTGATATGTTGTGGGGCATCATAGATGCCCCCCAGGACCCATGTCTGGGGGCCAGGGGTAAAGGGGCCTGCTACGGGCCCCCAATGTCCCTTTCGCCAGCATTTCCATGGCAGGTGAACTGCCATTGATAAGCTGGCGAGTAAGGGACATCGTAATCCCTGCTGCGGTGCATGGTAGGCACCACCAGCATTGTAGGAACCACGAGCCCCTCCACCACACCGGCGGGCTCAAGAAGCCCGTCGGGTGCGTGGTGGTTGGTCTTTCGGACCTCCAGGTAACCACCCGCCATTGTAATATAGCGGGCTGTGATGCAGTCACCAATAGCGGTGGGACCGCCACCGACGGGGTGACGTGGCGGTCCCACTGCCATTATAATCACCCCCTAAGTTTGGTGTGCATGCAAATCCTACATTGCCAACCCCTGGCAAGTTGCACTGCTAGTGCTGGAAAAAGGCCAATGGAGGTACCAATGGGTGAGGTGGACTGGCCTCAAGGGTCTTGTGACCTCAGTGACAGATTCACTGTCGATCTAGGATGTGCTTCTTCATATGCCTGCCCGTAAGACTGGAAGTGAACTGCAGTATGGATTGTGGTGGACAGGTCCACCTGCGGGTGCTAAGACACCTGGGCTTCTAAGGTCTATCGGGCCTTCTAAGGTGTAGCATCGGAATAAGCTCTGTCAGGAGTGTGGTATGGTGAACTGGTCATGAAGGCCTGAACATGGTTCTCCAGTTCCAAATTCAGCAGCTCTGGCCAGAGTGCCACATTCTCTCACTGAACACCATACTGCCCCACTGAGAGAAACTCGCACTGCCTTCAGCACAACTCAATTGTGCTGCGACTAAATTCAAATTATGCACTAGACAACAGTAAAATGCTGCCTGAAAAAAATGAATAACACCCTGGAAAAAGCAAACACTCATAGGGAATGCAAGAATAAGCAAAGCATGTGAACTGTAATCAGAAAAAAACATGGTTACCTTAACGATTTTAAACTCATTATTCAGAAATCAGTAAGTGATTTTGCCTGAAAAGTTCAAGACATGGCTACAGGACCAGGAAGGGACCCCTTTCAATGTCCATTGCTTATATCCTTTCAAAATGTATGCATTTTGGTTTAAAAAAGACCACATCCCCAAACACAGAGCCGCATTTTATAAGCTAAAATAATTAAAAAGTTGAAAACGATCATATTAAACGTTTCCACTCTACCCATCAACCAGGTATTGCAGTCCCTTTAGGAATGGCGCACTTACCCACCCTGGGAAAAGAATGTTGTTCAAAGAAAGAAGATAAAAAGAAAGTAGCGCTTTCACTGGCAAACTCTGTAAAGTGGCGCTAGTGTGTGTGGGTGTAAATAACAGTCTGGCCTGTCTGCTGACCACTCTGTATTGCTTTATTTAGGTATTTAACTATTTTTTCTCTCCATTCCGAGGTTTTTCTTTTCAATAGAAAACGGTCAGAAAATGTGGACATTTACAGCCAAAGTGTTCAGCCTTTTTTGGATCAATTTCACAGGGGAACAAATAAAGAAAAGGAGAGGCAAGAGAGAGTACCTTAAGAGCTGCCTCTTGAAATCAGCACGTAAACAGGAGCGAGACAGAGACAGAAAGAGATGGAGGAATAAAGAGAGTTGGGCAGCCGCCAGAGGCAGATCAGGAGTGGTGGACACGGTCCTTGCCATGAAGGAAAAGAGACAGCGTTTATTTTTTCTCCGTTCTCTGCCCTTCCCAGAACGGCTGAGCCTTCCTGCAGCATAACAAAAGGCAGAGGGCGGGTGGCCTCTGACTCCAGGCAGGTCAAGTGCAGGGCCATTATGTAGCGCTTTCGCGTGCTAATGGCCCTGCGATAACAGAAGGGAGAGGGGAAAATCCTTTGTCCCCTCGTCCCCCCCACCCTTGTCCCCCGTGTCCCCCCCACTCCAAAATCTGGGGGGATATATCCCCCGCGTCCCCCACACTTCCTACGCCCATGCTGTTGTGTCACGCTTGCTGAGCTAGAAGGTTGCGGTTCTAATTTCGAAATGATACTCTAAAATTGTGTTTTATTTTTGGAATGTCTAATGTATGCAATTTCTTGACATAGGCCCGGAGGTCTAATGCAAATATGGACATTGAAACTGAAGTTTCAGTCTTTAAATTGAGGAGACTTGTACGCGAATCCCAGCTTCCTCACGTTTTCAAACTGTGTGATCCTGCATATATTACTTTTCTCTCTTCTCATAGACTGCCAAAAAACGGACTCGAGAGGAGCTTCAGAGTGGGGATGCGCTGTGTAAGAACCCCCACGATTCATACACCGATGTAATTTAAAATCACAACGAAAAATACACTTTGACACCGGATGTAATGCAGCGCCCTTTGAAAGCAGGGGGCGCCTCGTTAACAAACACAGACAGCTGCTCCACCCATCACGAACACATCGACACAAGACTCGACTTCAGGACCGTGGACAGCTCTGGCGGCATTCACTGCGCGCCAGGTAACCTCGCCTCCTGCCCTGCTGCTCGCAGCGCTCACCCAGGGGCAGTAACAGGGCCTTTCATCGAAGCCCCGTGGATTCACCCTCACACCCCCGGCAGACTGAGTAAGGCATATTTCAGAAGACAGCGTCGTTGGCGGAGCTCGCTCAACCATCCAGGGAGCATTCTGTCTAAGTCTAGCATAAATCCTTCAACCAGGGCTGGTGCCGGAGTGAAAACTCTCACAGACCTTTTCATAACAGGCAGGTTTCTGCTGAATTTCTGAAATGCACTGAGGAAAACAAACAAAAAAGTTGTGAGAGGAGTGCTTGAATTAACCTCATCTGTGGTAATTGCACTGGGCCTCAATCCATCTTTTTTGCCCACGATGTCACTTCCGACAGGAAGCAGCCATATGCAAATCGGCTTTGGTCCTGCTCCAATAGGAACTGTCCAGCCCAAATTGCAAGGTAGGAACATCAGGCAGGAACCATGGTTGGATCCTCTGTGAGGTGGGATTGTTAAAAAAAAATTATGGACTGGATTGCAGCCAGTGGCTAAAATTAATTCAAACAATCCACCCATCACATTTTTTATCTTCCTCCGTGTTATAACGAAACTAGAGGGGGCCCCCCATGCAGAGTACACGAAGGCCCCCCCTTCCCTGGCCCACCACCTAGCCCTTTTGCTGAGGGGGCCCCTTGGAGCTCGGGGGGGGGGGGGCACATCATGGGGGCTTATGTTACGCCACTGTTGATGGGGATCTGCCAGCCATGTTCCTACTTGTAGCGCTTGTAAATACACAATGCGAAACAAATGGTCTTAAAGCGTGCTTAAAGAGCACATAAAAAACCACTTGTTTTTGCATTGTTTATTTAGAATGAAATGCTCCGGTAGCCACTCAGGCCCTGGGACTCAAGCTGCATCCCATTGATGAGGCCCAAACAGGATGAAACCAATTTGGGGTTGCTAATGTTCCCATTAGCAGGGGACCTGAAAGCGCAGTTTGGGCTGGACTGTTCCGATTGGAGCAGAATCAGGGCCGCTTTTGCATATGGCAGGTTTCTGTCTGAGGTGGTACGGTGGGCAAGAATACAACGGACTGGATTGTGGCCTGAAGCAATTAGCAGTGGTTGAAATTAATTCAAGCAATTCGCCCATCACTTTTTTTGTATTCCTCTTTCTGAAAAACATAGCACAGTTCGCTACACAAACACAATACACAGTTATGAACTTAAAGTTAAGGTGTGCGAAGATTTCATTATGCAAGCAAAGTTGTGAGTAGATCCCGGTTGTTGTCTACCTGTAGCTTGCAGGCTATCCTGCGTTTCTCACCTCTACGCCCAGAGTTTCTCCTCTCAAGCCTACAATATGTCCATGGAAGTGCTAGTTGTTGCTGAAAACGGTGTTCTATTTTCTCAAGTGTTTACTTGAAAACTGTTTTCCTTGCAACTTTGAAACTGGATCAGCACTGCCAGTTTGCTTTATTTATCTAATCATGACTTAAATGAAAACCCACCTGCAGAATACATAATGAAGTAGGGGCAGTAATCAGTCAACTGGCAATAAAAACCTGGAAGAGTCCAAGAGAGAATGTTTGGACACCCTACTATTTCACGATAAGGCAGGGCTACTTATATACCATAGAGAAGTAAATAAATATGGAATATTGTCCATTATGCAGTCACTATGGATCTATACTAGAAGAACATCTTATCTTATTTTACAGAAAAAAGTTAGAAATTCCTTGGAAAACATCAGGTGAAGGAATGTTATGCCTTGAAAATCGTATTCCACTTATGGTTTGCTAAACAACTGTAACTTCCATCTCAATGCACTGCTTATGACGTTGCACGTGACATCATCAATGACATCCCTTGGTACCAATGCATAACATCATTGATTATCATAAAAAGACTGCTCCTGACTTTAAATGAGGTACCAAATATGATATCAGAAATGACATCATCAGTGGTCCCACCCATCATCTCAAATTGTATTATGTCAATGAAAACAGCAGATCTTCAATCAACACAAGCCCTTACTACAAATACATTTGGAACACTCTAGCCAACATATGCCGTCTCACAGACTGTACAAATACTAAAGGACTCAGTTCCACTGACAGCAAACAGATGTTCAAACAACAAATGCATAGCTTCTGAAGACCACAGCTCCAGTGAATGTCCACAGATCTCCCCAAAGATACCACCAGGAGATGAAATGGATGCACTTCCACCAACAGCCAAAAGATTTACTAATCAAGATCACATGGTCAGAGGAAAAGTCGATCTGGATAATAAAAGCTATCACAAGCCCAAAACGAACTGTTACATGCCCAAAAGAGATACTGTATTCAACAATAACCTGTTTTACGCCGCGCTTTACACCACACTCATGCTGTTTCTTAGCACTCGAAATGGGACTTCATTTCTCAACCTCAGAAAGATTAAAAGCTGAGTTCCTGTTGCTGGGATTCAAATGTACAGGATGACCCCCCGACCCGTACCGCCAGCCTCAGGGTTTTCATGATGTAATACCTGAAGTGCTATTGTATGCCCCAAAATAGATGTCATATTCCAAAGAGATGTCATATTCCAAAGAGATGTCATATTCCAAAGAGATGTCATATTCCCGAAACGCATCATGCCGAGTATCTTCATATAGGAAAACTGTTCAGACACACGTTACCTTTGGTAACGCTCTTTCTGGTGGATACTCTATCCAACCGCAGATTCCTCACCTTTGAATACTTCCCAGACGCCCGACTGAATCTAGGAAACCTTTCTCTAGCAATGCTCCTGTGGGCCGCTAGGAGGAGCCATGTGGCTCTGTGTTGATTTTGCACCGCTCTGGTTGTGACGGGGCCGAACCACGTATAAGCTCCACTCCAGCGCGCTGACGACAGTTCTTTTCTTTCCGAGCCTCTTTCATACCCTCTACTGCATCGTGATGTCACTCAGGGTCTCATTGGTGATATCACATGTGAGGCATCTACAGTGATTTCTAGGTTTGAAGTCATAACCAGAACATCCTTCCAACTTCAGCTTCTTCAGGGAATTTCAGTTTTTTTGTAAAGTACAATGTATGGATAAAAATGCGATCTTAGTAGAGACCCGTAATATCACTTAATGCAAGTTCTTTCAGTTATTTGTAATGATATGCGTTGTCCACGGCCACAGTGCCACTACTATACACGGCTATGGCATAGCGCTCATGCCCACAATACGTCCCCCCAGGCAGCCGTGATGACACTGCTATTATCTGTAACCACGCCCTGTATCTGGTACATGAGCCTGAAGAAAATCTTCTGCCACTCCTGTGGCTTCTGCAGGCAAACTCTGGCTCTTGTGGCTATGCATTAGGGGCACAAGACAAAGGGCATTGCCTAGAACCATAATCTGCACGCGGAGCCCTTGTCCTCAGTACCAAAAAGACAGGTACTTACGCCACTCCATGCAACAATACCACACAGGGTATTGTACTTTGCCCATTGCTAACGACCCATGCCCGCAGCAAAATGCGTGCAGCCAAATGCGCAGCACCCGCAGGGACCTTCTTGTGGTGGAATTACCCTGAAGTATGGATGGTGTTCTTCTTCATTGGATACTGTTACTTCCCACTGCGGGGGCGGAGGGTGGGCTGCAATTCATACACATGACCCCATCCAATGGAGCTGCTGCACACATCTTGTGTGATAATATGAAGGGTTGAAAATGCATGCTGTATGTGTCTCTTCGTGAAGATGAAGGAAGTCCAGCCTGGACTTTAACCTTAGGTCCAGGTCTGTGTGAGGTGCTTGTCTTTCGGCCTGGAACCCCTTCCAGTACAATGAGGACACCTATGTCAACACAGAGCAGGCTAAGCTTGCAAGAAGTGAACGGGCCTGAGATCCCACACCCACAGTTCAAGCGAGTCAGGAGACACTGGGTGATATCTGCCAGGTCTGGCATTGAGGAGCAGCGACCTGTGTACAGGATCCAGCTAACACTAATCGCCATTACTTGGAGAAAGACTTCTCCTTTCTCTTAAAGCCTCCCAGTGCTACCATTTCAAGCTCCAGTACCGCAGGGATCCTCCCCTGGAAGAAAACGTCACAAGAACCAGTAGAATTTGAGACCTCTACTTTAGGAGGTTGGCCAGTGGCCCTAACTGCGAGGTACCAGAGACAGAAGCACCTTTGAAGCACATGAAAATCAAGACTGTGAACGGTGTGATTCACGGTACAGGCCCATTAACCTCCCCTGGTCCCATAAACCCTGGTTCAACATAAAGAGATACGTAAAGGTACTGTAAGGCACCAGAAAATGTCATCTCATCTGGTCGTTGCAGAGATACCAGCCAAGATACCGTAAAAGGGTTGTACGGCACAATCACACTTTCCTTTCCCACGCGTTTCCTAACAACGCAGGCAGTACAACAAATGCATCCGAACCATGCATTCCATTTACAACTCAAGTCGTTACGACTTGCCTTAGGGGGGCGCCAGACTTTGCAATAGTATAATTTACTATTTCAACTTCAGTCTCCGCAAACGTAGGGAAAGCTTGGACTTTCAAGTCCAACGCCGCTTTATGTAACGCATGTCATTGTAAGGACTTGTGTTGTAAATGGAATGCGTGGTTCAGAAGCATTCGTTGTTCTGGCCGTGTTGCAAAAGCAACGCATTGTTTGGCGGTCATGGTATTTGCCGTTTCCCCTTTAAAAGGAGCGCTAAGGAAATCTCGAGTTGCCTTTGCTCCTCTGTCTACAAACAAATGGATTAGGGAGCGTTTGGAGATCAGTTAGAAGGCATTAATCCTCTAGCTTTTCTTCCACCTTTACCCTTCCGTTGAGTACCTCACGTAGACGTCTAAGTACCCGGGATTGAAAACCATGACAGAATGGCATCTGTTCCCCATAGGATGATTTCCACAGCTGTAGAATAAGCATCAACGTTCCTACCTTGAAGACAACCGCATTTGCCTTTTTTGGCAAGATGGCCACATCATTCTGGTGTGGTCTTACAGGAAGGAGAGGGGTGATTTGAAGGAAAGCTCTTACAAGTGCCACACAAGAAGTCAGACTTTGCACACCCCGCTCCATGAAATCTGAATCAAACTCCTTGCAGCGAATCAATGCCAGTGTGTTTGTGCATAATTCAGAAAAGTAGTAGTCTGCGGTAAATGACTGTAATGGAGGAACTGGCAACAACAAAGAACTAACCCAAATACCTCAATCAGACTGAAAAAAGGATTAATGCAAAGTCTGGCAGCAAGAGAGTCCATGAACACATCAGTATGATATAATATTCATCACTGTTAACAGTTCTGTTGAAAAGGTCAGCAATTCCTAAATCCTCAATTGGCACAAACAGGATTATCTGTGAGGGTGTTTTACATTGTAAATGTCAGGAATCAGCAAGAGGCAGTTCTTAAACAGTATCAGACTCTGAAGAAAATCTTAAGCCTGGGTTACAACAGCAAAAAAGAGAAAATTATGTTTGCAAAATCCTGGGTGATCCACATGCATTAAAAGATTATCCAACAGGTTAGTGTGATTATTTTCACACTACAGATCCGTTCATGTTGCCAATGTCTTAATTTTGTGGTTCGTATCGAGTTTTTTGGATGCCGTATACCAAAATAAGCATGATCGGGGCAAAAAATAGCTCGGAGATCAGCCAAAAGTGAGGTTACTCTGGAGCCTTCATGCAAGGAGCTCTGTTGGCCAACTTCTTGCTTTGCTGTTCGGTCTTGGAGGAGTTTTTTATTGTGTTAGTGCTCTAACCTGGAAAACTCAACTTTGCTTGGTCTCTGGGTCAATTAACACATGCTTGTGTGTTACGGATCAAGCCACGGGCTACTGATCCAATGCATCCTCGATCCCGTTGATCCACAATCCCATTGAAAATCCCTGATACAAATTCAACAAAATTCAGGCCGTAGTAAAGACAAAATATATTGACACCCTTTAGCGGTCTAGTAGCACAAACATCACAACCACTGTCATTATATATTAATCTATTCTGCCACCAAGGCTATATTTGTGAAAATTTGTACCACGTATTGTTCCCTAACTTGATATCATAGGGATTACCCCCTGGCTTGCCTGTCAGTGGTGTGGCGGGAGGAATGGACGCTTGAGAGAATAATGTAACTTACCAGGTATCAGTAATTGACCCCACACTCTTGATTCCCATGGTGGACACAATGTTAACACTCATGGTAAAACAAATGACGTCATCGAGGACATCAGAAAGGAGACTAATGGCTCCACCTGTGCTTCTGATGACCTATAATGCTACAAAAGGGATCTAAGCCCGATCACCATTGACAGTGAGAGATCATTACCAAAGCATGCACTGAGCCCTTCGCGTCGAGTTACGCAGGGTCCCACCCATGCCGCGGCCATTGGTGCCATTTCTACACTGCACTATTCTAAGTGATGTAGTTCATGTGCCAAAGTAGTACACACCCTGGCAGTGTGAACTGAGAATCACAAGCGTTTTCGTGACACAGATTCTCTCATTGCGAGGTCACACAAATATGAAAACAAAGTCATTCTTAATAATTCACTTCAATTATTAAACCAGTGCAAAGTGTATACAACATATGACATACACTAATCGAACTTGTCTCATAAAATAAATTTCATTGGTCGTCAATTTTTATAAAATATATTAAAACGAGTATGCTTAAATTTCTCAGTCTAAAGTCTTACAAAAATACAGGACCCACTTCCTGTATTAATGAATTGGGCCACAAAAATAATATTTAATCCAATATTAAACTGGTCCAAGCTCCTTCTAATGCTCTGACTAGAGACGGGCGGGGAAAGAATACCACTATGAAATGTAGAAATCATTATTTGCTGTGTGTTTTCCATGTGAAATAAAGCAACCTTTATTTAAAATTGTACAAACTCGAATTGGTTTGGGCAAGCTTTGAAACTCGGACACATTGCTGTGGAAGCCACCTAAAAACACAAATGGTTTTCCTGATTGGTCAACTTTTTCAAAAGTGTTTGGTCAACTTTTTCAAAAGTGTTTGGTCAACTTTTTCAAAAGTGTTTGTGGATATTTAGAGTATCTATCCACATCAAACCTAAAAATATATATTCGGGTGCAGTTCTATTCTGTGGTGACACTGCATGTGATGAGTATTAATAGTCAATATTTGCATAATTATATATTTGTTTATGTTACAGACCCCAATATTAGTGGATATGAGAAACCAAAAGTGTATGAATTAAAACGGTTTTTGAGATAACTAAAGCTGTACAATTAAAAAGATGAAAACACTAGACTATTAATCAAATAAAAATAAATAAACAAAAAACTAAAACTGCTAATAACCCCCTAGTTAGTTTTTTAACATTCACGGCTCTGATATCATGACTCATACAAAATAATTATAAATACGGAGAAAAGATCCCCCAGCGAGTTGAACTGGGAGTCATAATGTTTATAAATACGCTATCTTATTTTTTTCCCCAGACAAACGTACACATTTTCTGTTGTTGGGAACGTTCCATCTTATTCTTTTTCAGACAAACTGCCATTTTTTTTCTCTTGGCGATAATATTCCAATTTATTCTTTTACAGACAAAATGAGACATTTTCTCTTGTTGTTGACGATAAAACATGCTTTCTTCCTAGGTCCCGGGCCATCCCTCTCAAAGCCTTCAACATGGATTGTCCCTTTAAGGAGAGGGGCTCCCACCAGCCCGTATTGTGGTCTCATGGGGATAGAGGGTGGTGGGAGGAGCGGGGGGGGGGGGGCCGAGGTGCGACGGGAGGGAGTGAGTGAGCGGGGGGGGGGGGGGGGGTTAGGGCGAGGTGCGACGGGAGTGAATGAGAAGGAGCCGACCGCAGAGGAGCGCTGTCCTTAGCAGTACATCCCCCGGGACCCATGACTACCTCAGTCCTGGCCACCGCGCGCCATCTCCGCCTGCTTATGGCGAGTTAAGTAGGCCAACCCCCTCCATCGGCGTGGGCAACGCACACCAAGAGGAACTAATTGCGAGGCGTTCGGTAATGATTTCTTGGCCTAGATTCGTTTTATCGGCCACCGTTCCAGGTAACGGGCAATACATCCCGAAGTTTACTGCATCCGAGAGGGCTTTGGAGATTGCGGTCTGCGGGTTAACCGGCCCACATGGGCTGGAGAGAGAAACTCCTCTGACAGCAACCGCAGGAACGCAGTGCATTGTGGGGCTGATGGACTGCATATGGGTGAGCATTGTATGGCTGAATGGACCCAGAATTCAGAAAACTGTTTATATTGAATCAGTCCTGGTGTTGCGACCACTCTCTGGAACTCTCCCTTCGACATTAACAATGCAATAAAACCGCACTCTTCTCCCAGGAAATTTGGAAATCACATATTTAACTTGGAAAAAGCAAAAACTCCAACCTATTCTGACCACGTGCTTTGCGATAGTTCACAATTCCTGCACTGTGCAGCTGTAACGTTATCATTTCTTATCTTGTATCTGTGTTAGGCCTCATCGATCATGAAAAGCTTCAGGTGGAAGGTGACTGTATAGTTTAGCTCTGCGTGATTTCTGCCGCCATACTGCTGCATGTAAAGAGCTCTGTGCCCTCTGGTACACCAGCGCTCCAGACCATCTTTAAGCAAATACATCGCCTAACCTGAGCCTACGTGTGCTTGAGCAGCCAGGGTACTGGCACGGAGGCACAGCTATCCAGCATGCCCTTGCACATTTATCAAAGGGAATGTGTTGTAGTTTATGTGTTGGTACATTCCCACCCCCCTCCTGTCCTGACCCATTTGGAATGTGCGGTTTGGAACTAACCTGAAGGTTCTACAACTGACTGGAACCTGTGGTGGTGCATAGGCGTGGATAAACTACCTTACAACTTCTGTACCGCGTCAGTCTTGTATAGCATTGGCGACGCGCTTTAGCTTTGCTACGCCACGGCAGCAGAAAATGGTACAGACTAACCAGATCCCGGAACATCTCCGTCCTTTACAACAACCACATGCACGGAGACATGTAGGAAGCAGAACTGAGGACATCGCCTTTCTTCACAACCACAACCACCGCAAACTGAGATATGCATCTGTATATTTAGACTTTAGTAAGATTGGCAACCGCTCCAACGAGGACCGAGAGACAACGTCCCCTGAATCCAACGCACATAGTAAAAGGAATGCTAACCCATGACCGATGGATGTTAAACGTTGCAGCACTCAACCCCACAGTAGGGCATTCCACGCAATACACCACAGCGCTCAGCCTGTCAAAGGGCACTACACGCTTCATATGTTTCTGCACTTATGTCTCATAGAGTTCCATCTGTGCTCTCTACACTCACCCTGCCTTAGTGTACCCAACACAGCATACATCACACATGCACATCCATATCAAGGAGCTGAGCACACACAATACTCTTCAACATACAAAAACATACATGCTCCATTGTCCGTCCTGACACCCGGCATCGCCACTGGCATCTGACCCTGAATTTCTAATGTTGACACTATACAGTCTGAAGGTGGCCGTCCCACTATCCAGGGAGATGCTCCTCGCCATGTCACGTAACGTGCACTCACACAGTGCGCGACAAACAAGCGCCATCTGCCGTTGTACGTGTGCAGCTCTTCTCAATGTCCCCTGACAAGGCTCGTCTCAGAAAATGACCTCTATCACCTTGAAAACAAGATCAGCAAACATTCCTCTGCTGTTGCGTTTGCTACGACCACTGTGTCACACCTCACGTTCCCGTAGTTCTATCTGAAGAGACTGATAGTTCTTTCTAAGGTGAATCACTCATCCACTGAGTATGGCTTCCGCAACAGGAACATAGTCGAACGGTGACAATGAGCCTATAGAGCTGGTCGCGCTGGCCTCCTAAAGTCATGGAGACCTAGTCCAAAGATGAAACAGAGACGCCCATAGCGATTACAGCTACTATCAGCATGAAAGCACCACCAGCCAGCACTTTTAGGAGTGAATCCAGGGTTCATTCATTCCCACACCTTACATCTGCTGGCCTTAAACAACAGCCAAGCCAACTCTTCCTCATCCACAACATCTTTCACTCATTTTCTTTTTCTACAAACCCATGCTCGGATGTCCAGTGAATCGCTGCAGGGCTGCTGCTTTCACAGTGAACCTGCCCCTGCAGGTCCTGCTGACACCGATGGTCTCGTCTCAATGAGGCAGGGAAGTCTTTTCTCCTCAGGCTTCTGAACAGCACCAGGCCTCTCTGCTCAATCTCAAATGTCTGCTTGAAACCAGTGTATTTCGAGAGGAAGGCTGTGGTGCTGTAGACACGGGCGGGACAGGCAGCGGTCAGTCGCCTTCTCTGCGTTGTTTCGTCTGGCTGCAAGTGATGTCCTCTGCATCTCAAAGAGTTACAAGGGCGCCGGGCTCCTGTGTTCACGTAGTTCCTGTACTAAGGTACAGAAGATGATCAGTCCATGTCTAGATGCTCCACCAGGAGCAGGGCAGCTTCCTGCTCAGCCCCCTCCTCTGATCTTCACTCAGACACAGGGTGAAATCCACATAGAACATCTTCCAGGCTGGAGAGCAGCAAAGAAGGAACAGATGCGGACAGTCAGCACCAGTCCCTGCAGTCAAGCCGCGGTTCTACCAATAGTCCCACCTGTTGGGCTTGAACGAGTTCCCGGAAATGACGGAAGCACGGATGAGTCTAAAGGGGAAAGCTTTGCAAGCAGTACAAACTGACAATGGATATAAACCCCTTTGTCTTCTGAGAGCACAATCACTGGCACCAATGCAACTATGAGGCAAATCATATGTAGAGCGCCTTCCCTACCGATGAGGACAGACAGGTGCATGCAGGGAGCTGGGGTACTGTAGCAGGCACCAAGCCAAACAGAGCAGAAATCCACCCATGCAGGTGGAGATACTGAAATAATCTGTACTCATTCGTGAAGGAAGGATGGTACATTTGGTGATGATGTAGATTAATTGTAGGATGACTGCCAGTGCTTGAATGTAACAGAGGGCATGGTTTGTGCGGGACTTTGCAGTAACATTAAGCTGGGGAGAGGGCTAGTCTCTCAGGAGAGAGGGTAGGTGCTCATGGGATCTGCCCGCATGGCATCCTTGTGGGGCAACGGCTGGCATGAGTGACAGTGGACAGACATCTCTCCTTTCAAGAGGGATGCTGAATCTGTAAGAACCTCTACCTAAAAGCAAGGAAATGACCCAAGACAGGAGGGCTGGGGGCTAGGTACTAGGCCACGCCAGGCCCCCAGCAGCAGAGTCCCTTCAGGCTCTCCTGGTCAGCAGCCACTCCTCAGGTGGTGCCCTGAAGCCCAGAAAATGGAGAAGAGGTGTAATCCGTGCTGGCCACTTCAGAAAACAGGATGTGGGTTAGAACACAAAAACCAAGCTCATCTGTTGCACACTTACTGCAGTGCTTGTTTTGTAAATGAATAAGTGCCGGGGCTCTCGTCAGGAGGCCACTGTAGCCTGCACCACACATTGTCCCTGTCAGGGCTGCCAATGATAGTAACAACACAACTTTTAACCACCACATTCCTACAAGTGTGACAATTTCAGGCCTTTAAAGCTATAAAAATGGCTTGGGCGGCAGGTAATAGTAATTTTTAATATACATTCAATTTTTAATTAACTGTTCTGCTCATCTCTAAATTAGCCAGACAGCGCCACCATGTGGCAGACTGTCACAAGCGCAGGAGTTGACAATTAAGTGGCGGTGAACAGCACCGGAAACCACCAGCTCAAATTAAGCACTGACTGACTGCCCCAATGAGTCCTCAGAGAGAGACTTGCAATCACCAACATCCACGCTGCGAACCATCACTCCAGCCTCTTTCAGCGAAGTGCTTGCTCTTTACCCAAAGAAGCTCACCAGATCTGGCTCAAAAAACCCTTTAAGAACTCTTATGTGGGCGCAGTGGGTGGGTACCTGAAGTTGCTCTACTGGCTTACTCTGAGGGGCCCTAATGCCATCCGAGGATCACCACCCGATTGGAGGATTTCTCAGAAAGTGATGATAAACATGGTGTACCAGCAGCAGTATGAAGCATTCAGTGGTGTGAGAGGCTCACTAAGCCTTTGTATTTTAGTATTAACTGTGAGGGGAATAAGACAAGCAGCAGACAGGGGTGGGTGATTTTCTTTATGAGGGGACTGGCAGGTGATGGGGGGGTATAAAGCTAAGAACATGTCTTGAATTGGTTTCAATTCCAGAAAGTGCATGCAGGTTGCTCATTGCTTACATTAACACCCAGTACGAGGAGGGTCATCTGTCCTCATTCGTACAAGCTTGGGAGCGAACTACCACCATTAAAAGGCTGAGTGGAGTCAGCCAGTGATGCAGTTAGTCACCGGACAGGCCACCTCTTACCGCTGTTGCATCTTACATGTGATTTTGGTACCGGATGGAACAGCTTCCGTCCGCCTCAGTGTGACTTTAGTATATCAGGTTGGTATTGAAGACACAATGTGGGCTACTTATGACCATTTTACAATTCTCTTTTCTCCACGAGGTCCTTTCTTCACTTTCAGATGTAGCTATGCTTTTCAAACTTATTTGCGGTCAGGAGAAAAACATTCGCGTCTGACCCACTGATCTCCCAGTTTACCTTTGTGAGCTACACCCTCCAAAGATGGCTTACTCCATTCTTCTTGTTTTGTCAGCTGATATCACATTTTGGAGCATTTCTCTTTTGAGCTGTGCCCCCTCGTTCTGCCACGATGTTACCCAATAGATCTAACTGCAACCTGGTAGTCAAGAGTTCATAATGTATTTCCTTTCTTGTAATGGCTGTTGAGTGTCAGCCTGTGGTCCCCAGAAAGGCTATCAGAATAGATGTGTCCTCTTCTATCAAAGGGCCTACATACCCCACAGTTGAGCACCATCTAGCATCGCGTACACTATCTTCCAGCCGCACAACTTCAGCAGGACCTAACATCCAACCTGATTGATCGGTTATTGAAACTCCAGACTCTCTTGGCCTCCGTCAATCCTTTGAGCAACTGTCACACCTGTGTTTTTGAAACTCCAGCCCATATTTGTAACCACATTGTGAAGTAGCCATAGTGGCATGCTCTTCAAACCCCTCTCCTCTCATCCATACTGCTCCTTTGAAAGTACCTCTAATTCCCGCCCCATATGTAAGACTAAATGCAGAAGAATCTATTGTCAATTATAAGCTTCTCTGGTGCTCTTCAGATTGGGGCACAAGTACTGTGTCATCAAATTATAGGCCCAGTTGATTTTGCTTGGCATATGAGTAGATTTGACTACAACTAGATATACCAACCTCGCTTTAATGATGATGGGCAGAGAAGAAATCACTCATACGGCCCTTTAATCAAGACATGGCATATAAACAATGATTGTGTATGGTGTCGGAGAAAGTGAAATACAGATACTGCGGTTGCCCCACTAAGGCTTGACAAAATATGGGAAGAATATCGACATATCGTATAAAAAGAAGTTTAAATAAGACAGAAAGTAGGTGTAATATACATAGCAAATATATAAATAAAGAGGGAAGAATAGAAAGGGACAGTCATATCCTAGACAAGAAAAGTGTCTTGAAGGGCGCCAAGGATACACTGGACCATGCAACACATGCCAGATAGAACAAAAATGGCCACCGGTTGGGTTTATCATTGATTCCTGACAAATCTGTAGCTATTGACAGTTGTTAAAATTTTATTTAAAAAAGACCTGAGTCCCCTGCATAAATAATTATGGGTACCAGGTTCCACCCTCACACCACCAATCAGAGCTCATCAGTATTGTACAGCTAGGTGGAGAAATGGCCGAGGTTCCCAGTCCCTTTGTAAGCGCCTAACCAGGCTGCTCAGACCAATACAGGCGCTGCTCTCACAGCATGAGAACAGCATCTGGATTGGGTGAGGAGTCTGTGCTGGCCCAGGGTCGTCTGGAAGAAAGGAACACTGAGGCGTCTGGCAGACGGACAGCAGCGGGAGAAGCTGGGAAGTGCGTTTAAAAAAAATTATTTGCACCCGCGCTGCCCTACCATTTTCGTTTGGCAGCAGCCGTTGCTGCAAATGCCTTCATCAGCTGGAGAATATCACTACTAAAAAATAATTCTACCTTCGGTATTTGAAAGGAAGAGTGAATTATAATGGAAAATATAAATCTACGTTTCCACAAGGTGATAAGTCTGACCGCTATGTATAAAGCGCAGTGTACATACATTCATGGCTTCTTAGTGCTGACGTGATGAAAAGCAACAGATAGAAAAAAACATTGAGGATAGCAATCTATTTACCTGTAGGTATAAGTCTTAAAATGGTTTATTCAGGCCAAACACCCCCTACAGTAGATAAACAACTTGTAAAGAATGGTTAGACAGCAAGTCAAGATTTGCTGCATGGACAGAAACGCCCTCTAAGCCGGTATCAACAAATCTCTGCTCCGCAAGCTTCAGACCATACAGAACACCGCAGCCAGACTTGTCCTCTGCATCCCTCGACACAAACACAAACACATCACCCAATACCTGCAAGACCTCCACTGGCTCCCCGTCGAGAAGAGAGTAACTTTCAAGATACTCACCCACGCATACAAATGCCTCCACAACACCGGACTGCAATATCTCAACAAAAGAATCACCTTCCACGTACCCAAGAGAAACCGCCAATCTGCAGCCCTCGCTGAAACCCCGCGCCAGAACGGGTGGAAGAGCGTTCTCCTACATCACGGAAAAGACCTGGAACGAGCTCACGCTCAACATCAGAAGTGCCCCCACTCTGCACATTTTCAGGAAGACCCTCAAGAACTGGCTCTTCGACTATACAGAGCTGCTCCCTCTCTCCCCCACCCCCCCAGCGCCTTGAAACCCCTACGGGGGAGTAGCGCGCTTCACAATTCCCTGATTGATTGATTGTTTTTGTAATTTAGCTATACACATAAAATATAGAGAGTCAAGCAATCAAAATACACTATATAAAATCAAACTCCTAGTTCACAGTTTAACAAAGGATAAGAAAATTAAAACAAACTGATATATTACTTCAACAGTGGTGAGAAGAGGTGAAAACATTATTCAGATATATGTGATTAGATGGAAAGATCACACACAAATACTGAAGATAGCACCGGGAGAGCAACCACATAGGAGGCGCAGGGGTTGAGGTAGCAACTCAAACAAGAACATAAAATCGCCTCCACAACCAAACAATGTTTCGGCATAGAACAGACAGAGAGCCCCCCAAACATCTCCAACAATGCAAACAAATAACTTAAACAAGTATTGGTAATGCATCGGTTTCGCCGATGTAAAAAATAAAGAGCTGTTTTCATCAATTATCGCCTGGGCGAAAGAAAGAGCTCTCTGACAGATAACATGGCAGTGGAGAGGATCTAGCGCAGCGTCCAGAGCTGCTGATTCGAGACCTGAGGATCCCGGTTTGAGTCTCAGTGGCGCAGCACAACATCCTGTGATTCTATGCACATCACTTAATCTCGCTGGGTGATAAATTGTTCTATAAATATGCTACAATAGTAAAAGGCAAAACTTTATGAAAATATAGTTCCACCAAAGCATATGTTAACAGCATTTCGGCGGCAGGAAACTGATAAGAGAAGGAGATGAGGAACAAGCATTGGTACGTGTAGGAAAATATGCTACACCCAATAGAAATGGAGTAAAGTTAAGTGGCACACACAGGAACCAATGAGAAGTGAGAAAAGAGAGCAGGGATGTAAGTCCCTTTTAAGTTTATATCAAAAACAATAGATTTCTCAAGCACAGCACAAGCGCTGTGCAGGCAAAACCTAAAAAGGAATAACTACAGAAACCAGTAGGAACACCATCCAATAGAAAATAATATGATAAAAAAATGTATCTTTTGAATGTAAGGGAATTTTTCTTGTATGCAAGCAAACCAGAGCACCTTCTACTTTCATAATCAACCGATCTGTTACCATGGGCCCTTAATTTACTCTACATTCCACCACCGACATCCAAACACAATAGACCTCTCCAAACTCAACAGGACCAAGAAACATTAAACACATCTGTTCTACATCAGAAAAGGTTCTGTGATGGGTTCTTTTATCCCATCCTCGTCGCTAGTTAACATGAAGTAATCATGATGGGTACAGGTGACAACAGAATAGACATTTTTTTTAATTCTAAGTAACGTAGACCATGCCGGCAAAGAACACCACAAAGTGCTTCTCAGTCATCACATCTCAGATATAAGTGCTCCCACTAAAGTCCGTAAGCTGTGCTGCCCTTTTTATTTCTCGCCTAGGCAGCGCATGCGCTGTCTATTCGAGACAAACTGTATCTACTCTGTGGGCCTACAGCACGCCCATCACTTTTCATTCATTCCTGTGTGTGCCTTTTGAAAACCCTTGCATTTCTATGATGAATCAGTTATATTTGTCCCTCCTTTTGCTGTGTTGCTCCCTCCCATGGAGCGTGGCCCTATTACATGTAGCATTTTCCTTCTGACCATTTATGCTTGTTTCAGCGCACTATTTTGTCTTTTGCCTCGGCTCGTGTTTTAGGATTTTTGTGATTTTTGGCTCTTTCCCAACAAAACGTGCTCAGCCAACTGCATTTTTAGTGTTGCAAACATTCAACTAATGCACACTGTGATCTACAGGCAATTAGGCTCTTGTCTTTATGGACCGCAGTCTGCTGTGCACATTAACTTCATGGTCGGTGCGATCCTGCCTAAGCAGGGAGAAGCTCAGACATGAACCACAGCGCCATGTTGGAAGGAGAGATCGCCATGTATGTTAGTAGTCCTTGGCTCTCTATCACCACACCGGATCCAGGTAACATTTGAAATACTTCCAATACTATTGGCTAGTTTTACCAAGCGTCATTTGTGTTAGCCTGGTGCTACTGAAGAAGAGATGTAGAATCGTTTTATTCCTGTTTTAATATTGACTTAATCTCCATGAAAAAGACGGAATCAACGTCCGCTCTTGTGATAAAAAACTGGGCAGAGGTTTAACATTCCGGAGAGAAACTTCATTGCTAAAAATGCTAAAGATTCTCTGTTTATAATTTTTTTAACTGAAAGAGCATTTGGGTGAATGCCAGATTCTGTTTATGATTCCACTGGTCAGCGCACGTCTTATGGCACTATCCGCCCAACACTTCTACCCAGCACCCCGCTTCATAATTGCCTAAAGAGGCCATAAAACAAGAAATTAAGGCATCGGAGCGGTGTGTAAAGTTTTTGACATTTACATTTGTGTCTGTGTGTTATTGAAGCTAAATATGGTTTTGCTCTCTCTCACTGGTATCCTTCTCCCAACCCCCTCCGTGATGCACTCACCATTTCTGTTGGTTTCTGCATGTAACACAAGCGCATTTATTTTCAGTCGCTCCGTTCCTGTTCATCGTCAAATTTGCTGGGACAGATGTCGCTCCGAGCTCCTTCCTGTTTATCGTCACATTTACTACATTTGACAAAAGCTTTCACGTTTTGAGTCAGAGGCTCTGTTCCTGTTTATCACCACATTCGCTGTAACAAATGTTGCTCCGAGCTCAGTTCTTGTTTATTGTCACATTTGCCAGGTTTTTTACATTATGTGTTTTAATTTTGGTTTTTAATTTCTTTTAAGCATAGAGTTTTATTTTTAAAATGCTGGCATGTAATGCAAAAATCTTTTGCTCATTTTGATCCTCATAACGCTCGCTCCATTAGCAAAGCCAGAGTGCCTGAGAGGATCATTCACGGGAGGAACGAGCTAACACCCAGCACACTGCACATGCGCATACTCGTACTGTCTGTGCGTGGCTCGTTGCTCAGCAGGCGCCGGCATTGCAGCCAGTTCCTGTAATAGACAATAGAACGCTTGACACTTTAAAACTGCCTCAGCCACCAGTACTTCTAAAGCAGAGGGGTTGCATGTGACTCCATTTATTATGCTTAAAAACACAGCGGTGCAGCATTATAAATGTGGTGCTTTACTTATCTCTACCCACTCCCTGTTTTTTCAACCCGGTGTCTTCTCCCCCTCCCACCCACTCTTTCTCTGTTTCTTCACTATCCCTGTTAGCCACCCCCACCCGACTGACAAAGCCAATACTCTCCCATCGTGGAGACCTACTGGCTTTGCCAATGCTTGTTTCCTTGTCCAATGTTCGCTCAATGCTTTGCTCCGATCTCCATCCTCCTCCTGAGGGCACCAGCTGATATTTATAACTCTGACCATGCTGACTCCACAGGAGGGAGATAAAGTGGTTCAGACTTTTATCAATATACTTTTATGCGTCTGGTATTTTTGGAATAAGAGCAAGTGCGGCTTGTTTTGGTGGCATCAGATGACATCATGTCTCTAAAAGGGCCCTGGAAGTAGTGCTTGAAAATAGACTAATGCGTTCCCTTCTGCAAAAGAACAGTTCACCCAGCAAACTACACTTCCACCTCTCTCCATCAGCCTCATCTACTTTCCTTATTAAAAATAGACTTGATTGAGCAGAATTTTGCCCTGGGACACATATGTCTGCTAAGCATTGGCTGCGGAACAGGGTGAAAGGTTTTTGGGTGCTGAGCATGTCACGATAAACCGCCTTTTCTTTCCTCCTCCAACAGATATCTTCCCTCTAACATGACTACCACTGAAGGGTAAGCAATTACATTTACCATTTCAGATGAGCTGGAAGGAGACGTAAACATGCCGCGTTCCAGTTATTATAATATGCACAACTTGTGCTGTTTGCATTGATCTGGCCACGCTGTCTGTGGAATTAGTAATTTATGAAGTGTACGGACACCTAAAACATAGACAGCAGTGAGTAGGAAATGTATCCACAGGACAAGGGGCTAATGGACGTGCAGGATTAAATAATGCGCAACCACATTATGGCTGTAAAAATCGTGGTCAATTTCTAGATGCTGAAATGACACACTGATGTTCAGCTGATTTTAACGAAAGCACATTTTTTAGCATTTAAACCAAAGACAAAATAGGTAACAATGTAAGTAACAATCTTAATATGACAATCCACTGCCTGCTGAAGATACTATACCATATAGTGACAGATTATCAGTCAATAGGATATCCCTTATCTTGCGACACACTTGGAAAGCAAGGTACCAATACCACGGTACAACAAAGAGCTACAGAAATTCAGTTAATAACCAAAAATGCGGAGTGTTCAAAAAGGTGAAATTCTCGGTGTGCTGATGTCAGTTCATTTTCATGAATTTCCATGCCAAGAGTGAGGAGACACAATGAAGAGTGACCACTGGTGTGAATGTCTACGACCCTTTTAAGGCTTCATAGAGTCTCTACCAGATAAGGCGTTACCAAAGGTAAGTAACCTGTTTAACTGATAGAGACTTGTAGCCGGAGATTCTTAACCTTAGAATAGATACCCAAGCAATACTTCCCAGGAAGCAGGTTTGCAAACCGGATTTGGACCAGAAAGTCCTGCAGGATAGAACGGGCAAAATGCCCACCTGATGGACCTGACTGTCCAGACAGTAATGCTTAGTAAACGTGTGCAAGGAACCTAATGTAGTGGCCACAGGTTTGGCTCTGGTAGAATGAGTGCACAAGCCCTCATGTGGTTGCTGCTTGGTCAATGTGTATCAGATCTTTATGCAGAGCTCTATCCACCTGGAGATGGTTCATTTCTGCACAGCCTTCCCTTCCTTGGCCCGATGTACCCTACAAAGAGTTGGTCATAAAACAGAATTTTTTGTGCAGTCAAGGTAGAAGGACAATGCTCTTTTTGGGAACATACGGTGGAATCGCTCTACTTCCTTAGAAGGATGAGGCAGGGCAAAAAATGTAGGCAGGGTGATGGTCTGGCCTACATGAAAAGGAGTGACTACCTTGGGTAGAAAGTCCTAAGAACTAGTTTGCCTGGGTAGGAGGTAGTATACGAAGGATGCACCGGCAGTGCCTGCAACTCAATAACCCTCCTGGCCAATGTAGTGACCACTAGAAAACTGGTCTTGATGGTCAATAACGTAAAAGGTCAGTTGTGCAGTGGCTCAAAAGGTGCGCACAGGAGGAAAGTGAAGACCAGGTTCAAATCCCACTGGGGCATGATGAATGGCCTGGGGAGAAACATATGGTGTAAACTCTTGTAAATCTCGTAACAACAGGTGACAGAAGGTTAGTCAAGCAAGCGCAAAATGTAGAGATGGCTTAAAAATCGAGTTGGACTTGGCCCTCTCTGCAGGGTAACTGCCAAACCTTTCGCCTTTAACCTTCACTTTTTGCTGAATTCATTTTTCCTAGCTTTAGGACTCTTGTGCACTTTACTGCTGATGACCAATGCTAAGTTACTTGTGCACTCTCCTCTAAGCTTGGTAGAATTGGCTTACACCCAATTGGCATGTTTAATTTACTTGCTAGTCCCTAGTAAAGTGAGGTATATGTGCCCAGAGCCTGTAAATTAAATGCTACTAGTGGCCCGGTAGCACTGATTATGCCACCCATTTAAATAGCCCTTTAAACATGTCTCAGGCGTGCCATTGCAGCAGGTGTGTGCAGTTTTAACAGTCATTTTGACCTGGCAAAATAAACCTTTTGCCAGGCCTAAACCTTCCTTTTTTAATACATATAACACACTCCTAGGATATGCCCTGGATAGCTCACAGGGCAGGGTGCACTGCATTTAAACAGTTGGACATGTACTTTTAGTTTTACAAGTCCTGGTAGTGAAAAACTCTTAAGTTAAGTTTTTACTACAGCAAGACCTACCTCTCCCATAAGCTAACAATGGAGTTACCTTATTACACTGAATAAGCTGTTATTTCCAAATGGGAGAAGGTAACCAGTTCATGTTTGGAGTCTTTGGAATTGTAATGAAAATTTCTCTCTCATGGTAAAGTCGGGTTTTAAATTACAGTTTTGAAAAGCCACTTTTAGAACGTTAGCATTTTCCTGAATTAGCCATTTAGTGCCTATGGCCTGTCTGTGGGTCACATGACTGGGTGTAGCTGACAGTTGAGCATTCTGTATTCCTCATAGACAGCCACACACAAGAGAGGGCTTAGGCATGCCTGGATAGGCCATCACTGGCAGGATGGGAGGATGCAGCTGGGCATAGACCTGCTTAAACTTGAATAGGCTATCTCTTGCCTCCACACAGAGGGCTGCATACCCCCTTTAGTTAGTCTGGAACCAGGACAGGGAAGGCAGGATGCCTAGGGACTTCAAAGGAAAACTTCTAGAAGCTACTCCCACCTTTCAGAAGAGAAGGCGCCATGTATAAATACTGGCCCTCATTAACTACCTCTTTAGTTCACTTCTGAACCCGTGTATACTCTGCCAGATAGAAGTGTGCTGCTGAAAGGACTGGCACTCTGCTGGACTGCTGCTTTGCTGTGCTGATCTGCTGCCCTCTTGTCTGGGGGAGAAGGACTGAACCTGTATCTGTTGAACCTAGGACCCCAGAGTGACTCCAAGGGTTAGTTGGCTGGCCTCCTGACTTGAGCCTCAGGGACAGAATGCTCCAACAACTTCGACCCCACCACTTGGACTCTGCCATCTGTGAGGCTGCCCTGTCAAGTGGTGCCATCCCAGTCCTGGACCCTTGGAAATGGGCCTAAGGTGCTCTGCCAGCCTCTGTGGATACAACAGCATCAACATATTACCTGTGGGGCACAGCGCAACCCCGAGCAGAACAACCCTGAGCAGAACAAGCGCATTGCCGCCACTGCGTGGGTTTCCCCCGTCGCAAAGACCCGCATCGCATCGGAGCCCACTGCCTCATCAGAACCGCCGCTGAGCAATGCATCCTTGGTGCAGGCCTTCACATCCATCAACAGCAGCCTCAATGGCGACGCTAGACTCCGCATTACAGCTCCTCTGAACCAATGCATTGCCTCGACCCCACGATGCATCCTTGACGCCGGAGTTGGCATCGGTTTGAGTCTCGGCGTCGGCCAAGGCTCGAGTCTCGGCATTGGCTCAACCTCCTGTGATTGTGGGCAAATCAATAAATCTCCCCGTGCCTATCAAAAATGAATGTGTCTTTGTGTAATGTAACCGGTATGTAAAGCACTCCAATGCCTTCGGGTTGAGTTTGCGCTATATAAAACTACAATAAAAAAATAGCCCTCGTTGGCAAGGTCCTTGTTGATGATGAAGGACCTCGCATCACAGCCTCGCTGCATCTCGAAAAATGACGCATCGCTTTGGCTGTGTGTTGCACCTTCGTCACGGACCCTCACAATGCTCCGCTAACCAGGATTCAAGGTACTTTGTTCAGTGAGCCTAAACTGGGTCCCTGTAACCAGCCCGCGTTCGGTCTGAACTTGTGACTTTGTCCCAGTCTGTCGCAACCAGATACCCACAGTTGGCGCTTTGTGCTTTTTGGCGCTATTTTCAAGAAACTTTTTAAACTTGCATATCTCTTGTTCTACTGATTGTATTTTTGCCGTTTTGGTCTTGTGTCATTTATTTGAAATGAACCACTTTTTCCAATCTGGTGTGGGATGCTTTTTTGTGGTGGATTTTCACTTTATTACTATTTGAAGAGTTTCACAAATACTTAACACATTGCCTCTAAGCTAAGCTTGACTGCTCTGTGCCAAGTTACCAGAGGGTTGATCCCAGGTTAATTTAGGGTTGGCTTGTGTTTCACCCTGACAAGTATTGTAGTTGCTGCCTAAGTAGGGTTTCACATTCTCAACCAGTAACTCAATTTCTTACAGATAGCCCTAACTGTGCCCAGAACAGAACCCTGCTGGGCCAAAGAAAGAACAAATAATAAGACTTTAGAAGGAGGAGCAGAGAGAGGATCAATGCTTCTGGATACACACAATGCCACAAATTTGACCCAGCAGCAGGTGTATACCATATTGGTAGAGGGAAGCCTGGCTGCTAGAATAACATCACAGGTCGGGAGACAGGTCTAAGGTGGTCACCACAGAACCTCCTTGCATGAAGGCAGATTTTGCACAGTTTCGGGTGCAGAACTGCTGACATTGCACGTTCTCGGCAGTGGCTAACACATTTAACCGAGGCTCTCCCCACTCTAGAAAGAGGCCTTGTGCCACCTCTGGATGGAGCCGCCATTCGTGATCCACTAGGCAGTGATGGCTGAGTTCGTCTACCCTGGCATTCAGAGAGCTTTACGAGTGTTGAACCACCAGGGAAATGCCCTGGTGTTACAGCCATGTCCAGAAATGCAGAGCCTCTTGACAATGGGTCCACGACCCTACCCCGCCCTGCTTGTTGCAGTAGATATGGTGGTGGTGTTATCCATGAACACCAGCATTAGCCTTCCCTTGATGGAGGGTAGAAATGCCTTCAATGCCAAGTAAATCGCCTGAAGCTCTAGCAAGTTTATGTGGAGGTCAGACTCTGCCAGAGACCAGAGTCCTCTGATCTCCACCTCCCCTAGATTTCCATCCAAGGAGTCCCATATGTATCACTACAGTTAATTCTGGCTGAACAAGGAAGAGGAGCCTGCCACAGACTCAATTGCGGTTTCTCAGCCACCACTGCAAATCTGTTGCCATTCCCTCCGAGATCAGGACACTGTCAGAGAAACTGCCTTGATGCTGCATCCATTGGAACTTCCAAGTCCCATTACAGAGCCTGCCTATGCCAGTGGGCATGCATTAGTAGCAAGATGCAGGAGGCCTTGTGGCCCAGCAGCGTCATAGTTTGTCTCACCGAAACCCAGGATAGAGCCTGAAACATCGGTATCAAAGCCTGAATATCCTGGCCACGCCATTCGAGAGGATAAGCCTGAAACTGCACTGTGTCTGGAACAGCTCCAATAAAAAGGAGCATCTGAAAGGGAGTCAGGTGTGACTTCGGCATGTTGATAGTCAACCCCAGCGAGTGCAGGAGGTTTGCAATTGTCTGGAGGTGGGAGACGATCGCCCAGGTGAGCGCACCTTCAACAGCCAATTGTCGAGACTGAGGAAGACTGGAACCCCAGACCTCTGTAGGTGTGCTGCAACCGCTGTCATCACCTTGGGAAACACCTTTGAGGCGCTGGTGAGGCCAAAGTGGAGCACAGTGAATTGAAAGTGCTCCTGATCCACCGTAAACCACAGGTAATGTCTGTGGGTGGGCAGGACGAAGATGCAAAAATATGCCTCCTGCAAGTCAATGCCATGATCCAGTCTCCTGGATTCAGGGCAGACAGAACTTGAGCAAGCATGAGCATTTTGAATTTTTCATGTTTGAGGAAGAGATAGAGAAGGAGCAGGTCGAGTATAGGACCAAGTTCTCTGTCCTTCTCGGGCACCAGAAAGTAGCGGGAATAGCAACAACAAACTACTTCTGATGCCGGGACTTTCTCTATAACTCCCTTAGCCAAGAGAGCCAAAACTTTCTGTTACAGTACGGAAAGATGATCCTCCATCAACCGGTCATAAGTGGGTGACATGGGTGGAGGGGTAGCTACAAAGGGGATGGAGTAGCCCCTTTGTACATTTTTTAGCACTCAGCGGTCTAATGATATATTGACCTCAAGTGGAGCAGGTGATGGCATATACTGCCCCCCGCTGGATGCTCATGGTGAGAGATGGGCAACCTAAAGGAGCTTGGGGCAGCGACTGCCGGGTGAGTGGTGGACTGCCCCAAACTCTGGCTACCTGTCCCACATAGTCTGAGGGAACTGCATCCTTGGCCACAAAAGGGTATGGAAGCTTGCTAGTCCTGGTGGTTGGGAGGGTACACAGTTGGAAACCCCTTCCATGGCCATGAAAGGGGCCAAAGGTAGACTGGGGGTGACAAGGGGCCATAGAGAGACCCAAGGGTCTGACCGTAGCCCTGGAGTCCTTAAAGCGCTCTAGCTTTTAGTCCACCTTTTCTCGAAAGAGACTGGAGCCATCAAAATACATGTCCATAAGCGATGCTTGGACATCCCCAGAAAAACCAGGAGTCCTCAGCCAGGAGTGGCGATGAAGGGCCACTGACAAAGAAATTGCTCTGCCCAGTGAGTCGGTCATATCCAGAGCACAATGGATGACGAACTTTGCCATGTCTCTCCTGTCAGCATTAGCCTGAGAGAGTATGGCTCTGGCCTCCTCCGAGACCATAGGCAGCACTTGCGCAACTGAGTCCCTTTCCATATGGGACTAATTGCCCAAAAAGCATGCAGTTATCACGGACCGTAGTGCTGGGCTGGCAGAAGAGAACATTCTCTTTCCAAAGGTATCCAGCTTCTTGGATTGCCTATCCAGTAGAGCGGAAGGTAAAGCACCATGGTTGATTCTGGAAATGGAGGCCTGGACCACCAAGCTCTCCGGAGTGAGGCGCTGGGTGAGGAAACTGGGGTCCACTGGTGTGGCAGAGTCCTGTGCAAAGGAGCACCTGTGCAGGGTTTGGACCAGGCCCTGAGAAAGACATCAGTGAGGGCTTCATTAAAGGGTGAGCAAGGGTTTGGAGGGGGTAGTTCCCCGCTAAAGCACAACTGTCAAGGCAGATCTTCATACCAGATGTCCACGATGTCATCCAGTGGGTGACGATACTCATCAGAGCTGATATTTCCCAACCATTCGTCCCCTGTAACAGGCTTGTCAAAGACACAAGGCACTGTATTCAACCCAGAAGGCATGGTTCCGGACGGCGCCGGGACCGACTTCATGTGACACCTCTGCTGCTCCATGTTGGAGTCGAGGTTGATGGGGATGACGTCGACTATGGGCGTCGCTGGTGCCGTTGAAGTTGTTGGTCTTGCTGGCAGTGCCTCTCCAGTTACAGTACCGTTTCCAAGGGACCCAACTGGAACTGAGAGCATACCTGCAAGCAGGAATCCAAGTGGGACCCTACTGAAACCATTGGGACCAAAGGGTCTCCAGAGGGGTCTTGTCGCCCAAACATTAGGTGCATGGCTTCACAAAATTCAGTTGGGAGGGTGTCCCTTCATCTCTGGGAAAGTCCTGGAAGCGTGGAGCTGACCCAGGTTGGGGCTCTGGAGAGACATGGGGTCTAGAGTGCTGATGCTCCCTTGTCGCGTGCGAGGATTTGGAATAACAGAGAGAAGTTGAAGGTCTCTTAGACTTCTTAGATTTGTTCTTCTTATGTGACCTACCAGAGGATGACTTCAACCGGGACAACTAACATCATGTGCGGCTCTGCGAATGGTCCCCGGACCTTCCACACGACCAGGATCTTGATCGTCGCAGAGTTGTTTGATGTCGGGCAGCAACGAGCTTGAGGGAGCGCTACCTCAGTGCCCTCAGGTGCATGGCGTGGCACTCCCAGCAGGCATTTGAGTCATGGTCTTTCTTGAGGCACCATAGACACAAGGAGAAAAGATTTCACAAACAAATTGTTGACAAAAAGTCAAAAAGCCAGTCAAAATGCGACAGAGGGGTAGCTCTTTACAGATCTGCACTATCTGGCTTGCAAAGGAAAGAAGTGATGCCAGCACGCCGAGGTGGCGCCTATATATGTACCGCTTCTGGTGCGGACAACCCTGACGCAGAGCAGAACAATGCCACCTACTGGCGCACAGGGGTACTGCTTTAAAATGTCTGGATCCTGTCTGACACCTATAGATAATTCTAAGATAAGGAATCTGCAGTTAGAAGTCTCCATCAAATAAAAAACACAATACCAAAAACCAAAAAAATTGAACCGAAATGTAAAAATGCAATCTGTAAGGGGTGAAGTCGTTTTTCTATTAATTCCAAAGTGACTGAAGCAGCAAGAAGCAGAAAGGTATCAGCAAGGTGTTTAAGAACGGGAGTTAGAGTTCATGAAGGGGCCAGAAGTAAATGAATAGCGGTACAATTGAGGAAGAGGTTTTCAAACTATCAGCGCTGGGGGCAATGGACCTTCAGTAACAGTTTCTGTCAATCATGTCCTGGCTGGGAGTCTGAATCAGCACAGGTGGGATCCAAATAAGCATCGAAGTCCCTCCCCTACGTCTGATAAAGGATCAGAATGTGGATATTTTTATATTTTAGGCCAGTCTTCCTATAGCATGTTGCCAATCATGTATGTGAATGCATTTTTAAAAGGGATAGCTGAACACAACTGCAATGTTTCAATTGTTAGTTTGTAGATTTATAGCAGAATTATTTGAAAAAAAAAAAACCCACATGGTTATCGTTCTGGTGGTCCCTCTGATGACGTTTTTAACATGTAGGGGGCGCAGCATGAAAAAGTTCGAAGACTGCTGACCTCGGGGAAAAAAGAGGGTTAGGGATATGGAGCAGTCGCATTCATGTAAAAGAGGCATGGTGGAGAGCAGGGAGAGGTACAGTCCTGAAGAGATGTAGGTTTCAGAGTTCCATGCACTGGCTTCAAATGTATTTGCTTTTTTGAAAAACCTCTAAAGAAACTAAAGTAACACATTTAAAACATATTTATCATGCATGAAATATTTATGTAAGTATACCTTATGAATTACAACATTCAAAGTTAATTACGTTGGATCACAGTAAATATAAAGTTAAAGCGAGCTACAGCACTTGGGAAAAATAATGTTTCTATTTGATATGCCAAAAGAACAGGTCCACATTTATCTCTTGCTATTTTTGTAACATATTTCACATGTTTCAAGATTCTTTGTAATATTTTAAATTGTCCTTAGGCTCATGCTGGCGTAATCTTTTGCACTTCACAGTAAAGAGCGCAGTACATATACACATAGAAGTTAAATATCGTACTTTCTCAGATTATTCTGTACTAAATATGCTTTTTGTGCAGATTGCAAGTAGTTTATATACTAGCACCTCCGCAATTGGGCTTAGATCAGCAAATTGAAATACTGCTTAATGGGAACAAACTCTAAGCAAATCCTTAAGACCACGTCCGCGTCCCATTTGTGGTTATCAGAACAATTTTAAAACACAGTTTAAAGCATCTTTTACTGCATGGTAATACTTCAAATGTATAACTTATGAAAACACCTTTAAAGCATATGAGAAACTCTCGGAAAGACAACGTTTTGGGCCGTCTTTAGTTACAGAACTGCAGTGGTTTAGAAAGCATTTTTTGGGATGCATCTCTCTCCCTTTTATTAGGTTGAGGTTGTTTTAGGTATACACTATGCAGCATGCCCTATATATCATGACGCATATATTGCTTTAGTTTTGTGTATACTGTGGGTTCAGTGAAGTATTAGAAAATAGATTGGATTATTGTGTATAAGTATGTGTACTGTTTTGTTAAAGCTTTGTTTCTTGCAATCTGAGACTACAGTTAGTCCTTTGATGGTGGTCTTAAGGTACTTAGTGTATTTAGACAGCAGAAATGAGCACGTTTCTTACCTTACACAGTGCTCTTTCTGGTGGATAGTCTAATCACATATTGCTCACCTTAAGAATATTCTCCAGTCGCCAAATTAAAACTGGAACATTTCACAGCAGTGCACACCGAAGCTTCGTTAGGTGGCGCCGTGCAGCTTCGCGTTGGCCTCGTTCTACATGGAAGTGACAGGCGCGCAGCGACATGTATACGCCACCCCTACACATCACCTTCAAACGTGAATCTGGCGCTCTGCTCCCTTTTTCGTCTGTTGACAAATTCTTTCAAATCCTCTTCCAGTCTGCAAGGCAACTATGTCCTCACCGAAGACTATAGGATTCAGATTGTTCGGTGACTGTCGGTAACAGATGTCAGGGATGGACCAGCACAAGGTGTTCCTTTGGTGTTTGGGCTCAGGGCACAACTCCAAGTCATGCAAAGAATGTGCACTCATGCACCCAAAGGCTATCTGGGACCATGAAGCAAAGCTGTATATCGCCAAACACAAAAAGAAGTCACAGACCTTGAGTAAGTCCCACTCCTTCTCCAAGTCGAGGGTGCAGACACTTTCCCACTCTCAAGGCCTTTCCCATCACGGGTTTTTGTCGCGGACGAGTAATATGGTATGCCACAGTTCAAGTCGAAGAAGAAGCATAAGAAGAAGCTAGACTCTACCTCATCCTGCCTCTCTCTGTCCAAAGAGAAGAAAGGAGGGCGTCAAGGTGGCAATTGATCTCTGATCGAAAAGACGATTCCACAACTGGTCCCGATGCACCCAGAATACTAAGGGCCAAAGCAAGTCCTCAGTTGGTTGGCCTTGTATATGAGGAAAAACTATATGTCAAGGATAGTGCACAAAAACAGCAATGTCATATCTTCCCAGAGTGAAAGTACAGTGTGCTAAAGGCCAAGAGGGCAAAAAATACTAAGGACGCTGATGACCTGAGACCATAATTATGAAACAAATATATCAAATTTATTATAACAGTTCTCAAGTTACAAAAAGCATAATTAATATACATTTAATACATATTCTACAATGAACAAAATACAATTTATGAGACCTCAGGCAGTGGGTTTCTCCTTTTTAATTGCATGTAACTTCCTCTGTTCCCCTGCCTAGGGATTTGTTCAGGGGCCCCCTTCTGTGTGTTTTTTCTGGCCTTGTATATGAGGCATACAATTTAAAATTGGATTAAGATAACAAGTGAACGCCTTTTAGAACTTCGGAGATATGATCAAATGTTCAATAGGGTTGGGGAAGGAAAGGAAGCTTTAATTTGGTCAAGGAAGGATTGGGGAGGCTGACCAGGATCAATCAATCAATCAGGGATCTTATAGAGCGCGACTAATCACCCATAAGGGTCTCAAGGCGGTGGGGCGGGGGGATGCTCTGCAGTTCAGTCAAAGAGCCAGGTCCTGAGGTCCTTTCTGTATTAAGGCAGAGACAGTGATTGCCTGAGGTGCAGAGGTACGAAGTTCCAGGGCTCTGTGGTAGGAGAAGGATCTTCCTCCAGCTCCAGGATGATGATTCCAAAGTGTGCTGATGTTTTAAACTTTTTTATGAAGAAAAGGTTCTTGATTTTCTTAGAGTTTCTTTGTAGTAGGAGTAACAGATTCTGAACTTTTTCACAAAGACAACACATCATCAGTGGTAAAGAAGAGGCAAAAAGATATGTTCAAGGGGTTTTCTTGAATGGTTGCACATTTCAGTATTCTCAAAAAACCGAATGGAAAGCTACGGAGTAGGAAACGGAATGGAGAAAGTTTTTCCACCAAATTTTCCCTTGAGAATGAGATATCAAAGTACTACAAAAAAAGTAGAGCAAGAAAAATCTAATGTTCTGGCAGGAACATACATGGCCAGGTTCTTCTAGAGATATAAAGGGATTTTACATGGCAATTAGTTATTATGCACTACACAAAGAACTTTAAAAACAATTCTTGATTTAACAAGAAGCGACAGTAGTATCTTCACAACTAGGAAGCCAAACAACCATGGAGCCCCTTTGACTAAGTGAGTTGCATGATTTTGTACTGACAGAAAGTATCAAGTAGTTAATCATGCCTACATACGGTACTACAAGAGCCAAGGGGACTTCATCCCCCAAATAGTAGTGCGTCAGGAGGCGTGTTTGCACAGTGAAGGAGAAAGAGGGCGTGGCCACCAAAAACCTCTCAGCAAACCCACTGTGTGAGGCATGCTGGAGGTAACTGGCGGAGTACTTGTCCCCTAAGAGCCAAGGGGACTTCATTCCCTAACCAGTTGTGCGCCAGGAATCACATTTGCAGAGTGGTGGAGAAAGGGGGTGTGGCCACTAAAAATCTCTCAGCAAACCCACTGTGTGGGACTTGCTGGAGGCAACCGGAGGGGTAGTTGGCCCCCAAGGACCCTCAATAGCCAAGGGGACTTCATTCACCTACTAGGCGCATTTGCAGAGTGGTGGAGAAAGGGGGAGTGGCCTCCTACGATGTCTCAGTAATCCCACTGTGTGGTAGTTACTGGAGGTAACAGGGGGGGTAGTTGGAGGCCAACTACCCCTCCTGTTACCTTCAGTAAGTCCCACACAGCGGGATTGGTAAGAGGTGTTCGGAGGACACGCCCCCTTTCTCTACTACTCTACAAACGTGGCTTGTGGTGCACTACTTATTGGGGGATAAAGCCGACTTTTCTCATGATGGAACTTATAAGCCAAGAAGCCCTTCTGGTACCTCCTGTAAGTCGTACACAGCGGGATTCCTAAGAGCTGGTTCGAGGTCCAGCCCCCTTTCTTTACCACTCTGTAAACACGATTACTAGTTAAATAAACCATAGAAATTCACTGAAAAAAACAAAGGTTACAGGTAAGCTATAGTTAGGAATTAGCATTTTAAAAACCTTAGAAATTCAATGAAAAAATCTAAGGTTACAGAGACGTTATAGTTAGGAAATAGAATTAAAAAACTTAGAAATTCACTAAAAAAACAAAGGTTGCAGGGACGTTAAAGTTAGGAAATAGAATTAAAAACACCTGAGAAATTCAATGAAAAAACCGAAGGGTACAGGAACGTTATAGTTAGGGTGATATTTCACTCATACAAAACCAGAGAACTTCAGCAGTTATAGTTAGATGGGCTAACTATAACTCGCGCTTATGCAATACACTGCTTATGACCTCACATATTACATCACTCATGACATGGTCGATAACATCTCAAATGACATCACTCATGACATCATCCTGTGACTGTGTTTCTAAAAAGTCTGAGTGTTAAATAGATATACACCATGATGTATTGATGAATCAGTGGGTGTATGAGTGCCTGTTTGGATGATTTAGTGGGTGCGTGACTGACTGTATAAGTGAGTGATTAAACGTGTCTCGTGAATGTATGGGTGAGTGACTAATTTGTGTGAATGTCTGTATCAGTCTGTCAGTTGGTGTGTAAGTGACTTCATGGGTTGGTGAGTAGGTACATGAGTGGCTGCATAGGTTATTGCTTGGTTTTCTGAGTATCTGTATGGGTGCATGAGTATCTGTATGGGTGGGGAGGGGGTTTGTGACTGCATGGATGAGTGAGTGGGTTTGTGAATCACTGGTGTATGGGTTCGTGAGTGTGTCTGAGAGGGGCTGTATGGGTGAGTGAGTGTCCATATGGCTGTGTCGGTGAGTGAATGGATGTCAGTGGTTCATGGGTGAGTAACTGCATATGTGAAAGGCAGTATAGGTGAGTGTTGGAGTATATAAGTGACTGTATGTGTGAGTGAGTGATTGTGAGAGTGGCTGTATGGGTTAGTGTGGACTTGTGTCAGTGACTGTATAGGTAAGTATGTGTTAGTAAGTGTATGAATAAGTGAGGTGGTGTGTGTATAACTGTATAGGTAAGTGACTGTGTGATTGACTATGGGTGAGTTAGTAGGTGTGTGAGTAGCTGTATGAGTGTCTGATGTGTGTGAGTGGCTGTCTGATGTGTGTGAGTGGCTGTATGGGTGTATGAGTGGGTATGTCAGTGGCTGTATTAGTGAGTGAGTGTATGAATGGCCGTATGGGTGAGTAGATGTGTGTGTAGACCTATGAATCTGTGAGTGGGTATGTAAGTACTGGTATAGGTGTGTCAATGGTTTTGAGAATGGTAGTGTGAACGTTGGAGTGGGTGTATAAAAGGTTACATAGTGGTGTGAGTGGTGTGTCAGATTCTGTACATGATGTCATCAGTGATGTCACTGGCCATGTCATGAGTGATGTAATATGTGAGGTCATCATAAGCAGTGCATTGCGGAGGCGCAAGTTATAGTTAGCTCAGCTAACTATAACTGCTGAATTTCTCTGGTTTTGTACGAGTGAAATATCACCCTAACATTAACGTCTCTATGACCTTTATTTTTTTCAGGGAATATATATATAGATCCTCAAACCCTAAGCTCAATTCCCCTAAACCATAAAAATACCCCTGCCACCCAAATTCCCTCACCCACCCATAACCCTTAAAATAGCCTTGCTACCCAAATACTCTTACTCATCCAAATCCTAAAAATTCCGTTGCCAAATATCTTTACCCACCCTAAACCCTATAAATACCCTTTCCAGCCAAATACCCTTTCCACCCAAATACCCCTACCCACCCTAAACCCTAAACATACCCTTTCCCTCAAAAAACCCTACCCACCCTAAACCCTAAAAATACCCATCCCATCCAAAAACCCATACCCACCCTAAAATACCCTTTACACCCAAAAATCTATACCCACCATAAACCCTAAAAATACCCTTGCCACCCAAAAACCCTACCCACCCTAAACCCTATAAATACCCTTCATATCCAAAAAACCCTACCCACCCTAAACCCTAAAAATACCCTTGCGACCCAAATACCCCTACCCACCCTAAAACACCCTTGCAACCCAAATACCCCTACCCACCCTAAAACACCCTTACCACTCAAACTCCATCCCACCCTAAACCATAAAAATACCCCTGCCACCCAAGAACCTTTACCTACCCTAAACTCTAAAAATACCCCTATGATCCAAAAACCCCTACATACCCTGAACTGTGGTAAAAATGTTCGTGGTAAAGACTATTGCGTTGTAATGGACGTGTTGTAAAGGTTATGTGTGGTAAACACCGCGTTGTAAATGTGGTTTCCCATCTTTACCATCAGGTGAGCCATAATACGCAGTGAGATGGAGAGAACATAAAAGAATGAGTATATGGGTATGGGTCCAAAAGTAGGTGACCATAAGGCTTTTGTTCCACCCATGTCGTTCTCCTTTAGAGACATTTTATTTGCCAGCAGCTGTTTTACCAGCTCTATGAAGTACTTCAATTGCTCAGTGATGGATTGAGATGTTATTAACACAGACCCTGACCCAAATACAGGAGGAAGTGGCATTGTAAAGTGTAACCATATGGCACATATAATACAAAAGCATTTTACAGTTTGAAATCTCTGACAAATAAATTAGGAAGGAGGTTTACATTATAAACTTTCTGCCAAATAAAACAGGAAGTGAGTTTAGACTGGGAACTGTGGCAAAGACAACATGAAGTGTGTCAGACCCCATTTGAGGCGTCAAAGGGCAGAAACTGGCTACTGGGCCACAACCATGTTGGTCGAGGTCGTTTGCCACTTCTGTTCTAGGGTCTGCATAGACACCCCTTCTGCACAGGCTCTCAGGATAGTGAGAGCCGGCAGTCAAAGGTTTCTCTGGGAAGTAGTGTGGGGACCGAATTCAATAATCAATGAACAGAAATAATATGATGCTGTCCAGCCCAGTGTTCTTTTGTAATAACACAAGAAAATGTAATACTATACAAAGTAATAGAGCTCAGTAACAAGGTTCTTCAACCTGTTAAGAGCTAGAACCAAAGCGTATAGTGCCTGCACCCACCCAGGCTCTGATCAGGGTTGGTAATCCCTGCCCTATTATAGTTGTAGCCCCACCTGTCTGCAGGACATTGCCTTAAGGGCAATCTCATGGAAGAATCAGTCAAGCGCGAAAACACCATTGTTTCTGTACGACGGACTGGCCCAATGAGGTGGACCCTTAGGTATGCTCAGTCTCCTATCATGCTAAGACTTTGGACAGAACACTGGAGCAATAGAACTTCTCAGTTCTAGGACAAGACACAGTTGCTAAGTCATTTAGACACAGCATAGAGTTACATAACAGATGAAGTGCTGCTCAGAGTTGTGGCAATTATCCTACTCTTTTCGTGATTACACAGAGTTCTCCTGCAGCAGGAGCAGGGTGGCAGAGGTGCCCCCTCATTGGTCATGTTGGAATTGCAGCAAGGCAGGCCGGTGTCAGAGTCCATCCCTCCTTGGCAGTTACTGTCTCTGGAAAGAACCACAGTTACACCCAGGGTCTGGCCCGGGGAGGGAACTAGAGGCATTAGGGCACTAGAGAACGGTCAGCCTCCAACCAAAGCTATGAACCACAGAAAGGACCGTTCCTAGTTGTGTCTAAGAGATGCCCAATTTAGTGGGGGCAAATCACAAAAATTGACGGACTGGCATCACACACCACCAGGTGTCATGCTTCATCATCTGCCAGTCCTCGCCCTCTAAAAACCGCGTTTGATAGAGGGCGGGCATACACCTGGAGACAGGGATGCACTTCTAAACTAAGTGGGGGCCCAAACAAAAAAAGGAGTGAGTGAATTTAAAAAACCATCATAGTATACCTGAACAATTTTTATTCTATGGAGTTACTATGTGGGATTAAAATATATAAGTGCGGTGAGTGGGGACCTTATCATCCCGTCGGAGCGGCGACTTTTCAAAAGCGGATCCACTGTCTAAGACTCGAAAACCGGTTTGGTGTTATTCTATTTCAGATGTCATTTTCTGTCTGTTGTGCAAAGACAGCCTTTGATGGCTATTACAACAGGAAGTAATGATGCAGGAGTATCTGAAACAAAGGCACAAGAAAGTCCGTCATCTGCACCTGGCTGTCATTAGCCTTCCTGACCTACCCCATCTCCCTCACCATATACCAAGTGGCAAATAACAGGAAATCTAATTAGGGCAGCCCTATCTCTACCCTTCCTCACTTCATCGTCCAAGTCATCTCCTTCCAGTTACAGGAATTCAGGCAATACACTGTTTGGGACAGCTGCATTCACCCTCCAGTTTGTCATGTTAAATGAGGGCCCCTCCAAAATGGATACTACTGGTCACAGTAACCCATGTTGCACTACACTTGGAGTGTTGCTATAACACGTGTCATACATTCACTATGCACACACGCATTCAACACACCTGGAACGATGTTAGTGCAAAGGTTGAGCTGTCACTTTTCAGTGGAACTTTACAAAAGTCACGTAATAGCCTGTACTCCTCTGAATAAAAGAAAAAAGGATTTTTTCAGAACTATTAATCTTCAAAAGTCGTCACTTCCACCAAACCTGTATGTCAATAACAAAAGACACAGAAAGTCATCCTATGTTGCTACAGAAGGCATGCTTGGTGAGCCCTCGTAGGCTGCAAAACAGGTTCCGGACCTTGACTTTACCATGGACAAGCCTAGGCCTCAGTACACGCACTGGATTAGTGCGCTGGCTGGGCCAACGCACTAATCTGAGGATGCCAGTTTCACATGCATTCAGGCACCCATGGTAGGGGCACACACCCATATACCATGTAGGGGACATTCCTGTCCCAACAAAGGAGTCTTACACTCGAACTCTGTGAAAAAAAGTATCTATTTTATGTGGTCACTCCCATTTTGTTGGTGCTGTTTTTTTTTTTAACTCTGCACACTGTGGCAATGCTGTCTAGTCCCCAGTGTATGTGCCATCCCCCCTAACACATGGTAAAATTGGCTAACTCTTAATTGGCATGATTAACTTCCCAGTAAAGCCATACTATATGGTGCAGGAAATATATCAAAGGCCAGAAAAGTTAAATGAAACCTATGGAGTGAAGCATGTTCTGCCATCTACTAGGCTGACAAAGGAAACTTAGCCTACCTGTGTAGCCTTACTCCTGCAACTTTTAAACCTGAAGGTGAGCCTGTCAAAATAACCCTGTTTGGTAGGAAAGAACCCAACTATCTCTGGTTTGGGACTAGCTACTGGGATAATTCAAACACTATTTTTATATTTATTAAAATTCTGATCAAATGGTGAAGTCAGAGTTTTTAATAAACATTTAGGAATAGGGACATTTAAAAATGTAAACTTTGCCTGCGCCCCAACAGGGTAATAAGCATTAGTCTACTTACAGATGACCCTGCCAGAGCACCCCCTTAATAAGGTGTTAAACCTGATTCCAAAGCAGAAGCAATGGCTTGGGCCATTTCGCACAAAAGTCCTGCATGTGAGTTATGTGACATAACAGCTCAGGAAGGGTAGCAGAGGAGGACTCAGGAACTTCATTCCCTCGAAAGGGACTAGGGCCTGCCCACTGATAGTAAAGTGTAAAGAGAGACCTGGGGAAGAGAAGCCTTTTCAATGCCAAAGGCTCTCTGTAGCCCAGTGAGAGTTTCCACAACCAGTTTGGTGTAGGTGAGGGGGAGGGGACTGCTCATTTCCCTAAACACACCCCTGGCTGGCACACAATATCCCTTCAGGGGCAAAAAGATTCTGCCATGCTGGATTTGCCTCAGAATAATGCAATGTGTGATAGCTTGATGTAAGTGAAACAGGGCATGCTGCAAACGTCAGAATGGCTGCTTGTCTCTGGGAACGTATATCTCATTGGCTAGGGAGTGTCCAGGTATCACCTCCAACCATTGGCTAGTGACAGCTGGCACACCTTACCCACAGGTCATCAGAACACTAACTAGACCTGTGGAAGAAGAAAAGAGGACTGGACCTGCTGTTTGAAACCTTCGGTAGACCCGAACTGCTGAATCTGCTCCCACTTGTAGCTAGGACTAAGAAGCAGCTCCAAGGGTCAGTTGGCTATCCCCCTGAGTGGCTACAGGGAGACAACCAGCTGCAAGATGACTTTTTCCAGAAGTGGCCAACAGACCAGCAGCAACTGCATCTGTACTGGGCCCTGGTGATGCCCTCTGCTGGAGTAGGTCCAGGCCCCTGAGTTCTGTCACCTTGGAGCCTTAAAAAAGACTAAGAGGAGCTGCTCCATAAAATATCAATTGTCAACATATTTAGACAGCAGGATGCCATATATCAAATCTTTTTTTACAGGCCCGCGTAAAGCATAACATACTTTGTATTAATTTACTGTACATTCTGCTCCTTCAATTCGAAGGTGTTTGAAGCATAATCCGAAGGCAAAACCGCTAGTCTCACCTTTGTGCCTAAAGTTTGGAAACACTCAATCATGTAACCTGTATTCCTCCAGCATTGATAGATCTGAGCAGGAAATATCTGCGGACAATCTACATTGAATAACCTTGTAGAAGGATTGATTCACATGCAGCATTTTGTTTTTCTAGTAAATGCAATCATATCACTAATTTTGTAATGATGTTCTGGAGGTATGTGTCAAAGAGATGCAGGAAGACGTTTAAATCCAACTCTACCACCTATCATTGTAATGAGATTCTAGAGGTGAAGCATAAAGTGCCCCACATCGTCCAATGAAAAGGTTGCACCATGGCTTTGGCTCAATCCTTTTGCTGATCATATTCTTTAGGGCATTTGATGGGGCAGCCGTTGTGTTACCCTCCTATGAAGTCATTCCATTGCTCATAACTGATAGGGGTATTGTTAACACAGACCAAATGACAAATATGGTAGCAAAGGTGACATGTACTGTATAAAGAGGTTACACAATGTGAATGCCATGACAAATGCAATAGGAAGGAGCTGTGACCTCTGACATACACTACTGGAAGGGGATTTATATTGTATAACACAGGGAGACTTTCTTATACAGATCTCGAATTCAGAAGTGGCCATAGAGGTCTGATTTTCATTCTGTATAGTTGTAATTTCTGTTTATTATTTATTTGTGGGTGAATTAAAGTACTTTTTCTTTTTAACAGTAAAATCACTGCTCAACATTGATTTATTTTATGGGACTTTCTTACCCATGACACTACCATGAGAAAGTCTTGGTCTACTTTGACTCACTACATTCAAGATCGAGAATAGCTGCCAGAAACTGCTGTGAAGCTGTTCATAGGTCGTCAGAGCCAGAGTCCAAGAGCAGAGTGCAAAGTCTGTGGGTACTAAGGAGTCCAGTGGGAGGGAGCAGATACTGTTCACTTGAGTACCCAGTACTAAGTTTGGATCCAACAGTAAAGTGGCCCTGAGAAAAAAGAGGTAAAAGGCTCCAATTGGTCAAACTGGAGCCTAGTATCCCCTGATGGCCCTGGTCCCCTACCCTTGGACTCAGTTTCCACATGACTTGCAATGTAGGTGATTGCTATTTCCATAACTCCAGAAGAAACCAGCTCTGATATTGTCAATCTTCTCCACGCCCCTTGCTGTGGCATGGTAAGCTCCAACAGCTGCAGTGCTTGTCGCCACTGAAAAACAGCAATAGCAAGTCATGCCAAAAATGACAGTAGCAGTAAGGATGACGGAACATGACATGACACATTATGGATTCTACTTACAAGAAGGCCACCATGTCCACATTTTCGACACACTGTTATATGGGGTGGGTGGTGCAGCTGCAGTAAAGATACTAATGGCACTGTGGTGAACTCACTGCCTTTCTCCCAATGGTGATTGACTGTTGCCAGGATTCTGCCAGAGCCATCTTTGTGGATATTTATAGTTGCAGTTTGGGTCTATGCTGTGCTCTAGAGATTTCTCTACTTTCCAATTACATGCTCTTCATGAAGGTCACTTTGCTGCATATGCACACATTTTGTACACACATTCTAGGAACCAGGAGTTCCTTGGGGTTAGGTGCACTGGGATTGGCATTAGTCTAGAAATTGCTTCATTGATGTAATTGGTGCTGCACGTAAACACAACCCACTGTGCACATGCTGTTTAGGTCAGTGATCCATGCAAGAACCATACAAGAACATCAAGCCCTAGAAGCTAGGGCAGGGAAGATCAAGAAACTCTCTGGCACGCACACCATAGAGCTTCCCTTTACAGGCTCTCACCTCATGTTTCTGGGGAAGCCCTGCCCTAGCAACCCAAGACGTTTTTCAGCCTCAGATAAGCAGACTCTAGATGAAAGTGGACCCACATGTTTGATATCTATACACATAGGCCACTGGGGCCTAGTGCACTTTCTGCCCCCATTGGGTGGGAAAATTGGGGCAAACCCTCTAATCTTCACACCTCAGGGGGCCAGAGACTGTGTGGGCACGGGCTTGTGGGGTCGGGGCAAGGCTCCATTCCTCCATCATTTTGATTCCTATATATTTAGATCCCGAAGTCTATTTGGATTTCTGGCAATTTCCCCCCACCACCCAATTTGGGGGGGTCGAGCGTTGCCCCTATTCCCCCTCCAGGTTGGGGGTATTGTTTGATGCAGGAGTGACAGCTCCACTGCCCATTATTGTTTTTCAAATCATTCTCTTAGGTGTTTAGTAGGCTTTCTGCCCCACTGAGGGCAGAAAGACTATGCTGGCCCCCTTTAGTGGGGTATGAGACAGGGGTTTGATGTATTTTGAGGTGGCATGATGGGCAAAAAAACGATGGGGTGGAATCCAATCCAAGTGATTGCCAGTGATTAGACTATTTGCAAGCATTCCTACCATCACTTCTTGTGCTCTTTACACTTCAGAATCTCAGGACAACTATCCTACCATCCTAGTTTCCAATAATACACTATGTGTTGGTGAGCATACAGCACGACAGTACGGAACTAATATGGTGACAATACATAGATAACACTGCCTCTACATTGACATAACATGGTCACAGTTTTGTCTTGTTCCTAATACAATAAGCCCACCCTGACCTGTGGGGTACCATTTTTATCGAATAAAGTGAAGAAACACAAGATGGTAGAACATCGGTGGGCATGTGGAAGCCCTAGAGTGTGATATAGGGACTACCTGGAAGAGAGAACACATGTGGTCTCGATCCATCCTTTTAAATCAAGGACAATCCCTAATAACTGGGGGGTACTTCAAGGGTTTTCCTTAATGCCTAAACCTTTAAAAAAGAAATTGTGAAATCCTGGGGGTTTGAAATTGTGGACAACGCTCAATCAGTGATTTTAATAGGACAAGACACCGAAGCCCCCAACGCCAGATGTATTGGCTGCATGATGAAAGTCGCTTATAGGATGAACCTGAGCTGCATACAACTTAAAGCAGGGAAGGCAGAAATCACCTGTTCGGTAAGATGCGGCAACCTTGGTCAGATGACTGGTGGCCGAAGGAGCTTGGTACTGCCCCTTGTCCTAAGGAAGTGGTTAACAATCTTGGTGTTCTGGTAGACAACAAGCTCTCTAAGAAGGAACATGTGAATTCCATCTGTGGTACCTGTTTCGACACCCTGCGATTGCTCAGGAGAGTGTTCCTTCTGCTTCCTATCAGCTTGAGGAAAACAATGGTCTACGCCCTCATAACGAGTCCCCAGGACTATAGTAATGCACTTATGGTAGTGGTAACAAAATTCTCCTGTCCAAACTACAGGTTGTACAAAATAATACAGCCCGTTTTGCCTGTAAACTCCCTTCCAGTTCTCCCTCTGAAGCCACTTTAAGATCTTTGCACTGGCTACCCGTCAGGTAGCGGAATTTATTTAATCTCATCTGCCTCACACACAAAGCACTATTTGGCAACAGCCCTGCTTACCTTCGCACAAGGCTACGATGGTACCACCCGGGTAGAAACCTGAGGTTTAAGGATAAAGCACTGCTAAACCCACAACACATACGTATGAGCTGAAATGGGGACCACTAGTTCTCTTACCTAGCTCCTCGTCATTGGAAGAGGAAACTCCCTCAAATTCTATCCTGTCAGGATTTCAGTATGTTTAGGAATTTGCTGAAAACTGGTTCTTCGAAGTATCACAGGCTGCCTTTTTAGAGTCTGCAGTATTAGCGCCGGGAGACTCCTTTGGGAGTGAGTTGTTGCTCTATGTAAGCATAGCTAACATAACATTTGTTGTTGGCTGGAAACTTTGGAGTCTTCTACCATTCAAAAGTGGGGAAAGTGAGATTTTTTCACTCACACTTTGGCATTTGCAAGGCATTCTGCATAGGAAAATGTCCTGGGAGCATTCATGTAAGCCACACCACTCTAGATTCCCATGATTCTCTAGTTTTCATAGATACCTGGGATTGGCAGGTTACCCTGACTCCCAAATGACCCGGCCCAATTATGTCAACTAGTCACAGTCTTAGAATTATTGAAATCTAACGTAAAAATCTCGATGTGGATACGGCAGAAAACTTTTTTATAACAAGATCTACTTATGTTCAATGAAAATCGCTCTGAGCTACTGATATTATTAGCGCTGTAATCTTGAACACATCAGGTGAGATTAGATTTGTGGCCTCCCTAAGCAAGATTACCAACAGTGATCACCAGAGTGCATCATGCAGGGCTGCCAGCAGTAATGTAAAAAAGGCTGGATCAATTTGGAATGCCTGTACATGGATAATACAATTAGAATAGCTGCCCTGCCCCGGACACTAAAGTTACATTAGTAACATGTCTTCCCAATGCTGCTCGACTTACCCCTAAAATACCAGTTCTAAATATATTTTGAAAATGTAACAATTTTTCTCCAAGCATTAGCTTACATGTTATGACAATACACCTATTTTCGTCTTGAATACTCGGTTTTGAATTTTGATAGAAATATATTAATTCAACCAAGTAAAGGCTTCTTATTTAGCAGGCTGGGTTACACACAGCAGAGCTACTTATAGGGAGCTGGAGAGCTACCAGTAGCTCCGAGCTCCCCAATGAATAAACCTGTGCTACAGTGGGTTTTGAGGCCATTTCTATAATGGATGAGTGGCCCACGAAGGCAAGTGAGACAACATGTTTAAAGGGATATATGGTGCACACCGGGCGGAAGGACTTTATCTGATTTTGGAACTCTTCCTCACAGAAATGTGATGAAATTCTGTGATTTTAGTCAAAGTTTGATGTTTGCAAGGCATTTGTGGTAAGAAAAAGAAGTGGAAACCACATATGCCACACCAATTTGCTCTACTCGGTTTCACGTTTTGAGAAATGTCAGGGACAGGCCAAGTCAGGACCCAAACACTGCAGAGACCCCAAACCGTGAAATGATAGAAATTCAAGGGAAAAATCTTGATGTGTCGCAGATGAAGGACCCACCCACGAAAGTGACTACCATTTTTTTTTTTGCGGAGTGCTAGGTGATTGGAATTTTGTACATTCTCATACATCTTGGAACTTTGCCACACAGAAATATGAGTCAATTCTGTGATTTTAGCCAAAGTTCAACCTAAGAAAATGAGTGGGAACCACGCAGGCCCTGCTACAATGGACTCCCTTGGGTGTTTACATTTCAGAAATGTCTGGGTTTAGTAGGTTTCCCTGGGAGCTGGTCTTCCCAGGGTCAAATATCACTGCAATCTACAATGTTAGAAAAATTGAAATTCAAAGGAAAAGTCTTGTTGTTTCCAAGATGTTTGGGGCCTTTCCTGTCATGGACAAAAGACCAACCATACAAATGGGGTACCGTTTTAACACGAAAGTGTGTGAGAACTGGGTGGTGAGCCTTTTGTCAATCCTCTAAGATTCCAGATCTTTCTCTCATACAAAGTGAGGAAACTCCATGATTTTTGGCAAACTTTGACAACTGCAGGGCACACTAGGGTACGAAAAAGTGGGATTCATGCAAGCTACACCACCCTGGACTCCCCCACGAATAATGCATACAATATATATATATATATATATTCACTAAAAAACCTACAGATGTCATCAGTGATGTCATCAGGGATGTCACTGACCATGTCATGAATGATGTAATATTTGACGTCATCAGCAGTGAATTGCGGGGGGGCGAGTTATAGTTAGTTCAACTAACTATAACAGCCGAATTTCTCTGGTTTTGTACGAGCGAAATGTCCAACTAACTAGAACGTCCCTGAAAGCTGTGATTTTTGCAGTGAATTTTTAAGGTTTTTTAAATGCTAATTTTTTAACTATAACGTCCCTGAAACCTATGGTTTTTTCAGTGAATTTCAAAGGTTTTCTAAATGCTAATTTCTAACTATAAAGTCCCTAAAACCTATGTTTTTTTTCAGTAAATTTCTAAGGTTTTTTAAATGCTAATTTCTAACTATGCCTACAGAGGTAGGACGTGCAGAAAGAGGAAGAAAGGCGCAGAAAGAAGCAAGAGAAATGCAGAAAGAGGCAACAGAAGTCCAGAAAGAGGAAGAAAGGTGCAGAAAGAAGCAAGAGATATTCAGAAAGAACCAAGAGAGGTGCAGAAAGAGGCCTTGTTGCAAAGTCATCCTGTGCTCTGGGCACCCTCTAACTTTTTGCTGACTGGTACTGGTGATAACTGACTTTGACTGACCCTGGGCTCTGCCTAACCAGGCCCGGAGCCAGTGCTATGCTGAAAGACACTTAGAATACAGTGAAAACACATACATACACTAGTGTACACTGTGGATTGGGGTACCCCTGTGATTGAAATGACCTCCCCTGTAAGGCCCTAGTACATTACAGGGCAGGGGTGTAGGAGAGTAGGATCTGCTTCACATGTTTACTCCCACTTTTTGCTGGTGTTTCGACTTTAGTCTGGCTGGGACCCTGCTACTCAGGGCCCCAGCCTAGTTGCTTCCACTCTAAATTGATTACATGTACTTTAGGTACACCGCAGATTGGATCCTGAGGTACCCTTGTGAGTCACTAGTATATGGTATAGTATGTACCCAGGGCATAGGTACCCCAGAGGCCTACCAGGGGCTGAAGCATGTATTATGCCACCCCTGGAAAGCCACCCCAAATGACACCACAGGTCTGCTACTGCAGCCTGGGTAAGGAGGTGCATGCACCCCTTACTGAGTTATAGGTTCACTATACCTCACCTAACACTGCACATACAAACCTATCAGTCACTCATATGGCAGGCCTTATCAATCCTGAAGGCAGAGTGCTTGGTTATATGTGAGGGGGTGCCCAGGCATGAGCTGAGCCCCTCTTGCAGCCTTCGGAATCCCTTATCCGGGGTTGTCAGTGGTGCAGCCTGAACATATACTCTTAAACGGTTAATGCTAACTTTGGACTGGCTGCACGAAAACATGTCGTGTTTGGTGTCAAACACCTTGGAATCATACCCCCACATCAGTTTTTGATGTGAGGATATGATCCCACCCTTCTAGAGGGTGAGACATGGCAGTACTGGTATACCCAGTAGAAATCTAATAGAGCGATGGCATCACAAAATGGATGCTGCAGCCACAGACACGGGTCTGCCACCTGCTGCTGACCGAAACTCCGGCAGGGGAGGCCTGGACAACAGGTTTCCTGTCACAGGGAGATGTAACCACCTCCCAGACAGGCTTATGTGTATTGGGACTAGGTGGGAGCACTCTCGAGTGCTTTGAAGTCCTGCACTGGGGGCACATTTGGTGTCCCTGTGCATAGTCCAGCTCAAACCGGTTCAGGGGCTTCCAGCCCCTGCTCTGGTGCGAAACTGCACAAAGGAAATGGGTGTAGCCACCCCTCTTTACAAACCCTCCCAAAGGTGGGTCCCCAGAGCTAGTCCATCCCCTTCCTTAGGTATAAGTAAGGAACCTCTGTAACCAGAACTTTAGATATCCCTGGACGAAACTCTGAAGCTGAATCCTGGAACTTCGATGCTCTGCTAAAGACCAGAGGACTGAAGAATCTCCCTTGGGGTCAAGGAGTGACTCCCCTGATTGGAAGGCACCATCAAAGCAATTTGCCGGTCTGCATTTCCGAAGCTCCCGCCGGACTCCGCAGTATTTGCAGCCCAGGACGAGGATTTCCAGACATCTCAGAGGCCGACCCCAGTCCTCAGCAAAGCTGAGACCCGCAGCCCTCATGAGTAGTGTGGAACCGGAACTCCCGGTCACCGTGCACTTTTGCAAGTGCATTGACTTCTCGACATCTCCTGAAGTCGTGCTTCGGCTGACTTGTAGCCCCCACCTCGAGCACAGAATTTACTGAAGATTGTCGGCCTAGTCACCCAGAGTGAGCCGTGGGCCGCCATTTTGTGTTTCGTCTCGAGGTCCCTTCGCGATCCCTGGTCCGTCGACTGGTGGGTCCCTGAGGGGGTAACTTTGAATTTCCTTGGGCTTCCCTGGTTGCTCCAGACGTGCCCCGACTCCCTACCAAGTGGTGAGTCTGGCAGACCTTGCTGGTCTGCACTGAAGCATCTTTCTCGTTTCTGCGTGGGTTGCTGTTGCCAAGGCTTGTTGTGTCCAATCCTGGTCACCGACACTGCAGCACTCGACATCCTTCGTGGGACAGCTCGAATCCAGCTCCTGGTCATGCTCGACACCTCCTGGTTCTCGTGGCTGAAGAGTCAAGCTTCACCTCATTCACCTGAAATCACTCGACATCAGTGGGCATCTGCCTATCGCCTTCCTGGTCACTGGCTAGTGACCCAGACTCTGTCCCCTCTGCTTTCAGGTTCTTCTCATCTTCGATCCAGGCTTGGATCTCTTCGGACACTTCGCATCTTCCTGGCAGCAGCACTTCTTTGCCAGCTCCCATTGAAATCGACGACGCGACCTGACACCATTTGACACCGATGCACCCGGCTTCAGTGGGTGAGGTAACACGAGTACTCTGGTGCTCCCATGGGTGTTGGCCCTAGAACTTCCTAAGTCCCAAAGGGTTTGGTCCTGACTCACTTCTAAGTGTCCCTAATCTTTAAAAATCTAACCGCGACTTTCCCCATAGAAGATAACTGGAGCTCGCGGCTGTGTTCTCACACTGCACACGGCCCCGTGGGTTCCCTGTGTCACTACCTTGGATGGTTCCTTGGGGTCCCAGCAATTCTACAAGCTCTAGGCCTTGTGTCTAGTTAACTCGTGGTTCTTATACCACTATTTTAGTATATGGTTTGGCTCGCCCCTAGGGCCTGACGTGTATTTGTGCTAATTAATGTCATATTTTTTTATTATTTATTTTTATTAGGATTTTCAAAAAAGTAACAGCACGCAATCAGTATCTTATGCATACATTGATAAGGTACAGTCAGAGGAATCAATATAGCTAATACAGATAATTCCTACAGTTGACAATGAAATTACAAATGGCAGTTTAATCCACATACGACAACAGAATGCGTGTAACATCAGTCAATTTATGAGTTATCATTACAGTGCAGCAAGTAGGCAGTCAATGGGCCCCAGATGTCACGGGGCTTGGAACTGCTAGGTAATTCTTCTGAGTAGCACGCAGGTTGATCTCTACAGTATACCATGTCTTGCAGCCAACGCTTTTTAGTCGGTGCAGTCCTGCCCCCCCGAATTAATTGATAGCCTACGCTTTGCAAGCGCCAATGCAATTGCCACCAGCCGCTGATGTGTAGTCCCAATAGGCAGATTGACATTAGACACTCTACCCGCTCCCCCACCATACTAGTAAGGGTCTGGGTAACCTGCCCTCAGAATTCATATACCCTTGGACACGCCCATGCTAGATGGTGAAAGTCTGCCTCAGGTGCACCACAACGGGCACAGCTTTTGGAGTCTCGCAGACCATATTTATGTAATTGAGCTGGCGTTTAGTACATCTGATGCAGATACTTAAAGTGGATAATCCTCATATTACCATTAGCTGTCAGCTTTCCCGTTAATCCACAACAGAAGTGCCAGTCAGCCAGTGTCAAGGATTCCTCTAGGATAGCATTCCATTTTTCCAGGGGGCCCCCTACCTCTGTGGTTTCATCTGTTTGCGAAGCATGGTAGAGTCGTGCAACTAGCTTAACTCTGCATTGTATAGTGTAGATCAGGTGCAGGGCACCTAGTGTCTGCGGTTCCGCTGGGAACCCAGGATATAGTGCTCTCATAGCCGCACGCAGCTGGACATATACAAAAGTCATCATCGCAGTGTCATGCCCATTTTCCCTCAGCTTGGTAATACCTATGAAGCTCCCTTCCGGGAACAGGTCCCCCATAACGCAGAGGCCTGCTGCGCGCAATTGTTTAAGTGGCCCGGCCTCAGTTGTCACTGACACGTCAGCATGGTGCAGGAGCGGCATGGCTGGGGCATAGAGTGGGAGCCTACGCGGTTGCTTCCCAAGTTCTCTCCAAGCATGCAAAGTGCATTGCACCAAGTCAATTACATTTTTTTCAAATATAGTACTATTGTTAACTAGCATTGCTTTAGGTGGTAAGGGATGGACTGCTCCCGCCTCCACCGCGACGTGTGGAACGTAATCTGGGGCCTGCTGCCAATAATAGGCATAGTGAGCTTGCGCACAGAGATAATACAGCTTGAAGTCAGGGGCTGTAAATCCACCCATAACATATGGCAGAGTTAATTGTGCCCATTTCACTCTCACCTTCTCCCCCCCCCCCAGGTTAGCGTGATAAGTAGTGTGCGTAGTGTGGTAAAGATGTGCTGTGTCAACTTAATAGGAATATTTAAATACAGATATAAAAACTTCGGCAGAACAATCATTTTGATTAGTGCTATTCTATCCGCAAGTGATAGCGGAAGCTTAATCTATCGGGATACCTGACTCTTGAGTTTTGTGATTGCTGCCCCAAAATTGGCCCGAACAACTTCCTGCGGGTCCCTGCTAATCCAAACTCCGAGATATTTCACCGAATCGCCACCCCACTCCAGCGGGTACCCTAGCTCCATGCTTGCCATGCAGTCAGTGAGTAGGAGTATGATTGACTTGTCCCAATTTATGCCCAGCGTTCCTTTGAAAGCGGATGTATTCACAAATTAGTTTTTCAAGGTGCGTGCTGGGTTCACGGACATATAGGACCATGTCGTCGGCATACATCGATATGGCCAGGGGCCGTTGGTGAAATCGCAACGCTGCTGAAGCGCAAGATGCAGGCCAGGGGCTCGAGTAGCACAGCAAAAAGGAGGGGCGACAGGGAGCAACCCTGCCTAGTGCCCCACCGTATCAGAAAAGGGTCAGATATTTGTCCATTTATACGTATTCTTGCCGTGGGGTTTGTGTATAATAGTTTTATCCAATTAGTGTAGATAAAGGGCACCCCCAGGCGGTGCAAGACCGCAAACATATATGTCCATGCAACAGAGTCAAATGCCTTGGCAGCGTCCAGGAGGACCGCCACTGCAGGCAAAGTGGGCTCCAGTACATGTAGCACCGAGAAGAGTGTTCTGAGATTTTGTGAAGTGGAGCGCGTGGGCACATGGCCAGACTGATCCGGGAGGACCATCACTGGCAGAAGGAGGTTCACTCGATTAGCCAGCAGTTTAGCAAGAATTTTAGTATCCGTGTTGATTAGGGAGAGAGGGCGATACGAACCGCACCAATCAGGCTTTTTCCCTGGCTTCAGGAGTGTTATAATTAGGGCTTCGTGTAACGTGGGAGGGAGCTGTTGCTCATCGAAGGCCTCCATATATATTTCAAGAAGATATGGAGCCAGTAGTTCGATATACTCTTTATAAAATGCTGCCGGCAGGCCATCTGTGCCTGCAGCTTTCCAATTTGTTAACTTCTGTATCGCCTCCCTAATTTCTTCCAAGGTTATGGGGTGCATTAAAAAGTCTTGCTGCCTACGCGATAGCCAGACCAGTGCTATATCCTCTAAATAGGGCTCTATTTCTTCCACACCCACAGTTGGCTTGCTGTTATACAATTCTTGATAGTACTGACCAAAGGTGCGCACTATGCCCTGCGTGTCATGATGAGTGACGCCCTCGTCGGTGACCGCCTGGACTATATGTGTTTTGGGCCAAGGTACCGCTATTCTATGCGCCAAGGCTTTCCCCGATCTGCCCCCTTCTCCATAACATCTTGCCTGCCATCCGCGCGATTTGTGCTTCACCTCCTGCTCTGCTGTCTGGGTATATTTTGTGACCTTAGCCCTGATTGCAACAAGCATTCCCATATCAGCTGTACTCTCATACTACCGCTCTAGGGCACCCAACTCCTGCTCAAGGCGCCTCATTGTGTTCCTTAGGAATTTGAGTACGCCGGCCTGAAGCCCTATGCAGACTCCGCAAATCGTCACTTTAAACGCTTCCCAGAGCGTTCCCAAGGTGTCAACGGAGCCCACATTGTTACTGAAGTAGTCTGTGATTGCCTCACTCACTCTCTCTCTGAACACTGTGTCAAGGAGCGAAGTCGACTGCAGTCGCCATTGGAACTTAGGTGGCGTGTATATGGGCACTGTCATGCAAAGCAAGACTGGCGAGTGATCAGATAGCGTTTTGGGCAAGTGTCGGACCACGGTCGTCCAAGTGTGTATGTCAGGTGTAGCTAGCCAGTAGTCGAGCCGCAACCATGACCCGTGAATATAAGAGTGTCAGGTACCCTCCCGCTCACCGGGATGGCGCAAGCGCCAGACATCCAACAATCCCAGATCTTGCATGCCATCCAATACTGACACCGCAGCTTTTTTATGCGCAGTATCAGCTGTGCTCTGTAAATACTCCTCTGGCACCAGCACCACATTAAAATCGCCTCCACAGATGAGCGCAGCTGGGGGCAACGCATGCAATTTATTCCAGAGTGTGGTGTAGAAAGTAGGGTTGTCTATATAGGGGCCATAGACATTAACGATAGTCATTAAAGTACCACATAATTTACCTTGTACAATTATATACCGCCCTTGATCATCCGCATCTACATGCAGGGGCTCAAAGGCCACACCTTTCTTGATCAATATCGTGACCCCTCTCGCATGGAACAAATATGATGACGCCAAGCGCGTTCCGGCCCCGTACATTCCATGTTACCCACGCAATGTGATTACTTAGTTTACCTGCCATACACTATGTGTCTGGGAATAAATGTCGCTGTGTGCCAGTCTGTATCGCACCAATAAAAACATACCCCAACAAACCTTCCTACCCACTTCAGCATCCCAATTATGCTAAGGACCCCAAGTAGCAACCCGAAAACTACGACATAACACATCGCGCTATTGCGCATGGGAATAAGAGGGGCACCAAACGAGGTGCATAACAAAAAGTGTCGGAACAGTGTGGGGTATACCCTTAAGAGGGGGCATCATAGGCCGTCCAACCCCCTAGTGCATTGAAATCCAGGGGGGAGGTCAGAGCAGGAGCAAAACCTTCCATTCAGAAGTTATAACACCATTTCTAGGAAAGGGGCGGGAAATTACTTACTATGATACATTCTAGTAAAGAGGCATTGCAGCAGCAAAAATAGCACAAAACTGTACAACAAGAGCCATGAATTACATTGCGACACAGAATCTCTCGTCACCAACAGCAGAAGAGTGTATCCCGCATAGCCAGCAACCCCCTATGTAGTCCCGCATCTAGCATACAGGCCTATGCATTGGTACCATCCTGGTCTGGGCCCTGAAGCACATTAGTCATACAGTTCCCAACTGATGGAAAGTGAAGAAAGTGTCATTGCTTACCGCTGTCAATATCTCCCGACAACGGACTTACCCACTGGACTTAGTTAGCTAGATATAGACAACCAATTACACCTGCGGTGAGTATGGCATTACAGCATTACCGTTTTTCCACCCAGACGGACGAAGGCCCAGGCTGAGCCACAAGGTTCTCACCCTTCACTTGGTCCCATTGATCTGCAGTTTGTTACCGTGTCTCTATCCAACATGCAGCACTGATGGAGCAAAAAGTGTCAGTCCTCGCCATCAGCATCGTCGTCAACCGATTGTGAGGCCGCCTGTCGCTCAACCTGACGAACAAACTGCATCACATCCTTGGGTGACATGAAAATTTGAACTTTGCCTTGATGTTGTATCCTCAAACGCGCCGGGTACAGCATAGTGTACTGTATTTTTAGCGCCAGGAGCTTTATTTGGGCTCGGTGGAACTCTCGCCGTGCATGTTGACGGTGGCTGTGAAGTCTGGAAACAACGCCACCTGTACACCCTGATAAGTCGTGACGCCTTTCTCTCTTGCCAGCCTCAGCGTGGTGTCACGGTCACGATAGTTGAGAGGTTTGGCTATTATGGGGCGCGGTGAGGCACCAGGCACCGGCTTCGGCGCCAGAGACCTGTGTGCCCGCTCCACGATCAGCACGTTGGAGAAGTGTTCCGCGCCCAGCATGTCCTTCATCATAGCTTCGATGTACAGCTCTAGCTTGCCCGTGTTGGTCGTTTCAGGCACTCCCTTAATGCGAAGGTTGCAGCGTCGAGAGCAGGCTTCGAGATCTTGGTTCTTTGTCTGTATGACGGCAAGGAGCTTTCCATTTGAGCACAAGAGCCCGCAACAGCCCCCACCTGGTCTTCCGTAGTGGAGATACGCTGCTCAGCTTCTGCAATGCGTGAGCCATGCCGATCAAGTTTCGCCGCCAACGTGTCCATCCGCAGATTAAGATTGTCGATTTTGCTATCGATAGCTTGCAGACTATGCTGCATGGCCAGCATCATGCGCTCTAGCTTACTGCTAGTACTGGGCTCCAGCTCCGCTTCTGTGTCCGATGCAGCCGTGGCGCGCGACTTGGTGGAGCGCTTGGCTTCAAATGAGAGCTTTGGCTGCTGTTTATCTGGTTTCACCATTTTCACACTGTTGTGGTAGGCCCGCCACTTAGGGCCTCAAGTGTGGTGCTGCGCGGGGATGCCTTGGACTATAACGTAGAGCAGGGGTGTCAGCTAGGCAAATGATAAATAGCCCACAGGGCCCGCCGCAGCCTCTGCTAATGATTGGGCCCCTTGCGTATACTGTCTGATGCTCGCCAGCAGCTCCTCACACCCAGGCCATGCGGCCCCCCCTCTGCAGCAGTGTCAAAGGCTGTTACTTTAGTGAGTGGGCAATATGAGTTTTCCTGCACCCTACCAACCACCGCACACGCTGTGCACCATCTGCACGGGCAAGGCGCAGAAGAGGACCCATGTCAATTGCAGGCAAGGTACGCAATGCAGGGCTCTGCCAGAGATGGCCTATCCACGATCCACACAGCAATTATATCAGTACCGCCTCAGCGACAGCAGCCGCCTGCAGAAACCCGATCCTCTGCGCCTATGTCCAGCCGTCTGCCAAGTGCCCCCCACCGCCGCAGCTCGATGCCAATTACCCCGGGGGGGGTCGTAGCGGCACCGCCTCCACAACGCGGTTCCCGCCTCGCCGCCCCCCTCTTAACGCTGGTATTCCTCCAATCTTCAGCCCCAGCAGTGTCGCTTTGAAGAGCGCCCCACGCACCTTCCCCATGCAGCGATCTGCTCCAGCGCCTCCCGGGAACAGCCGCAGCGGCCGCAGCAGCTCCGACGAGCACACCAAAGCAGCGCAGCCGTCAGACGCCCCGCAGGCAGCACGTTACCAGTGCAGGCGTGTTCCGGTCCTCTTCACTGCTATAGCTGGCCCCATTGCAGCGGCCAAGTCTGGATGGGGCACAGGTGTCCACTATCAGGCGCCGAGGTCGACCGCAGCCGCTACCATTAGATCTTGCCTCGGCCTCAGCGCCGTGAGCCCGCCATGTTGTAGCGGCCGCGAGTGGCATAGCAAACCATGAAATCCTGCACAAAAGTCTACTCCGGCTACACCAACAGCGTCCTGGTGTGCAGGTAAATCAATCCCTGTAGTTGTGTTTTCTGGATGGCAAGGATTATTGTGGATTTTGAGCGGATAAAAGCTCCGACTGGCAGAGCAGCACTAAAGTGCAGCCATTTTGCGTCGGGCTCTCTAGCGCCCCCATTACTGTCATATTTTGAAGTGTACTTATGTGTTTTGACCTCTAGCCTCATAAAGAGACTAGGCGGGTGTGTTTAGAAATAAATACATATATTTTATATATATATACCTGGTGTGGTTGTCTTTCATTTAGCCACTCAAGAGATTATAGACTGGTAAAACAAGCTGCTTTACATTCCTTCAAGACTTACCCTGAAGGCTGCTCTCCATAGCTACCACTAGGATAGCTTTCAATAAAGGTTGTCTTTAACCTATAACCAATAAGGGGTTGTTTGGACTGGTACAGGGTGCCCAGTATAACTAGTGGACAGCATATACCAGGTCAACTTCTCACAAGGGGGATTACAACTACCTCTAAGTCCCTAGCATATGATAGGGCATGGCAGTTTAGAGGCCAACAGCCCTTTTCTTCACCTGCATGTGTGCACTGCCGAGCCAGAGGTCAGTTTAAAAGTAGCCCTGTGTGTGCAGAAAGAGGCAAGAGAGGAGCAAACAGAGGCAAGAGAGGTGCAGAAAGAGGGAAGAAGGGTGCAGAAAGAGGCAAGAGAGGTGCAGAAAGTAGCAAGAGATGTACAGAGAGAAGAAAGAGAAGTACAGAAAGAAGCAACAGAGGTGCAGAAAAAGAGAAGAGGGTGCAGAAAGAGGCAAGAGAATTTTAGAAAGAGGAAACAGAGGTGCAGAAACAGGCAGAAGAGGTGCAGAAAGAGGTGCAGTAAAAGAGAAGAGGGGTGCTTAAAGAAGCAAAAGAAGAGCAGAAACAAGCAAAAGAGATGCAGAAAGAGGCAAGTGGGGTGCAGAAAGAGGCAAGTGGGGTGCAGAAAGAGGCAAGAAGGGTGCTGAAAGAGGGAAGAAGGGTGCTGAAAGAGGGAAGAAGGGTGCAGAAAGAGGGAAGATGGGTGCAGAAAGAGGCAAGTGGGGTGCAGAAAGAAGCACAAGAGGTGTAGAAAGAAGCAAGAGAAGAGCAAAAAGAAACAACAGAGGCACAAAAAGAAGCAAGAGCAGTGCAGAAAGAAGCAAGAGCGGTGGAGAAAGAAGCAAGAGCGGTGCAGAAAGAAGCAAGAGAAGTGCAGAAAGAGGCAAGAGGGGTACAGAAAGATGAGAGAGAAGTGCAGAAAGAACCAAGAGAGGTGCAGAAAGAGGCAAGAGAGGTACAGAAAGAGGCAAGAGGGGTGGAGAATGAGGCATGAAAGGAGCAGAAAGAGGCAAGAGAGGTGCACACAAATGCATGAGGGTTGCAGAAATCTGTAAGAGAGGTGTAGAAATTTGCAAGAGAAGTGCAGAAAGAAGACACAGAGGTGCTGAAAAAGGTAAGAGAGGTGCAGAAAGAAGTAAGAGAGGTACAGAAATAAGGAACAGAGGTGCAGAAAGAGGCAAGAGAATTGCGGAAAGAAGCAACAGAGGAGTAGATAGAAGCAAGAGGGGCGCAGAAAGATGGAACAGAGGTGCAAAAAGAGGCAAGAGAGGTGCAGAAAATGGCAAGAGAACTACAGAAAGAGGCAAAAGGATGCAAATAAGGGAAGAAGGGTGCAGAAAGAAGCACGAGAGATGCAGAAAGAGGGAAACCGAGTGCAGAAAGAGACAACAGGGATGCAGAAAGAAGCTCGTGAGGTGCAGAAAGTTGCAAAAGAAGTGCAGAAAGAAACAACAGAGGTGCAGAAGGAGGCAAGAGAACTGCAGAAAGAGGCAAAAAAGCTGCAGAAACAGTCAAAAGAGGTGCAGAAAGAGGGAACAGGGGTGCAGACAGAAGAGAGACAGAGGCAAGAGAGGTGCGGGAAGAGGGGTGCAGAAAGAAACAAGAGAGGTGCAGAAATTTGCAAGAGGTGCAGAAAGAAGCAAGAGAAGTGGAGAAATAGGGAAGGGGGTACAGAAATTAGCAAGAGGGATGCAGAAATATGCAAAAGAGGTGCAAAAAGAAGCAAGAGCAGTGCAGAATGAACCAACATAGGTACAAAAACAGGCAAGAGGGGTGCAGAAAGAGATAGGAGAGGTGCAGAAAGAGGCAACAGAGGTGCAGAAGGAGGCAAGAGAACTGCACAAATAGGCAAGAGAGGGCCGGAATAGACAAAAGAGGTGCAGAAAGAGGGAACAGGGGTGCAGACAGAGGCAAGAGAATTGCGGGAAGAGGGAAGAGGGGTGCAGAAAGAGGTATGTGAAATGCAGAAAGAAGCAAGAGCAGTGCAGATAGAAGCAACAGAGGTGCAGAAAGAGGCAAGAAGGGTGAAGAAAGATGAGAGAAGTGCAGAAAGAACCAAGAGAAGTGCAGAAAGAACCAAAAGAGGTGCAGAAAGAGGCAAGTGACGTGCAGGAGGCGGCAAGAGAACTGCAGAAAGAGGCAAGAGTTGCATAAACAGGCAAAAGGGGTACAGAAAGAGGAAACAGGTGTGTAGACAGAGGCAAGAGAGGTGCAGAAACAGGGAAGAGCGGTACAGAAAGAGGCAAGAGGGATGCAGAAATTTGTAACAGAGGTACAGAAAGAGGCAAGAGGGCGCAGAAAGAGGTAAAAGGAGTACAGAAAGAGGCAAGGGGGTGCAGAAAGAAACAAGAGAAGAGCAGAAGGAAGCAACTAAGGTGCTGAAAGAGGTAATAGGGGTACAGAAAGAGGCAAGAGAAGTGTAGAAAGAAGCAACAAAGGTGCTGAAAGAGGCAAGAGAGGTGCAGAAACAGGCAAGAAAGGTGAAGAAAGAGGGAACGGGGGTGCTGAGAGGTAAGAGGGATACATACATTTGCAAGAGAGGTGCAAAAAGAAGTAAGAGCAGGGCAGAAAGAAGAAAGAGAAGTGCAGAAAGAAGCAAGAGAGGAGGAGAAATAGGGAAGGGGTGCAGAAAGGCAAGAGGGATGCAGAAGGTTGCAAAACAGGTACAGAAAGAAGCAAGAGCAGTGCAGAAAGAACCAACAGAGGTGCAAAAAGAGTCAAGAGGTGTGCAAAAATAGGTAGGAGAGGTGCACATAGAGGCAAGAGGGGTACAGAAAGAGGCAGGAGGGGTGCAGAAAGAAGGAAGAGAGGTATAGAAAGAAGCAAGAGCAGTGCAGAAAGAAGCAAGAGCGGTGCAGAAAGAAGCAAGAGCGGTGCGCCAAGAGGGGTGCAGAAAGAGACAAGAGAAGTGCAGAGAGAGGCAAGAGAGGTACAGAAACAGGCAGTAAAGGTGTAGAAAGAGGGAACAGGGGTGCAGAAAGAGGCAAGTGGGATGCAGAAAGAAGCAAGAGAGGTGTAGAAAGAAGCAAGAGCAGTGCAGAAAGAAGCCAGAGCGGTGCAGAAAGAAGCAAGAGTGGTGCAGAAAGAGGCAAAAGGGGTGCAGAAAGAGGCAAAAGGGGTGCAGAAAGAGGCAAAAGGGGTGCAGAAAGAAGTAAGAGAGGTGTAGAAAGAAGCAAGAGAAGTGCAGAAGGAAGCAACAGTTGTGCATAAAGAGGCAAGAAAGTTGCAGAAACTGGCAAATGAGGTGCAGAAGGAGGCTAGAGAACTGCGGAAAAATGCAAGAGAACTGCGGAAAAAGGCAAGAGAGGTGCAGAGAGAGGCAGGAGAGGTGCACAAAGAGGTAAAAGGAGTACAGAAAGAGGCAATGGGGTGCAGAAAGAAGCAAGAGACGTGCAGAAGGAAGCAAAAGAGGTGCTGAAAGAGGTAATATGGGTGAAGAAAGAGGCAAGAGAAGTGTAGAAAGAAGCAACAAAGGTGCTGAAAGAGGCAAGAGAGGTGCAGAAACAGGCAAGAAAGAGGGAACGGGGTGCTGAGAGGTAAGAGGGATACATACATTTGCAAGAGAGGTGCAAAAAGAAGCCAGAGCAGTGCAGAAAGAAGAGACGTGCAGAAAGAAGAAAGAAAGGAGGGGAAAATAGGGAAGGGGTGCAGAAAGAGGCAAGAGAGATGCAGAAAGAACCAACAGAGGTGCAAAAATAGGCAAGAAGTGTGGAGAAAGAGGTAGGAGAGGTACACAAAGAGGCAAGAGGGGTACAGAAAGAGGCAAGAGGGTTACAGAAAGAGGGAAGAGGGGTGCAGAAGGAAGGAAGAGAGGTGTAGAAAGAAGCAAGAGCGGTGTAGAAAGAAGCAAGAACAGTGCAGAAAGAAGCAAGAGCGGTGCAGAAAGAAGCAAGAGGTGTGCAGAAAGAAGCAAGAGGGGTGCAGAAAGAGGCAAGAGAGGTACAGAAACAGGCAGGAAAGGTGTAGAAAGAGGGAACAGGGGTGCAGAAAGAGGCAAGTGGGGTGCAGAAAGAAGCAAGAGAGGTGTAGAAAGAAGCAAGAGCAGTGTAGAAAGAAGAGCGGTGCAGAAAGAGGCAAGAGAAGTACAGAAAGAGGCAAGTGCAGTGCAGAAAGAACCAAGAGACGTGCAGGGAAAGGGAAGAAGGGTGCAGAAAGAGGAACGAGGGGTGCAGAAAGAAGTAAGAGAGGTGTAGAAATAGGCAAAAGAGGTGTACAAAGAGGGAAGAGGGGTGCACACAGGAGCAAGGGAGATACAGAAAGAACCAACAGAGGTGCAGAAAGAGGCAAGAGGGGTGCAGAAATGTGCAAGAGAGTAGCACATAGAAGCAACAGCAGTGCAGAAAGAACCAACAGAGGTGCAGAAAAAGCCAAGAGGGGAGCAGATAGAGGCAAGAGAAGTGCAGAAAAAAGCAAAAGAGGTGCAGCAAGAGGGGTACAGAAAGGGGCAAGAGGGGTGCAGAAAGAGGCAAGAGAGGAGCAGAAAGAGGCCAGAGAGGTGTACAAAGAGGGAAGAGGGGTGCACACAGGAGCAAGGGAGATACAGAAAGAACCAACAGAGGTGCAGAAAGAGGCAAGAGGGGTACAGAAATATGCAAGAGAGTAGCACATAGAAGCAACAGCTGTGCAGAAAGAACCAACAGAGGTGCAGAAAAAGCCAAGAGGGGAGCAGAAAGAGGCAAGAGAAGTGCAGAAAAAAGCAAAAGAGGTGCAAAAAGAGGCAAGAGGGTACAGAAAGGGGCAAGAGGGGTGCAGAAGGAGGCAAGAGAGGAGCAGAAAGAGGCCAGAGAGGTGCACACAATAGCATGAGGGTTGCAGAAATTTATAAGAGAGGAGCACAAATTTGCAAGAGAAGACCAGAAAGAAGCAAGAGGTACAGAAAGAGGCAAGAGAGGTGCAGAAAGAAGCATGAGAAGTGCAGAAAGAGGCAAGGGAATTGCTGAAAGAAGCAACAGAGGTGTAGAAAGAAGCAACAGAGGTGTACAAAGAAGCAAGAGAAGTGCAGAAAGAGGCAAGTGAGGTGCACAAAGAGGCAAGAGAGGTGCAGAAAATGGCAAGAGAACTGCAGAAAGAGGCAAGAGGGTTGCAAAGAAGGGTGTAGAAAGAAGCAAGAGAGGTGCAGAAAGAGGGAAACCAAGTGCAGAAGGAGACAACAGGGGTGCAGAACGAGGCAAGTGAAGTGCAGAAAGAGGCAAAAGAAGTGCAGAAAGAGGCAAGAAAGTTGCAGAGACAAGCAAATGAGGTGCAGAAAGAGGGAACAGGGGTGCGGAAAGAAACAAGAGAGGTGCAGAAATATGCAAGAGAGGTGCAGAAAGAAGCAATAAAAGTGCATAAAGAAGCCAGAGTGGTGCAGAAAGAAGCCAGAGTGGTGCAGAAAGAAGCCAGAGTGGTGCAGAAAGAGGCAAAAGGGGTGCAGAAAGAGGAACTAGGGGTGCAGAAAGAGGAATGAGGGGTGCAGAAAGAAGCAAGAGAAGCGGAGAAGGAAGCAACAGTTGTGCATAAAGAGGCAAGAGAGTAGCAGAAACAGGCAAAAGAGGTGTACAAAGAGGGAAGAGGGGTGCACACAGGAGCAAGGGAGGTACAGACAGAACCAACAGAGGTGCAGAAAGAGGCAAGAGGGGTGCAAAAACGTGCAAGAGTAGCACATAGAAGCAACAGCAGTGCAGAAAGAACCAACTGAGGTGCAGAAAAAGCCAAGAAGGGAGCAGCAAGAGGCAAGGGAAGTGCAGAAAAAAGCAAAAGAGGTGCATAAAGAGGCAAGAGGGGTACAGAAAGGGGCAAGAGGGGTGCAGAATGAAACAAGAGAGGAGCAGAAAGAGGCCAGAGAGGTGCACACAAAACCATGAGGGTTGCAGAAATATGTAAGAGAATTGCTGAAAGAAGCAGCAGAGGTGTAGAAAGAAGCAACAGAGGTGTACAAAGAAGCAAGGGAAGTGCAGAAAGAGGCAAGAGAGGTGCAGAAAATGGCAAGAGAACTGCAGAAAGAGGCAAGAGGGATGCAAAAAAGGGAAGACGGGTGCAGAAAGAAGCAAGAGAGGTGCAGAAAGAGGGAACCCAAGTACAGAAAGAGACAACAGAGGTGCAGAAAGAGGCAAGTGAAGTGCAGAACGAGGCAAGAAAGTTGCAGAAACAGGCAAATGAGGTGCAGAAAGAGGCAGGAGAGGTGCACAAAGAGGTAAAAGTAGTACAGAAAGATGCAAGGGGTGCAGAAAGAAGCAAGGGAAGTGCAGAAAGAGACAAAAGAAAAGAAGGAAGAAGCAACAGAGGCAAGAGAACTGTGGAAAAAGGCAAGAGAACTGCGGAAAAAGGCAAAAGAACTGCGGAAAAAGGCAATAGAGGTGCAGAGAGAGGCAGGAGAGGTGCACAAAGAGGTAAAAGGAGTACAGAAAGAGGCAAGGGGGTGCAGAAAGAAGCAAGAGATGTGCAGAAGGAAGCAACAGAGGTGCAGAAATAGCCAAGAAGGGAGCAGCAAGAGGCAAGGGAAGTGCAGAAAAAAGCAAAAGAGGTGCATAAAGAGGCAAGAGGGGTACAGAAAGGGGCAAGAGGGGTGCAGAATGAAACAAGAGAGGAGCAGAAAGAGGCCAGAGAGGTGCACACAAAACCATGAGGGTTGCAGAAATATGTAAGAGAATTGCTGAAAGAAGCAGCAGAGGTGTAGAAAGAAGCAACAGAGGTGTACAAAGAAGCAAGAGAAGTGTAGAAAGAGGCAAGAGAGGTGCAGAAAATGGCAAGAGAACTGCAGAAAGAGGCAAGAGGGATGCAAAAAAGGGAAGAAGGGTGCAGAAAGAAGCAAGAGAGGTGCAGAAAGAGGGAACCCAAGTACAGAAAGAGACAACAGAGGTGCAGAAAGAGGCAAGTGAAGTGCAGAACGAGGCAAGAAAGTTGCAGAAACAGGCAAATGAGGTGCAGAAAGAGGCAGGAGAGGTGCACAAAGAGGTAAAAGTAGTACAGAAAGATGCAAGGGGTGCAGAAAGAAGCAAGGGAAGTGCAGAAAGAGACAAAAGAAAAGAAGGAAGAAGCAACAGAGGCAAGAGAACTGTGGAAAAAGGCAAGAGAACTGCAGAGAAAGGCAAAAGAACTGCGGAAAAAGGCAATAGAGGTGCAGAGAGAGGCAGGAGAGGTGCACAAAGAGGTAAAAGGAGTACAGAAAGAGGCAAGGGGGTGCAGAAAGAAGCAAGAGATGTGCAGAAGGAAGCAACAGAGGTGCTGAAAGAGGTAATAGGGGTAAAGAAAGAGGCAAGAGAAGTGTAGAAAGAAGCAACAAAGGTGCTGAAAGAGGCAAGAGAGGTGCAGAAACAGGCAAGAAATGTGCAGAAAGAGGGAACAGGGTGCTAAGAGGTAAGAGGGATACATACATTTGCAAGGGAGGTACAAAAAGAAGCCAGAGCAGTGAAGAAAGAGAAGTGCAGAAAGAAGCAAGAGAGGAGGGTAAAATAGGGAAGGGGTGCAGAAAGAACCAACAGAGGTGCAAAAAGAGGCAAGAAGTGTGCAGAAAGAGGTAGGAGAGGTGCACAAAGGCAAGAGGGGTACAGAAAGAGGCAGGAGGGGTGCAGAAAGAAGGAAGAGAGGTGAAGAAAGAAGCAAGAGCAGTGTAGAAATAAGCCAGAGCAGTGCAGAAAGAAGCAAGAGTGGTGCAGAAAGAAGCACGAGGGGTGCAGAAACAGGCAGTAAAGGTGTAGAAAGAGGGAACAGGGGTGCAGAAAGAGGCAAGTGGGGTGCAGAAAGAAGCAAGTGGGGTGCAGAAAGAAGCAAGAGAGGTGTAGAAAGAAGCTAGAGCAGTGTAGAAAGAAGCTAGAGCAGTGTAGAAAGAAGCAAGAGAAGTACAGAAAGAGGCAAGTGCAGTGCAGAAAGAACCAAGAGACGTGCAGGGAAAGGGAAGAAGGGTGCAGAAAGAGGAACGAGGGGTGCAGAAAGAAGTAAGAGAGGTGTAGAAATAGGCAAAAGAGGTGTACAAAGAGGGAAGAGGGGTGCACACAGGAGCAAGGGAGATACAGAAAGAACCAACAGAGGTGCAGAAAGAGGCAAGAGAGGTGCAGAAATGTGCAAGAGAGTAGCACATAGAAGCAACAGCAGTGCAGAAAGAACCAACAGAGGTGCAGAAAAAGCCAAGAGGGGAGCAGATACAGGCAAGAGAAGTGCAGAAAAAAGCAAAAGAGGTGCAGCAAGAGGGGTACAGAAAGGGGCATGAGGGGTGCAGAAAGAGGCAAGAGAGGAGCAGAAAGAGGCCAGAGAGGTGTACAAAGAGGGAAGAGGGGTACACACAGGAGAAAGGGAGATACAGAAAGAACCAACAGAGGTGCAGAAAGAGGCAAGAGGGGTGCATAAATGTGCAAAAGAGTAGCACATAGAAGCAACAGCAGTGCAGAAAGAACCAACAGAGGTGCAGAAAAAGCCAAGAGGGGAGCAGAAAGAGGCAAGAGAAGTGCAGAAAAAAGCAAAAGAGGTGCAGAAAGAGGCAAGAGGGGTACAGAAAGGGGCAAGAGGGGTGCAGAAAGAGGCAAGAGAGGAGCAGAAAGAGGCCAGAGAGGTGCACACAAAAGCATGAGGGTTGCAGAAATTTGTAAGAGAGGTGCACAAATTTGCAAGAGAAGTGCAGAAAGAAGCAACAGAGGTACAGAAAGAGGCAAGAGAGGTGCAGAAAGAAGCAAGAAAAGTGCAGAAAAAGGCAAGAGAATTGCTGAAAGAAGCAACAGAGGTGTAGAAAGAAGCAACAGAGGCAAGAGAAGTGCAGAAAGAGGCAAGTGAGGTACACAAAGAGGCAAGAGAGGTGCAGAAAATAGCTAGAGAACTGCAGAAAGAGGCATGAGGGATGCAAAAAGGGAAGAAGGGTACAGAAAGAAGCAAGAGAGGTGCAGAAAGAGGGAAACAAAGTGCAGAAGGAGACAGAAGGGGTGAAGAACGAGGCAAGTGAAGTGCAGAAAGAGGTAAAAGAAGTGCAGAAAGAAGCAACAGAGGTGCAGAAATAGCCAAGAAGGGAGCAGCAAGAGGCAAGGGAAGTGCAGAAAAAAGCAAAAGAGGTGCATAAAGAGGCAAGAGGGGTACAGAAAGGGGCAAGAGGGGTGCAGAATGAAACAAGAGAGGAGCAGAAAGAGGCCAGAGAGGTGCACACAAAACCATGAGGGTTGCAGAAATATGTAAGAGAATTGCTGAAAGAAGCAGCAGAGGTGTAGAAAGAAGCAACAGAGGTGTACAAAGAAGCAAGAGAAGTGTAGAAAGAGGCAAGAGAGGTGCAGAAAATGGCAAGAGAACTGCAGAAAGAGGCAAGAGGGATGCAAAAAAGGGAAGAAGGGTGCAGAAAGAAGCAAGAGAGGTGCAGAAAGAGGGAACCCAAGTACAGAAAGAGACAACAGAGGTGCAGAAAGAGGCAAGTGAAGTGCAGAACGAGGCAAGAAAGTTGCAGAAACAGGCAAATGAGGTGCAGAAAGAGGCAGGAGAGGTGCACAAAGAGGTAAAAGTAGTACAGAAAGATGCAAGGGGTGCAGAAAGAAGCAAGGGAAGTGCAGAAAGAGACAAAAGAAAAGAAGGAAGAAGCAACAGAGGCAAGAGAACTGTGGAAAAAGGCAAGAGAACTGCGGAGAAAGGCAAAAGAACTGCGGAAAAAGGCAATAGAGGTGCAGAGAGAGGCAGGAGAGGTGCACAAAGAGGTAAAAGGAGTACAGAAAGAGGCAAGGGGGTGCAGAAAGAAGCAAGAGATGTGCAGAAGGAAGCAACAGAGGTGCTGAAAGAGGTAATAGGGGTAAAGAAAGAGGCAAGAGAAGTGTAGAAAGAAGCAACAAAGGTGCTGAAAGAGGCAAGAGAGGTGCAGAAACAGGCAAGAAATGTGCAGAAAGAGGGAACAGGGTGCTAAGAGGTAAGAGGGATACATACATTTGCAAGAGAGGTGCAAAAAGAAGCCAGAGCAGTGAAGAAAGAGAAGTGCAGAAAGAAGCAAGAGAGGAGGGTAAAATAGGGAAGGGGTGCAGAAAGAACCACCGAGGTGCAAAAAGAGGCAAGAAGTGTGCAGAAAGAGGTAGGAGAGGTGCACAAAGGCAAGAGGGGTACAGAAAGAGGCAGGAGGGGTGCAGAAAGAAGGAAGAGAGGTGAAGAAAGAAGCAAGAGCAGTGTAGAAATAAGCCAGAGCAGTGCAGAAAGAAGCAAGAGTGGTGCAGAAAGAAGCACGAGGGGTGCAGAAACAGGCAGTAAAGGTGTAGAAAGAGGGAACAGGGGTGCAGAAAGAGGCAAGTGGGGTGCAGAAAGAAGCAAGTGGGGTGCAGAAAGAAGCAAGAGAGGTGTAGAAAGAAGCTAGAGCAGTGTAGAAAGAAGCTAGAGCAGTGTAGAAAGAAGCAAGAGAAGTACAGAAAGAGGCAAGTGCAGTGCAGAAAGAACCAAGAGACGTGCAGGGAAAGGGAAGAAGGGTGCAGAAAGAGGAACGAGGGGTGCAGAAAGAAGTAAGAGAGGTGTAGAAATAGGCAAAAGAGGTGTACAAAGAGGGAAGAGGGGTGCACACAGGAGCAAGGGAGATACAGAAAGAACCAACAGAGGTGCAGAAAGAGGCAAGAGAGGTGCAGAAATGTGCAAGAGAGTAGCACATAGAAGCAACAGCAGTGCAGAAAGAACCAACAGAGGTGCAGAAAAAGCCAAGAGGGGAGCAGATACAGGCAAGAGAAGTGCAGAAAAAAGCAAAAGAGGTGCAGCAAGAGGGGTACAGAAAGGGGCATGAGGGGTGCAGAAAGAGGCAAGAGAGGAGCAGAAAGAGGCCAGAGAGGTGTACAAAGAGGGAAGAGGGGTACACACAGGAGAAAGGGAGATACAGAAAGAACCAACAGAGGTGCAGAAAGAGGCAAGAGGGGTGCACAAATGTGCAAAAGAGTAGCACATAGAAGCAACAGCAGTGCAGAAAGAACCAACAGAGGTGCAGAAAAAGCCAAGAGGGGAGCAGAAAGAGGCAAGAGAAGTGCAGAAAAAAGCAAAAGAGGTGCAGAAAGAGGCAAGAGGGGTACAGAAAGGGGCAAGAGGGGTGCAGAAAGAGGCAAGAGAGGAGCAGAAAGAGGCCAGAGAGGTGCACACAAAAGCATGAGGGTTGCAGAAATTTGTAAGAGAGGTGCACAAATTTGCAAGAGAAGTGCAGAAAGAAGCAACAGAGGTACAGAAAGAGGCAAGAGAGGTGCAGAAAGAAGCAAGAGAAGTGCAGAAAAAGGCAAGAGAATTGCTGAAAGAAGCAACAGAGGTGTAGAAAGAAGCAACAGAGGCAAGAGAAGTGCAGAAAGAGGCAAGTGAGGTACACAAAGAGGCAAGAGAGGTGCAGAAAATAGCTAGAGAACTGCAGAAAGAGGCATGAGGGATGCAAAAAGGGAAGAAGGGTACAGAAAGAAGCAAGAGAGGTGCAGAAAGAGGGAAACAAAGTGCAGAAGGAGACAGAAGGGGTGAAGAACGAGGCAAGTGAAGTGCAGAAAGAGGTAAAAGAAGTGCAGAAAGAAGCAACAGAGGTGCAGAAAAAGGCAAGAGAACTTCAGAAAGAGGCAAGAAAGTTGCAGAAACAGGCAAATGTGGTGCAGAAAGAGGGAACAGGGGTGTGGAAAGAAACAAGAGAGGTGCAGAAATATGCAAGAGATATGCAGAAAGAAGCAATTGAAATGCAGAAAGAAGAAAGAGAGGTGGGGAAATAGGGAAGAGGGGTGCAGAAAGAGGCAAGAGGGAGGCAGAAATATGCAAAAGAGGTACAGAAAGAAGCAACAGAAATGCAGAAAGAAGCAAGAGAGGTGGAGAAATAGGGAAGAGGGGTGCAGAAAGAGGCAAGAGCGATGCAGAAAGAACCAACAGAGGTCCAAAAACAGGCAAGAGAGGTGCAAAAAGCGGTATGAGAGGTGCAGAAAGAGGCACCAGAGGTACAGAAGGAGGCAAGAGAACTGCACTAAGAGGTAAGGGAGTTGCAGAAACACAAAAGAGGTGCAGAAAGGGGGAACAGGGTTGCAGACAGAGGCAAGAGAATTGCAGAAAGAGGGATGCAGAAAAAGGCAAGAGAAATGCAGAAAGAAGCTAGAGCAGTGCAGAAAAAAAGCAACAGAGGTGCAGAAAGAAGAAGCCAAAGAGGTGCAGAGAGAGGCAACAGGGGTGCAGAAAGCGGCAAGAGCAGTGCAGAAAGAACCAAGAGATGTGCAGAAAGAACCAAGAGATGTGCAGAAAGAGGCAAGAGAGGTGCAGAAAGAGGCAAGAGGTGCAGAAAGAGGGAAGGAGGGTGCAGAAAGAAGCAAGAGAAGTACAGAAAGAAGCAAGAGAAGTGCAGAAAGAAGCAGGAGAAGTGCAGAAAGAGGCAAGTGAGGTGCAGGAAGCGGCAAGAGAACTGCAGAAAGAGGCAAGAGAGGTGCATAAACAGTCAAAAGGGTATAGAAAGAGGTAACAAGTGTGCAGGCAGACAGAGTCAGGAGAGGTGCAGAAAGAGGGGTACAGAAAGAGGCAAGAGGATACAGAAATTTGCAACAGAGGTGCAGAAAGAGGCAAGAGAGGTGCAGAAAGAGGCAAGAGAGAGGGAACAGGGGTGCATAGAGAAGTAAGAGGTAAACATACATTTACAAGAGAGCTGCAAAAAGAAGAAAGACCAGAGCAGAAAGAAGCAAGAGAGGTGGAGAAATAGAGAAGAGGGGTGCAGAAAGAGGCAAGAGGGATGCAGAAATGTGCAAAAGAGGTGTAGAAAGAAGCAAGAGCAGTGCAAAAAGAGGCAAGAGGGGTGCAGAAAGAAGTAGGAGAGGTGCACAAAGAGGCAAGAGCGGTACAGAAACAGGCAAGAAAGGTGCTGAAAGAGGGGACAGAGGTGCAGAAAGAGGGGACAGAGGTACAGAAAGAGGCAAGAGAGGTGCAGAGAGGGTTGCAGAAAGAGGCAAGAGGGGTGGAGAAAGAGGCAAGAGGCGTGCAGAAGGAAGCAAGTGAAGTGCAGAAAAAGGCAACAGAGTTGCAGAAAGACGCAAGACAGGTGCAGAAAGACGCAAGTGAGGTGCAGAAAGAGGCAAGAGAGGTGCAAAAAATGACAAGAGAACTGTAGAAAGAGGCAAGAGGGATGCAAAAAAGGGAGAAGGGTGCAGAAAGAAGGAAGGGAGGTGCAGACAGAGGGAAGGCGAGTGCAGAAAGAGACAACAGGGGTGCAGAAAGAAGCAAGAGAGGGGCAGAAAGAGGCAAAAGAAGTGCAGAAAGAAACAACAGAGGTGCAAAAGGAGGCACCAGAACTGCAGAAAGAGGCACGAGTTGCAGAAAAAGGCAAAAGAGGTGCAGAAAGAGGGAAGAGGGGTGCAGACAAAGGCAAGAGAGGTGCGGAAAGTGGGAAAAGGGGTGCAGAAAAAGGCAAGAAGGGTGCAGAAATTTACAAGAGAGGTACAGAAAGAAGCAAGAGCTGTGCAAAAGAACCAACTGAAGTGCAGAAAGAGGCAAGAGAACTGCAGAAAGAGGCAGGAGAGGTGCACAAAGAGGCAAAAGGGGTAGAGAAAGAGGCAAGGGGATGCAGAAAGAAGCAAGAGAAGTGCAGAAAGAAGCAACAGAGGTGCTGAAAGAGGTAATAGGGGTGCAGAAAGAGGCAAAAGAAGTATAGAAAGTCTGCAAACACGCCTCCTGGTGTGCTCTTTGTTGGGGGATGAAGTCTCCTTGCCACTTGAGGGTCCCTGGGGGCCAACTAGCCCTCCTGTTATCTCTAGTAAGCCCCACACAGCTGGATTACTGAGAGTGGTCCGAGGCCATGCCCCCTTTTTAAACCACTCTGCAAACGTGCCTCCTGGTGCACTGTTGCTCAGGGGATGAATTCCACTTTAGTCCCGAGGTCCTCAGGACACAAGAGGACCTCATCGCCCTAACAGCAGTGCGCCAAGAGGTGCATTTGCAGAGTGGTGTAAAAAGGGGTGTGGCCTCGGACCACCTATCAGCAATCCCACTGGTGGGGCTGACTGGAGGTACCTGGTGGACTAGTTGGCCCCCAGGGACCCTCAGGATTCAAGTGGACTTAATCCCCCAACTTAGAATGTGCCAGGAGGAATGTTTGCAGAGTGGTGTAGGGAGGGGGCGAGGCCTCCAGTGAGATGCCGGCTTTCCTTTTTTTTTTATATATATGTTTTTAGACGGGGGCTGTGTGGCCCCCATTCTTTTAGTATTTTTTGGGCCCTGGGGACCCCATCCCCCAGAGACTGGCCTCAGCGTTGGGGACTGTGGGGGAAGCCCCAATACCCCCATGGTCCCAGCCAGCTCCACGCCTCCTGCTGGAGCCGACATTGCTTTTGGACTAACATGCAGCTCCCCTTGTCCAAAAGCAATTCTGCTTTGCTTCTTGGAAGTGAGAACAGGTTTACTGCTCTCGCTTCCAAGAAGCAAAGTAGTGTTTGCTATGGCAGGGCGGGAGCCGCGCTCCAGCCCTGCCATAGCAAACGGCAATGTCCTGGGGGTGGACACTGTGGTAAATTTAAATTACCTAGACTTAATTTATGCGGTAAAATTCAATACAAATAACTCAGTAAAAATGAGAGGCAGAATCCGTGGTATTTGAGGTTATAAAAGGGAAATTTATTCCTTACAAAGGAATGATGGTGATGGTTCGAACCAGGCAATCGAGTTCCGTCACCACTAAGGTTCAGGAAGGGATCAGCAATACATTATTGACAGGTTATAATATATATAGTCAATGCATTACAGTAAAGACAGATGCAGGAAGCGTAACAGCTGATAAGAATACACATACGTAATAAAAAGGCGTTACAATAGGCGTGCATAAAGGCGTATACTAAAAACGTCATTATGATGATGACACAAGTGGGTGGATCCATAAGAGAATCCTGCAAAGTCAGCAAAAATATATGGCAGAGATGCGCGCGCAGCCGCATGACGTGTGATTGACGTGTAACTAGAGGGTGAAGGGAACTTGACATTTAGCCCTACATGAAGAGACAGAAGTCTGGGGTGTCAGGACAACCTAGTCCCAAATCATATCTAATATCTTGTGTTTAAGGAACTATATTATCTGGAAGGAAAGGTCTTTTCGGACAGAGCCTATTCTATACTGACTGCTAGTGCGTGTACAAGCGTCTAAGTGTCTACATGAGATGCGAGGGGGCATGGGCCTACCATGGTAACGAAAGTCATGAATTACTTGCACGGAGACAGTAAGGCCAGGCCCTTTGCTCTGCAGCTGGAGGGATGTTTACCTAAACTACTAGACAGGAATGCATTTCTTGAGGAGCGGAGCAGATAACTTGAAGGCTGAATACAGTTTTGGCAGGCAACAGGCCGGGCTAGGCACCGTTAGCCGCGCAGGAAGTAAGACAAAGTTCATGGATACAGATGCAGGTCCAGGCTGGAGCATTCAGAGGCAGAAGCAGGAAAAGCTCGATGGCAGAATTCAGGGCCTACCTTGCCAGAGCTGGAAAACGTGAAAAGTATACCATATAAAGACGGTGGCAAGGCATACTTAGGAACGGAATATCTGACCCATTCATGGCAGATCTGAAAGAGGACATATTAACATTGGACACAATTGTATTTGCGTCTTCATAGCTTGAAGTGGAGGGAACATACATGTACTTGTAGCATGTACATGGAGCCGTTGGGGTCTAGATAGGGGACACAATTGACCATAAAAATTCATATTTCCTCATTCCCTCCTTGTCCCCTACGGACCCTTCATGAAATATCGATCTTCAGGAATCCATCAATCTGTTCATGTAACATCATTTGCTCTTCTTTCTTCTTCCGGGATTTTGAATGAAAACTTGAACGTGGAATACATGATGTGGCACACAGGCTGCAAATCGCTGGTCCACATTGTAGACACAGGCAACAACTGAATACTATGAGAAGGCCAATACCTAGGAAGGATAGGACTTTCCATCCCCAGGCTGACAACACGCTCCAGAACCAACCGGACCATGTCCAGGTGCCTGGATTCTGATGTATCTGGTTTGCAATCTTGTGAAGACGAGTTATGGCTTTATATACGGATGGCGCGTTTTCTGGGATGAAAACACAGCAACTTGATCCGATGACCCTACAGGCTCCGCCCCTATCGGCTAGGATGACGTCAAGGACAAGACGATTTTGGAGAACAACAATCCGCATCGCAGACTGCTCCTCTGTTAAGTTGCCTAGGGCAGAGGTAGTTTCATTCACTACTGCTTCAAGGGTTCTGGTTAATCTACGTATCAGTTTACTATTTGAGACAACACCTATGTAAGGAAAGAGACCTTTATTGAAGTCTGTATATTGTTCCCATGCTGTTTCAGTGTAGTCAACAATCGGGATATCTCTCTGGGGTCTATGGTGTACTAGATTGGTATTTCTATGATAATCAGGAGGGGCTAGGAAAACAGGTGGCAGAAGGAATGCAATGTAACAGGTACCATCCCAATCTAGAGGTAGGCGTATATATGCGGTATGACCACATATGAAGTAGGAATGACGGGAAGCTCTAAATGTAGACTTGCCTTTATCACTGAATTCGATCACAGTAGTACATTTACTATGACCCAGGTGTACTGAACCATTCTTTCTTACACAGAATTCACCTTTGACTGGTAATACTGACATAGCAGGCAAGACTAGTGTAGCTTCAGATTCAACATTCAGAATCATGAGGTTAAGTGTAAAATTACCTAATCCATATACTTCATTTTCTAGATCAGTTCCTGTTCTTTTGGGAAGTCCCTCCTTGTTAGGATAACAAGCTTTAAGCAAAACTAAGTTCAGGTTTCCCCATACCCAGTTGCTCTGGTAAACTACAGTGTTTGAATCTAAACAGTTAATCAAACTAAACCATGCTCCACAGGAACCATTGTGTGTAAACGGATACGGAAAGAGAGGCAGAACTCCTTTGTATTTCTGATAGGGAGGGAGTCGGCCACATATCCAACAATTTGTAGCATTGCTGGTCTGATGGGAATGATGTAACATACTAATGAATGTGTTGTTGCGTAGCGCAAATCTATAGGATAACTCATGTGGAGGTAGTTCACTAAAAGAATGTTCGGCAGTAATATTGTAAGCAGAATGAGCACGCTTGAAAATAGGATAGTACATGTGTAACAGTATACTTGCAGCAATAATAAAAAAACTTAGAAAAAACATAATTAACAATGTCACTATACAGTGACTATGAAGTGATTTACAGTATGCATGTTTCTTGAGCTGTGTATGTCTATTTCTCTCTCTAATTCGGTCTAGAGGATACATGTCAAAGACTTAATTCAACCGATTCACCTTGGAGAGGACTTAAACAATCGAATTGTCTGACTTGCTAGACCTTAGTTTCAGTTTATAGTCTTGAGATTCGGTCTTTTCAACCAGGGGGAGTTTTGAATCAGTCTCTGGAAGGGGGCAGGGCTGAGAGTTCAGATCGGATGGTAGTCCATGAAATTTCTTGATATGGCTCGAGTGTAACCAACCCTTGCGACCCTCGACCTTCACTGCTGTCCTCGTCGTTAGAAGAACCAGTTTTGGTGTTTGCCAGCGAGGCTCCAACGGGCTCCTCCTGTCGAAGTTTCGTATGAAAACTAGGTCTCCAGGAACCACTTCATGGGGCTTTACCTCGGTGTTGTCGGGAAAGGCTGCAGCTACCTGTGAACGGCAAGATTGTAGTGCAGACATCAAGGAAGCAAGGTAATCTGTCAGCATATTACAATCAACATCAGTGATTTTACGAGGTATAGGCGTCCCCCACATATTTGGTGGCCTACCAAAGACCACCTCGTACGGGGATAGCCCTGTGCGAGAATGTGCTACCATTCTCATGTAAAATAGTGCAACTGGTAAGGCTACTATCCAGTCGACACCTTTCTCTCTGCAGATTTTAGAAAGTCGTATTTTCAGTGTCTGATTATGACGTTCCACGAGACCTGCTGCCTCGGGATGTCGGACACAGTGAAATTTCCATTGATAGCCTAACAAGAGTGAAATGTGTTTCATTAGCTCGGATGAGAACGGCTGGCCATTATCTGAGTACACGATACGGGGCAAACCATACCGTGGGAAGAATTCACGAACTAATTGTTTGGCAGTAGTCGGGGCAGTGTAATCTGAGACGGGATATGCCTCTGTCCAACGGGAGAGAGCGCATACAACTACGAGGACATACTTGAATCCTCGACATCGTTCCATCTGGATATAATCCATCTGGAGGACTTCAAAAGGGTGATCGGGAGGTTGAAATCCACCCTGCTCTACAGGTACGCCTTTACCTGGATTGAACTGACAACAAATCATACAAGTTCGGACTTTCTGTTTGGCTGCAGCTCGTAAGTGTTTGTTGAACCAAATGTGTTGAATACTGTCTAACATAGCTTTCTCTCCTAGATGTGCTGGACTATGTATTGTGTTAATGATAACTTGAACCATTGAGTCGGGGAGAAACCATATATATTTTCCTTTCGTCATCCATCCCTGATCTGTTTGGATCCCTCCTAATTCAGTCCATTTCTTTATTTCTTCTGGCGTAGCATGTGTCTGTATGTCAATTACATCAAGGGCGGGATCCCTAACTGTCATGCAGTGTGTCGGCGTCGGAACTATTGTCTTTGTCAAGTCAGTTGCATGAGTCCTATTCTGTGCTGTTTGCTTAGCAGTTCGGTCTGCTAGGTCGTTACCCTGGGAAATGATATCGGTGACTTTTGTATGGGCTTTACACTTCATGATAGATATTGAAGTAGGTAGATGTATTGCATCTAACAGAGCTTGAATGAGGGGACCGTGTTGAATGTTGGCACCGTGAGAAGTCAAATAACCTCTCTCTCGCCAAAGGACTCCGAAGTCGTGTACAACTCCGAATGCATAACGTGAATCTGTGTATATGTTAACTTTTCTATTCTTGGCTTGAATACAGGCTTGTATCAGAGAAATAAGCTCTGCTGCTTGAGCTGATAATGTGTCAATACAATTTGTTTCTATGACTTCGGTGTCAGTCGTGACTGCATAAGCTGCCACTAACTCTCCTGTACTTGTTCTCATACATGAACCATCTACATAAAGTGTCAGGTCTGGGTCTGGTATTGGGACGTCTGTCAAGTCTTGTCTGGGTTTCGTCGTAATAGTAATGACTTCAATACAATCATGTGCCAGTGGGTCTGTTCCACTTAATGGCAAAAGTGTGGCAGGATTTAATGTACTACAACGTCTGATTTCTATGTGTGGCTGAAACAATGTTAGTTCGTAACCTGTCAGTCTTGCTATAGTCAAGTGTTGTGTTTGTGTCCGGTTCAAGAGAACCTCTACTGCGTGTGGTACTTGTACTGTCAATTGATGTCCTAATACTATAGAATCGCTTTGTCTGATCGCTAGAGCTGTCGCTGCAACTGATTTCAGACACGCAGGAAGAGCTTGAGCTACGGGATCTAATGTGCTAGAAAAGTAAGCACATGGCTTGTGTGATCCTGCTTGTTCCTGAGTGAGTACTGACAAAGCAGTACCTTCACGTTCTGTAACAAAGAGTGTAAAAGGCTTATTGTAACATGGTGTCGCTAAAACAGGTGCTTGGCATAAAGCTTTCTTTAAGTCTTCAAAAGCTTGTGTATGTTCTGGAGTCCAAGGGAGGACAGTCGATGTCGCTGCCTCCTGGGTTGTCAACTGAATGAGTGGTTTTGCTAAAAATGCATATTGGGGAATCCACTGCCTGCAGTACGAAGTGAGGCCTATGAAGGCCCGTACCTCCTTTTGTGTCTTGGGTGGTGGCATGTTTACAATTAACTGGATGCGGTCAGGTGTGAGCTGTCTCCCCCATTTGGACAGCAAGTGCCCTAGGTACACAACTTGCTGGGCACGGAATTGCAGCTTTGAAGGGGACACCTTGTGCCCCTTGTCGGCTAGAAAATGTAAAACCGTCAGTGATGCTTTTTCACATTCGGGTCCGCTTCGGGCGGTGATCAGCAGATCATCGACATACTGAAGCAGTGCAGTGTTAACTGGCATGTGGATACTGTCAAGTTGTCTTTTCAGTGCTTGGCTGTAGATGCTAGGACTTTCTGTAAATCCTTGAGGTGCGCGTGCGAATTTAAAACTTCGTCCACTTAAACTAAATCCGAACAAATATTGGCTTTCCGGATCGATTGGGACGCTAAAGAAGGCGTTCTTGAGATCAATTACAGTAAAGAACGTTGCCTCTGAATCAATAGCTGTCAGTAATGAAGAGATATCTGGGACCACGGGATATTGTGGTACAATGCATTTATTCAATTCGCGCAGATCAATAACTAATCGATATACTGGGGATGCTTTTGGATCAGTTCGTTTAAGAATCGGAATGATCGGAGAATTACATACATTGGAGTCGGTTTCTACAACCACTCCTTGTGCGATGAGCTCGTCAATGATTTGCAGTAAAGCCACTACAGCATCTGGAGGTAACTTGTATTGTCGCATTCGTGGTAATATCACTCCTGCTTTGAGTGTGACTCGATATGGTGTAATGTGCATACAACCTACATCAGTGGGGCCTTGTGCCCATAAGTGTGCAGGTAGATTCTGTAACCGGTGATCCATGTCTCTTGACACGTAGTGACCTTTAAAGTCACGCAAAAATAGTCGTACTCCGTCCGGAGAACAACATATTATAGCTCCTAGAGCTTTCAATGTTTTTATACCTAACAAGTTTTCTGGGCATGATTTTGTAAGTAATAGATCTGTAGTCCGTGTCAATGGACCAACTGTAAATGCAAGCGGTTGCGATACTTCGTTAATAGTAGGCTTTCCTGAAAAACCAAGGGAAATATTTTGTGAGCCTGAGAGGGGTGCCCCTGGGACTTCGTCGTGACTTATAGTTGTTCTGCTTGCCCCTGTATCAAGTAGAAACTTTCTGTCTTTCCCTAATACTTGACTCTGTACATAAGGACCCTCTTGATCTACAGGAACCTCAATAAGGGGTAAGCCAACTTCCCTCTCTAGGCTATTTCATGTGTACCGTTGATAATCTGGATAGTCATTTTGTGCATACTGGTACATCTGTTGCGTCGTGTTCTGTGTTGCGGCAATAGGCTGTGGCTGTGGTACCGCTACGGTCTGTTGTGCAACTTGCATAGGCTGTACATTCTGAGGTGCTTGTTGTTGGATCTGATCCTGTCTAGGCGGACGTGGTCTCTCTTTGGTCTTACCCGTAGAGATATTATGTTTCAGGACTGCACAATCGTTTATATAATGACCTGGCTGTTTACAATAGTTGCATGTCCCTTTAACGGGAACCGCTGAATTACTGGACTGTGTCGCACCCTTTTTATGACCGTCAGCTGGAACTGACTGAGCGACGAGCATTTTCATTTTCGTGTCTTTCATACGTCTTTGTTCGTGTTCTTGTTCTTCTCTAATTCTATTTTGGTGATACTGTAACATTTGTAACATCTGTGAAGGAGTGTTAGCTTGCCAAGTGCTCTCAACTTTCAATACTCTGTTTTTAACCTGTGGCAGGGAATTCTCGACTAGTTTTGTTACAAAGAGATGTGGATATGAATCGCTACTTGCTTTCAGGCCGCTATTAATACCAAAACATTTTTCAAATCGGGAATAAAAATCACTAGTGTCTTCATCGGGTTTCTGTTTACAAGCTGAGATTGCTCCCCAGTCTTCCTTTTTCGTAGTTAATAAACGTGGCAATACTTGTACTAATAATCCTGGCAATGCTTTTGTTCTCTCCCCAAGCCCTACGCCTGCAGTTCGGGCATTCTCTTCGTTTTCTAATACTGTCCAATCAATCTTTTGGTCTCCCACTTCCCATTCTTTTTCTTTGAGTTTCTCATAAATACCGGCAGGCAATAATACTTTCAATATTTTCATAATGTCAGGATAGGTATAATCACCCATGAGTAACATGTCCTTTAGTTCACGGTAAAAACCTGCTGGATCTTTGTCATGGCTGGGCACTAATTTTTTCATTTCCAATAGTTCTATTTTAGTTATGGGCGTGTACACAAACACGCGTCTAAACGTATTATCATCATTTCTAACTGGGTGTACTTCGCGTAAGGGATTCTGTCTGTCTATGTAATACGTTTTTCTCTCCATGGAAGGAGCTGAATCATGTTCTGGACACAAAAAGGCACTATATCTATGTCGGTATTCTAGAATTACTTTAATTAGATCGGTACCTAGACCTCTCCATTTATTCAGGAGTAGTTCTATCAGTATATCAGGTAGGGGACCAGGATCGGAGTGTTGGCCTTTATATAATATAAGGAGATGTTGTATCATGTATATACTAGCTAACCGCTGTTCGTCTGGGGCGAGATTCAGAAACGTGTGTGCTAGCGCATCATCACTGTATTTTTCAGAGCTGTCAGCCCATTGTACTGCTGACCTGGCTAATTCTTGTTCATCCATAGAATCGAGCACATGGTACCCCCTTCGTTCTTGAAGTAATTTATCAGTAGCCTGGAATAAGTGTTCAGGGGTCCTTGGGTTTGAGATAACTGTTTGAAAAATTCTGTTACATTCTGGACGTATCGGACGCATTGGATTATTGAAGGATCTTCCTTTTCCTACATAAGCTATCGTTTGTCTAGCTGGTAATTCTAATTGTCCTGTGTTCATTTCTGACTGTTCCTCCTCCTCTTCCTCTGATTCAGTTTTATCTGCTTCTAATCTTCTTTCATGTATTCGTTCTACTTCTTTCCTTATCCTTCGGCACATGACTTCTATACACTTCTGTTTATCATGTTTCCCGTCTGTTATATTCTGACCCCATCTGGTAAGTACTTGCATTTCCTCCGAATCTACCTCAGGCCTATCTCTGTTTCTGATCAAGCAGTTTATAAAGAAGCGTAACAATAATTTCTGCATGTCTACTTTCTGGTATTCCATGGCCTCGCCAATACTTTCAGGACCTTGCCCTGTTTGAACAAAGCGATATATTTTGTCTAGATGTTCAACCATTCCTGGTAATGTCATTAAATAGTTTGCAGCTCGTCGTAAACGTACTGAAGATAGCAACATCCTGTCGTGTTTACCTGGCACTGGATCATATCTACAATCTGTAAGAGTGTGGTAAATAATTTAATTACCGGAACTTAATTTGATGCGGAAAATTAATAATAATAGCTCAGTAAAATAAGAGGCAGAATCCGTGGTATTAGAGGTTCGGAACGGGCTTTATTCCAAAATCAATTCGAATTGATGGACTCCATATTCCATCACCACGAAGGTTCAGGAAGTGAAGGACCAACTTTATTGACAAGTAATCATTTTTATACAGAGGCATTATAGTGAAAACAGATGCAGGAGGCGTAACAGTTGATAACAAAGATAAAACATACATGCGTAACTAAAATGGGTGTAACTAGGCATAACTAAAGAACGTCATTTAGGTATGATGTCACAAATGGGTGGCACCATGAAAGAATTTCGCAATGTCAGCAGAAATACTTGGCAGAAATGCGCGCGCAGCAGCATGACGTGTGATTGACGTGCAACTAGGGGGTGAAGGGCACTTGACATTTAGCTCTACATGTGGAGACAGAAGTCTGGGGTTATGTCAACCTAATCCCGAATCATATCTAACATCCTATGTTTAAAGAACTATGTTATCCAAAAGGAAAGGTCTCTCGAATAAAATCTATTCTATACTGACTGTGAGTGCGTGTACAAGCGTCTAAGTGTCTACATTGGATGCGAGGGGCAGAAATCTTCCATAGTAACAGGGCTATGAATTACTTGCATAAAGACAGAGAAGCCGGGCCTTTTGCTCGGTAGCTGGAAGAATGTTTACTTAAACTACTAGACAGGAATGCATTGGGTGGGGAGCGGAGCAGAGCAGATAATCTTGAAGGTGAAATACAGTTTTTGGCAGGCAGACAGGTCGAGTCAGGCACCGTTAGCCGCGCAGGGAGTAGGACAAAGTTCATGGATACAGATGCGAGCTCAGACTGGAGCTTTCAGAGGCAGAAGGAAGAAAAAGCTTAATGGTAGAATCAGGGCCTACTCGCCTGGACTGTAAAATGGGATAAATGAACCATATAAAGCCGGTGGCCTTTCATACTTAGGAATAGAATATCCGGCCCATTCATGGCGGATCTGAAAGAGGACATGTTGACGGTGGACGCACATGTGTTTGCGTCTTCATAACTGGAACTGGAGGAAACATACATGTATTTGTGATTTATACATGAAACCGTTGGGGTACAAGATAGGGGACATAACTGATCATAAAAATCCATATTTCCACATTCCCTCCTTGTCCCCTACTTGCCCTTAAGAGATATCAATCTTCATCAATCCGTTGATCTGTTCATATAGCATCATTTGTTCTTCTTTCTTCTTTCGGGATGAATGAAATCTTGGTGGTGGAATACACGATGTGGCACACAGACCACAAATCGCTGGTCCACATTGTAGGCATAAGCAGCAACTGAATAGTATGAGAAAGCCAATACCTAGGAAGGATAGGACCCTTCATTTTCTAGATCAGTTCCTGTTCTTTTGGGAAGTCCCTCCTTGTTAGGGTAGCAGACTTTGAGTAAAACTAGGTTCAGGTTTCCCCATACCCAGTTGTCTTGATAAACTGCGGAATTCGAATCTAGGGAATTAATTAAACTAAACCATGCTCCACAGGAGCCATTGTGTGTGAACGGATATGGAAAGAGAGGCAGAATTCCCTTATAGTTCTGATAGGGAGGGAGTCGGCCACATATCCAACAATTTGTAGCATTGCTAGTCTGATGGGAATGATGTAACATACTAATAAAAGTGTTATTGCGCAGCGCAAATCTATAGTACAACTCATGCGGGGGTAATTCACTAAAAGAGTGTTCAGTAGTAACATTGTAAACATGTTTAGAAATAGGATAATATATGTGCAACAATATACTTGCAGCAATTATTAAAAGACTTAAGAAAAACAAAATTAATAACGTCACTGTGCAATGACTACGCAGTGATTTACAGTACGCATGTTGTTTCAATTGCATCTTTCGGTTTCTTTCTCTATTCAGGTCTAAGGGATACATGTCAGAGACAAATTCGACCGATTCACCTTGGAGAGGACTTAAACAATCAAATTGTCTGACTTGTTAGACCGTAGTTTTAGTTTGTATAGTTCCTTATTACTCTGTTCAACCAAAGGAAGCTTTGAGTCAATCGGTGAAGACACGCGAGGTGTATCGTTTACATCAGACGGAAGTCCATGAAATTTCTTGATATGACTTGAATGTATCCAGCCTTTGCGACCTTCGATCTTCACGGCTGTCCTCGTGGTTAACAGTACGAGTTGAGGCGATTTCCACCTAGGATCCAGCTGAGACTTCCGGTCAAAGTTCCTCACTAACACCAGGTCCCCGGGAATTACGTCATGGGGTTTCACCTCGGTGTTGTCGGGAAAGGCTGCAGCTACCTGTGAACGACAAGATTATAGTGCAGACATCAAGGAAGCCAAGTAATCTGTCAGCATATTACAGTCAACATCAGTTATTTTGCGTGGTATTGGCGTCCCCCACATATTTGGTGGTCTACCGAAGATCACCTCATAAGGGGATAGCCCTGTTCGAGAGTGCGCTACCATTCTCATGTAAAAGAGTGCAACTGGTAAGGCTACTACCCAGTCGACACCTTTCTCTCTACATATTTTGGACAATCTAATTTTCAGAGTTTGATTATGTCGTTCCACGAGACCTGCTGCCTCGGGGTGTCGGACACAGTGAAATCTCCATTGATAGCCTAACAAAAGTGAAACGTGTTTCATTAGTTCGGATGAGAACGGCTGGCCGTTATCTGAGTAGACAACACGTGGTAAACCGTACCGTGGGAAGAATTCTCGAACCAACTGTTTGGCAGTAGTCGGGGCAGTGTAATCTGAAACCGGGTATGCCTCTGTCCAACGGGAAAGAGCACAGACAACTACAAGAACATATTTGAATCCTCGACATCGTTCCATCTGGATATAATCCATCTGGAGGACTTCAAAAGGGTGATCAGGAGGCTGAAATCCACCTTGTTCTACGGGAATGCTTTTACCTGGGTTAAACTGACAACAGATCATACAGGTACGAACTTTTTGTTTAGCTGCTGCTCGTAAATGTTTGTTGAACCAAATGTGTTGAATGCTGTCTAGCATAGCTTTTTCTCCTAGGTGCGCTGGACTATGTATTGTATTAATGATAACTTGGACCATTGAATCAGGAAGGAACCATACAGATTTTTCCTTCGTCATCCATCCTTGATCCGTTTGGATCCCTCCTAATTCAGTCCATTTCTTTATTTCCTCTGGTGTAGCATGTGTCTGTATGTCAATTACGTCAAGAGCGGGATCCTTAACCATCATGCAATGTGTTGGTGTCGGAACTATTGTCTTTGTTATGTCAGATGTGTGAGTTTGAGCAGTCTGTTTAGCTGTTCTGTCAGCTAGATCATTGCCTTGGGAAATGATATCAGTAACTTTCGTATGAGCTTTACATTTCATAATTGATATTGCAGTGGGTAGATGTATTGCATCTAATAAGGCATGAATGAGGGGTCCGTGCTGAATGTGGGCACCGTGAGAAGTTAAATAACCTCTCTCTCGCCACAGCACGCCGAAGTCATGTACAACTCCGAATGCATAACGTGAATCAGTGTATATGTTGACTTTTTTATTTGTGGCTTGAATACAGGCTTGTGTCAGAGCGATGAGCTCTGCTGCTTGAGCTGACAAGGTATTTATGCAATTTGTTTCAATGATTTCAGTGTCTGTTGTGACTGCATACGCGGCCACTAGCTCTCCTGTACTTGTTCTCATACATGAACCATCTACATACAACGTCAGGTCTGGGTCTGACAATGGGACGTCTGTCAAGTCTTGTCTAGGTTTCGTCGTGATAGTAATAACTTCAATACAATCATGTGCTAGTGGGTCTGTTCCGTTTACTGGTAACAGTGTGGCAGGATTCAATGTACTACAACGTCTGATTTCTATGTGTGGCTGAAACAATGTTAATTCGTAACCGGTGAGTCTTGCTATAGTCAAGTGTTGTGTTTGTGTGCGGTTCAAGAGAACCTCTACTGTATGTGGTACTTGTACTGTCAATTGGTGTCCTAACACTATGGCATCGCTTTGTCGGATTGCTAAAGCTGTCGCTGCCACTGATTTCAGGCACGCAGGCAGAGCCTGAGCTACGGGATCTAATGTACTAGAAAAATAAGCACATGGTTTATGTGATCCTGCTTGTTCCTGTGTGAGTACTGACAAAGCAGTACCTTCGCGTTCTGTAACAAAGAGTGTAAACTGTTTATTGTAACATGGTGTCGCTAAAACAGGTGCTTGACATAAAGCTTTCTTTAGGCTTTCAAAAGCTTGTGTATGTTCCTGAGTCCAAGGGAGGACAGTCGATGTGGCTGCCTCCTGTGTTGTCAACTGAATGAGTGGTTTTGCTAGAAATGCATACTGAGGGATCCACTGCCTACAATATGAAGTGAGGCCTATAAAAGCCCGCACCTCCTTTTGTGTCTTGGGTATTGGCATGTTAACAATTAACTGGATGCGATCGGGTGTAAGCTGCCTTCCCTCCTTGGACAGCGAGTGCCCAAGGTAAACAACTCGCTGGACACAGAATTGCAGCTTAGAAGGGGACACCTTGTGCCCCTTTTCGGCCAAAAATTGTAAAACCGTCAGTGAGGCTTTTTCACATTCAGGTTCGCTTCTAGCGGTGATCAGCAGATCATCGACATATTGAAGCAGGGCAGTGTTGACTGGCATGTGGATACTATCAAGTTCTCGTTTCAGTGCTTGGCTATAGATGCTGGGGCTTTCTGTGAATCCTTGAGGTGCGCGTGTGAATTTAAAGCTTCGTCCATTTAAACTAAATCCGAACAAGTATTGGCTTTCCGGATCTATTGGGACGCTGAAAAAGGCATTCTTGAGATCAATTACAGTAAAGAATGTTGCTTCGGAATCAATGGCTGTCAGTAATGAAGAAATATCTGGGACTACGGGGTATTGTGGTACAATACATTTATTTAATTCGCGCAGATCAATAACCAATCGATATACTGGCGGGGCTGTTGGATCAGTTCGTTTAAGAATCGGAATTATCGGGGAATTACATACATTGGAGTCGGTTTCCACAACCACTCCTTGGGTAATAAGCTCGTCAATGATTTGCAGTAAAGCCACTACAGCATCTGGGGGTAACTTGTATTGTCGCATTCGTGGTAGTACCACTCCTGTCTTTAGTGTGACTCGATATGGTGTAATGTTCATGCAACCAACATCTGTAGGGCCTTGTGCCCATAAATGTGTGGGTAAAGTCTGCAGTCGGTGATCCATGTCTCGGGACACATAGTGCCCTTTGAAATCACGTAGAAACAATCTTACTCCTTCCGGAGAACAACATATTATAGCTCCTAGAGCTTTCAATGTTTTTATACCTAACAGGTTTTCTGGACATGATTTAGTAAGCAATAAATCTGTAGTTCGTGTCAAGGGACCAATCGTAAGTGGAAGAGGCTGTGATACTTCGTTAATGATAGGTTTTCCTGAAAAGCCAAGGGAAATATTCTGTGAGCCTGAGAGGGGTGCCCCTGGAACTTCACTACGTTTTATTGTTGTTCGGCTTGCCCCTGTATCAAGTAAAAATTTTCTATCTTGGCCTAATAGTTCACTGTGTACATAAGGTCCTTCTTGATCTACAGGGACCTCGATAAGGGGTAAGCCAACTTCCCTCTCTAGGCTGTTTCATGAGTATCGTTGATAATCGGGATAGTCATACTGTGCGGTCTGGTACATCTGTTGTGTCGTTGTTTGTGTGGCAGCAATAGGCTGCGGTGGTGGAGCTGGCATAGACTGTTGCGGAGCTGGCATGGACTGTGCATGCTGTGGAGCTCCTTGTTGGTTCTGCTCCTGTCTAAGTGGCCGTGGTCTTTCTTTTGTATTACCTATGGCGATATTATGTTTTAAAACTGGACAATCGTGTACATAATGACCTGGCTGTTTACAATAGTTGCATGTCCCTTTTACAGGACCTGCTGAAACACTGGACTGTGTCATACCCTTTTTATGACCGTCAGCTGGAACTGTCTGGGAAACTAGCATTTTCATTTTCGTGTCTTTCATGCGTCTTTGTTCATGTTCTTGTTCTTCTCTAATTCTATTGTGATGGTACTGTAGCATTTGTAACATTTGTGACGGAGTGTTACCTTGCCAGGTACTCTCGAATTTCAATACTCTATTCTTAACTTGGGGCAAGGAATTTTCAACTAATTTTGTCACAAACAGATGTGGATATGATTCGCTACTTGCTTTTATTCCACTATTTATACCAAAACATTTTTCGAATCGGGCATGGAAATCACTAGTGTCTTCATCTTGCTTTTGTTTACAGGCTGATATTGCACCCCAGTCTTCCTTTTTCGTAGTTAATAAACGTGGCAGTACCTGTACTAATAAACCTGGTAGTGTTTTGGTCTTATCCCCAAGCCCTGAACCTGGACCTCGAGCTTTTTCTTCGTTTTCTAATGCTGTCCAATCTATCTTTTGGTCTCCCACCTCCCAATCCTTTTCCTTGAGTTTTTCGTAAATGCCCGCAGGCATTAATACCTTCAATATTTTCATAATGTCGGGATAGGTATACTCTCCCATGAGCAACATGTCTTTAATTTCACGGTGGAAACCCGCTGGGTCTTTGTCATGACTGGGTACCACTTTGTTCATTTCTAATAGTTCTATTTTAGATATGGGTGTGTATACAAACACACGTTTAAACTGATTGTCATCACCTTTTATCGGGTGCACTTCGCGTAAGGGATTCTGTCTATCCATATAATACGTCGTTCTTTCCTTGATGGGCAGTGAGACATGTTCGGGGCATACAAACAGAATGTACTGCTTTCTGGATTCTAGTATTTCTCTAATTAACTCAGTACCTGAACCTCTCCATTTATTCGTGAGTAATTCAGTCAATATATCAGGTAAGGGGCCAGGATCGGAGTATTGGCTTTTATATAATATAAGGAGTTGTTGAATCATATAGATACCAGCTAAACGCTGTTCATCTGGGGTGAGGTTCAAAAACGTGTGTGCTAGTGTATCATCACTATATTTTCCGGGGCTGTCAACCCAGTGAACGGCTGACCTGGCTAATTCTTGTTCGTCCATAGAATCGAGTATATGATAACCCCTTCGTTCTCGGAGTAATTTGTCAGCGGCTTGGAACGAATGTTCGGGGGACCTTATATTTATTATAGGTGTTTGGAAATTTCTGTTATGGTCTGGACGTATCGGACGTATCGGATCAGTAAAGCATCTAGTATTGTTACAATATTTCCCTCTACCTACATAGGCCATTGTTTCTAACTGTCCTGTGGGCAGTTCTAATTCTTCCTCCTCCTCGGTTTGTTCAGGCTGGTCTACTGCTAATCTTTCTTCGTGTATTCGTTCTACTTCTTTGCGGATCTTTCGGCACATAGCTACTATACTTAATCGTTTATCATGTCTCCCCTCTGATATATTCCGACTCCATGTGGTAAGAATTTGCATTTCTTCCGGATTTACCCCTGGTCGGTCTTGATTTCTGATCACACAATTTATGAGGAAACATAACAGTTCCCCCTGTATTTCCACTTTCTGGTACTCCATGGCTCTATTAATACTCTCAGAATCTCGTCCTGACTGGACAAAGTGATATATGTTTTCTAAATGTGTAGTCATTCCTGGTAGCCTCCCTAAATATATTGCAGCTCGTCGGATACGTAATGATGCCAGCAGCATTTCGTCCTCTTTGCCGGGCACAGGGTCATATCTACAATCTATTAGAAGTTCCTTAAGCATGTCGGGAGTTACTAGTATGGGCGTACGTTGGTGGGCTAATTCTTGAAAGGAAAGTTTATTTACTCTGGGTGGCGTGGAAAAAATGTTTGATGCACCTCCTGTAGCACCACCTGGGGTGCTGGATGTGAAAGGATTCGTTGAACGTGATATAGCAACCATAGGTGTGGATACAGCTGTAGAAACAGATGTGCTTGCCGGAACTTGCGTCGGAGTTTGTTGTTGTGGAGGTACAGACGGAGGAGGGTCTTGGCGTTGAACCCCCTCGGCAGGCGGTCTATGTGGCGCAGCATTAGCATACTCGGGAGCTGCGTCGTCTAAATAAGAGGAAAGAAAAACATCTTCTGCGGTTCTGGGATGCCCTTTGGGATGTGCTTTTATCGGAAACAATGGGGGTGGCAAGTCTTTTGGTATCTCCGGAGTAGCCTTAGGTAACCCTTCGGCCAGGAGAGGATACATACCATTCATAAGGGCATTTCTTTGTCTGTCTATTTGTTCTGATTTTACTCGAGTACCTTCTTCAATTAATAGACTTTCTCGGACTTTATTTGAATTCTCCTTACTTTTCTCTTCCTGTCTGAGTGCTTTTTCTGTACGTCTATATGATTCTTTACGCCATAATTCAATGGCATCTTTCTGTGATTGTCTAGCTTTCTTTTTCCATAATTCTTCCTCTACTTTCATGATGCAATCTGCATCCCAGGTCCCAGCTGCGGGCCACCTCTGACTTTCTGGTAATTCCTTGGTGTAGTCTACCCATAAATCAAGAAATAATATGGCGTCTAGGCCATGTTTATGATACATGAAGTACCCCGGAGTGTCCCTAGGAGGAATGGGAACAGCTTCTTCGAGTACCCCTTTTCTAGTTTTGATCTGTCTTAATTTCGAAAAGAGCGGCATATTGAGAACTGATCTGATACCTAATTTTGAACACGTTTAATACAACAAAACACAATAATGAACAGTCATTCACACCACAATACGTGTTTAAAACATTTAACATTTAACATTTAATGAACAACAATGATGGCCATTTAGGGAACTAGTCACTAAGCATAATACTCGGCACTAACTAGGTAATTCTGAATTATATACTAGACATACTTGATATACTGCTAAACAGTACAGATACACTGCTGAAACAGTGCAGACCGGATTTGTGTACCCAAACCCGTCTTGACCGGCACAACCTATGTGCACGTCAGAACGCCTCCCCGACAATGGTACTCACCGGGTAGCTCGGAACGGAAGGCCTCGGAACTGAACTGAACTGGACTTGAACCGGACTGGACTCGACTCGGAACTTCGGAACCTCGGAAACTGGTGGGCCTCTGTATACCTCGGATCTTGCTCTCTCAGCTAGGCTCTGGTCGGGATACTTCGCACTTCTCACCGCCTCGTCTGGGTGTTGATCGCAGCCTCAGTTACCCCCGCTCGGCAGGAGGGAGATACAGGAAATCCTGTGGGTACGCGTTGTTGTCCGTCCAGCTGTGGCAGGAGACCGGGCCTGCAACGCACCTCCGGCGCGTGAGATGAGAAAGTGTCCCTGTTCGGGCGCCATATATGTGGTAAATAATTTAATTACCGGAACTTAATTTGATGCGGAAAATTAATAATAATAGCTCAGTAAAATAAGAGGCAGAATCCGTGGTATTAGAGGTTCGGAACGGGCTTTATTCCAAAATCAATTCGAATTGATGGACTCCATATTCCATCACCACGAAGGTTCAGGAAGTGAAGGACCAACTTTATTGACAAGTAATCATTTTTATACAGAGGCATTATAGTGAAAACAGATGCAGGAGGCGTAACAGTTGATAACAAAGATAAAACATACATGCGTAACTAAAATGGGTGTAACTAGGCATAACTAAAGAACGTCATTTAGGTATGATGTCACAAATGGGTGGCACCATGAAAGAATTTCGCAATGTCAGCAGAAATACTTGGCAGAAATGCGCGCGCAGCAGCATGACGTGTGATTGACGTGCAACTAGGGGGTGAAGGGGACTTGACATTTAGCTCTACATGTGGAGACAGAAGTCTGGGGTTATGTCAACCTAATCCCGAATCATATCTAACATCCTATGTTTAAAGAACTATGTTATCCAAAAGGAAAGGTCTCTCGAATAAAATCTATTCTATACTGACTGTGAGTGCGTGTACAAGCGTCTAAGTGTCTACATTGGATGCGAGGGGCAGAAATCTTCCATAGTAACAGGGCTATGAATTACTTGCATAAAGACAGAGAAGCCGGGCCTTTTGCTCGGTAGCTGGAAGAATGTTTACTTAAACTACTAGACAGAAATGCATTGGGTGGGGAGCGGAGCAGAGCAGATAATCTTGAAGGTGAAATACAGTTTTTGGCAGGCAGACAGGTCGAGTCAGGCACCGTTAGCCGCGCAGGGAGTAGGACAAAGTTCATGGATACAGATGCGAGCTCAGACTGGAGCTTTCAGAGGCAGAAGGAAGAAAAAGCTTAATGGTAGAATCAGGGCCTACTCGCCTGGACTGTAAAATGGGATAAATGAACCATATAAAGCCGGTGGCCTTTCATACTTAGGAATAGAATATCCGGCCCATTCATGGCGGATCTGAAAGAGGACATGTTGACGGTGGACGCACATGTGTTTGCGTCTTCATAACTGGAACTGGAGGAAACATACATGTATTTGTGATTTATACATGAAACCGTTGGGGTCCAAGATAGGGGACATAACTGATCATAAAAATCCATATTTCCACAAGAGGCTCATTCAATATATTGTCATTAGCTCTTTGGGGTGTACGTTGGTGTGCTAAATCCCTATAAGTCAATCTAGTTGCTGGCGGTGGCGTGGAAAAACCTCCTGTTGCACCTCCTGAGGTGCCAAGTCCAAAAGGATTTGTTGGGTGTAGGGTAGAGAGTGTGGGTGCAGGAAGGACTGTAGAAACAGATGGAATGTTTAGAACGTGAGGAGTTTGTTGCTGCGGAGGTGGGTGCAGCTGATCTTGGGGTTGAGCGTCGTTAACAGGTGGTGTGCGTGGCTGCGCACCATTAGCATATTCGGGGGTTGCATCATCTAAATAGGAAGAAAGGAAAATGTCTTTTGCGGTCTTGGGATGTACTTTAATCGGGAGTAATGGAGGTGGCAGATCCTTTGGTACCTCCAAGGTGGCCTTAGGCAAACCCTCGGCCAGAAGAGGATACATACCATTCATAAGAGTGTTTCGTTGTCTGTCTACTTGTTCTGTTTTTACTCGGATACCTTCGTCAATTAATATATTTTCTCGGGCTCTTTCTGAATCTTCCCTACTTTTCTCTTCCTTTCTGAGCGCTTTCTCTGTGCGTCTATGCGATTCTTTACGCCATAGTTCAATGGCATCTTTCTGTGACTGTCTAGCTTTCTTTTTCCATAATGCTTCTTCTACTCTCATGATGCAATCTGCATCCCATGTTCCAGCAACGGGCCATCTCTGACTCTCTGCTAAATCCTTTGTGTAGTCCACCCATAGATCAAGATATAATACGGCATCTAGGCCATGTTTATGGTACATAAAGTACCCTGGAGTGTCCCTAGGTGGGATGGGAACAGCTTCCTCGAGTATCCCTTTTCTAGTTTTTATCTGTCTTAATTTTGAAAATAACGGCATCTTGAACCTTGCTACTTAATTCTTACTCGGTCTTGAACACAATAATTACAATAAACACAATAATGAAGATCGGACAATCACTCATACCACGACATTTAAAACATATCAAAACATTTTTTAGAAACGAACAATAATAATTAGAATAAAACTAGTTAACTGCATAATACTAAATATACTGTATGTACTGCTAAACAGTACAGATACACTGCTAAAACAGTGCAGACCAGGTCTGTGTACCCAAACCCGTCTTGACCGGCACAAACTAATGTGCACGTCTAGATGCGTCCCCAGCAACGGTACTCACCGGGAAGCACGGAACGGAAGGCCTCGGAAGTCTGGACTGGACTAGACCAAACTGGACTGGACTCGACTCGTGACTTAGATACTTCGGAACTTCGGAATCTGGTGGGCCTCTGTATACCTCGGATCTTGCTCTCTCAGCTAGGCTCTGGTCGGGATTCTCCGCACTCCTCACCGCCTCGTCTGGGTGTTGATCGCAGCCTCAGTCGCCCCCGTTGGCCTGAGGGAGATACATGAAATCCTGCGGGTACGCGTAATTGTCCGTCCGGCTGTGGCAGGAGACCGGGTCTGCAACGCACCTCCGGCGCGTGGGGTGTGAGAGGAGTCCCTGTTCGGGCGCCAATTATGTGGTCAATTTAAATTACCTAGACTTAATTTATGCGGTAAAATTCAATACGAATAACTCAGTAAAAATGAGAGGCAGAATCCGTGGTATTTGAGGTTATAAAAGGGAAATTTATTCCTTACAAAGGAATGATGGTGATGGTTCGAACCAGGCAATCGAGTTCCGTCACCACTAAGGTTCAGGAAGGGATCAGCAATACATTATTGACAGGTTATAATATATATAGTCAATGCATTACAGTAAAGACAGATGCAGGAGGCGTAACAGCTGATAAGAATACACATACGTAATAAAAAGGCGTTACAATAGGCGTGCATAAAGGCGTATACTAAAAACGTCATTATGATGATGACACAAGTGGGTGGATCCATAAGAGAATCCTGCAAAGTCAGCAAAAATATATGGCAGAGATGCGCGCGCAGCCGCATGACGTGTGATTGACGTGTAACTAGAGGGTGAAGGGAACTTGACATTTAGCCCTACATGAAGAGACAGAAGTCTGGTGTGTCAGGACAACCTAGTCCCAAATCATATCTAATATCTTGTGTTTAAGGAACTATATTATCTGGAAGGAAAGGTCTTTTCGGACAGAGCCTATTCTATACTGACTGCTAGTGCGTGTACAAGCGTCTAAGTGTCTACATGAGATGCGAGGGGGCATGGGCCTACCATGGTAACGAAAGTCATGAATTACTTGCACGGAGACAGTAAGGCCGGGCCCTTTGCTCTGCAGCTGGAGGGATGTTTACCTAAACTACTAGACAGGAATGCATTTCTTGAGGAGCTGAGCAGATAACTTGAAGGCTGAATACAGTTTTGGCAGGCAACAGGCCGGGCTAGGCACCGTTAGCCGCGCAGGAAGTAAGACAAAGTTCATGGATACAGATGCAGGTCCAGGCTGGAGCATTCAGAGGCAGAAGCAGGAAAAGCTCGATGGCAGAATTCAGGGCCTACCTTGCCAGAGCTGGAAAACGTGAAAAGTATACCATATAAAGACGGTGGCAAGGCATACTTAGGAACGGAATATCTGACCCATTCATGGCAGATCTGAAAGAGGACATATTAACGTTGGACACAATTGTATTTGCGTCTTCATAGCTTGAAGTGGAGGGAACATACATGTACTTGTAGCATGTACATGGAGCCGTTGGGGTCTAGATAGGGGACACAATTGACCATAAAAATTCATATTTCCTCAACACCCAGGGAAATTACAGGAGCCGGCCCTGGGGGGTGGCAGTCCCCAGAGTCATCTCGGGCTCCAGGAGGGGGCCGCGCTGTCCCCCTCCCAACTGTTTAAAGCCCCATGCATTTTTTTTTACAAATCCCCAGGGAAGTGGCGGTGCCCGGGACAGCGTGGGGCCACGTGCCCTTCGCATATGATAAACAAAGCCCCAGGGAGGTGGTTGTCCCCGGGGCTGCAGGGGCCCCCGAGGGTCCTGCTAATTAATTGGACATTGCCCCCGGGACCCGGCTCACCCGGGTGCTTAAGGAAAACGAAGCGCGTGTTTTTCAGCCGGATTTGCGCACCCAGCGCGAATTCGGACGATTTTATTTTTAAAAAAATATGTTTTTTTGGGCGCTGGGGGTCTTTGTGGGACCCCCTGAGCAGGCCCAGGGGGTCAGGGTGTTTCTATCCTGCCCCCTTTTCTTGTTTTTTATCTTTTTTTCTACTGTTTTCTTATGACTCAGTCACAGTCACAAGATGGCTGCTAACACATTCTGGTTTGGAGTGTTGGCAGCCAATCAGAATGAAGTTTGTGCTCAGGAGGGTTCGTGAATCCTCCTTGGTGTTCAGATATCGATATTTTTATTTTTTTAATTTCTCAGCAACTACTGAACGGATTTACACCATTTAAAGAAAAGCACCCTTTCTGAACCAGGACCTACCTTTTTGCCAAATTTGGTGTAATTCCGTTCAGTAGTTCAGGCTGTAGCTTTGTCTAAAGTTCCCATGGAAATTAACATGGGGAAAACGCGTTTTGAGACAGCCCTTTTTTCTCGGGCCCCACTTGACGAATCACCCCGAAACTTTCAAGACAGGAGTTGACCTGAGCGAACCATTAGTTTTGAAAATTTCGCGAAGAGTCTTCAAACGGCGCCAAAGATATTGGCAAAAGACAAAACAAATTTTAAATAGAAACAAGGTCCTAACTATAACTACCTACTGGCGACCGCCAGTAGGTAATGCATTTTAAGCTTAAAAGCTTAAAAAGCAGCACAGAGCATTCACAGGGTCAAGAATTCCTTTTATTCCAAGCAAACGAGTTTCAGCGAACTGTCTTTTTCAATGCTGTTGTTACAAACGAAGTTGACACCATCATACTAGTTTAAAAGTCATATGCATGGCTCCCACTGGAAGATTTTAAAGTGACAATTGAGAAAGGAATAAGGTCGAAAATTATTTAATTTTGGGATGCACAGCCATTTGACTGTCGCCCGCGGAAAAGTGCAATATGATTTATTCACCTGCGGTTGGACGAGGGGCGCATTCTTTGAATTTACACAGCAAGGCTGAAGGGATACGGCCCCGTACTAGATAAGTGACACCCCATTCAGGGTGTAAATTATGAGGCAGAACTGCACTAACCTTACCAGCAGCATGATAAAGTGAGAATGTTTACATGACATTTTGTTACCTAATCAAGGTGAATTGAACATTTGTGCAGTATAACCTTCACTTTTGTGGATTTCAAAACGCGGTAACTCCATTGAGAGCAAATACGATAAAGATCATGCTGACATGGCTGCCAGAAACAGAGTATTTAAATTCAGACTGCATCAGTGCTTTCTTACTTGTCACTTTATAATCTTCCAATGGGAGCCATACATATGACTTTTAAACGAGCCTGATGGTGTTGACTTCATTTGTAACAGCAGCATTGAAAAAAGGCAGTTAGCTGAAACACGTTTGTTTGGAATAAAAGGAATTCTTGACCCTGTGAGTGCTCCTTTTTAAAGTTTAAAATGCATTTTTGCGTGAGTCCAACCTCATGTTTGACAGAGGCACCAACCTTGGTGTTTGGCAGGTTACGGTGGAATCGTTTTGATATATATTGTGTGTATATATAGATATATATTCACTGCTACCCTTCACTGCTACCCATTCCTGAACCCTAAAACCCCTATCTATCTCTTACCCATCTCTAAAGCCTAAAAACCCTTTACCTTCCCTGAATCCTAAATAAACCCGTATTTTGTCACATTACGTGTTATTTTTCATATATGAAGGGGACGGAAGGGAGGAGGAATAGCCATTTTATTCAAAGACTGCTTTACTTGTCTTCCTGAGTCAGTGGCTTCCATAGGTGAACCTAGTAGAAAAACATTATTGGAGAAATGGTATTTATCTGAATTGAGACAAATGAAAAGGAAATGTAAAGTATTAGAGCATAAATGGAGACTGACTAATGAAGCTAATGATAGACTGCCCTTCAAAGGGGAGCAGAGACCTAACATAATGCTCTTAAAAGCGTTGAAAAAATACTATGCATAACGATTAGATGACAATCATAACTCACCTAAGGAGTTATATAAAATTGTGAAAGAACTATGCAAACCTACCTGTTTGTCCCACACTAGGACTCCTTCAAGTGACAACTGTGAGACAATTAACAATTTATTTCTTCACTAATAAAATCTCTAAAATCTACTCCTCTTTTAAACCCCAGGCCACCTCCAACAAACCAGATTTGGAAACTTTAGCTCCACACCCTGAAGCACACGTCCACTTAAGCACCTTAGTCCCTTTAACCGAAGAGCAGGTCGCAAAAGCCATGACCGAGGTAAAATCAGGGTCCCCACTTGACCCGTGCCCCTACTTCATCTTTTCTCAACTTGCATCAGTCCTGAGCCCATTCATCACACAGATTTTTAATAAATCCCTTGATACTGCAGTATTCCCGGAATTATGGAAGGAAACTATTATATTTCCACTACTAAAAAAAGCTGGTACTGATATCCATAACCAAGTAAACTACCGACCAATTTCCCAACTGCCATACCTGTCAAAAGTATTGGAGAAACTGGTCAACAAACACTTGGTTAACTTTCTAGAAACCAATGATCTTTTGGATCCATCGCAGACTGGCTTCTGAGCCTCGAACAGTACTGAAGCCACCCTACTTGCAGTATCAGACAACCACTGATCCTTTGTGGACGAGGGCAAAGCTGCTGCTCTGTTCCTCTTGGGCTTGTCAGCAGCTTTCAATACTGTATCCCTTGATCTTCTGCTGAGAATCCTACATGAAAAAGGACTACATTCGAAAGCCCTTCAATGGTTGAACTCCTTCTTCAGCAATAGAACACAAAAAATTAAAATAAGCCCTTTCTCTTCCAGCTCTAAAAACATTAACTATGGTGTACAGCAGGGAACCTCTATAAGCCCAACTCTTTTTAATGTCTATGTCTCTTCATTCGCTATGATCCGCAGGTAATGGGACTTCAGCATCTGCTCCTATGCAGATGATACACAGCTACTAGATGCCTTTGAAGAAAAACACGAGGACACCAGAGATAACCTAGTCAACTGCCTCTCAGAAATAGCAACCTGGATGACGGAGCACTGTCTGAAGCTGAATGCTGAGAAGTTCAAAATCCTACTCTTTGGAGGGGCTCACCTACTCTGGAATGACACCTGGTGGCCTCAGTCACCAGGAGCTGCCCCGGAACCTAAACGTGTTGCAAAAAACCTGGGCTTGCTGACTGACAATACATTAACCATGCAAGACTAAGTGCGAGCACTATGTGGAAAAAGTTTCGCTATGCTAAAGCTATTAAGAAGACTCTTCTCATGGATCCCTCTAACCTGCAAAAAAGACCATCACCCAGGCATTACTCTCTAGTAAACTGGGCTATGGGAATGCTCTTTATGTGGGCATGCCTGAGTATCTTTTCTCGCGACTGCAGGTGATACATAATGCTGTTGCCAAGCTGGTTTGCAACAAAGGCAAATATAGTTCAGCATCAGAATGTCTGGACGTTTAACACACTGTCAATAGGTCAAAGAAGCCCTGCATTCCATGCTTCCATCACAGAAAGGAGAAGCAGGACGTTCAGGCAGCATATAAAAGAGATAAGGACTCTCAGCTCCATTTAGAAGTGTTATCCCCTGTATCAAGGAACTTCCTTCCTAAGGAACACACGTGGAAATCTGCATTTCAGAAAACTGGAGGGAATACCTAGAATGTCATGAAAGGAAGAATCCATACAAACCTTGGCATATGAGTTTTCCAGGGCCCCTACTGTAAAGGTGGCTGTGCCTTTCATAATACTGCTTGGGATAATTACAACTGATGAGCCAAAGACTAAAATCTGTGGCGGTTTCTACTAAAAATTAAACCAAAGACCTGTCAACTGTTCCACAGAAAACACAGGGCATGGCTCTGAAGCGCACCAAATCTTGCACACAGGGGAGCTAACAAAGACACCTGGAAATGATGACATTTTCCAAGAATCTCACAATCTTGCCTTTTAGCAAAGCCTGAAGTGGAACCCAGATCTCCTGTTTGCATCACCTGGTTGCCTCCTCTCCTCCCCTGTACTTAGGTCAAACTCAGCCCAAAGATCTACTGAGAGGGATGATGCTTGATTGAACTTCAAAGACCGGATGTGACGACCCCCGACAGACGGCAGAGAAAACCTATTAGAAACAGTGACACAATATCTGTAAAATGCCCATCCTATGAGAGAACGTCAGCGTTTATCGATCATGCTCTTGCTGAAGGCACTCACGACCTCCCTTTCGCTTGCATCAATGCAGCTGCCCGGTCTTCGTGACATGGGGAGCTGGTTTGTTTCTGTTCACACTTAGAAGTGATTCAGTTTACAGCTATTGAGGAGTACAGCATTTATGTTAAGTGACTCAGTAGTTTGTGTAGCACACCTACGCCACTAGCACCGAGTGCTTACAGAAAGATGCTTCTAATCAGGGGAGTGTGGTTCCTTAAGACTGGGGTCGTCAATAGTGTTATGCAATGACCCCTCCCCACTCCCCCAAAAGAGATTTTCTTTGGCTACCTGTGCTCACATCTCCTCATGTTCCCATTGAACAGTGCTGGTAATAAACTAGATCTATCTGGATCTGGCAGCCATTCATATTTGAGCTAGACCCGGGCGGGCTACAGTGAAATGTGCTGACTAGATTCCGATGCAATCTGACAACAACAGAACACTTCTGCCAGCGTCTGCACCTTGCATACTTTCTGTTCAGTGTGTCAACATGCAGGAGTTAAAGGAAGTCTATTACTTTCAGTTCTTGCGGGGCCAGACACAAATGCCTCATTTAATAGACCATCAGTACTTCCTTTGTTCGAGCTTCATCCTGGCTGGGGCTAGCTACAAGTTGATGCCAATGCCATCAAGAAAACAAAGACATTCAGCTTCTCACTTCATTAGTGGTTGAGCTTACCTATGATTTGGAGGCAAGTTTTTGAAATTGGCCTATTGTTAAAAATAGACTGAAATGGACCATGGTCGTGTTGTGTGTTTTTTGTAAGGGCCATTGTTGGTTTCCATATGTTAGCCTAATTGTGCACGTTGTAGGCCGCTTTTTTTTTCACACCTTACTAAATATGGTGCTTGCTTTTGTGCCACAGTGTATTTTCACACAGAACCAGCACATGTTTTCACATTTTATTATTTTCCTGGGATTTAGACTGAACAGTCTAGACAAGGTCAAACAACATTGCCCCTTGTTATTCTCTCTGGCCAGACACTAGCACCTAGACATGATAAAAGAATGCAGCTGCTGTTTTGAACATACATATCTTGTCATATAACTGAGGATCTGGAAAAAACACACTCACAGAGCGAAGGTCCTGTGACAGGAGTGCTGTGTTAACTGGCATGTAGAACATCCACCTATGTATGTTAAGGTACGGGGTCTGCCTCTAAACCCAGAGATCTATCATTTATAACCACTTAGCTTCAGTATTACAGGAGGGTGTAGGCAGATATGTCAGATAACATGACAGGGCTCTTTATTGCATTTAGTTTATTAACCATGCTGACATTATTGACATGTACTTGCTTTCGAGTTGTGGCACAATTATTTCATCATAGAGCACAATAGTTTAAATAAACAAAATAACTTTCGTTTGTGTCTCTTTTGTATCGTATTGTGGACATGTACGAGTAAGAGAGCGAAGGAGAGTGTGTCCTGTTGCTGCGTTCCTGAGAGGCTCGCAAGTGTAATGTTCTGGGATGCCAAATCACTTGTCTCTCTGGAGAGGTTTAGAGCGCAAGTGAGGAACTATACCTAGTTGGTCTCAGGCTCATAGATACTGATGTGGCATGGTGACTCAGTCCCCTACATACTGATCGTCTATGGTCCCAAGCATAGTTGTGTTGCTGAGTAGAATCCCTGCAGCAGTCCTACCACAAGGTAACACTTCCAATTCAATGATCGACTTTCCAGTGCAATAATAACACAGCACCCACTATCACAAACCAGGACTTTAATGAGCACAGCCCTCAAACCATATTCACGATCACCTAAAGGTTTTTGGCACAGATATTAAGAGAGTGCAACTTGGGTGTCTGACTCTCACAATTTAAATTGTCAAAAACATTCTGACAAACCTTTGACCAGCCAAAACTGTATTTTTTTAAAAACCGCAATAAGGTGAGTTTCTCTGGAAACAGGAAAATTCTTTTTGCACATAATCGAACTAAAGAAAGATCTTAACTATTTTTTGTTCCCAGTGGACATGACAGAATTACGCCCTCCACCAAACTTGGATTGGGAGTCGCACTATTATAACTTATGCTAGTACCTTGAGCTGTCCGACTCTGTTCTTGCTTAATAGGTAGTGCACTATGCATTTACCTTTGCAAAGTGATACGGAACACTGAGAAACTCAATCTTTCACATACAGGAAAATGTAATCAAGAAAACAACATATGTTCTCTGCATCGCTCTTGAATCACCACTACCACGGATGCCAATCTGAAAGGCAGGCGCAGCTATTTAGGATTAAATCTCTTTTTTTTATTGGCAAAGCACATAGCAATGCGCAACTATTTAAAGGTTTCACTGGTGAATACAAATTATACAAGTGGCAGAACAGAGGATGCAAACATACTTGATATTATGCCAGACAAATCCAAGTTTGGAAACCATTCCATTTTGTATCCCCTCTACAAATCATCTAAGAACCACCAGCACATCCTCAGAATTCTCACTTCTGAACCTGTGATTGTTTGAATTCTGTTGTGGTCAGAGGCATGTTACCCCTCACTTTAAGACCACCCTTTGTTAATACAAGACAAGTTTAATAGTGCCAGGTCACTATGCTGACACTAGCAGGGGTTGATTATTAATAAGTAAAAGCTGCATTAGCAAGTGCTACATTGGTTAATAGGTTAGGATAGGTCACATGCGGCCTGGGTGTGCCACACAGAAAACTGACAGGATTGCCTTCGGTTTCATTGTTCTCAAAGATGTGTATGTTAACATAAATAAATTCATTTCTCATATCAGACTGCAGCTACTAATGTGATATTCTGGAAGTTTGCAAAATTTCAATCAAAATCCCAAATCATAACCCTGTTTGGGATTATCTTTAATAGTTTTGAAGTTATGAGAAGTTAAAAAAGAGTTAGGTACAATCATATCAAGTTGTCATTAAATGTCATGCACTAGACACATCCATGTATACAAATGATTAAACTTAATTAATAACATTAATAGAATGTTCCAATGAAGTGATCACCATAAACATTCAGATGTAGATAACGGATTTGTTATCATTCATAATAAACAATTGTTGGAATTATAGATAAGGACTGGATAACTTTCATGAATCGGTAATTCCTAATATGCCTTTGGTTAGGGCGAATACAACACACATGCAATTACGTACACCACTTTCACCTCCAAATGTCAATGCACAGTTCGAGCACCAATAACAAGCGCTGGTTGAGGTGGTAGCACATACATCCATGGCACCTTACAACACTCAGAAGCTCCTTAAGGTAGATGCTCCATAAGGTAGAATACAGGTCACACCTGTTGATTCCATGGTAGGCCTACCTAGATCTTTAAAGCATAAACCTTCTCCTTTCTGCTGCTTCCCTACTTCTCTGAGGCATACTTTGGTCAACTCTTAGTCTAGGGATCAGAAACTTCCTAATGGACACCTCTTAGTATACACCAATATTTCCTTCCCCCCCACAGTCAAACAAAAGCAATTTACATTTGAACTAGTTAATTCCATGATCATGGCATTAGAAGGATAATATCCCAAAGAACTTTAAGGATCCACCACTGTGTGAACCCAGCTGTTTGTGGTTTTTCCATCATGAAGAGCAGGTATGTGAGCTTCACACAATGATGGGGGATAGTCAAGCCTTCATCAGTTACACCCCCAAATAAGAAACAAATATTGAAGGCCAGAACACCTTCCTGTTTTAACTTTGTTTGCAACTAAACTCTTGAGGAATGAACCATCTTTTCAGGATTTTGCTCAACAACAAAAGTGGAGTTACACAATGCACACACAAGTCTGAACAGATCTTCAGCCCAGTTCTGGAGCTTTCTCTACAGCCTATTCAGTTTGCCTTGTCAAAGGCGGTGGTGAAATTCACATTTACACAATGCAGCGAGAATGTACCTCGAACCAACGCATTTGCTATCCATTAGAATTGAATCCACATCTGGGCTTGAGGGATTCTTGGCACACTGGTTGCCCATAATACCATGTTTTCAAGCACACTATTTTCAAAATCTTCCCCTGTGGGTCCGAGCAATGCATCAGGCAGTAAGATTTCCATTTGGGTTTACCAGTGAACCAGAGGGTCATTCTAGATTCACATGTGGAACACCATATCACGGAAAAGTACATTTACATTTATGGCACTAAACATCTCATAATTAAAAGCCATATGAGCAATCTAGATTTCCTCAATGATTTCAATTTTAGGATTGAACTCAAAGCGACGAAAATTAATTATAATCTTCCACTGTCTCCTAACAGGCCTTTTTTAAATGTTATATCCAGTTTTTATAGCTTATTGAATATTATAATATTCTTCCAACGTATTGAGGTAGAATAGCCAGTTAGCATGCAAAGCCTATTTAAAAATACCCGGTAATTCTCTGGCACAGATTCAGAGGTGATTTGGCTATTTTTAAAGAAACTGGATTTCACACCCTCCTTGGATAATACCTATGCACCTTAGAATTTAGATAATTAAGGGTGAACAAGTGATTACATTAAATACTAAACAGAACAGTCAGTGCAACAAATGCCATGCTCTGGACACATAGTCTTGTTTGCTTGGGCAGGTTGCCATCCAGACAGTAGGGTTATGCTCACCTCCATGTGACCAAGCGGAGGCTGTGGGATGAAGACATGTAGCAATTTAAAATACTCCAGGTGAGTGTTAATCAATACTCTCACCACACACCATTTATTCTATGACAGAAGGGGATGATGTTGTGCAGGATGTGCAGATGGAAAAGACATTATTTAAAGTAATTAATACTCTTACTGGCACGTTTATATCCATATCCAGCATACAATTACACATGCTAATTCCAAACTGTGGATTTTAGGGTAATCTGTTTCTCAGAAAATTAGGTAACATTTTTAAGAGGAGAGTAGAAGAACAGGCTCTCTGTTGTCTTCAAATGAAGCGGGGACCACTTTCTCACCCACATCTCAAAGTTGCTACAAATTTAAGTGAGGAAGGGGTATGAAGCTCTATAGAAATCAAACTGGAAATCAATCAATGTGAGCAATCCAATGCCACGTATGGGCAATTTGGAGTGTAATCTGTGTAGTGTAATAGATAAAGGTTAACAGGGATCTATCAACAAAGGGTGGATCCCCATGGAAACCAACATTAAAAGTCTTTTCCCAGAAAGAAGCCATCTTTAAATTGAGGACAGTGGCTGATGTAAAAGAATGCAGACTACTGAAGGGCATGGTTGGAGACTCGTCCCATCAGATAGTGCACATATCTGGACTTTCTTGTGCTGGTCTTTGAAAATATATGCAATGGACATGGCCAGAACCTGTGCTAGGATTCCAGTTTCAGTTATTGAGAAGAAGGAATCGATTCATCTCGTAAAGGATAGGACAAAGACCTCTCACTGTTTTTACTGACAATAAACCAGTTTGGGCTGGCCCTTACTAAGATACCTGTCATCCATGTGATACGTCAAGAACTAGCACTCAAAGTCCCGAAACGTGACCTGCAGAAACTAGCGCCGAGAGTGAGACAGGTCCTACCCCACAGTGCAATGCAAGTATGTGATCACCATGGCAATCCAAGAGAATGTATGCCCAGAAAAGTAACTAACTCCTGGAAATGTTACAACCACCCAACGTCGGTGTAAAGATTTTTAGAAACCCCAAATAAAATGACATTTGGCAAGGGCATCTGCTTCCTTTTTCCCTTGCAACACGGCCTGTTTTGAAGCCATTTGATTCAATAAATCATCCTCTTTTGGCGGTGCTGCATAGGCTGCTGCCTACTGTGGCCTTGGTGTTCCTTTTGTATGGTTATTGCATAAGGTTGCCATGACCAGATGCCAAGGAATCTGGAACTGAAGGTTGGGAGAGCATTGCACTGCGGCAGCTCCTTCACTAAGGCGAAGGAGTGTTGCCCCACAGGAACAATAAAATAATAATAACACCATGTTATTATCATTTTATTTTTCCCTAGTTGCTCTGTAGGTGTGAGTCGGAGGCCTGGCTTCCCACAGAGCAGGAGGAGGAGTGGTGAGTACCTTCTAAGTGTGCATGATGGTTTGTGCCGGCCGTCTTGGGCCAGCCAAACAGTCATGTGAACTTAGCAGGTTCCCCACCGGGCTGTATTGCACAGCCTGGGTGGAGAACATGCACAGCCTCTCAGCCCTTCTGAACGCCAAACCACGGAGGTCAGACCAATCACAACGCTGCTGTTATGCTGGTGAAAGCAGCGTCTTGATTGGCTAGGGGAGTCTGGGAGCCTGGTTGCTTCATGTCTCCTGTGTAGAGAACATAAGGACGAAGGAGAGGCGGCAGCCGGGAAGCCAAGTTAAATTTTCTTTTTTTTCCCCCGTTATTTTTTTTTTTAACCCTGACCCACGACTACTGCCCCGTAGTAGCCGCTACTGGTATTACAGAAAAGTTCAGTTGGAGTGGAGGCTGCGCTGTCCAAGCTGGTTGTAGAATTGTAAATTAAAAGTAAGCACACAAAAGAAGATAGGAGAAATAATTGCACTTCGTCCAATCACTTGCAATGGCTTAGGATAGCATTCCAACCCATCTTCCTTTTGCCTACTATGTCATCTCAGATGTGACCCAGCCATATGTAAATCAGTGTTGTTCCTACTCCAATAGAAACAGTCAAGCCTGAACTGCCAAGCCAGGTGCTCTCTGAACCTGGAATCCAAGCAACCCAAGACCGGTTTCAGCCTGATTTGGCTTCTTCAGTTAGTTGGAGCTTGATTCCAGTGGCACAGTGTGCAAGGAACCTGGGCATTCTGTTGCCCATTTACTATGCTACACTAACACACAAACGTGATGGGTGGAATGCTAGTAACTTCTATAACCACTGGCAATTGCTCAGGATACAATTCCAGCCACGGTTCTTCTGCCCACCATGCCACCTCAGATTAGATCCAGCCATATGCAAGTGAGTCTTAGACCTGCCCCAAGACGAACAGTCTAGTCAGAACTGCCAGGTCCTCTCTGTTACAAATGGGGGGTCTCTAGTTGGCAATGGTTTACACTGTTGTCCAAGTAGGGACCCTTCTTCCTAATCAGGGTAAGGGGGATACACTTCTAAAATAACCACTGCTAACCCCCTTGGTAGCTTGACACAAGCAGGCAGACTTATCGCAGAGGCAGTGTGTAAAGCATTTTTGCACACACAGTAATACAGTGAAAAAACTACAAATGGACACCACACCAGCTTAGAAAAATAAGTAATCTTTATCTAATCGAAACAAGACCAAAACAACAGAAATCCACAATACAGTTATCAAAATATCACTTTTAAAAGGTAGAAACAGTTCTGTCATAGCAAATTATAGATGCAACAGTTTCAACACAAAGTACCCTGGATGCGTCAAAAGCAAGAACAGACGCAGGGAAGGTGATGCGTCGGTTCCTTACTGCCACGCAGGGGAGGTGATGCGACGGTTCCTTACTGAAGGGGAGGTGATACGTTGGTTTCTTTCTGCGCGGGGATGTGATGCGTCTGTTTCTCACTACGGCCCCGGTGTCCTTATAAACTTGGTGCCCCGGTGCAATGCGCGAGGATCGGGGATGCGTGGGTTCTCGATGCGGCAACGGCACTGCCTTGGTTTCTTCAGCCGTGGTCTCAGGATGTGTTGGTTCTTTCAGCCTCACAGCAAGGCCTGCGTCAGAATTGGTGCGGTGATCTCAGACTCCGTACATCAGTGCACTCGATGCGGAATGCGGTGATTTCTCCATCCGCGGGCAGAGGATGTGTCGGTTTCTTTGGTGATGCATCAGTAACAGATGCATCGTGCTTCTTGTTGTTGTGTTACTTTTCCAGCTCCCAACAGCAGGAACAACCTCCAGAGGCCCATAACAGCAAATGGAGCCTCTTGGCAGGTCATAACTCCCAGAAAGGAAGTTCAGGGGAGCTGGGGGTGAAGTCTTTGTATCCCTGAGACTTCAAAACAGGAGGCAATCTCTACTTCAAGCCTTTGGGATCTTCCTCAAGCAGGGGACACAGTAAAGTCCTTGTCCTTTCCTTGGCAGAAACAGCCACTGCAGGCCAACCCCATACAGCACACAGCAAAGAGGCAGTACTTCTCCTTTAGTTTCTCCAGCTCTTCTCCTTGGCAAAGATTCCTCTTGAATTCCAGAAGTTCAGGGATCTGGGTCCCACTCTGTATAGCACACAATCCTTTGTTTGCTGGTAGCAGTGAAGCTCTTTGCCCAGCCAAAACCAGTTGTCCACTCTGGTGCAGCTTCCTGGCAGGTGGTAGGGACAGCATTGTCAAAGACAGACCAGGCCCATACAGGTGTGAAAGAAATCTCCCTCCCCACTCTGAATGCAGACCAGGTCTATTCATCCCAGCCCCATTCAGGAAAGGTAGGACACACATCAACCCTCGCCCCCCAAGTGACTGCCTGAAGAACAAGTTACTTACCTTCGGTAACGCTTTTTCTGGTGGATACAGTATCTGCCTGTGGATTCCTCACCTTGTGGAATATCCCCTGCACCAGCAACATTCGGAAACTTTTGTAGCAGTCCACGCCGATGAGGTCAAAGACGACGTCACAGAGACACGGCTCCGCTCGCGACTCCGCTGACGCCACCGGCTCCATAAGAAGACCTCGTCGGCGTGATAATGTCAGTTCCGCCCTTTTTTCCGTGCCTTCGAGGCACACGGACGGACTGACAGCAATATATACACAGTATATACAGTACATAATATACAATTGCAACACACACAGTGTGAAGAATAAAAAGGAAGGCAAAAGAAATAACACAATGCCTTTGACAGCAACAAATACATTTTGAAGCATCATCATTAGAATCGTAGGTATACAAGGGTGGACAACGGGGAGGCGGGTGGGTCAGTGAGGAATCCACAGGCAGATACTGTATCCACCAGAAAAAGTGTTACCGAAGGTAAGTAACTTGTTCTTCTGATGGATACATCTGCCAGTGGATTCCTCACCTTGTGAAAAGATTCCCACAGCAGTCCCACTCCCGGAGGAAGGTGTCCACCCTTCTATACCAGAAAGTCCTGAAGGACGGAACGAGCAAAGAGTCCGTCCCTCCTCACCTCGGAATCCAAGCAGTAATGCTTTGCGAAAGTGTGAAGGGAGGCCCAAGTTGCCGCCCTACAAATGTCCTCCACAGGAACACCTCTAGACAAAGCAGAAGTGGAAGACTTAGCTCTAGTGGAATGAGCCCTTAAACCGTCTGGAGGTTCCTTACCGGCCAAAGAGTAGCATATCTTGATGCACAAGACAATCCATCTGGAAAGGGTGCGCTTGTGCACCGCTCTGCCTTTCCTGCAGCCAACAAAGCCCACGAAGAGCTGGTCATCAACTCGAAAGTCTTTTGTCCTGTCAAGGTAGAAGCTCACCGCCCTCTTATGGTCCAAGTGGTGAAGTCTCTCCTCCTCCTTGGAAGGGTGAGGGGGAGGATAGAAGGTAGGGAGGGTAATGGACTGCCCCAGATGGAATGGAGTTACCACTGTAGGCAGAAAAGCAGCCCTGGTCCTGGGTACCATTCTATCAGCATGAATGGTCAAAACGGGGGTTTTGAACTCAGAGCTTGAAGCTCACTTACCCTCCTTGCCGAGGTGATCGCAATAAGAAAAACAGTCTTGAAAGACACTTGTGTAAGGGCTCGAAGGGAGAACCCATCAGATAAGTTAAGACAAGATTTAAGTCCCATTGAGGCACAATAAAAGGAGTAGGAGGAAACTTGTTTGTAAGGCCCTTTAGAAATCGCAAAACAATAGGCGATTTGAACAATGATGGTTGATCCAGCAAACAAAGGAATGCCAACAAGGCTGAAAGATATCCCTTTACAGTGGCTACAGCAAAACCTTGCTGAGCAAGAGAAAGGGCAAACTGAAGAATGTCAGATAAACGAGCCCTCAGAAGATCAATCGACTTCTCCCCACACCGGAGCACAAATTTAGACCACCTATAGGAATAGATAGATTTGGTGGAATGACGTCCGGCAGACAAAATTACATCTACCACATCTGGCGGGAGAGAAAAAGAATTCAGGTTGCCCCGTTCAATCTCCAGGCATGAAGGTGTAAGCTCTGGAGGTGGGGGTGTAGAACCTGCCCCTCCGACTGCGAGAGGAGGTCTGCCCTGAGAGGGAGACGGAGCGGAGGGCACGAGGAGAGGTGGAGAAGATCTGTATACCACACCCTTCTTGGCCAATCCGGGGCGATCAATATGACTTGGGTCCGGTCTTGGCGAATCTTCCTCAGAACCCGAGGAATCAAGGGTATGGGAGGAAACGCGTAAAGATGCGAGTCCCATCTCAACTGAAACGCGTCCCCCAAACGCTCCCTGCATCGGATACTGGAGACTGCAGAATGACGGGCAGTGAGCGTTCTCGTGAGTGGCAAACAGGTCCACCCGAGGAGTTCCCCACATCCGAAAGACGGGACGGACCACCTCCGGATGAAACCTCCACTGGTGGTCGGCAGAGAACTGTCGACTGAGACGGTCTGCACGCATGTTCAGAACTCCGGCCAGATGATTTGCCATCAGACAAATCTGATGATCCTGAGCCCAGGAACAGAGACGCAGAGCCTCTCTGCAGAGACAAAGAAACCCCACTCCTCCCTGCTTGTTGACATACCACATTGCGGTAGTGTTGTCCGTCAGGACTTGAACCGACTGACCGCGAAGGGAAGGGAGAAAGGCCTTGAGCGCCAAACGTATCGCCCGCAATTCCAGAAGGTTGATGTGAAGCAACCTTTCCTCTGGAGACCAAAGACCCTTGATCTCCAGATCCCCCAGATGAGCAACGCCCACCCTTAAGTGGATGCATCCGTTATCACTGTGGCCACCAATGGAGGTAGATGAAAGGGCTTTCCTTGAGACAGATTGTCCTCCACGCTCCACCAAGACAGATCCGCTGCAGCTTCTCCCGAGATCCTCACAGACTCCCTGAGATCTCCCTTGATACCAATGCCTGCGGAGGCATCACTGGAGTGCCCTCATGTGCCAGCGTGCATGGTTGACCAAAAGAATGCAGGAAGCAAACAGACAGAGCAGGCGAAGGACCTTCAGGACTGGAAGGACCGCTCCATTGTAAAACAAAGGAATCCTTTCTTGTATGTCGAGAACCCTTTGTAGAGGTGGGAATGCCCGACACACAGTAGTGTCCAGTACCGCCCCTATGAACAGGTTGCGCTGAGAGGGCACCAGGTGAGATATGGGCACGTTTATCGAGAAACCCAATTGGTACAACAGTTGAGTTGTAACCTGCAGATGATTTAGCACCTTCCCAGGCGACTCCGCTTTGATCAGCCAGTCGTCCAGATAGGGAAAAACTGAGATCCCCGACCTTCTGAGATGGGCTGCCACCACTGCCATCACCTTGGTGAAGACTCGAGGTGCAGTAGTAAGACCAAACGGAAGGACCACAAACTGATAATGTTGCAACCCTACCGTAAACCGGAGATACTTCCTGTGCGACTTTAGGATGGGGATGTGGAAATACGCATCCTGCAAGTCGATCGACACCATCCACTCCTCCTGATTCAACGCCTGAAGAACCTGCGCAAGGGTGAGCATCTTGAACTTCTCTTGCTTCAGATAAAGATTCAAGATCCTGAGGTCCAATATCGGACGCAATCTGCCGTCCTTTTTCGGAATCAGGAAATACCGGGAGTAGCATCCCTGACCCCTCTCCTGCTCTGGAACCACCTGTATCGCACCTTTTCTTAATAACGTCTGGACTTCCTCCTGCAGGAGAAGACGGTGGTCCTCCGAGCAAGCACCTTGACAATGAAGTACTGGGTATTTTAAGCCCAGCAGTGCAGGGGAACACACCCTATGACTTCGGGGTTCTTCCTGTTTCAGACCTACAGAAACACAGAGTCTTCTGGGTGAAGTCAAAGATCAGTTTATTGGCTGCAGACCAATTACAGGCGTCCTAGAAGTACAACAGCGTGTATATTCTCAGGAGACTGCTGAAAATCACAGAAACTGGCTTCTTCTTAAATACAGAATATCCTGCTTCAGGCATACATTCCTTAGTTTATGGCATGGTCATTTAGATGTATACATTTCAAACGAAAAGGCAGAGTCATGATGACCATCCCACATTCCAGCTAAGCCAGCCCGCAATTATTTACACAGCAAGGCTCAGATCCCACATCAGATATCGATAGGCCCCAATAAACATGAGCATCTCCTGTTTGGAAAACAAGCCATAAAGCAGGAACAGTCAGGTGAGAAAGAGATTAGCTGGAGGCTTGTGTAGGATGAAAAGACTTTATGGTGTGTCAAGCCCTGATGCTAATCACAGGTGGCCAGAGGACGGGGAACTCGTGGGACCAGTTTGACCTGGGGCAGCGGAGCCAAGCTGCCCAGGTCACAGAAAAGTCAAAGAAAGGCACATGTGCTCTAAAAGGCCCGTATTCACTTCATGCTAAGTAGCCTATGTGAGGGCAACCATAAGATGGCCACCGCTCTAAAATGGAACCCACGTAGCGATGTATAATAACGTATACACAGTACATTCATAGCTAAAATGTTACACAAAGCACTTGTACATACCGCATTAACCACTCGCGGTTCACTAATACCGGGATAGACAGGGGTAGGGCCCTGCCTCCTACGCGGTCCCAAATTCTAAAGTACGACAACAAGGAGGGTAATTTGAAGGAAATTCCCGAAAGGGAAGGGCGTACCCATTTTCTACAAGATCTAGAACCCAAAGGTATGTAGTAACCAATTCCCAATCTTGTAGAAAATGGGTAAGCCGGCCCCCCACAGGACCAACATGATCCAGAATGGTGGATCTAGGGCTGCTTTGTGGTGGTGGGAGGGGCTGAGGAGGAGGAGAGCTGCCGACCTCGAGAGCGACCCCTGAGTCTACCTCTGTAGCTCTTCTACAGAGTGCCTTGTTGCTGTTGCTGCTGCTGGGGCTGCCTGTAAAAACGAAAGGTTGACCTTCCGAAGCCCCTGTACCTCTTGAACGAACCCCTTGACTGAGATTGAAGGCCCAAAGATTTAGCCGTGGCCTTACTCTCTTTAAATGTTTCAAGCGCAGCATCCGCTTTCTTGCCGAAGAGTCCGGAGCCATCAAAAGGCAAGTCCAATAGCGTTGACTGAACATCAGGGGAGAATTCCGAAGATTTAAGCCACGCACTCCTCCTGGGCAACAGAAGACCCCATGACTCTTGCAACCGAGTCAGCCGTGTCCAAGCCACTTTGGATCACCGGACGTGCAGCCGCTTGGGTATCCGAAAGGACCTCATTGAAACCTATCCTATCCTCTTCAGACAGCTTAGGGGCCAGCTGCTTTGCTGAGTCCATAAGAGCATGTATATACCGGCCCAAAAGACAGGTAGCATTTGTCGACTTAAGGGCCATGCTGGCAAAAGAAGACCTTCTTAGCCAACTGATCCAGTTTCTTCGCCTCCCTGTCACTCGGGACTTGGGGAAAAGAACCCGATGATTGCCTGGAACAGGCAGCCTGAACCACCAGACTCTCCGGAGATGGGTGAGAAGTCAAAAAGTCTGGGTCCCCCGGAGCTGCCCTATACCTCCTGGCAATAACTTTAGAGACTGCCGGAGCAGAAAAGGGCTTACGCCACACCTCCATTACTGGCTCTATAATGGCGTCATTAAAAGGAGTAAAGGCTCCGAAACAGCAGAAGGAGAGTGCAGAACTTCTGTTAAGATGCTGGGCTTGAACTCTGCAGAAGGCAATTGCAGATCTAAAAGTTCAGCTGCCTTCTTTATAACGGCATGGTATGGAGCCACATCCTTTTTTAGGAAGGTCAGAAGGAGGAGTCATCTCCCATTCAGGTGATAAGTCCAGGCCACTAGCCTCTTTCAGCTCATCAAAAACATCGTCCGATTCCATGAGTTCCCCTTCCTCTACTTCCTCCAACAGGTATCTTTGCTCATCCAGGACCCTTTGGGCCTCCCTCCTAGACCTCATCCTCACAACTGGAGTCGGCGGCGCCTTGACCGAATCAGACAGCGCCGGAGCCGAGCGCGGATCCGATGGACCAGCCGGCACCGAACGATGTAGAGTCGGCGCCGGTCAAGAAGGGAGCGGCGTCGATGTCCTCGGCGCCGGTTGATGCCAAGACGGCGTCGCCGGAAAAAATGGCATGAAGGGAGCCTGATGATAGGCTTGGGGAACTCCCAAACTAAAAGCCATAGGACCCGAAGGTGCACCAGAGGGGTACATGGCTCTGGAGAAGACTCCATACATAGCATTAAGATAATGCGTAGGTTCCTGACCTGGTCATGGAAACGCAGGATAATGTTCAGGCATCACCGGACTCGGGCCAACTGGCGCCGACGGTGGAATCAGCGGAGCCAAAGGCTCTCCCGGAGCTGGAAGCTCCTCAATCGGAACCGGGGACGAAGCCGGAGCTGGAGATGGAGCCGGCGTCAGAGATGGAGCCGGGCCCGGAGCCGGAAAATGTTTCGGTGAAGCCACAGGTGACCACAGGCCAATAGGTGAATCCAGAACGGGCGAGGGAGACACAAAGTCCTTATGGCGTCGGGAGGGCGACGTCGATCTCGGAGCCGCATCCCTATCCGAGAGACGTCGAGATTAATGCCTCCTCTTCTTCTTGAGCTTCCTAGATTTAGAAGCATGCCACGAAGTCGACTTTGACGCCGACCTCGACCTCAATCTGGACCTCGACTTCCTCCGGCCTCTTTTTTCTTTCTTCATCTTGGCAATGAAGAGCTTTGCTTCCCTTTCCTTAAGAGCCTTGGAGCTCATCTTGTGACAGCAAGAGCATCCTTCCACATCATGGTCCGATGACAGGCACCACACGCAGTAGTCATGCGGATCCGTTATCGACATGTGTTTCCCACATTCTCAACAAGGTTTCAATCCAGACTTCTTCGTCGACATTTTCGCTGAGGAAGACAAAGAGAAACCAGCAGAAAACAAAGTAACAAGAATAGCTACAGAGAGAGATTCCTGAAATCCGTTGGCGTCGACGGCGCGGAAAAAAGGGAACTGACGTCATCATGCCGACGAGGTCTTCTTATGGAGCCGGTGGCGTCAGTGGAGTCACGAGCCGAGCCGTGTCTCTGTGACGTCGTCTTCGACCTCATCGGCGTGGACTGCTGCAAAAGTTTCCGAATGTTGCTGGCGCAGGGGATATTCCACAAGTTGAGGAATCCACTGGCAGATGTATCCATCAGAACAGAATGCACATCCCCAGCCCCTGTTACTCCAAAGCCAGACAGTCAATACACAAACCAACAGAGGCACACAGGATGGCTAAGCAAGAAAAACTTACTTTCTAAAAGATGTATTTTAAAACACAGAATGTAAAAATCATCCTCACTAAAAGATGCATCATTCCTATCTTGTCCCAATGGGAAGTTAAATGAACTCCCATTCTATCCTATAGGACAGATAGTCCTTCAATAGTGAAAAACAAAATTGGCAGTATTTCACTATCAGGACATGTTACACACATCACAACATGTCCTACCTTTCACAGACACTGCACCCTGCCCACAGGGGTACCTTGGGCCTACCTTAGGGGTGACTAACATGTGAGAAAGGTAAGGTTAGGGCCTGGCAAGTGGGTGCACTTGCCAGGTCTACATGGCAGTCACAACTGCGCACAGACACTGCTGTGGCAGGTCTGAGTTAACTTTGAAAGGCTGCTTGTGTGGGTGGCACAATCAATGCTGCAGGCCAACTAGCAGCATTTGGTTTACAGGCCCTTGGCGCACACAGTGCACTGTAATAGGGGCTTAACAGTAAACCAAATAAGCCAATTATGGAAACACCAATCCGTAACAACAATTTATAGAGGGAGTACTCGTACTTTGGCACTGAACAGCAGTGGCAAAGTGCCCAAATCATCTAGACCTGCAAAAACAAAGTCTAACACACAGCAAAATAACAGGAGGCAAAGGCATAAATACAGGGGAAACCCACGCTAATGATGCCAGGTCTAACACTCTCTGAATGAGCAACCAAAAGGACCGGTTTTAGTGTAATCGAGCCTCCTTATTTTGGTGGAACTTGATTTCGGTGGCCAAGTGTGCAAGGGAGCCATGTCTGGGCCTGCCCTTGGCCACTTAGGACTTTACTTCAAACACATAACGCCCTAAAAGGCCAAGGGTATGCCAGGCTTGAGTCCCATGCACACTGTGCCACTGGAACCTGGTTGTTCAGGAGACTTTAACATTTGGCTGGACGGTGATATTCAGACACTCTCGCAGTGGGTGTCCAGGCATTTTTACTACAAATCGGTCTTTCACAATTGGCTCACAGGCTAGATGCTATCTTTAAAGAAAATTTCAATATCACCCAGAAAATTGCTTATACCATCTGGTTTGACAATTTCAAGGGAGAATTTAATGCCACTGTATCCTAGCTCTTATGCTTCCTGCGGTTCTGAAATAGTCCCATTCTCTCACTGAGATGTCTCAGCCAGGATGAATTAAAGCTTTCGAATCACACTTTGCCAACTTTGAGGACCCATTCAACGAACTGTGAATTCTTCTATCTTTTTGCTATGTCTATGAATGGAATTTTAAGCACTTCAACTAACCCAAATAAACTGGAAGCCCAATTCTACTAGACTCTCTAGTAAAACCTAAACACACAGAGCAGGCTAAAGGTAGGACTGCGACCAGACTGAGAAAACAGCAGTACCACTTAGACAGATTGCGTAAAAAAATGAAGAAACAATGATGCTGTAGTGAACTTATCTCTACTGCTGAACATCAATCTAAAGGACTCTTTACATTAGTCGGTGCTGTGCTTACTTCATCTCACTGATATTCCAGGTTTACCTCCTAGACTCACCTATGTGAAGAGGTACAATACATCAGGGAGTGGTTGTGACTGTAAGCAGCTAGCCTCCATGTCGGTTGTTCTTACTAAGGCTCAGGAAAGTTCTATTTGCATCCATCCACTCCAGTTGAGATTGGCTTCAGTTCTGCATTCGCTCACAGCCATTGACTTTCAAGAGACACTTGCCGGGGCACAACTCCAAGCCCCATACTACTCACTGCTTACAGGGGGAGGAGCGGCATTGGGGTACGCTGCTAAAGGCCTTTAGCCCACTTTGGAGAACGGGTGTGGGACGTGCGCAGGACATGTCCAGGCATACGCCTGGCCAAAACTAGGCACGTCTTCCCCTGGAGGAGGCTGGGCTAGGACAACCCTCTGTCTGGCATCCAAGCAGGTACTGTTGGATTTTTTGCTTCCTCACCCTTCTTTCTCTTTTCTCTTCCAGGACCTGTTTTGCTAAATCCTTTCGATCATGAGAAAACATAAGCCACATGCTAGCACCTGCAACCCTCACACTAATACCTCCCTGAGCTGGCTGACTGACTGACACCTTTCTCTTTCCCCTTCACCCCAGGTGTCTCATGTTTAGCAATTACCAATGCCTTCTGGCATGTGATCAGGGCTGGTGACCTAGCCCACGGAGGACTGGGGCTCAGCTAACCATCCTCGTGGTTCTGCAACATCTCTACAGCTCCATCCAAGTGCTGTGGGGGGTTCCCCATTCCCTTGGAACATGATGTACGGCTGGTTTCTATAGCAGGCAATGGTGTAGCAGGGCAAAGGAAGATGGTGGACACTTGTAGCAAACTGAAGGGTTCCACTTAAAAGATGACGAGAGAGGCGGTCACTAATAATAAAGACAGGACGGAGGACCTACTGGATGCTTTTTATGACAAACTTATTGATGTCCTTGATCTAAAACTGCGTCCGATGCTCGTACGGTTGGCTGCAATAGAATCTGAGCTTACTAACCTTAAACCATTCACAATATCCCCTGTAGATGTGACGGTTGTCCCTCTTCCAGTGGTTACTACCCCTGTTTTACCTTCTTTTGCCTGGGGAGGGGCCGACGGAATGTGGAGAGAATGTCATAATGATGCGGTCTCCAAACTGCAACCCCCTTCGCTGTCAGTTCCTGCTCAGTAGGATCTTTTAATCACCTGACAGCATCAGGATAGGAAAACTGTTCTTGTTACTGATTGGTCAGGTAGGTTTAAATCTGGCTAAACACTGGCAGTGTTTCACGCAGGGCCCGTTGGCAGGGGATGTTAGTAACTCAAGCCATGAGCATCTGCCTCCTTCCAACAATGATGTGGTTGTCAATTTACTCCCAGAAGTTACACAATATTTTGAGGTATAGGGAAATGTGCCCCCACTTAAACCTCATATCTTAGAAAGTTACACCCAACTGAAGAATAAGGTAACCCAGTTGGGGCTGCACTTTTCTCTGAAGGCACACGTTGGAGGATGAATCAACTCCTCAGTAAGAAAGGTGAACTGGATTGGAAAAGATGTGAAAAACTTTGAGGGGGATTGTGTGATATACTTTAATAGGTAAGTTGCAGGGAAAGCACTCACATCGATCACAAAACAGTGTTTCAACTGCAATATTAGCTCTTCCATTGGGCTTTTTTGTATAGGCCTGAGTCATTGGGTCTTGTTCCCTGGCTTATGTTAAAGTACCAAGCCCAGGATCGGTGTGTAGAGCTTGGAGCCCCCTACCAGATGGACACCTCCAACAGATATGCTCCCCAAGGTTCTCTTGAAGTTTGTGACTGACTGACAGAGCATGACCAACTGAGTAATGACACCCAGGCTCAACTTGTACCCCTGTTGCTGACCCTGCAGAATTCCACCCTAAGGTGCTTAATCGGGCTTTCGGCCAAATTTAAGGATGAGATTTGGACAAACTTCATTAGAAGGTTTGGGGTGATTTGCTTATGGGAAACTTTGGCTACCAATTTGTAATTTTTTTTGGAGTGGTGTGAGTCTTTTTTTGTTTCTGCTATTGATCCCCCGGGCCGGTAGACCCAAAGGAGGCCTGACTATCTTTGTATCCTTGGCAGTCAAGTGAAGGTTTGAAGTATTCACTATAGGGGTTTCTGCTCTCCAGACATTATCGTTTTCTCTTGCAGGGACTGCAAAAATGTTGTTGTTGAACTTTTATAAACACCAAAGCCGCTCAGTATGATGTTTGTAGTATCCATATTTTGGAATTTCTTGTGTAAACTGGAAGGGACCAAAACAATGTGGCAAACCTTATTATTGAAAAGGGATTTTAATATGAAGTTTTGTGGTAATCCTCTGTAAGCAGGTAACAGAGCCTAATGTTGTATCCTCCTGTTGTTTGCATATAGAATATTCACATGAAGGAACAATTTTACATGCAATTTTGAGCGAATTTGATCCTGTTTTTTCCCTTGACAAGCATATTTCGTCTGAAGTACAGGATATCAAGCCCACATTTACAGGGAGGGGGTAAGATACAATCAATGATTTTATTTTAGTTTCAGCACCCATTTTCCTTAAAATCTCAGATATCACAATTCCAAAGAGCCCCTTTAGTGATCACAATCTAGTTTGTCTATAGTGATGTTGGACACAGGCTTTGAGAGAGAGCCCCTTAGGGATTAGAAGCATTTATAAAGCAACTAATCAGGGGAGAAGGCTCAGGAGGTCTCAAGTAGTTCCGGACAGCTTAGTCAGTACCTTTACTCTGGCTGTGAAACTGAGCTCATAACCAGTTTGTCCAGGAATTTCAATCCTCGAGGGGCATTTAAAAATAGTATCGCCCAGACAGTGTCTGCCCTCCTTCACGTCCCAGTGTCCCAGCAGGAAATGTTGTGCCCAAATGGTTTAATAGAGGTTGTTCCCAGGCGTTAAGGAACTTAAAATGTGCCTTGAATCCTAAGCCCAGGGGAGCTCATCAGGATTTGCCATAAGAACTATAATTTGGAAACTGTGACCGCAAGTATGCATTAAGAGACGCAGCGTGTGACAATTTATTACAGGCAAGCACACTGAGATGTAGTGCTAAATTCTGAAGCAAAATCTATAACCCTTTTTGCATCAAACTATGTTCCATCACTTGGCTGACAAATTACTGAAGATAGCTGGGTTTCCCGTTAATACATAGCAGTGTTTCTCGCAAATGATTGTAATGGAGTACATCTGGAGGAAGGGACTTTAAAGCTGTGATTCACATTAGATGAAGTAAAGTAGGGCATATTAGTTTTAACCAAGAATAAAGCCCCAGGACCTGATGCTATACAACCAGATCTATACAATAATGACAGAGGTCTGCGCCCCGGTACAGACTCAAACCTTGAATGCACAGTTATGGAGGGTCCTCCATAGTCATGGGCCACCCCTACCATTGACCCTGTAATAAAAATAAGGGTGACAAGGACAACCCACAATATGATAGGCCGGTTTAATTGATTGATTCAGTGGTTATGGTGGTGGGGTAGGCCCTTTTGGACAGACTAGTATAGTAGGCTGAGGAACACATTTCATTTGATGTGCAGTATGGTTTTCGGTTGGGCAGGTGGACAGTGGACCATGTCTGAATCTGTATTTGGTCCTAATTAATTAAATAAACTGTTGCCCGTTCAGGTTCTATACATTTAGGCTTTTGATCAGGTAAACAGAGACAAACTGTGGCAGCTTATGTTGTCTACAGAGGTGGACCAAGAAAAGTTTACTTCCAAAGAGACCTCCATGCTAATATGGGGGCATCAGTGCTATACTCTAAAGATTTAAAATGCACCAGCTGTTTTAATATTGGTAGAGAGTTGAGACAAGGATGCATTGTGGCCACTTTTTTATTTACTCTGTATGTAAATAAGCTCAAGCAGGTCTTGACTGATACTCATGCAGACTGTCCAGCGGCTGTCTGTCCAAAAGGCTGGCCGTCTAGACCGTATCACTCACTGTCTGTGCTACTGTATGCAGACGATGCAGTTCTAAAGATCAAACCTGCAAGGGGTCTGCAGGCACTACTAGACTATTTTGAAGCATTGATGGGTGACCTGGATTTATTGGTCAATGTTAGTAAATCCCTTTTGATGCTTGTTGGCCTTCGAACAAGAAAGACAAACTCTTTTAACACGAGAACACAATCCTTACATAAGATTAGGGCATTTTCTGGGTACACTTTTCGATTCATCCCAGAGCTGGAGCCCTTTGGTGAATGGGGAAAAAAGCTGATTATACGAGGGCCAACGCAGCAGTTTTTAATTTTGCTTCTAGTAAGGGCAGAAGACCTATTAAGGCATTATTGCAGGTTTACTACGCCAACGGTGGCCTATGGCAGTGAGAGCTGAGTGTATATCAAAAAGAACCAGCTGCATACCATTGAAAACATTCTAAGACAACTTTTAAGTGTTCCCCAAAGCATTTCAACTTTTGCAGTGCATGAGTAGGATATGTAACTGATATAACGGCACTACGCCCACTTCTCCTTTAGATAGTAATCTTGACAAAGAACAAAACTAAACTGAACAAAGAGATATTGAAACATTGCCTTTCCCTTGACCACTCCTACCATAGTCCTTGGCTTAAGTATGTTAAGGAAGCCTTGCAGAGCTTAGGTAGGGTTGAATTAACACCCCGGAGAGCATAATTAAGAGGCATCGCAAAGGGATAAGACAACATTTTATGAGGCAAAGGACCATGGTTAGAGAACATGTAGCACTTCAGATGCCGCGGGCACATAGATATATTTTGTTGAAATCCATTCAAACAATGGAGCACTACCTTTCAGTTGTAAAGAGTAATTATGATCATTTTTAACTTACCAGATTCAGGATGGACAAATCTTCTACTTGTTAGCTTTCCCATGGGGCAGGAAAGATTGAATTGAATTGAAAAGACTCTTATATAGCGCATGGCTACTCGAAAGCATCCCAGATGTTTACACCCTCGTTGCCTGCGGCTGTGACAATGTGTCTCCGCAGGATACTTTTGCATTTTATAATGTTTTGTAATTTGTATGCTGTGCTGATGAAGGCCTACATGATCCCTTTGTTAAAACATGCAAGGTTTACCCAAGTGCGAAAAGTTCTTTTGTTCATACAATTGTTACCGGTAGATATTATTTTTGGGGATGTAGCTTGTTTTTTCAAAGCTGCAATGAGATTGAGAAATAGTCAAGGCCTGTGTACATTCCTTGCTGGAATTTAGCTTACGTTTCATGTTGATTGGAATATTTTTAATGCATGAATTGTACATATTTGTAAAGTATTTTTATCTTCATATCGTTCGGTTTATTTATACTATGTTGCTTTTATGGTTTGTACTAAAGCTGAATAAACCTTGTGCTGACGATGACTTTGCAGCAGCATGGCTACTCTATGATTCTAGACTCTTGGTTGCTCCCCTTGTTAGCCAACTTGTTAATTCATAAATTCAGGACCACATTCCAGAGACACATAAAAAAACAGTTGTCATAGACTCCTTAACAATACAAATTGGAACCCACATTGCTGTAAAAATGTAAACTTTAAACCAAGTTTCTAGGTCTAGAAAAAATTCTAGAAACAATTCCGGTATCTAAACTTGAAGGAAAATAACTTGCTATCGTCCCTACAGGCTTTCGACCAAATTCCAACACAGAAAACAATAATTGGCTTCTGTGACAACACTCCCCAAACTGGAGATTGCGGCTCAGCCTGCTTGTTGGTGATGCTCAACAGGTCTGCCACAATGAACCACTGAATAGGTTACATCAGGTGATCCAATCAGACACGGCCACCATCAGATGGTTTAGATCTTTCATCTGATACTGAACCCAGAAGGTGGTATCAGATCCTTTTAGGTCCCAAGAAGTTAGACCTTCGGGTGGCCTCCCTCAGGACACAGTACAGCACTGTCCCTAGCTCTCTTTTCCACATATTTTAATGGAACAACAAAGAAAAAAAATACATACAAGAGCACCATTTCGATACCTAACAGTTCCTTGGACGTTGTTGCAAAGAGGGAGGCAGTAATTTGCGTAGAACTGTTTCCAGAGTTTTCTTTAGGGGTTTTAGGATGACTAGCGGTGAACGTACAGCTGGTACTGCATAGTTTTAGCTCTACATATCGAAAAAAAGGATACACAGATGGAGGGAAAGAAGAGAGGAAGGAGGTGAGATGGAAAAGGTCTCTCAGTTATAGCAAAAGGTTTGATGAAACTTGAGTCCTGACTGATATCACGATAGTGTATGCATGGGCTTGGAATGCCTTAAGGTTACTGCAGATCGATATAACTGGCTTGGTAAGCATTCAATCGACTAGGATGGTCTTTATTTCTAGGGCTAAAAATAGATCTAGTTTAAGAGATTTGCTGCATAGGTAAACAATGTAACTATCGTAGAAACCCAATTCAGGTTTATGTGGAATGCCTTTTTTATTAAGTCTTGTATTTCTTGCCACAATGACTTGTCAAGTTTTCACAGAAAAAACATATGCTCTACTTTGCCAGTGTCCTCTCCAGGGTTGCAACATGTATTTGAATTAAGTAGGCCCATTGAATGCATTCTGTGCTGTGTCCAGAATGACCTTTGTATTGATCAGAGGCTATGCTGGAATTAGACAGGAGGTGATCTTGGATGAAGTTGCATCCTTCTTACTTCAGTGCTCGTAGAGGGGGAACTAGTGACCGTGCCAGTCTGAGTTTGGAAAGTGAGTTCCTCACTTTTTTTACTTCCATAAAAAGTGCGAGGTAATTGTCTATATTTTTGCACAAGTTCTTGTAGGAGAGTAGGATCTGCACTTACTTATGTTGCCCCCACTTTTTTTCTGATGTTAACACTGTTTTCTGGCTATAGTCAGGCTGGGTCCCTGCTAATCAGGGCCCCAGTCTCTCTGATCTCTCTAAACGACTTGGAGTGCATATTAGATGCACTAGTGATTGGATACTGTGGTACCTTATGAGCCCCTAGTAAATGGTACCTTAGGTACCAAGGGCATAAGTACTTCACAGGCCTACCAGTGGCTGAAGCATGTATTATGCCACCCCTGGGAAGCAGACTAAATTTGACACCTCAGGCCTTCTACTGCAGCCTGGGTGAGGTAGTGTTAGCACTACTCACAGAGGTATAGGTTCCTATATCTCACCATACACACACATATAAACCTATCAGTCACCCCTATGGCAGGCCCTATCAATCCTGAGGGCAGGGTGCTTGGTTTACAATGTGAGGGGGTGCCTCTGCCTGAGCAGGGCCCCTCTGAAGCTGGCAGGGTCTATCCCCTGTGGCTGTTTGTGGATGCCGTTAAACCATATACTCTTAAGTGCATTATAACCTCCCGGTTAATGCTAACTTTGGAATGACTGCATCAAAACAGGTCATGTTTGGTGTCAAACATCTTTGAATCATACCCCCACACCAGTAACTGGTGTGAGAGTATGATCCCACCCCTAGAGGGGATGACATGTACCCACTGTAGTAAAACGACAGAAATCTGAAAGAGCCCTGGCATCACAAAATGGATGCCACCAGCACAGACACTGGGCTGCCCTCCTGCTGCTGACTGAAACTCGCAGTGGAGGAGGCCCAACAAAAGGTATCCTGTCACAGGGAGGTGTCACCACCTTCCAGACAGGATTTAGTGTATTGGATCTGGGTGGGTGCACTCTTAGAGTGCTTTGAAGTCCTGCACTGGGGGAGCAGTAGGCTTCTCTGTGCATATGCCAGCTCAAACCGGTTCAGGGGCTACCAGCCCCTGCTCTGGTGCGAAACTGGACAAAGGGAAGTGGGTGTAACCAACCACCCCATGACCCTCCTAGAGGAGTGGTCATAGAGCTAGTCCCTCCCTTTCACTATAAGATAGGTACACCTTGCCATTGCAAGTTAGATAACCCCTGGACGACGCTTTACAGTAAGAATCCTGGTCCTTCGACGTTTCACTACCTTTGGAAGACAGAAGAATCTCCCTTGGAGTCAAGGAGTGACTCTCCTGATTGGCAGGCACCAAAACTTGAAACAACGGTCGCAAACTTTCCTGCTCCCGCCGGAGTCCGAAGTCCCTGCAACCCCAGAAGCAGATTTCCTCTCATCGGCCATTTTGAGTCCCCAGCGAAGCTGTGGCGTCTGGACCCCACGAGTGACGAGGAACTTCAATACCTGGGAACCATACACTATTGTCGAGTGCAACCCCTTCACGACGTTCTACGAACTTGTGCTTTGGACCATTGATGGCCCAAGCCTCCAGCAGGTTTTGTAGAAAAAATCAGAGGCCTACCACGTCCCGAGTGACCGTGGGCTCCTGTGAAGCATTTCCTCAAGAGGCATCTTCGCGATCCCTTGCCCGTTGGCTAGTGGGTCCCCTGAAGACTTTATCGACTCAAAGGGCTCCCCTGGTTGTTCCAGGCCTGCCCTCACTTACCCTCGCTGGGTAAGTCCCTCAGACCTTGCTGGTCTGCGCCATCGACATTCTTCACTCCACACGAGACTTGCTTTTGCCAAGGCTTGTTGGCTCTAATCCGGTTGCCGACACCGCCATCTACTGCAGACGTCGTGGGACACTCCGAATCCAGCTGCTGGTCATCGTCGATCTCTCCTGGACCTCGTGAGCGAAGAGTCAAAACACCATTGACGACCTGAAATCACCCGACATCCGTGGGCATCCATCTTCCTGGCCCCGGGTCACTGGCAAGTGACTGTGAAAACTGTCCATTCAATTTTCAGGTCTTCTACATCTTGAATCCATCCTTGGATTCCACCGGACACTTCTTCAGTCGCCGCAAGCAGCAAGTCTTCTTTGGTCTCCATAGAAAACAGCGACGCAACCAGACACCAAAAGACACCTATGCACCCAGCTTCCCTGGGTGAGGTAACTCATGCACTCTGGTGCCGTAGTGTGTGTTGGCCCTCGAATTACTTACCTTGTAAGTGGCTTGCTTGTAGACTTCCTTGAAGTACCCTAAAACTTAAAAAATCAAACAGCGACTTGCTCCCTTGTAATCAATAGGGAACCCGCGTCTGTGTTCTCACACTGCACGCGTCTCCCGTGGGTCTGTTACTTACCTGCTATCACTGCAGTCGTGAAGCCCCAGCGATTCTACAGGCCCTAGGCCTTGTCATTCTACAAGGCGACTTTCCTAAACCCTTTTTTTAGTATATGGTCTTGTACGCCCCTAGGGCCCCACCATATTTGTGCTTAACTTATTGTGAAACGTTGATATTTGAATGTGTTTCTGGCTTCTAATCTCATAAAGAGATTAGTAGAGTGTGTCTAGAAATAAATACATATATATTTGATATATATACCTGTGTGGTGTCCTTTCATTTGGTAATTCAAGAGATTATAAGGTAAAACAAGCTGCTTTACATTCCTCTGAGACTTAGCCTGAAGGCTGCTCTCCACAGCTACCACTAGGATGGCTTTCTTTAAAAGGTTGTCTTAAACCTATCTACCATAAGAGTCGAATTGGACTGGTGCAAGGTGGCCACTATAACTAGTGACCAGCATATGCCAGACCAACTTCTCACATTGGTGGGCAGTGTGTGGGATTCCAGCTTGCCATTGTTTTACCAAAAAACTCTCTATTTGAACTACTAACTGAAAACCACTTAAGGTACTCAAGGTACATATAAAGTCAAGATTAGTATCAATAAGTTCTATTGAACTTAGAGCTGTTTGTGAAGGGATAGCACACCCTTGCTACAGCTCAAGCTAGGATCAGTAGGCCACAAACTAGTGTAGGTGGTACAACTAAGCACAACACTAGAATGTCCTCAAGGGATGGACCCAGTGGATCCGCCCAACCTCAGTATAAGGACATGACCTTCTTTGACCTGAAGGCCATGTGTGTTGCATGACACCTGGGGTTATGACAGAGTGCCTCCACACAACACCTGATAACTTTGCTAACAGCAGATGATCTCAGACTGGCTCTAGGAGCTGGTGGATCTGGATCAGGGGGTGGGTCAGTCAAAGTCTCTGGGTCTGATGATGAAGATCAAGATGACCTGGAGTCTGTGGTTGAAGGGCCAGACCCACAAGGGTCTGCAAAGGACAGAGGAATTCTCCCTAAGAGAGCTGACAGAAGTGAAGAGAGGCCTAGGTCCCCTTCAAGGGATATCACTCTGGCAGAGAATCTGTCCAACAGTGGAACTCATACTTTAATAGAGAGACCTCCTCTGAAAGAAGGTACGAGATGCTCCAGTATGAGGAAGCTAGGCTTGCCCTCAGAACCAAGCAATTGTCCTTAGATAGAGAAGACTTTGAGCTCCATAGAGCTTCTAGAAAGGAGGGGTTAGAAACCCCTGGTGGCAGCAACAGTGTCCCTAGAGGCAGAGATTACATTCCAGACCATAGGAACCTGTCCAAGGTTGTTCCTCCCTACCAGAGTGGGGATGATATCCACAAATGGATAACTGCTATGGAGAGGGCCTGTAAAGTTCAGCAGGTCCCCCAGAAACAGTGGGTAGCAATCTTGTGGCTCTCCTTGTCTGATAAAAGGTAGAGACAAGCTCCTCACTGTTAGAGAAGAGGATGCTGATGATTATGAAGTCCTGAAGAGTGCACTGATAGATGGGTTTGGCTTAACCACTGAACAGTACAGGTTGAAGTTCAGAGACACCCAGAAAGCACAGACTCAGGACTGGACCGACTTTGTTGATTGTGCAACCAAGGCTCTGGAGGGCTGGCTGGTTGGGAGTAGAGTTACTGATTTTATGAGATTGTATAATCTTATCATGAGAGAACAGATCCTTAATAATTGCCAAAAACAGTTGTTGCATCAGTACCTGGTGGACTCCGATCTGACCTCTCCCCAAGAATTAGGAAAGAAGGCAGACAAATGGGTCAGAACCAGGGTGAGGCAGAAAACCCAGAACCAAGGGGATGACACCAAGAAGCAAGATCCTAAAGGCTCTGAGAAAGGTGGGGATAAGGCAAAAGACCAGAAGTCTTTACAAGGGCCCCAAAAGTCTGCATCTGGTGGGGATTCACAGTCTACCAAGGGAAAAGGCCAAGAGAAGCCCTGATGCAAATTCTGTAAACAGAAAGGGCACTGGACTTCTGATTGTATCAAGTTCAAAGACCAAACCACCACCACTCCTGCCCCTAAGGCAACTGTTCCCCCTAGTACAGCTACTGGTGGCGGTGGTAATCAGAATAAGGGTGTAGTAGGGTTGACCCTGGGTTCTGATGTGGACTCTGGCCTAGTCAGAGTACCAACACAGGCATTGCTAGTTTGTGAGGGAGACCTTGATATGTCCTTCCTAGTGAGCCCCAGTAATCTGGGCAAGTACAAACAGCAGTCTATAATAAATGGCAAACAGGCTTTGGCATTCAGGGACACAGGTAGCAGTGTCACCATGGTGGCAGAGGATCTAGTGGACCCTGCACAGATCATCCTGGGTGAAATGTACCAGGTGACCAATGCAAGCAATGTCAGGACCAACCATAGCCTGGCAGTTGTGAATTTCTCCTGGGGAGGGGTAACTGGCCTTAAGAAAATAGTAGTCAGTGCAAACCTCCCTGTCGAATGTTTGTTGGGCAATGATCTGGAGACTTCAGCCTGGTCTGAAGTAGAGTTATGGACTCATGCTGAGATGCTGGGCATACCTGCAGAGGAATTTGCTGTGACCAGGTCACAAGCCAAGATACATAAAGCTGAACCAGCTCTGGATCCTGAAACTATGGACCAGATGCCACCCAAGAGGAGGAGCAGTAGGGTTAAGGCAGTGCCTTCCCCTCTGTCTCAGATTCCCCTCCTGAGGGAGGAGAAGCAGATCCTGAAGAAGGAACTGCCCCAGAGGGACTTGAGCCTGATCAGGTTGAGTTCTTGGGGGCAGGGGGACCTTCCAGGGAAGATCTGAGTAAGGAGCAATAGTGCTGCCCCTCTCTTGAACCCCTCAGACAGTAGGCTGCTGCTGAGGCTGCTGGGAGTGCTAGTGGGTCCCATAAGGTTTATTGGGATGAGTGACTCCTATATTCTGAGGCTAGAGATCCTACCCCTGGAGCCACCAGGAGGTTGGTAATACCTCAGAAGTTTAGGGGGTTCCTCTTGACCTTAGCACATGACATCCCATTGGCAGGACACGTGGGCCAAAACAAGACCTGGGACAGGCTTGTTCCACATTTTCATTGGCCACACATGTCAGAGGACACCAAGGAGTTTTGTCGCTCCTGTGTCACTTGCCAAGCCAGTGGCAAGTCAGGTGGCACAACAAAGGCCCCCCTGATACCACTACATGTGGTGGGGGTACCCTTTGAAAGGGTAGGGATTGACATTGTTGGTCCTCTTGACCCTCAAACAGCATCTGGGCACAGGTTTATCCTGGTGGTAGTGGATCATGCCACCAGGTACCCAGAAGCAATTCCCCTCAGGACCACCATAGCCCCTGTGGTGGCAAGAGCCCTCATTGGAGTCTTCTCCAGAGTGGGTTTCCCTAAGGAGGTTATATCTGACAGAGATACAAACTTCATGTCAGGGTATCTGAAAGCAATGTGGAAGGAGTGTGGTGTCAATTACAAATATCACCCACAATGCAATGGGCTTGTTGAGAGATTTAACAAGACCCTAAAGGGAATGATTAAAGGCCTCCCAGAAAAGCTTAGGCGAAAATGGGACATTTTACTTCCCTGCCTTCTGTTTGCATACAGGGAGGTCCCACAGAAGGGGGTTGGCTACAGCCCTTTTGAACTTCTGTTTGGGCACCCTGTCAGAGGCCCATTATGTTTGGTGAAGGAGGGCTGGGAGTTACCTCTCAAACCTCCCAAACAGGATGTGATGGACTATGTACTTGGTCTCCGTTCCAGGATGGCAGAGTACATGAAGAAGGCAACCAAAAACCTTGAGGCTAGCCAAGAATTACAAAAAACTTGGCATGACCAAAAGGCTGTCCTGACTATTTACCAGCCATGCCAGAAAGTGTGGGTGTTGGAGCCTGTGGCCCCAACAGCTCTCCAGGACAAATGGAGAGCCCCCATACAATTGTTGAGAAAGAGGGAGAAGTCACCTACTTGGTGGATCTTGGAACTCCCAGGAGCCCCCTTAGGGTGCTCCATGTCAACAGATTAAAGCCATATGTGAACAGGGCTGACATGGGCTTGCTCATGGCAACTGATGAGGACCAGGAGGAGGAGAGTGACCCTCTCCCTGACCTGCTCTCACAGAACCCTGATGATGGGTCAGTTGATGGTGTTGCTTTGGCAAGCAGCCTCACTGAGCATCAGCAAACTGAATGCAGGCAAGTTCTGCAACAGTTCAGACATATGTTTAGCCTGACCCCAAGTCAGACTTCCTGGTGCACCCATGAGGTGGACACTGGAGACAGTCCGCCTGTCAAGAATAAAATCTACAGGCAACCTGACCATGTCAGGGATTGCATCAGGACTGAAGTCCAGAAAATGTTGGAATTAGGAGTTATTGAGCCTTCAGATAGCCCTTGGGCTAGTCCAGTAGTCCTAGTGCCAAAACCTCACACCCAGGGTGGTAAGAGGCCTCAATGCAGTCACCAGGACTGACGCCTACCCAATTCCAAGGGCAGATGAACTCATTGATACTTTGGCCTCAGCCAAATATCTGAGCACATTTGACCTAACAGTTGGCTACAGGCAAATCAAGTTAGCTGATGATGCCAAGGCCAAAACTGCATTTTCAACCCCTGGTGGGCACTATCACTTTGTGGTAATGCCCTTTGGTTTGAAAAATGCACCTGCCACTTTTCAGGGGTTGGTGAATAAAGTTCTGACTGGTATGGAAACTTATTGCTCAGCTTATCAAGATGATATTGCTGTCTTTAGTTCCACCTGGCAGGATCACCTGGTCCACCTCAGAAATGTTTTGGAGGCCCTGCAAAAAGCAGGCCTCACTATCAAGGCCACTAAGTGCCAGATAGGGCAGAGTCGGGTTGTGTACCTGGGCCACCTTGTAGGTGGAGGTCAGGTTCAACCATTGCAGAGCAAAATCCAAATCATAATGGAATGGGTAGCTCCAACAACCCAGACACAGGTTAGAGCCTTTTTAGGCCTGACTGGGTACTATAGGAGGTTTGTTGAGGGATATGGATCTATAGTGACCCCCTTAAATGATCTTACCTCTAAGAAAATGCCAAAGACGGTTCAGTGGACAGCTAGCTGTCAAAAGGAATTTGATGACCTCAAGTAGGCAATGTGCACTGCCCCCATCTTGCAGAGTCCAGACTACCAAAAGAAGTTCATTGTCCAAATAGATGCTTCAGAGCTGGGTGTGGGAGCTGTGCTGTCTCAAATAAATGATTAAGGTCAAGACCAGCCAGTAGCTTTTATAAGCAGAACGCTGACCCCTAGAGAGAAAAGTTGGTCAGCTATAAAGAGGGAGGCCTTTGCTGTGGTCTGGGCCCTGAAGAAGCTGAGACCATACTTGTTTGGCACTCACTTCATAGCCATTGCTCTAGTAGAATGAGCATGCTAACCCCCTTGGAGGTTGCTTCTTGGCTAATGCATAGCAGATCTTAATACAGAGCACAATCCATCGGGAGATAGTCCAGCACGGCCTTTCCCTCACTCACTCAGACATACCCCACTAAGAGTTGTTCATCAACCCGGAGCTCTTGCATGCAATCACGGTAAGAGAACATTGCTCTTTTTGGGTCCAGTCGGTGAAGTCACTCCTCTTCCTTAGAAGGATGTGGCCGAACCTAAAAGATAGGCAGGATGATGGACTGACTTACATAAAAGGGAGTGACAACTTTTTCCAGAAAGAAAGCTCTAGTGCAAAAAACCATCTTGTCTGGGTAGATGTTCAAGTATGGAGGCTCAAATGACAAAGCCTGAAACTCACTGACCCTCCGGGCAGATGTTATTGCCACTAGGAAGGTAGTCTTGATGGTAACAAGCCTGAGTACAGTGGCTTAGAGGGAGCGCACATCAGAAACTTCAGTACGAGATTGAGGTCCCACTGAGACATGATGAAGGGGGAAGGTGGAAACGTGTTGCAAACCTTTCAAGAGCCTATTTACACAACAGAGGATTTGAACTGGGATGGCTGATCTGGCAACCTCAGAAAAAACGAGATGGCAGAAAGATGGCCCTTTAAGTGGCCAAAAGCAGAGCCCTCTGGGCAAAAGAAGAGATAAAGAAAAGGACCTGAGATAGGAGAGTAGAAAGAGATGTAACCTGTTTTTTCTACACACCATCCACAAACTTTCCCAAACAGCAGGCGTATACATTCTTGTTTGATGGACACCTGGCTGCCACGATAACATTGCAGACTTTAGGCAGAAGGTCAAAAGGTGTCAGCGGTTGCCGCTCAATCTCCACGCATTAAGGTGGAATGTTGACAGATTTGAGTGGCGATCCCTTCCCTTCTGCTGCAACTGAAGATTCTCCTGAAGGGGCATCCTGATTGGAGGACTCATGCCATGCTTAACAGCTGGAAATACAAAACTTTCCAAGTCCATTCCGGAGCCACAAAGATGACTTGGGCCCTGTTGTTCCTGATCTTCTTGAGAACTCTGGGCAGGAATGATATGGGCGGAAAGGTGTTGAGGAGGACTGCGCTTCACTCAAGATGAAAAGCATCTCTGAGGGAGATCCGCCTTGTAAACTCCAGCATGCAAAACAGCTGACATCGCGCATTCTCGGCCGCGGTGAACAGATTCAACCAAGCCTCTCCCCACTGCTGAAAGAGACCTTGCACTACCTCTTGATGGAGCTGCCACTGGTGGTCGCTGGGAACCTTCGGCTAAGTTTGTACGCCCTGGCATTCAGAGAGCCCACCAGGAGTTGAACCGCCAGGGATATGTCCTGACATTCCAGCCATGTCCTGAGATTAAGTGCCTCTTGACAAATGGTCCATGACCCCATCCCGCCCCATTTGTTGCAGTACAACATGGCGGTGGTGTTGTCAATGACCACCTGCACTAGCCTTCCCTGGATCGAGGGTAGAAAGGCTTTCAATGCCAGCCAGATCACTGGAGCTCCAGTAGGTTAATGTGCAGTCTGGATTCCGTCAGAGACCAGAGTCCTCCGATCTCCACCTCTCCTAGATGGCCGCCCCAACCCAGTAGTGACATCTCTCACTACTGTCAGATCTGGTTGGAGAAGGAAGAGGAGTCTCATGCTGACCCAATCACGGTTAGTAGGCAACCACTTTGTAGTTCCCTTCGAGATCTGGACCATGTTGGAGTGATTCCCCTGATACTGCGCCCACTGGAACTTCAGGTCCCTCTGCAGAGCCCACATATGCCACTGAACATGTATCACAAGCAGAATGCAGGAGGCCCAGCAGCCTCAGTGTCACTCTCACTGAAATCAAGGACAGAGGCTGAAACCCAAGTATCAAAGCCTGAATAGACACTCACCGTTTGGTAGGATTGAGCCGAAACTGTACTGTGTCCAGAACAACTCACAAGAAAGGAAGCATCTGAGAGGGAGTCAGGTGTGACTTTGGCAAGTTGATCATGAACACCAGCAAATGCAGGAGGTCCGCCATAGTCTGGATGTGGGAGACGACAGCATGAAGCGAGCCCGTCTTCAATAGCCAGTCATCGAGATGGGGGAAGACTGGCTCCCCTAATCTCTGCAGATAGTCTGCAACTACTGCCATCACCATGGGGAACACCAGAGGGACACTGGTGAGGCCAAAAGGAGCACAGTGAACTGAAAATGATTGTGGCCCGCCGTGAACTGAAAATGATTGTGGCCCGCCGTGAACTGCAAGTAACGCCTGTGGGCAGGCAGGATGGGAATGTGTATAGGTATGCGCCCTGCAAGTCCTTTTGCCACCATCTAGGGTCCAAGGCAGAGAGGACCTGAGCATCTTGAATTTCTCCTTCTTGAGGAAGAAATTAAGAGAGCGCAGATTGAGGACAGGACAAAGTACTCCATGCTTCTTGGGCACCAGAAAGTAGCGGGAATAGTAATCCCGCTCCCAGTTTTATGGTATTTTTAAAAAAAACTTTTTGCAGTTTCGTCTGTATTTATCCAAATTTATTTTTTGCCCACTTTATCTGTATTTATCCATATTTATTTCGAATTTTGTAGATAAATGAAGTGGTAAAACTGTAAATTTCCATATTTATTCAACTGATAGATGCGCACACTTACTTTGATGTCTGTCTGTTTAGCTATTTCAGCTGCCGCATTTTATATAACAAAACATTCACCTAGTCGGCAGAGAAGTAAGCTGCGTGTTCAGCGAGCTGTGCGTCGTCATTTTCTTTTTAAAAAACCAATTCTTTTTAAACGTTTGCTATTTGCACACCTTACCTGTATTGTCAAATCTGTGGGGGAAATTGGCTCTTGTAGCTCTTGGGACGGAGCTGTGTTCAATACTCCGGGGGCGGCTGACATCTTGGGAGGAGGGGGTCAGCGGTGCAGCTGCCACGGGGAATTGGCGCGTCCTGGCTCAAAAGGGGCGGATGTGGCGAATGCGCGCTAGAACCTAGTCGGCAGAGAAGTAAGCTGCGTGTTCAGCGAGCTGTGCGTCGTCATTTTCTTTTAAAAAAACCAATTCTTTTTAAACGTTTGCTATTTGCACATCTTACTTGTATTGTCAAATCTGTGGGGGAAATTGGCTCTTGTAGCTCTTGGGACGGAGCTGTGTTCAATACTCCGGGGGCAGCTGACATCTTGGGAGGAGGGGGTCAGCGGTGCAGCTGCCACGGGGAATTCGCGGGTCCTGGCTCAAAAGGGGTGGATGTGGCGAACGCGCAGCGGACGCGCGCAGCGGGCACGCCGCTGGCACGCAGCTGGCGCGCCGAAGGCGCACCAAAGGCAAGCCCGTCTGCGCCCGACCGAGACCAGGACCCCCGCTCCCGCAGCTGTGGCACCATGCCCTTACACGGCCGCTCAGCTAAGAAAGTTTTGTGGTTTGCACAGGTGTCACCATTGTTTGGGCCCCCCCTTTTACCAGATCCATTGTTCTCAATGCCCTTTTGCCCTGAAGATAGAAGATCAGGCGGGTAAAATGTGTCCCCCAATTTCGGATTTTAAAATGGAGTTGCTCAACTGCCGTTCGTTGCCCAAACACTCGTTAGAAATACGGCTGCTTCTGGAAGACACCAGCCCGGATGTAATGTTTCTTACCGAAACTTGGCTTACGGACTGGTCAAACCCAGCAGTGGTTCAGGCACTCCACCAAGGTTACACCATCCAGAGGCAAGATCGAGGCCTGATTAGAGGCGGTGGGCTCGCCATTATTCATAGGGATTCTTTCAGTTGTCGTATTTCAGATGGGCTGATCCGTGACTGTGAAAGTTGTTCCTTCTCTATCAAGCTTACATCTACATGCACATTCTCAGGCATGTTATTCTACCGGCCCCCAGGAGCGATAGGATCTTTTATTGGTGACTTGGTGGATAATACATCCATACTGGTCAGCTCCTTGCCGAACTTTACTGTCCGGGGAGATCTCAACCTGCACTTTGAAACCCGCTCCGCCACTAATGTGGAGGAAGTGTCTGACGCCTTAGAGGTGTTACTTCTCTCCCAGAAAGTGATGGGTCCGACTCATGTCAAGGGACATCTGCTGGACCCGATTTTTACCAACACTCACATCCGGGTGGAGGATCCCCACCCGCACCCTTGGACTGACCACCACCTAATTTCATTCTCCTGGTCGTCCTCCACGAGCAGGACGGTAGAAAACCACACAAAACTTTTGAACCGGAACTGGTCAAATATATCTATGGAGGAATGGGCCGCTATTCTTTAAGAAACTTGCCCCCGACTAGACGTCGACCCTGAATTGGCAAACTTGCAATTTAATCATTGGATTAAAAATACACTGGACGTGCTAGCCCCCATAAAATTTAGGGACATTAAAAAGGGTCCCAAAAAAGTTGCATGGTATACCACGGAGCTCAGAGAGCAAAAACGTAACTGTAAGCAACTTGAGAGACAGTGGAGGAAAGATGTTTCACATGGGAAAAAGCAAGTCTATCGCGATGCGCTAAAACTGTACAAAGCAGAGATTATCAAAACACAATCCAAGTACTATGAAGCAAAAATTTTATCAGCACCTAATATCCCACGAGAAAATTTTAAAATGTTTTAATTCTTGATCACCCCTCCATGCACCACAGCGAGTCCCACTGACTTACAAGGACGCTGTAATAATATAGCAGAGTTCTTCCAGGATAAAGTACAGGCGATCTACTCAGCCTTTCCAGCAGTGGATAATTCCGCCTATGATCCTCAGATGGAAGAAAAAAGAGACCTTTTAGATCGGAGTTTGGAATCTTTTCCGCCCCTGGACTCAGACAAAGTGGTCTCTTTACTCAACAAACTCAAATCGGGCTCACCTAAAGATCAGGCACCCCCCACGGTGTTGTGTAAGGATGCCCTAGAAGTAGCCCCCGTCATCGCAACACTTATTAATTCCTCACTGGCAGCAGGTAGGGTTCCTTCATTATGGAAGGAAGCAATGGTGAAAGCCCTGCTGAAAAAGCCAGGATCAGACCGGGAAGTAATGGCCAACTATCGACCAATCTCCCTGTTCCCGGGAATAGCCAAAATAGCGGAGAAATATGTCAAAACTATTCTCTCCTCCTATCTGGAGGAGCATGACTGCTTGCACCTGACACAGACCGGCTTTAGATCTCTTCAGGGCACTGAAACGGCCCTGATCGCGGTAGTGGAGGAGGCAAGAAAAATCATGGACTCAGGAGGATCAGCTGCAATAATCCTCCTTGATCTTAGTGCGGCTTACGATACTGTCAACCATCAAATCCTTATCTCCAGATGTCATGAGATGGGGGTGACCGGACCGCACTGAGATGGATAGTCTCCTTTTTGGAAGGCCGTACATTCCAGGTTTTTGAGGATAACGTGACTTCCAAGAATGTGCCGTTGAAGAGTGGAGTGCCTCAGGGCTCTTCACTAAGCCCCACTCTTTTTAATATTTATATGAGTCCATTAGCTAAAATAGTGGAGGTGTTGGCATACAAATTGTCACGTATGCCGACGACACCCAGTTGATAGTCTCCCTCAAAGACCCAGGACAGCCTGGAAGTAATCTCTCCAGATGCCTTGAGGAAATATCAGTCTGGATGAAACAGTCCTGCCTTCAGTTAAATGGAGCAAAAACAGATCTTATGCTGTTGGGTAGGCCTCTGCCTCCAAGCCTGCTTCTTGCATGGCCTAGCTGTATGGGAAACCCGCCTACTCCTAAAAATCATATTAAGAGCCTAGGAGTTTGGCTGGATGCCAAACCGGACATGAAGATACAGGCTAAAAAGGTAGCTGGGTGCTGTTTCGGGATACTGAAAACAGCGCGAAAAATCCTGCCTCTTCTCCCGTTTAATGCGAAAAAACTGCTTTTCCAAGCATTAATTCGGTCACGTCTGGATTATGCTAATGCCCTCTATTTGGGAGTCCCTCAATCCACAATAAGAATACTTCAGAAGGTCCAGAATTGTGCGGCAAGAATTCTCTTGCAAATTCCGCGGAGAGAATCAGCGAGAGGAGCAATTAGACAGCTGCATTGGCTTCCTATTGCAGAAAGGATCAAATTCAAGGCCCTCTGTGTTACGCACAAGATCATGGCCGCTAAGGGTCCACCAATCCTTCGAAGGATAGTTTCCCCATACTGTCCCAGAAGATTCCTTCGCTCTGGAAATAAACGCCTGGCCAAGGTTCCAAGTATTTTCTAGTCCAGAAGTGGAGGCCGTTGTTTCTCCTATGTTGCCTCCAAAGCGTGGAACACCCTCCCAGACTCCATCCGTCTGGAGGAGGAATATCTTCCCTTTCGGAGACTTTTGAAGACGCATCTCTTTCCAACTGTTTAATCAGTCTGCCTTTCTGTTCGATTGGTTCTTAGCGCTGGGAGGCCTTAGGGTAGCCATGCGCTTTATAAATGCTTCTTTCATTTAATTTCATTTCATAAATATTAGCATTATACCACAAATGTATGTTGCCACACGGCATTATTTAATGAAATTGCATTTTTTTTTTCTGTCCATCTGCTCAGCTGTTGGCATATACTTCATGAAAAGCAGCACAGAGTGACTTAAAAATAAGCCCAATTTTCTGTATTTATCCACTTTTAAAAATAAATGCAGACAGAAAACACTTTGTTTTCCGTCTGTATTTATCTGTAAAAATCCGTAAAAACGGAAAACCGGGAGCCTTAATCACAACCTACTAACGGCATCAGTACTCTCTCTATGGCTCCTGTGGCCAAAAGAGATGTCACTTCCTGGTGAAGAAGAGATAGGCTGATCAGACTGTTGTAAGTACGTGGCATGGGGGGATGGGTAATCTCGAAGGGGATTCAGACAATCTGCAAAACCCACCTGTCCGATGTTATGGAATGCCAGCGGGACAGGGGATGTAGAATCATGCTGCACACTGGGTGCCCATGATGGTAAACCGGCAGACTAGGAGGGGTTGGATGCTGCAGCTGCTGCGAGATTGGCTGAATAACCCGACCCACGGGGCAGATAAGAACCATATCCGAGGCCACACAGAGGCTGGAAAGCTTGTTTGCTTCAGTGGACGTGGTTGTACGCCTCTTCCGTGGCCATGAAAGCAGCAAAAGGTGGATTGAGGGTAACGATCGGCCATAGAAAGGCCCAAGGACCTGGCCGTAGCCCAGCTGACCTTAAAGTGTTCCAGCACCGAATCCGCTTGGTCTACGAAGAGACAGGAGCCATCAAAGGGCATGTCCATGGGTGAGGACTAGACATCAAAGGAAAAGCCAGTCATCCTCAACCAGGCGTGGCATTGCAGGGCCACTGTCGACTAAACTGCTCTGCCTAGTGAGTCGGTGGAGTCTAGTCCATAGCGCATAGTGAACTTATCTGCAATCTCTCCCATCTTCAACAGCCTGGGAGAGCACGGCCTGGGCCTCCTCTGGAACTGTTGGCAGCACCTGCACAAACGTATCCCACAGGGCACGGTAATAGAGGCTCAAAAGTCACAAGTATGCCAGGCTAGCTGAACAAAAAATATCTTCCCAAGATTTTCCAACCTCTTGGATTCCCTTTCCGGGGGTGCGGAAGAAAATGCACCAGAGGGATGCTGAGGTTTGGACCAAGCTCTCTGAGATAGGGGTTTTGGTGAGAAAATGTGGGTCCCCTGGAGCAGGTCTTTGGTGGCAGACAATCGTCTGGTTCACAGGAGCCCCTGTGATGGTCCCAAGCAGGACGTCAGTAAGTGCCTCATTGAAAGGGGGAAGTGATTTGATGGAGACACTCCCGGCTGAAGCACTTCCGTCAACACATTAGTCTTGACTGCCCCCGAGGGAAAGCTAAGGTCCAGGTTCTCAGCTGGCCTCCGCACCACCACTGTGAAGGAAGCTTCCTCCTCCGTAGCCATGGTAGGGGGAGAAAGCATGCTAGTATCTGGAGAAGTATCCAGTCCACCGGCTTCACCCAGATCCTCACACCAGTACATTTGTTCTTCACAAGGCTGGTATTTCTCAGAGTCCAGCAACCCTTCCTATTCCTCCGGAGGCCTGGAATATAAGAATAGGGCTCACGCTCCGGCATGGAAGGCATGGCTCCAGTTGGCACCAGAGCCGGCAACGAACGACGCCTCTCTGGCTCCATGTTGGAGTTGCGTGTGGCGCCGCTAGAGGGCGCCAGGAGTGCCGGCCTCTAGATCGGCAATGGGGATGGTTGAGGTGGCATGACCATCTGTGGATCTCTGGCACCCATGGATTCAGTATGGGCCCCTCCTGAAACTTGCAGGGCCTGAAGGGGAGCTGTAGGGAAAGGGTTGTACAAAAATGAGGTACATGGCCTCATAAAATTCTTTCAATTGGGCGGTGGTAGCTCCAGCTCCCAGAAAGTCAGGGAGGCGTGGAGCCGACCCAGGCGCCCTCTTAACAACAGAGTCATGCCTTGAGCGGTGACGCTCCCTCGTCTCACCGGCTGACGGATGAAGTGAAGTCGAAGCATGCTTCGACGACTTGTTGAGGGATTTCGACTTATCCTGAATGGCTCGTCAACTTGGAGTGTGACGACAACCTGGGGCTCCGCGAACACTCCCAATACCTTCCTCTCGACCGAGACCTCGGTCATCATGGCATCACTTTAGGTATCAAACCCTCAAGGTCTTCGGTGCATGGCGAGGCAGTAAGGGCAGGCCTTTGGGTCGTGGCCTGCACAGAAAGAAAAGAACTGACATCAGTTCCCCTGCCTGGCGCCTATATAGGTACCGTGAATGTAATTTCCGGCGTGGATGCCACGCAGATCCAAATGACGCCACCTAACGGCGCACTGTTAGCTAGAAGTCTCTATTAGATAGATCATTTAAACAAGGATAACTAGTCCAGCAAAAGCAAAAAAGGTTGGAAGGCCTGATAAATAACCTTTAATGGTGTCCACTCAAACACATTGCTGGGCTAAAGATCATCCAACAGTTTGGTTAGTAACCGATTTATGTTGCCGACTCCACACCAGGCCACAAATTTTCACCAGCGGCCGGTGTAAATAGACTTTGAAGAAGGATGCCATGCAGCATGTATAACATCCACCGCCTCAGGAGGAAGGTCGGATGTAGTCAACTGCTGCCACTAAAGTCTCCACACATGGAAGTCTAGACTGCCTAAGACCGGGTTTAGAACCCTGCCCTGCTGCTTTGATAGAAGATCAGCTTGAAATAATACCTTGAGCGAAGGATAGATGCTTATGTGCAGACATTCCAAGTACCACAATCTCCTGGTCCAATCCAGAGTAACTCAGATGATGTATGCCCTGGTCATTCCTGATATTTTTCAGAACTTGGGGCAGGAGAGGCTGAGGAGGAAAGGCATAAAGGAATCCTGAGCTCCACTCCAGCAGTTTTGCGCCTCCAAGAGACAGCCTTCTTGGAAACTCCTATGTGCAAAGGTCTTGACACTGCACTCGACAGTGGCAAAAAGATCCTGCGAAGGTTATACCCACTGTCGGAAGATGTCCTGGGCCACCTTCGATGCAATCGCGATTTGTGATCTGCCAGGGGCCGTGGGCTGAGCTCATTCGCCCTGACGTTTAACGATCCAGCCAAGGCGTTCAAAACCAGGGCTATGCCCTGACGCTCTAGCCAACCCCAGAGGCCCAGTGCCGCTTGCCACAGGACCCAGGACCGCACTACGCCATGCTTGTTGCAGTACAAATGGTGGTTGTGTTGTCTGTGAGAACATGCACCAGCCTACCCTTGATGTACGACAGGATGGCTTTCAAAGCCAGGCGATTGGCTTGCAACTACAACAAACTGATGTAAAGGTGGATTTCCGCAGGAGGACAGAGTCCTCTGATCTTCACCTCTCGCAGCAATGACACATCCATCACCGCTAGATGATGAAGCTAGAGGTAACTGTCACTGGTCCAATTGCTGTCAAATAGCCACGACTGCAAATCATTGCCAAAATCTAGATGGAATTAGACATGCTTTCTTGGTGCTGGAACCACTGAGGTTTTAGAGTCCTCTCCATAGACAGCATATGCCACATGGCATAGTCTAGGAGCTGAATGCAGGAGGCTAATAGGCCAAGAAGCCTCAGAACCATTCTCACTTGAGACCAATGTTCGAGGTTGAAACATTGGGATAATAGCCTGAATATCCTTGACTCGTTGTGACATAGGGAAGACCAGGATTTGCACCATATCCATGATGGCTCCTATGAACGGAAACCTCTGCGGATTCAGATGCGTCGTTAGCATGTTGATTGTGAACCCCAGAGATGTTAGGATGTTCACTGTTGTCTGAAGCGTGTCTACGCCTGACTGTGCCAACCCGGCTTAACAGCCAGTCACTGAGGTAGGAGAAGACTGGTATCCCAAACCTCTGAAAATGCACTGTGACCACCGCCATCACTTTTGTGAACACCTGAGGGGCATTGGTGAGACCGAAGTGCAGCAGGGCAAACTGAAAATGCTTCTGGCCTACCTTGAACCGCATGTAACACCAGATGCAGGATGGACACATGAAAGTACGTGTCCTGTATGTCCAAGGCCACTATTCATTTGTCAAGATTCAAGGGCACACAGAACCTGGACCAGTGTCAGCTTTTAGAACTTGTTCTTACCCAGGAAGGTGTTCAGAGGGTGAACAGACCAGAAAAGGGGCAAATGCCTCCCTTACTGTTCGGCACAAGGAAATGGCGGGGGTAACAGCCAGTCCCTCTTTCTAAATCCAGTACCCTTTCTCTGACTCCTTCGGAGAGTAGAGCGTGCACCTCTCGCAACAAAATGGAGAGGTGGCCGCTCTGAACTTTGAAGTAGGCATAAGATGTAGCGGATCAGAAAAGAATAGAAGGGCAGAGCTTCATTGTACTATCTGGTGGACAGATCTGTCAGAGGTGATAGCTTGCCACCTTCAGAGAACGTTTCATTTTGCATCTTACGAGGTGAGCATGCACAACTAAGTGTAAACTATAGCAGATAGGAGGCAGATGCCACAGGGGTGGGGGACTGGGAAGGTCACTGTACATAGTGACCTGTAGGTTGTCTGCCTGATCCCTTCTCCGGCCATGAAAAGTGCAGAGAGGATTGCAGGTGGATGTGCTGGACGTTGCCTGGATGCCAAACCTTTAGTAGCTTTGGAAGGGCTGAAACTATTGAGGAAACTGACTGGTAGGTGTCGAAATGCACAAAAAGTGTACCGTATTCTGGCTTACCTTGAAGCATTCTATGGTGGAACACACTTTTTTGCCACAAAGGCGCAATCCACCGAAAGGCATATCCATAAGGGATGCCTGCACATCATAATAAAAGCCTGTGGATCTCATCCAAGCGTGGGAACGGAGCACCACACTAGGGTCAACTGCTCGCCTCCAATAATCTGTAGTGTGAAGATCAGTCTTGATTACGCATCTGGCTGAATCCTGACCATCTTGAACATTTTAAGCCAGAAAGGCGGAACCACTGGCAAGGTATTGTGGACCGTGTCCCAGAGGGTATGCGTATATCATCGTAGTAGGCAACTTGCGTTCACTGAACTTGAAGCTAGGCTGGTCAAAGAAAACATTTATTTCCCAAATGCCTCAATTCACTTTCACTCCCTATTCGTCATCCGAAATAAATTGGGATTTACTTTGTCGGTGAAACCCTGAACCACCAAACTCTTCAGAGTAGAGTGTTGAGTAAAGAAAACAATGTGGCCTGTTCCAGTCTTTAGCATCTGGCTACCTGCCAATTCACCTGTGGGTAAAAGCAAGGCATAAACCATGTGAATCAACCCTTTATCAGCAGAATTACCCAATGGCTTCCTATAAGTCCACGTACAAACTGTCATCTTCATATTGAGGGGGGAAAATCATCCTCATCATCTCTGTTGTGAACTCCTAGGGGAAGCCAACTCTGCTCAGGCGGGACTGCAAAGCTGGTGGAGCAACTGAGGGTGGCTCTACGGTAGCGGTAGTGTTTTGTGTAAATCGGACTGTATGGAAACCGGGAGCATCGAAGTGAAAACAGGACACAACCTCTGTCGTGCCAGACACAAGTTTGGCTCAGAGTCGGACACTGATGTCAGCCAAGGGTCCATCGCCGGTATGGTCAGACCACTGTCTGCACAAAAGGGACCGGAGCAGATTGCAGAGCCAGAGTGGAAGTCAGCACCGGAGTCTGTGAGTAACCAAAGGCCGGTTTGGGAGTCACAGATGGTACACAGGACGGATCCCCTAGGAGTAACCTGGCTTGAGGCCCTTGCAGATACTTGGGGTCTAAAGGCACACTAGAGGGAACCAGAAGAGTGCCAGAAATGCACAACATGGCAAACTTAAAGGCCTTGATATGCTTTGGTGTCGCAGATGACCAAGGAGTATTTGGATCAATTGTGGAAAAAGCTCCTCAAACGGTGATCTGGAGGGATTTCAATTTCAATTTTTGGAAGAAGAAATTATCAAACTGATGAAAAAGAGGGAGTAGAGCTTTGGATCTGCCCTTGAAAGTGCTAAAAAAGGACTGGATGTTGGTGCGCAGGGGGTCACACTTGTATGCAGCTCTGCTCTGTCACTTCAGGAGCAGAATACATCAATGTGGCACCACAAGGCGCCACATGGTGGCACGCAGTAGCATTGCTTTGAAACCATTCCGGATCCAGTCTGATATACCTGGGGATGTTCTAAATGTGAGGAATCTGCGGTTAGAAGTATTTATATCAGAAACATGATATATTAAGAGATAATTTCCGTAAAAGAAACCAGAAATAACACCTATGAAGGTGGAAGCATAAATTTCACCACTTTCCACTTACATGGGGAGAGCAGGGAGCCACCCTGAGAGGATGCACCAAATAAGGCACATTCACCAAAATATCAAGAAAAAGCAGCCGAGCAGTTAAATAATGATAATATTTCTTTTGATTTTTCAAGATTGACAAAATGAAGTAAATTACACAACTGCTGACAAAGCATGATAAAGATAGCTGGCTTGATCCACACAGCTAATGGAGGGTCATTTTCTAGTAAAAAGAGTAGTAAGCCCAGTACCATACATAACCAGTCACCTTGAACCTACCATAGAAAATCATGGAGGTAAGAAATTAAAATAAAATCCCATTGGGAATAAAGTTAAATGGAATACATATAAAATACTTGTAATATTTGTTTTCAAGTTTTTTACTTTTCCCTGTAGTTTACCACAGGGAGATTCCGTAGTCAGTACAATGATAGAAAAGCATAAGCAAGTGTCCCTCATTAATTCATCAATAGGGCGTACTGTGGAGACTACTTCCTAGCATCATGGATGCAGATTTTCTTTTTTGTTTTTTTCCCTTCTAAAAATAATGTGCCTACAGAAAGTTTAAATCTCCTTAATTCTTTTCGCATTTTACACAATATAGCCAATACTTTTAAGGGCAAACAGGTTTTATTGATTGTAAAATATAATTCTGTAACAATCACCAACAACAGGTATTCCAAAATGTGCCTTAGTTTGATGACATCTACTTAGGTGGTGAGCTCTGTGACATCATTCATAGTTGGGCCTATTAATACTTGGTGGAAGCACCTTTGGTAGTAGTTATATATGTGGCCCTGTTTCGATAGGTCACTACCAACTTTGTTCATCTAGATTTGGCAGTATATGACAATTGTTTTTAATAAAACTATTCTAACAGTCATGCTTCTTGGAAATGATGGTCAATCTTGAATTCATGCCACAAATTACTGTTGGTTTTAGTATATGCTCAGACTAGGCCATTAAAGAAACGTTCCCTATTAATTAAAATGCCACACTCCATGCCTTGGGTTGTTGTCAGAGTGCCAAGTCACCTTCAGTCCATTTCCATTTTTCTTGCAGAAGACACATTGTCCTAAATATTATCTGTGCACTTTTCTCCATTAATTTCCCTCTATCATAGCAAATGTCCAAGTCCCTGCCGATGAGTAGCATCCCCATAACATGATGCTGCCAGCATCATGCTGCACAACAGGGATGGCGTTCTTTGGGTTAGATTTGTGGCAAATACAATGCTTTGGAGTTCATCCAAAACACTTCACTTTCTTGTCATCAGATTTCAAAACATTTGGCCACGCGACTAGATAAGCTCCTTAGTATGTTTATATATTTTTCGTACATCTATTGGGAAACAAATTGGACTTTCAAGAGTAATGGCTTCCTTCTTGACACCCTATTTATAAAACCTGGATCAGTGGAGTTTGTGGGACATTGTTGCCGGACGCACTGTGACTAGTTTGAGTCATGAAGTCCACAGTTGCCTGTAATCAGTCTCCTCCTTGCTCTGGTATCCAGTGGAGGGGTGGGATGATTGGTGATGCAAAGTTTTCAACTTCTTAGTACTCACAAGGAACGAAGGAGTCCATTCTCCAAGGGATATTCAAAATAGTTCGCATTTTCATATCCACACCCTGATGCCCGGGGTTTCCACTCTTAAGAATTTGTCTGAATCTCCTTGGTGCTCATTGTTGAGTTTTCCAACTGAAAAGTACCACTAGCAGAGGGAACTTCCAGAGGCTGCTGAATAAATCTTGAAATACTGTGAATCACTCCATTTTATTACAGATGGGGGCCATTTAACTTGGTGTGTGGATAAGCTCTGTATATAAAAATAAAACACTATTTTAATGTATTTTAAATTCGGGCCGTAAAAAAAAAAAAATCAAAATGTGAGCTGTAGATGGAGGAGTTCAATACGGATATATTCCAGCATTTTTTTTTTATGTACTACATGCAAAGTAAAAAAAGCTGTGCATTCAATGTCATCCTAACCTTACAGCAGGCAGCCTTAGAATTACAGGATTAAAAGCCACTTTGGGCTACTTTAATTTACTGCATCAACATCCATCGGTCATTATTTAGAGGGGCCTGACCAGAAAACAAACCACGTGTCACTATTTTAACAGCACTTAGCAAAGCACTGATAAAAGAAAGAAAGGAATACTGAACTCCTATAAGTTAATATTTAACTACTGGGGGTGAATAAAAAAGCATCATATTTAAACAAAATAAGCAAACAAAACATGTTGAAAACAAAGCTCCAACACTTGCCTGCGAAGAGTGCTTCAAGAGGGTAGATGATCTTTCACATAGCTAATAATCTCTTGTGGGTCACAGCACAGGATCCTCCATTGCTAAACAAGCAATTACTTCTTGCTGTGATTTAGACTATAACAGGAGCTTCGTGCTGAGCAATGTTCTAGCAGTGATCAGCCCCAAGAATTTAAAGAGAAGCACAGTCTCTGGTGCAGTGTTTCCGATTATCTGTGACACCGACATTTAATCGTAGCTAAACCTGTTGAGGTCACCATATTTTTCTAGACCGTGGTTGCCATCTTTACCCAGAATATATTGTTTTCTTCCCCTGGACAGGACTATTCAGATGCTGGAATTCAGCGGGTATATGTTGCGAAGAAATCTGAATATGACACTGTATATTTATGTATGTTTGAGGACTGACTCATGATTGTGTGCCACAGGATGGCGTGTCTCCTGTTTTAGTCACACCATAAGGTACACAAACAGAAAGGACATCAGAAGCTCAGTATGAGGGGGCTTAGGACACTTACAGGCAGATATTAACATAGGCCTTCTCTGGATATTCCAGTCAAGCTGTTTATCCCTTTCCCTCTTCCAGCTGTGATTCAGTTCATGATGGTCTATAATATTACTCCCATGCTCACTTCCAGTTTGGAAGATCTGCTTGTTTTCTTAACTAAACTTGTAGCTTGCCTTTTTAGTGCTTCCATGCTCTTGTTGCGTGAAGGCAACATGTGCATCTCTCACACAAGGTGGAAGGAAACATGCCTCACGTTAAAAATAATAAAAAAAAAAAACACACGTGGGACACTTTCTAAGCGGGCCTTAGTATTACTCACTCGTAAATTTTTCAGATACACTGTAACTAACAATACTGCTACTTCTGTGTGTGTTCACCATGGTGGCTTATGGAAGGTGGAAACAAGTAGAAGGTGTAACTCACATGGTGAGCTACTGAACAAAACGTTAACAGGAACTGTAACTGACACTTAAACTAGTGTGAAACAGCATGCTAGAGTTAGCAGGACTGACAATGAAATAAGTGGGGAGGAGGCAGAAAACATTTAGAGCAACTTAGAGTTTAACAAATCAATGCCTGTAAATTTTAGCATGAATCTTGTTTGACTACTACCTGGACAACTAAACCAATTCAGTAAACAGACTTCAATGGCACAATCAACTGGGGCACTGGAGTGACTGTGGACAATGTGGCTTGGACTTCTAACGGAAGCTAGCTAGTAAGAGACTGGGTTTTGTTTCAGCTAAAAGTCACAACATTGTTATTGAATAATGAATGTACCAGAAGTATTTAAGATATACAATTACAAATACATCATTATGGCCGTAGAATTAGATCAAAATAAGTAAAAGAAAACCCTGTACAATTGGAAAAAAGAGGAAAATCATAATAACATTAGAAAATCATTTGAAATACATCAATTTACACTAAAATCAGACCGAGTAAACGTCCAAAATGAAGCAACGAAAGTGGTGATTTAAAAATGTTTAGCGTATTGGTCCTATAACAGCGCAATTACTTCTTTGGTGATCGTTAGTCGATAGTCTCTGAACAGAGAGACCAAAATAAGCTTCCGAGGGACAGCAGACTTTGGATAAAAAAAATACGAACATTTATTATTGCTTCAGGGCCACCCAGCTTGCAGCTTCATAAGCCGCTGTCAGCGTTTCTGAAAGACCATTTTAAGGTAATGGTTTGTAAAGGCATGATTCAGAGTCTAAATTTTAAATACAAAGATGGCCAAGCTTCTGGCACAAATAGATCACGGTGGGGTTCGCAACAGATTTGGGTTTTTACGGTCATGTAAGTACCAGCATGGATCCTTCACTGGCACCGCTGATGATCTGGTAGGTGTTCATCTGCCACTAATTTGACTTAATTGTAGCTACATCTATTGTACTTAATTTGCAGGGGGTTTGCACAGATCACTACAGGATATTGCCTGTAATAATTTCCTCACATGATTAATCCACAGCCTCTCTCTCAAGCAATCAATGGCATTATTGTTTTGCTGAACTTTTCTATCAGCCTAAACACAGGGATTCAAATGAATCCTTGCCCACAGTAAGACAAATCACTTGCATATGAATGTATCTATGGTTTTGAGACCAAGGTCAGTTCTTGAGGATTTTAACGGAGTGTTTGAACCCAGAAGCAAAGGTTTCCTCAAAAAATGGTTCTACATTTTCTGCATCCAGGGCATTCTTTTGTGGACCACGTTTTCGCACCAGAAGTAGTGTAGATTTGTAGGCTTCTAAAATGACTTTGGCTGAGCCTTCTGCTGTTTCTTAGCAGTACTACCACATTTTACTTAATTGTGCAGATTGCTTTCTATTTCTGATGGGTCCAGAAACTGTGGGGTCGAGTCTCTTTCTGAGGTAGTTGATACTATTGGCATGCTATTGACGGAGAACGTTTCAGAGAAGATTTCTGGTTCAGAATTATAAATTTAGATTTGCATTGCTAGCCTTTCTTTTCAACATTATGTACAGAAGCCCTCTATGTCATACTGCATTGTCACGTTGGTCAGTGTAAAAAGAACAGCATTGTAGGTGAATAATAATATTACCACTTTTTCACTACCTAGTTTGGGTGTATCCAGGTTCATATCTGATAAAAATGCTTCAGCACCATTAATAAATGAAAAAAATATTGTTTTAAGTAGGATACATGCTTGGTGGACCCCAAATGTATTGCAAGTGTTATGCTGATGCAGCTCAATTTGGGGTGCAAGTGATAGTTCTAGGGTTCCTTAGGCATTCAAAGTCACTAACATTAGCTTCCTGCCGAATGAATCAAATGCACTCTTCAGAACAATTAAAGTTAGGCATAAGACACATTTTCTGATTTGGTCATACATTGTGCAGATTGAGCGGCGTCTCATGGCTTTCACAACGGTACTTAGGCCAACTCTGAAACCAGCTTGGGTTACAGACAGTAGGTTGTCTTTGTCAGACCAGTCTGGAAGCTGGTTTAGTAGTAGTTTACCATTGATTTTTCCAACCCCATCCAGCAGTGAAATCCGGCAATTATTTGCAGAATCTGAATGCCCATTTCTCATGTATCGGTACAATAATGGCTGATCACCAGCTGTGAAGTACGTGTCCAGATTTATAGACTGTGCTGTTAACAGTAGAAAACAGTGAAAACTAGTGCCCAAACTTCTAGTGAAGATCAGAATATGTCAACAGGTGTTTTGGGGACTTGGGCTTTTTGTTTGCTTTGTGTTCTATTAAGTGGCAACTTCATCCGTGGTAGATTCCACATGTCCGATTTTGATCCTTGGCTGTTTCAATCCAGGTTTGGAATTTTTCTCTTCCAGTGCATGGATCACTTTCTGGATGTGGAGTAGGGCGCTTTATGTTAAAGAGCTTTCTGGAGTTGCCATCCATACCTTGGCTCAAACTACTAAACTGGTACAGCCATTCTTTAGCCCCAACGCCTACTTCCAGGCACACAATCCCTCCTTTACATGCCCATGAGGCCAAGTCTCAGAATCTCCAGTTGAATTACTCGGTGAGTGTTTTCGCTACTTCGTACCAAGTCCATTTGATCTTATTTCTATTTCGATTCAATTGAGACTTTGTATGGCTCTTTCACTGTATTTTATGGCTCCTTACCTTTTCGGGTGGGTTCTCATGACATTACATTGACATCCTGGCTAGACCCTTTTTTTCCTTCTGCATCAAACAACCTCAGGATGTTTTGTTTATACCATATCCAGCAATAGTTTTTGAGTGTGGGGGGAGAGAGGGGGGAGAGGTGGGGGCAGCATATGGGCTGTTGCGAAAAATGAGGAGATTGTTTCCAGGACACTTTCAATGGTGTCTTGTCCAGCTTGAATCCCAAGTTGTTGGATCTCCTTGAACTTGTGAGACCGTGTGATACACTAATGGGTAGTGCTATTGCTCCTTGAATTTCGGACTGGCATAACAAGGCCTTTCATATGTGCTTGAAAGTCATGTCCCTAAGGGCCTCCCATTATTTAACATTCGTGGCAGTTTGTTGTCACCAACAAGAATCAACTGGAATAGAAGCAGGTTTTTCGATTCTGAGTTCCCAGTGAAAATATGAATGTTATATAACAAAAGTGCATTGAAGTAATAAATTAGTTCATTGTGTATGTCTTGGCGCGAGAGCACAGTACTATAATAATTCTTATGAGTTGCCATAATATTATGATGTGGAGTTGGTAGATTTGATTGAGTTTGCAGTTTCCTTCCCCAGGCCCTGCCTCTCCTTCATTTGTTTTTCAGGGGCCCTCTTGTGTTTAGTAGACAGTTCATAATTACTCCTCAGTGTTAAGTTCTTCCATTTCTGGGGGCTGATGTCAGATGAAATGTTTCAGCTTCTAGCCTCAAACTGTTCATGGAATTGTGCTCAATTTGTTCAGGAGAGACACTGCTGCGTGACATCATCAATGCCCACATCTTTTATTCTTGAACTTGTCCATTGAGGAACCTTTTTACTTTGAGCATGTTTACTTCTTCTATGGCCAGCCTTTCTGCTTTGATGCTGCTGGTAATGGTTCACTGTGGTATGCCTTACATTTTGAGGCTGTTGTCAGATGCAAGAGAGACCTCCCTTGTAATATTCTTCCTTTTGGGTTTCTGTGATTTTAACATTGTATATTTCGGTTTTTAAACCAACTTACAGTTCTTAAATGCTTTTAAACATGGGGACTTTCTTGAAATTGCATTGAGTTTAACTTTGTGCATGTCATTATTCTAGCACATTTTGGTGCGTTTGTCGCAGTTTTCTTTGGTAAAATGTGCTTTTCTCCACTTTTTAAATACCATCTTCTCCCACAAGGATGTCACCAGGAAATTCCACATCAATTTTATCCCTACAGCCTAACAGTCTGCAATGACTGCTTGGATTACTGCAGGCACTTCAGCCAGTTTTGCTAGGATGGCTAAGCAGAAGCCAGGCTCTGTTTTTATTGGCTGCATTGCTGCGTTTTTCGCTGTCAGTTCCTCTACTATTCCAATCCTTCTGTAAATGGTGGCATGTGGGTTGCCATTTCCTGCAGGATCTTGATTTGGACTTCCAGTTTATTTGAGTGGCAACTTAATGCCCTGCCATACCATTGGCTTTAATATAGGCTGTGAAGGTGGGGCTACAGGTTGATCCTTTGCTCCAAGGAGGAACTGCTTTACATGAGGATCAGTAAAGCAACCTGAGAGAGCAGTTTCTCCTATATTCACGGATGCTATCGTCAAGTGTTGACTTTCTAGTTGTTGACAGGGTCTGCTTTTTCATCTTTATCAAAAAAGCTTCTAACTGTAAAGCACCAGACTATTTCTGAAGTTCAGCCTTTCTTTTGTAGCACTATCTAGAGAGGTGATCGAGGACTTTAATACCATCTCTGTTTGCTGGTACATGTCTAAAAGTGTCATATGGCCGTTGGGGTCATTGTCGACATTGCTAAGTTAGCATGAGCTCTGCTGCCATGATGCTTATTTTGCGCACGTTACTACATGACTTTATTTTGCAAGACTCGGTTTGTGCGTTTCACATGAGAACCGTCTGCTTTCTGCATTCTCTGCCTGTTCCTGGAGTTTAGTGTGAACACGGAGTGCAAGGTCGATAAACAATGCCCCTTGTGATTCTGTTCTGGTCAGTCCCCAGCACTTAGACAAAACATGCTACACAGCTGCCGCTGCTGGAAACTTGTGCTTTGATATTATGGGGATGCATGTTGGTTTAACACACACTTGGAGAGGGACCTTTCCAGGGTGAACAGCTCTGCTGTTCCTATGATGTAAAACTACCATCACGGCACTAAGGTATGGGGTCTGCCGGCAAATCCCGGAGATATTCCTATATATAATAAAACGCATTTCTATACGGGGAGGGTGGTTAGGCCTTATAGTCCTTTATCCACTGTCTGCATACAATGACATCCCCCTTCATAGTCTATGGACTTGCTACAATGCTAACTGTTTTAGGTTTATGCGTTTTGCTGCTGGTAGTGGCTCGTATACTGCATTATAGAGCACTATAGTTAAAATAAACATTTCGAACTATAACAGTGACTGTCAATTCTTATTGTGGACAAGTACGAGTGAGTGAGTGAGTGAAAGGGTACGTCTTGCTAAGTGTTGTGTTCTGGGTTGTGTAATCATTTGTAGCTTCGTGATTATGTAGGAGAACGAATGAGACACTCTAGCTAGTCGGTTCTGGGATTTTGGGTACTAAGACGGTAGGAAGGCTTAGCCCCTACACACCGAGGTTTTGTTTTTCTACACATATTTCTGTGTATGTGCAGAATCCCCGCAGCACAAGTAAACGGGAAGATGTGTTCCTACAGGTAGTTGAATCTTTCTTGTTCTGGGTTCATTTGTCACTTTCTTTCAAGTTGCCAATAGATTTGGCCGAGGCAACATTGTTTTCAAATTCCAAATGTTCAGGGGTCGGGTTATTTTTGGGCTCCTCCATGTTCGAGTTTTGCCTCCACAAAGAATTGCTTTTTAAGTAGTTAGCTATTTTATGATGCAAGGAATTGGGGTAATAGTTGAGGAAGGTAAGTACCCACCTATAATAATAACCAAAATTCTTGTCAGGGTGAACTTAATTAACAGGCTTAACTTAGAGGTAATGTGTAAAGTAATTATGCAGTATCAAAACAGTAATAAAGTCAAAACACAGAGCAAGAAAAATCCTATACCAATTTTGAAAAACAACAAAATTCCAATAAAGGCAACCAAAGGTTTAAATTTTACGGTTCATATTATTGTTAAACGTATTACGGACTATGCGGTTGAACTGGACTGGTACCATGGTGAAAGCTAAGGTCAATTGTGATGGAGCACGGGTCGGCTACATAACCCAGATTTGACCAGGTCGAAAGTTTAAACTTCAGACTCAGTCTCTGAAATTGAAGTTAAAACTCCTCAGCTGAGAAGGGCTGCAGGCTGTGGCTGGAGAGGACTCCAAGTCGTTGGATAGCTGCTGGACAAGTTCTCAGTGAAGCAGTAGACTTTTGGAAAGAAAGCCCCAAGCAGAAAAAATGTGAATTCGAGCGCCCTAGGTAGGTCCTTCGACCAGCCAGATATTCTTTGCACATTTTCCCTGTGAAGATTTCTACCTTCAGACTTAATCACTTTTTTAGAGCTCAGATTCTACCAGCGGGGCAAGGCTGTCGGATGTAGGCAAATAGGACTCCATAAGGCCAGATATCTTCTCTGTGAGGTCCTAAGAATTGGATTTGCTGCTGAAGAAAGGATCAGAGCAGGAGCAACCTGAAACCATGACCCAGTGGAAATGCACCCTCGTCTGAATTGCTTAGCATGTTGTTCCTGGTCCTTCAGAGATTCTTGAAGCAAAAACGTTTTTTAAGACCCGGACTTCAGGATATGTCAGGAGGGATACACTTTGATACCAGCCAAGAGTTTAGGATCTTGGGGACAGCGCTTGGGAGTCAAAACTCTATCCATGGGAAACCCTATCTGCATTTATTACAATTACTATGTGCGCTCCTGCAAACCGTCCTACAGTGCCTTCTCTGCATAAATCCAAGCTGTTGAAACCCTTCTCCCCTTGTGCAGGCCTGTGCGAACACCCAAGAGGTGTGGACAAGGAAATGAGGAAACCCTCCTCTGTGGTCACTGTAAACCAGTACGGGAGAAGTAACTCTCCCACTGGAATTGGTGCCTACCTGCAATGGGTAACAAAGCAGGACACTGCCCAAGAGTCAGCTAACATTTGCCTGGACAGGGTAGGCCTCTTAGAAGTTAATCAAGTTTTTGGTCACAGCTGAGATGATTTTCCTTACAGAGGAACAGAACACCTTTCCACATGCAAGACCTCTTTCTCAGCTCCTGTGTGACAGCTGGAGCTCATGCAAATTGGCATCAGGCAGTTAACAGGTAACGTTCGGGAAAAATGCCCCCTTTCAAAATATTTATTACAATTCCGATTTCACCACTGACTTGGGCTCATAATAAATATCTAAAAAAAAACACAATAATGAAATTTGGAGCGGTTTTCTAACTGGAAATAACATAATTTAAACAAATATTGTATCTGATGCTTTCCTATGTCACCCTACCACAGTGAAAATAGCTTGTGCGCCTTTTTACTCTAAGGACATGTTTAACATTAAAACCTTACAAGTCTTTCTTTTAAATACCATACACCCTAGCTTATGAGTAGGAAGGCTTACTTACAGGTAACTGATTATTTTAAAGGCAGGTTTAGGCCTGTCAAAATGGCTTCTTTTGAAACTGCATCCTGGGTCCATATTCTTCCCATACGACAATTCTGGACAAGGATGTTCCGCAGGGTTCCTGTTTGAGCCCCACTCTATTTAATATCTATATGGCTCCCCTTGCCAGGATTGCTGAGCGTTTTGGCTTTGAAATAATCTCATATGCGGACGACACCCAACTGATGTTTACTTTTGACAAGGATGTGAGAGCAGCCAAAAACCGTTCCACCTTGGGCATGCTAGCCTTTTCTGAGTGGATGAGTAGGAACTATCTCCAATTTAACGCGGATAAGACGGAGATTGTGCTGTTTGGGAACGCAGCCTCCATCTGGACAAACGATTGGTGGCCGCATCAACTGGGCACTACGCCTACGCCTAAGCAAGCCGTAAAAAACTTGGGCATGAAATTTGACCAAGCTCTCACTATGAAAGAGCACATTCTGACTACCTCAGGAGTTTGCTATTACAACATGCGCCTGCTGAAAATAATTTTTTCTTACCTCCCTTCCTCTGCCTGTAAGACCCTGGTACAAGCCTTGGGAATAAGTAGATTGGACTATGGCAACGCTCTTTTTGCAGATGTCAACAAGACTAGTGGCAAAACTTCAGGTAGTCCAAAATACTACTGCAAGGCTTGTTCTTAATCGCCCATCCGGCACGCCCTCTGCACCATTGTTTAAAGAGCTGCACTGGCTTCCAATGAAGAAAAGGTCATGTTTTACGATCTGCTGCCTCACCCATAACACTCTAAATGGAAAGGGCTTGCTATATCTGCAACAACAAATTAACACTTACACCCAAGGACGTTGTCTTAGATCCTGTGACAAAGCCTTACTTTGCGTCCCCCGCATTCGTCTATCGTGTAGTAGACGGAAGGCTTTCTCCGATCTTGCTCCTCATTACTGGAACAAGCTGCCACTTTACGTTCGTACTTGTTCGAACTACTGCAAGTTCAGGAAACTCCTCAAATCCCACCTATTCTAACTTTATCCTTCAAGTCCTGATCCCTATTTCCGCACAGCGCCGAGATTCCCCCGGCTGAGTTGAGCACTATATTAAATGATTTTAACATAACCAAACATAACATATCAGCCAGGCTACAGAGGGTAGGCATTCAGTCATGTTTACTATGTCACTATAGTGGATGGCACAATGGGTGCTGCAGTCCACTAGTGACAATTAAAATTAACTTACATGCCCAAGGTACACACACTGCTTCCTTCATGGTGTCAAATACCTTCTGACACACATCTGCCCAGATCACCTTCTTTGGCTGCATTTTGGAAGTCAGTTCTGTTACAGAGGCAACAATGGTGCCATACTCCTTGACAAATCTCCTGTAGTATCCAGTGAGGTTTAAGAAGGCTCTCATATGAGTTTGGGTTATGGGAGGTTTTATTTTTTTAAAGAGATCCCACTCACTGCGGATATTGGTCAACATATTTGACTCCTTCTTCGTATTTCTGGAAAACAGTAGACTTTCAAAATTTAGAGACGAACCTCAGAAAGGAAAGGTCCTTGTTTGAAACGAGAACCTGAACCATTCTCTGCTTGATGGATGGCAGAAAGGCTTTCAGTGCCAGGCGAATGGCCCACAACACCAACTGGTGGATGTGGAATCAAATCTGCGACATAGTCCATCATTATCTCTATCTCACCCAAATAACTTCCCCAGGCCCGCAGCGACACATTTGTCACAACACCACTGTCTGCTCAGGATGAGAACCTGTCATAGGAATGGCCCAGAAAGCAGGAGCGGTGCCCTCGACTTTGAGCAGAAATGAGATTTTCTATTTCTTACAGTGTTCTGGGACATACAGCTTCACCTCATGCTCCCAGATTGCCTTTGGATTCAGGCGGGCACACTATTCACACAACTTGGAGTCATGTCCTGAGAATAAACACCAGAGGCATACTTCGTGCACGTTTGTCACATACATTTGCTTGCTACAGACCTGACCAGGATTAAACCCTGTCGCTTTTGGAGGGGACATGTTCTATTGCACACTGGTTATGACAAATTGTACAGAAAAAAACTCATCAACTAGAGAGAAAAAAGAGGGCGTGGGCTTCGGTTTAGCAAAAAAAGGCTTGAAAAGGAACTGATGTCTGCGCACAGATGTAACACTTATATGAAGCTTCTTTTGTCAGTTCTGGTGTGGGGGAAGTCAACGTGGAACTGCACGACACCACCAACTGGCGTGAGGAAGCAATGCTGTTCTAAATCTTTCGCCTACAGGCTTGTACCGGGGGATATTCTAAAAATGGTGAATCTGACATTATAAGTATCCATCAGAAAACATCATCTCTAGTGTCTTATGTCGAAAAAAAGAAGACAGCACCCTCTTCCTGACTGATGAAAATATGGCACGATCAAGAACTGCCTTTGCTATTAAATTCATAAACTACAGTTGCAATTAATAACAATTAAATTGACAGTAGCAATATTTTGGTTAACAGTCTGGAAGGGATAGCTGGGAAAAGTATGTACTCTTTGCAAGCTTAACTAGAGCAAATGAAAGTGCTATGCTGTTCCCTCTTAAAAGCAAGGTACAGGGGGTGATTGGCATAACATTCTGATTATATAATCAAATCATATTTTATAGGATTTACAGAAAGATAAGGCATGAGATAGAAAGAATTTATATATCTATATATTTATAAATAACACCACCAATTATTAGCATCTGAAGGTAGGGTGGAAATAGGGAGAACAGCTTTTACGGGGATGATTATTTCAAACATGGATCTCCGACTGCATGTTTAAACGGAATAAAGTTCTGCAAAAGAATATGTCACCATTGATAAGCAGAACACAAACAAATCAAGGTGCTCTTAGAGCAAATTGTATGACCCGAATCAGAGAATTCTATATAAATGTTAAAAAGCTGTAAAACATTTAAGCTAACTATAAGGAAGAACTAAACTGCAATTTGACCAGTATAATTTTGCAGTGCAGACTTACCCAGTACCTAATACTTATTCGCCCTAGCCGAACAACTGCCTCATCACTGTGAATGCTGAAGTGGTCAAAATGGAGAGCACTCAGCTTTGATGATACCAGACAATATCTACAACTCACCAATCGAAAAGCTCGAAGTAGAGAAAGGTTCAGCAGGCCAAAGAGTACAGGTCCTGGTATTCAGTAATGTTTTTGTGCCCAAGAACAACAGCAATCAATAAGCCACATCAGAGGAAATCAAATTATGGGGAATGTGGCAATCATTTTCATGGTATTTGGACTGTTGAGGTGTGTTACTGGGGAAGGGAGGTGTTGTACCCACATTATTTTATCAAAGTGACATATTTTACATAAATGCAGACAATATGCCTGTTATCAAGAAATGGGGAGTCAAGGTAAGTATATAAATACACAATGAAGCTGAAAGGGAGAGTAGGAAAGATCAAAGATAATGAGTATTTGACCATGGATTACTGACAAATCCTATGCACTGCACAACACAGAGGAAAGAGGAAGGTGTTACCTCTCCTTAAAAAGGCACAACCACTATTTTAAATCCAGCGCTAAGACACCTGATCTACACTAGGGCTGCTAAACATCAGTCCATGTCCATATTACAGATGTTCCCTCTGGAGTGGACATCCCCCTGATGCTGTCGTTAACTTCCCATGCCATAACGAGTGATTCTGTACTTCATGGATTGTTCCAAACAAGGTTTATAAATGCTTGACTTGAGACTGCTTTCTTTCTTCCCTTGAGGAGATGTGACCTATTGTTTAAGTTGCATTGCGCAATTTTGACGTTTGTAATAGCACAGCAAAGCAAAGAAAAATACAGTGGATAGCGCCCAAACTAGCAACCAATGAAGGAACAGACTCTGGAACTGAAGGTTAATCAGTCTTGAGTAGAATGTGTCTGAGATGTATGTGAGCTGTACAAGTAAGTCTTACAGGATTCAAAGTCTTATACATAACCCATGAAGCTCAAGGTGATTAGATTTTGAGAACTCAAATCGGTTGTCTTGTACACATGACTGACCCCAGCCAACCTCTGATTGATCCACAACATATCGAACATCTGAAAACTATGATGCAGCATTTTGAGCAAAACTGGCTGAGTGGAAAGTCTGTGGCTTCTTTTACCTGCCTGCTGATAAAGATGATACATGCTATGAGGATGCTTTCCATTTTAGAAGTAGGATTTTAAAAATCAAAGCTAACTTACAAAGACAGTTGATGAGACAATGATGAATATTTTGAGCCAACTATATAAATGTGGCATGGTTCAAACCCAAGTAAAAGCAACATCATAGGGGAGCATGTTCACAGATATATATTTATGGAAGAGTACCGATTCAATCATTGTGCAATATTGGAACTGCAAAGCATACCTGTTAAGGCATGAAGATAGCACCAAAGAATTTCAATGATCTAGAGCCACAAAATAACGTGAGAATAAGGTCTTGTTAAAAACTGAGACTTTTAAATAACTTGCTTAGGAAAAGGTCCTACAAGCCAATTGTGCAAAATATGGGCACACAAAAAAATGATTTCAGAAGTGTAAGACAGTGTGGGAATCCTTTTTAAATGTTGTGCTTTTCTTGTTTTCTTTTTGCATGTTAATGCTTATGATTTTTACAATGGAGTGCCTCGAGTAAATTTGGCAGTGATTTTTATTAACTTTAATTTCAACATATGATTGCAGTTACTTGAGGATGTCTTATTCATAATGTATTCAAAATAAAGTAAAATTCAAACTTAGATGAGATTGTGTGGTGCCATTATCTGTCACATAACCCTCCTGTGGCATCTTCTGGACACTCAATCCCTCACATAATCAGGCATCATTTTTTAACACAGACTGATAAGACTTATACTTGGAACTCGCATATAAAAGATATCAAATCCATTGGTACGTTTTGTATGAAAATAGCAGACTCACCACCATGTTACATCATTAAGGCTATTGGAAGACAAAATTCTGCCAGGAGGCACTACAATCCTTATCCTCTAATTTAGGAACTATAATTTTTGCCTAGGATACAACTAATAAAGTAATTAAATTGCAAACTGTGACTAACGTACCTTAAACGTGGGTATTGACGTTTTCCCTAACTAGAAGCAGAGACTGGATGGTGGTATGTTTTGTAAAATGTGTCATGTATAAAAAAATTAAATAGCTATTGATACTGATAAACTATTGATTTCTCAAATGTCTTATTTAAACAGGTCTGCTTTGGATCGTATTGCTCAAAGAATGAACTTCATATCAATCTTCTTATCTAACTTGAATGTTTGTAAGCAAGTACAAATTCCCCACCAACTTAAGCAGGTTGATAGGGGGAGTCTGAGGTGTGTTTTCACTTAAACATACTTAGTATATACATTCATATATTCAAACTGCACAAAGAACTTCTTTAAATAGAAAAAAAACCTGAAGTGCCTTAAACTCAAAGATAAATATGAATAGAGATTTATTCAATGTTTTGTTTTTTCATTTTTGAATTTATGTATGAAAAATATTTTTAAAAGTAAAAACATACAAAATAGCTCCTCATCAATGGGCAGTACCAATTATAAAATGCAATCCCCTCCCCATTCCAGGATAGCAGGCTATACATATTTACAGTATATATGATAAGAGGCAGTAGTTAACTACTATAAAAAAGCTAACATTGAGACTGAGATGTACACTTAAGAGATGTGTTAGCGCATCTTAAAATAAGTCTTTGTTCTACATAATTGTCCTGTGGATGCTTGCTTTTTGTGGAAACTAAGCATGGTTTACACCTCCTCCTCCTCGACTTTCAAAATCATCCCAGAGTAAACTTCAGCTCCAGATGGGTCTACAGACTCATTGGCAGATATACGGTTGGAATGGCGGGTCAATGTCCCTGTGTTACGATCCTGTACAAAGGTCAGAATTTCTTTGTGTGGCTGGCGGTTGTCCACTAGCTTTTCCAAAGTTCTGTTAAGTGATTCTACACTGTCCGCCAACCTTTTGTTCTGTTGAACTAAATTCTCCAAGATGAGATTCTGCTGCATCATGAGGGAGCTCTGCTGCTGATACCATGTGGACAAGAGTCCATTCTGTTGCATTTGCACCTCCATTAGATGATTTTCAAACTCTGAAACATCATACTTTCTCTTGGGGTGCTGGTTTGTTTGGCAGACACGCCTACGGTAAGGCGCTCGAGTCTGTATCTGTGGTGAGGACGCTGGGGAAGGTGACGAAGCTGAGGTTTGGAGCACCTGGTGTTGGTTGAATATGTTGGGTTCTGCCTCTTGGGGCATTTCTACAGTCCGTAGGGGCACCCACGTGCAACTAGGGGCCTCTTCCTCATCATCTGCAAGGATCAAAAGATTAAATCATGAATTCTTCACACTTGATCAATAATTAACATTACCTCTTAACTAGCAAACTTAAAAAACAAAGGGACTAGCAAAAGAGTGGAAATGTCACAAAAGTACAAAAACCTCAACAGAATTCCTAATGGCTCTTTTTATCTACTTGCATTACTTTAAAGGCTTACTGACTAGGTTTAACATGTGTATTCCAGTGCAGATTACTGGACATTCAACAACATTTTTATATGAAGAACTCCCCTCACCCTACATTTGCAAGAACAAGATTGCCTATAAAGCACTACTTCACACTACATTTAAATCTCAATTGAGCCACAATGCTGCAATAATTTGTGCAGACGTTGTGATATCAGGACCAAGACAACCTTATTAAAAGTAGCTTGCAACCCCTGCTCCATATTTACAAGTTTACATGTTGCTAAAATAAACTTTTCTACAGGATTGTTTACCTGACTGGAGCTCCAGGGCTATGTGCGGTGCATCAATCTCCAAATCGTTTTCATCCTCCTTATTCAGCTTTTGCTCTTGCAGTTCAGTTAGCTCCTGTTGCTCTTTCTCCTCCTCCTGCTCATCATCACAATCAATTCTGGCCCAAATATTCTTGTTGCCACGGCTTCGCCTGACAAGTGATTTCCGTGACAGTCGTGTAGATGCCTGATCTTCAGGAGAAACCACTGAACGGCTCATCACGGCCAGCTTCTCCTTAGTCCGTCTCTTCATATCATCCCACCGCCTCCGCAGATCTCGAGTGGTTCTTGGAGACCTTGCTACAGTGTTGATCTTCCTTGCAATGCTGGCCCATATCCTTTCTCTCTCTGGTTGGCTCAAGTTGACTCTCTCACTCCCGTAGAGTTTGCCATGGCTCTTAGTCACCTCTGCCACCAAAATCTGAAGCTCCGCTGCAGAAAACTTCTCCTTCCTCTTTCTTGGGGTGCAGGACATTCTGTAGCTGCTTCTTCGATGAAACTAAATAGGAAGTGCAATTTGATGCTATATTTTGATGACAGCGAAAATTTTCAAGAAAACATACTATAGGGCAATGTAATGCATTTAAGCAAATATATGCGCAAAGCTTAAAACAATTAAATATTGCATTATTGAAGGGCACAAAATAACAGCAGGTCCCTCAGCATGCTCCAGAAAACTGGCATTTACATGCCAAATGGTCACTTTGGAAATTGGTAACTGAACTTCCAACGACATATAGCTTTCAATTTCATAGGTTATAATTATGGATTACTATCATTTAAATTTGTGCAAACAGTCATGTTTAACTTTGTGGTGTCTCAAGTAAACATTCCAATTCCAATGCTCTCTCAGAGTCTTAGTATGCCATTTTACCTACTTATGGGACAGGACATTTCTTGATATACCATTTTCAAACAAAGCTGTGTGGAGCTTAAACACACTATCTCCCCGGTGCAGCAGCACATCACATCAGTTTCCTGATGACAGCTAAGTGTAATACAGAACATGCTGATAAACCAGAGTGGCTGGAGAGTGGGTGTTGACACTTGTTAATGGCCTCAGCTGTGTACGTGCCATAATCACCACAAAGGCAACTGTCTCTCACTTGTACTACTTGTTACAATCCTATTTAATCCAGGTGAGAACTTCCCCATTCATAGATACAGAGAAAAGAGGTTCATAGTACTTTCTGTATGAAAAGAGAACAAGCTGGAAGAGGTCTCCAAAGAAGAGCGCCCCCATAGCCCTGTACCTACCATACAAAATTGCATGGATTTTGCACTTCTTGTTTTCAAGTAAGCTCTGGTTCCCTCTGGGAAAGACGAGCACAGCTCATGAAGTGGCTTCACTTAAATAGATTGCTCATTCCGATATAGGGGTTTGGGCAATTACAGTACCTATCTGAGCGCCTTCAAAGGTGCCAATACTAAGTGTTGTGGCTCTAAAACAAGGCACGGTTTCTAGAAAAAATCTAGATACTCTTCGTTCATAGTCTATGAAGTACCTCACTCCTAGGAGGAAAAAACAATTCCTCAAAGGATAGTAATGTGGAAAAACGTGTGTGTTTCATCTCACCGAGATGCAAAGAGCGTGGCTCTAAATGACATTCAGATATGCTCATGTTTGGAGTAAATAATTCCTTTGGGGCACAAAATTTGTCGTAATTTCTGCGGTTTAGGCATTAATCTCACAAGCATCAGGTTTCCAGTACCAGCAGGGGAATGATCCATCACTGATGGGTACCGATGCAGTATATACCCAAGATGCATAACTAAACGGCCTTATAAGATAAAAAGATCGATGTGAGGGCGTATGTAATTGGCAATAGCTGATGGATACGTTTTGGCTACATTTTAGTTAGGGTTTGATAATCTGTTCAAGATCCCAGCTAAAGAACTACATTCCATTTCATGTATGTACGTATATATGCATATAACAGTACTTATAGTGCAAACATTTAGCTGGAAAGCTAGGTTCCAACAACTCGAATTGTCATGTGAAATGTTAAGGGAACCACGATCAGCAGCCTCAGGAACAAAGATGTCATGTTTAGATGTAGCAAACGATGAAGGCCATTTGTAAAGGGGCACAGAGTCTTTTTTAAGGGGAGCAAAGGAATAACTATTGCAACAGAAAAACATACATTTGAATATCAGAAGTGTAAAGGCCAGCTTAGGGCATTTTAAATTAGCAAAGAGTTATAACTAATCCTGAAATTATTAAATAGTTAAAGCAACTTTCAAAAACAGTATTAGAGAGTACTACACAAGAATGATCATCTCATTTCCATTAAAGAAGCAATTTTATGACATGTTTTGCTTTAAGCTGTGGCAAACCAAAAGGTAAATCTAGAAATATTTAGGCTATTATTTCCCAGTGTCGTCTCCCTTTGTGGCATGGGTGCCCGTGGCGAACAAGGAAATCTCCTTGTGTGTTCTCACAATCTCAAATTTGATACATGGGGACAATGTTACCTAGAGCCAACTTTAAACACTTTGACAGCTTGTTGTCGTCTTGGTTTCCTCTTGCATTTTGGTGTTGAAGAGTGTTGGCCTAGTTATTTTATAATTATCACTACTTTCTCAGTTACTAAAGAAGAAAAGGCTTCAATGACCAGTAAGATGATTTTTATATTCAAGTAAAAGATAATAAGACTATTGTTTTCTGAAGAGCACACCATATTCAACCAGCAACCAGGAAGATAAACTACCATCTTTTTTCCAAGAAGCCAAGCGACATATCCACATCTAGATGAAATACGAGACAACTTGGAAGTACTACAATATAGCAGAGACAAAAGAGGAAGTGAAGCAGTTCCCTTGCCATAATCACTCAATGATCTCTGATGCTCATGGCCTTACTGCTGCCTTCAAAACTATTTTTTACAGATTACAAGTTTAATGAAGACTGTTTTTTTATGTCGACAAGGCAGCACTGAGATATATGGTCAAGACAGCTACAAGTGGCTGTCCTTGACGATACATATTAGCAATCAACAGTGATGGTGTCTAGTTAGAACACTGAAGAATATATCCTGAATAGCAAAATTAATTTCCTTCCTATAAATCTCTAAGGATAGGAGTTATACGGTCCATTCTGAAAAGCCAAGAATTGGTTGTCGAACCAAGAAGCTGTTCTAGGTCTTTGACAAGACATTAACCTCTGCTTCTGCAACACGCTCTGGAAATACTTAAAAGTATATTTGATGCTATTTGGAAGTAGACTGAAAAACGTAACTTAAAGAACTCAGCGGTCATGTGTGATCGACTCAAAGTTTAAAGCCAAGATTCTCCCCAGCACCTCAAAGAAGGATGGACTGTAGTCAAGAGTAAGGAAATCACAATAGAAGGAGAAAAAGGAACAGGACATTCTATCTTTTCTCTGAACAGAACACATTTTATGAGCCTCAGACAAGAGAAGACTTGGGGCAAAGGAGATAGCTGGACCTTAAGTGGTCTAAGTGATGCTGGTTGTTAAAAGGTATGTGGTTTGAACAAAGAACTTAAGGAAATGTTCAAAGACGTGAACCAGACTACTAATACCTTACAAAGCTCACATTTATAACATCGTTCAAGGGATCACACATTTTTGGCACTCAAAGGGAAAGTATTTTACATGCTACAGGACAACCTGCTGGAGAAAGAAAGCACATGGACAGGTTTGATAAGAGCATTGAAAAGCCTAGTGTATTTGACCAAGAAGAACTGCCAATGATTTATTTTGCCTTCAGCTCCTCTACTAACCTCCCTGTCTTACAATAAATATTCTCAAGACCTTTGATTCTAATTTTTTTAGGCAGGCCACTGGATTGGTAGGCTTTTTTGCCTCACGATTGTGATCCAGTAGTCCTTGTACTAAAAAAATACCTCATCCAAAGGTGCAGAAAATGTGTCAAAATACATTATAGAGAGGGACAGGGAGCCAATAAAACGTCCAGTACCCTTGCTCTCAAGAACGGATATGAATTAAACAAGAGGGTAGCTGTTCCGGATAGAGTGTGTACACACAGGTGGAAAAATAAGTACTAGGGAGAGTATCTTCCTTTTTAGGAAGTTGTGCCCTCACACACCTGTGAAGGTGTCATGCTTCATCATTGGGCGTGTGCTCCTTGTGGGGTCGGCGCTGCAATATCTCACAGGCCCGTGAGAGGGCACTTTGGCAGAGGTCTTTTATGTAGAATGCCGTGATGGTGAGTGCAGGTGCATCACGGCGTTCTACATAAAAGATCTCTGCCAAAGAGCCCTCTCGCGGGGCCCGTGGGGTTTTAACAACTGACCTTGGGGAGAACGACGGTGGACCCTCCCACATATTCAGGCCACCGACCTGGCTCTTTCAATCTAGGATGGGCCAGTATAAAGAATAATTTTCTTTTTTTGTGTTTTGGCTTCATAAGAGCACATTTAACAGAGTGACAACCATTGAAGGTCCTGATGAATGCCTAGAACCCCTTCTGGAGTCTGCTGATGGGCAGAAACATGTTGACCACAACCACCAAGAGGGGAATATTTGTTAGAAAACCCCAGTCCTCTTTTTAATCCTACTTCTTTGGACCTACTGAATAAAAAGATTTTGGCCCTCAGTTAGTAGTTTTAACCTACACAACACATTATAATTTCTGAATGCACTCCGTCCCTCACTGACTATTTCCATCGTTCATCTAAAACACCTTTGCTCCCCCCAATTTGGGAGATGTAGCCCACACCACGGACCTTGCAGTCCGGGTGTGAGGAGGGGACCCATTGATGAAGCATGACACCCTTGGGTGAGTGAGGGTTCTCGTCCTTAAAAAGGACTCCTCCCAGAGAAACAACTTCACCACTTCACACACCAACTCACTAGTTCTGAACGGACATATTTCTAACTCCATGAAACTCATTACACCAGACGTACCAGTGTGTGAATTTATTTAATGGTGGGATCAGTACGTAAGCGGTTAGGCCGATCCCATGATCCCTGTGTGAATACTACTGGTAATAAAGGGTATCAGTAATGGCAATACGGAGAACAGTTAGATCGAGAAGTTAAGTACCAATATGCCTCTAAGGGCTAAATGGTTTTGCAAGATTGCTTCACCCTCGACCACACTCAAACAGGATGCAGAGGTAACAAAAGAACTTCTCATGTCTGTACATGTATCTCTTTTGCGAGTTTGAAGCTTTACAGTACGTAAGGCATTACAGGTGAATGTCTAGAGCCTAGCCGGCTAGGCAGATCACCCATAAGATGGAATAAAACGGTTTGATACAGAAGTGGTGAGCTCCAACTTAGCAGTCAGCCAGGTGGGACATCATGCAGTGGGCAGAACTACCTATGCGTATATGTATGATTCCAGACGGATCAGACAGCAGCAGAGTAAGGAGACCACACTAAGGCACCCTCTGGGCCAAGTAACCACGAGGTTTACCCTTTGATTTTGGGCCAGGGTCTATACACATGGCAACATTCTTTCTATCTGAAATCTTGTCTAACTTGGGACGCCCAACAGATTGATGCTTAGAAGTTAGTCAAACAGCACAAGGAAGAGAACGTGTGAATGAAGTGTTCTCGGATCTCTACTGCCACCCGGCTAAGAGAGGGGAATGAATGCATTTTTTTTCAGGAAGTAATACAAAAACAGTATGTCGGAGACAAGACTTAAGAAAGGACTAACACTGGCTCAGGACAATGAAAGCTCCAGGACAGACAATCTGCCTGCACTGCTTGTGGAAATTGGTCACAAAACTACTGTGCACCGAGACATATTTCAGATGCAGTGAAGTCAAGGCTCAACTTCCCAAAAGAGAATTTGCTGTTGCAGAGCTTGAAAATAATTGTTGGTGAGGCAGTTTGGGGTATTCTGCATAATGCATCTATTAACTTACATATCCATATGGAATGACTTAGAGTACTGTGGAGCAAAATGAAAGTGGAGCTTTGTGAAATGCTGCCACTGCTCACGGACTTTAGTTGCTTGTCTTTTTCCTATCTGTTCCCTCAGAAATGGAAGCTGAACAATTGTTTGTAACAGGCATGCTGATCACTAACTTGGCACTGTTTCAAATGCGAAAAGAAATAGTTATTTACCTTCAGTAATGATGTTTCTGATGGATAACTCACCTACAGAACAATCCCAGGGGTACAACTCGATCAGGATACTTCAAAGCAAAGGGGGGGAGGGGGGAGAGGGGCTGGGGGGGAGGGATTGTTTTTGGAGGGAGGAGGGTGGTGGGGTGGGGGCAGCTCAGATCCGGTAAAGTGGCCATCCTAAAGCACCTCAAAGACATGCAAGGACACCCATGTTGCCGCCTTGCAATTATCTATGTACCTTTTGCAAGAGCAGAAGATGAAGTCCTGGGCCCTCTTTGAATGTTCCCGGACTACTTCTAGTGGTTTTTTCTTGGTATAGCACATTTTGATGTATATGATGATCCAGTGAGACAAAATCTGCTTCTGGACCGCTTTGCCCTTCCTGTTGCCACAGTAACCAACAAAGAGGTGAGCATCTCAACTCTTTTGTGCGGCAAATATTACAACTAACCAGACTACTGGGATCCAGGCAATGCAGCTGCTCTTATTTCTTCGGGGATGGGCTAGGGGATAAAAAGATGACAGGGTGATGGGCTGGCCCAGGTAAAAAGGAGTTACCACTGCGACCAAGAACACATCTCTGATATTCAGAGACCCCGCCAGGTGATTAGATATAAACCAGATCCTTCACATTGTGCCCAAGACCACAGTCTCAAAGCCTTATGACAAAGGAGTGGAGACCCTTCTCCTCCTTTCGTGTTTACATATCACATTGTAGTAGTATTTTCGGTCAAGATCTGGACAGACTGACCATGAATGAACGGGAAGAAGGCCTTGTACCCCAGCCGAATTGCCAGCAGCTCTAGCAGGTTAATAAGCCCAGGTCGAATAGGAGAGTTGCTGTCGAATGCAAATGGCGCATCACCTCTTCCACTCTCCCAGAGGTCTATGCTTTAAACAGCCAATCATACAGACACGGGAAACCTGGGATTCCTGACCATCTGAGGTGTGCCATAAGCATCCCTGTCACACATTGGTGAAGAACCGAGGGGTCAATGCCAAGCTCAATGGGAGTACAGCACACCACAAAACGCAGGTACCTCTGAAACGATTGCAGGATCGGAACATGAAAGCAAACATCCAGCAAATTGAGTGGCACCAACCAATCACTCATTTCCAACGCCATCAGGCCCTGAGCTAGGACCAGCATCTTGAACTGCTTGTTCCGCCTGGAAAACGTTCAGGATCCAGAGGTCTAGGATTGAATGCAGATCTCCTTTCTTCTTGGGAAAAAAGAAGTATTGACAGCAACAACGATGCCCAATTTCCTGTTCTGCCACCTACTTAATTTCTCCTTTCATGAACAGCTTTACCACCTCCTGCTGTAAGATGAAGACCCACTGATCCGAAGTACTAGCCTCCCAGGCTGCAGAAAGGAGGACACCCAGCCTCCCACAGGCTTCTAGTGCTTTGATAGGCAAACTGTTGTGCGGAGGAGAAATAAAAGGAGGAGATAACCGGGTTCTGCAACCTTCGTACTTAACTCTACCTTTGCCCCTGTATTGCCCGATGAGGGGTTTGCGGTTGCTGCGACTGAGCTGATTGAAAAATGTAAGCCCCTCTAAAAGCCTCACAAGTTGGGGGAGTGCCTCTAGTCCCTTGAAGGCTGTTTCTAGCCTTGAGCCTTTCCAAAGCATAGTCCACTTTATTGCCAAAGAGATGGGCATCATCAAAAGGTAGGCCCATAAGGGTGACCTGCACATCCGAAGAAAAGCCCAACGAGTGAAGCCTAGCATGACGGTGGTATGCCAACCGATCACCCCATAGCCCGAGTTAGCACTGCCCAGTCCTGCTTTGATAATCCATAGGGAGCCATCTTAACCATCCGAAACGGCCTCCAAACATGACCCCTAAGGCTACACAGTACATGGGGCATAACCAACTGTGGCATGTCCCACAGGGCATGCACATATTCGGAAAGGAGGCACGTGCATTTATGCACTTTAGTGCCATGCTGCCAGAAGAGAAGATCCTCTTTTCCTCGCTTCCCAAGTGTTTGGTGAGTGTCTAACAAGGTGGTAGGGAAAATCTCCAATACCTCCCTCTAGGAACATAATGCCTGAATCACCATGCTTTCTGGCGAATGATAAGTGGACAAGAAAGGTGGGTCCCAAAGGCAGGGAGATAACATCTTGCCACCAATCTATTTATTGCTGGGGCAGAGGGCAGTTTTTTCCCCAACAATGAGCACTGGATCTAGCAAAGCATCATTGGAGGGGAGCAACGGCTCAGAGATTGTGGTGAGGGTTCGGACATTTGTGTTTGTCTCAATAGGTGGTAAACGAAGTTCCAACACCACCTCAACTCTTCTTTTGGCAAGGGAAAGAATGTGACATCTGAAGGGGGAGGTCCTAAAGGAAACTCCATTTCTAATTCAAGAGAGGCATTCAAATGACTGATTGAGGTAAGACCAGCAAATTCCATTGTTGAGTCAATGGGACCCTTCTCCAATCAAGCCTCGTAAATCCCAAGCAGATCAGGTCAATGTCTATTCCAAAGGGCTCATATAAAGACTGTCCATACGAAAGAGCAGCTTCCAGGTGGTATCTTTATTCTTCTAGTAGTCTCTGGGCCTCCTTCTTGGATCAATGTTTATTTGTGGGATTGTGGGAAGCACAGGCTCCGAGTCTATAGTTGCCAGTGGACTCCTAAAAGGCAGAGGCGGTGGCATCGGCAGCCTCGGAAGTGGCGCTATGAGCAGCGCTGCATAATGTGGAAATGCAAAAAAAAGATAAGGTGGAGGGTGCTGGATGTCAACAGATCGGCATAAAATGACAGTGGCGTTGACATGAAATTTCTAAACATGGGCATGCCACACAAAGATCCCAAACATGCAACTAAGAAACACTGCCAGATTCGAGCCTGGACCCGCGAAATCTTGGCATCGGTGCCTAAGGCCTCTTGGGTTGAACTGGTTAGGTCATGGGCTCTGGGGGAGATGCCAGGGGAGAATCCGCCTGCAGGGTAGGCTCAGCGGATGAAGATCCTGTGGGAATTTTGGGTGATGAGGTGATCGACGATGTTCCCATTAGTTATCAAGGGCCCATGCCATTGAAAGGTTGGCTTCCCTCTCCTTAATTGCCTAAGGGTGCATTCTGTGGCACGATTCATATGACTAGAGTTGTGATCCACCCCCAGGCAACACAGAGTGAGGTTCTGTAATGGAAATCTGTCTCTCACACGCAATAAAGGACATGAAGTATAAACACTTCTGGAGAGATTTCCATAGCACTTCACAAAAAGAAAACAAGTTTGAAGCACTGAAACATGAAAAACTGAAGGCGAGTGAAGTCTGGATCTGTTCTGAATGTGCAGGGAAAAAGGGAACCGACGTTAATGCGCCGATGTGGGCGCAATATGGACTCTGACATAGTTGGGCATCACTTTACGGGTTTTGAAAGTTTGAGGATTCCAGAACTAGTCTGATGCCTTGGATTATTCAACAGGTGCAGTACCTGCAGATAGAAGTATCAGAAAGAGGCTACTCCACAGAAGAGAGAGGTGAGAGGGTAGTGAGGAATCTGTGGTTGGAGTACACTGGAAAGAGCATTACCAAAGGTAAGCAATTTGTTGTAATGATGGATACTTATAACTGCAGATTTCTCACCTTATAATAGATATCAAGGCAAAGCCTCCCACAGGTGGAGGGTCTGGGAAGTGGAATCAAACCAACCAAAAAACCAAAAAGTCCTGCAGAACAGAATGGGAGAAGTGTCCTTACCACCAGACCGAGCCGTTAAAACAGTAGTTCTTCGTATTTGTGCGCACCAGTACCTATGTTGGAGTCTGGCAGACACCTCTTGCACCAGCACAGTAGGCCTTGGCCCTTGTTGTGGAGGACTCAGAGGCCTTCTGGGCGCCGCTTCTTGATCAGTGCATAGCAGATCTTGATGAAGAGGACAATCCACCTCAACAGGATCCTCTGCTGCACAGACGTTCCTTTCTTTGCTCCAGGAAATGCCACAACAAGCTGGTGGCCCTTGCAGTTCAACTGATGGAGTCTCTTCTGCTCTTTTGAGGGATGAGGGGAAGCAAACAACAGTAGTAAACTGATTTATTGCCCAATGTGGAAGGGAGTTGCATATTTCCAGTAAGAATTTTGTTTGAGTCCTTACCACCAATTTGTCTCCAAAGGTGGTGGTGTAGGGAAGTGGAATGAAAATGCCTGCAGGTACATCACACAACCGAACTGATAGGACCACAATGAGGGATACATTTTCTAAAGTCAAGAGATGCAGCAACCAACTATGCATAGTCTCAAAGGGTGTACACATGAAGTCAGGACTAAGTTAAGGTCCCACTTGACAAACTGTTTGGGAGAAAAGCTGTGTTAGACCTTTAATAAATTAAACATCATCAGGTGATGTAAAGAAGGATGATTAGTCCAGCAACCATAGAAGGGCCGAAAGAATCGATGAATAACCTTTTATAGTACCTACTACTGGACTAAAGATATAACAAATTAAAGGATGTCTGAGAGCTTTGCCTGTAAGGGGTCAGTGCCCTGGGCACCACACTAGGTTACCAACTTGTGCCAGCACCAATCGTAAATGGATTTCATGGAAGGGTGTCTTTTAGTGAGAATGACATCCACCGCTTCCAACAGTAAGTTAAATGCAGTCAAATGCTGCTACTTAATCGCCATGCATGGAGGTGTAAGTTGAGGAGGTTCGGGTGATGGTCCCTGCTCTGTTGTTGAGTTAGGAGGGCTTCCCGAAGTGCTAGTGTAATTGAGTGTCAGATGCTCATGCTCAGGAGTGCTGGGTACCACATTCTCCTTGCCCAATCCTACACAATTAGGATGGCTTGGGCCCAGTCAGGCGTGATCATCTTCAGAACGTGTGGCAGGAACAGTAGTGGTGGGAAGGTGTACATGAGTTCCCTTTCCCATTCCAGCTACAATGCTTCTTCTAGCAAGTGCTCTTGCGGAGGTCTTAGCACACAGAACTGTTGAAACTGCACGCGCGTGACAGTGGCAACAGGACCCTACCCAGTGGTCTAATGCACCTCGGGCAACCTCAGGATGTAGATGCTGCTTGTGAGCTGCCAGACGACATCGGCTCTGTTCGTCAAGGCTGGTATTCACGGACCCTGCTAGGAGGTTGGTGACCAGAAAGATATTCTGAATTTCTAGCCACTTTTAGAGGCACAGAGGCTCCTGGCACTGCGCCCGGGACCCCACTTCACCCTGCTTTTTAATGTACTACATGGTGGTAGTCTTGTCCATGAAGACTTGCACCATCCTACCCACTAATGATGGCAGGATAGCCTTCGGGCCAAGTGGATGGTCTGCAGCTATAGTCGATTGAGGCAGAGCTGGCAATGCACCAAGGATCAAAGTTCTCTGATCTCCACCTCCCCCAGCTATCCTTTCAAACCAAGCAGCGATGCATCCATCATCACTGTTACCTCCAAGTGGATGAGGAAGAGAGGTCTCCTGATGGACAAATTGTGATAGCTCACCATAACAGATCCTGGACCCTCTACTCAAACTAGGATTGAATAGGAAAACTTGAGTTGATGCTGGGCCCTTCAGGTTGCACTGCAGGGATCGCATATGACACCAGCATTGGTGATAACGAGGATGCAGGAGTGTAAGAAGCCAAGAAACCTCAGAAGCACCCTCACTGCATTGCAGGATCAAGCCTAAAAAATAAGGATCATACCTCAAATGTTCCGGACTTGTTGCAGCAGAGGAAAAGACTTGAACTCCAAGATGTCCAGGATATTCCCATTGAACAGAAGTCTTTGTGATGGAACTTTGGGTCATTTATTGTACACCCCAATGATGTTAGGAGTAACACGGTCATCTGAGCGTGGTCCATGACCGATTGCAGTGAGCCTGCCTTAAGCAGCACGTAGTTAAGGCACAGGAATACAGGAACTTTCAACTTCCAAAGAGGGACAGCGAACAGTGCCATCACTTTCTTGAACACTCCAGGTGAACTTGTGAGACAACGAGGAGCACGGCAAACAAAGTGCTCCTGTCCCACCTTCAACCAAAGGAAACACCTATGGGACTGCAGGGTAGGCAATTGGTATATAAAACAAATGTACTGCAAATGCAATGAAACTGTCCAGTCTTCCTGGTCCATGGCAGAAAGGATCTAAACCAATGTGAGCATTTTGAACTTGTCCTTCCACAGGAAGGGTTTCAAGGATAAAAGATTCCAAGATAGGCCTGAGGCATCCTTCCTTTTTTGGGCCAAGGAAATACCATGTATACCATCCCACTGCTTTCTTTACATCTGGTACCTGTTCTGTGGACATACTTGGAGAGTAAGATGCGTATCTCCTGCAAAAGAATGACAGATGCTTGTCCAAAATTTGTTCTGGTGTGGGAGGAGGAATATTAGGTGGAGAGGAGAGAAAAAGGGCTTAGCCTTTTGGAACAATCGTCAAGATCCAGCTATTACACTTGATAAATCACTACCATAAAAGGAATTGTTGAATCCTATCCCACACCGGTTGGACGCCAGTAGCTCAAGCCAAATGCAAGTTGTTTGTAGGCTACTGGAGCAGGGGAACAGGATCTAGAGTACTGGTGCCCCTGCTGGCCTGCACGCTGTCTCCCGGTTCTGCATCCACAGCCCTAAAGGGACTGATTTTCTGCTGCATTACCGGCTGGCAAGATTATCAATGCTTGTAAGCCAGCCCCTAGAGTACCCTCTAAAGTTGCGAAACAGTTGGCGAAATTGCTTTGCAGCATTAAACAGCCATAAATAACATTATGTAGCTCTACTGCCAATAAAGGCTTTCCAGAGTGGAGTCTTCCTTTCTCCAAACAGATGAAACTTATCAAAGGTATGTTCATTAGCAATGCCTGTGCATTGCATCATAATTCAGTTGATCTCATGATCTCTTGTCTGAGAAAAACAACACTAGTACCTACTGCCCTGACATTGCAATCTGTGGTATCCAGGCCTGCACAGATAAAATACCTTACTGCATCTGTTTGTCATTGTTCATCTGAGTCACAGAGGCTCCAAGGTCCTCCAGGATAAGTGGCACAATTTTACTGACCACGTCTTAAAGAGCACGTGTATATGGGCCCAATTGATACAATGTGTTTATGGATTTCAGTGCCAGACTGGCAGAAGGAAACATCTGATTGTAAAAGGCATGAAACCTTTTGGATTATCTATCTTGGGGACTGTTTGAAATGAATTTGGTTTACCTTACTGGTTGATGCCTGTTTAGTGAGACTCTCCAAAATATTTGTGCATGGTGAAACAAATCAGGGTCACTAGGTGCCAGCCTGTGGCGCTTGGCTACCTGCTGAATAATAGTCAAGCAACAACATAGTTTCAACCAGGTACCTATCAAAGTATCTGTGAGGGTGTTATTAAGTGGAAGCAATGGCTCTGATGTTGCTAGCCCATTTAGATGAATTTCTCTCAAAATATTTATAAGGCAGCTATAATCCTAGTACCTCAGCAGCCCTCTGAAACACCACTGTAATGATGCACTTTCTTCTGTGGGCCCAAGTGGCGAGTACACCTCTATTTCCGGCGAAGTATCAAGCCCACTTGTGTTTTGTAAATCAAGGTATAAGGCATTATCCGTATAATGAGGTCAAAAGCAATCTGGCCCTGTCCCCATCACCATCCTGATATGCACCCTGTTCAGGAACAGAATCAGAGTCAGAACCAAAAGGAAAATTAAGCCTTTGCTCATAGTTGTGTCACAGCAGAGGCACTGGATTAGAGTAAAGCAGTATTACAACTGGGTGAGCTTTTGTCAATTCAAAGCCATAAATTCAGGGTCTGATCGAGGTGTTAGTACCAGGTCATCAACCGGAGCCGGTGGAATCAGTATTGGGCTATAGCGTCCAGAGTGGACCTCAGGATAGAGTCAAAGTCTGTACCAGAGTGAGTACAAGCCCAGTAAAGGGTGCCATAGGGCCAGATGGTGCCAGGGAAGAACCCTCCGACTACAACTCCACAGGAGGCCCCTGGAGTTCAACTTTCTCCAGAGGTGCACCACAGGGAGCCAGAAACGCACTAACGTTTTACACCATGGCCTCTTTGAAGGCCTAAAATTGTTGTGGGGATGATAACAGCACAGGAAACTCAGGCGCCTCAGGACCAATTGAGGAATCAATGACTAGTGATCTAGAGGGAGTACAACTTAAATTTTGACACCCTCGCACCTTCTATTTTGAGTTAGAGTGGAAAAATGAGGTGAAGTCCAGCTTTGCTCTTTTATGCTTTATTTTGAACTTGGACTTACCTGAATATTTAGAGTGGGAAGTGGAACAGCCTTGTGACTGGGACTAGGACTAGGATTTAGCACAGGATCGGAGTGAAAACTGCAACTACTACTTGTGTTCGGCTAACTTAGCCTCCCAGTCTTGGGTTGCTTAAGGCACTAGGGTATGTCTGTATCCCGACCCAAGGCACACCTTGCTCAGGATATATAGTCTTATTGATCACTCTAATAAGCGCAGGCATCTTGGTGCTAGCTGTTCCAGAAAAAGTAGAAACTAAAAAGACTAGTTAGCAGAAAACAATCATGTTTTCAAAGATTTCCTGACAGCCAAAAGATTTGCCATTGATTTAATGAATAGGGGAAGATTTTTCCAGGCTTTAGCAGCTCCAAGCACAAAGCCTCTACCACCCCAAGCTGATCGCTTAAAACTGGGTACTGAAAGAGTTTAGCAGAGGCAGAATGCAAGGATCTTGCTGGGACATACCAGGAAAAATGTTTCTAAACAAAATCCGGTTCTTGGTCATGCAGTGCTTTGTATACAATGCAAAGTACCTTAAAAAGAACCCTCTGCCTCACAGGTAGCCAGTGGAGCCTTTTAATGGATTTGGAGATGGATTTTGGTATTTTCAAGAGCCCAAGGGCTGCCGCATTTTGTAACTTTTGTAACTTATTGTGAACATGCTTATGGGCATGTAGAGCGGATTAGCATAATCAATGTTAGACAGCACCAATGAATAGACTACTGTTTTCTGCAAATTAGCTGGAATGAAGGGAAGAATCTTCTTGATTAGTCTAAGGGTATAGTAAACAGCAGAGGTGTCTGCATTCACCTGGTCATGGTGAGACAAGGTGTCATTAGTAAGGACTCCTAGGTTTCTCGTTTTAATTAGGTGTGAGAGGTTGGCCTAAGTCGGCGGGCGATCAGGCAGAGGACAAGAAAGATGGCTGGGAGCCAAAGATGAGAGCCTCGGTCTTTCCTGAATTTAATTTCAGGCAGTCCATGGCCATCCAAGAGCTAACTGCCTGTATGCACTCACTGAACATTGCCCCCACTGTAGTAGCATCACCATCTAATGTGACGACTATCTGTGTGTCGTCGGTGTGAGGGTGAAGTCAAAGGTTCTAACCAGCTCTGCCAGTGGAGTGACGTAAATGTTAAAAAGGGTGGCGCTGATTGAAGATCCCTGGGGGACCCCCCCCAGACAAAGAGTACTTGTGAGAGATGAACGAGTCCAAACGGACAGATTGCTCAAGGCCATTGAGAAAGGAGTTAGCGGCATCCATGCAGTACCTGTCACTCCAATCCTGCCTAACTGCTCCATCAGCACCCCATGATTTTCCGTATTAACGACTGCTGATAGGTAGAGCAGGACGAGAGCAGCAATACTGCCTCTATCCAGAGAAATCCAAATTTCCTAGGTTGCTTTAATAAGAGCAGTCTAAGTGCTGGGTCCAGCATGAAAGCCAAATTGAGTGGCATCCAGGAGATCGTTAGACTGAACATAACTGACCAATTGATTAACATGATTTTTTCAATCTGCTTTGCTGGCAAAGGTAGGCAGGAGATTGGCTGGTAATTATTTGGGTCCAGAGAAGGTTTTTTAATGAGAGGCAGGACTGATGCCTTCTTCCAGACAGAGGGAAACGAGCCAGAGCGGCATAGAAGATGAAGGCTGGCAGCTAGCTTAAGAGCAATGGATTCTGCAACTTAGGTAGCGATTTTTGGTGGACAAGGTTCACAAGGAGAACCCAGTTTTGAATATTTGAGCAGTTTAGTGACCTCCTCTCTGGATGGTGGAGTGAATTGGCTGAGGGTGCTATTTACAGTCACGCTTGGAGTAACATAGGGAGTCTGAAGGAGGGACTGGTGCTAAGGTGGAGAAATGATGATAAAACATTTTCATCTTTATTATGGAAAGCCAAAGCCACCGTCTCACAGAAAGACTGGCTAAAGCTGGTACAGATGTTGACAGGATCTGTGGTAAGTTTACGAACTATAGAACAAAGTTATTTTGAGGAGTTAGTAGCTCCTTCAATCTTGCTAGTAAAATAAGCAAACTTTTCTTGAGTGGTCAAGTTTTGATAATCAGCCATACATTTTTTATACTTCGTTTTCTCCTTCTCTGAGTAATCGGCTGTCCATTTTTTCTCTTGTCTGCGACAGCACTGCTTCCTGCAATTGTGCCATGGTTTGAATCTTGTTGTGTTGGTGGGGACATCCTTCCCTAGAACACTGTTCATCAAAGTGGTGTTTGGAGTAATCCAAAGACGAAAAAGGTGGGAATGGAGGTCCCGATCTGCGTTCGCTGAGTTCCGCTATGTGAAACTCAGCGAAGTGATAAAAAAACCCAGCCAGGATACGCGGAGTTCTGCAAGCGGCCTAGTGCGTTACCTCTTGCTTTGCATTGATTTTTAGCGCCAGGTGTTTGTCCCGCACTGTAAAATCAGTGCGAACAGCATCAAGCGCAGCGCTAGAGGGCACAGCTTCTTTCTGACGCTCTAACAGAAGTTGTACTGTAGCCACAGCTTCCTCAATGCGAGAGAAAAGTTTCTCAATGCGAGCGGCAGTGACTATCCACGACCATTCGCGTTGAGAAATCTTGCTGGGAGGCAGTCTAGCATTGGAGTTTTTCAGAACTCCGAAGAACGCGGAGTGCCAAAAACTCTGCAAACTCCTCAAACTGAGCAGAGTTCACTGCCCAGGCTGAGTAGTAAGCATAACAATCGAATATGTGCCAAAATATCCAATACCTGATTATAATGGCATTAATGTTCAGCAGTCTTAGAGAAAAATCTCTTCAGGCTGGCAGATTTACTTTCTTTGGCTCCCGTGTATTTAGCTCCCTTTCTCGTGTTCAGGAAGATGCCTGATTATTCAGAAAGGCTTAGAGCACAGCTACTTATTTGGTAGGGCTATCGAAATAAACAAGCAAGTTCATTCCAAAGGGCACTATTATTGTTATCAAGAGATTGAGATATATTTGTGCAGATGACAAAATATGTTGTCAGAACCTGATGGTTAATGTGGAAGGAACACTTGCACAGAATAGGCTGTTGAGGGGAAGGTGCTCTCTCACTGCCCCAAAGCTGGGCTAGTGAATTAATAAATAGAGTTTTCAGAGCTTTTGTTTGGACTGCAAAGTACTTTCTCATAGAGTAGAAATCATCTTTATCTCAGCTACTGCCACCTGCATCTATACGACAATCTCGATTCAGGTTCAAAAACCTTGCAATTTTGATAAGAGACGTACAGGATAAAGCCTTGTCTAATTATTTTGCCTTTGGCACCAAGACGCATCAGGAAATAGTTTAAAACACACGAGGAAGAGAATACTGGCCATCCTTCACTGAAAATCAGGACAAAAAAAACCACCCAAGAAGTGAACCGATACTGTCCTGAACTGCTTATTGATGCCTAGTGAATTACTCGGCATACTGAAAGATTTAAATGTATCCTACCCAGCAGAATGCCCAATGCCTGCATAATCTCTAAAGACCCACTAAAGATGCAAACACCCAGTACTCCTAAGGAGTAGGTACATATATTGTGAGTAGCTACTGATCTACCCGTACGCACACCATGTAACCTTGCGCTGTCTGTCAGAAATCTCAAAGCTACTTTTTAAAGGGCTTAACTGCGTTCACTCCTAAGCCCCAAACAATAGTGTACTGGAGGGGACACTTGCTAAGGTGGCGGAACATGTTTACGCATAAGGCTTTGAGGGCCAGTGCACAGAGCAAGTTAGTTCTTACTCCATGTTGCAAGCAACAAAAATCTTCTGAAAACAGAGAGAGAGGACCTGCGGTTATAGGCCCACACTTGTGGTATAAAACAACATTGCCATGAAATGTATCTCTAGGTCCACTATACCCTGAGGGGAAGTCAGCCCCACAAGAACAAGGGCCATCTGATCTAAAGCTTTCCCCACGGGGAGGAGGGGGACATTTGTGGCCATTGTGCCTGGTCCCAGGGGTGCGTGGCCTCTGGGAAGAATACCAGAATAGCAAAGTGAGTTAAGTGAAACTGGCTATCTCACACTGCCTCCCAGTCTCAATGCTGAAAAGATGGAGTCAAATGTCTTCTAGATCACGTGACCACCCTAGATCTACATAAGCCACAGGTAATTTATAAGGGGCCAGTAATGACAGTAGAATTTAAGCAGGATTTGTGAAGCAGATAGCTGGCTTTCCAGTCTGGAGGATCAATGTCTGCTGCCAAATTGAATCGTTTGAGCTGGAACTTTATGACAAACTCTGGGCAGGAGAGACGGTTTCAAGGTGACTAAGAAAAAAACAAAAAATATGAAAACAAACACAGGAGAGTGCCAGTGGAAGGCATCATTGCATGGAAAACACAGAGTGCAAAAGAACCAGGTGCCAGCTCACCACACTGGTGGACAGAGGGAAACGATGACCCAAACTGCAGAGGGTGAGTACTGGTTTACTTTAAGGAGGTGGCAACGAGCTGAGCAATACTTTGATTACAGCTTAGGGAAGCAGTTTCTTGTTTTACCACTAGTTGAAAATTGGAGAGAGCAGGAAAAAAGCCGCACTTTCATTACTAAAGCATTTTAAGTTGCTGTTCGAGGACCCATGTATGTACACAGTGGCAGTCAGTTCTCGTCACACTACAATAAGACAATGCACTAAATGCACATAATTCAATTTTCAGTTCTTAATCCCAAATCCTAACAGTATTTTAATGCAGAGCAAAAAGCAAATCCTAGCACAAAGCAGTCAAATGTATATTAACATTGAACCTCCAAACGGAACACAACGCATTGCTCATAAACCTTATTCTTAGATTTCATCACCATACCGCAAATTACCAGCAATACAAATATTCTAAAACTTTCTACAAATAAATATTTGTGTATCACACGAGAAGCAATTTATGTATGTATTGTATGTGCATCTGCTTTAAACGGTTGACTAATTCTTTATCCACACAAGGTGGTAAAACTGATTTCCACCATAATAAGTCTCCACGCTCCGAGCTCCATAAACCCACTCCAACTGTCCCCAACGGCTTTTATAGTCAGTTCTGACCTGAAGAGCAACGAGAGGAGGTAACCAAAAATGGAAAAATGCATGCTGGCTGCCACAACAGTGTAATCATCTGTATTCCCCACAGGACTCGTGCATCACAGCAATAGTGAACAGACATATCAAATCCCTACACTATCTGGTCTACACTGGTTCCCATCATTTGATACTCCAGATACAATAATCTAAAGTGCAATTATCAGAAGAGATTTTTAAGTACTGGCCCACAAGGCTGGCTTCTGTTCTTCCCGGATTCCCCACAGTAAGCAGTCGTAAAGGTAAGCACGGATTTCAAGGTAGCAACTGAGAGAATCCCAAGTCTAATGAAAAAGTTATCTTGGCAATGACGTGGAAACTGCCTTGAACTTGCAAGGTGATCTAATATTTCCTCAGGGACGGTCTCCACCAATAAATCTTTCCAGAAGACCAACTTCTACATAATGCACACAGCTTTATTTTCATTAACATTCGTAACAATTATGTTTTGTTGAAAGGTGACAAAAGCTACTATGATTTATTCAAAGCTTTAAGATTGTCTACATATAAGTTAAGGAGACTCTTGTATTCAAGATGTGTTGTATCTGCTTTTCAGTGGTAAAGTAAGGCTTATGGAAAAGGGTAGAAAGCGCCATAGACTGGTTTATGAACTGGAAGGAGCCATATCCACCTTACAATAAAAGAATATGGAGTGTAAGCAGAAAAGGTCGCATCTCAGCAGCCTCACCAAGGCTTTCTCCAAGTTATAAAATGGCACTTCAAAAACCTAAGAATATTTAATCAACAAAGCTAAAATGAGGCTTTGAGACACACCCATAGAAAAAAAAGTAGGCTCCAAAATAGATTAAGGGCACATTTTACACCTTATCAGCGAATATTTAGCTAAAGGTATTAAAATAACAAAATATTGGTAAATGTTTACTCAAAGCACAGTAGAATACGGACTGATCTCACCAAGCAGGTAATAATGTGATACATCCTACAATTCAATTTTAGAAGGGATCAAAAAATGGTTCAGACCAAACTGAAAAGCACTTCAATTCTTAAGTTTGTATTCAAAAAGGCTTTCTAGCCTCCGTGATTAAGGAAATTACTATATTGTCTTGAAGGCGAGAGGATGTGGCGTAACGGTTGACCTCGAAGCTTGGGAAACCGGGTTCGAGTATCAGCAGGGACACTTAACATTCTGTGGTACTGGGCAAACCACTTAATTTCCCTATGCCTAACAAAATGAGTGCGTCCATCTTTAATGCTAATGGTGCTCATGTAAAGTGCTCCAATACTTTTGGGTCGAGTTTGCGCTATATAAAAAAATAAAAAAAAAATAAACAAGCATTGGCATAGCCAATAGGTCTCGCCTTTGGGACCTTATAAGTGTTTAGCCATGCAACAGTTGGATGTTGCACCAAGGATATTGTGCTGCATAACTAAATACTTATAAAGGTCCCAAAAGCGAGACCTATTGGCTATGCCAATGCTTGTTTTGCTAAGGGGCAAACAAGCAGTTCTGCAAAAAAAAAAGCGATTGCCACAGGCTGGATTTTCTTGTCAAATAGCAGGAATTCTGTCACTTTTTAATGGAAGACTTCCAGTAATTTGCAGACTTCGGCATTGTTTCTTGTTATTGCGTTAAACTTGGCGGCGCTTTTTAAATTTGTTCGCAGTGGTTTTGTAGTGCTTTGAGCCGCACATTGCCACCACCTCACCCACACGGAGTGGTGAAATACACCACTGGAGAGGGAATAAGATATTGAGTGGTGTGAGTGGATAACATTTACACTAATTATCTGCATGATTTATGCAGGGTTGTCCTATTCTTGCCCTGGAGGACTGGATCCAGGCCAGATTTTTAAGATGCCAGTTGATTATATGTAGTCCTTCCGTACAGGCTCGAAGTATGTAAATGTATTTTATTTGGATATCCTGAAAACTTGCCATAGCTCCTGAGTTGAGTTAATGGACCGTTTACGACACCAACTTTTTGTTGTTAACCTAGCTATTGGCTACCCCTATGGCTTGATTAGTGTAATATCCACATAACTCATATACAAGTGGGTCGGGGGGATTGGGGCACCATGACCTCAAGAAGAAGGCGCCGCCTCTTATTAAACCCGGGAGTACACATTTGTGTTTGTTTTAGGAGGGTCTTAGCTAGTTTGTCAGGATTATGGTTGGTTGCCTTTTTCAGGAGCAGGAAAAGTCAGCAAGTTTGTAATGAGAAACGGAAGATACCTAACCAGAAATAATTGACAAAGTTGAAAATGTGGGGAGTACGACTGCAGAAAATGATTTTGATGAAGGAGGAGTGTATTTCTCTTTTTAATAGGATGTGGCTTTCAGGGACCAGATTTTTGGAGGTACAAAGGACTGCCAACGGGCATATTTATGAGTTATTAGAGGAGACATTTGTGAGGTTCATGCTACATCAGCATTGTCTACTTTTTGTTCAATGAGTAAGAATTTATGTTAAGGGTGTTTAAGGGTGCATTCACGCGATGTGTGATCATTTTGATTAACACTATATTTCTTAAATTGCAAACTGTGATTCGGATTGAGTCCGGCATAGGAATGGGGCCCTTACATCAATGTGAAATTGGCCTCTCCACATATTTCACCTGGAAACGGGCTATCTTATAAACTATTAAACATTCTGTTACTTGAAGAATTCAGTTCTATTATGTAAAAGAGCGTTTCTACTTAGGAACGCGCAGCAAGCACACAGGTGTAGCGAATGTGTATTAAGTTAAAGCCTTCGATCAAAAGCCTGCACCAGTTTAAAAGGGCTTATCTTAACGCTTTGTTCTCAGTCTAAGATCATGGTTAAAGAATTATTTTGTGACTCATTTATCCGCACCCGAAGAATAATTAATGTCCTTTGAAAAGCAGTAAAAGTGCAACCATATGCACGGGCTGGGTCACAGACTGAAGTAATCAAACCAAATCGTGGAAGTTGAAAAGTTAATATGTAACAAGCAGGCTTGAGGCGCTACAGAAACATAGCACGATGAGAACTATTGCAGACCTCATTGGTAACAACAATAACGCACCTATCTTAACGTTGCACAGAAAGGTCTTTTGGACGTTCTTTAAAAAGGTGTGAGCTCCAGACGGAACGTACATAGCGTGCAAGCGATTGATTAGCTCACTTCCGGTTAGCATTCCAGGGACACTCTGAGGATGGGAAGGGCAAGTCCAGAAACCAACGAACAGAAGCTCATGAATTGTACTTCCCACTTCCTGTCCAACTCGGAGAGGCACACCAGAGACAGATATATACCAGAGACCACCGTCCGGACCGGGTATACAAACTATAGCGGTGGATACTGTCGTAACGCCCACTCCACGGTGGCAGAGGCCAGGGAAGACCAGGACACACACAGACCACCAAGAAGTTGAGGAACCGGCAGAAAATAAGAGAGAGACGGAGGACGGGCCCAAGCCGGCCACCAAAACACAGAGGCCAAGGAAAGCCAAACCCCTGGAACATCAGGCAGAGGACCAAGCCAGAACACAGGACAAAAGTGCGGAACCGCCACAACCCGATGTCACAGACAGCAGGCCAGACCAGCCAAGCGACGTGGCGACAAGGACAACGGACGGACCTAGCGCAAGCTGCTCCAAGACATGAGGCAAGAAGACCGCACCTGCGACATACCGTGACGCCACGGAGAGCAAGGAACCCGAAAAGGGTGACCACGACTCCCCAGCACATGACAGAGCTATGTAATAGCTACAAGTACCCCACATAGGGTAGGTTACATCCCAAGAACCATGGGAACACCTCTTAGGAAAAAGTTCTGCAGCAGAGGACAAAACAGAAAGAACATGCAGAAAAAACCCGCAGACGGCTTACCAAGCAGCCAATAAAAAGAGACAAAAGGCCTAATCTCAGGGCCTACCGGGCTTAGCAACAGCCAAAACCACAAGTCAACAAAGGGCCGAACCAGCAGCCAACAGCACCAAGGGTCCAACAAAAGGACCCTAAGGCAGATCAACCAGACAGAACATACAACCTGGGCTACCCGTCACAAAGCCCCAGGAAAACAACGGGAGAACACCTCCCAAAACACAGACCAACAGTAAGGTCACTGAGGGGGAGGAGGAGAAGGAGGGCAAAGCCCCGCAAGAAACCTCTGAATGGCAGAATCCGCAGGGGCGTCGAACAACAGAGTGCCATCAAAGGGGAGGTCAACCAGCCGTTCTCGAACGTTCTCAGGGAAAACACTATCCCGTAGCCAGGCATGTCGACGAAGGGCCACCGAAGTAGCCATGGTACAACCAAGCACCTCCGAAACGTCCAGAACCGAGCGAAGAATAAACTTAGCCAGCTCCCGGCCATCCAACACATGGTGCCGCAGATCAACGCAGGCACCCTCCTGAGAAGCGGAAGACAGAAGGGACTCCGCTAACTCCCACAAGCAAGAAGTGGCTCTGGCCAACACACCAAGAGTGTTAAGGGCCCGCAAAGCAGCACAGGAGGAGGCGAAGATATTCCACCTCCAACGAGGCAGCCCCCCGCGTGGAGGGACAAGGGGGGCCCGGGGACATGCCCTGAACCCTAGCCGGCGCCGCCAGGGCCAGCAGCCGCTGGCGCCTGAGCGGCATCACCTTGGCCTCGGACAAGCGCACAGCCTGCCCAGAGGACCGAGGGGGACTCGAGGACACGCCCCGAGCCCCGGCAACCTCCCGTGACAACACAGGGACCCCTACGGGGTTTGCGGCGAGGCAGAGGTGCTGTGTTCCGAAAGAGAGAACCCCGAAGGGCCGCACCCCGACGGCACCACATCCTACGAACCTGGATACGAACCTGTCGGCGCCGGGGTCGGAGCCGCCGGCGATGCCGCAGGAGTCCCCGCACACGGCAAGAGATCCGCAGATGTCCCAGGAAGACGAGGAGAAGAAGGAAGAGCCAAAAAGGCCCGTAAGGCCGCCGCATAGGCCTCCATCTGGGCTCTGGTGCCCCCCGCGCTGGGGAACGGCAGACAGGGTGGCGACACGTGGGACCGCACCACCCGCGGAGAACCCACGCCCCCAACAGGCCGGGGACCGGGCCTCGGGGACAAACTGCGACACTTACCAACAGGTGAGCGATGCCCTTGCGGCCTGGGAGAAGAACGATGTCGGAGACGGAAGCGGCGGTTCTTGAAACCGTCCGAGGGGGATGGACGCGGCACCGCCACCAAACTGGACATGCGTGCCGAAAGGAGTTTCATCCGGCGCTCCCGCCGGGACTTAGGCTTCATTTGCTGACACGCCTCGCATTCCGTTGAGTCGTGGTGCTCCCCCAAACACCACATACAGATGGGGTGAGGATCCATCGCCGACATCTGGTGTGCGCAAGACGAGCACGTCTTGAAGCCCGTAGGCATTCGCACACTGTACGCAAGAAAATGCTAAGCGAAAAAAGTAGGCCTGAAACAGGCCAGGAACACGATCCGGGTTTGCGTTGCACGTGGAAAAGAAGAAAACGGACGTCAGCGTACCGGGGTGGGGCTTATGTGACCTCGCTGACGTCATGCCCGCGGAGGACGTCGGGCGGAGTCGCGAGGAACCACCCCCTGGCACGCAGAGATGCTGGGCATGAAAGTTTTCCGGGTCCAGTCTCACGCCTGGGGATAATTCTATGTTAAGGAATCTGCGGCTAGTAGTCTCTATCAGATTTTGCGGTTAATTAGGGAGCAAGCTGATTTGCAAGGAGTGAAGTAAGTTTGACACTGTGCCGGGAAAGGACTGGAACCTTCATGCCCAGTTGACATCCAAACCCAGTGGTGAGCACTAATAGGTAGGAAATTAGGAGGAACAAAGACCAATCAGGGCAATTGGAAACAGATAAACAGGCAGTGATGAGATGTGTATGAAGAAAAGCCATGCCCTGCAGCTGAATGAACAATTTTGGATTAACACACAGGCTTCCAGTGGGATAAAGAACAGCTATAATAAAGGTTGGAAGGTAGTCATCACTTGTGGTTCAGAAGCAACAACAGAGAAGAGAGAAAGTCTCTAAACAGAGCGAGGACTGCTTTGGCTGAGACCGCGACTAACTACAAGAAAATACATAGGGGAACTGTGGTACTCTACAACAAATTTGAGGCAATAAGGAAGAACACAACAAATAAAATCTTCATGAAAAGTGAAGTATCTGTAAATTGAAGCAGGAGAAAAAGCACACTCATCAGTACATTGCTCTATCAAAAAACTGAGTTTCTGGACTTGACATCAAATGGACATTTCATTAAATTTAGTTATTCACTTTCTTATGGCACCTAGTTAGCAAAAACATAGTGCCTACCAGAAACTATGAATATTATTTACAAAGGCGGGTATACTGCGACTGGGGAGTTAGTGGTTGCGTAACAGAGGGAAGTGAGAGGTGGAGGGTAGAAGGACACTGAAAGAGTACTTAACATCTTTAAATGGTCCCTATCGCTTGACTAAGCAAGCACCAAAGCCCCATTTGTCTGCCCAGTTTGAGTACACAGGTGGTTGTCATGCAATGCCTTAGGCTTCAGGCTCAAGCTCTGAAAGGCTGTATGGTTTTAGCATATCTTTCACACAACACAATATTAGATCAAGTTAAGTATCTGACTTCAAATCACTTATATGATTTTATTGCATCTACTATGACCTGTTGGAGAAGAGGTGGGAGGTGCACACAGTCTATAAATTCTTGTGAATTACTCAAATGGAATGTAGTGTGCTCTTAGATAAAAGTAAATTACCTTTGAACCTTTTGGCATCACTAAAATGGCTCAATGTGAATAAGGGTCACCTCTGAAATAGTCTGCAGGCAAGGAGTCTGAATCCCTGCAAGTCAGGCTCTTTATAAACCCTTTCAAGGTCAGTACATTGAGTAACACTGCACTGAGTTACCCACAAACTTTAGAAATGGCGGAAACGTAGTATAAAGCACTAAAATAAAACAATTTCTTAATGTTTTAAAATATTGTTTTTTGCATTTATTTTGATCTTAAAGTAACTGTATCTGAGTAAAAACAGTTTAATGTAGATGTATTGCTTTAATTAGTAACAAACGTATAACATCATTGAGGTTCAGGTTAAATGAGCAAATTCTACTTAAAGATGTTATTTAATTAATGTCCGACAAGGTCATGAGTTTGAGTCTCCAGAGGATGATCTGAGTCAAAGCATGCACATGAATCCTCGCTGACAGCAGTCATTGTGACCTGCAAGTGTTGAAATCCCTGCAAAACTCAACTACTAACCCACATACAAGGGATCCATCTTTCTTCTGTGTTGGCCCTTAATATTTTGTTTCGAGCATGTGGTATTGTGACCTCTGCTGTAGTTGCAGACTATTGTTCAGATCCTGCCACCCGTGCTCGGGTCTACTAGAATATGCATTTTTATTTCCAAATTGCCATACGTGTCACTCTGGTAAGAGAGCAGTCTGTGCGCGCAGGTCCCCTGCACAGCTGCTCTGAGGACAGATATAGGCCACAGAAGTAAAATATATATTTATAGCTCTTGCTTTTACATCATATGTTATTTTAGATTTCATGTTTCTCAGGCAGCCTGTGCCGAGGACATTCCTCCTGCTGCATAAAATGTATTTGTAACCTTTGACTGCAAAGTGGTATCACGGCCAAATTTGCAGCGGACAGGTAAACTGTGTTGAAATGACTAGCTGTGAATGTACATTTCTGTTATGTATAACCTTTGGAACAGTTTTAAGAGTTTTAAAAAGTTTAAACTCCCCTGATATGCCTTCTAAAAGGAATACACATTTCTATCTGAGATTGCAGCCATTCGTCCCTCCTGTAATTCCTTCTCTCCAGCTGCCACCTGAAATAACTTGACAAACAATGCCCAGAATAGGAGGGGGAACCCCCTAGGGCATGTCCAATATCCACAATCGGAAGTGATCTTCAGCAGGCCTGAAGGAGTCTCTTGAGGGACGCCTGCGCCAATCTTGCCTCGTGGAATACATTTCATTTGTAGGTTAGGAGCCTGGGTTTAGAGTTGTGAAGCCGAGGTACCCTCTTCAGAGCTGTGACAGGCAGTTTGAATTGGTCTGGAAAGAACTCGCTGCATTGTTATGTTGCCATAAACCATTTACCAAGGGAAGGAAGAGTATGTGTTTGCTTTAAAGTTAGGAGTGGAAAATCTGGGAATTACGACATTTCACCAAAAATGACTGACTGATTTACCTTTTAAAATGCAATCCTTGACCCAGTAGAGGAGGGAATTCCCTGTATGCTCACTGAGGAATTCCTGTCTGTCGAAGCACTGGAGAGAGTGGCTTCACGCTACATCTTCCAGCATTTTGCAGTACATACCTTTATGAAAAGGGTCTGCCAGTGAAACCTCCCTGCCCCTTTGGAACGTCCATACTGAATGGCGCAGACGGCTGGACAACAAGAAAGTGGTTGCCTGCCTGAAAGGTTTACAGTGGACCAGTTGAGATGGGACAATTTCTATGGAAGTGGAGCATGAGCGGAGAGGCCATCGGCCTCACGAGGAACTTGATTCCAGATGTATGAAGAAACTGGTCACATAGAGTAGCAACACATTGCAACTCTGTTTTTTTACCAGTATCCTTTTTCTGCAAACCGCCGCGTGCACTAATTGGTTGGTATGCAAAATACCAAACTTGGAGGGGGAGGTTCTGCGTGAGGGGGGTGGCGGAGGGGGTGGGGGAGGAGGGGTGTGGGGGGGGGGGTGAGGGTAAATCGCAGGACGGCCTAATGAATATATTTACGAGTCAGTCACTATCCCAGCATTTAGAGTTGGTATCTTACCAATAGTTTGCGACTGGAATTACAGTCACCAACTACTTATTGTACCAAATCGCAATTGGGAAGGAGCTCCCAATACACACCCCGTCCAAATTAGGAGTGGCTAACCATTTCTAAACCCATCATAGGAGTTGGTAAAACTTTACCAACTAACAACTGCGTTTACTACATAGAAAAGCACTTTTTACCATATGAAAAGCCTTCTAATTTAGCTACAGCTAAGCTTTCAATAGTTAGCAAGGGATTCCTCTCAGAAATCAATTTACCTTTATGGATCAGATTGTTTAAGCTTTGTGGAAACTCAGTCACTGCTCACATCAGGTCGCTTTCCTCCAGAGCCTAACAGGTTAATTCCCTACACCCAATATCAGTCTTGGTATCAATATGAACACAATGGCACAGTGGTAACGAAAGCACAACACCACTTGCACATTTTTACTTTGATTCTTGTAGCATATGTTCTTGTGTCCAGTTATAGAACATTGTGATACCTTAACAATTCATATACATATCGATTCTGCTGTGAACTTGCCTGAACCAAATCCATTCACAAATCTTTGCAGTACCCGCTATCCATACTGATACAGTATACCTGAATGACATAAGCATAAGGACGACCGATGTCCAATGCCTCGATGACATGGAAACTGCCTTAACAATGACTGGCTGGTCCAACGGTACCATGACTCTAACATAAGGAGGGTCAACAGGATTATGGTGATTGTAGCTGACTCTTCTAGTAGAATTTACAAGGTATTTTGGGATAAGTGGACTCAAAGATTCTTAATACTCCGAACCAAATTACACTCCCATGCTGGAGTAGGCTTTCTGATGGAAAGAGTTTCAGTTACAGCCAGATTACTGTAATCAAAAACGCAGACTAGCAAGCACAGGCAATTGTGCTGATGCCCTTGTCAAGGCAAGTGAAGAAAAACGCTTAAGATCTTTTCTCTGACACCAGACAAAAATATATGTCCACTTTTACAGATATAAGTTGTGGGGAACGTCAGCCTTCAGATCCAACTCCAACTAACATGCAAAAAAGGTCCCAAAAACACCCTCAACAATAATCTCTATGGAGTGGGAAAGATCGTAAAATAACACATAACAGACTATGGTGAAATGGTTGAAAAGCCATTTGACACATCAAATAAAACACTTAATAGCAGTAGGACATACAAGAAAGGGCTTAATTACTAGTCTGGCCGTCCACGGACCGCCAGACTCGCAGGGGCACAGTGGTGGTGGTCTTCCGACCGCCCTATTACAAACAGTGTGTTGGCCCGCCCTGTGACCACCGCAACCACAGCGGCATTGAGGCCGCAATATGCTTAGCGGGGCTGCTGCGGCTCCGCCAAGCATATTACGAGTTTCCTCACCACCACACCTATCATGGCGGTGCGACCGCCATGAGTAGTGTGTCAGTGAGGAAACAAAAGGGGCCCTACACGGCCCCATTGCACCTCATGCCATGTGGATGCACACAGGGAGGCACAACACGTGCCCCCATGGGTGCACGCACACCAGTACCTGTACGGCATGGGCTGCAGCAGTACATGGCGTGCATGTACTTGCCTTTGGCGTTCTTATTGTGGTGCCTATTTCATAGGCACCGCCCTGGGAATGCCAAAGAACCGCTCGCCAGACAGCAGAACACTCCTGATCTGGCGGGTGGTTTGTACATGGGTTTGGCGGTGCGGGAGCGGGGCTATCCCACTCCCGCACCGTCAAACTCATAATGAGGCCCTAACCCGAGAAACACATTAAATCGACTACAGAATTGAGATCTTGGTGTGTGCTCATAGCCTATACTTTAAAGCATGCTTCAACGTAAAGATTATTTTTACAAAGAAAATGTCAGCTTGCCAACATTCATAGGAACGCATTAGATCGCATAATGCACCCTCAACACACAGAATGAGCATCTGGTGATCTAAAAACATCAAAAAGAGAAACAAGTCCACAGTCACTCACAGAAATGGGTTTCGAAATAAAGATAGTTTATCGATTAGCATTAGGCCTAGCAAATGACACTTCAGAAAATACTTTGAAACTAACCTTCTTAGGGAGCATATCTTCAAGCTAGCCGTGTGCATTCCTTCTGCTTATGTAGACTTTAAAACGAAACCGATTTCTATGGGGTTTGTGGTTTGTCTGTCATACCAATCAGAATGTCTTTGTTATATTCTCTTACGAATATACATTGGTTGAGGTCCAGAAACATGGGCCTGCCCCAACGATTTAAAATTATGAGTAACATTTACTGGTGGTAGTAATGGTCCAAGAATTAATGTCCGGAGGAAGGAATTGAGGAATGGAGAGAACAATGAAAGGGGAAAAAAGAAGCGTAAGAAAGAAGGGAAGGAAAGTAAGAATGGACAGGAGAAGAGGAAGAAAAAATAGAAAGTAAGAAAATATGCAGAGGAAGGAAAGAGAAAGGCAGAGAGGGAGAAAAATTAAAGGGAGAAAGACTCAGGAGCAAATAGAAAGGAAAAAATGGATGAAGGGTCAAAGGATAGAAAATCAGGAAGGTAAATGAACAAAGGAAAAGGAGAAATAAATCACAGAAGGTGGAAAGGAATGAAGGATCAAAGAAAAGAAGAAACAAATGTGAGACAGACAATGCAAGGGAAGGGGAGAAGTAAAGATTGAACATAGGAGAGAAGAAAAAAGTGAGAAAACAAGAAAGAAGCAAAGGAGAAGGTATGGGGGAGTGAAGGAGAGAAAATCATGGAAATAAGAGTCAGAGGCAGAAAAGAGCGAAAGAAAAGTACACGGAAGAAAATAGAGGAAAGAAACAGCAAAATCAGAAGGAAAGTAGGAAAGGAAGGAAAGAAGGGGACTACCAAAAATGGAGGTGAGAAAAAGAAAAAATATAAAGTAAGTAGAAGAGAGAAAGAAATAAAAAGATGTCAGTAAGGTGCAACTCTGAACAAGCATTGGCAATGCAAATAGGGCTGGCTTTAAAATAATGTTGTATGGTAATGTGAAACAATAGAAGTAAATAGCATGGGAATTAATAATTATTTGTGTAGAACCAAACAACTGTAGAATAATATTAAGGATCTAAATATTCATGTAGGTTAATAACTGTCCGCCTTCAGTCTGTGCTGCTTCTAGAGAAAAAACATCATAAAATATCTAGTTATCTAAGACACTTTAAAAGCATCGCAGTCTCGTGGGTGTGCCCCTAAAAGTTCAAGCTCAAGCAGCTGGATAAACAAAATGATCACAGCTCTGTGGAGGGCAAGCACTTTTTTGTGGGAGCACGCAACTTCTGCCCAATAAAAACATACACTTCTAGCCCCTAACGTGGGCGGAGTCAAAACCCCTCTCTGGTGATGGCCATACACCTGTGGGAGACTCCAGGGTTAGTTCATATCTACAGCTCCACAACATCTGACGGGGACAGCATTGTCTGGATATTAGTTCACTCCTGAGCATGAGTCAACACTGAACTAAGCCACTAAAGAATAACAGGAGGCCCAAAGTAACCTGTATAAATCGGTAACAGTTTGCTTCCCTTGCTTTAGAAAAGCAAAGGCCCATTTTCTGCTGGAAAGGACATTGCAGGTCTGTGCTTTCTGGAAGGCATTATTATTTCGGGAGCTTGGTTTGAAAGGAAAAGTGGCAATGAATGGATAAAAGCCCATGTGGAAGACTTGAATAGCTCAATTTTGATTCCGAAGCAAACCTGCATGGCTGCTTTGCTCAGGGGGGTGTAATAAGCATGTGTCAGCTTTAAGAACTCTCTTTAGTGGAGCAGGAACACCTCACTAATCCCTCAACCCTGGGAGTTCAGCCATCAAAGCATGTTAGTGCTATACTGACTGCTGTGCTGCTACAGACAGAAATGCCTTCTTTGGAGCAAAGCTACCTTATGATATAAAAAAAAGCTGGTTCCTGCTGCCTCAGCTTCACCCCACTAAGGACCTGATGACACCTTTCAGTTAAAATATCACTCCTACACCAGGAGAACTCAAGCAGCTTCAGCCTGAACTTTGGCTGACACTCAGGACAAATTGAATCTCAGAATAAAAACTTTTTTACAGCGTTGATCTTGATACAAATATCAGGTAGCTTCAACATGGCCTTAAATGCTTTATTGCTCCAGTTCGTGTTTGGTAAGCGTGGTCCCTGCAAGCAGTGGACAGATCTTCTCTCAGAGCAGAGGAGAGTCCTTCTACCCGTGCCACACCACCACTGGCGGGCCTTGTTTCAAGGCCCTCCTTGCCTCCCTCCAGCAGTCGTATATGGTTGTCTCGCCCAAGCAGGTGTAGGCAGAAGCTTCCCTCTGACCCGTGAGACCCGCAAAGCAGGAATGGGAGATCATGGATTCATTTTGTTTCGCTGTCTCTGGAACGCAGTGCCCACAGACACTGAAGTGATTCACTACAGGCATTTCCAAAGAAATGAATCTGATTTTAACTCCTTTGCCACATCGCAGGTATCCCAATGACGTGGGATAACTGATGTAATGGCGGCGGTGGCGGTACAAGTGGCCTGTGACAAATTCTCCCTCAACACTTGTTTTTTGGTTCCGTCTCCAGAAGGAGGTCTTCTGTGAACACTGTGTTTACATCAGTGTTTAGGCTTCAGCTGCCATTCCAGGCCTTTGTGGGGATCTGGTTTACATGCTGCCATGGTGAATTCCTTTCAGTAGTGGAGGTCTGATGGCAATCCTAGCCTGGCATTCTGTAAGCCTCATATGCCTCACCAACGAAGATGGAAATGTCTGCCATGGCACTATATGCAGATCTGGCTAACCTTGGGAGCGGAAGCATGTGCGAGGCACAGTGCCTTAGTGCCTGGGATACCCAGCAGTGAGGTTTGCTCACATCAATGAGTCAAAGAGACACTATAAAAAGTGATGACTTCGGGCGGTAACAACTAGTGACCAGTGAAACTTTGCCTGAGGCACTAAACAATCAATCCAGTTGTGAGAGATAGGCCAGCTTCTCTTGTGGCTACTATAATGAGGAGTTCCAGAGAGGCTTTCTTGCAAACACTGAGGACTCCAAGCCACTGGCAAAGCTGTCTGAAGCAGGCGACTGCTATTGGAAAGTGTGTGGCTGTTTATCCTGGGGTGAGGGAAATCTGCCAACACCATCACCTGCTGCAGAGCTTGCCTGTCTTTACCACACAAGAGAACGTTAGATATGTTTTGCATCATTTGCACCGATCAGCCGCCTGTGACAATGTTAACATGTCCACCTGATTTTACAGTATTAAATGGTGGCTTTGGAGTGGCAGGCATAAGCACTGATCAGCAGCATGTGGAAACCTCGACAAGCCCCTGGATCTCAGATGGATGGCGGGCAGTGGGAGAAAGAAGGAATGTGGAGAAAAAGAGGAGACCTATCAAAACCGAGTTACGCCAAAAGGTATCAAAATGTGAACCATAAGAGATTTTTCATCTGCAAACCGGGAAACATATTTTCCAAATAATCCTGAAGTGAAAGGCCCGTTGAGAAAACAGATCCCTACAAGTTTCAGAAGCAGCAGGCTGCACTGCCAATAGGGATGCTCAAAGCAAAGTCCACGAATTCTCTATCCCGATGAGACAGAATAGATAGTCCGATGAAACTGACTTTTGGATACAAAAAGAGGAGGATCGGATTAAGAGCCGAGAGATAGGAAAGAGCTGTGAAGCGGGACTGGATGACATGCCAAGAACACAGGAAATGAACACGATTTACTTGCAAACAAAGAAGTGCAAATGTGCAGCCGGCTACTGTTGAGACAGCAATTATGGAATCCATATTATGCTTACTTTTTAGCGCATTGTCTCAGTCTCACAGGTGGGCATGTGGCATGAGCGGGATAACACATGGCATATTGTAAAACAGATGCACCCATATGGCTGATGCTGCTAGCTTTCTAGGTCCCTGTTGATTCACATGCTACGGATGGGGTGTCAGGGGAGCTTAAAGGAGCTCACGTAGCACGGCGTAAGTCCGAACAACAGTGCTTGTTTAGGAGCACATCCACCTCATTCGAAACAACCCAAACTTCAACCAATGAGGTGAGGCGCTGAGCTCTCTGTTCGCCCTAGAAGATATAATAGCTCCGATTTACACCGCATGTGTGTGAGGGAGTCCCCAGGAAGAGTCCTGGTTATACTGATCTTTGACCTTTAGCTGTTTTGACTTCTACTCAGGTTTACCTGGACATAGTCAACTCTAACGTCAGCTACAACAAACTCGGAGTTGCTTTCAGGTTTTTTCCAGATTGTTTCACCTTCCAGCCAAGGGAGACAGACTCAACTATCACTATGGCAGAAAAATTAAAAATCTCTCTTCGAGTTCTGATCAGAACATTTAAATTGATGAACTGTGACATGTATTAAATATTTGCCTCCCATTCCCTTAGGACAGGGAGAGGTGGCAGGCTCTCTATCTTCTTTAGGAGAAGAAAATGCTGCCTTCCAGGTGCATATCACTCACCTGGGAATTTTAAAGTCAAAAGTGCTTAATTAAGCATGTCCATGAAGGGAGCATAAACTATGAAGCACGTGGAACGTCCTCAGCTCGAATTTGCCTTATAAAGACCTGCACCAACCTTGCACACATTGCTCATTCCAGCACCAGGAACAAGGGCCTTATCCATGTTACTAGCCTTAGTACTGACAACAGGCCCAAGACAAGCTGCTGTATGCACAGTCCCTATTAAAACAAGCATTTTCAATGCAATAGGTTTCGCATTTGCGAGAGTTTAAGCTATTGGCATTGTAAATGACAACTTTTATTTATGTATTTTTAAACCCAACAGACATATAAAGGACATTGTTATTTATAGTGACATTAGCTCAAACTCTCGCAAATGCAAGACCACTTTAATGGTGGCTGCGCCCCTTTCTCTAGACGCCGCTCGCTGTATTCAGGTTACAGTGAGCCGTGTCTGAAGAAAGGGGCACGGCCAACATTAAAGTGAAAGAGCAGCATGCCCACAAGCGGACCGAGCTGCAAATTAAATAAATAAGCGCAGCTACTATAGTTAAAGCGGAGCTTGATGAAAATTAAATATAAAAGTAAACACAGCCACTATAGTTAAAGCGGATCCGCAGGTATTACTATTAAAAATATAAAAGCGGGCGGCGTGCGGCCTTGTAGGAAAGCACATAATGGGTGGAATACTGGAAGATCATTAAGGAAAATAGTGCTCACAGAGTAGATAAAGCAGACCGTTTAACAACACAAGTAGAAAGTCCAGTCCTTAAGGGAGGTTACAAATGCAGACAAGGTAGTACCAAGGAGGGACTACAAAGCCCATTTATAAATCAAAAGCAATGATTTCGAAAGGACAGTAACAGGAGCCAATTGAAAAGATGGGCGGGAAATGAGCGGAGCTTCTATTCCATACCTTAATACAACATGCCTCGCAGAGTAGCGTAGGCTCTGCCCAGGCTCGACCTAAAAATCCGCATCTAGTTAGAAAACACATCTGTGATAAACTATGAAATCAATATTGCATCTAAATTCTGTTCTTATTTTTTTAATAGTTCTATATTAAGTTTCATATAAGCTTACTAAAGACTTAAAGATTAATTCTTGGCATCCAAAACGCCGGTTGGAGCATATATCCCCTGCACCCAAACTTTGTAGCCCGAGATCTTAATTTTTTTTTTTGTAAACAACCATGATTAACCTCTAAAATATGCAGTGGAACAAAATAGTTTGGCCTTTAATATAGAGACGCACAATTTCTTATTCACTGTAATTACAGGCAATGATTTCCCCTTATTGATTCATCATATAGTACAGCTTCTTTGGTATAGACTGTCTTGTCATGTGGCTGTTCAATTAACACATTTCCTTTGTCTAGGGCAGCAGATGCAACCACGTCCCTCTTGGTTTTTACGCTCTTATTTTTGTTCCAGATGTTTTTTTGCCTTAGTACATGTAGGAATCTCCTCCTTATTACATTAAATGAGTAACATCTCAAAATGTGATGTTGTGCAAGTTTGGCAGAGCTGGGATCTTGAAAAGTGGGATGATATTTAATCTGGGGTGGATCCCTTACTGGAGAAAGATCAGCTAAGATACGAGACTATACAGAAAACAATTGCAGGTAAAAGGGGCAACAGAAAGACAAGCACAGGGAAGGAAGGTGCAAGAGACAAAGAATGGGTAATACAGTCAGAGAGAGAGAGACACAGACAGAGAGGGAGAGAAAGAAAAAGGAAGTAGCAAAAAAGAAAATGAAAAGAGAATAGAGAAGTACAAGAACAGCAACAGACAGGGTGGGAAGAAAGAGAAGAGCTCTACAGGAACACTGAGGGACAGTTCTGAGCTGGGTGGGGAAAGGGTTGCTTGGTGCGTGTGCAGCATGGCCTGCAGACAGCAGCCAGGAGGTATGGTCCACCTTCAGACTGCCGTGAGGCCCAGAAAACAAGGAGGTAAGAGTAGACCGCAGGGAGGCAACTGCACGAATATTAACCTTTTACATTGATAGGGGGAGTGAAGACGACCACTTAGCCCTGAGAAGTAGTGCTATGGTGAACATCAGATCCCTAGTGAGTATGTGCGCCAAGATGGAGGGAACCACCTGCACATCGCTAGCCTGCTCCTGCAGCAAGACCCTTCTTCTTGCACTTGTCCCTGCTCACGGCCTCCTGCAGCTGGGAGCTACTGCCCGCCCCCTGCATGACCCGCTGCCACATGTCTCATAAACCCACACTTCGCATACATGCACTTCCCTCCCTGCCCCAAATCCCTCCCCGCATGCACTTCAGACAAGCGCGTGGTGCCAACCTCGATGTTGCTCTAGCAAGGATAGGCGTGCCATGGTTGCAACTATACACACTACGGCATGAAAGCACTCTAATAAAATGTATGATTACGTTGCATGCTTAACCCATGATCAAGTATAGCAAATCCAATGTGATATTTTCCCCTAGCACCACTATGCCAAAACTAATAAAAACCACAACAAAAAGCATTTTCTATGCAATAGGTCTCGCATTTGCGAGCGTTTAAGCTATTTGCATTGTAAATGACAATGGCTTTTATTTATGTGTTTTTAAATGCAACACATATATAAAAGGTATTGCTATTTTTAATGCCAAGAGCTCAAACTCTAGCAAATACGAGAGCACTTTAATGGTGGCCGTGTCCCTTTTTAGGTCTCGCTGAGCCCAGCGCATGCGCTGGCTCGGAGAGATTTTGGAGGTGAGTTTTCAAAGTGCTGCTGGCTGGCCTAGCGCTTGCGTTCACACGAGCGTGCGCGCGCGAACCGCTAGCCTTCAGCAGCACTTTGAAAACTCGTGCTTTAGCGCGCGATCACTTTCGCTTTCAGAGCGATCGCGATGACTTTCGCTTTTACGGCCGCGCGGCCAATGCTTGTTTAAACAGATGCTTAATCAGAGCGCTCTTCCGCTGTCAATATCCCACCCCAGGAGATGCGCTGAGGTAGCTTCCCTTCCTCCCTCACTCGCCTACCCCTCAGATGGGAGGTCTGCGCATGCAGCTTCAGATCACTAGACCGGCTAGGTATATACACAAGGGTTCGCTTTCACATCCTCCTCGAAGCCGCCCCTCCTCCCCTCCTGTTGCAAACTCTTCCATTTCACGCTTCTAAACACAGCCTGCTCTCCAGAGACCAACGTCTAATGGCTTGGATGCAGTCACCAGTTTTCTCAGCTCACACAAGCCTCCAACAGCAGAGCTGTACCTCAGTTTACATATCACTCTCAGGCCTGGAACAGCAAAGGTATCTTCCAGTTCACAGTAGCAGCTGGGTTAACTCAAAGCTCACACAGACCCACAAGTCAGACTGCAGATATGTTCTTCAGCTCACACAGATCTCATATGGTGAGCATCAGAAAGCAGGATTGTCCCTCAGTTCATGCATCCCTCTGAGGCCTGAGACAGCAGACCTGTCCCCTCGCTCCCCCAAATCTCACAGACCAGAGACAGCAGAGCTAGCTCTCACCTCACTCTTTACAATAGAGCTATCTAGTAACTAACACAGACCTCTCACGCCTGAGACAGAAGATCTGTCCCTCAGCTCACACACCACTCTCAGGCCTGAGCTATTCCTCCGCTCACACAGATCTCACAGACCAGAGACAGCAGAGCTAGCTCTCACCTCACATTTTACAGCACAGCTACCCATGAACTCAGACAGACCTCACAAGCCTGAGATGTTCCATGGCTCACTCAGACCTCACACGCCCACACAACGGCACAACCACCACCGTCAGATTACACAGTATATGCGCAGGCAGCTGGCCTGTCCCCATTATCACATAAATTACCCAGACCACAGGTGGGATAGCCGTCCCTCAGGTTACATACATTGTACAGTCTCAGGAATCAGCGACCGAAACTATCCCAACTGGCACAGATCCCGGGGTTTCAGGTCTTGGACGGCAGAGCTCACATAACCCTCCCAGGCCGTAGAAAGCGGAGCCGCACTTCAGGTTATAAAGGTTGTATGCTTTAGACAGTTGGTCAATTTGCATGAACCTCAATTCACCAAAATGCCAAGAAAAGCGGAAGTGACATCACATGCTTCTTTACTCCAGATGACATCACAAGGGTCAACCTGTGTTCCATCCTTAGCCGCTCAGCAGCTGTTGCGGAATGCCTTGTAAAGCCCAGTTCACTTTCTGTCCTGCTGCTCTCTTCATGACCCCTAAGGTCAGGGGTAGAATGAGCAGTACCAGGGGCATTAAAGAGCAAGCCAGGGGTAGCAGCTGTACTTTAGAAAATAAGTGCAGGTGCCCAAGGTTTTCCTCCAGGGCCGGCCACCCAATGCCAGGAATGCAGTTACCTTGGCAATGTAGTCATTCTGCTCCAGAACTTTTTTTTTTTTCACCAACTTGAACTTCCTCTCTCTTTATCTCTTTGTCTACCTCTTGCAGTTTCTTTCACCTTCCAGACTTCTGCATTTTAATTGCATTCTTACGTTTCTCTTCCTCACAATTTCTCCATTTTCTCTTAAGTACAATAATACTACAAAGTAAGTACTGAGATGGCACAGATATAGAGCTGGGTTGCAGCTACTGTCAATGCCACGTCGTTGTCTGTCCTCCGTGTTGCTCAGCACCTCCTGTGAAGTACAGCTAGTACTTGTCCACTACCAGAAATATCAGTATTTTTACGTCCTACCTTGCCATACCTACTCAATATGGAAGCCTTTAGTACCCATGGACGTCCGCGTGCGTGCACCATAAATTCTGTGAAGGGAGATTGGGCGGCCATGTCTTGAAAGAGCTTGTGGCTCCCAGCAAATTGCTGCACTGTTTTTTTTAAAGCAGGGTGCTGTATTGTGTAGGGGGGTGGAGGTTTTCTAAATCTATGTGCGCCTAGCAGATCCAGTCCATTTTTTTTTCTTTACAGTCTGGCACTTGTAATGCTGAATTTATGAAAGAATAAACTTACTACAATTAGGAGAATTAATAAATTATCTAGCTGTCTTCAAGGGTCAATAACATAATGAACGAGCTTCCAGTCACTCAGACAGCTGGAGTTTTGTAATCATCAAATCGTAAAGCATTTCACTGTAACTGGAAAAGCACCATTGGCAGAACTGAACAAGAAAAAGCAGAAGTGACTGAAAAGCAGACATGGCTGAACATTCCTTTCTTTTGAAACACAAACAATATTAAATTACAAATACAACAAGCATTGGCATAGCCAATAGGTCTCGCCTTTGGGACCTTATAAGTGTTTAGCCATGCAACACTTGATGCTGTTGTACCAAGGATATTGTGATGGATAACTAAACACTTATAAGGTTCCAAAGGCGAGGCCTATTGGCTATGCCAATGCTTGTTTTAGAGGCTGCTCGCCGCAGTCAGGTTACAGTGAGCAGCTTCTAAACAAAGGGGCGCGGCCAACATTAAAGTGAAAGCGTGTATAGAACTTTCACTCAAAGTAAAATAAAAAAAGTAATTAAATAAGAGTGGCCACTAAAGTGAAAGCGGACCACACCGTATATGAAATAATTAAATAAGTGTGGCTGCTATAGTTAAAGTGGACTGCGCTGCAATTAGAATAAATATATTACTATTAACATAAAAGCGGGCGGCGTGCTGTGATGTCGTGGGTGGAATAGGGGGAAGAGCCAACTTATATAGCAAAGCATGTAACAAGACAAGTAAAAGGTCCAGTCGTTATGGGAGGTAACAAAAGCAGACAAGGCGTTACACCAAGGAGGGACTAACACACCTAATAACTTGGAAGTCAGCGTTTATGAAGGAGAATGACACAAGCTAATTAAAACTATGGGTGTGGGTTCAAAGCCATACTCCACCACTGCATGCCTCGCAGCAGCGCATGCGCTGCCCAGGCTCGATTTGAAAACAGAGTCTGTACCAAAAATAGTCAGAAGAGAAGCTTTACCATACTCACAGCCTCAGTAACACCACTAAACAAAGGGCTTCCCACAGGCATGTTTACAACAACAGGCATGACAAAAAAGCCTCACATGCTCACAGCCTACTTATTAACACAATGAAACAAGCATTGACAAAGCCAATAGGTCTCGCCTTTGGGACCTACTGACTTTACCAATGCCTTTTGACAATTCTCTACAGACTTTTTACAGACGTTGCGCAGCACTGACAAAATACAAAAGTTGCATTCCACCGGGGCACACATGTGCGATGTTGTAGGCACCATTCGATTGTTTACCGATCCATGATGGTGGACGCCATTTGGATGTGTAAATAAAAAAATTGAGTCTCTTTAGTGAGAAATGCACATTTTTGATGCTCAAGGACTGTGGGACGGGGAGGATGACAAAGAAGTGAAGGGGGCGGGATGGGGTGAGATGGGCAAAAACATTACATGAGGGAGACGATAACACGGGGCAAGGGGAGAATCAGACATTGAAAGAAGAACACAGAACGGGGCAGGGAAGCGGGAGAGAGAAAAGCACGCAGCGCAGGGGAAAAGTACGCATGACAGAGCAGCACATGAAAGTGACAGCAACACAGGAAGCAGAGGAGAGGTACACATGGGCAAGAACAACACAGCGTAAAGGGAGGTGGGTGAGACAGAACATGGGGGTGGGCATCCAGAGGGAGCACACATGGAACAGAATGGGAGAGCTGGAAAACAAATGCACCCTTATGGGGTACGTAATGAACAAGCACTCGTGCTGGCATCCACCTAGCGGGAGCGAGCAGCGACGCGCGGGCCATCTGTTTTCAATTAGCACGCGCACCCCTGCTTGCTCCCGCAAGGTGGATGCCAGCACAAGCACGAGTGCTTGAAAAGAACTGAACGATTCCTAAAGGTCCCTCCTAGAGCAATGCTGGGCGCTACGCTCTAGGCGAGACCTAAAAACGGGCCTCCCAAAAGCCCACAGCATCTGTAACACCACCAAGAAGGAGGATCTCTAAACATACTCGTAAAATAACAGCTCTCTGAAGTAATCAAATCACTTTGTAAACTCATACAAATATATAGCTCAAGGACCAACAAAGGCATGCAATTTTCTAAAGCCACTGATGCAACACTAGAAACATGGGCCTCCTCCATCTCCACAATCTCTGTACTCACACCAAGCACAAGATCCCCAACCCATGCTAAAAAAAACTCAGCAACACTGGCAACAAGGCTGGCACCGACCTTTACTGGAGCAGGCACACATCCCTGTTAAGGTGCATGAAGTGTATATGATAAACTCTAGCGCACCAAGAGGGATGTTAGAGCTTCCAACAAGTTGCAAGGGTCCATGTAATCCTATTAATGTATACCCTTCACCAAGGACATCGAAGGGCATAAGCAGACAAACTATTAACTGTGGTACAGTAACCAGAGCAATGTGTATGGTACTCATTTGTTTGGCAAACATACCTTTACTTTTTCATACAGGCCCTATGGCTCACTCTCACACAAGGTATAATAGAGCCATTTGGCAGTCACAAACCCTGCCCTTAACTAAATCACAGTGTTTGCCACTGCTAAATGGCTTTTTAGTAGGTACTAAATCCCCCCGTGTGATTCAGTAACAGGTCACCAAATCTCAAAATCGGTTTAGAAGGGCATAACAAAATGCTATTTGATGGGGCAAGTTCAGGGGGTCCCTTATAAATAGTGATTCGTTATACTTTGTATCAAGGTTTTGTGACTAAAATCTGGTTGCGAAACATTGAAATTTGACCGACTCCTAACATGAGGTAGTAGGCCATTCGAAAAAGGCAAGGGTGCCCTTCACCTTTGTTAATGTATAAAAAAAAAAGTTGGTTGGCAAGTAAACACTTAAAAAGTTAAAAACGTTATATATGTATATATAAACAGCTTTGCTTACTGCTGCATTTAAAAAATAAAAAGCGAGTACAACATTTCTGTGGTGCCACCATTTGTAGTGAGTCACATTTGCTCATGAATATTGCTCATGACTCATGAATATTGATGAGGAAGCTCAGATCGCAACACACTACAATTCAGAATTTTGGGAGCAGACTATTAATACAAAGGCCAGTTTGCAAAATTCTACACTGGTCGCAAAAATACTACTCACAGTTTGTGATCAATAGTTTGGGACCAGTGTTTCGCACCAGGATTTCTTACCCATGGTAGGCAATTGCACCTTTTTCTCCCTGCATTAGCAAACCAGAGAAATTACAACCCTGCTCTGGGGCAGTAGACAGTAAGCAATTAGGCAACAAGGGATCCTGATAATTACAGATTGGAGGTCCATCACACCTGAACACCCTAAATGTCCACCTGAATATGCACGCCCCAGGCTGAGAAACATTTGGTTAAGCCATCCACATGGGTCCCCAATTTACCCACTGTTATTGATAGCCGTAGTAGTAGTGACCCACAGCACGAAAACCAATTTTGACTCAACTTTAAGAAATCGAGTACGGTTTCTTCCACTTCTGCACCTTGTCCCATAATTGTTGGGATAATGAAAGCCCCAGAAAATCTGCTCAAAAAGGGTTGGACTTGCCTAGTGCATGACCAACCATTCTGTGGGTCACTGAGATTAAAATCCGCCCTCCAGCAAGTATTTTTGTGGCCTCCTGAAAAGAAGATCATCTCTCCCCCTTGCACCATGGACAGCTTTTCCCTCGGTCTCACACAGACTGAATCTCCGGAAACTTCTAGAGTACTCCACATAGCATTCTGTAAACAATCCTCTGCAGGAGCATACCATTCATCACACTGTAGGTGCTATCACTCACTCGGGACAGGAACACCTGATTACTTCTGCCTTCCTTTTGTCATCCAGAAAATATACTATTTGGACTTTCTCACTGTAGGGGGCTGCCCAAAGGCCTGCATAAACCATGCACTTTCTGAAAACATGTTGTGCATGCTTCACACATACTGTAGAGAAGGCCACCCTGTTACACTTAATGGTGCAGAGTTGAAACAATTAGTAATCATGTGCCCTGAGGTTGCAGGAGGAGTGCATGCAAGTACTATATAAAACTACTGTATTAAAAAATATGGCACTATTTATGTAACAGTGATACAAGCTTATAAAGAACAGAAAGATACATTTGTTAACCCTTTGGCTGCCCTACTGACGTAAATGTACCTCATAAGAGTGTGTCTGCGTGATACTCTTATTGTCTTTGTGTGTGAGTGTGCCAGGGCCCCCACCCTGTTTTTTAAATTTCTTTTCGCCCCAAAATGAAGACAAACGCCTGGTTCTCATATGGGGTTTACAGTTGCCTGATCCCCTCTGGGTACCGGCAAACTCCTGAATGAGGCAGCCAGGTGCTAACTTCTGGGCTGCTCATTAGTATGTGTGAGAAAGCACTAGTATCAGATGGACCTGGAAAGGAAAGGAAAGGAAAGGAAAGAATTCCATGGCCTTTCCAGGTCATTCACGTGGTCAATTGATCATTCTAGTGGACAGATCTTGCAGTGCCCAGAATCTCCACTAGCTTGATCCACATTTTCTGGCAAGGAGGTAAGGAATGGATGTGGGTAAGAGTGTGCGAGAAGACGCTGAGCAGCTAAGCTCTTAAGCACTCCACCAATGTAAGACATGATCCAGGAGGTGGCGATAGGAAAGGGAGTGACCAGGATTCTTCCTAGTCCCCCTCTCTTTCAACCTTCATTTTCTTTCAATTCACACAGCTCCTTCATCACAGAATGCTACTCTGTCCATGAGACGTACTGAGAGGAAGGACCTGTGCGTCTGTGCCCCAGCAAAGAGCCAGATGCTGTATGGATTGTTTCTTAGGTTAATAATATAAAACGTACGTTCTTGGCTCTTGCGAAGGTACAGACATGCGAGTCTGTCCCTCAGCAAGGACCTAGATGCTGTTTGGTAAAAATCCAAGAAAAAGCAGTGTCTGACTCCTTGCTGGGGCACAGACGTGCCAGTGTACGATCGATGTGGTAAACACAAATAAACGTTTGGCCTATTCCTCTCCTTAGCCAATATGCCTTTCAACATGAGTGGGATACTGGTTTTAACACAAATGTGGGGAAATTGGAAAGAGGGACTTTTATCATTTGTCAGATGTTCTGAAGTTTTCTGTCACAGAAAGTTAAGAAATTGTGATTTAACTCCTACCTTGAAGCCTGCAGGATATTCTGGGCAATCAAAAGTGCAGGGACTCATACAAGATACATCTCCCTGGCATCCCCTCACTGTCTACATTTTAGAGACGTCTTGTGTTGGTAGGATAAACTGTGTGCCAGCTGCTCCCATGCTCAAATACCGCAGACATTCCTTTGGGATCCCCCCTCCCAAAACATCTTCCTGATGTCTAGTGAGTAGATACAGCCGCAGAGGAGCGCTGCGCTCCCACCATGCCCCCCCCCCACCTGCCTCAAAACGTCAGGATAGGAAAATTAAAACTATAACAAAACACGTTTTATTTTTCCTTTCCTGCCGAATCTTTGGGGGCGGGCCTTGAGGAACGACCGGCACAGGAGAAGTGGTAGTGCACTATGATCAGTGTGCATGACAGTTTGGCCAGCCGTCTCAGGCCAGTCAAACGGTCATGCGCACTGAAGCTGTCTCCAACCACAGCTGAATTGCCTGGTTGAGAGAGCAGGCACAAGCTCCCAGTCTCCCTGTGAGCAAAAATCCAGAGCGATCAGGCCAATCCAGACGCTGCTCTCATAACACAAAAGCAGTGTCAGGATTGGCCGCAGTGGAGTGTGGGGGCCTGTGCCTGTGAGAAGAGGAGCACAATGGCGCAAGGCGGCCGACTACAGGGAAGGTCTTATTTTACTTTGTCAGCCCCCTTGACCTTTTCCCTCCGCCCCTCAAACACAACCCAAGCTGCTACTCATTGGATCCCTTCCCAAAGCGACAGATAATATACCCTTACATATTCTGTACCTTCACATACAGGAAACCAGAGGGGACAAATATGGGTCAAGCCTTGGCAGGTATGTATTCCTGAGTGCGGCAGACTGGAGCAAAATACGATGTTTAAAAAAAAATTAAAAACATACAACGCGATCTCCTGGCTAGCCAATTAAGATGAGGGATGTCTACCACTCTTCGATAAAAACAATAAAACATGTGGATGTTAAAAATGTATGGCTGTGATATGTTCTCATACAGCCTAGGGGTTACACATGTGAGCAAAAAACAGTTACTCTAAACTGGCATTTTACCTTCATTTGCTTTCCAAATTTACTGAATGCCCTGAACCCAGTGCTTTGCAAGTGAGCACTCAGAAATCATAGAAAACCCAAGCATGTCTGATAAATCCAGGACCGTGAGACCTAGAGGAAGAAAGTGAAGTTCAGCGTGATTTACTGGCCAGCCAGTCTGAGCTGGATGGTCTGGATTCCACCAATGGATTCCATATTTCTTACAGAACTAGAAATGATATAGTTTGTATACTTTCCATCTAGTCCTGCGTTTGGTATCGCTCATCAAATAAACATTGCACAATAAACAATGATTATCACAATTTGGTAATCTACACCAATATTACACGATTGATTTGCAGACTACATTGCCTAAGAAAATCTAAACATGTTAGGTATTACTGACTCTAATTATTCAGGCCAACATTTTTGTGGTACTGTTCTTGGAATTCTGGTAGTCCATATGAGAAATGTAGTAAAATATTGTGCACATTTTGTCAAAAAACCGAAAATATGTCTACATTTTCGATGATGGTTTCAGACTGAAAAGTGATATTGTTGCAGGTTTGCACCAATATATAGCCTTGAATGTGCTAAAAAAAAACACGCAGTCAGTTTGGTTTTACAAATCATGGTAAGCGCGTGTTTAAATAACCAAAAGCTGATTTATTTATTAAAAAGCTCTGATGCAGAGGAGCAAACCTCTGCATTGAAAGGGTTAAAACAGACAGGTTCTGCCCATGTTAAAAGTACCTTTGGTTGCGCTTTGTCTTTCAATACACAATAATATAATTGTAATGGAAGCATGAGATGGTATAAACCGTAGAAACTGCTTCTGTGAGGTTAGCGTGTGCATCAGTCCAGACTAGGCCTGGGCGTGAAACTCCGCTCCACTTGCGGAGTTTGCAGAGTTTTTCCCACGCAGTTTGCGGAGTTCCGAAAACTCCACGGTGCAGAGTGGAGTTTTTTCCTCCCTCGCCAACATTAATTTGGCAGGAGCAAGCGAGGAAAATCTTACTCCAGACCACCACCCAGCGAGATGTCTGAACGTGGGCGGTCCCTGATGGTCGCTACCGCTCGTGTTGAGAAACCTTCCGTTCGCATTGAGGAAGCTGCCGCTCGAGCAGAACATCTATTCGAGCGGCAGAAAGAATCCGTGCCCTCTTGCACTGGTGCTGTTGGCACTGATTTTACAGCGCAGGGCAAACACACCGGCGCTAAAAATCACCTTGAATGGCGTGACTTAATGTTCTCTGCAGCTTGCGGAACTCTGCGTAGCACAGCAAAGTTTTTGGGTCACAACGCAGAACTCTGCCTAGGCCTAGTGCAGATATTAACACTGCGCCTTTATTGATGAATAACTGTATATTAGAACAAATAATTGCGGTTTTATTACTTCTGTTTTGTTGCTATTCCTGCACGTTTGGGGCCATAGTCAAGTCATAATGAGCAATCCATGTGCCATTGTAATGGCTGGTCTGTGTTTTGAACAAGTCCTCCGTGAAGCAACGTGCCAGTCTGTACCAGTGCATGAGGCAGCCCCTGCAGGAGCCCTCGCCTGCCCCCCGCTCCGAGGGCGGGTATCAAAGGAGTTCCATCACTCCCAAGCCTCTCTCTCGCTGGAGGCCAGCGAAGGCCGCTCCGCTCCGCTTCAGAAACGGTTATTGAAAGGTTACCGATGGGAATGATGGAGAGAGGGGAAACACGTGCCATAGATCAGAGTATGAACTCCCGGCTCCCCCATCCATCACTCGGCGATGATTTGGAAACCGCTTTGGGGAAGAATGTTGTTAAATGAATACAAATAAATGGGCATTTGAAAGGAGTAGTGTGCGAGACAGAATGAAGACAGGGCCTCGAGGAAGCAGCCAGCTCCGGTGAGCTGCGAGGAGCAGGGGGGATCGGAGCGGCCCTGACAGCCGGCTGCAGCCCTTGAGCCCGGGCGGGGGGTACTCGCTTGACGCGGGGAATGCCAGGCCTGGCGGCCCTCTCCCAACACGCCCAACGGTTGGGCTCCGTCTCCTCCTGGGAGCCTGGCCCTGAGACGGGATAAGGTCTGCTCCGGAGGGGGTTCAGGGTACCTTTCATTGGACCAGCAGGGCGAGTCCACCTGGAGAGAGAGGCAGAGGCGTCTCATGCTGCCGGGAGAGGGCGAGGGAGGCCTCTCCGAGCACATTCGTGTGAATGTGCATCGTGAAGGTGCCTGGAGTCGGCAGTCCCCGTTCAGGTCATTAGAAGCGCTGCTTCACCCTTCCTCGTGGTCTCCTCCATGTTTCTTTCTCTTGGGGTTGAACTGAGGTGTGCTTAAGGCCAGCGTGAGCGCAGTCTAGTTAAAGCTCAATCCACCGGCCCAGGGGCTTATAAAGGGATGTGTAGGGCACGCTGCAATTAGAGTTCCAAACCAGAAGATAATGCGGTCTTTTCCCAATATACCTCCGACCATAATTAATCAACCTATTCTTAAAAAAAGTACCAGGACTCAAAGTTAGGAAGCGTTCTTTTGGAGGTAGAACTTCACTATTCAAGTATTAAAAGGAAAAAAAACTATTATAAAAACAAATAAATCCGCTTACAGTACAGAGGCACTTAAAAATCTGAGTTTATTAAATACAACTTAAACCTAGATATATTACCGTCCTTATACATATATACCTTCCATGTCCTTATGTATCTTTATAATTATTACTTCACTCCTAATTCAGCATCTTCAATGCACTACCCTATACCTCTCTTAATATATCTACCTCCACTCTCTGACTCGTCCCAAACCTCATTCTACAAGTCTCTCCAATGCACTAACCTATTTCTCACCCTATACCTCTCTCAATATACCCTCTACCCCCACTCTCGGACTCATCCTAAACCCCATTCTACTACTATGATCCCCAAAATAACCCTTTCTAGACTCTTCCCTCGTCTACTGCCCCTTGTATCTTCTCAAGCCTCTTACTATTCAGATCTCCCAAAACAAACCTTTTTAAACCCTTCCTTCATGTATCCCTCCTATATCCATCCAATTTCTCATCTCTCTCCCTAATCCACTTTCTAGAACTTTCCCTCTTCTATCCCTCCACTATCCTTTTCAATCCAACTGACAGACTCACATTTCCACCGCTCAAATTAATTTGATATTTTGCTATACTAATTCCCCACTAACTCTTTGTGGGTTCTCGAATGCTACTCATCGAATAGCACTACGACGCCTTGACAAGGGTAGTAAGTGCTATGTAAATGCAATTACAGTTTGTAACCTGAAAAGAGTGAGTGTGTGTGTGTGAGAAGCACTGAATGTCTGAGCATGAGTGAAAGGGAGTCCATACACGTGAAAATATGGGCGAAAGCGCGAGTGTGCTTTCAGCCAGTGCAGCTTGTCAGGGAAGATTTGGCGGTCCGCAAGTCACGGATAACTACTACCAGCTTTTCTGAACAAAAGAAAAACAACCGCTAAAAGGGACGGATCTGTATTGTAAACAATAGTCTGTTTGCCAGTTGCACTGTCAAAACAAAAGTCAGGGCAAAAAATTAAAAAATTTCGTTAGACTGTTTTTTGCTGAAGTATGGCGATTTTGTTAAAGAAATGTGTTATAAGGAAACGAGTATTTTACACAAGTTGAATGTTAATAGGGAAGCTTCTAGAAATAACCAAGCATTGGAAAGACCAATAGATCTCGCCTTTTGGAGCTATTGGCTTTGCCAATGATTTTTCGTTATGCTGAACAGCATGGCTAGAGAATAGAGGAAAAAAAGCCTATAACGCAGTTGAACCCATCACCATGCATGTGCATGCCTAAAAAAGGATGACGTTATTTTTTTTATTTACCGATCTAAGTTGGACCGCTAAAGACAAGAAAATAAAAGTAGAGCAAAAGCATAAAAAGAAAAGCGTGTGGAGGAAGCAACACAGAGGGCATGGGTAGGGGGATGTAACAGAGTGGGGGAAGAAGTAAAACAGACGGCAGGGAGGGTGGAAGCAACACAGGTGTGCAGGTGGAGGGGAAGCAACATGGAGGGTGGTGGAAGCAACACAGAGGGCAGGGAGAGAAGTACACAATATGGAGAGAGAGCAACCTGGGGCACGGGAGAAGCACACGGGGTGAGCTAGAGGAACAGAGCAAAGGAAGAGAAGTACATGAGACTGGAAAAACATACACTTAAACCAAAATAAAACAAGCATTGGCATAGCCAATAGGTCTCGCCTTTGGGACCTTCTAAGTGTTTAGCCATGCAACAGTTGCATAACTAAACACTTATAAGGTCCCAAAAGCGAGACCTATTGGCTATGCCAATGCTTGTTTTAACTGCTGCAATCTATTGAAGCCTCACGTAGAACATCAAAGCGGCCGTGCGGCCACGAAAGTGATCGCAATCAAACATCAAAGCGGCCGCGTGGCCCCGAAAGTGAAAGTAATCGCGGTAAAGCGCGACGCGCGCGCTCGCGCACATGCACTGTACCTCTAGGCTGGCCTGGTAGCACTTTTTGGAGCCCTCTCAATAAGTCTCGCCAGAGCAGCGCATGCGCTGGGTCAGGCGAGACCTAAAAAGGTAGTGCTTGAAAAGTACACACACTTTACATTTCTTGTGAGCCAAGGCATTCCTTGTGAAGCGAGACAACACGTTGGTTGGAGATCGACAAACATGAATTACATCCTTCTCCAGTCAAAAAATTGGATCTTACTCCAGGCTTTTCCTCTTGAACCTCGAAAAGGAATCAATGGAGGGCAGTGGCTGAAGGCAGTCTGTGTAACCGAATAAAAAATGTGGTCTTCCCTCGAATCTCCCATAAATTGGTGCATCCTCGGTGGGCAATCCCTTTTTTCTACATACGCTAACTGTGGTGAAGTTCTAGAGAGAGTGTCTTTGTCTTCATTTGCTCCACATTAGTTGGAGTTTTATTCCCTACAGTGCACTGGAGTCTTTTCAGCCTGTCCCAAAACATCGCAATCTGCTCAAAACAATCTCCAAAATTACATATGATATCTGGAAAGCCTTTTCTGCCATGAAGTTTCATGTGCCATGACACTTCTGATAGTTGAACTAGAGTCGATGGATCTTTAAGTGTGGCTACAAATCAAAAACTGACGTCATGAACTGCTCACCCTCTTCTCAGTCTCTCTCTTCTGGCACCCGTTCATACACGATTCTTTTCCCTGTTCCACATTATTGCATACCTTCTTCTCCATACTGTCACTAAACATTTAAATGAATGCACGCAAAATCGTCACGGATGATGCTCTCTGCAAAGGGTCCAAGGCCTGTTTAAGCAAGGATTATGAACTTCCAATTCACACATTGGGACAGATTAAAGATATGCAGGATGGAAAGGCGCTTTGGAAGGGTATTCTAATATAAAATACTTTTGATCTGGCACCATTCAGGAACACTGCTTGAGTGCAGATGCTTAGTGATTCAATTTATGCAATCAGCAGCAGGTGAAAAAGAAAGAAAATTGCACTGTACGCACCTTCAACTTTCCCAATATAACAAGGTTTTCTACTTAAAATAGTCCCTGTGTTGTGGAGGCATCAGCCTACACACCGAGAGAAACTTTGCCCCACACATTGTCGTACAGAGAGATTCATCCACTGCTCCTGAATGCCAATTTTGCGTACAATATGTAGAGAAAGTTACTTATCTTCAGTAACGCATTATCCGTTAGAGACTATCTAGCCGCAGATTCCTTACCATGGAATATTCCCCAGGCATCAAACTGGATCTGGACATTTTTTGACAGCAGAACCCCTGCGTGCCGGTAGGTGGTATCGTTCAACTCCGTGTGGGGTCGTTAGCGCCGGAAGTGACGTTCATGCGCCTATATAGGCGCCTCCCAAACGCGCGTACATCGATTACTTTGAGACTTTCTACACCAGAAGCGTGGAGCTACAAAGTACACTGACCACTGGTGTGGAACACTGGGACCTTGAAAGGAAAGTACCCTGTCTCTAGAAATCAGTTTGCAGTGCAGGGGGATGGGTTGGCCGGTAAAGAATCTGAAGCTGGATAAATTCTCTACCAGATAAGGCGTTACTGAAGGAAAGTAACTAGCTCATCTGATAGAGACTTCAAGTCGCAGATAACTCACCTTAGAATAGATGCCCAAATAAATACCTACCCAAAGGTAGGTTTGGGGACCAATTGCAAATGAGGAAGTTATGCAATGCCCATTTCTGCGAACCTGACTATCCGGAGAATAATGTTGGGTGAACATGTGCAATGAGGTCCACATTGCTGCCTGGCAGATATCCAGGAACAGAACTCCAAAAGCTAATGCAGTGGTTGCAGCTTTAGCTCCGGTGGAATGAGCATGCAAACCCCTGGAGGTTGCTTCTTGGCCAATGCGTAGCGGATTTTGATGTAAAAGCACAATCCATTGGGAAATGGTACGCTTCTGCATGGCCCTTCTTTTCTTTGTTTCGACATGCCCCGCGAAGAGTTGGTCATCCACCAGTAACTCTTTAGTGCGGTCAAGGTAGAATGACAACGCTTTTTGTGGGTCTAGATTGTGAAGTCCCTCCTCTTTCTTAGTGGGATGACGCAGAGTGATGGTTTGGCCTGCGTGAAATAGAGTAACCACTTTCGGAAGAATGGAAGCTCATGTACAAACCACCAGTCTGTCTGGGTAGATGTTAAGATAACGAGTCTTTGACGAGAAGGCCAGAAGCTTACTGACCCTTCGGGCAGATGTTATTGCCATGAGTAAGGCCATCTTGATACTAAGGAGCCGGACTGGACAATTGTGCAGAGGCTCAAAGGGAGCGCACATAAGGAAGATGAGGACGAGATTGAGATCCTACATAGGCATAATAAAGGGAGTAGGAGAGAACATATGTTGCAAACCTTTCAAAACATATGTACTATAGGGGATTGGAAAAGTGAAACGTTGGTCAGGGAACCAAAGAAAAGCAGAAATTGCAGATAGATATAACTTAACAGTGTCCATAGCAGATCTCTGCTGGGCAAAGGAAAGAACAAACAGGAGCACCTGAGAAAGGGGGACAGAAAGGGGATCAATGCGTGTTTTTTAACACCATGCCACAAATTTTGCGGAACAGCAAGCATAAACCATCTTGATAGAGGGAAGCCTAGCTGCCAAGATACCATTACAGACTGCAGGCAGAAGGTAGAAGGCTATCAAGTGTCATCTCCACGCAAGAAGCATTGACAGGTTCAGAAGGCAGATGTTGCTGCAACAGAAGATCCTTCCGAAGGGGCAACCTGATCAGACCGAGGGTCATGCTCAACAGCTTGGGATACCACAATCACCGCGGCCAGTCTACAGCCACAAGGATGTCTCGGGCTCGGTCGTTCCTGATCTTCTTGAAAACTCTAGGCAGGAGTGGTATGTGCGGAAAGGCGTACAGGAGGCCTGAGCTCCACTTGAGACTAAAAGCGTCCCTTGAGCGAGAGCCACCATGGAAACTCCAGCACAGAGAACTGCTTACATTGTGCGTTCTCGGCAGTGGAGAACAGATCTAACCAAGGCTCGCTCTACTGTTGAAGGATGGAGAAGCTATTTGTGATACGCTAGGCACCTTCAGCTGCGTTTGTCTGCTCTGACATTAAGAGAACCTCTCAGATTTTGAACCACCAGCGATATGCCCTGCTGTCCGTGTCATGTCCAGAGACGCAAGGCCCCTTGACAAAGGGTCCATGACCCTATCCCGCCCTGCTTATTACAGTACCACATAGCGGTGGTGTTGCCCGTGGATACCTGAACTAGCCTTCCCCTGGATAGAGGGTAGAAAGCCTTTCAATGTCAATCGTACAATCAGAAGTCCAACAGGTTGAGGTAGAGTTCGGATTCCGCTGGAGACCAGTCTTCACCACTGTGAGATCTGGTTGGGGAAGGGAGAGGGGTCTGCCGCTTACCCAATCACTGTACGTAAGCCAGCTTTGCAGGCTCTTCACATTTCCCTAAGAGATCTGGACCATGTCTGAAAGATTCCCCTGATACTGCGCACACTGGAACTTCAGGTCCCACTGCAGAGCCCGCATATGCCAACGGGTATGCGTGACAAGCAGGATGCCATGAGGCTCAGCGGCCTCAGAGTCAGTCTCACTGAAATCCAGGATAGAGGCTGTAGCATCTGTATCATAGCCTGAATATCTTGGACTGGCTGTTCTGGAGGCTAGGCCCGAAAGTACACTGTGTCCAGAATGGCTTCGATGAAAGGGAGTGTCAGAGGGAGTCAGGTGTGACTTTGGGACGATGATAGTGAACCCCAGTGAATGCATGAAGTCCGCCTTAGTCTGGACGTGGCAGACGTCATCCAGATCGGGGAAGGCTGGCACCCCTGATCTCCGCAGATGAGCTGCACCTACTGCCATCACCTTGGTGAACACCCGAGGGACGCTGGTGAGGCCAAAAGGGCGCACAATGAACTGAAAATGCTTGTGGGCCACTGGGCACTGCAGGTAGCGTCTGTGGACAGGCAGGATAGGAATGTGAAAACAGGCGCCCTGCAAATCCAACTCTACTATCCAGCCTCCAGGACAGACAGGACCTGAGCCAGAGTGAACGTCTTGAATTTATCCTCTGGAGGAAGAAATTGAGAGAGCTGCGGATGGGAATGCACCAGGATTTAAGTGGGATGGGGAGGCCTGGACCACCAAGCTCTCCGGGGTAGGGTAATGGGTGAGGAGATTTGGGTCCCCTGGAGGGGGACGGTTCCAGAGTGCAATCAGCCTGTTCACAGGAGCCCCTGTGTTGGGCTTTGACCAAGTCTCAAGCAGGATGTCAGCAAGTGTCTCACTGAAAGGGACTAGCGGTTCTCAAAAGGACACACCTGGCTGAAGCACTTGCATAAAGACATTAGTCTTGAATGCCACTGAGGGCAAGCTAAGGTCCAGGACCTCAGCTGCCCTCTGCAGCACCATTGCTCCCTCCTCCATAGCCATGGTATAGGGAGAAAGCATGCCAGTATCTGTGTAAGTATCTAGTCCACTGGCTTCACCCAGATCCTCAGCCCAGTCCAGTTGCGCCTCATAAGCAAGGCCACTGGAGTTATGCGACTTCGAGACGATTTTCGCATTCATATAGATTTGCCGCCTTTTCCACATAATCCATCATCTGCAGCATAATGTCCAGATTTAACATAAACAAGCATTTGCAATGCAATAGGTTTCGCATTATTAAAGTTTGAGCTATTGGTGTTGCATTATTTAGCAATGCCAATAGCTCAAACTTTAATAATGCGAGACCTATTGCATTGCAAATGCTTGTTACTTTTACATTCAGTTGGGAGAGACTCGGCCAAACGATTGAGATGTGTAAGAGGAAGAGACGTGCAAAAAAGGGAAAACAACACCACAGGACAACGATTGGGGAGAAAACCTGCTAATGCTGAGAGACATAAGTGAAATACAACGTTTACGATCGAGAGAAAAACAGGCACGAGAAAGCGCGTGTCCACTGGTTCTCAATAGCAAAGACAGTCAGAGTGGAGTTGTGCATGTGTGTGACGAGACCGCGAGAGAAGCAAGAGTGTGCATGTGTAAAATAGTGCAATGTGTGGTGAGTGGAGGTATGCGTGCCTGCTGCTGTGTGTTAGTGCTTTTACTGGTTTGAAAGGGCGTGTGTTTGAGAATGTGTTAATAATGTGTGTGTGTGTGTTTGAAAAATGCCTCACTGTGTGAGAGCGCGTGTGTGCTAGCAAATTTAAATGGATGCGTGTTGTGTGTGCATTTGTGTGTATGTGTGTTCAGAACACACATCAGACAAGAGAGAAAGAATAGGCCTTGGCATATGTCATCAAGTCTGAATTTGTGTTCGTATAGATAGATAGACAGACAGACAGACACGCAGCTAGCTACCTTAAGGAAACATTTGACATTGATTTGAGGGGAGGAAGAGGAATGTACTGAGAGAAAGAGACTGATGCTGCTTGAGGGAGAGGCGCGGGACCTCGAGTGAAAGGAATGCTGTAAGAAAGGATAGAGCGCTAGAGATGAAGTACAGAATATTGAAAAAGGGCGAAGATGACTGGAAGAGACGCCAACGACAGGAGAGGGACACAGAGAATCGAATCCTTCGCAGCAGTGTGTGCTGGCAAAAAGCTCATTAGCGAAAGATAACCACTGTGGAGGGACCGGTGCTTGCACGGGGTTCAGGGCTGTGCTCCCCGTGCAGTGATTACACAGTGGAGAGAGCGTGTTAGCATGGGGCAGCAGACAGTGCTGTTCTACAGACCCTTGCAGTGTGGAGGGACCGTGCTCTCCCGGGGCTCTGGGCTGTGCTCTCCTGTGCAGTCTATTACAGTGTGGAGTGATCGTGCTCTCATGGGGCTCTGGCAGGGCTCGAGTCGGGGTATCACACGGGTGGACGGTGTCCCCCCACTTATTGTACCGGGAGCTCGATAACTATGAGCTGCAACTGAGTGCACGCTACCTTTCATGACGTGACTTCCTGTCGTGACGTCAGCGTCCCCCCACTTCTTTTTTTAGGACTTGTGCTCTGGGCTGTGCTCCCATGTGCAGTGATCACTGGTGCAGTCTGTTACAGGGTGAAGGGACCGTGCTCTCATGGGGTTCTGGGCTGTGCTCCCATGTGCAGTGCTCACTGGTGCAGACTGTTACAGGGTGGAGGGACCGCACTCTCGGGGCTCTGGGCTGAGCTCCCCTGTGCAGTGCTCCTCTGTGCACTGCTCACTGGTGCAGTCTGTTACAGGGTGGAGGGACCGTGCTCTCACGGGGCTGTGCTCCCATGTGCAGTCTATTACAGTGTGGAGGGTCAGTGCTCTAACTGGGGTCTGGGCTGTGCTCCCATGTGCAGTACTCCTCTGTGCAGTGCTCACTGGTGCAAACTATCACAGTGTAGAGGGGCTGTGCTCTCGGGTTGTTCTGGGCTTTGCTCCTGTGTGCAGCTGGTTACAGTGTGGAGTGGCCGTGCTCTTGGGAGGCTCTGGGCCAGTGCCTAATTTGTGCCGGTGCTTTCCGGTGCTTAGCACCGGCACTTATTTATCAGGGCCGGGTCTAGACCTGAGTGCCTGCCACTGCCAACTCACATCAACACTGACTGACTGCACGTGAGTCACTGTGACACACAAATATAATCTACTGTTGTTTACTCACACTCTGTCTTTCCGGTGAGGTGTGCTTCGCCAATAACAAATCCATGCCTTCAGTCAGTGTTGCCGGTGGGCGGGACACTGATTTGGTTGGATTTGGTCCTTTGGGGCTGCCGTGACAGCGTGCGTAAAGCGTATCCAAACGTAACCTTTTTTTAGAATCCACTCCCGCCCGCCCGCCTTCTCATCATGAGCACAATGCAGTTCGGAGCGAATGCACTATTATTTGAAGCAGTGTGTAGTATGCTGTGTGCAGCAGAGCAGCAGGCCTCCTAATAAGGCAACCGGTCTGTAACTGCAGCAATGTTATGTTACCGAGTAAGTAGTAACCAACGCCGGGAGCCTGGAAGGGCGGGAGCTGGGCTGGTTTTAAAATGGGCTGGTTTTGTTACTGGGGTCAATTTATTTATGTTTTTTTACCAAAATCGGCCCACAGTAATAAAAGGAATGTACAGTGCTGCTGCCTAATAGTGTTCAAAATCTTGATTAAATCCCCCTAGGCCCTTGTGTGACCAAAAATGGCAGTTTATCAAGTGGGATTCGATGTCTTCCCACTTCCCGAGTTCAGATATGCCAGCAAGTCATCTAAGCCACATGTTCATTCTGGCAAAGCGCTCCGGAAGGTGTGAATCTTACGTCACCCTTTTGTTTAATTCCAGCACTCTAGACAGTCTTTCAGCGAGTGCAGTGTTGCCCACAGATTCTTGTAGTACTCTTCGCTCGATGTTATGGTAAATGCGCGCATACACACAGATACCTAGATGTGTGTGTTTCACAGTTAGCGCCTCAGTGGTTCATCATCAACAACTGCTGGGTGGATTGGGAAATGCATGGTTTCTCGATTTTTCCACTAGACAAAGAGGCATGACTGTTCCATGAAGCGAATAAAACATTGAGACTAAGCCTGCTCGCAGTTGTCTCCTAAAATAAAGCAGGTGATCTGTGTGACCCTCTGAGTATTGTAACCCTCTCACTGCCCCTTTGTTTCTCAGCATGTTGACAGGGGTGTCCAGACTAGAGTGCGATTAGCATGCTTGATAGCTGGCATACCTGTGTAGTGCAAAGGTGATAATATTATTTTACCTGTCTTAACATTTGCTGATGGTACAGCATTAAATAGAGAGATCCTGTGACATATCCTCTCACAGAATCCCATGTGCCGGAATATTGCAAGCATATATGGCAAATTCAGAGGATCAAATTCTTTCTGTTGTTCTATTGACTCGGCCAGGGCCTCCTGGTGCAGATGCATAGTTCCTTCAAGAACCCAGAAACTGTGTCTGAGGCTCAGCGAGTGATTGAAACCATTCTGATGTTCATGTAACCAGTGTAACGAAGACGGCAACAATGAATGTAGACATCTGGCTAATATGTTACTCCTTATCTTGTTTTCTGTAGTTATCATGGACAAGAGCGTCTAATAGGCACCTTCCAAAAGGTTATGCTGTGGTTTAAATTGAGATATAATAACAGTCCCAGGTTGGCTTTGAAAAGCCTTCCAATAACAGCACTGTTTAGTACATGATAACATACCTGCAGGTTGCGCCACTGGAATTATGCAATTGTGTGGCAGCAGCGTTTTTCACATAAGTATAGATTTGCCGCATATGCCACGTAATGTATTATCTGCTTCATGATTTGCCTTTTATAACATACAAATGTTCCTAGCTCAAATGGTTAAAAAGTTATTAAACATGCAAGCAACAGATGTTGCGGAGTATTTGAAAGCACTTTGCAAAGGTTGACTGGCCACCTTTCTTTTGCTTATTGCTATATTTTTGTGTTAAACTGGTACTAATAAGGTGCAGTCAGTGCCCAGGAAGTATTAACAAGTGTAAAACTGCCAAAATAATGAAGTATCATAAAATGTCCCTCATTATGCTGTATATTTTGCCTTTTCTTCCCGCATAATGTACTCAACCCTGCCGCATAATTTGACCCTTCCTTGACACAAAATTCCAGTGGCCCAGAGGAAGTGGTTGGAGCCAGTGGAGGAAGTGAGTGGAGCGGAGGAAGTGAGTGGAGCGGAGGAAGTGAGTGGAGCGGAGGAAGTGAGTGGAGCGGAGGAAGTGAGTGGAGCGGAGGAAGTGAGTGGAGCCGAGGAAAGTGAGTGTGGCCTTTGACAAACATTTGAGCACCTGTACTTTAATTTTTACAAATTAAGCACTGCTCTGGGCTGTGCTCCTGTGTGCAGCTGGTTACAGTGTGGAGGGGCCGTGCTCTTGGGAGGCTCTGGGCTGTGCTCTTGTGTGCAGTGCTCTCCTGTTCAGCCTGTTACAGAGTGGAGGGACCCTGGCGCACACGGGGCTGCAGACAGTGCTCCTCTCTGCAGACCAGATATGATTTATGCAGCTCAACCTACCAGTCGTGAAGACTAAAAGAAAGAAAATTAACGTTTGTTTCAGTCATGCCAAAGACAGAGGTCATGACCCCCGGTGCTCTATGTGCCCAGCCCTTATGTCTCAGTTGTGTGTGTTCCTCTCATATGAACATGTCCTCATTCCTTCCAATATAACGACGATTTGAAAATTATATAATAATAACCAACTCTCTCGGTGAGCACTAAGGGGGTGCGTAGAGATTATGGGCTGTTTTGTAATGTGCAAAAAAGATACCGCTCCTTGAAAGTAAAAGCGAGGAGCAGGCAGGATGTACGTACCTTCAAACGGAGGCACTTGCCAGCTACAGTTATTTAAATACTTTGGGGCTTATTTACAAGCCCCTTGCGCCACTTTTGCGTCATTTTTAACATGGGGAAAAATGACGCAAAAGTGGCGCAAGGGGCTTGTAAATAAGCCCCTTTATTTGTTAAGAGATGCCAGGGTAAAGTAATTCTAAGACTGCCATGGAAAAGGAAACACAAGACAAATGAAACTGTCAGGGGGCAAAACATGTATGTAGTATTTTTTATGCTGCGGCATTTCTGCCGTTTCTATGCATTTTGGGTAATATTTTTACTATTTGCTAATTACAATGGTTCTCATTGAACCGAATTATGAAGGATGAAGGATGAAAGAGCGTGCCAGCCTTGCGGGATACGAACTCGTGGCCTGCTGTCCACCCATAGCTAAACAGCAACGTTTAGTCCACTGAGCCATTGTGTAGAGACCCCGAAGGGCGGGAGACAACAGGAAGGTGTTGTAATAATTCAGACACACGTAATTGGTCAGTTGGTTCGATGTTTGTACAGACAACGCACCTTCGCTGACTAGACTGTAACATTTAGTTTAAAATATTTCATTTTTAGTTTACGGCATCAGCCTACACCAGGACCTGCTTCAAATGTCCCCTGTAGACGCGCGGGGCTTTGAGACCGGTCCTGTGGGCGGGAAGCAGCTTCACCACAAATGTATTCAATGCCGTGCTCAGCGGGTGTTACCGCAAAACTGCGGCAGTGCTGAAAAAATACACTCACTGTCACAGTAAAACAAGCGTGATTGTGGTAGGAAAGAGACGTGTTATTTCTAAAATGTGATATGGTTTGCAATTACCAGAGAGCATTTATACTATGCTTAAAAAAAAAAAAGAAAAGACGATTATTACTTGCATCCACCATCGGATAAAATGAAAGTGTGAAGAAGATATTTTACATGAAATCTCCGAAGTTCAGCATGTTTTCTGCTCAATCGAAGTCAAATCGCACGCAGCTTTCAGTCACGGGCCCCTGCTGAATTACTGGTCCAGCCTGCCGAAAGGTCTCTGGTGAGGAATACTTTAGCCAAAGGAGAGGTGCGCGCGCACCACAGAGGAGCGGGGGGGAGGGAGCGAGGTGAACGCGCGCTGCTGCGCGTGCTAGCCACCGACGGGAATGGGTGTTACAAAGGCGGGACATACGCCCACCTTTGCCCAATCACGTGCCTTTTTTTTAAAAAAAAGACACGAAAGCCAATGCCTGACGGCGAAAGCCTGATCACACGCACAAGCGTGTGGTCAGCTTTCAAAATCCCAGACAAAAGGGCTCTAACTCTGCGCGAGCAGTGCTACGCACTGCAACGCAGGTGTGAGCCCTAAAAATATTTAGTTTCTAGCTCAAACAGTTCAAAAGATAATAAAAATGAAGCAATGTGTGTCCAACGGAAAGCCCCGGGACCAGACGGAGTTCCAATAGACCTCTTCCAGACCGATCTTGACCTATGGGTGCCTCTAATAACAAATGTTTTTAATTGCATAGCAATAGAGGGCCCTCCATCATCTTGGAACCATAGCGTCATAGTCCCAATATTCAAAAAGGGAGACAGGGCCAGCCCACAGAATTACAGGCCCATCTCCCTTTTGGACACAACAGCCAAACTCATGGGTTGGCTGTTGCTAGCCAAATTAGAAGGAATGGGCCCAGGATCGCAATATTCTAATGCAGGCCCAATATGGCTTTTGCAGAGGCATTGGGACAGTCGACCAGTGTCTAAACCTCTCGCTTTGCATAGACAAATACACGAAGGCCAAAGATGGGAGGTTGTATATGACCTTCATGGATTTGTCAGCGGCTTTTGATTGTGTTTCACATTCTAAATTATGGCTCATGATGGAGGGTATGGGGATTGATCCCCCAAACATCCGCTTTATTCGCCAGCTGTATGCAAATGCCACTGCCTCTGTGCGGTATGGCAGAAGCGGGGAATGCACACAGTCATTTAAGATCGAGAAGGGTGTCAGACAGGGCTGTGTCCTCGCCCCGTTCCTTTTTTCCATCTATACCAATGGGGTGGAGGCAGCCCTGTCTGGCCTCTCTTTAGACATGCCAAAATTTGACATCTCTCTCCCAATATTGGCATAGACAGACGATGCGGTTTTAATCGCTAGAACAGGGGTAGCTCTTCAGAACCTAATATCCTCATACTCTTCATTTATGGCCTCACTAGACCTCAGAGTGAACAAATCTAAGTCAATTATCATCATAGCGGGAGCATCTAAAGGGACAAAGGCGCCATATTTCCATCTAGGCTCAAAGAAAATAGAGGTGATGGACTCCTTTCCATACCTGGGGACCCTGTTTGATAGTAAGCTCTCCTGGAACAAACTGGTGGCAGCAAGAGCACTGGACATGTAGAGAGGTCTTCAAGCTATAAAGGGGTTCACTAAGAAATTAGGAGCTAGTCCTTTGGAAACAATTAAAAAGATCTACCAAGCCAAAACAAAAGCGGCAGCAACCTATGAGGCTGGAGTTTGGGGAATGGCACAAATCAACCAAATGCAGAAAGTGGAAGAAAGATTTTTTTTTAAGTCAAGGGTTTCGTTGCCATCTTCAACACCTATTTATATCCTGCATCTCAAATTGGACCTCCCTTTCCTGGTTGACTCTCAGAATGGCGCCCATCCTGCTGTGGCTTTCGATTTGGCGAAGGACAACTGTCAAACTAACCCAACGCATAATTGGTGATTGCGTGGAGCTCGAGAGACATAGCAGGATTAGATGGCTTAGATATGTGGAGGCGGAACTAAATGCAATAGGGCAGGGAGAACTTTTAAGGGACACCTCACTATGCAGCAAAGTCTCCAAACAGAAAATAATTGATCTTTATGTACAGAAGTCTAATTGCGATCCCAGAGAAAAGAACAGGCATTTACAGGCGCTTGCAGTCTACGATTTAATTCCGCCAAGACTGGAGGTAGGCTATTGTTACCTTTCCTATGTTACAGTAGCTCAACACAGATTCATACTGTTGTGCTTCTGCCTGAATCTGATCCCCCTGATGTTCGGGTTCCCAGAGAAGAGGTACAAGCATGCAGATTTGGGTCCCTGCCCGTATGATAATTGTCCTTACCAGTCTGACCTACATTTAGTATTGTTTTGTAGGCATTATCACACTGAAAGAGAGATGTTTCTCCTCCCAACCTTAAGGCGTCAAAATTTCTCGCAATGCAGGGTGGCATATTTTTTAAATTAAATTAAATTCCTAATCCCCACGTTTGTTTTATGGTAGCATCCTTCTTATGGGCTTGCTGGAGAAAGAGAAGGGCGATGGGCTCGCTGCTATGAATTTTTAGTACTCATGGGTCAAAATGTACAGACAATCTTGATTTTAACTAACAAAAGGCTAAATAAGATTTTTTATCTTATCTTTTAAAGGTCTTTGGTTTTATAAAAATTATTTATTGTGACCTAACCGATGAAATTGTGCTTTTATGATCTGTTTGTACATAGATCGAATAAAGATTTGAATTGAAGCAATGTGTGTTGCAGCACAGTGGAAAGCCCTTGACAAAGCTGGACTGATCACCTTTTTGTCGCTTAAAGCTATATTTGGGGGTTAAACCAGTCCTAATGAGGTGTAACCAATGCCCATACAGTGTTAAGTTTAAAAATAATGAATTAATACTATTACAAAATGTGCTGCATAATTTGCCTTTTCATGACGCATAATTTACTTAATCCAGCACATAATTTGGCCCTTTACTGCCACATAATTTCAGTGGCCCTGCTTATAAGGCTGGCATTCTTCAGGGTCCAGCGACCGCTCCCAATACTCCCCGAGCCCTGGCCCGTAAGAATAGAGCTCAGGTTCTGGCCCGGAAGGCAGGGCTTAAATCGGCACCAATGTTGGACGACGCCCCTCCAGCTCCGTGTCGAAGCCGGGGATGAGAATGGGGATGGCACCGGGAAAGGTCGAGCTGGCGTCAGATCCACAGGCGTGGTCCAGTAGGGGACCCTCTCGAACCAGCGGGGCCCAAAGGCACACCGGAGGGAGCGGCCGCCCAAAGATGAGATGCATGGCCTCATAAAATTCTCACAATTAGGCTGGGGCGCATTGGCTCCTGGAAACTTGGGGAGGCGCGGAGCCAACACAGACACTGGCTCAACCACGGAGCCAGGCCTCAAGGTGCAAGGCTCTCTTGTCTCTTTGGCTGACGGACAAAGTAAATCCGAAGCGGGCTTCAGCAACGATTTCATTTTGTGGGGCTTGGGCTTACCTGAATTGGTTGATGACTTTGAATGCGACAATGACCTCTGGCCCTACTACTGCTCCCGAGGCCTTCCTCTCGACTGGGACTGTGAACATCGTGGCGTTGCACGTCGAGACGCCATAAACTTAAGGGAACACTTCCTCAAGGTCTTCAGATGCATGGAAGTCAAGGGAGGCCTTCGGGTCGTGGTCCTGTTCAAGGCACCAGAAAGCATACAAGGTGTGGGTCCTTCACTGATATCTGCTAGTGACAGGTGCCGCATGGCTTGAAGCCGTCCCTCCTCAAAGACATTCCTGCCACACCAAGAGGTAAACCTCAAGAAAGACTTTGACACAACGTCAAAAAACCTAGTCAAAACGTGACTGAGGGGTAGCTCTTTTTGGATCTGCGCTTGCTGGCGTGGAAAGAAAAGAACTGACGTCAGAGTGCCTGGGTGGAGCCTATATAGGCACTGCGAATGTCGCTTCCGGTGCAGACGTTGCCAACATCACGTAGAGCAGAATGATGCCACCTATCGGCGCTCAGAGGTACTGCTCATGTAAAGATTTGGATCCGGTCTGACGCCTGGGGAATCTGCAGCTAGACATCTCTATCAGATAGAAACGATTATTAAAAACGTGCATGAGATCAAATAGAGACTCAATGTAGATGGCATAGAGAGCCCCATGCCACTCTCGGAGCTTACATCTCCTCTTCAAACCCATTCCATCAATGCGAAATTATGCAACAATCATTTATAAGGCACAGTGAGATTCATATAGTTTGCTATTTCGATTGCCATAGAACAAAATGAAACTGGACAAAGGAAGGAAAGCAGTCTGCATTGCCACAAAGAAGCTCTTTCCATGTGGGCTACTGAATCTGCTTGCGGTATGGAGCCGCTTACCTTCGTGCTTTTTTAGGGGTTGAATTCAGATGGAATTTTTCACAGACTATGGATCACTTGAGATCCAGACGGGTATGGGAATTAGGACTGAATGAAGAGACAGAATGGGAAGACTCACAGAAAGAGCCAAGAGAAGTAGCTATTTGTTCTACATCCAATAAGTTCAGTTTAACATTGCACACAGGGTTTATATTGTAGGTACAGAGATGCTGCAAGCCTGGGTGAACAAGTAGTGCCCAATGTCTGGGATCCGTACAGAAACTGCTTTGATCTTCATTAACTTTGCAATTACATTGACGCTAATTACCCTGTACAGATTATGAATGGATGGATTCTACCTGGCATATCATCATCCATCCTTCTGCCGTATAACAACTCTTTAATGTAAACATTCTAACGAATTGTGAAGTATTTGACCTTTGGTTGCCCTCTGATGTGATCCTTATAATGTGATGATTCTATTTTTCAACAATGGAAACCAATAGAAAATGGTTTACAATACTAATGGGAGTGTTTGCTTAAAGCATAAGGTGAGGTTAATAAGCCAACTTTGCCGACCTGTACATGAGCAAAAATAACTTGCATCCAGACCTTGTTTATAGTATAGAAACACAATAATAAACAGAACAATTAACAAACCTGGGTCTGTCCAAATAGTTTGTGCTAAAAGCTGCAACAAATGGAAATTACAGTTCTATAGTCATCAGAAGAAAGCTCCTTATTTGGAGTCGGCCAGAGTCAAGACGTCTGCCAAAAAGTGGTCGCTGTTCCATCCTCCGTATTAAGGGTGCACTGATGTCAATTGAACACCAAATACAATGGATGGTTAATTTGTCACTTTTTTGCGGATATCCCACTCAACCAAACTTTAAATAAGGCCCAAAGAGTCAGATAAGCACATTTATTTATGTTTGTGTCCTTTTTCATAATTGGTTAAAAGCAGGCGATTAAGTCAATACACTTGTCAACTGTTATGAAGAAGCTGGCCATGAAATCAATAAAACGGAAAAAAGAAAATTCTAAATAATCTGTGGTATCTGCTCCGCTTGCTTGGAATGGTGATTTCCCAAGTACAATTCTAAAGGGTGATTACCCAAGCACAATTCTAATCAAAATCAGCAGTAATGCCAAAAGCAACACGTTTCTCCATTCAACAATCTCTAACAATAGTTTACTGTGAACAAAACTGAAAAAAGACAGGTTTTAAGATCTTGAGAATTCACCTGTCTGGAAGACACCATGATTCAGTCAGTCTGATGGATTCAATGAAAACAGATTGCAGAAAAAGAACTTTGAGGCTAAACACCCTTCCACAGCGTAGAGGAACCACACAATATTTTCTCAAAGACTCAATTGAATCTTTTTATCCCTGAACACACTACATTTTAATTGAAGAACTTCCTTAAATTATTACTATAACTCTTCCAGTCTCCACTTTATCTGTGTTTTAATGTCACAACTCTGCTGGAACATGTTCACTTCGGCATTCGTGTTCATAAAATGTTTCTCTCTCAATCATACGTTAGAGTAAACCCTCCCAACACTTTTCACAGGATTTTTGTAGCCAGCAAACCTAGCGCCATCTTGGGATAGCAATTCTTCCTTGGGCCATGACCAACATATAAAGTGCTCTATTAAAGTGCTGCTTCCAATTGTATGTCCATCGTCCCACAGTATGTTCACTTAGGTGTGAAGAACATGTGATGGAATTGGAGGACTCTTATAGAGAGAAAACCATTGAGGTCACACATCATGCTGTCCCGGAAAGCTCAAGTTCTATATACTAGCATATCCCAAAAATACTGTTTAGAGTGACATGCTGGTCCCGTTCCCCTGCACACAACTCACTTCCCCCATATGTGCATTCTTGAAGGACCCCAACTTGATTCCTCTTGCTCTCTAAATAGCAGGATCCATTACTTCAAGCCTCACTGCTTTACCCATCATTAGCTGGACTTGTTGCAGTCCCAAAGTTTTTTTTTCTTTTTAAATGAAAATTTTTAAAACACACCTATCACCGTGAATTCCTGTATTTGCTTTCCACAATGGATTCTTTAAAAACAAATTAATTTGCTGAAGAGTTCATCTTTTTCATGGTCTTCCTTTCCTTCCCTAGTTGTCTTGGCTCTCCTTTCAGCAGTAATCTATACCAATGCACTACCTCATACCATTAAGGTCTCTAAAAGGTTAACTACCAAGTCCACAGGCGGAGAGAGACTATACATGGTATGAAGACTGTACACAATAACTTAACAAACGCAGCACACTGAATTTAATAAGTACACCATGGTTAATGCAATCTTATCATACGTAACTGGGCGAAATGGAAGAAGAGTTTTAAAGGAACAATCAGAATAAGATAATGGCAATGCAGAGGTAAGTTCAGCCTTTTAGTCTGAAGCACCACATAACCACAGTGTGAGGCAACAGGGCCACCTCGTGGATCACACTGGAAGACTTTAGGACAGCAGTGCACACCCTGGCCTGACAATTTACACCATCAATAGCACTGGTATGCCCTTGTAGTCTGGATTTTCAAATCCACCTTTGTTTCATAAGAAGCATCTAGCGACTGAATTGCAATGCCTAGTCCCCAAGCTAAAAGTTAGGAACACATTAGCTATCTCCTATTCTTCCACGGCTTGCTACTAGATGATTAACCTTTAATGCCCTAAATCAGGGTGGTAATGGTTACTTCGTGTAGACCAGCACCAACTCCCACAAGTCAGAATGGTGAAACTTAACAGCCATGCACCTATGAGTACACTGCCACCTAGGGATGTCCTGCAAGCCTGCCTCCTAGATCCTTGATGGGCCCCTCCCCAAAGAGCACCCTTCATACTATCCTTCCCAGTATGTAAAATTCAAGGATTTCCAAATGTTGGACAGTAGAACACAGAAGCTCACAGCCCTCCTCTGGCTCCCGCATTGCTCACCCTCAACCTATTCAAGACCAGCTGCATCACATATGAGCTGCTGCTTCGTACGCGGCAGCCAAGATCAAGAATTAAGGTGGAATCTGGTTGCAGCATTATCCTTGCCAGAATGGAGCCCAAGAGAAGGAGGAAAGAGAAAGCAAAGCACCAGGATGATCATTTCTACTGTTATGTTCCAAGATTCTGGTATCTTACGAATTGCTGATTGCAGTAATCGGCTAAATAAGCATTGCAAAAGAACTGCCCCCAGGCTAGAACTGTTTTAACAAAGTAAAATAAAATTCAACCAAACAGTAACGTTGAATATTTATTAAGTGATCATAAATCATAATTTTCTATCCATTTGTTTGTCATTCCATTTCCAAAAGAAATTTAGTGGGTTTTCACTTCATCTGGTGACCACAAATATATAACTTCACGGCATTCCAATAAATTCCAATTCCAATACTAAACAATTCCCAATGCATTTCAGGTCATAGAGACCCTTTGTCAGGGGACTGCTTTCAGCTACGGTCATAAGACCTCGGCATCTGCTATCAATTGCCTTCAACATTACTCATTAAAGATTCAATGTTATAGTTTATGTTTCAAATCTTTTATTGTAGTTTTAGATTTCGAACAATAAGAAACAGTGCCAGTCTAGTGTAAACGCATAACAGGGGCTTCGCAGAGCCCTTGAGTGGTTGATGTGCATGCCAGCGAACAATGTTATAGTTTAAATAAACTTTAGTTTACGTAGCAAAAACAATCTACTCTGGGAGCAGTTCTTTTTCAGAGCATCTTCGGGCTGGTTAGCAGATCTCTGCAACCATCAATGCTTAGTGGTTCTAGCCGTGCTAATGGGACAAAGAACACACCCGGACAGCCGTTCACATTGGATTAAGTGCCCCAAGCCAAGATTCTGGTAGGTCATTCCAGCAGACCATGTAAAAGCTTCCTTCATCTTGCACTTCAGAAAAACACAAACTGCGTTTTTAGCAAAATCTCAATAAACGTTAACCTGATTTTCGTCACATTAGATCTTATTCACCTTACTGCCCACTCCCTTGCCTACTTCACCTCCTTTTTAGAAACCTGGCCAAAACTCTTCGGCCGCCCGGTCTTTATCTCCTCACCCCTCGCTGATTTGTAGCAACCCTCATTTGTACATCACACTATAACAATGTAGCTCGGTTTGCACTTTATAAACCCACTACATACATACAAATACTTATTTACCAAATTCTCTATTGCAAGGTGTGCCTGCTCGATCAGACGCTAATCATGCTCGACTCCATTTGTTATTCGCTTGTACTTAGATAAACAAGCATTCTAGAACCAACTTATTCAAGCCCTGGTTGGCACTTAATCTTTGATTGTTCTAATAATTCTTTTTGATTATTGATATTTGCTCTGCACTGCTCCTTATACAACACTGTAGGGTTTAGAAATATAGTTTTACATAAATAAAACTGGCTGCACATCTCAAAGAAGACCCCAAATCACTCAAATTCTGACAAGCCCACGTCAAATCAGTTGGAACACCAACTAGGGCAAGACACAATAAATGCGTTGACACTGTTGACTGTTGTTACTGGCAGAATAGCTGGCAAGGAAGAGAGACCCTTAGACCTCTTGGACTTGGGCACTGAGGCATCTAAACTAGCACTAAAAGTCAAGCAGCGAGTGGGATGGAACAATTGTCTTCCATCATCTTGACTGCACGACTTTGGCAGACATATGGAGAATGCAACTCTGGCGGGTCTCCACAACAAGGAGCAGACCTCGGTACTTGGCATTTTTTCACATCAATGTGGATATTTGCAAATATGTGCATGGTTTTATGCAATTTCAGTTATGTACATCTGAGGTGGTAGGAAGTAAAGTTTGAAACTACTCCAGTGCACCTGTCATTAAGGTTACCTTTAGGCAATTGCAAAAATATTTTTAGTAAGAAAGAGTGAGGGCAAGATGCAGTACGGGTTTTGCCCAAAGACAAATGACAAGAACAGCCACACCTTTGACTACTTCATCTTCTTTGATCTCCAGGTCCTGTCTGAGGAAAATAAGGAATAATTGCCCCCAACGGGCTCTTGTCGATTGTGCCCGCCTGGTGTCTTACAGTCTCTACAGTGCATTGTTGGAGGAGGACAGGCCTGCATTGGCCAGAAAAATATTTGAGAAGAATAGTGTTGCCCCAACAAGGTTGACTGAGATTTCCAAGTGCTCAATTATAACAACACTTTTTGGGGCTAGCACAGCTGCTCACAATAATACTGGATGTAAATATTAGCTGGATCTTGCTGCTAACATATTTGAAAATCTGCAACAGACCTGTGTTTATCCTTATGTGATGCTTTCTGGATACAGAGCTGCCTATTTATTCAAGGCTAGACTAATCCAGATGTCATGACCTCCTTTTGATCTGGTCTGTGTGGATGCCACTAGTCAGGCTATTTTTGTTTTTCCCTTCATCTACGCCATCTTAGCAGCAGCTCCCGGGGAGGTACTGAGATGCCAGATTACAGCATTTTAATCTCGTATTACAACTTTTGGTAACTTTAATTCCACCCCCCCCCCCCAAAGTATTACAGGACCAGAGTTAAATTAGAATGTAAGCCTCCTGTGGTAGTGTGGGGAATATTTCCCTTTTCCCAAATATCCTCAGAATAGAATTAGAATAGTAAATTTGCTCTCCCTACAGCTGTAAAATCTCTGCTTCTCTGAAAGCACAACAAAAGGCAAGAAACAGCCTGAAGAAGGACTGCCATGGTGTAATGTGTGTCCTCGTGCCTGCGAGCTCACACATCAACTGTCTCTGTGGGTCAGACACCCATATACCGCAACAAGACATCCGAACATCTGTTGCCTCTCAAATTATGGAAGTATTGACCTGGACTTGCTAGAACTCGGAGGTCGTGAGATCTCAACTTTTCAAGTGAGTGGCTGATCATACCCCAAGGAGGAAGGATAATAGTATCTTCATATTTAACTTCGAATGTTGGACTATAAGACTTTTGATTCTGCTGTTGTAAGATCTGGTGTTCCCCACCAAAGGCATCATCAAATGTGTTATGTATTTTTTTTATATAGGATTTCGGGTGTTCACAATTAGTTATTGACTTCAAATACTATTTAGAGTTGTCGAGATTTGGCAGAAAAACCACAAACAAAGTAACTTTGAAGCCCAGTGAAGTGACTGTATTTCTTGTGGTTATTTCTTAGTGCTCAATTTGTGTTCCTCTCATTATTTGATCAACATCTTCTCGTAAATGTATTGATATAATCTCAGTTTTAACAAAGAACTGTGGTGTACACCACCCTCCCCTGAGCTACTCATGCTCTACTCAACAAAGTGGCCCTGACAGCGAAGGAGAATGGGGAAACCAACTTTCTGTCACTCACCGAGTGCCCTGGTTAGTGGGGAATACCTGCAATCTTATCTTTGACATTGCTATAGTGTCTTGATGACAGCTCAGAAACAGTACTATGTAAGCTCTTGCTCAAAATTCATGTTATTTCTAGATTGCATTTGCTCGTGTTACGAACAAAATAACTGGAACAATATTTTCATCAAACAAATATTTTACACAATAGAAACAGAAATGACGAAAAATTGTGCTAAAATGATTCTTGAATACGGCTCAGAAAATAAAGTGACTGTCCCCAAGCAGTGAGTCTTCAGAATTGGGGTGCCAGTTGATATAGGAGGTGATGGAGGGATCAAAAAGAGACTTAGATATTGTAAAAAAACAAAGTAAGAGACTATACTGCATGCACATCTCCGGACCGTTTCTTTATATATAATTGTACCTAATGGGTACCAGCATACTGAAATCCTGAGCGAAGGAGTTCACCAATGGAAAATATGGTCTCAAACTGGACGCATTTCTTTAGATACCCCAGAACCGTCTGAAATGTATAAGAACATCGATCACATCCTGAACCCCCAAGCCCTAGATGCCAGACTGTTCTACTAAATACCTTTTGGATCGTCGCTGCATCTTCTGATTACACTTGTAGGTGAAAGGTTACTCCACTATACTGATCATTCCAACACAATAGCTTGTGACATTAACAAAACACACTGAAAACATACACATGTCTATACCCTTTAATAACAAAACCGAGCCTGCAATTAAACCTCTAGGTGAAATGGACATTCCCCAATTTGTCCACACCGATGTGGCTGTTGCTGGCATGTACGTATGTAGCTAGTGTACAGGCAGAGAGCCCTGTGATGGAGGTGCAGTACCGCTGGCAAAACCATCTCAGTATTAAGTGAGCGTAAATGAGCTTGGAAGCCGCTAGCTGCACATTGTCTCCCAGGCTAGATGGGAAGCAAGTGGGGAACTGAAGAGAAGTATCATAAATTCTAAGAAGGAACAATAACACAACGCGTCTTCCTCCATCACTCCATGCCTCCAAAGTTGCCCACAGCCAAATTCATTTCTCCCTCTATTACACTTCTGCCTAAAAGCAGGTCACGCTGCCTCCTTGACATGATCAAATATCATTTTGTTGTCATAACAGACTCGCCTCTGGAAGACTAGCCTTGATTTTTTTCTCATAACAAAGCTTCAGTAAACACAGGTGCCCTGGGGTACTAACACATATCTGTAACCATTATTCTGTGCTCCTCGTGATATTCTTTAAGATCAGCAGATAAGCAACAACTTCCTTAACCAGAAATGCAACAATTTCAAGCACGGACCTGCAACTGAGCTGACGCCAGATGTGAACATACATGAGGTACCAGGTAACCAGCAAACAATTACCATTTTTATAGCCAATCGCTTCCGCCAGCAAGCGCACAGCCTAGCAAAGCACAGGGCGCTCTACTTTCTCAAGATGGCACAGCATTACACCAACTTACCTGGTGCTGACTGGCTTTAGCCAGCTGCTCATTGGCCGAGTCGACATTTGACGATGCAGTCTCAATGTTGGCTTCAATGCTGTCTGTAAAGTAAAGACAATGAAACGCAATGACATATAATACAGCGGACTTGCACCAACAGAACAGTGGAAGCTAAGAAGCACAGAAGAACATAATTAAACACAATGAACAAGTTACTTACCTTCGGTAACGATATATCTGTAAGAAACATTAGTTAGATTCTTCACCTTAGAATATCCCCAGGCGTCAGACTGGATCCGGAAAGATTTTTCGTCAGCAATACCCTTGCGTGTCGCTAGGCATCGTCTGCGGCTCCGCGTCCGTTGTCGGCGTCGTGCGCCGGAATGACGTCGGAATTCTTGTACATAGCTTTCCATGCCAGGAACACAGAGCCATGCAAGAGACCGACACTGGTGCCAAAAAATGCTAGGGCCCTGAACGGGATAACCTCAACCCGAGATATCGGTTCGCAGAACGGGGAGGATGGGTGGGCCGGTGAGGAATCTAACTAACTAATGTTTCTTACAGATATATCGTTACCGAAGGTAAGTAACTTGTTCATCTGAAAGAAACACGTAAGTTAGATTCCTCACCTTAGAATAGATACCCCAGCAATACCAACCCCGGTGGTGGGTCTGCGAACCAAGATCACACCAGAAAGTCCTGGAGAACAGAACGGCCAAAGAAGCCGTCTCTCTGGACTTGGCTGTCCAGGCAATAATGTTTAGCAAACGTGTGCAGTGAGGCCCACGTTGCTGCCTGATAGATGACCTGCAATGGGACTCCCCGGCCCAGGGCAGTAGTCGCCGCAGTGGCCCGAGCGGAATGGGCCCTCAGCCCTACAGGAGGTTCCTTGTTAACCAAGGAGTAACAAGCTTTGATACACAAAACGACCCACCGAGAGATGGTCCGCTTGTGCACCGCCCGTCCCTTCTTAGCACCCACGTAGCCAACGAAGAGTTGGTCGTCCACCCGGAACTGCTTGGTGCGGTCCAAATAAAAGGACAGCGCCCGTTTTGGGTCCCGACGGTGGAGCCTCTCTTCCTCTTTCGAAGGATGCGGAGGCGGAAAGAAAGTGGGCAACGTAACAGACTGCCAGATGTGAAAGGCAGTTACCACCTTAGGGAGAGAGGAAGGGCGAGACCTGAGAACAACTTTGTCCGGATGGACAGAAAGAAAAGGAGGCTTAGAAGAGAGCCTGGAGCTCACTCACTCGTCTAGCAGAGGTGATGGCTACCAGGAAAGCAGTCTTAAGCGTCAAGAGACGAAGGGGACAATTATGAAGTGGCTCAAAGGGAGCGCACATCAGAAACGTCAAGACCAGATTCAAATCCTACTGAGGCATTACGAAAGGGACAGGAGGAAACATGTGAGTAATGCCCTTAAGGAATTGAGAAACAACAGGGGATTTGAAAAGAGAAGGCTGATCAGGAAGCCGTAAGAAAGCAGAAATAGAAGAGAGATAACCTTTTAGGGTGCCCAGAGCAGAGCCCTGCTGGGCCAAGGAAAGAAGAAAGAGGAGAACCTCAGAAAGAGGGGCGGAAAGGGGATCCACAGCCTTTGCTGTGCACCATGCCACAAATGTGTTCCACCTGCAGACGGATACCGATTCTGTGGAGGGACGCCTGGCTGCCAGAATCACATCACAGACTTCAGGAGGCAAGTCAAATGGCATCAACTGTCGCCACTCAATCTCCACGCATGGAGGTGGAGACTGGACAGGTTTGGGTGGAGGACCGTCCCCTGCTGCTGTGACAGAAGGTTCTCCTGAAGAGGCAGTCGTGTCGGGGGATCGATTGACAGACTGAGTAGCTCGGGATACCAGTACCTTCGTGCCCTATCCGGAGCCACTAAGATGACTTGGGCCCGGTCGTGCCTGATCTTCTTCAGCACTCTGGGCAGAAGTGGTATAGGCGGAAAGGCGTACAACAGACCGCAACGCCACTCGCGACGAAAGGCGTCCCTGAGCGAGTGCCGCCTTGGAAACTCCAACGCGCAGAAATGCCGACATTGCGCGTTCTCTTCGGTGGCGAATAGATCTAACCAAGGCTCTCCCCACTGCCGAAAGAGGCCTTGCGCCACGTCCGAGTTTAGACGCCATTTGTGATCCATCATGCACCCGCGGCTGAGTTAGTCTGCTCTGGTGTTCAGAGAACCTGCCAGATGTTGAAACACCAGGGTGATGCCCTGATGTTCCATCCATGTCCAGAGGCGCAGAGCCTCCTGATAAAGGGTCCACGACCCCACCCCGCCCTGTTTGTTGCAATACCACATGGCAGTGGTGTTGTCCGTGAACACCTGCACTACACTTCCCTGGACAGAGGGAAGGAATGCCTTCAGTGCAAGTCGGATCGCCCTCAGCTCCAGAAGGTTGATATGGAGCTGGGACTCCGCCGGAGACCAGAGGCCTCTGATCTCCGCCTCTCCCATGTGGCCCCCCCATCCCAGGAGGGACGCATCCGTCACTACTACGTGCTCCGGTTCGGGTAGGGAGAGGGTTCTGCCACTGACCCAATCACTGTCCGTGAGCCACCACTGCAACTGTCTTGCAGTGCCCTCCGAGATCAGGACATGGTCGGACAGGTTGCTCCGATGCTGGGCCCACTGAAACTTCAGGTCCCACTGCAGAGCTCGCATTCGCCATCTGGCGTGATACACCAACAGGATGCAGGAGGCCATCAGACCCAGAAGCCGCAGCACCAACCTGACTGAAACCCGGGATAGAGGCCGCAAGATGGGAATCAGAGCCTGAATATCCCGGACCCGCTGTTCCGGAGGATTGGTCCGGAACTGCGCCGAGTCCAGAACCGCTCCAATGAAGAGGAGCTTCTGGGAGGGACTCAGATGCGACTTCGGCACGTTGATGGAGAACCCCAGCAAATGCAGGAGGTCGGCCGTAGTCTGGAGGTGGGAGACGACTGCCTGGGGCGAGCCCGCCTTCAACAACCAGTCGTCGAGATAGGGGAAGACTGGAACCCTCAATCTGAGCAGATGAGCTGCGACTACCGCCATCACTTTCGTGAACACCTGAGGGGCACTGGTGAGGCCGAAGGGGAGCATGATAAACTGAAAATGCTCCTGGCCCACAAACGCCGGTGGGCCGGCAGGACGGGGATGTGGAAATAAGCGTCCTGCAAGTCTAACGCTACCATTCAGTCTCCAGGGTCTAGGGCTGCTAGAACCTGAGCTAAGGTGAGCATCTTGAACCTCCCCTTCTGGAGGAAGGCGTTGACGCTCCTGAGGTCCAAGATAGGGCGTAGGCCCCCTTTGCCCTTCTTGGGAACCAGAAAGTAGTGGGAATAACAACTACAACCTACTTCTGGACCAGGAACGCGCTTGACGGCCCCTTTGGCCAAGAGGGCCGTAACTTCCTCCTGCAGAAGATTCAAGTGATCCCCCGACATGCGGTGGTACTGCGGTGGCATGGCTGGAGGGAGTAGTCCCTTCGGACGATTTGCAGCACCCACCTGTCCGACGTGATGGAACGCCAGTGGAGCAGGTGATGGCGAACTCTGCCTCCCACTGGTGTGGAATGGGCCTGAAAGCACGGACTAGGAGGGCTTTGAGGCGGATGCTGCTGGGGTGGATGTGGACGGACCGGCACGTTGTCCCCCTGTACCGCCTCGGCGGAATCCACGTCCGCGTGGAGGTTGGTTCTGCGGCCTGTGGCTAGGCGGATGTGAGGGGGCGTCCCTTCCTTGGCCACGAAAGGGGCGAAAGGCGGAAGCTTGCGGGCTCGGGCCGATAGGCCCAAGGACTTGGCCGTAGCCCTGGAGTCCTTAAAGCGCACCAGCGCACTATCCGTTTTGTCGCCAAAAAGGCGACTGCCATCGAAGGGCATGTCCATGAGGGTGCTCTGGACATCCCCAGAAAAACGTGTGGACCGCAACCAGGCGTGGCGGCGAAGTGCCACCGTGGTAAACATTGCCCGACCTAGCGAGTCCGTAGTGTCCAGTCCACATCGAATTGCATGCCGTGCTGCATCCCGCCCCTCGGCAAGAGCCTGGGCGAGCCGTGTCCGGGCCTCCTCCGGGCACTGGGGCAGCACGTCCTCCACCGTATCCCACAGGGAGTGGGAGTAACAGTCCAAGAGACAAGCGGTGTTAATAGAACGCAATCCCAAATTAAGGGAGAAGAACAGATTTTTACCGAACTGTTCTAGTCTTGGATTCCTGATCCGGGGGAGCGGACGGGAAGGGGGTCTGGGAAGTAGAGGCCTGGATAACCAGGCTCTCGGGTGTGGGGTGCATGGACAGAAAACTGGGGTCGCCCGGTGCAGGGCGGTGGTGCCGGGCCACGTACCGGTCCACAGGAGATACTGTGGAGAGCTTGGACCAGGTGCTGTTGAGAACGTCAACCAGTGCTTCATTAAACTGCAGCAGAGGCTCCGAGGAGCTTGCCGACGGTTGGAGCACTTCAGTGAGGAGGTTAGTCCTCACGGCCACAGCAGGTAGCTCCAGCCCAAGGGCTTTGGCCACCTTGCGCAGCACCACAGAGAATGCAGCACCTTCCTCCAAAGCCACGGTCGGAGGAGAGATGAAGCCAGTGTCAGGGGAGGTATCCAGACCACTGGCACCCCCCAGCTCGTCTGCCCAGTCCTGAGATAACTGACCCTGCCGGGTCAGAGGGTCCTCAGACCCCTCCCAGTCGTCACCGTCATCCGAATCCTGGTAGACAGGAGGAATGATCGGAGTCGGGCAGAAGATGAAATTCCCACCCATCGGCGCCGCTCCGACGCCGGGCCCGGACCGGGACTAAACTGGGGAACGGCGCCGTCCGAAGGCGGCGCCAGGGGTGGTACCAGAGTCGGCGCCGGCTGAGGGGTCGTGAGGTCGACCAGGCCCAGGCCTGGATCCCGCGGGGACCTGCGGCGTCGGGACCGGAGTCGGCGACGGAGCCGCCGGCTTGCTAGGCCTCCCGGTCGAGCCTGCGGGGCCCGAAGGCGTGCCGGCTGGTGTCGGCGGCGGAGCCAGGGTCCTCATGGCCGAGAGAAAGGCACTGACCTCCGCCGGAGTCGCGTCGGGCCCAGGGACCGGCGGGTATGGGGACGGACGCGACTCCCACGGCTCAGACGGAGCCGCGCGGGTGGTACCGCCCGAACCCTCAGCCGAGTCACGCGACCGGCGAGGGGAGCCCGAAGAGCGATGTCGCCTCTTGGACTTCTTACTGTGCTTCGACTTACCTGAAGACTTGGACCCCGACGAGTGGTGGTGATGGCTGCGGCTCCGCGACTGGTCCCTCCACCTCATCCTCGACCGGTACCGTGAACGGCGCGGAGCCGACTGACGGAGCTCAAGTAGCTTGCGGAACCGCTCCCACCTAGCCTTCGAAGTCAAGGCCCGGCAGTCGGGGCACGACTCGGCATCGTGGTCGGGCCCCAGGCCGTAAAGGCACCAGCAGTGGTTGTCCATTACCGAAATCAGTCGGTGACAGGAGTCGCAAGCTTTAAAGCCAGGCATCCCTACCGGCACCAGAGTAGAGTCGAGAACGAACCAAAAGAGTTCAAAAAGTTTGGTCAAAAAATGACTAAAGGGTATGCTTCTTCCCGGATCAGTGCTTACTGGCGCGGAAAAAAGAAGAACGGACGTCAGCGCGTGAGGGCGGCGTCTAAGTACTCCGACGACATCATCCTAGCGCACGACGATGGACGCGGAGCCGCAGACTACGCCTAGCGACGCGCAAGGGTATTGCTGACGAAAAATCTTTCCAGATCCAGTTTGACACCTGGGGATATTCTAAGGTGAGGAATCTAACTAACGTGTTACTTTCAGATGTTGCATTTAGAGCCTCCCTTGTAAAACGAATTACTTCTCGGCACCTCCATTTTAGAAAATATGTTAAGAGAGAAACTGGGAGAAAAGTTGTTTGATTAGGGTGACAGAATTTGGCCAGGTACACAATACAGGATTTAAGGTCGTCTCTAGTTTGCATAGATTGTAGATACACCATCTTCCTGAAAAGTTTTGTATTAGTAAACATGGAGCCGAGAAGCATTAAGGAGGTAACCTTGAATATAAAACACAAAAGTGCGTATAGTCTTACTGCGCATGTGCTTAAGCTAAACATTAGAAAATTGGCACCCTGCACCACAATGCATAGAGTTAAGTGTTTGCGCCACACAGCCGGCTGCGACCCCTCATCACACAAAGCAGCGAACCATCATGGTGCAGCGGCTGCCACCTTAGCCCTTGAGAAGTATTTTAAGACTCCAGCAAGGATGGAGACAGCCTGGTATGCAGGACCCTCTCAGGAGTGTGGTGTACTCTTTGCTGAACAACTGCAATCTGTGAGAACACCTGCACCCGCCCTGCCATCCCCAGAGCACATGCCCATAGTCCACCACACTTCAAACTTCTAACCCTGCGGGCCTAACCTTTGGGCATTCAACACTAGAAGGACCAGTCCAGCAACTGAGGTTCCTGCTGTAAAAAAAATAATTGCATATAAACGGTAACAGGCTGCCACTGTTCTCACATGCAAGACCCTTTTTGACAAGAAAATTAAACTCATGTAATCAAACTGCATTACATACCTGGAGGCTAAGGATATTTAACAATAATGTTAGAATAATGGTAACATTTTGTTGCACGTTCACCTATTAGCAGGGCCAATCGAAAGGATTGGGAGTAAATGCTGGAAAAATCTGAACCTCGTATGACTGATCACAAGAGATTCTTCAAGCTTTGACATTTTGATAAACGTGAAACTGTCAGGGTTTTTAATGGGTAAACCACAATGGTCAGCCTCCATTTGATATTCATCACTCCCCTAAATACATGGTGTACAAAGGAAAATGTGTTGCGTTTATTTATTTACATAAAATGAGTATGGGGCTTCAATGATAATCATTAATTCGACTGTTTCTGGAAAGCTGCCATCCCAGGATATCACTGAAATTCACGACTGTCACGTGGGGAGTTCATGGCGGGCATTATGACCCGCATCCGCGCTACTTCAGGGCCACGAACCCCTGCTACAAAATTAATGTATTGATTGTAGAGGTAGCTAAAACATACATGGCACCAGGTGCAGAATTGCCGTGTTTCCTTTCCCTTGAGTTCCACCCCCACATTAAAAAAAAAAAAATAATAGATACATGAATACATAAATGTGAGCGTCTGGTTTTGCCGATGCTTGTTTTATACGTGTAAGTAAGTGTTCCTGCCACATGGCATAAATGGACAGAGGGCCAAGCATCCTATTTTTGACCCGGCTGCACAAAAACGTCAGACAGGCCTGCTGTAATTGCAAACCCACATTCAATAAAGGCTGATACTTCCGCGATTCAATGTGGCATTCAGCTAGGGTTTACCGTCATGTTTGTAAAGCAAGTACACTCCAGTTTCGAACAGCTGTTCCCCTTTAGTATGCACATACTCAGATTCAGAATTTGCAAGGTACCCTCCCTCCCTTGTGCTAGGAGAAAAAACAAGTTGCTTCCACGAAACTACAGTTCTCCAGCATACCTTTGAGAGATTATCAAGCTTGAATCACTCCTTGTCATCGAGCTAGGAGTGTGTCACATCCCCACTTTGTTCGAATGGTCTCTTCTGACAGCGCGAGGCCACTTCACACAGACCGTCATGCGATCCGAGTGCCTCGCGCTGTTCCAATGACAGCTGACAGGAGCCCGAGGGAGAGCTGAAAGCTGGTTAGACGCGGGACTTCTCGTCAGGAGAAAAGAAACATTTACTTTCTTACCTTGAATTACCTACTCTGCAGTTCAGAGCAATATAAGCCAGCGATGACCTGCTCCGGGCGAAACATACGCCACTTCATGATGAGTTTCTGGGGCATTGGATTGGACTGTGTAAATCTTTAGCCTTACTTTACCGAGACCAGAGCTGAAGGTGGGTGATGGTATTTTATTCACTTCATGGTATCTCCCTACACGGAATCCATACCTGCCAACCTGAAGAAAAATCTCACCATGTGAGGAGGGGCGGGCCGGAAGAGGAGCCTATACCTTGAAGTATCTACCAGGCACTTTTTAACCCTTCTCCCCCCCCCCCCCCTTCCAAAAAAAAAGCTTGCTGAGGCTGATGTGATGCCGTGGGGTGTTTTCACACCCCTTAATGGGCGTCAGCAGTTCAAAGGTTGGGAACACAAGCTGCAAAACCACTATTTACACAGTGGGTTTCAGCTCATTTTCCCTGCCACATAGTGATGGCAGGCCTGCCAAGTATCACGCATCAGGCGTGACTCTAACGCATTTCAGAGTGGTCACTGGCCCCACTCTGCTGACAGTGCTGAAACTGGCTGCCTATGCCAGGTGCTAGCGCGTCAGCGCCTCGGACACCTGTGTGCGCCCCGGGCCGCAGCAGACGTCACTTGTCAGGCAGAGCAGAAACAGTTAATTTTAAGATCTGCTCTCAGTGCTGTTGCAATTTTAAAACTCTGAACAAAGTTGTTAGCGGTCCGCGCTGCTCACCGCTTGGGGCTGGCTCAACTGCGCGCGCCGCTAGCAAGCTGTGGATACATTCACCCGTAGCATTCTGAATCACGTGCACAGGTCTGGAGAGTGCAGTGATTTGCCCAATGGCTGCGCAACCATGACCGGGCACTTAAAGGCGGGCCGGGTTGGCGGTAACTATGTGCCGTTTGAGACAGCCCCAAGTGCTGCTGCTCTAGTGCTCGAACCGTTTGTGTTGTGCTGCAATGCCAGTAAAATACAAGTCAATTGATCATGCCGCCGCCTGCGCGAGAGTCTCTGCAACTATACCTCTTGAGAATGTGGCGTGAGTCCTTACCAGAGTAACCAGACGGACCGTGGCCGCTGTGGAAGCAGTCGTCATGGCTCAGTTGTGGCCCGTACAGTTGTGGCCCTGGCTTTGTCAAGTAAAATTAGTGCCAAGGTATTTACCTCCTTTGACACACTGAATCTCAATTTCCTGCCCACCCGGCCCCTAAAAGTTAATTGCCGCCCCTGTGCCAAGTTAAATAATCACAGGAGGAGGCAGGTGCTCGGCCTGTCACCTCCTGACCTGACACTTGCTGCCTGCTCGGCCCCTGTTGTGCGGGGTACCCGGGGATTGTTTCCGGTCGGCGTGAGTCTTAGAGAAGGTGCTGCATGTCTTTAAAAGGCACAAGCACAGCTCTCAAGACAACGGTGCCACTTTGCAGCTTATCTCACCGCCGTCACTATGTAAAATGTGTCCCGATTCTCAGCAGCTGTCTGCAGCCAAGGAGCGTGACAGGACAGACCCAAAGAGACTACGAGGACCCATGGCCAGCAGTCTTTATATCCCCAGCGGCAGCACTGTGTGTGACTCACAGACTTGGTAAGTATAAAAAATGAAAGCTGCTGACATAAATACTCCTGCTAAGGTCCGAGTTGTAGTTTTTTTTTTTTTTAACAACAAATTTTATTAATTTTCAAGGTACCAAAATGGGCAAGGCCTGGCGAGCATCAAACCGTGTATATTTACAGTATACAATTGCAAGGCGCCTAATAATGCTCCCAGTAAGGTCGGCAGAACATCAGAACCAACCACACACCCCACACCCCCAACCCCGCACCATACACCTCATATACAATATTATACGGACATAGCACAATTTTGCTATTTCACCTCTGCAACACACCATGACCCTAAATTGGTGAGTCACTCACCACCAGCCTATCAATTGGATCTCGAGAATCCGCCTGCCCCAGGAGAGAGAGAGGTCGATGCCACGATATGTGGCCCAGCTAGCCCAGCTCTTCTTATGTTTTTGCAGACACCCCTGTGCCTGAAATACAGCGACCTCGGCAGACAGGCACCTATCCATTGCCTTCTTCCAGGCACCTATACTGGGTGGAGATGATGCCTTCCAGTGTTGTGCAATGTCTCGTTTAGCTATTGCAAGCCCCAAAAACAATAGATGTCTTTTATATCTGTTACCCCCAATGTCCTCGGTGCTGTGTAGTAGAATCAACCTAGGGATGCAGGGATGTGCCATGCCAACACCCATCCCAAACAGGACCCTATGCCCGACCAGAAGTGTTGCAGTGTCACCCAACTCCACACTGTATGAAAAAACGACCCCTCCTCCGAATCGCAGGGGAGGCACATGGGGGACTGAATCGCCCCCATCTTGTACAGGCGTAGGCGTGTATAGTATACCCTGTGAAGATATTTAAACTGGATCAGTCGATATCGGGTAGAGACAGCCAAATACCGGGGGCTAGCCAATGCCTCCGCCCAGTCATTATCTGTCAGGGTGGGCACATCTGCTTCCCATGCCGCCCGGGTTCGGTGGATAGGGGTCGTGGAGTGTGTAGTTAGTGTTTGATAGATTTGACGAATCTTGTGGGCACCAAGGTACCCCCTGAGCAACCGGCCCTCCAGTGGGTAGAACTCCGGGAGACTCGTGAGGTCCCTTATTAAAGGGGACACGGCATGTCTGAGCTGCAGATACCTGTGAAATTGTGTTTTATGGAGGTCGAAATCTTGCTGTAGCTGCTGAAAGGATTTGAGTGTGGACCCCCACATTATGTCACCCAACATGGAGATCCCAATATCGTCCCACCTACGGAATCCCACCAAGGTCGAGACTGGCCAGAGGTACGTGCCCCGCCAAAGAGGTGTAGCACTAGACAACTTGCCCCACCATCCCATCTGTCGGACCGCCTGCCTCCAAATCTGAATGACTGTCCCGAATGCCGGGGGGAGTTCTATCAGAGACGAGGAGCTATACAAGAAGTGGAGCAGTGGGGTTTCTGCCATGAAGAGTCGTTCCTGCGAGTCATACCACCAGTCATTTATCACTAGGAGATGTGATGCCCAATAATATGCCCGAACGTCCGCCGCCGCTATCCCACCACAGTAAGTAGATTGAATACAGGTCGCCAGTGCCACCCGAACCGCACCTCCTCCCCAGAGAAACCTATTCAGTAATGCATTGATCTGACGAAACCACGACGGGGGGATTGTAAAGGGGTAGTTTTGCAGCCTATAAAGCAGGCGAGGCAAGGACATCATTTTGAAAATGGCTGATCTGCTATATAACCAGAGGGGGAGCTGAGACCACACCGTCGCCTCACCCTGCACGGTGGGCAGCAACGGAGCGACATTCCGCGACCATGCTTCGGTTGGGCACCGCACAATAAACACCCCGAGGTATCGGAATCCTGCCTCAGCCACTATCAACTGCGAGGCCCAAGCCTGAGACCGCAGATCCCCGCAAATTGGAAACAGAATGGACTTGGACGGGTTAGCGTAGAGTCCGGAGATTTCCCCAAAGACTCGCAGAATCTGCAACACCCAGGGTCCGGACACCCAGGGATCGGACATAAAAAACAGGGCATCGTCAGCGTAAAGCGCAATCCTATTAGAGCACTCCGGAGACCAGTCCAGACGGACCCATGTGGCCAAGGGCTCAATGGCCAGTGCGAACAATAGTGTAGAGAGTGGACATCTCTGCCTAGTGCCCCTATGGATGGGAAAGGGGGCCGAACAGTGGCCGGCCACCCGGACCGAATCAGTGAGATCCTTATAAAGCAGTTTCACATATGCCCTAAAGTGGGGACCCAAATTGACTGCCTCTAAGAGCTTAAAGAGATACATCCAACTAAACTAATCAAAGGCCTTGTTGATAGTGGCCAGCAAGATTGCTGCCAGGTGCCCCAAACGAAAGGCCTCCGCCACAGCGTTGTGTGCTCGTCTGATATGTCTGGTAGACCGCTGTGGCATGAAGCCAGACTGATCCGAATGCACCAGATCCTGTATACATATGCATAGGCGGTCCGCTAGAATCTTCCAGAGCAATTTGGGCTCAAAATTTAGTAATGAGATGGGGCAATAGGAGCCTGGGTCGTCGGGTGGGTGGCCCGGTTTGAGTAAAACTACGACCTCCGCGTGTCTCCAGTCGAGAGGGAGAATCTGCTTCTCCGAGGCGTCATGTATCACCTTGAGCAAGTGAGGTCCCAGAATCAAGTTGTAGTTTTAATATCATGATTGAAGTTTTAATATCAGGGTTAGATATTTGTTTTACGGTAGGATCAGGTTACACAGGCACTAGGTTAGTGCCCTTCCGTTTCTTGTGCTTTACAGCAGTTTCAAAATCTTCTTAGAATTTCTCGTTTTTCAAATGAGTAAAATTTCTGATATATATGTTTCCTTTATCTTCATTGTTTGATTTTGGGCAAGAAAATGTCACTCATAGTTTTTTAAAAGTCACTCATTATTACACAAAAATTATGGAAATGTCACACATAGCAATCTGAAACCTTGGCAGCTATGTGATGGGAGCGGATATGGTGAGTCACACAGTAGCATCGTGTGAATTGGCAAGTATGGGAATGCCCATTAAAAGCTATAGATAAGTGCATACGTGTTTCCAGAACGGTAAACCCACCTGCCTCTGAAACACCTACTTCCACGCAGTCATCTCTGCTCATCTAATACAAGGTGCTATGACAATGAATCAGCACCTTGAACACCTACGCTGATGCCTCATTTTTGACATGCTCTTTAGTAAATACGCATTTTTACTGCTTGTCGAATTGATTACTATACTGCTTGCCTCACATGGGGCAGACGGCACACCTCGCATCTTGAGTTATACTCAGCCTCATTCTCACTCGCAATCCCCATATCCACAAAGAGAAGTCTAGCATTCTCCTATATCCAAAACCTGGAATGACCTCCCTCTACGCATCAGCTCTTTTCCTCACTTCTTGAATTCCGCACAAAGATGAAGACCTGCTATTCAACTAATTCCACGAGGATGACTCACTACACCCTTAATCCCACGCCTACAAACCTGTTCCAACGCCTGGATACCCTACCGGGTAATAAGCTCCACTATACAAATCTACAAAACATAACTGATATTACAAATATTATAAACAATGTGAAGTGACATTACTGCCCATTTTTGAGTACCTTATGCATTCTAAAGGCATGTACAAAAAACTGAGCGGATTCGCACATCTTTATAGCAGTAGTGTGGCTCACTGGTTAGAGGCAGCAGACCCGGAAGCAGAGGACGGCCTGGGACCAGGGTTCAATTCCCGACACGGCAGGGTCGTGGACCAGGGCCAGCGGACTCGATAATTCTCGCCTCGGTGCCCACTCTAACCAGGGATCACACTCGGCAACTCTGGACATTAGCTTGCCTCATCTCCACAACGGCCCCCCACATTCGCCGGGGATGCCTGGTTTCCCCTTGGAGATACCCAGGAGGGACCATCTCACAGGGATAGCCAAAACGGGTTCCCCAGCGGTCTACAGCGCCACGACGCCTCAGGGCAGCAGTGCGCTTTACAAAAAACACACACACATACACATAGCAGGGTCTGGCGGCTCAGTGGACTAATGCATCCACTGCAGAGGCCTGTGTTCGATCTCATGGTCACAGGTTCAAATCCCGGCGGGTCCACGCAGCCATTCATCCATCTGACTTCGATAAAATGAGTACCACTGAGTTGGGAAACAATAAACAGTTGTTATTCAGTGTCAAGATGCCCACGGGGAAACGTGCGCTTTACAGATACAAGTTATGTTTATTTGATTGCTTTCAATTTCTATTAGTATTAATGCTCATCATATTATTGGAGTGTTCTGTTTTTATTTTCTGCTCATCATATTATTGGAGTGTTCTGTTTATATTTTCTACACACTCCATTCCTATGTTTATTTAAATTCCGCCGAGTGCTAGAAAGACCCTCATCCAGGCACTGTTAATGAGTCGCCTGGACTATGGCAACTCCTTACTGGTTGGAATCAGGGAGGACCTTTTTTCTAGATTGCAGGTAGTGCAAAATACCGCTGCTCGCCTTGCTCTTGGATAAGCCTGCGCGAACTCCCTCTCTGCCGCTTCTACACCAACTACATTGGCTGCCAGTCAGAAAACTGGCCACGTTTAAAATGCTGTGTCTAGTCTTTAGGTCCCTACATGGACTGGGACCGGTTTATCTTATGGATAAACTCAAATGGTATCAGCCCACAAGGCAGCTTACATCCAGTAATCACAAAACATTGTGTGAACATAAAATTATGAAGGTAAGGATAGGGGGGTCGTGCCTTTTCTTACTTGGCACCCAAGCTGTGGAACAGCCTTCCTGAATCAATCCGCCAATGCTCAAACTTGGCACTATTTAAAAAAATGCTCAAAACATGGCTTTTCTAATTGATCTTTCCCTTTTCTGATCGCTGATCTCTTTCTCCAGCGCCGAGAGATCCCCTTGGGGATGATTTGTGCGCGATATAAGTGATCAAAATAAATAAAATAAAGAAATCACACCCTTATTTTCATCTATTGTTCTGTAATATACTTGCATCTGATTTTCATGCTAAAACGACCTGGAAGCACTCTGTCTGGTGCATCATCCACGAAGATGTTAATCTACCTCCCACCCAGGCATTTAAGAACTATCTTGGACCCATTGACGGTTTAAAACTTCGCCCCAAGAGATTCTTTTTTTTTTTTTAACTGGATCATCATTCTGGATCTGAGGGAAAAGCTGTATGTGAATATCTAGAACCACTTTCCATAACCGAAGATAGATCTCAGGGATCTTCTGGTTATGATGCTTTAGACTAATTCCAAGATGCCATAAAACACCTAGAGTTAAAATTAGATACTCAACCAAGTATGGTGGTGCAGACACACTTTTTCTTCAAGTGAACAGCTGCCTAATGAATCAATAGATCTGTACATGCTGCTTAGCAGATTTTAGCAGTACCTATTAAGTCTGAAACTTTCTGAGATCAATTTATCACAGATCAACTTATTCCCAGATTGTTTCAGGAAAGGCTCCCGAAAATCTATTGGGATTGAAAAATCCCAATTTATCTGAAGCCAATGAATTGGTGAAATCTGTGGAACTCACTAAATCTGCCACCAAAGAACTACATTCAAGAGTTGATATTAGTAATGTTAATGTCAATAAAACCTAGTTCAAGACAATTTACCAAAACTTTTCGTACCAAAGATCTTACGTGCTATAGATGTGGAATTATAGCACATCTAGCAATTTCAAAAAAATATGCAGTACTTAATGTAGTTTGAAAAAATTGAGGAAAAGGGGCATTTTGCAAGAGTATGGAAATCTGATAGTAAAAATATGGTTAAAGAAAATATGAGCGAAGTAGAACATGAAAAATGGTAAACATGTTGATACACTAATTTAAGCTGTTTCAGATATTCCTAGGTCTCAGGTTCAGAATGTGAATACGAATAATCAAGACACTTCCAATTTAGATGATAATTACATTGAAGACACAATGTTGAATCAAATAGTTAAGATATGCTACAAATAAAAATCCTGAAGTGCTTTCTAATAGATTGGAGAAATTCAAAGAAGTAGGTCAAGTTAAAATGTGATAGTATTCCAAATAAGCATCACTTATGCAGTGTTCCACTCAGTGTGAGAAAAGACTTGTCTAGTGAAATAGAAAAGATGGTCTACGAGGGTATGAGAGAACTTATAGATTACTCATTATCGGTAACCCCACTAGTTGTTGCCCATAAGAAAGCTGAAACGTTACATGGTATGTGTAGATTTGTGCTCACACAGTCAGGCCATCTGGAATTATAACTTTCAGTTACGCTACAAAGAAAACTTATTGAACAAACTGTCTTGCTATACTCCATTTTCTAAACTCGGAGGGTTCTTCATGTCAGCACAACAAAGTCCCACGGTGATGGTTAAAAAGCAATGCTAAGAAAATGCATTAGAAACAAATTGAAATACTCTCATTTTAAAAGCACAATCGCCCCAATATAATAGACCCGCACTACAAACTATCAAGTGAGTGTGTACTGAACTCCAATCCCCACAGAGTAAAGACCGCCATATTTCTGATTGGTAGGAGCGAAGGATTCAGGTAAAACATTAAAGGCACCAACGCTGAAAACCTGGAATTACAGGTAACCTACTGGTTTCTTCTTCAGCACTGGATCTTTCATAGATTTACATGCCTGAATCAGAACAGTGAATATTATCTAGGCAAGAATCCATACTATATATATATATATATATATATATATATATATATATATCTTCTACAATGCCCAAGGGGGCTTAAAAGGTACCTGGCCTGCAACTGAATATGTTGAAAAGTCTATATCCAAGCAGTAATGGTTCATAAGAGTGTGGCAGCTTTGCCATGTTGCCGCTCGACAGATGTCTGACAGAGGTACTCGCGCAAATAAAATGTTATTCTCCAGGTGAGATTTTTTTAAAATTAACTTTGAACTAGCTTGAGGAAATGGTGGCTCAATTGTAAATTAATTCCTAAGGCACTTAAAACAATATTTAGCCTGTCCTCAATGTATATACAATTTGTTTATAACATTTCTATTTCTTTAAAGAACAGTACTTTTTCAATCACATTTGTATTTTCCTAAACATTGCATTTTATAATTGCATAAGGCTGCTGTGAAAAAACAACGATCTTTGAGGAAATAGAGTTTTCATAAACAAAAACGTATTTATACATTACACGAAAATGCTACACAATTGAATTAGTGCATTGAAAAATAACAAAGGCACCAACTACAATCCTTTTCAGGGTGAATCACAAAAATCACTAAATTAACCTGTACTTACCTCTGGTAGTCGGCACCAAGCAATCAGGCTTAACGAACAAGTTACTTACCTTCGGTAACGATATATCTGTAAGAGACATTGATTAGTTATGGATTCCTCACCTTAGAATTACCCCCAGACGTCAGACTAGATGCCGAGAATTTTTCTTCAGCAGTACCCCTGCTCGTCGGTAGGTGGCGCCAGTCGACTCTGCATTCGTTGTTAGCGCCGTGGTCGCCGGAATGACGTCGCGGTATCTACTTAGACGCTGCCCCTGCGTGCTGACCTCAGTTGTTTACACAACATTCCACGCCAGAAGCGCAGAGCCATGCAAGACACCGACCACTGGTGCACAAAACTAGGGCCCCGAAGAGAAGTCCCTTACCCTAGAAGTCAGTTCGCACAAAGGGGAGGATGGGTGGAGCGATGAGGAATCCATAACTAATCTATGTCTCTTACGGATATATCGTTATTGATGTTAAGTAACTTGTTCATCTGAAAGAGACTATTAGTCACCTTAGATTAGATACCCCAGCAATACCAACTCCGGATGTGGGTCTGCGAACTAAGTTCACACCAGAAAGTCCTGGAGAACTGAACGACCAAAGAAGCAGTCTCAGACTTGGCTATCCAGGGAGTAATGTTTGGTGAACGTGTGCAATGAAGCCCAGAAGATCCTAGCGAAGAGGCAGTCTGATCGGAGGATCGATGGCCATGTTCAGAAGCTCGGGATACCAGACTCTTCGTGCCCAGTCTGGGGCCACAAGAATGACTTGGACCCAATCACCCTTGATCTTCTTCAGCACTCTAGGCAGAAGTGGTTATGGCGGAAAGGCGTATGGAAGACCGCAACTTCACTCACGACGAAAAGCGTTGCCGAGCGAGTGCCCCTTGGAAATTCCAACAAGCAGAATTGCTGACATTGCACGCTCTCTTTGGTGGCGAAAAGATCTAACCAAGGCTCTCCCCACTGCATTCGTAATCAATCATGCACCGGCAGCTGAGTTAGTCAGTCCTGGCATTTAGAGAATATATTAAGAACAAAGAAACTCTAACGAAACAAAAGAATCAGACTCGTCCGGCCACAGATCACTCCAGCTCAGGGAGCGAGAGTAGTGACAGCGACTATAGACCGAGATATAGGGGTAGAGGCTGGGCCAGAGGATACATGCGACCATACCAACAGGGACCGCAAATGGGCTTTGGATGGCCTCCGATGTACCCACCGATGGGCCCCCCACAATTTTTCCAGAAAGACTACACTCCTTTTTTAGAGAGAGGCAGGGGGAGAGGCAGGGGGAGACAGAGAGCACAGAGAACACAGAGGGTGCAGTGGGACGACTTGAATCAGAGGATCACACGCAGCATGGCCCGGGAAGGAGAACCGAGCACGAGCAGGGAATAGATCTGGTCATGAATTTGAGCAAACTAACTCTTACACCAACACAGGAGAGAGTACTAGCGAAAGGATTGGGTTTTGTACCCACCAACCAACCCGATAACTTCAAACTTAAATGTGAACTAGCGGGTTTCTTTCGAAACATTCGACTAAAAATCTTTTTCGAGGGTAAAGATACTACTAATAGTGGAGGCGATACAGGGTTTAGAAACAAGTCAACCTTTGTCCCCACTCTCAATCAGTTGCCACCTGAAGTAGGGGTATTTGAACAAGCAGTCTTGAGAGAGGTAGATCGATTGGACGCAGAAGGAGCGAGACGACCATTTTTCAATCTTTCCAAAATGGAAAACAAGGCCCTACAAGAACTCAAGAATGAGAAATCAATAGTGATAAAATCAGCGGATAAGGGCGGGGCGATAATTATTCAGGACTTGGATACTTATAACGCACAATGTCTCCTCCTCCTTAATGACAGGAGAAACTATACCATACTTGAGAGGGATCCTACAGAAAATCTGAGGATTAAAATTGCATCCGCTTTGGAAGAAGCGCTATCTAATGATTGGATAAGCCAGAATGAGGCCGCATTTTTAAGTAAGGATCAACCAACAGTACCTTACTTTTACACCTTGCCCAAGGTCCATAAACCAACGCGACCGCCCCCGGGGAGACCGATTGTATCAGGGGTTAACTCAATTCTGGAACCCTTGTCCAAGTTCTGTGACTTCTATCTGCGCCCAATTGTTCAAAAGATGCCAGCCTACTTGAAAGATACTAGAGAAGTACTCAACCTCATAAAAAATCTTGAGTTTGATGTAGAAAAAGATCTGTTGATAGGGTTGGATATAGAATCCCTATATACCAACATTCCCCAACAAGAAACCTTGAGGGTGATTGAAAACATACTGTTTTCGGAAGATTGGGCTTTTCAGACACCAAGGACTTTTATTCTCTGCCTACTAGAGATGGTACTAACTCAGAACTTCTTTAAGTTTGAAGACACGTTCTACCTACAGACCCACGGAACATCTATGGGGAGCTCTTGTGCCCCCAGTGTGGCGTGTCTGTATGTCTCAAAGTTTGAGGAAGATGTCATCTATCAACCGACCAACCCTTTTTTTAACAACATAAGAGGTTGGCATCGGTATATAGATGATGTTTTGATAATCTGGCGGGGTGATAGGGCCTCGGCTGAGAACTTCCTAACTTGGCTTAATTTGAGAAATCCTTTCCTATTTTTCACTGGATCAATTACGAACAATACTCTCCCCTTTCTCGACTTGAATATCAAAGCCGAGGGAGGTGGCCTGATTAGCAGTGTGTTCCACAAAGATACAGACAGGAACAACTTACTATCATTTTTGAGCTTCCACCCACGGACCCTGAGAGAGAATCTTCCCTATGGACAGTTCCTGCGTCTCCGCAGGAACTGTTCGCATGTGGAAGAGTACAAAAAGGAAGCAAATCTCCTCAGTGAGAAGCTAAGATGTAGGGATTACCCAGAGGGTGTAATTAAAAAGGCCCAAAAAAGAGCACGGAATTGCAACAGGGAGGTTCTCTTGGAGACTAATCAGAGAGAGACCACGGACAGGAGTATTTGCGTGACCACATATAATACAGTTTCAAACAACCTTAAAAAAATCATCCATAAAAAGTGGCAGATTCTTAATTCAAATGGACTGAACCAACCCGTCCCCTTATTTGCGTTTAAGAAGAGTGCCAGTTTGAAGAATATCATCGTAAACACTCGTCCGAGACCATCAAGAGAAATGAGCAACTTAGGCATGGGCGCACACTTTTTGCCCCCGGTTGTCGGGCATTATGCCTGTGGATCATGCAGAGCCTGCCCCTTGTCAATCAATGGGAAAAATATTGACATTGGCTTGAGGAGTCCATGGGAACTGAGACAGCACACCACATGTAACACTGAAAATGTCATTTACATGCTGAGGTGCCCATGTAATCTATTATATGTGGGCATGACCACACGAAAAGTAAAAGTTCGAATTCTAGAACACATGAGTACAATTCGGTGTGGTAAATCCAATACGAAACTCACTGCCCACTTTCTAGAGCAAAAACATGATGAGAAAGACATTAGGTGGATAGTGTTGGACAAACCCTTTATCCCGCAGAATGTGAATGACACTTCAAGCTTCCTATTAATAAGAGAACAGAGATGGGTTGAGCGGGTGAGGAGCCATACCTTAGGATTAAATGATGGAATTCCTTGGTTCCAGTTGTATGGTATCACAAAATAAGATCGGATATAATGTAATGAATATAAGATCTGTACTGACTGCGTTGAAGGGAAGTTAGAAGAAAATAAAATTTCAGTCTCTGAATCCACTGTTATTTCACACAGGATGAGGACACTACAAGCTTAATACTCATGAGTATGAATAAAATGTGAGCATATAAAAACCCTCCCCCGCCATCCCTGCATAACCGTGAGAAACACGCCAACTACTTTGCATTTGTTAACTACTTTGCATGGTGAAACTCAAAGATGGCCGCCTTGAGAACAACCGGGCTAGAGAGCATACAGAAGGCCTCTTTCTATGTCAGGGACACAGCGATGGGATTGGCCAATGAAGAGAAGGGGCGTGATTAACAGCGTCCACACGGAAACAAGGTTCCCCTGTGTTTAAATAGGACACGAGAGGAGCGTGATGTATCGGCAGAGGACTGACGGAGGGAAAAAGGAACGGGTGCCTCTTTGGAGTAGTAAGCGTTTATTGATTCCTTGAAGCGCGAGTATAAGTAACGGTCTATTTGTATTCAGTTAAGGGCTTTGACCGCACTAAAAGGAGAGTCTGGGTGGGGTTGAAGAAAACGCATATACTATGCTTACTGGGGAGTTGGTTTTACATTCTTTCGACCACCGCCCGGAACAAAGTAGGATGTGGCAGGCACCTGAATTACGCAGTTGATCTCTCCTTTTCAAAAGAAGCGATTTCGAAATAAGAGTCTCTGTGGTGTATAAATGAGTCTTTTGCTTGGAGACACTGACTAAGTTTGTTTTATGCAGAGTGTGACTACAAGAGCACCCGCCCCCGCAGCCCCGGGTTTAGAAAATTTTTCGTAAACCCTTGTGAGTATGTCTACGTTTTATGTAGAGATGGACACACAGAAGGGGTGAGAGAGATCGAGTAATTGGGGGATTACACAGTTTGTAGTAGTATACAGAGCATGGTTTTAGCAATATCGTGTGAGTGGGGTTCTGATCACTACCAGGACACATAGACAAAAGAATGACTCGGTATACCCACCGAACAGTTGTGTGGGGGGGTCTGTGTGCTAGTGTTTTCCACAGCTGATCACTGGGTGTGCTGGTTAATGGGCTGTAGTGTGATAACATGGTTCGCATATGATGGATGCGGGGGACATAGAATGATGTTTCATTTTTAAATAAGAAGCTTTGGAGGGAATGACTATCCACTGTTTTCCTCTTCCTCCTATAGATATGTTCCTCCTCTTGGAATTTCCAAAAACAGAGCGAGACGGGCATATTGTCCCGAACACCCAAGGTAATAAGTACTCGACAAGGGGTACAACATAGGGACCAACACCCTGACGAATGCCAGAGTGACCCGGCTGGGCACACGAATAGCTGGCAGAAACATGTTGGTTTTAGCAGGGGGATTATAGGGTCGTTACCTGCCCTAGAGACCCCATACTTTTCATTTTAACCCTGCCAGAGGTTGACATGAATAAAGTACATAAGTCAACCCCTAGACAGTTTTAAATTTCTTTCTGCTTTCCTTGGTCCCTTGACTTTGAGAGACTATCTGTTGTCTTTCTTTTTTGAATAGCACAAAATTGTGTTTATTCTAACTATTCTGTCTTTTATACTTTACCCTCACCACCATTTTTTCATCATTCACTCTAAAAAATTGCGCTCCACCAAAGGTGTTGGTCTGCACCTTGGTGTATGATGCGGCCCAATGATGAAGCATGACACTCTCGGGTGTGTGAGGGCAGTATTATAAAATCTATTGATTTTCCCACTTTTTGCATCCTTGATTGCAAGATTTGCTTTTTTCTGTTATCCTTTGTCTCTGTTAAGTGTGATTAAGTCTGATTGAGGGAGTCAGAGACAGTGCTGTCCCTCGTCTCTTCTAATTTGTGGGTTAATGTTGAACCACCAGGAACATGCCCTGATGTTCCAGCTACTTCCAGAGACGAAGTGCCTCCTGACATAGGATCCACGACCCCGCCCCGCCCTGTTTGTTGCAGTACAACATGGCGGTGGTGTTGTCCATGAACACCTACACTACTCTCCCTTTGACAGAAGGAAGGACTGCCTTCAGTGCAAGAAGTATCGCTCATGCTCCAGAAGGTTGGTGTGGAGCCCAGGTTCCACCCGAGACCAGAGGCTTTCGATCTTCGCCTCTCCCATGTGGCCACCCCATCCCAGAAGTGATGCATTTGTCACCACTGTGAACTCTGGCTAGGGAAGGGGAGGGTCCTGCTGTTGACCCAATCCTGGTTCGTTAGCCACCACTGCAATTGCTATGCAGTGCCCTCCGAGATCTGGAGGCAATCGGAAAGATTCCCCTGATGCTGTCCCCACCCAGTAGCCTCAGGGTCATTCTGACCGAAACCCGGGATAGAGGCTGAAAGATCGGAATCATAGTCGAATATCCCAGACTCACTGCTCGGGAGGGTAAGCCCAAAACTGCGCTGTGTCCAGAACCGCTCCGAAGAAAAGGAGCTTCTGAGAGGGAATCAGGTGTGACTTTGTTGATGGTGAACCCCAGCAAGTGCAGGAGATCGGCCGTAGTCTGGAGGTGGGAGCCCGCCTTCAACAGCCAGTCGAGATAGGGGAAGACTGGAACCCCTGATCTGCGCAGATGAGCTGCGACCACCACCATCACTTTCGTGAACACTCGAGCGGCGCTGGTAAGGCCAGATGGGAGCACGGTAAACTGAAAGTGCTTGTGGTCTACCGTGTACCGTAGGTAACAACGATGGGCTGGCACGACTGGGATGAGAAAATAAGTGTCCTGCAAGTCCAACGCTACCATCCAGACTCCAGGGTCGAGGGCAGACCGGACCCGAGTCAGTGTCAACATTTTGAGCTTCTTCTTCCGGCGGAGGCGGCTGCATCCCTGAGATCCAATATAGGATGCAGGCCCTTGTCCTTCTTGGGCACCAGAAAGTAGTGGGAATAACAACCACGACCTACTTCTGGGGCAGGAACTCGCTTGATGGCTCCCTTGGCCAAGAGAGACCTAACTTCCTGTTGGAGAAGGGCCAAGTGATCCTCCAACATGCAATGGAATTAAGGTGGCATGGATGGAGGGGAAATCTCGAAGGGGAGGAAGTAGCCCCTTCGGACTATCTACAAAACCCACCTGTCCGACGTGATGGTTTGCCAGTGGGGGAGGTGATGGCGGATCCTGCCGCCCACTGGCAAATGGTGGCCCTGAAAGGTCGGACTAGGAGGGCTTGGAAGCTGTTGCAGAGGGGGCGGTGGTGGATTGGCCCGCACGTTGGCCCCACGGCAGTGGGATCCATGTCCGCGGTTGCGCAGAAGTTGGACAGCTTGCGCAGGCCTGTGGCTCTAGGCAGGACATGGCCGGGCACCCCTTTCGTAGCCACAAAAGGGGCAAAAAGCAGACTGCGCTAGGTGGGAGGTGAAAGCGAGGCCCAACAATTTGGCCTTAGCCCTGAAATCCTTAAAGCACTCAAGCGTGTTGTCTGCCTTGTCTCCAAACAAGAGACGGCCATCAAAAGGCATGTCCAAAAGTGTAGGTTGGACATCACCCAAAAAGCCAGTCGACCTCAACCAGGCGTAGCGTCACAGTGCTACGGACGTTGAAATCGTCCTGCCTAGTGAGTCGGCGGTGTCCAGCCCACATCTTATTGTAATTGCATTTATATAGCGCTTACTACCCCTGATGAGGCGTCGAAGCGCTTTTTTCGGCGAGTAGAACGCTACTCCGGGGCCCATAGAGGATAAGTGTTGAATTAGTATAGTGAACATGCAAGTAAATTTCAAGTGGTGGATAGGTTAGTCAGTTATAGGTTAGTCAGTTATTTGGATTCGGAAAGATAGCAGAATCTTGAAGCACGCTACTCCGGAAACCCATGAAGGATTACTGCTGAATTAGTATGGTGAAATATGAAAGTAATTTGAGTGGTGGATATTAGTCAGTTATTTGGAGTGAGAAGGGTAGCGTAGGGATAAAACAGAAGAAGAGTTTGCATTCATGTAGCACCTGTTACCCCTGATGGGTGAAGCGCTTTTTGGCGAGTAGGACGCTACTCTGGAACCCATAAAGGAGTAGTGTTGAAAAAATTAGTACAGTGAAGTATGAAGTAATTTGAGTGGTGGATATGTTATTCAGTTATTTGAATAGAGAAGGGTAGGTTGCGGAATAGAAGAGGGAAAGAGGTTTGCATTTATATAGTGCTTGCTACCCCTTGATGGGGTTTGAGGTGCTTCATTGGCGAGTAGCACGCTACTCTGGAACCCATAAAGGAATAGTGGTGAATTAGTATAGTGGAATATGGATATTGAGAAGTGAACATGTTAATCTGTTATTTTGATTGAAAATGATAGTGGAGGGACAGAAGAGTGAGATTTTGTTTTTGAGGTCATTGCAGTAGGAGGAGGCTTTTGGATATGTAATAGGGGTTTTTGAGTGGAAGAGTCAGAGGGAAGAGTTTATAAAGGTTTGTTTTGGGGGATCGGTATAGTAAAAAGGAGGTGTCAGATGATGCAAGGAGGGGCAGAGTAGGAGAGTCTAGAAAGGGTTATTTTGGGGATCATAGTAGTGGTATGGGGTTTGGGATAAATGAGAGAGTGGATGTAGAGGATATATTATGGTGAACTTCGCTGCGTCTCTCCCTTCGGCAACTGCACAGGAGAGCACGGCCGAGCCTCCTCCGGGCACTGTGGCAGCACCTGCGTGACAGAATCCCACACTGCGTGGGAGTAATGGCCCAAGAGACATGCAGTATTCACCGCCCGCAGTCCTAAGCTGGCGAAAGAAAACATCTTCTTCCCAAGGTGGTCAAGCTTCTTGGATTCTCTATCAGGTGGTGCGGTAGGGAATGCGCCCTTGGAAGTCGAGGCTTGGACCCCCAAGCTCTCAGGGGTGGGATGCTGGGAGAGGAAAACTGGGACCCCCGGGGCCGGGCGGTGGTGTCGGGCAATCATCCTATCCACAGGAGCCCCTGTGTTGGGCTTGGACCAAGTGCCCAAAAAGACGTCTGTAAGTGCCTCATTAAACGGCAGCAGGGGCTCCGAGTAGGCCCCTGCCGGCTGAAGCACCTCAGTCAGGAGGTTAGTCCTGACCGCCACCATAGGAAGCTCAAGCTTCAAGGCCTCAGCCGCCCTATGCAACACCACTGCGTATGATGCACCCTCCTCCGTAGCCACGGTGGGAGGGGTAGCATGTCAAGGTTTGGGGAGGTATGCAGACTACTGGCTTCACCCAACTCCTCTCTCCAGTATGGTTCTTCTAACTGGTCTGCCAGAGGGTCCACAGACCCCTCCCAGTCCTCCTCACCCACCTCTGGTAGCCGCTCAGGGCAATGGGGACCACCAGGGAAGAACAGTGGTACAAAAGTACCAGTCGACGCCAGCCCAGCTACGTGTCCACTTCGAAGGGGAGGCTGGAGTCAACGTTGGCTGGGGACACAATGGGTGTCTGAGGAGGCAGAGGAATCATCACTGGATTCGGTGCCGGAGGAGGTGTCACGAGGTTGACCGGCCCCGATCCGGATCCAAGCCTGGGGCCCTGCAGCGCCAGAGCCGAAGCCGCTGGCATCGAAGGCCTAGAGCCCCCAGATGAGTCCACGGGACCCAAAGGCATGCCAGCGGAGGCCGGCTGCCCAAAGATCGAATAGAGGGCTTCATAAAAGCTACAAAGTTGGGCAGAGGTCCCCCCGGCTCCCGGGAAAGGAGGGAGGCTCAGAGTCAACCCAGCAGGCTCCGTGGGCGGAGCCTGACTACCATCCTCAACCCGCGTCGTGTCAGCCGACGGACGGGGAGAACGCAAAGAGCGACAGTGATCTTTGCCTTCTTTTTGTGCTTCGACTTACCCGAAGACGAAGACTTTGACAAGGAATGGTGGTGATGACTCCGTGACCGATCCCGCAACCTCCCTCTTGACCGGGACCTCGAGCAGCGCGGAGCGGACTGCCGGGCCTCAAGAAGCTTTCGGGACCGCTCCCGCAAAGACCTCGAGTTCATGGACGGCATTCGGAACATGACTTCGGGTCGTGGTCGTACTCCAAACACCAAAGGCGTGGGACCGTTACTGACATCAATTTGTGACAGAAGTGGCAAGCCTTGAAGCCAGATCGGGGACGGGACATCCCTGCGTGCACCAGAAGTTGAAGGACTTGAAAAGATGTCGACAAAAATTGGCAAAAAGAGAGTCAAAAAGTGACTCGAGGTACCGCTCTCTCCGAATCGGCACTGGCAGGGGCGGCGTCTAAGTAGATACTGTGATGTTATTCTGGCGGCCACAACACCAAAGACGAACGTGGTGTTGACTGACGCCACTTACCGACGCGCAGGCGTACGGCTGAAGAAAAATTCTGTCGCCTGGAGGGAGTTTTAAGGTGAGGAATCCATAACTAACTGTCTCTTTCAGATTTATAGACAATGTGTAAAGTATTTATGCAGCACACAAACAGCAGCAAAGTGAAAACAAAACACAATAAAAATCTCAAACCAATTTAGAGACAGTAAATCTTAATAAATAAAATTATACCACAATGACAAAAATGCAATCAGCAGAACCAGAGTTACGCAATTCCAAGGTTTTTAGTAAAAATAGTGCCGAAAAGCACAAAGAGCTATGTGCAGTCAGCTGGTCGTACTAGACCAGGGGAAAGCCACAAGTTCAGGCTGATGACGATGGAGTGCAGGTTGGATACAGGAGCCAGATTAGTCCTGCTAAAAAAAGTAACTTACTCAAAGTCTGGCACAAAGAGTTGGTTTGCGGTGGAGGAGATCGCATGGAGCAGGCCGTGTTGCAGATGGTTGTTGCTGAAGAGCAAAGAGCAGGCCAGGGGTAGACGGCGGTCGATGCTGTAGCTTTGAATTGGCGGTCACCCCGGGCTGTCTTTGCTGTAGCGTGAAGTGCGGCTCTCGTGTTGCCGGTCATGGCCTGGGGTCACTGTACTGCAAAGAGCAGGTCACACAGGAGCTTCGTGATGGAGATCATCGTGGGAGGCAGAGTCTTGGCTCGAATAGGCCTCTTCACTGAAGCGAGGAGCAAAAACTTCAGGATGTTTACCTTTTCTTGCAGAGGCTTCTTTTCAGAGGCTTTCTTGCAGAGGACCCCTTTTGGGGATGAGGGATTCGCTTCAGTAGAGCTCAGGCAAATCCATTTTCAGGTCCAGTTGCAGCAGGTCAGATGGGCAGTTGCACGGAGGCCTATCGAGCTGCTTTTGTCCCTGTAGCTCAACACAGCAGGTCAGTCAATTGCCCCTTGGAGTCGCTCAGGTTAGCCTGGGATGAAGGTAAGCAGGTCTAGATTTCCTTCTCAGGCAGTAAAGCAGTCCTCAGGCAGCAAGGCAGTCCTCCTCCTGTAATATCCACAGGTCCAGGAGTGTTCGGATGAGTGGCTCTGGAGTTTGACTATTTATACCTGGTGCCAGCCTTTGTTTGGGGGAGTCCCTGAGTTCCTGTTCTAACCCCACATCTGGTTCTAGAAAGTTCTTCCTTTTTCCCTGTCAAGGCTCCAAACAGTCTGGTGGGGGGAGGGGATGGAGGGCAAAAGAGAGGGCGGCACATTGTCAGATTGGTTTGTTTGTGCCAGAGGCAAAGCCCTTTGAAATTTAAGTGGAGCTGGGTACAGCCTCTCCCCAGTCACCCTGCCAGGACAGCCCATCCTGTCCACACTTAAGCCCCCTTTGTGTTACAACCTAAAAGAAATCGACAAACCCCCAAGCGCAGAGACATTCATAGTCATGTGACTCAGGACACTGGCAATCAGAACAAATGGTTAGGACAAGAAAATGACAACTTTCCTAAAGTGGCATTTTTGTTTAATTGTGACTTAAAATCAGACTTAACTAAATAGGGAATTAAATTACAATTAATGTGAGTATTTCCAATGTACTTTTATCTGCTCCCAACCCAAAGTTATCACTTTTTAGATGTAATAAGGCGATACAGTGTTAGTCGGTGGGTGATATAGGCATTAAAACAGTGAAAAACAACTTTAGGAGTTTTTTCACTATCAAGACATGTACATTTTAAGTACACATGTCCTACTATTTAAATACATTACACCCTGCCCTGAGTATTTAGGGTCTACCTTAGGGATGAATAATATGTATTAAAAAGGAAGATTTAGGTCAAGCAAAAAGTTTATTTCGCTAGGTTGAAATGGCAGTTTAAAACTGCACTACAGGCTGCAGTAGCCGGCCAGAAGTGCTACCGGCCCACTAGTGGCATTTAATTTACAGGTTCTGGGTACACTGCAGTGACATGGTGTGCAAAATAAGGATGGATTGGGATGCTGCCCGAGTAATTACCAGTGGCGGAGATGAATTCAAGCATTCCAGCCATCACTTTTTTGCTTACTTTAGAACCCTGGCAGATTGTTGGGGACCCAGATATTTTTTTTGAAATCATGCCTGGGACCATAGCAGATATGGAGGCTGGCCCTACATCATTTTGAACCTTACCTTCCTGATAAAAATCAACTGGAATAGATTTGATGGATTTTCTGGATGAGTCATCAAAATTATAGAGCAAAGAGAGTGATTCAGTGTGACACTGTAACTTAACTTGGAGTGGTGGTATGGGTAATAGGGTGTAGGTGCCGATTGGTAATTTCACACTAGCAAAATCTATGGTTGAGCTCTAAGTAGTAACGGTGCTGAAGGGATTGAGAGAACCACCTGCCTCCCTATTGTTTGTGGCCGAAGCAACAAAAGAACATAGTACACTTTCTCCAGCACATGTAATTTCAATACATTTCCACCTCTGATGTTATTCACATATGATTAAAAACACATTAAATCAAGCAGTCATTCGTTTCTTCTTATTCTTTTTCCAAGTCTTTTAATGAGTGAAATCTTCCAAAGCCTCAGTAAGTTTGTACATGCGACTTGTTCACTGCTAGGTAAGAAATAATAACATAAGAACTATCATTACTTATATATATGCATCCATTTGCTTAAAAACAAATGTGATCCCAGGGAACAAAACGGTGACTGTGTACAAGCCACGTCCTTGCACATTCACAAACTGTGTTTGTGCATGCATAGACATTTTGTGTTGTGACATGTGTGTCCAAAACGGATATAGTGAACACGATTGAAATTTCGTTCAGCTTTAAAACAAAGCACACGGTGCGCGTGACATCGTGAGATTATGCGAGCGTTTCCAGTTGTATATGTGTATCTTAATAGAAAGCCACCTCGACCACCTTCGTGTCACCCAGTGAAAAAGTGAGACAACACCGCAATCTCCCAACTTAAAACCTCTCTAGTGTCTAGATCACAGGATCGAGATCTACAAAACGGTAAAACAAACCTGAATGGATTGACTGAATAATAGTCTGAAAATAAAACACAGGGACATATAGGCATATTATTGTCCATTTAGACCTCCATGTATTCTACAGTCTGCACTGTAAAGTATTATAAAAGCCTAGGAAACTTAAGTTACATACGTACATATAATGTGGCGATAATTCCGGGCCACACTAACCCTGTGGCGTGAGTTTAAATGTTAATCTGCTGGGCATCTAATTACATTTCCAATGTCATCCCGGTATCCTTGTTCCAAAATCTATAGAAGATATAAAATATTGCAAGCTAGTCTAAGACGGGGATTACATTATGTCCCCACCTCGTATGAACTATCAAGACTTGACAATAAGCCCTGTGACGGCGCAAGTAACATTGCTCTACCAAACTTTTACCTTAAGGTCGCAACGCCGATTCGCGTCCTCGCCCCTCACGCCGTCTCTCCTCGAGTGCGAGAGCCGGCATCTCCCATATCCGCGCTATTTGTAACTAAAGCCTCGTGATCGCGTCAGCGTATGCGTGAGCCCGGAAATCATAAGAGGCACCGCCATCTTAGAACAGGCACACAAAAGCTTAAGTGAGACGAACTGGATCATCTGGCCGCTTTTATATTTGCTCTTAAAGAGACTTACAGAATATGATTAAGTCTCAATCTGTTTATCCTTCACAGTTCTCGTGCGCAATGTTTGGACCGTCATGGACGAGTATTTCCTAGTATGTGGGATACTACCAGTAACCGATATCATGCTTATCTAAGCGGCCATCTTGGAATGGTCCCGCTGTCTATTTTTTCGCCTCCACTTTCCGTGCGCAATATTTAAACCGTAAAAAACAAGTATTTCCCAATAAGTAGGAGAATACCAGTAACCGATATTCTCATTATTATAGTGGCCATCTCGGAAAGGTCCCGCTGTCTCTCTCGTATACCTCAAAGTTAAAATTACGAAGGCTGTCACCAATTGTGTGATGAGCGCGATCTATATATCCCTCGCATAGTGTTAATTTCTAATAATCCGAAGTACCATGCCATCTGTAAGCTCCTCTGCTCAGTATATAATTTAAAAAGCCCTTTGTTAGTGGAGAAGTGTGGCTCAATGGTTAGAGCGGCAGACCCTGATGCAGAGGTCTGGCCTGGGACCAGGGTTCAATTCCCGCCTCGGGCGGGTCTTGGGCTCAATTTCCTCGGACCTGTTAATTCTCGCCTCGGTGCCTATTCTAATCATAAATCCCACTCTGCAACTCTGGGCAATAGCTTGCTTAATCTCCACAACGGCCCCAACAGCGCTGGGATGCCTGGCTTCACCTTGGGGGTGCCCAGGGGTGGACATTTCACAGGGAAAAGCCAGGAAGGGTTCCACAGTGGTATGAGTACAGCGCCAGGACACCCTATGGTAACAGTGCGCTATACAAGTACAACACATTTACATTTTGTTGGTACAAAAGGCACCCGTGGCTAAGGGTAAGCTGTGGGTCCTTAGTATCAAGACTATGTGTGTATTCTTGATAATTAAGTTCGTATTCATATCAGTGACTAGTGTATCAAGTGAACAACTATACAAATTACTCAAAACAAACAACAAAGCATAAAAAACGATTTTCTTGTACATTGTAATTGACATCTGTCACTTTTTGTACCACACATTCCATGTGATATTGCATTAGAGCACATCAGCAACACGTGAATTTAATGATTCATGTTAGGCACATCACACTCCTTTAGTGGTTCTCATTTCCCCAAGAAGTAATGCATCTCGTGATCAACATTCATCCCAAATTCAGTAGTCCGTAATTTGAGGATCCATGATGCCTCATTTCTGCATAATCTCAATTCTCTGTTCCCTCCCCTTGGATGTCTAAGAGTCTGTTCAATCCCATAAAATGAGAAGTCTTTGTGCTGTCCCTGTGCAGGGCAGTTGGTAATGTGTGTCGCGATGGGGTATCTGAGATCGCACTGTTTGACCGCCCTCATATGTGCCCCAATCCTCTCACTAAGTGTCCTGATAGTGCTACCCACATATTTCTTGCTGCATCTGCATTCAATTATGTATACAACAAATTTCGTATTGCCATTTATGTTTGTATTAATTTTGTGAGTTCTGTCGTCAGGGCCTGTAAAGTCAAGTTTCTTAATGTCAGCCCATTTGCATGCAGAGCAGTGCCCACACTGAGAGCCAGTTAGTATCAGTTCTGGGTGTGGGGTAACTTGGGCTCAAAAGGATCCAGAGACACATCCCTCTCCTGTATGTAATTTCTGGTCTGTTGTTGATGGACACGGCTAGTGTTGTCTCCGCTTTCAGAATATGCCAGTGTCTATTGAGACTTTTGCTCAATACACTTGATAGGTTATTGAAGTTGGTAACCAATATAACTTTAGTGTCTACTTTCTTTGTCTTGGTCTTTTCCTTTAGGGTGTCTTGTCTCCCAATTCTCCTGATTCTAGTCTTAGCCTTTTCTAGAATATGTTTGTTATAGCCCCTTTGTTTGAAACGTTTCAGCATTATTTCAGTACATACTTCAAATTCCTGCTCTGAACTGCAATTGCGTCGTGCTCTTACAAGTTCTCCATATGGGATAGCATTAATCTGATAAGTGGGGTGTGAGCTGGCCGTGCTTTTGCGGTACAACCTGCTCTGGATTTGATTATCCCTCACAAAGTTCTGTGTCTAAAAATGCAATTTTCTCCTTACTGTGTTCATAGGTGAATCTGATGTTCAAGGTGTTACTGTTCCACAAATCCAACCAATCTATCAGTGTCTCCTGTCCAAATCATCAGACAGTCGTCGATTTATCTGCCCCAGAATAAGATAGAGTCTGTCCATTCTGCGCCCTCTGGGCCCCAGATCCACATCTCCTCCAGACAACCCATGAACAGGTTGGCATACGAGAGAGAGAACCTGGAGCCCATGGCCACTCCCTGCTTTGGCGATACCATTTGTCCTTGAATAAAAATACGTTATTGTCTAAAATCAATTCTATCATTGTGATCAGCATCTCTGTGTGTTCCCATGTGCTTGCTGACCGCGTACTTCAAACCTTTCTGAGAGCTTTCAGTCCACAATCTCTCCTGATGCTCTTATAGAGAGCAGTTACATCTAAAGTGACAAGTGTCATATCCTACTCCCAAGTTATGTCTGCCAAAGTCCCCAAGACAGGCTTTGTGTCCCGTATGTAAGATGGTAGGTTGGTCACCACTGGTTTGAGGAAAATGTCCACATACTCTGATATTTTTCCTGTGGGGCCCTCGCTCCCTGAAATTATGGTCCTCCCTGGTGGAAAAGGTAGGTTCTTGTGTATTTTTGGGAGCGTATATATGCACGGGTATCTAGGCCTATCTACCCGTAGATAATTTTATGCTTCTTAGTCCAAAATGCCCATCCCATGCCATTGTTTCAAGTGGCGGTTTATGTGGTCTGTTAGTTTCCAAATAGGGTTGGTACCAAGGGATTCGTAGCAGTCCAGGTCACCCAATTGGGATAGAATTTGATTATCATAGTCTATACTGGACATGATAACAATATTCCCCCCCTTGTCTGTCTCCTTAATGCTAATATTCTCATCACTTCTTACATTTCTAAGTGATAGTCTCTCCCCATGTGTAAGGTTATCATTAACTACATGTGGTAGTTGTCTTTTTGAGTCAAATCTGTCTAGGTCATTAAGTACCAGTTTGTGAAAGATGTGCCGATGTTATTACCTGTGTGTAATGTTGGTGTCCATTTTGATTTTTCCCACAAACCGCTAGCAATCTGTCCATCACTTATTACATTGAGATCCCTCATGATAATATCCGCAGTGATCACTTCATCCTCACAGTCAGTAAGTGAAAGTAACAGTCTAGTATCCAATATTTCCTGAATGGTGATTTCACTCAAGGGATGCAATTGCTGCTCAACATTAGTTCTTTTGTTTGATTATACATCATGAAATGCTTTTTTATCTTCATTTTTCTCACAAACTTGTAAAGATCAATTTTTAAATCAACCACATTGCCATTTGTCTTTGGACAAAAACTTAAGCCTTTCTTAAGGAGGGAAACATCACTAATACAAAAGGGGTCTAGTTGACAAATTCACTATACTAACATCATCTATTTCCTCTTGTTCCACGATCTCGTTCTCATGCCTTGTTTCTCTTCTCCTGCTGCCCCCTCTTTTCCCCTTCTTGTCTTGGGCTTGTCATAGGGTGTCGATTTTGTTCCCCGTTTCCTCTCTTTATTCTTAAAACCTCCTTTAAAAAACGGTTCTCACTGCCTGTTGCATGTGCTGAGCCATCTCCCTGCTCTGATCCCCCTTCACTGGTAACTGGTGTGTCAAGCGATGTAGTTCTGGAGCTTACAGAAGCTGCTATTTTTGGTGCGTTCCGATCATCCTTTGTTATTAGATAATCACACTTCTTGGCGAAGGTGAATATTCTACCATTTAGGTAGTCTACTTCGTCTCTTTTTAATTTTTGGGTTTTACGCATTTTTATCTCTGCTGGGTGGCGTTTCACGATATCATTTCAGGATATTATAGTTTTTTTCTGTAGCCTCTGGGAGATTTAATAGTTTGATCTCCAGTTCTAAGGTCTCTATCTCCACCTGCAATTTAGCCGTCTTCCTGTCAGTTCTCTATCAGTATTCTCATTAACTTGTTGGAATTGTCGGTTAGTTCCTGCTCCCAGGCCGCCAACAGATCCGGGTCCAAGTCATCATAAGTAGGTATGATTTGGGAACGGAGCCCCCTAGGTATTCTTTGGACCTTAATATACTAGAACGGCGGGGCCGGCATCGGCCACGCCAAAAGGTATGGTGGTCGAGCCGGCCCCCTCCGTGACCGTGGGGGGAAGGGGGGGCATGCCTTTCGCGCACGCTTGTGACGCGGCGGCCGCCCCCCCCTCTCCCTCATTGGTCTCGGTCTTGGGCGTGACCCGGAAGCGATTCGAATCGCTTCCGGGTCGCGCTAAGGGGCGAACAACATTGCAGGGCTATAAAGGGCTGGGGAGCCCAGGAAGCCTCCTCTTGGTTCCTGGCTCCCCAGCTTGCCCCCCCCCACGCCTCGCTAGGAGGCGGTAATATTTGTTTGCCTTTCTTGATCCATGAAGATGGGGTCCCGCTGACACGCTTCCAATTTAAACGGGTATTGGACATGGCAATTCTGAAGGTAAGTCAGAACCCAGAGTGTTTCGGCACCCACTCCTTTAGGATAGGTGCTGCCACTGAAGCAACGGCCAGGGGTCTATCAACCGGCGGCGTACAGAAGATAGGGAGATGGGTGTCTAATTGTTACAAACGGTATGTGCGCCTACACATGTTGTGACTAAGGGAGGCACACAACGCTGATGCATGGTCTTTCTGCTTTCTTTACAGTTTCTCGAGCCTGTCACGCAGGGGAGAAACTCAAGACACTACACCAGCCACAAGCGGAGGAGCGGATACCAGCACCACAAAGGCAAACTTTTCAGACAGTGTGGATCATAGGCCACTCATATGTAAGGCGTCTGTCTAACCTTTTTTGTACAGGTGATTACAGGGAAAGAGCGCGGCAGGCAGGGTTTGAGATAGCATGCCATGGAAAAGGGGGGCTTTGTTTTGATCGGTTCCGGGATATCATTCTGGACCTCTTAAGGAAATGGGGGTCGCCCCCGGATATAATCATCCTGCACTTGGGGGGGAATGATTTAGCAAGACTGGGAAGGAGAGGGTTGGTGGAAACTATAGTCACTGAGATAGGCTGGTTAGCTAGGACTTGTCAGGGCTGCACTATTGGGTGGTCCCAGTTGATACCACGTTTCCAATGGAGAGGGGGGGAGTCTGTAAAAGCGTTGAATCATTCTGCAAGGAGAATAAACAAACTCGAGCGACTTTTCAGGGCTTCCCACTTACAGACCATCGCCCATGGATGCATCAGGGGTGAGCCGTGCTTCTTAAAAGATGGCGTTCACTTATCCCAGGTAGGCAACGAGGTGTTCCTGGAGAATATGTTGGCATGGCTGAAGGGCCTTAGGCGCAGGGAATGACCTTTCTAGTGAGCACGGGGGGGGCTAGATAGTCGGTCAACTATGCTAGCCTGTGGCGGTAAGGTCATGATTGGTGAGCAGTAAATTTAAGGTCCTTAGAGGGCGGCGCCATTCCCGAATGGTGTCGCCCAAGTGGGAGGGACAAGTGGTCTCTCCTAGAACTCCAGGGGCAGTTGGGTGCGGGGGAGGAGGGAGTCACGCTTTCTCTAGGCTGATGGGCCATCCCGCACGTGCACAGCGGCTGCAAGGGCCCCTTTATGGAGATCAGGTATAGAGCGTACGGGGGTAACGGGGGGGGTGGGGGGGGGAGGAGTACCCTCACGGTGAATGGGCCCTCTGCGCATGCGCACTCCGGCTGGAGGGCGTGGTTACAATTTGATAAGGATCTGACACCAGTTAGTGACCTTGCCGTAGGCCCAATTTAGTAACGCAGAAAATAAAGTTTGTAAAGATTGATAAAGATATGTTTAGATATGGATAGGAAACCTTTGTATTAGAGTTATGTTAAGGTTAGCCACTTGATATCTGTAAACATATTATTTGTAATCTGTGTAAAGTATATTTTCTGCGATGTGTTTTTAAAATGTAATTTTTAATGTTTATTAATTTCGTTTAATAAATACGGCCGGGGAGTGTCACGCCCCCTGCCTCCAAAGACTTCTCCCCTGTCACAGGTTTTCATTGTGGGGAGGAGGGGGTGTAGGGAGTACCTGGCCATATGACATAGGGTAGCCCCGTCCCACCATTTAGAAGTTTCATTCTTGCGTAGCCTTTCTAAGCGTAAAAATGTGTCTTTAAGGCCCTTAGACACGTGTTGGCTTTGGAAGATTTCACTCATTAAAAGACTTGGAAAAAGAATAAGAAGAAACGAATGACTGCTTGATTTAATGTATTTTTAATCATATGTGAATAACATCAGAAATGGAAATGTATTGAAATTACGTGTGCTGGGGAAAGTGTACAGTGTGACACTGGCAGGATAAAACACTTTACACTCCTTAGTAGAGAGCACTATAATCGGGCTATGTCATCTAGAGTAGAGTCTACATGAGGCAGGGTTGATTGCACTGAATGCTGGGGACACAAAGCAATCCTACTCATCTATTGTGGCCTGTGGGTACTTCAGAAGTTCTACTTCGTCGTAAGCATCCTTGTCTGAGGAATGCATATCCACTTGCAGAACGTGGCTTGGCGATGGTAATGTTTGTGATAGAGAGGGAGAACAGAAGTAGGCTGTGGTGGTGCTGGTAGAGGTGGCTAAAGCTAATGCACATCCCTCAGATGTGCTGGCTTTGGAGGGATAATACAATAGTAATTCCTTTATCTAATAAAGTTCACTAATGATACCAACAGGGACTTGGTGGATTCTGACAGAACTTCGTAGTACTTTACGTAGTGCCAGTCGTGAGAGTTGCTGTACCCTCAGTAAAATTCTTCCCCATCTTATAATTCCTTTGCCTGTCTGCTTTCTGTTGGCCATGTCTGTATTGTTTGTCCTCATCCTCCTCTTGGCAATTCACAGTAAGAGGTCTTAGGCTGATGGCCATCCCAAAAGGGCCTTCCTCCCAGAGTCTCCCTTTAGTTAAGGGGTCTCCAACTTTTTCTGCAATAAGAGCTACATATGTTCAATGAAAATCATCCTGAGCTTCTAAAAGTATGTGCGTCTTAATAACGACTACTTCTGACAACATTATTTTAGTAGCCACAATACGCAAGATTACCAGCAGTGATCACCTTGGTGCAGGGTTTCCAGCTACAATTTAAAAAAAAGCTTGATCAATTTGAAATGCCTTTATATGTGGACTACCCAACAGCTATAGTTGCAATGCCCCTGGCACCAAGTTAATAATAATAATAATATTGGCAATAAGTTTCACCAAACGCTGCATGATTTACCACTCAAATATCAGCTTTAAATATAATTTGTAAATTCAACAATTTTTCTCTAAACATCAGCTCATGAGTTCGGAAAATACACACATTTTTGTCTTCAATGCACACTTTTAATTACTGATATGCATACATTATTAATTCAACCAAACAAAAGCTTCTAATTTAGTGGATCAGGCTGCACAGGGGAGACCTACTTACAAGTAGCTGGAGACCTGCCAGAAGCTCATGAGCTACTCAGAGAAGCCTGCGTTAGTTTCTCGCATGTTCATATGCAAATGTGGTGAGAGTTTGCTCTGGGATATATCATCAGGAGCCTGTTTGTGTTGTCAATGTTGGAGTCATTGGGATTGTCAACTGTAGTGCGGAGTACCGCAGCATTGATGACTGTGGATGTGACATCGATGGTGTGATTTCCAATGGCAGATGCATTGGTTTTATGGTTGACAGTGGATGAGTTGTCCACGACCGGAGAGATGATGAGGTGGCCTTAGCTGGAGATGTTAACGGGGGAATGCTGACAGTGCCTTTGAAACAGCTGGACTGAAATCAGCTGGGTCTGTTGTAGATGGGGCTATCATATTGAAGTGTCTTTAGTCTTGCAATTTAAGTAAATATGGTGGCCAAAACAATTTCTTGTCGACATTTTTGCAGCCTATATTGGAGGGGGACGGGGATAAGAGTTTCCCTAAAGTAGATAGAGGGTTCCTCTCAGACAAAAACTTATAAGCCACTTTTTCCCCTTTGTATTAAGCGTCTGCTTAGCGTCTGAGAATTCAGAATCAGAAGTGACATGGTCATCCTAGCAATCGGTCATCCCGATCATTCGGAATTTTTGACGAAAACACCTGGAACATCCTTCAATCCTTGGGTTTGTGTTGTGGAAAAGAGAAGTAAATGACATCAACCTGTGGGTCATCAACAAACAGCCTTTTCTTTCTACATGAGTGACATGTCCAGAAAAGAGCTTTTTTCAGTGATTCAATCTGTCTGACAAAAAATCTTTAAGTCTTCCACTAGCCAAGAGCTTTAAAAGGCATAAGTCAAATTAATACCAAAAGAGTTTACGTTCAGATGAAAAATGAGTTGAAAAACCTATGAGGGAAAAGTCTCTTACCAGAGCTTTAAAGTAACTCCATTCCATACGACATGTGATAGAAATCTTAAGTATAGTGGCCTCTGAAGGAGTGGAGTTTAGAGCACCCTCACCTCACTGGCTGACGTTTTGGTCTTTTCTTATGAGGTGATTTGAGCTAATAAAGTAAGAGTGTTTGAAGTTGTTATTAAGACAGTTTCTTAGTACTGCTTATGAAACATCACATGAGACTCCTGGTCGACGACGGTGAATGATGCAAGCAAGCCTGTTTAAAAGATTCAGTGCTGGAGAAAAACTGATTCCATATTTTCTAGCTATAAGAGTAGTGCCTGAAGGTACTAGGAAATAAGATTTTCACACCTTTAAACAGTAACAGATTGCAAAATTGCTCATTGGATGGGTGCAATGTCAAACTTTATCCCAGCGCAGAATTTTAAAAATGTGTTTCATTATGTCTGGCAATGAGGACTGGGGGCTTGGAGGGGATGGAGAAGCCGTGTGATCATGAAAACCAATTATAGTCAATGACAAATCATAGGTAGATCGGTGTATTATGTGATGTTCTCTACTGGACTGGCATCTAAATGCTACCATGCTTGCCCAAGGCCTGCACAGAGGCTAATCTACAATGGCCTCACAATCTGTGCCACAAACTAAAGGATTGGCAGCTGCCCAGCTTCTCCTTTTAAACAACAAACGATTGTGAAAGTTTTCTGGGCACATACAATTTTTGAAAGAGAAATACTTCTTGGTTTAAAAGACAGCATACAACCCGTCTAGGTTTGTATTATCAGTAGGAGGAGGGAGCTTACTCACGACTTTGTAATGCATGTAGCCAGCACTGACAAAGCAAATTGGTTGGGCTTTTAAATAGTGAAAAGGTTTTACCATGTTTCACTAACTTGCAGCACAGGTACATTATGGGAGGCAGCAGACTTTGTATGCTTCCCTACAACCCTCCACCCCCTGACATGTACAGCGCGGTTGGAGGCAGAATAAATCCCATCACAATGAAGGAATCAAACGGGCTGTAGCAGTGTAGGCTTCCTTACTTTTACACACACACACAAACAAAATATTCAAGCTTCTTCAGTGCTTTATCTTGTAGTTCTACACAACCATTTCATTGGCTTTCTTAGACCATATAGAAGAGATATGCGGATAGGATTGAAAATAGGAGATGGTTTCTGTGATGGCGAGGAGGAGGAAGGGCCTAAATTAATGTTCTGGAATGCCCAGATGAAGTGTAATCTCGGACACAATTGATTTCTGCTGATAAAGCTATGTGGCATTTTAAAGTGCAAGTGGGGGCAAGGAGAGTATCAACGTGTTATAACTTTTCCGCCACCCACATTCAAGCTTTACTTCAATGATGCTCCACTGCATCTGCCATTGGTCCCCATGCCACACAAAACAACAAGAGACAAAAGCAGCTAGGCATGCACTCAATATTCAAATTCAAACTGTAATACAGCTAAGTACTCAAGAATAGTTAAACTTCAAACAATTATGGTGTGCACCTGAAAGATGGCACTGCCAGCCACCTACATACAACAATGTCAAGAAAAAATCTAAACGAATGTTTAGAAAAACAAGTGCACTACTCCGAGCCCAGGTTGGGCTATTGGTATTTGAACATAAATGGATAACGTATTATAACAAATGTTGTCTGGAAGAATAAAACAATTAATCAGAAATGACACCAATTGAGTAACATTTAAATCATCATAGTGGTTAGTTCTCCATGCTTAGAGCACAAATGAATGTCGAAGCTGAATCCATGTGTCCATGTAGTATTTACTCAATAGCCAGAAAAAGTAAACAGAACAATGTTCATTCTCAACGAGAATTCGCAGTTTCAGAAGACAAATCCCAATGCATTTCGGGCTTAAAACATAGCCCTTCGTCAGGGGAATCTCTAGAAACAAACAATATATACATATCAATTGAGAGTATGTCAAAAATTATACTACATTCAATTTAACTGTACAAGGAAAACGCAAGGGGATAACATTATAGTCATAACACCAGGAGTAAAGTGCCACCACCGCAGAAACCAGAAAAATATGGTATAAAAGCCTCGAAAAAATGTGTGTATTAAAGACAAAAAAATAATACTCAAAACAGTTCCCTATTAATAGCTACACAGACCCAATACCAGTAAAGAAACAGTGCAACACCAACACCGTAAGAAACCAAATAGATGAGTCAAAGTCGTAAAAACAAAACAAAACATACCTGCGAAAATATAATAGGTAAACCACAAACGGTGTGACAAAAGCACAACGCAACATATACAATTAGCAATCCGGAAGTCCCACTATAAGAAATAAATGAAAATTATGCTAGAAACCTAATCGTAACGGCTCATTTCAACAACGGTCTAAGTATCCAAGATGCAAGGCTTACCCTGAAAACTCACACGAGTGAGTTTGATCGAATGGTTAACCAGCCAGAAGTATTAAAGCGCTGCCAGCGTAAGAACTCTGCAAAATATCAAAACACAATTTTTAGCAAGCTGGTAAACCTCCAAGACCGCTAAAAGGTGAAAACAACATTAGCACCTACCAAATAAAACTACGTTCCACCTCGGATCACTAACAACGCTGGCTCTTCAAAAAAGCCGCCCGCGTCGGCGTGTTCTTAAATGAATATTGAAATAGAAACAGGACTAGGGCTAACAAAACTAACGTCTCTCCCATGCCAAACGGCCGCCATATTTAAAGAGTGAATACAGTACTATCCAAATGTAAGAATGAGAGATTCACAACAGAAATGAAACAAATCAAAAATAAAAAAGAAGAGGAAGAAGAAAAAAAGGAAGAAGATAAAGAATAAAACAGAATAAAACAGAAACAGCTGGTGCATGACCAATAATGTTTTACATCAAGTAGGGGTACAAATGCAACAAACTATAAGCATTGTGCATAATTAATACATCAATACATTGCATGAAAATTGGTGGTGAGCTTTTATAAGAAACAGAACAATTCAAACTTATCGTTAAGTCCCTTTGGCAAGAGACTTTGCATGAACCAAATCCAATACGCTTCGCGCTGCAGCATAAACTTAGTCATATCTCTATCGGGACGTGGTATCACTTTCTCTAGAATACCAAATCGCAATTGTGAAATAGAATGCTTTTTTTCAAGCCAATGTGCTGCCAGGGGTGAGCTGGTGGTTTTAGTACGAATCCTACTCTTATGCTCAGTCAAACGAACCCGAATTGACCTTTCAGTTTTTCCAACATAAAACATCTCGCATGGACATTTAATGAAATAAATAACATGGAATATAGGTGTCTTGGTCAAGTAACATTGTCTCAACTTTGGTTTCATATTGAGAACGATCCATCACAACAAGTGCCCCTCCTTTATCTGCTTTCGTAAAATAAAGAGTGATGTTAGATCTTAGAGAATTCAAGGCCATTTTTTCACCTTTGGTCAAGTTAAAAGACACTGTTTTCGAACACGGAATGTGTTTGAGGTCCTGTTTGACTAGATTCTCAAATAGATCAATCGTTTTGTGTGAGAAAGGAGGTAGAAAGGAGCTTTTAGGTCTAAACTCTAGATTATCATCCTCTGTTGCAAGATTGGGAGTGGTTTCAATTGTGGAGAAAATTATCTCCTCTGACCCTGAGTCAAGCGTGCAGACCATGCATGAATTTAAGGACAAATTTCTAGCTAGAGGTTATCCTTTGAAATTGGTGAATGATGCTGAAAGTCGAGCAATGACTAAAAGTCGTGAATCGCTCCTTCGCAAACAGGACAAACCGGCCTCCTCCAGCCGGGAAGTATTTGTATCTACTTTTTCTAGAAACTCTAATCACATCAAAAAAAGTATCCTACAACGCTGGGATTTACTTCAAAATGAAGCTGATTTTGGTAATCTTTTTTCTGAGCAACCACTATTTGCTTACAAAAGGTCAAACAACTTGAAGGAATTACTGAATCAGACTTCTGTCAAACCCACTACGTCATTTAGAGGGATGACTACTTGTATGAACTGCTCACATTGCAATAATGCCGTGACTGGCAAGCACATAACTCATCCCTGGACAGGGAAAAAGATTATCCTTAACTTTGATGCAAATTGTAACAGTCACCATGTTATTTATTTCATTAAATGTCCATGCGAGATGTTTTATGTTGGAAAAACTGAAAGGTCAATTCGGGTTCGTTTGACTGAGCATAAGAGTAGGATTCGTACTAAAACCACCAGCTCACCCCTGGCAGCACATTGGCTTGAAAAAAAGCATTCTATTTCACAATTGCGATTTGGTATTCTAGAGAAAGTGATACCACGTCCCGATAGAGATATGACTAAGTTTATGCTGCAGCGCGAAGCGTATTGGATTTGGTTCATGCAAAGTCTCTTGCCAAAGGGACTTAACGATAAGTTTGAATTGTTCTGTTTCTTATAAAAGCTCACCACCAATTTTCATGCAATGTATTGATGTATTAATTATGCACAATGCTTATAGTTTGTTGCATTTGTACCCCTACTTGATGTAAAACATTATTGGTCATGCACCAGCTGTTTCTGTTTTATTCTGTTTTATTCTTTATCTTCTTCCTTTTTTTCTTCTTCCTCTTCTTTTTTATTTTTGATTTGTTTCATTTCTGTTGTGAATCTCTCATTCTTACATTTGGATAGTACTGTATTCACTCTTTAAATATGGCGGCCGTTTGGCATGGGAGAGACGTTAGTTTTGTTAGCCCTAGTCCTGTTTCTATTTCAATATTCATTTAAGAACACGCCGACGCGGGCGGCTTTTTTGAAGAGCCAGCGTTGTTAGTGATCCGAGGTGGAACGTAGTTTTATTTGGTAGGTGCTAATGTTGTTTTCACCTTTTAGCGGTCTTGGAGGTTTACCAGCTTGCTAAAAATTGTGTTTTGATATTTTGTAGAGTTCTTACGCTGGCAGCGCTTTAATACTTCTGGCTGGTTAACCATTCGATCAAACTCACTCGTGTGAGTTTTCAGGGTAAGCCTTGCATCTTGGATACTTAGACCGTTGTTGAAATGAGCCGTTACGATTAGGTTTCTAGCATAATTTTCATTTATTTCTTATAGTGGGACTTCCGGATTGCTAATTGTATATGTTGCGTTGTGCTTTTGTCACACCGTTTGTGGTTTACCTATTATATTTTCGCAGGTATGTTTTGTTTTGTTTTTACGACTTTGACTCATCTATTTGGTTTCTTACGGTGTTGGTGTTGCACTGTTTCTTTACTGGTATTGGGTCTGTGTAGCTATTAATAGGGAACTGTTTTGAGTATTATTTTTTTGTCTTTAATACACACATTTTTTCGAGGCTTTTATACCATATTTTTCTGGTTTCTGCGGTGGTGGCACTTTACTCCTGGTGTTATGACTATAATGTTATCCCCTTGCGTTTTCCTTGTACAGTTAAATTGAATGTAGTATAATTTTTGACATACTCTCAATTGATATGTATATATTGTTTGTTTCTAGAGATTCCCCTGACGAAGGGCTATGTTTTAAGCCCGAAATGCATTGGGATTTGTCTTCTGAAACTGCGAATTCTCGTTGAGAATGAACATTGTTCTGTTTACTTTTTCTGGCTATTGAGTAAATACTACATGGACACATGGATTCAGCTTCGACATTCATTTGTGCTCTAAGCATGGAGAACTAACCACTATGATGATTTAAATGTTACTCAATTGGTGTCATTTCTGATTAATTGTTTTATTCTTCCAGACAACATTTGTTATAATACGTTATCCATTTATGTTCAAATACCAATAGCCCAACCTGGGCTCGGAGTAGTGCACTTGTTTTTCTAAACATTCGTTTAGATTTTTTCTTGACACAAAACAACAAGGCAGACCAAACTGCTTATGCTTGATCCTTACTTGCAAGGACAGAGATGTCCTATAAATGATGAACTGAGGCTCAAGCAGTTTAGTAATTAATAATCGTACACAAATGCTTTTTCATTCCTAAGGGCAGTTTCAACCAGTACGGTCATAGACCTCAAGGCTCAGTGGAGACTATATTATTGCATTTAAAGTGTTGACCAGCTAAGGACAACCAGATTGTCTCCAGCTCTGCCAGATGCACATGCGGATAAGCATGCACCTATGAGTAGACATTTTTGAATCAGGACCCCTATTTTACATACTGAGCAGCAGGAATAGGTTGAGCCTACAATGGCCCAGGTTTGGTTCTAGGCAGTGGATCTAATTTGCAGTGAAAGTATTGAGTATAAACCACGTTAAGTTCATTCAGGACTCCTCTGACGTGACCTTGATAAAGGAGATGCTCCTCTTCTAAAAGACGTATAGCCAATCTCCTAACAGAGGATCAATGGTGGGAGATTTGTGGAGATAAAAACAAACTGGAATTTGCAAAACTGGACAAACGAGCAGAATAACAGCAGAAGCGCTTACAGTCCATTCAGCATGGGATATATCTAATAAAACAGAAGGATAGGACAGCCAGCGTATTCAAATGTGCCCCGGAAGAATGGTCAAGGCTGATAATCCCCCTTTTCAATCATGCCTTCCTAGCAGGCCAAGTCCCAGACGCATGGAGGGGTCTAGCTTGTGTCTCATATTCAAAAAAGGGGACTAGACATAACCATCAAACTATTGCCTTTTCACGCGTCTGGACCTAGAGGCAAAGAAGCCTTTGCTTGAACCCTACTTAAACACCTAGAGGCTTGGGCTGCTGAACATAAAGTCCTGTCTTTTTTTTTCACACCGGGTTTAGGGCTGTGGCATCAACAACCGATAACATCATAGTGATTGCATCTTTGAGTGATCGAGCAGCGTAGAAAAAACAGCAACGACTTTTTTGTTGCTGTACAGACTACACTGCAGCGCTTGACAGGGTAGGCCTGCCTTCACTATGGAGAAAACTGGAAGCGTAGGGCATTCCCTCAAACCTTAAAAGGGGCAATAATCTCAATATACATAGGTACCTGGGTTGATGCATACACAGGACCTAAGACCGTACTCCTAAAATCTACACCCACTGTGACCTAAAGCAGAGTCATGTTCTTACCCCTCTGTTATTCAACCTACATACAGCATACTTGGGAAAAGCTATGGAGGGCGGCAGCCTGGTTACTCCAAAACTAGGTCAATCTAAACTACATATTATACAACACACTGATGACACTGTGGAAATGGATCATACTAAAGCAAACATCCAACGGACCCTGAGCACTCTAAACGTTCCTAAAGAAAACATCTTTGGGTAAATCAGGATAAGAAAAAGGTTTTCATATTTGGGAGATATAGAAATAGGGAACATCTTACCTGGCATATAGGCAGTAAGATCATCAAATCAGCCAGGAATTACAACTGCAAACCCACTGCTCACTTAACTTTCTGAAGAAGACAGGCACAGCAATGGTTTACAGCATCAACCAACTGAAGCCTGCAAATATGCCATATATTAGGGCCCCGAAAGCTCCTGACAACTTGCTAAAGGCCCAATTTGAAAGGTATCTCCAAGACGCCCGGGTAATCCCTGGCACCAGCAATTGCAAGAAGCAGTAGAAACAGTACTAAAGAACGGGGATGTCCCCTACACAGCCTGGAAAAAAGTAATCAACAGGCATCTGAAGGTAATCTTGAGGGCCCAGGACCTATCTTCACGGAAGAACCTGGCGATCCTACTCCACCTGAATAGCTCTTACCTGGTTTAGAAGCCACAACCATATCTATAATAAACCAGAGACAGACTCGAACAGAGATTCTGTATATGTGATAACTAGGCTTTTCAGTGTCAGAATTTAGCCCAGCATGGGCCCATCAGGGTGCGGGAGGCGCTTGCAGGTTATGCAGCTACAGACATGAATCATGGCTGCACCTCCTGTGTTGTTGCCCAAAGTTAGATTTACAAAGGAGGAAACTGCTGAAACTAATCTTCAGAGCTCAAGGCACTCGCACCTGCCTGGAAGCATCTACGCTCAGTTTCACTCAATGCGGACCATTTGCACTATTGAGGTGCGGGAAATTTTTCTAAGAACTTAGGTCTTTGCTGCGTCCTCAAATCATTGGCACTTACAATCTCAAGATAACCCAAAAGCTGATAAAGGACTATTGTATCTAAAAGGACTGAACTGTGCTACTAGGGCGGTTAAGGTGCACTTGGTCCAACAAGCATTTGCAATGCAATAGGTCTCGCATTTACGCAAGTTTGAGCCATAAGCATTGTAAATGACAATGCCTTTTATTTATGTTTTGGTTTTTAAAACATAAATAAAAGGCATTGTCATTTACAATGCCAATGGCTTAAACTTGTGTAAATGCGAGATCTATTGCATTGCAAATGCCAGTTTTAAGGAGACAAAAAAAAAGAAGAAAAAAAAGAAACAGAGTCCCTGAATCTGGCGCAGCGCTCAGTAATAAACTTTACAAAATAAAAAATAAACAGAGCGCGGTGTCCCTGAAGCGGCCACCACACGCATCAAAGTTTAGCGCGGTGTGCCTAAAGCGGACGCTGCGCTCAGCATACAATTTAGAGCGCATAGCGATGTATTAGAAAATCGGCAGCCATTGTCCCCATCACTTTCAATAAACAAAATAGCGCTCACCCCCTTATAATGCAGACCGTGCAGCAAGCCAAGTAAAAGGTCCAGTCCTTATGGGGAGTAACAAATGGAAACAAGGTGGTATCAAGGGGAGACTAACTAGCCTATTTCCGAATCAGAAGCCAGTATAGAGGAAGGACACTGACACAAGCTAATGACAAATATGGATGGAGAGTGGGCGGGCTTCCACTGCACACTTTAATACAGCATGCCTCGCAGAAAGAGCAGCAAATGCACGCTGCCATTAGGCTCGACCTAAAAAGGGGTGTTAGCGGAAGGGACACAGACAATCAATTATTACAACTATTTATCGGTGCGGCTGCCAGAGGAGGCAGGATTATAAAATGATACCACCATTATCCTACCATGTCATCTCTGCCTGATAATGTCTCTCTGCACTTTCTAAAGCACTTTGACCTTGCACTTTGTTGCCCTCTCTTCTCAAACCAATGAACTTCCCCTTGTATATCCCACCTTGTTAACTCTGCCTCACAACATCACTGTGCACTTTACAAACCACTTCAACTTTGTACTTTATGTCGCTCTCACTTCGCAAACCAACAAAGTTTTCCTTGCATATCCCACAGAGTTAACTCTGCCTTATAACATCCCTTTGCACTTTATACAGCACTTTGACTAGCACTCTATGCTGGTTTCACCTTTCAACCTATGAAGTTCCCCCTTGCAGAAATTTGGTACTGTGCGATTGCATTTTGATATCCGTAGTATGGAGCGCATCATGTAAGGAATGCTGGGAGTAACTAGCGGCAGGCATTTTACTAATGTACTTGAGTTTATATAAAACCAAAATCATTTAGCTAAATAATTTTTCTTTGCCACTGAACCCTCTTATTACTCATTCGTTCACCTGTTATTTTAATGATTGTTTGAACTTATTTTACAAATGTATACACACACATATATATATATATATATACATACATACACACACACACACAGCTTTGGTTTTTATTAACTAATACAATAAATTTGACATGGCTCCTTTGGAATGACCTAGATGAGGGAGATTTGCAAGGATACAAACATTAAATTAAATTTGCAAAACTGGATGAAAGAGCAGAATAATGCAGAAGTGCTTACAGTCCGTTCAGCGCGGAGACATTTCTAATAAGGCAGAAGGAAAAGACAGCATCTACAGATGTTGGAGTTTGGTCCATAAGTGGTCAAGGGTTTTGAATCAAAAAGTCATCCTTCAGAACTCTATAAGTGGGTTATAAGTTAGATAGGATTGAACGACCTCTACAAACAGAAGATAATTAGGAGGTATGAACAGAATCTTATCAGTTGTTTTTCTGAAATGATGTAAATTTCAATGATAGTTTACATATCCACTCTCAGAACCATAGCACCCTGAAAAAGAATAGATCCACACATGCATTTTAATAAATCAGAGTGAAAGATTCGTCTGACCATTCTATATCAAGGGCACAGTTGCTTCACAATGTCAACGCGATCAAATAAAAAAAAGTGGTTTCCCTTCTTCATGAATTCAATATACAAACTAGCTACTTTTACTCCACCAACAAAAACTCGTTATTTGCCCTTATTGTCAGCCTTTCAGTATTGAATAGTCAAAGACTGCCTAGTCAAAGACCGAAGACCCACTGATAGGAAGCAATGCCCTTTTCTTACATGATATAAAGCCAGAGTACAGTCCCAACCATTACTTTGTTCACTCCACAACTAGCCTCTAAATTACTTTCGGGCTAAAGCTCAGGCTAAAACTTGACTGCAACTGAAGATGGACCAATACTGTCTACAGTCCAACATGGTGAGTGAAGTGGGTTAACTGAGAGCATTTATGAGATAAACTACCATTCCTTGGAAGCAATTTTCTACCAATGGCAAGCAAGGAAGGAGGAGCTAGGCAAAACATTAACTACTCATGGATGAAGGAGGTTTGAAAACGTCTTGTTCATAGGGGTACCAAATCTGGAGTTGGAGGCAAGAGAATGATTCTTATTTACATATTTATTTTGAGTATCAGAGTGAATACAGCATTTTGGAGAGAAGGCACAAATACATTCTGAATAAACGTGAAAAGACATTTGTAAAATAACGCCCAAGAAGACACCTACACCTCTCAACAAACTAACAACACAGAACTAAATGTACTGTAAGTAATTTTTTTAATAAAACAAATAATTTGTTAGGAAAAGTCAAAGCAGGCTCCTCTTTATGATCGAGTTCTAAAAAGGGCACAATTTCTATGCACACTTCCAGGGCCGGCATTACATTAAGGCAGCAGTAAACAGCTGTCAAATGATGCTACTAGACGAGGTCAGAGGAGGGTGGCAGATTGCAAAAAATCACTTCAAAAATAGTATAGTTGATAAAGGAGGTGAACACCGAAATGAAGTCATTTTGATTTCCTCTCTACGGTATTCTTGCCAGTGAAAGTGCTTTTCTCTCCGTGCCACTGTTGGAAATCACAGATGGGAGCTCTTCCAACGTCGTGGCCCAAGCCTGATTTGTACAGTGGATGGTCTCTGTGTAGAACGGCACAGTGAGTGAAAAACAATTGACTGGAATGCGCATTGAGGAACTGCCAGTGGCAAAAAGCATGCCTTCCGACTCCCGTAGCAGACTTTGACCATATCGAACTTTCCTAAGTCATGAATCCAACTTCCTCATACCCTACCGCAAGGGATTAAAGTATATGTTAAGAGGCATAGCAAACGTTTTCGCCAGAAAAGTGATACTTGAATTTCAATATTTGCTCTGACTATGAAGAATGTTGAACTGCCACAACTGGCACTCTTATGTAAGGCAGAAAATGAATACAATTTGTATTGAGTACAATTTGTGATAGATGCGTAGAAAAAGGATTTGCTCGTTCTCAGTCATTTTTTTCTGCAATGACTGGTCAGTCCACAGAGGTCCCATCCGGGGAGGGCACCCTGTTATGACACAGCTGAAAGGTACTCCACACCACCATGCCGAGTTGAAACTGCTTGGGTTAAGATCTTTTCACTTTTGCAGCCTGGGGGTGAGATGATATCATGATACAGATATGCCACACTTGTGAGCAAGGGAAGCAATCAGAATTCATGTCGTGTGCACAACTCTCTAGGTTACAAGGTGACTTCTGTATTCTCCATTAAAATATTTAAAGTTTTATATTTGTGTGACTCCTTCAAAGACCTTTTGAAGCCCTCCACAAGGTCTTTGAGAGAGTCACACAAATATATGGAAATAAATATAACGTGGAGCCCTCAAGCTCACTCTAGTTAAACTGCCTAAATGTGGGACCTAACTATTAATGCTCAGAACAATATTCCAAATAAACGGAGTTAAATAGGCAGGAATGTTGTGGTCAGTGCAAAAGAGAAATATCAATTATTGCAATACTTCAAAAACTGTAAAAGTATGCACTAGTCTTATTTCTTCATGAAGCGATCTATGTATGCACAAGAAGGTAATAGTTTGCCACTCCATGTTGGCTGCATAGACTACGGATCCTTTAAGTTCATGGCCCAGCTTATTTAGTCGCCCACATGTGTCTCAAACTATCTAATTTCCCATCAAAGTTAATTGACGGTAACTTGAATGACCTGCAGATTTCCAGCAACCATCACGGTACCGTAATCTGATTAGTACAGCGAACTAAGACTCTATGTAGAACACCAGTCACCAGTCCAGAAACGGAGCAAAAGATAACCATCAGGCATATGTGAAGGTGGATACATACCTATTGTGTCTCCTTGCTCATAGACCATCGAGGCCAGCTCCTTTATGATCTGGTTCACATCAAGCATATCACTCTGAAAGAAAAGATATAAACAAGTTAGATGCTTTATTATTTAAATCTCAGTCACTAAAACGTGAATATTATTTATGTTTACTGAGGGTGATCTCACAGAAATCAATATACTTTAACCCTCCCTATATCTGTTTCTTACACCTATTTTTATATTAAGTAGCAGGTGAGCACCAAAACATCATATGACAACTGGAAGAACCATGAAGCGTTATGAATGGGGAGGACTGCCAAAAAGCACAACATTTCAGGTTCGCAACTCATTGTTGTGAGCTCATCATTCCAAAGTGCTCAAACACTGCTTTGTCCGCAGGAGTTCACTCTCTAAGTCATTGTCTACATAACTCTAAAGGACTCGTGGAACTCAGTGGGAGCAATACACAAGTATTTGACCCTTAGACCCAAATCTTCAGTACGCTACTGGACCTGTGGAATCTGCCATGAAGAAGGACTATATACTGCTGATAGGACTGCCACTCTGCTGGACTGCATCCCCAAATGACTGCTGCCCGGATGTGCTGACCTCTTGCCTGGGTGAGGACTAAACCAAGGACACTCCAAGGACTAGTTGGTGTGCCTCCTGATCATAAGCCTCAGGGACAGAACAGGCTTCCAACAACTTTAAATCCAGCACCTGAACTCTGCCATCTCGAAGTCTTGCCCTCCCAAGTGGTGACATCCCAGTCCTGGACCCTTGGGAATGGGCCTGAAGGTACTCTGCCAGCCCATCTGTGGATTCAGCAGAACTGACGCATCTCCGCAGGGTAGCACATCTCCCGCAGTACCGGCCCAGCGCCTCTGCTGCCCGATGCATCGTAAGTGACACATCGCCTCTGCACCATGGATTTTCCCAATGCAAGGATTTACCATAGTCTACAGTAGCTCATCTGAACTGCCACTGTGCAACGCATCTCCATACATGGACATTGCCTCACCCAACGCAGCCCGTCAAAACCGTTGCTGCATGACGCATTTCCACACAAGGACTTTGCTTCGCAGCTCTCTAGGGCCGCCGTTGCACAATGCATCTCCTCGTCGGGACCTCACATCGCTTCTGCTGCGCGACGCATCCTAAACACGGAACTACGCATCTCTTCACAACCAGGATTAAGGTACTTTTTTCAGTCGACCTAAGAGGGTCTCTGTGGCCGGCCCGCACTCCATCGCGGTCCGGCTGAACTTGTGACTTTGTCCCAGTCTAGCGCAACAAGATAACCATAGTTGGCGCTTTGTGGCGCCATTTTCACTGGAATCTTTAAACTTGCATTACTTCATGTTCTGAGCAGAGGGTTGAGCACAGGTTAATTTGAGGTTTCCTTGTAACTTCACTCTGACAAGGATTGTAGGTGCTGCTTGAGTAGAGTTTTACCCCTATCAACCAGAAACCCAATTTCTCACAGTGGGCCTCTAGCAAGAGACGACTCCGGGCGTCCACTCTCTCATTGATGGTGCCTATGAACAAGGGTGCAGCTGTTTGATGATAGAAACGATGATGATCATGTTGTCCGACAGAAACTCAATGGTTCTCCCTGATGTGGATACCGGTAAGGCCTTCAGGGCAAGATACTGTTCCGATGGGAGACCACAGGCCACTTGCCATAATGTCCCTTAATAGGTGCACTAGCTTAACAAGGATGCATCTATAACCACTGTAGCCTGCAACTGCAAAGGGCTGAAGGGAAAACACAGTGGGGCAGATCCATTGGGGGAAATCTGGGAGAGCCGAAAAGTAAATCTGCACAACACAAAAGAGACTCCCCTGATGTGAGAGATATTGTTTCCTCAAGCATCACAGAAGGGTCCTTGTTTGCCATCTGATGTGCTGCGTGACCTTCATCAGATCTTAGGTGAACATATGAGTTGCGGTAATTAGGCCAAAGAGTAAGACTGAAAACAGATAGTACCAAGAACCACTGGAGAATTTCTAAATAGCATCTGAGAGTGAGTAGACGAGACAGACAGATTAAAGTAGGTGTCATGGCGTTCTAGTGACACCAATCAATTCCCTCCAGTGAGGGCCAACAGAACCTAGCTCAGAGATAGCAATTAGAAATGATCCGGCTGAATGAACAGATTCAGGAGGTGAAGGGCAAGTATGGGTCTCAAAACTTGGTCCTCCTTGCAACCCAGGTGAAAAGTCAGTGGTCGAAGTGGGCGGGATGGGCAGGGTACGGCGTGCCCCTACTTCTTTAATTCATTAGATCCCGTGCCCCTACTTTTCTCGTTTTAATAATGTGTCCCAGGACGGCAGAAATCACCAAGGCCTGCAGAGAAGGCTCGTCGTTCTCGCCGTTCGGGACGGGCGATGGGCAGAGAAAGAAAAGGACTCTGTCTTTTCTTTCTTGCCACTGCCAGAGAAGGAAAGGACAGTGTCCACTTCTGCTCCTTCGCTGGCAGCTGATCTCCCCCCCCCCTCCCTTTCTTCCTCTTGAAAGCCGTGACTTCAAGAAAGGGTTCTCATCTTCTCTTTCCTCCTTTCGTGTATTTCTTCCCCTGTGAAATGGATCCAAAAAAGAAAAATACTTTTGCTGCAAGTTTTGTCTTTTTCTGACATTATTCTATTCCAGAGTACAGCTTCGGGAGGGAGAAAAATAAAAGGTTCAAAATATGAAAAATAAAGTTAAAAACTAAATAAAGCATGACAATGTTCACAAAGCGGCCAGATTGAGTTTCCCAGTGAAGCGATACTTTTGTTTTATCTTTTCTTTGAAAAAGCCTTGTTTTCCCTGAATGAGTAAGTGCACCATTCCTGGAGATACTGCAATGCCGGATTGATGTGTGGATTGGAAAACAAAATGCGTACCGCGGCTAGGTGTTAATGGATGCGGTCTTTTTACCATACTGATTGCGTTTTGCAAGGACATAAGCAATGGACATTGAAGAGGGTCCCTTCCGGGCCCTTTAGTCATGTCCTTAACTTTTCAGGCACAATCACTCACTGATTTCTGAATAGTGAGTGTAAATGCATTAAGTTAACCATGTTGTTCCTGCTTACATTTCACATGCTTAACTTAATCTTGCATTCCCTATGAGTGTTTGCTTTTTCCAGGAAGTTGTTACATGTTTTAGGCAGCATATTGCTCTTGTCTAGTGCGTAATTTGAACTGAGTCACATCCAGGTATTTCTAGCAGGGCACAATTGGGTTGTAGTTGAAGGCCATGCAAGTTTCTCTCAGTGGGGCAGTATGGTGTTCAGTGGGGGAGAGGATGTGGCACTATGGTCAGAGCTGCCGAATTGAAATTGGGGAACTAGGTTCAGCCTTCATGACCAGACCACTCACCTGAGGGAGCACATTCCCATGGTAGGCCTAAGAAGGCCCCGCAAGACCATAGAAGCCCTGGTGTCTTAGCACCAGCAGGTTTACCCTAGTGGGGGCAAGTGTGGTTTGGAGGCCTGTCCCCTCCAATCCATACTGAAGTTCACCTCTAGTGTTGCGGGCAGGCTTATTAAGCAGCACACCCTAGAGCAAGGTCACAGGACCCTTGAGAAGTGCCAGCTCTAGGGCGGTGCGACCTGTGTGTTCCCACCGGGTGCTGACTTTAGGTGGCCCTTTGTCTTCTGTAACATTTCCTATACAGTAATTTACACACGTATAATTGATTGTCGCTGTGTAGTGTGTGATGTAAAGTGCTCTGAAACCCTACACTGGTATGAGTGGTGCTGTGAATCAAATTAAATGCATCAGAGAGAGAGTGTGATTATGGAGATATTCGGGGCACTGTTGAAGAGTGGAATTGAGGGAATCCATGGTGAAGGTGGTCATTGGGGGGAACCAACAAACATTGTTGCACAGGGCGCCACCAGCGCTAAAGCCGGCCCTGCCCTTGAGGCCAGTCTGCCTCACCCATTGGTACCTCCATTGGCCTTGTTTCAGCTGTAGTAGCTGCAACTCACCAGGGATTGGCAAAGCAGGATTTGCACGCACACCAAACTATGTTCGCAAACTTCACATTTCTCTGCTTCATGCACAAGCACTTTTAAGACGTGCGGCCTGTTTTGGAGCCACTGGAATTATGCAGCAAAAGACGACAAAATTAAGCGCATTGTTGACTAGATTATGCAGCAAAAAATGACTGCAACATAATGCAGTATATTTTCTGACACTATTATTTTGACATTTTTACACAGTCTCTGGAAAGATTTTGCCTTATTAGTACCAGTTTAACATACAAATGCAGCAGTGAGAACGGTGATCAGTCAATCTTTGAAAAGGGCCATCTTCTTCGCAGCAACACACGTCACATTTTTTTTGTAACTTTTGATCCGTTTGAGCTACAAACAGTTTATTAGTTCAAATTGTCAGATTATGTAGCAGATGTTGCATTATGTGGCAAATATGCAGAGCCATAATTATTTAGTAAACTTTTGCAAACTAGAATATTTTTCCCATTTATGTTTGAACTGCTCTTGTGGAAAAAAGGGAGGAGAAGTGCTGATGACAGAAACTCCATGAATCAGAGCCAAATGGTTTGTGCTTCCACTTTTAAGCGTATTTGAGACATTCCGTGATTGGAAACATATCCCACTTTGTGTTTGTATTTTAATGTCAGTAACTCATATTAAACCTTAAATAATTATGTTTATCCATTCATTGAACTAAATAACATAAAAAGATGTAACTGTTCAGTGAAATGTCAAACAAATACTAAAAATTGGGATGTTTTGCGCATTCTGGCCACACCTCTGACTCCGCCCACTGATCCAGTTCTCAGGTTACTCCCTCCCACTGATTCTGTACCCACAGTTCCCCTACTTTTTTTACCCCACTTTGACCACTGTGAAAAGTGATTAAAATCTCCTGCCGCTATTCCCCAATTATATCTCCTGGATGGAAAGGGGGGGCTGTCTAGTAGAGGAAAATGAGAAGGGCAGGGCATAGTCATTGAGAAGAAGGGAGGATGGTCCAGCAATCCGTCATGATCGTCTCCCAATAGGTGGAGAATTGGTAGACTCTCCTCCCAACCAGAAACTGGTGGGGTAAGGAGGGAACAGAGTCTGAAGTTCTAAGGCAGAGGATGGGGACTGGAGCTGCTGCTGCTGCCGTTGCTGTTGATAGCATCCCCTAGATACATATGTGGACCTAAAAAAGTGATACATACAGTGGGGTAGTTGGATCACTTACTAAGGCTGAAACATTGCAGCCTGGAGCAGTCCTGAAACTTCCTATGCTGTTGCTGGTTTTCTTTCAGCGAGGAGACCAAGACCAGAGGATGTATTGGTGATCAACAATTTCTGAATCAAACCAGGAAGGAATGTGCTTTCTCACCAAAAATCCACTCGCTTTAAAAGGCCATGCCCACAAAAGTTGCTTGGACAAATCCTGAGAAGCCTATGGTGTGCATCCAGGAGTTGAGGCATGGACTTAGCCACGGTATTAGCAGCTTTCAAGCCACACTTCCAAGTTTCGTTTGGATGTATCCAGTTCATCAATAAACAGATGCAAAAACATTTTTTAGGAGACCAAGAAGACTGACAACAGTCATTTCCACTAGCTACCATAGTGGCCTAGAAGTTATGTGGGAATAGTACAAAAGGCCAAACGGCCTTAGCCAAAGAGTTTTTGTCCAATAGACCCAAGCCTCTTAGACTTCTAGTGTGGAGGTGTCATAGCAAAGGCTTTCAGCTTCAGTTTAGCCAAACCACTTTGAACCACCCTAATCTCCGGAGAAGGGGGCAGCAATAGAAACTTTGGGTCCAAAGAGTCCAGTCCGTGTCGTAATGCATATTGCCTGTGGACTGCTAGTCTTGGCAGAATTGTCTACCAAGCGGCCAAAACGGCTCCAAGAGCATTTGGTCGAACTGAAGCAACAGCTCTAACACAGTAGAAAATAGTGCTCGTTTTCAGCTGAGATGTTGGCCTTCACCTCAGTGGGATGCAAGGACCACTGAGGCGTAGGAAATGCCAGAAGGGTGCTGCATAACCCTTTCTGGAGAAGAAGTATAGAGGTAACTAGCATTTTGTAAGTCTACACAAACCCAGAATCAGTACTAAATTAAGGGGGTGATTTTCTGCCTCAAGTCGCCATCATCTGTGCAGACCAGAGTTTTTCCCTGGGCACAGCTAGAGCATCGAAGTCTGATCTGAAAATGTCCTCAATTGTGGCAAATATTTGTGCCTTCGGGAGGTTCTCTGTTTGTCAAGAAACTAGGCACAAACTTTATATTTCACAGCCTAGTTAGTGTTTGCAGATTTAAGGAGGAGGGGGGCAGCGGCTAGGTCGGAAAAGCCGACGAGAAGTCAAAAGTGGTGCCAATGGGGCATGTTTTGGCGTCATGGAGGGCACTGGCTTCTTCAGAACGAAAGGCTAGGCAAGAGCCTGAGGTGCCACAGAGTAAGCAGGCATCAAGTCAGAGCCACGAGAATTGGAACTGGCTCTGATAACGAGGAAGAGATCGGAATTGGGGAACGGCAGTGAGCCGGACCGTCTCCTTGACAAAACAGACCACCTGTCCTTCCTGCGACACTTTGTGGTTTTTTTGGTGGGAAGATCACTTCAGAGATGTTTCTTGTCAGGAGACTGGTCTGGAGGAGACAGGGGCCACTTTAAGGGTTTTCTAAGGCCTTGACTAAAAATGACTTGGCATCTTGGTTCTTTGAGTGCATCGAGGAGCAGGAGTTGCCGAGTGATGGATCAATGTCAGTAGAGATACCACTTGCAAATATCACGAGCATCTGTCGACAAACCTATCTTTTTACAGAACCTCCGACAGTGTTTAAACTTCGAAACGTTAGCAGGAGAAATGTTACCTAATCATTGTTCTACATCTAGGAATTTCATCTGTGAAGTACAGAGTGCGCTCTGGACGCTGATAAATGAGGCACAGTAAAAATTAAATGACACCAGCATGTATTATATGCCCCTTTATTGTCACATCCTGGGCAGGCTGAAGCAGCAGGACGTTATTGCTAGGCTCGTTTCTAGGCACTGCTTCTGAAGTAGTAAATGCCTTCCAAGGCACCAAACCATGCCCCACTGGCACAGTCTGGTGTCCGAAGAATATTCGTAAAGTGAGGAATCACCTCTAAAAATTATCCATCATTCAAGCAATTAATATAAATGCGAGTGTATAGTGGGAACGCTTTTCAGCCAAATGCAAGGAGACCGGTGGAAGAGGAGTGTGAAAATGTTTCTATATGATGTTGACTTGGTTATAGGAACACTTTGTGGACAAAAGGTAACAATGTATGAAACTAAAATTTGTTTTGCATGTTTTACCTGATAAGCCACAGAGAGTGTGTCAACGCAGAGGCAAACTAATCAAAATTCACAAAAAAATGACAAAATGAGTATCATGATTCTTGGTGGTCAGAGTCTTCCAATATTTTCCAAATGTTCATCAAAAGTACTCGCTGAGTTAATCATGAAATAGAAGGATGGGTTTAGTGAAAATCTCACTGTGTGTTTGTGAAGAACCTATTTTCCACATATAGTAGTACTCGCTAGTTGACTGAGAATAAAATCTAAAACTGAGCATTCAAAAACTGTGCCTCATGTTTGTATTTAAGTCATCGTAGAACGTGTATCCACAGTCAACAGTGATACTGGTGATCTCACCATTAATGTTGTGTGAGAGTTCATGAGCAGTATACGGGTGGCTTGAGGTGTGGTGTGTGTATCTCATCATAACGGGTCAATGCTTATTTTATGGCTGTAGGATAAAGGTGTGTATAATTTTGCATAAGCAAACCTCACTGTGAAGCATATCAGAGGGAACAGTACAGATTCTAACCTTGTAAAACTATGTAGGCCAAGCCTCTACCCCTGGATTCTGTTGTGCCTCCTCCTCGGGACCCAGGTTACAGGGAAATGCCCTGCTACAAAAAAAGAAAAAGAAACACGACTGTGTATGTCTTCTTTTCACAAATGTGTCGGACACCTACACCTGGCTTCCACCCGCTCACAAAGGGTTAAATGCAGGTAATTCTTTTAATACAGACGGTACCACGGGGCTGCCGTGGCTTCTTGAGGAACAAGTGAAGAGAGTAAAAAAAAAAAAAAAACAAGAGCAAACTGCACTTTCTGGTAGTATGCATGCATCAAAGAAGACTGTGACAATAGTTTACACAACAAAGTGTACCTAAGTTTTTCCTCGGCAGACGTAGACTACTGATGCGAACTTTTGCGTGGGTCATTAGACTTGATGCAGCGATCCAAACATATCACAAAACAAAGCGTATCCGTATCGTTACAGCTCATGCACTTGAACACACTGACGGGGATGAAAGCGCATCATCTCATCAGCAAGTGTGGCAGAGCCGGGCTTTGAATTAGAAAGCCCCCCTCCTCTGCGGACGAGATTTGGCGGGCCGTTATCGGAGGGGATCTGGTAATGAGCTCCAGCCTGCCTGACAATTGCCATCCATGCCCTTCTGAGGCGAGAGGGGGCGGGGCGGACGGCGTCAAACAGGGATACAATTAGAGCCCCGGAGCACACGCCGCGCGCTCCTCGTCTCACGCGGACTGACAAGCTGCTCCCATCAGCCCTTACAAGGCCCCGAGATGCTGTCGTTGATAAATACATCCGAAAGGTGACGGGGTCAATGGCGCTCCTCGTTATCCACCGATAATAACGGCGGGTCTCTGGCTTCCCGCCACACGCAGACGGTTTCAGTCAACAATCGACGAAAGAAAATATCAAACCTACCCGCTTCCCTCAGTAAGTAGCCCTCACTCACATCAACTGACATTCTGCAAAAAAAATAAAAAAAGGACTGTTCCTTACAAGCCACTAATATTACTTTTGCTTTTATTTAATTTTCTTAGGTGCTAGAGACCTTTCAGATGCTTAACGAGAAACTAATTACATTTCAAGCTGACAGCCTAAAGGCGTGTCACTGTTAAACTCAAAGTCAACATGCAACATTATGAACCGGCAGAGATTGTCGTGATGCAATCCTCTCTCCACTATAACACAGTGGCATGTATGACATTGCACACAAAGCTTGTGGCTAGAAAAAAAGTTGCCAATTGGCTGTCCAGCCATCATGCTCTACAAATGATGAGTGAGCTTAGGATATTAGGTACCGGAAATTTGTATGACGCTAATGCAGTTGAAAAAGTCACTTCAAAGCACATGGGAAGAACTATGATAATGTTTTATAGCATTTTCTTCATTTTTCTTGCAGATTTAAACTAAATTGTATGACTTTTACTGTCATTTTATGTATGTCATTTTCTGATACAATAAAACCCAATAAAATTATTTTGAACATTACATTAAAAAAAAGTGGGAACACATACGTACACATCTCGCAAAGGGTAGCGGGAGGAGGCTGGCGGTGCAATATTTGAGTAAACATACATAATAATTCACAGTCAATTCAAAGGCGGGTCTTAAGACTCTTTTTGGGACCTTGGGAACGTAAGGCTGCTTCTAGGGAGTTAGCATGGTTCAGCTTGGAGAGAAAGACTGCTCTGCCCAAGAACGTTTTGTGACAAAGTCAGGAAAAAGGTGTGGTTCCAAATTAAAGGTGTCCATAGTTACAGGATTTAACCAGTTGGATGATTTATGCCTTGATAGAATTTTTAGGTCTCGCCTGACCCAGCGCATGCGCTGGTCTGGAGAGACTTATTGAGAGGGCGCGCCGCGCTTTACCGCAATTACTTTCACGTTAGCAGCCGCACGGCCGCTTTGATGTTTGATCGCGATCACTTTTACTTTTGCGGCCGCATGGCCGCTTTCCATAACCAATAGGTCTCGCTTTTGGGACCTTATAAGTATTTAGTTATGCAACTGTTGCATGGCTAAACACTTATAAGGTCCCAAAGGCGAGACCTATTGGCTATGCCAATGCTTGTTTTTTTTAATGCAGAGTTTAACCTTTTGACTTTTGCGGACCCCCACTGGATCACTATTGGAAGCAGAGGACCGCCACTTAAGCAATTTCTATGACTTGAACCTCAAACCAATACACAAAAATACAGAATTAAATATACATCAAAAACATTTTTAATTTGAATGGGAAGGTTCAAAATGTAGTTTTATTTCTAATAGACGAGGCAACATTCAAGATTCTAGCATATCACTTTGGCATTTTTGCTCGTAATACATGCTTTCTTTCTGTTGCGCATTCAACTGCTTAAATAGAAGCATCCAATCATTCGTTTTATTTTCCTAAGTTTTAATATTTATTCAGCAGTAAAAAACAAACCGACCATGTTTGTCCCCCAAAGTTTAGCTGTCACTGTGTTCACCTTTTAAATTGACTGTATCTATATACTATCAGCTGTTTAACACCGTTAATAAATATATGCTCTGCTCAAACAGAGTAAGAGGCATGTTATATTTGTTTTGGAGTTCACTAAGGATCCACTCACTAAATTTGATGAGCGGTTCCCGTTGAAACACAAAATAATACACAAACAGCAGCAAGAGGCCGGAAAAATTAAGGCATCTGACCTGTTAAGCAAACAGTGACTCAAACATATTGCTAGGTAAGCCCTTGACATCCTGGAGTTCACAGACATTGCATTCCAACAGAGGGTACCTCTCCATATACAATCTCTCATCACTAAGAAAAATTATGGATAATAAGGTTATTCAACAGTTCAAAGAATGTGCTGAATCTCACAAGCTTTCCATCACTGCCAGGTTAAAACCACACATGGGCACAGAGCTCCCTCTTGGGGATAACATAGATGACATCCTTTCATCACTGGATGCAGGATGTAATTACTGGAAATGATCTACATATATGAAGGTTATTGTAATTGGATTACAGATAGAACTTTGAATAAAAAAACACATCTACTCTGAGGTTTATTCAGCATGTGTAACAATGTGCTTTATGCACAATGTTTCTTTAGGACAGCTCTACGGCCCAGCATAGTTTTGTCTGATCATGTGCCTCATCAGATAGCACAAATGTTTTTTGTCCTCTGTGGCTCAACGGCTGCTCCATTGATGGTGGGCTGAGATGGCAGAGCTATTGACTATATGGACGGGCAGACCGAATCTTAAGTGTTTCACGGTCTGACTTCTAGGGCCAATGGACACACCGAAGGTAAGTCTAATAGTAAATACACCAATTAGTCCCTAAGACTACCTAATAGAACACAGGTGGGGGACTGGCGCGAGACCTACCCAAATCATACCTCCCCCAAATGAGGAATCCTTTAAGGGAGACAGAGACATGCAGACACCATCACTGTGTTAGAGAATATACAATTCTCAGGCCGTATTTATTATAATCAACATAAACACGACATTTTATATCAACAGAATTATTCAAACTCTCACATGACATTTACAATATTTACATCAAGAATCCGTTGATTAGAGGAACTAATACGTCATCTCCTAATAAGAGATCGTCAAAACGAGTTACGGCTGGCCACCCCCGAGGGGCACCATGACATTGACTATACCAAATGATTCGGGACCGTGGACCCCATACTGCAAGTTGCATATCACAAGGCAAACTCACCTTCCCCCTCAAAGTGGGAGGAGCGTGGGCCCGCATGAAAACTGGACCCTCAACATACCATGCCAGAGCCAACCCAAGAAGGGATCCCCCCTGCCACCCAATGGGATGGGCCTGGGCAACTGGGCCATACCTTGGTCCTCTGGTGCAGACACCATCCCCGACATTCTCCGCGGCCATGTAAAGGGGTACTGTGAGAGGCTAGGAACAATTGCTGTAGCGGGAGTCCCAACCCCTTCCATTCACCTCCACGGCAACCCTAGCCCCGGTTTTTCCAACAGCAGCGGCAAGGTCCAGGCACAGTAGCGTGGTCATCGGGGGCAGCCAGGTGAGGAAAAAAACAGGTAACTGTGAGGGGATGCACTCCCCCTTTATCCCCAATTGGCTGCCCAGACGCCCTCCCTCAATCCCACCGGCCGATCACCTATCGCAGGCATCCCCCTCGCGATTATTCCAAAACAGCGGCGCCACAGTTGTTGCCGCCCGGGCACTGGTCCGAACTGGCCCGCACTCTTCTTGGGGGCCCGCCAACGTTTGGCATTGCCCCCTGGGCTAATAGCCTTGAACTGGCGACCATCCTGTGGTTCTGACCTTACTTGCTGGAAAAGGGAACATAGTGAAGATGTACAGGCAGAGTCTAATGCCCAGGGCCAATACATGCAGCCTACTGGTACATTTTGCAAGTAAGCAAAGACAAGTAGCCTATGATCCAGGCTGTCACACGCAAATCAGACAATAAGCTGTCATATAATGGAACATTACACTAATGATGCATGCAATTTGTTGTCATCCCAGCTAATATGAGCAGCAACTCATGCCTCTTGGCAATCAATCAATTAATTTGTAAAGCGCGCTACTTACCCGTAAGGGTTTCAAGGCGCTGGGGGGTGGTTGCTGCTGGCTGCTACTGGTCGAAAAGCCAGGTTTTGAGTTGTCTCCTGAAGGTCAGTAGGTCTTCGGTTTGTCGTAGGTAGAGGGGGAGGGTGTTCCAGGTCTTGGCGGCGCAGTGGGAGAAGGATCTGCATCCGGAAGTGGTTCTACGGATGCGCGGGACCGTGGCCAGGGCGTGGTCAGCGGAGCGGAGTATCCTGTTGGGTACGTAGGAGAGTCGTCTGTTGAAGTAGGCTGGGCCGGTTCTGTGGAGTGCCTTGTGTGCGTGGATCAGGAGCTTGAAGGAGATCCTTCTGTCGACGGCGAGCCAGTGTAGGTTCCTCAGGTGGGGGATGATGTGATCTCGGGACGTCGAGGATCAGGCGTGCAGAGGCGTTCTAGATTCTTTGTAGTCTGTTGATGAGCTTGGACAAGGCTCCGGCGTAGAGTGCGTTTCCATAGTCGCGTCTGCTGCTGACTAGGGCCTGGGTGACTGTTTTCCTCGTGTTTGTCCGGATCCATCTGTAGATCTTGCGGAGCATGCGGAGGATGCTGAAGCAGGTGGAGGAGACTGCGTTGACTTGTATGGTCATGGTGAGTTTCGAGTCAAGGATGACTCCCAGGTTGCGTGCGCGGTCGGTAGGGGCCAGGGGGGGGGTCCCCAGTGATGCGGGCCACCAGGAGTCGTCCCATGCTGAGGGATTGGACCCGAGGATGAGGATCTCCGTCTTGTCTGAGTTTAGCTTAAGTCGGCTTTCCTTCATCCAGTCGGCGACGGCCTTCATTCCCTGGTGGAGGTTGGATTTGGCAGTGAGAGGGTCCTTGGTGAGGGAGAGGATCAGCTGCGTGTCGTCGGCGTAGGAGATTATGTTGAAGTCGTGCTGTCGGGCGATGCGTGCTAGTGGTACCATGTAGACATTGAACAGCGTCGGGCTGAGGGAGGATCCCTGTGGGACGCCGCAGATGATCTTGGAGGCCTCGGACCGGAACGGGGGGAGGCGGACTCTGAGTTCTGCCGGAGAGGAAGGAGGTGAGCCCGTCCAAGGCCTTCTTCCGGATCCCTGTGTCTTGGAGGCGTGTGCGTAGTGTGTGGTGGCAGACGGTGTCGAAGGCGGCGGAGAGATCCAGGAGGATGAGGGCCGCCATCTCGCCATTGTCTAGAAGGTTCCTGATGTCGTCTGTGTCAGCGATGAGGGCAGTTTCGGTGCTGTGGAATCCTGATTGGGAGGGGTCCAGGATGTTGTTGTCTTCGAGGTGACGGGTGAGCTGGATGTTAACTATCTTCTCAATGACCTTTGCTGGGAACGGAAGCAGGGAGATGAGTCGGAAGTTCTTGAGGTTGCTCGGATCCGCCTTGGGTTTCTTCAGTAGGGCGTTGATCTCTGCGTGCTTCCAGTTCTCAGGTAAGGTAGCGGTCTCGAAGGAGAGGTTGATGATGTTGCGCAGGTGGGGTGCGATGGAACTGCCGGCTTTGTTGAAGATGTGGTGTGGGAGAGGGTCGAACGGGGATCCGGAGTGGATTGTGCTCATGGTCTTGATTGTGTTCTCGATGCTCACGATGGCCTGGGTTGTCAGGAAGTCGTGGACGGTGGGGTGCGGTGGGTCCGTTGCGACAAGGCCCGCAGGGGTTGTCCGGGGTTTGAAGCTGTTATGGATGTCGGTGATCTTTCTGTGAAAGAAGATGGCGAGGGAGTCACACAGGGCTTGCAATGGCGGGATGTCGTTGGCGCTGGGGTTGGAGAGTTCCTTCACGATGTTGAAGAGCTCCTTGCTGTTGTGAGCGTTGTTGTCAAGGCGGTCTGTGAAGGAGGTCCTTTTGGCGGTCCTGATGAGGTGGTGGTGGTTGCGGATTGAGTCTTTGTGGGCAGCGCGGCCGGCTGTCTGGCGTCTTGTCGCTATGCCATATGTTCTCCAATTTCTGGCAGGTGCTCTTTGAGGCGAGGAGTTCCGGGGTGAACCAGCTGGCTCTTTTGCTGGTGTCTCTGTTGGTGGGTTTTTTCAGCGGGGCTACGGTGTTGGCGCAGTCGTTCATCCAGCGTTCGAGGGTGAGTGCACCATCATCAGGGTTGGTGGGAGGGTTGAGTGCGAGGCTTGTCTGTAGTTGTTCTTCAGTGACTTTGCCCCAGCAGCGGCGGAGAATCTGTAGGGTGCAGTGGTGTGTGGGGGGTTTTCGGAAGGAGAAGTGGATGCAGTGGTGGTCTGTCCAGGTGAGTTCGGAGGCATGGCTGAAGGTGACGTGGGGGCTTGAGGAGAAGATGGCATCAAGTGTGTGACCGGCGATGTGGGTCGGCGTCATGACAAGATGTTTTAGTCAGAGGTTGTCGATCAGGGTGGATTAGTTGTTGTCGTTGTTGTTCTCCAGATGATAGTTCAGGTCTCCGAGGAGGATGTAGTCGGTGGAGGTCAGCTCGTGCGTGACGTTGGGGTCGGCGATAGAGTTGCAGAATTGAGGCCAGGGTCCTGGCGGTCTGTAGACGAGGGTGCCTCTTAGGGTGGTCTTGGGGTCCGTGTGGATCTGGAAGTGCATGTGTTCGGCGGTGCTGAGGGTGTCGTTGGTGTTTATTGAGACCTTGATGGTGTTTTTGTGGACGATGGCGATTCCTCCTCCGGCCCCGTTGGTGCGGTCTCTGCGGGTGATCTTGTACCTATCGGGGCTGGCTATGTCAATGTCCGGAGAGGAGGCTTCGTTCATCCAGGTCTCGGTCAGGAAGGTGATGTCCGGGGATGCGGTGTCGAGTAGGTCCCAGAGCTCGACGGCGTGTTTGCGTGCGGAGCGGGTGTTGATCAGGATGCATCTAAGCTGGTTGCAGGAGAAGCTGCAGTTCAGGCAGGTGAAGGGACCGTGGGTGCGCTTCGGGGCGGCCTTGCAGCAGGTGTGGGTCCTTCCTGGGTTGAGAGCGACGAGGGTGTTGGCGTCGTAGCGGAGGCGGTCTTCGTGGCTGGTGCGGGGGGCAGAGGTTCTGGTTCTGGGCGCGGTCCAGGCACGTACGGGCGCAGACAGGCTAGCCTTAAGCGGGCCTTCGGCACGGCAGCGGCGTGGCCGCCATATATGGGGAGGGAGGAGCAGCTGGGAGGCGTGTTGCAGGAGCAGTGAATGGACGTGGGCCGCAGGGGAAGCAGCGGCGGCGACGGGGGCAGGGGAGCGGAGCGACCGCGGGAAGGAGACAGGTAGGGGTAGGGATCAAGAGGGCACAGAAGTCAGCAAGAGGGGCACAGAATCACAAAAGGGGGCAGCAGCAGAAGAAAAACGGGGCACAGGATCACAAAAGGGGGCAACAGCAGAAAGAAAAACGGGGCACAGAATCACAAAAGGGGGCAGTAGCAGAAGAAAAACGGGGCACAGAATCACAAAAGGGGGCAGTAGCAGACAGAAAAACGGGGCACAGAGTCACAAAAGGGGGCAGCAGCAGAAGAAAAACGGGGCACAGAATCACAAAAGGGGGCAGCAGCAGAAATAAAAACGGGGCACAGAATCAAAAGGGGGCAACAGCAGAAGAAAAACGGGGCACAGAATCAAACAAGGGGGCACAGAACAGAACGGCGAGCGGGGGGCACAGAAGAGGAGCGGACAGGCAGAAAGGCACAGTAGAGCGGATACAAACCAAGGCCACCACTGGCCACCAGGGATGAGGGGCAGGTGGAAGCCTGCGGGTGGTGGAGGGCATCGACTTCGGCGGCGATCAGTACACCTCAGTGGGGGTGCAGGCGGAGCTGCAGCGGGGGGGTGGGGGGGGGGGGAGGGGGAGCGACCTACCAGGAAGATCAAGGGTCGCTCTCCCCACCGCGCAGCGGCCGCCATATATGGGGAGGTGGGGAGGTAGGAGCGGCTGGGAGGCGGGAGGTGTGTTGCAGGGGCAGCGAATGCGCGCGGAGGGGGTGGGGCTGCAGGGGAAGCAGCGGCGGGGACGGGGGCAGGGGAGCGGAGCGACCACGGGAAGGAGACAGGCAGGGGCAGGGATCAAGAGGGCACAGAAGTCAGCAAGAGGGGCACAGAATCACAAAAGGGGGCAACAGCAGAAGAAAAACGGGGCACAGAATCACAAAAGGGGGCAACAGCAGAAGAAAACAGGGCACAGAATTACAAAAGGGGGCAGTAGCAGAAGAAAAACGGGGCACAGAATCAAACAAGCATTGGCATAGCCAATAGGTCTCGCTTTAGGGACCTTATAAGTGTTTAGCCATGCAACAGTTGCATAACTAAATACTTATAAGGTTCCAAAAGCGAGACCTATTGTCTATGCCAATGCTTGTTTCTGTTTATTACTGCTCTGTAGTAATGGCGGCGCACGGGTGCCACCATTACTACATAGAAGTAATAAACAGGCTCACGGAGAACATCAAAGCGGCCGCGAAAGTGAGACGCGCGCCCGCGCACATGCACTCTAGCTCTAGGCTACAGTGGTAGCACTTTTTTGAGCCCTCACAAAATTTCTCGCCAGACCAGCGCATGCGCTGGGTCAGGCGAGACATAAAAAGGGGGCAGTAGCAGAAGAAAAACGGGGCACAGAATCACAAAAGGGGGCAACAGCAGAAAGAAAAATGGGGCACAGAATCACAAGGGGGCAACAGCAGAAGAAAAACGGGGCACAGAATCACAAAAGGGGGCAGTAGCAGACAGAAAAACGGGGCAATGACGACTTCATGATTGTGTAGCAACATTTGTGACATGACAAAGGTTTTGTTAGTACCTTGTAGATTCCTCTAACAGAATAGAAGGCCTACCTTCTAGTCCAGCAGAGCAGAGTCTGCAGAGGAAACATACAGGTGTCACATAACTCCTGCCTCAAAATGGATTAAGTATAGATGAAAAATAAGTCCTGCCAGAAGCTTAGTTTGCAGTCTCACTCGCTCAGTGCAGGTCTTTATTACACACCACCCTATTACAAAATATATTTAACAAAATAGCAACGAAATCATGGATATATTGGTATTAGCAAACATAAGTAAAATAAAATGAAAAGAATGGAAAAAACCGATATCTATCTATCTATCTATCTATCTATCTATCTATCTATCTATATATATATATAATATATATATATATATATTCACTTAAAAAACCATAGGTTTCACACACGTTATAGTTAGGAATTAGCATTTAAAAAACCTTGCAAATTCACTGAAAAAACCGTAGGTTTCACACATGTTATAGTTAGCTGGACATTTCACTCGTAAAAAACCATTGAAATTCCCCCGTTATAGTTAGTTCAGGTAACTATAACTCGCGCGACCGCAATCCACTGCTGATGACTTCACATATTACATCACTGTATTCACTAAGATACTGTTAATAAGTCAGTTATACAATTAATTTTACAAAAAAAAACATCCATTTAGACACTTATTTACCCGTTTATTCTTCCATTAACCTTTAGATATACATATATAAAAAATATTTATTTTACAGAAAGCCACATTCACTGGATGATGTCATCAGTGATGTAATATGTGACGTCGTCAGCAGTGGATTGCGGTCGCGCGAGTTATAGTTACCTGAACTAACTATAACGGGGGAATTTCAATGGTTTTTTACGAGCGAAATGTCCAGCTAACTATAACGTGTGTGAAACCTATGGTTTTGTCAGTGAATTTGCAAGGTTTTTTAAATGCTAATTCCTAACTATAACATGTGTGAAACCTATGGTTTTTTAAGTGAATTTGCAAGGTTTTTTAAATGCTAATTTCTAACTATAACGTGTGTGAAACCTATGGTTTTTGTAGTGAATTTGTAAGGTTTTTTAAATGCTAATTTATGTATGTATTATATTTTTTATATATTTACTTTACAATAAACTACCTATGTATATAGTTATAGATTGACTATCTGTAATATGGAATGGCTCAGTTTTTTTTTTTGAATTTTGATAAAGTTGAACAGCATTGTTAATATCTTCTATAAACGTATAAACAGTTTACATTTTTTTTTTTTTAAGGGTTTTTCACCGTGCGCGCACCCCGCGATTTTTTGAAAAAAAAAATGTTTTTTTCACCCTTCGGGGTCCTTCAGAGACCCCCTGACAAAGGCTAGGGGGTCAGGAACTCTCTACCCTGCCCCCTTTTCACGTTCTCCACCTTTCTTTTTCACTTTCACACACAAAATGGCGTCCGACACTTCCTGATTTCTACCGATTCGAATGTTGACTGACATCTAACCACCAATCAGAATTACGCTCGCGCACGGTGCGCGCATATAGATATTTATGTACTTTTAACTGCAATTTTCTCAGGAACTACTGAACAGATTGACACCATATATGCAAAAGGCACATGCCTGACCTGAGGACTACCTCTTTGCCAAATTTAAAGTAATTCTGTTCAGCCGTTCGGGCTGTACCTTCGACTAAAGGTCCTATGGGAAAGAGCTGAATATGATTTACCTACAAGTCCTGTTGAATCCAGAGGTCTAGGTCGTTTACCTTAAATAACTTTGGCGTTACTTGATTCAGATAACGAAATTGAGATTGCCAATTTCATCTGTTCTAAAATATTTTATTCAACTGCTGCCAAAAATCAAGCAATAGTGTAGAACTATTTCTTCCATTCTTGTAGATGATCTTTGTCTAGTATTAGTTCGGAAACAGTTGCAGTCTGTGTTACAACTCCTCTCAGAAATGGCACTACGTACAAAAAGGAGCCAGGCTGCACAGTGTCGTGAACATGTTGAGAAGCAGGAATGTCAGCAGTGGCGGTTTGTCCGTTTGGGTGGTGAGGCGTTGCCTTGAAAGTTAATGAATGGCCCGGCCCTGCGGCACCACATTACATAAATAAGTTTGCTGTCTTTCAGCGCAGCGGCAGCGCGTTTACGGTAACCATTTACATAATCCCGGGCCGCACCCGCACAGATTCGCAATCGCATGCGCATCTCACGGAAGGCGGGGTGGGCCTTGAAAGTGAATGGAATGGCCCCGCGGTGCCACATTATAAATAAGTTTGTTGTTCCGGCCTCAGCGCAGCGGCCGCGCGTGTTTATAATCCCGGGCCCAGCCGCATCCAATTCGTATCGCATGGAAGGCGGGGTAGGCCTTGAAAGTTAATCCATCGCCTCGGGTGGACATAGCATGGATGGATGCCATTGCCAACTAAACAAAATATATTTCCTGTCTTCCAGCCCAACCCCGGGCCATACGTGAGCTTCATAGGCCAGCCAATGCGGCCATCAAGCGTAGGTGTGTTAGCGTGAAATTGAATTGACTGTTTTAATATATACAACGCCTGAGATTTTATGGGTGCTTGTTTTATTATGTTGCGCTGGCATTAGTGAATTCATAGCGCTTGAGTGTCCTATAATACAGGTTTATTTCACCAGCCTCAAAGCGCTGGTAAAAGAGAGTCTCGGTTTATCAAGTGAGGAACAATGATGGCTATTGTGACCGGATAGTGATTTCTCCCGTATCAGTCTGGGGGAGGGCGATGTTCCACATTCACCAACCATTACGCTATTGTCTGCCCAAACAAATTTGGTCAAATCCAGACTGCTCATGGTTTCATGAGTTCACAATCCATTATAATCGAGGGTCCATTTATTTATGCTCATTTGGCGCCCGGCTCCTCCTTATTGTTCTAAAATGTTCCCCAGACCAGTGCAACCGCGCTTAGCGCCAGACACTAACTGTTTCCCCTGTGTGCCGCTTAACCACTGCACTGACGACACGTGGGTTAGACGGTGACCATTGTTGTCCTAGAGAAAGGGGCCAGCACACACAGTCATTCCCAATTCTCAAAAGTGCTGCTCAGTTCCCCTCAATAGCAGTAAGGAAGTGGAACATACTACTGTACATGTGTGCGCTATGTTTTCATCAGCACAGTCGTCCTTTGCAATATTCTATGTGTGCGTGCCCCCCTACTAAGGTGTTACCCTATTTGAATAATTTGTATATAAATAGTTAAAAACTGCATGCGCCCCAATCATAAACTCATTTGCATGTGCAAGTCCTTCTTTAGTCCTCCGCACTGCATTGTATCTCGAAGTCTGTTATGAAGCTCTGTGGTTTTGTTGAATAAGCAGCTACCTATGTTACATGACATCTCTTTATTAATGTAATAACTGCACTTTCACCATTGCTTTATTAACCTTCCTGCTTTCTCAAATTTGCTTGAAAAAGCACCATTTGTCCACTCCTTTCTCAAAATTTTCTTGAGGGGAGAACCCCTCCAAACCCCCCATAGGTTGTTTCGGCTCGCTCAGTACGCTCGCGCGCGCGCTGGGGTGCAGTATGACAAGGTTTTTACGCCACACCACTTTCAAATGTCTCCAGCCGCCACTGAATGTCAGATGTATGAAGCTTGTACAGCTGCCTCTGGGTTCATGAAGGCAGTAGCAGGATCAGAAGGTAAATATAATTCTTCAGTTTCCAAGGACTTCCTAGTGAAGACATCTATAGTCAAAGATGCGATACGCGTATCCTCTAATAAAAATATTGCATCCTAAATATTGTTTAAAATAATATATAGCCAAATTCGAGTTAATAATGGAACTTATACATCTAAGTGATAATATTTCTGTAAATGATATTTGGGAACCAATATTTATGTCAGATGTGGTTTTTGAATAGAATATTCTCACAAGCATCCAATAAAACTGTTTATGCAATCACTAGCCCAGCCCCCAACATTGTGATGCCTGGTGATAAGGCGAAAAACAAAAATCAGAGTACTGTATTCCCCAGCATACAGAGGATGGGAAAACCAGGATCACCTGCAAAGTGGTATCCTTATTTCATAAAGCTTGTTAAGGGTAGGTATTAGAAAAGTGAGGCGTTGGGTTTCATGGTTAAACCTTTAACATAAACAGACGTGTATTTGTAAAGCCCACGTATCACCCAAGGGTGTCGAGGCACTGAATAACAGATGTTTATTGTTACCCAACTCAATGGTACTCCTTTTATCGACCTCAGATGGATGAAAGGCTGAGTGGACCCGCCGGGATTTGAACCTGTGACCATGAGGTCGAACACAAGCCCCTACAGTGGACGCATTAGTCCACTGAGCCACCAGACTGTCCTTAAGGTCAGGAGATGCAGCAACCAGCGATGCATTGGTATGAAGGGCGTACGCATGAGAAATGTCAAGACCAGGTTAAGGTTCCACTGTGGCATCACAAAAGACTTGGGAGACAGAACATGTATGTCTAACGTTTAAACAAAAAAATCATAATAAGTGATTTATACAATGATGGAAGGTCAGGTAAATGTAGAAAGGCCTAAAGGTAAGACAAAAAACCTTTAATGGTTCCCAGTACAAGGCTTTGCTGGGCTAAAAATAAAAAACTGACAATAGGACATCCAACAGCATTGCTTTTAAGGGATCAGTCTTATGAGCACATCACCAATTCACAATTTTGTCCCACCGCCTGGTATAAACGGATTTTGAAAAGGGTGCAGCAAATAATACATCTACCATTTCTGGCAGAAGATCAAATCCAGGGATTTACTACCATTCAATCTCCATGTTTATAGATGCAGACTGCATAGATTCGGGTAGAGGACCCTGGGCTTTTTCTGTGACGGAAGATCCTTGTGGAGTGGTACCATAATCGGAGGACAGATGCTCATGCCCAGACATTCCTTGTACCACACTCTCCTGTCCAAATCCAGAGCTATAAGGATGACTTGGGCCGGGTCATTCTCTTTTTCATGGGAGGCAGGGGCAGGAAAGTTTACAGCAATCTCATGTTTCACTCCAGTCAGAACGTATCCCCTAAACAGTGTTCTTGCAGAAATTTGGAAGAGCAAATTTTCGACATTGCACATTCTTGGTGGTGGCAAAAAGATATAACCAGGGTTCTTCCCACTGTTGGAAGATGCCCTGCACAACCTTGTGGTATAGACGCCACTTGTGATCTGCCAGACGCCATCTGCATCGCTTGTCTGCAATCAGGGTAGGCACTGGTACTCCAACCAAACCCAGAGGCAAGCAGCAACTTGGCCCTGGCTGCTGCAATACCACATGCCGGTAGTGTTATCTGTGAGAACCTACACCAACCTTCCATTGACAGATGGCAGGAGGACCTTCAAAGACAGACAAATGTCTCACACCTCCAACAGGTTTATGTGGAGCGGGGCTTCAGTTGCAGACCAGAATCCCTTGATTTCCATCTCCCCTAGATAACCTTCTCTGCCCAGCAGGGACGCATCCATCACCACCTTAAGATCTGTGAGGGCAAGGGAGAGGGTCATGCCATAGGTCTAATTCTGATCAAACTGCCACCAGTGCAGATCTTGAGCCATGTGGATGACATTTGTCAAATTTCCTTGATGCTGGGCAAACTGGAGCTTCTGATTCCATTGCAGAGTGTGCATGTGGTACCCTGCATAACTTGCAAGGAGGATACTGGAGGCTAAGAGTTGCAGAAGCCTCAGATCCACACAGTGATGCAGGACCGAGTCTGAAACATCAGTATCCTAGCCTGAATGTCCTGTACTCGCTCCTGCGGAACAAAGAACCAGAAGAGTATTGTGTTCAAGACCAAGTCAATGAATGAACACCTCGGTCAAGGAGCCAGATGCTACTCTGGCTTATTGATAGTGAACCCAGATGTCAAGAGGATCGCAGTCTTCTGGAGGTGGTCTACAACTGACTGGGGTGTGCCAGCATTCAACAGACAGTTGTTGAGATGGGGGAGAGGGTATTCCCAGTCACCGAAGGTTCGCAGCAACAACTGCAATCAGTTTCCTGAAAACCCATGGGGAACTGGTGAGGCCGCAAGGGACTACAGAAGACAAACATCTCCTGGCCTACCTAGAGATGCAGGGAATGTCTGTGAGACTGTAGGATGGGTATATGAAAATATGGTACAGCAGGGCCAATGACACCATCCAGGAGTCTGGCCCAAGGTAGACAGGATCTGGACCAGCAGGAGCACTTTGAATTGGTCCTTCCACAATAATACATTTAGAGCACTTAGATGCCTAAGATCCGAAATAGGTCTGAGAGCCCGCCCTTCTTCAGAAGAGGAAATAGCAAGAGAGAATCCTCTCCTCTTTCCGAGTCCAATACCCTCTTGATAGCACCCTTTAAAATTAACGATTGCACGTCTTGCAGCAGAATGGACAAGTGCTCACCCGATATTCACTCTGATGTGAGAGGAATATTTGGCTGAGCATAAAGAAAAGGCAAGGCATAGCCATGTTGAAGTATTACAAGACCCCGTCTATTAGATGTGACAGATCACCACCCTGGGAGGACATGATTTAACCTGCCCCCCTCTAAAGTGGTTTGGTGGCTGTTGCAGCCGAGGAAGAGGGATGGGACAACTGATGTCCCTGCTGTCCTGTCTGCCACACCCATGTGCATGGCCTCAAGAGACCTGGGCTGTCTACAGTACTGGTTGGGGCGACTGCATCTGCCTGTACGCTAACCTTCTGTTATAGCCTCTGAAAATGTTTAATTGGTGCGGAAACTACTTGGTGGGGTCAACAGATACAAGGAATGTGCCGGAGCTCTACTTTCCTTAAAGTGCTCTAACACCAAGTCTGCCTTCTCGCATAAACGGTGAGACTCAAAGGGCATGTACATGAGCATATATTGCATGAAAAGCCTGTGGAACGCATCCACACATGTCAATGAAGGACAATTCAGGTGATGACTGCACTCTCCAGGCAATCCGTACCATCTACAGCAGCACGGATAACATATTTTACTGCATCTTGTCCATCATGAATTGTCTGAGCCTAAGAGACCATAAGGTTTTCCGGGACCACCAGCAAGATTTCACTGGTCATGTCATGTGAATAATGACCCAATAAGAAGATAGCATTTACTTAATGCAATGCCAGACTGGTGGAGGAAAACATATGCTTGCTAAAAGCCTCAATCCTCTAATTCCTTATCGGGAATGATTTGAGAGTCACAATACTGGTTGAAGTCTGGACCACAAGGCTCTTTGAAGTAGGATGTTTGGTAAGAAAACCAGGATCTGAAGGAGTCAGTGTGTGATGTCTGCCTGTTTACAGGGGGAGCAGAGCTTTGAACACGTGGCCATCAAGTTATCAGTGAAGGCCCTGATAAAAGGGAGCAAGAGCACTGAAGTAGCTTGCTAGGGCTGCAGATGTTTTTATCAGAACGTCTGTTTTGGTCTCAACTGAAAGCAGCTGTAAATCCAGAACCTCGGCTGCCCCCCATGGACAACTATCAAAAAGGACGCTGTTTCCTCCTTTGGTTGCCCAAGTGACGTGTCAAGCCCTACCTCAGGAAAGGTGTCAAGCCCACTGGCCGCTTGCTAATCCATGCAGAGTCACAATCTGTGTAGCAAGAGAGGAGAAAACCATCTTCACAATCATCAATTTACAGGGTTGCCCCTTGCTCTAAGTGTAAGCCAAAAATATATTGGAGCCTCTGTTGGTGTGCATACCCTGGGGAAAGGGCACCAGGTCAGAGTCACGGTGCATGATGACCAGTTGCAGTTTTGTGATTTTGTAGCATGATGTCGGCAGAGTTAGAGCTGAAGTCGATTTGGTGTTCAACATCTCTATCCATACAGCATCCTCTTCCGGCACCAGTGGTGTTGGGACCAACGTCTATGAGAAAGAGACCAACGCAGGTCTCGTAACAAGAAATGAAATCTGTACAGGGCCCATAATGGATTCCAGAGGGTTAATCAGTGCCAAAGATGGATTTACCAGCAGTAACCTGACTGGGGTCCCTTGTGAGGCCCGAAGGCACACCAGAGGAACCGTAACAAGGGCAGCTCCTCCACAATGGCGGAGGAACGTCGCCCCACTGGCTCAGAGCCAGCAGCTGAAATTATATTATAAATATTTTAATATTGTGTTATTTTTCAGCTGCTGGCTGAGCCAGCGTGTTCAGGGAGGGCTGGGGCTTGGCCATGGGAGGGAGAGGAGGAGTGGTAGGTGTGCACTTTTAAGTGCACGTCAGTATGGCCGGCTGTCTAAGACTGGTCAACCGGACATGGGCACTTAGGTTTCTCCAACCCTGCTGTAATGCACAGCCGGGTCGGATTGATCTAGCCCGCTCAGGCCAAGCTCCACCTGATTGCAGGGATTACATGAGGAGTCCGTAATGCTGGGACCAGGAAGTGAAAGCAGAGGAGCGCAAGGCAGTCGGTAGCACCAGGCATTCTAGTCTTCCAGCCAGCTGAGGAAACATCACACACAGAATCCAAGAACACCTGCCCCTGGAGCACCAGTGCCCATCTGCTTGCCAAGAACAGTGTGCTCTATGAGGAAGAGGAAAGCCTTCAAGGAAGCAAGGTCTAGTGGGGGATCCTGGTGATAGAATCCCTGTAGTGACGTGCGAGAAGACGGTTGCTGCATCGATTGGGTTGTTGCCTGTGTGCAGGTTAAAGTCAGCAACCCCTGTATGTCAGAGGAGGACCGCCATGAAGTGACTCATGAACTTTGCAGTACCAGCAGTACCAATCAGGCCATTGCCCATGTGTCTGTTTGAATTCGGCAACCTCGTATGCCAAGTGGGGCTGCCATGAAGATTGGGCCTTGGACTGTGCAAAAAATAAGGACAGTGACCCAGCAAAAAGGGGGGGGGGGGGTGCTACAGGGACAAGGCAAGGTATGTGGTCTAGTAGTGAGTGTCATCGAGAGGAGGATGCTGCTGTGGTGACCCATGAGATCCCAAAGCCTGACTAAGGACCAGCATGAGGGTCGAATCTTCCACTGCCCACACCTGTGGGGAGAATCCCAAGAAACTTATCAGCATAAGAGGAGCATCGAGGATCCACTGGCCACAGTCTCCACAGGACCGTGTGTGAGGAAGTCAAGGGCGCCAGACTGCCAGCACTGCAAAGTTGCGTTTAAAGTATTCACTAGAGACAGCTGCTGCAACTTCAGCCCCCATGAAGGGGGCGCACTTGAAGACTGCAGTCATGCAGGTCCTGCTGGAGTGGGTATGACTGATTTACCTGCCAGACAGCCCCAGGGGGACTTGCCTGACATACAGAGCTTCAGCGCTGGAACACTTTTGACTTTAATAAGAGTAGGAATGGGACTCCTGAGACTCGGACTACCAGTGGGGCTTAAATTGAATGTCACCTATTTTTTTTTATTTATTGAACAGCTTGTTGAAGTTACAGGCATAATCCCCCATCATGACAGAGAAGGGAAGCCATTCTTACATTGACAGCAAGTTTTGAACAAGCCATTTTTTCATACTATAACCAGCTGTAAACTTAAAACAACCCTTCCCCCTCACCCCCCTTCCATCCCCCCTGGCACCTGTATATACATTCTCGGTTACCAATAGCGATACATTTCGGTATTCATATACCCAAATGGCAGACCCATAACTTCACAGCTGGTATATAGTAATTACCAGTAGAGTGAATTATGACAGATCTGGGTTGGCAAGGAGATATCCAGTGAGGGGGGCCTAGAAGTCCTTTGGTCGAGATGCTGCTGGCAGCTCATCAGCGTATATGCCCAATTGATCCCGGCAATATATTAAATCCTGGAGCCACTTTTTAACTGTTGGTACAGCCCTTGCCCCCCCAGCATCTTGCCACTGCTCTCTTCGCAAACAAAGTTGCTATAACCACTAGCCTCCTGTTACAGTGCTTAAGTCTCTGCACCCACTCCAGCAGACACACCTCAGGTACACACCCAACAGGCTCCGCAATGACATCTGTCAACACCTGCGTGACACGCATCCAGAAGTTTGAAATGCCAGTGCAATACCATGCTAGATGGATAAAATCTGCATCAGCCTGACCACAGCGTACACAGCATGCACTTTCATGTAAGCCAAATCTGAATAATTGAGCTGGTGTGTAATAGAGTTGGTGTAGGTATTTAAAATGGATGATGCGGATATTGCAATTAGCCGCCAGGCGCCCCGTTAAAGCACAACAAAATCTCCAAGCCTCCAACGGCAGCGGAGAAGACAGGAGGTCATTTCACCTTGTATAAGAGGAAGATTCACTTATCTCTTGTTCGCGGAGAGATGCGGTGTATAATTTAGTAATGAGACCGCTCCGGCGTTCCCCTCCTAATTCCGCCTGCAAGGCTAGCAATGTTTGTGGTTCATCGGGGAATCCCGGGTAAACGTCCCTAATTGCCTGACGCACCCTCACATATGTAAAGCCCAACATCATTCCAGTTGCCTGCCACGCATGCAAATGCGCCAAGGTTTGGAATCGGCCCTGTTTATATAAGTCGCCAATTTGAGTAATTCCCACTTTACTTAGTGTCTTCAAAGCTGCCGGCTCCCTAGCGGCTGATATGCCAGGATGTGCAGCAAGCAGTAGATTTGGTGCGTACAAATAGTCTGACTGTGCCCTAGTCGCAATCGCCCTCCATGCCCAGGCAATGCAGTGAACCGGGCTAATTTCAGAGCGTGGGCCACCGCCACCACCCATCAACGCCGCCGCTATCAGAGGCATCGGTAACACAGTCTGCCTCGATTGCAATATGCAGTTGGAACTTCTGTAGTAACAACCAGAAGCGCGCGAACTGCGCCTGCGCACACAAATAATATAATCGCAAGTATGGGGCTTCAAAGCTGGTCAAATGGCTGAGTCAGTATATTCCAACAGCAGTGGGGCTTACCCCCCACCCTCCCAGACAAATGTTAAGAGGGCCGACTGCAGTGTAGCGAACAGAGCTTTATTCAGACGAATAGGGATACTGACAAATAAATAAAGGAGCTTCGGCGAGAAAGACATTTTAAGGACCGCTATTCGGTCCGCTAAGGAGTGGGAGTTTGGCCCAACAGGTAGCCTGGTCTGTGATCTTATCTATAGCAGGGCCATAATTAGCCGTTATCACTACCTCTGGATCCCTATGCAGCCAGATACCCAAATATTTTACTGGGTCTACAGACCATTTCAGGGGATATTCGAATTCCGTGGTACCTGCCGTTAACAGGAATACAGTAGATTTAGTCGAGTTTATGCCCAATCCCGAATACCTCTTGAATTTGACATACTCCCAAAGAAGTGCAGATAAGTGGCTGGCTCTGGAACATAGAGAAGCATATCATCAGCGTATAATGATACCACTAAAGGTCTCTGTCGAAACCGCAGCGCTGCCCGGGCATGCAGCTGCCTCAGCTTGCACGCCAAAGGTTCCAGTGCCAACGCAAATAACATAGGCGACAAGTGGCAGCCCTGTCTTGTGCCACGCTTGAAAAAGAAGGGAGCAGAGATCCAGCCATTTACGCGAATACGCGCCAGCGGTGCTGTGTACAGGAGATGTATCCATTTTAAAAATAACGGCGGTAGGCCCATACGCTTAAAAACAGTGAACATAAACTCCCACTTGACGGAGACAAAGGCCTTAGCCGCGTCTAAAAGCACGGCTACTGCTTGAAAATCCTGATCAAAGTAATGTAGAGTTGAAAAAATCGTACGGATATTATGCATTGTGGAACACGAGGGAACAAACCCCGACTGGTCAGGCAGGACCAGCTTGGGGACCAGTGGCTGAAGCCTGGTTGCAATCATTTTAGCCAGTATTTTGGCATCTATGTTTATAATGGAAAGGGGTCGGTAAGAGTCACAGACATTAGCTTCCTTATCTGGCTTCAGAAGCATAACAAGCAGAGCCTCCTTCAGGGAGGAGGGCAGGTCCCCCGAGTCGTACGCTTCAGCAAATACCTCTAATAGGCACGGAGCCAAGTTATCGGCATACGCCTTATAAAATTCACTAGGCAGTCCGTCTAGACCAGCTGCCTTGCAGGTCGGGAGAGACATTATAGCCTGTTTAACATCATCTATGTCAAACGGTTGCCTGAGGTATTCCCGGTAGCTGGGGGAAAGCCAACCACCCAATGCCACATCGTCCAAATAGGCGTGAATTTCATCTTCCCCCCGTCTGTCCCCCGTCCCTGTATAGGTCAGAATAGTAGTCTAACACCACTTTGCTAATGTCCGTGGTGCCGTAGCGCATCTCACCCTCCCCATCCACCAGTTCAGTAATGTGGGTCTGACTGCGGGGGGCCGCCAATTTCTGTGCCAACAAACGGCTAGGGCGTCCCCACTCTCCGTAATAACAAGCTATGCACCGTCGGGACCTGTGTGCCATTTCTTGGTCCACAGTGTCGTTATGTTCTGACACGAGGTCACGGATCTTAGCTAATGTCTCAGGAGCCGGATCCATGGTGTATGCTCTCTCTAGTTCAGCAATCTCCCCAGCTAGCTTTTGGATTCTGTGACGGATATCCCTAAGGACCCCAGCCTGGGCACCAATGCACGCTCCTCGAATCGTAACTTTAAAGGCCTCCCACAGAACCCCCTGCTCGTCTACTGTCACCTCATTTTCCCAGAAAAAATTATGGATGGCCTCACCTATTGTGTGTCTGAAAACCTGATCCTTCAGGGATGACGGCTGCAATCTCCACGTGAACGGGGGCCGTTCGTAGCCTGGGACTTTCAGCTCCAGGAGGACGGGAGAGTGATCAGACAGTGTTCTTGCTAAGTGGTTCACACCCATAACCCAGGTATAGGCAGCCTCACACAACAGCCAATAATCCAGTCGGGACCACGTCCCATGCACCGCTGAGATAAAAGTACTTTCCTTGGCCCCCGGGTGCCTCATACGCCACACATCCTTCAAATTACCAGCCTCCAGTATGCCCAACAGCGAGGTAGTCGATATTCTATGTCTCGCTGGCCCAACGCCCATTCTGTCAGCTTGAACATCTAAGCAAGAATTGAAATCCACCCCCAAATAATTTCCGCTATAGGAAATGCAGAGATACGACGCCACACATCCGAAAAAAAGGGGTGGTCCATATATATTCACCAGGATCACACTCGTACCCCCAAGCGTACCGTGCACAATCACTAGCCGCCCCTGATCATCCGTGTCTTTACCATGCACCTGAAATGGGACTCCTTTCTTATTCAGAATCATCACCCCCCTAGAGTAAGAGGAGTAGGAGGAGGCGACCCGCACCCCCGCCCACCGTACTCCCATGTTCCGTTCAGAAAGGGGGGTGAGGTGAGTTTCTTGTAACATGGCCACGTGAGCATTCAGTCTATCAAGGCTAGCTATCACTGTTCGTATCTTTTTGGGGCAGTTGAGGCCTCTTATATTCCATGTTAGAAATCCAAAGTTACTACCCGTGGGGTTCATCCATAAGGGAAATATCCACTTATTCTTAATACGCTATGGTGAACAATGCACAGGGTGCCCATAGTGCAAACCGCTCGGAAATTTAGGAGAACACAGCAACGCCAAGGCGGGAAATCAAAGAACCACCGTTTGTATCCGCTGAAATATGTAAATCACTGTATTTGAAACCCCGTGCCCATTGGTAATCCAAAGTCAATCCTGTAGTGCCGACCGTGCCAACCCCACCCCCACCCACTTCGGCTACCCCAACTAGCCACAGCCATCCCTGTGACAAAGAAACAGCCCCCCACCATAGTGACAATCCCACAACCTTCCCATCCCACCACCCCCCAGAAAACCAAGAAAGCAGTACAACTGGGGCACACCCATGTGGGGGGGGCGTCAGCTCGCTTCTAGCCTCCCAACTAGTAGGAAGTGGCTGAACAGCCATGGTAGCTGTGTCTTACACATAGTGTTACATCGACCCTCCTACCCCATGTCATAGGATAGCATATAGCATCAGCGACTCCCGTTACAGTCAAGCCTGAGGAGAAGAGCAACCGTGGGTGCTAGGCTTGTACATTTTAAGCAAACAATCAACAAACATTTTATAGGGCAGAAAGAAACCATCAGAGTCCTATTGTTCCTCAGAGTCGAATGCCACCTGTTGTTCTCGCCGTGACCTTTTCAAATGCTTAGCATGTTCCATTGCGGCCGTAGGATTTGTGAAGACTTTGGAGTCAACTTCAGGGCCAATGCGCAGACGAGCGGGGTATAACATTGCGTATGGCATCCCCTCAGAGCTCAATTTTTTTTTCACAGCGCCAAACTCCCGCCTAGCAGCCTGCACCGCAACTGTAAAATCAGGGAAAAATGAAATGGAGTTGCCTTGGTGCACAATAGCACCCTTGTCGCAGGCCAATCGGAGTATCACATCTCAACCCCTGTAATTTAACAATCTCTATATGATTGGGCGGGGTGTGGCGCCTGGTACAGGCCGCGTCGCGAGGGATCTGTGTGCCTGCTCAACTATAAACATGGGGGAGAAGTGTTCTGCTCCAAAAATGTCTTTGACCATATTCTCGCCAAAGAGTTCCATCCTGCCAACATTCGTGGATTCCGGAAGGCCCGTTATGTAAATGTTGTTACGTCGTGAACGGGCCTCCAAATCTTCATTCTTTGCCTGAATCAGGGAGAGCACTTTCTCCATATTTAGGGTCTTCCCGGCCACTTCGCTTAGGCCATCTTCCGTTGCCGACACGCGTTGCTCCACCTCACCCATGCGCGCATTATGTTTCTCAAGTTGCGCCGACATGTGATCCAGCCGATGATTGACTGCAGCCATAGTCCCTTCTATAGTTTGCAAACTGCGTTGCATTGGCAGAAGTGTTGTCTCTAAGGTGGGAGTCTCGGCTGCTGGGGCATCAGCCTCCGAGTCCGAGGCCTTCCTCTGCACGGTCTTGGTAGATTTGCGGGCTTCGAAGGTAAGGTGGGGTTGTGTTTTGTCAGTCCGCCCCATTACAAGGAACAGGCCGGGCCCGTAAGCCCAAATGGTATTAATAAAGCGAGGGTTTAATAAATCTATCACTGCTGTACTTGTATTTTCACTTGTTGCTACCCCATACAAGCAGTCCACTTAAGCAGGATAATGGGACTCCGTATATACCCGCTCCGTCAAGGCTTGCAGCTCAAGGTGATTCTAATGCTGACTGGGCCCCGCAGAAATACTCGACCATAACAGGGACGTACAGATGGAAAGCCGCCTCTGCTCACCGTCCCGCCCCTCCGTGTGTGGTATGAAGACAGCGCCCAATATTCCTCAGTGTGAGTCAGCAGCCACACAGGCACTCTGATCCCCACTCAGGACTGAGCAATGCGGCCCCCAGGCGGGCCTTGCCACCAGCCCAGGCAGTCACCCCACATGCACCCTGGGCCCCGGCCACAGCTCGCAGGCCGCAGCCCTCACCCCCACCAGCGCCACCTCTGCGATGCCCGGTACAAGGATAGGCCGCTCCCCACTCACCGCAACCGCTGCCAAGTGCGCCGAGGGCTGCCGCAGCACCAGGCGCAGTCCACAGGATTCCTGCTCCGACGTGTTCGTCTCTCCCATGGCTGGTACTGGTTCCCTCAAAATCGCCGCGATCCAGGGGGATGGCCTTTCCGGGATCACCGCATGTGCGCAGCCCTCCGCAGGCAACGTCGCCGATCCTGCAAGCCAATTTCAGGCCGCCGCACAGCTACTCTCGGACCTCGCGGACGCCGCCATCTTGTAGAGCAGCCTGCATGATGTAGTCCTCAGCGCCTACCAGTTCAGAGGCACCTCCGGGCAGCAATTATGGCATCAATCTTGGGAGTACACAGCAGGGGTAGGAATTGCTTTCAATTTAGCGCTGGCTGGTGGTGCTATAGACGGATATTAGATGGATTGTCAGTTCAGCCGAGCAGAGCCTCTCTAGTGAGCTGCCATCTTGCCGTGCGCCCAAGCCACGCCCCCCCAAATGTCGCCTATATTTATTGGGGAATAACCACTACTGCTAGAAAGTGGGGAGTGGGACTCAGAAACCCACCTGAGCTCTGACCTCAGAGGACTGTTTGTATTGTTTGTGAATGATTTACTTTGTGTTGGACTATAAATACTCCTTTTTAGGTTGCAGTTGCTAAAGATATCTTAGGGACATTCAGAAATTTGACCTAGGAATGCATTCTGCCAGTTGCTTCCCGTCAGCTTTGAGGTTAGTAACTCACATTTTCTGGGTTTATTTGCTGGCTTATTTGCTGCGGCTGTCCAGCTTAAGCTCGTCCCTTCTGCTGCCCAAACCTCATTTACTGTATTCTTCAACAAACTCACTTTCTGTAAACAGGCCATTAAATCTTGTTCTTTTCTTGTCACATTTGCTGTGCATTCAAAAACAGAGGTCAAATGTCAGGCTGTCTCTTTCAGGTAACTAGGTGTTTATTTTTCATTCTCCGACTTTAAAGTGGGAAGATTTATGTGGCAATCATGCAGGCAAGTGGGGGTCTGTTTGAGGAAGGCTGTACAGAAGGTATTTGTTTTCTAGCACAACAAAATGTAAATGTAGGTAAATGAACTGTGCCGACAATCAAATCAATACATTGGGTGAATACATTTCCACTTATCATTTGAGTGCTTTATACTTTTATCAGTAAAACTGTATGTGAGTGCAAACGTAATGGTCATTTCCATTGAAGAAGTGTTGTCTAATGGCAGTACGCTACCATACCCTGCATATTCCACGTTACCCCAGTACATTCTACTCTGCACCACTACGCCACTGCACTCTACTCTGAACCACTCTACACTAAGCCACTCCACACCCCACTGTGTCACTGCACTCTTCTCTGCACCATTAGGCCTCTCCATTCTACACCACTGTATGCCTATGCACTCTACCCCCACACTGGTCTACTATGCACCACTGCACTCTACACCACTCTAAACCACTACACTCTATTCCACCCTACTCTGCAACACTGCACTCTACACCACTTCACTCAAAACCAATGCACTCTATCTCAATCTACTCTGCACCAAATCAATTTACGCCACTATACTTTATGCCACTGCACTCTATTTTACTCTGTGTCACTGTACTCTACATCACTCTATTCTACTATGCACCACTGTACTCAACGCCACTGCACCCTACTATGCACCACTGCACTCTACACCAATGCAGTGTACGTCAATGCACTCCATGGCTGTATAATCTGCACCACTGTACTCTGCCACTTTGCTTTATGCCATTCTATGCTACTGCACTCTATACCACTCTAATCTACACTGCAATCTAAGACACTCTACTCTACACCACTGCTCTCTATGCCACTTCACCCTATTCCAAAACAATCTACTCTGCCACTGCAGTCTACACCACTCAATTGCCCTCTATGCCCCTCTTCAACATACAACTGCACTCTTCGCCACTTGACTCAAAACCAATACACTATGCCACTGCACTCTGTCAATCTACTCTGCACCACTGCACTCTACGCCACAATACTCTACAAAGTTGCACTCTATGTCACTTTACTGTGCACCACTGCCTTCTAAGCCACTAACCTACACCACTGTACTCCATGACACTCTACTCCACATACCTCTATGCCACTGCACTCTACTCTGCACCACTCTACTGCAATCTAAGCCAATGCACTCCACCCCACTCTAATCTACCGGGCACCACTTCACTATGACACTGCACACCACTCTGCAACACTGCACTTTACACCACTTCACTATACTCTGAAACAATCTACTCTATGTGACTGTACTCTACTCTGCACCACTCAATTCTACGCCACTCTACTTCTCTACACCACTGCACTCTACGCCACTGCACCATATGCCACTGCACTGTATCCTACTCCACTCAGCGCCACTTCACTCTACTCTGTGCCACTGCACTTTACGCCATTTTACTCAAAACCAACGCACTCTACGACAATCTACTCTGCACCACTGTACTTTATGCCACTTCACTCTAGGCCTCTATACTCAACACAATGATACTCCACTGTATGATTTTCTACTCCATTAAACTCTGCTCTATTTACACTCTACACCACTCTGTGCCACCACATTCTACAGCCCCCTACTCTACTCTATGCCATTCTACAACACTACTCCACTCTATGACTCTCAACGCAACTCCTCCTATGCCACTTTACTCCACTCTATTCTATGATGCCCTACACGCCACTCCACTCTGTGCCAATCTACTCCGCTGTACACCACACATATCTACAACACTCTACGCAACACCCTCAATGCTACTCCACTCTGCTCTACACCACTCCATGACACACTACTCAGCTCTGAGATTGTGCTCCACTCAATTCTACTCCCTTCCATTCTACCACACTCTACAATCTCCTCGACACTTAACAACACTGTACGCTATGCCATGACACTCCACTCCTCTCCAAGCAACTCAAATCTAATGTACGCCACTCCATAACACTCCACTCTACTCCACTTTGAAACACTCCACGCCGCTCTCCTTTACCCTACTAACTTTTAGCCAAGCTGAACCGCAGCCACTCTGGTGTACATTGCTAAACTATATTGGCAAAGCCAATAGCTCTTGCATAGGCGAGACTCATTGGCTTTGCCAATGTTTGTTTCATAAAAGCAAGTATTTGACTGGATAATCATTTATTGCTGCTGCTGAAAATGTTTTGGGTTGTGAGCCTGTTTTCACCCCCATGTGTCCACCTACCCCGCGAAGACTCAGACTGCTCAATCCACGTACCACTGACTGGTACTTGGCCCAGTCGCTCAGGACTCACAATGGGTCAAGTCCATCAAGAGTAAAAGGCCTCATCCCCAAGGTTGAGCCTAGTTGCTCATGCGAGCCTGTGGCACACTGAACAGGGTTCTGAAGGGGTATATATGCAGCTCCGTCATTTCCAGGGTGGTGCGGAGTCAAAGCAGAGCCGCACTGTTCCACGTAGCAGGAAAACCGCTTAAGAAAGTTTTCCGTCCGAGTCTGGTGACTGGGGAGTATTCTAAGGTGAGTAATTTGCGGCTAACAGTATCCATAAGAACCCCATCTCTCTTTACTTCTTGTGATTTTTTTTAAAGAGTTGATAACTTGTGATTTTCATGAAAGTTAAACTGGTCTGTGTAAAGACCTAAAGAAATCACATCTATGTGTCATTATCCAGTGTGGCACTCTTGTATTTACTGATTGTAGATAGTAGCCTGGCTGCATCATTGAGGATATGCATGATGTTGCACTATAAATGGAAGGGCTTTTGCTTTTGGCCCCCACCTGTGTCTTTGCAGCACCTGAAAGTGCTACAGGAAGAAGGCGGCAGGGAAGCAAACTCCGCAGACAGTCCATTAGACACCAATGATCTGTAGCATTCTAGCAACCAGGGACAATAATACTGGTCCCCTGATATACCTCTGTAAAAACAAATATTGTGCAGAGATTTTCATTTTTGATTTATGTTATGGTATCCTTAGAGAAGTAATTTAACTTGGGTAGACATTGCTGATCTGGGCTGAATTTTTCTGGATGAAATTGTTTGAAAAGGCGAAAGTGTTGCAATAATAATGTAATATTTTCGGAACCATGAGACCTATATGCTTCATTTTGGTGACAAAACATGGGATTTGGGGGTCAAGTAGTCTAAAAGAGACAGAAAATAACTCCTCAGAGCAACCCTTCTGCCATTTTTCAAAATGGCAGCAATAACAGAAGAAGAGACATATATAAAAAAAAAGGAAACAACTAATGGTTCTTAATCCTTTTATGTATACACCAAGCAATGTTTATGATCTGACCATGAAAAGAAAATAATGTTTATCACTCCTGTTTTAGACACATTTCCATTGTTCACTTTATTTAATTGTTTCAGCAATCACTCGTGGTACATTTGCAGAATATTGAATAATCACAGATTTGACACTACACTACAAACACAAGAATTTTACAATACGAGCATGAATATCCTCTGCCTAATAAAGCTATGCCTCTTGATCAGTATGATTACATAATCTATACTGATGGTTCTGCCCAGCCTACAATGGGGACAAAGCACAAATACTTGGCAAAACTAAACTATACAAAAGTAATTTCCAATTTAAAAAAAACAGTACAAAAAATAATTGCTTTTAGTTTTCAGGACAGCAGCCAGTTAAAAAATTGAGTGCCTCGTGATTCAGTGTACTTTTGAAATATAAAATAGTCCCTCATGCAATGCAATGGTGCTGTACGGATTGTACCTACCCTGGTAAAACTGTACGTTTGTTGGAAAACATAAACATCAGGATTGTGCCAGACTGATTCCATGCACACCCTCAGGATATGTTGATGTCTCTGCTAGCCACAGTGCACCATCTGTGCCCCAAACCTTACAGGGCAAAAAATGTGTGTGCAACCTTGGAACATGAACACCTTGTTCCCCCAAGGAAATTGTGGTAACCGATCCAGTACCTTTTTGTTTGGACTCTCATGCATACCCAAAGAAGTACACAAGAAATACTCAGCAAGGCTTTTCAATCTTTATTGAAGCATTGTGATTCTTGCATAAAATACGTGCGCTGGTGATAATCAGTAGAATTAAACAGATTAGCATTATTAGCATTACAAGAACAGAGAAAAGGATGACAATTTCCCACATAGTGCTAAGACAGTGAATATATGCAGGCAGAAACGTACTGAGTATAGTTGTACTACCACCGCGTTCACTAATCTAGTATTGCCTAGGGTGGGTGATCTGCCAAATCCCTGCCAGGGTGACTCAACTCTCTGTTACCTGTAGGTAAGTGTCATCAGGTTGCCCGACTAGGTGTAGGGCTGGACATCACTTGTGTTGGTACGTAGGAATCAGTTGAGTGGGATTTCCGACATATGGTAACCCCGCAGTGTCAGCTGAGTGCTCTTCGTCCCAAAAAAGGAAGTGGTTGTGTATTTATAACAATAGAACCCATGAGGCCATGTGGCAACCCCTGTCAAGCTGTAAGTGTTCATTCTAGTTTGATAGTGTAGTCGCCTTTCAGACAATAACATAACATTTGTGCAGTGAACTTTATCCCTTGTACTGAATGTTCAAGGTATCGTGATAGAGTGCCTACGAAGTGGAAATATAAGCAATGAAGATTCAGAGAATGTTATCCTGCATGGCCATGCCTGCGAATGTATGTCAAAAGTCATTGTGTGCAAAAGAGAAGGCAACTTAAGAAACGTGAGGGTGTAAAATGGAAGCATTTCTAACGAGGCCTAACCTAACCATGTGAGAATGAAAGCACTCAACAGGAGGTGAAATGATGAACCAAACAGCCAAAAACATAAGGCGAGAGTGACTTACAGCTCTGGGCATAGCCAAAGCTCACTCATTGCAAATTTGAAAGAGCTGGTAACAATATTTCACATTGACAACTGTGCAGTTAAGCCAGACCTAAAAGAAGGTTAGTGCCCTGATGAAGGTCTGTATTACAACAATAAAGTAGGATGACGGCTAAAGATAAGCATCAACTCGGTGAACCCAGAAAATCCTTATACTGCAAAAAGTCAATATTCTGTATTTCTGTATCTACAAGGCCACTTGACAGGTGACTGTAGCTAACATGATTTAGCACCTACTTGGACATTCCCAGTTCATTTAATGGCAACAGGAAGATGTACAGTTATTGACTTGCCAAAGACTTGAATATATAAGGACTTGACCAGCAGCCAGTCTCAGAAAGCCTGACAGAAGCTAGCCAGTAGCTGGCAGGCACCTGAAGAATGACGAGAAGACAGTGGTAGCAGAGCCGGGGCATGACCAGAGCGGGGCTTGGATATGTTCCTTGCTGGTTTGCTACACTTCTCTCCTTGGCTATCAAACAGGAATGACAGATTTCATCAGAAAGAGATCAAATCCATGAGTTGTGCTGTGACAAAGCACAAGATAGTGTCAAAGTGTTAGTGTTTGAGCTGGTCGCCTTCTCGTCGCAAGGCAACTCTTTGTTCCAAGACTATCTTCCATGTGTCAAAGACACTCAATTACTTTCATGATAAAACAGGATCGATGTGGCCTTTCTTGTGAGAAAACCATGAAGTCAAAGAAAAAAAAGAATGCCTTTGTCGGCGAGTCAGAACAGATCGGTGCACAAGCTAATCTTGAAAGGTACGGTTTAAAATGACAGGAAGAGGGATCTATTAAAATCAAGCAATGTGCTGTTCGAAAACAAAACATCGTGTGAGGATGTACAGTTTGATACGTTTCTTAAGACTCACCTCTGCTTCAAGTTATACGCTCAAATCCACTTATTAACATTAGTGAGATGTGTCAAGCCATACTCTACGCGCCACATCTGTACCACCGCCCTCACTGAAGACCACAAAGTAGTCTGAGGCAGCCTATGAGCAACGCTAATCACCACAGAAAAGAGAAAAATACAATGAATCATTTGAGCTACACCCACCGTTTCTTGGCAACAATAAGTAATTAAGAGCCCACGGCGATGCTGTCCACCTTCAACATCAGCATAAGTCCTTTAATAAAACATCAAAAATTTTTATTTTCAGATTTGTTTTCTGTTTTTAGGTCGATCCTGTGCAGCACATGCGCTGCTCTGCGAGGCATGCTGTATTGGAGTATGGACTTAAAGACCCGTCCACTCTCTGCCCATATTTTTAATTCGCTTGTGTCACTGTCCTTCGTAAATTCTGGCTTCTGATTTTTTTAATAGACTTGTTACAGAAAAAGACCTTAACAACGCGGTCAAAACACCACAATACATTTACATCGCTGCTTTTACAACGCAAGTCGTTACAACGACTTGCGCTGGATGGCGCTATAGACTAAGGAATAGTGTGATTTACTATTCCAACACCTTCCCTACTGTACGTAGGCTGGGAGTTGGAATAGTAAATCATACTATTCCAAGTCCAGCGCAAGTCGTTGTAACGACTTGCGTTGTAAAACCGGCGAAGTAATGTACCGCGATCTAAATGACCGCATTGTAACATCATACATCCGCTTGTTAGTCGCTCCTTAGTACCGCCCTGTCTTCATTTGTAACCTCTAATGAGCACTAGACCTTTTACCGTGTCCTTACTGTATAGCTTGTATTAGCCTCATAGCAAGAACTCTTAGCTTAATTATTGTAAACACCACTTGTGGGGCGCGAGCTTTAGCAAAGTGGGGCGCTTTTTGTTTGTTTGCATTTGCAGCGCGCTATGCCCGCTTTCACTTACACAATGGGGTCACACCCACCACTCGCGGGACTGGCACGCAGCTCCCTTAGTTCGTTTTTTAGGTCTCGCCTGACCCAGCGCATGCGCTGGTCTGGCGAGACTTATTGAGAGGGCTCCAAAAAGTGCTACCAGGCCAGCCTAGAGCTACAGTGCATGTGTGCGAGCGCGCGCGCCGCACTTTACCGTGATTACTTTCACTTTTGGGGCCGCACGGCCGCTTTGATGTTTGATCGTGATCACATTAACTTTAGCTTGTTTTAATTCTACATGCAAGAAACGCGTTTAGCACTGAATCACTTTGTGCATGGACACGCGGACTGCCAGTACACAGGACGGTATGCTTTCCTTGCCATAACGGCATGTTGAACTCATTGACGGGGCATCTTAACTAATACGCAGTATGTGGGTACACGGATTTGTGATGGCCCGCAGCATGGAGCGCTTTGTTTTCACTTTACCAACACTGTGAGATATGTGTAAACATCAGGTTAATATGTGCATGTGATTTCACAAAGGATCGGTACCGGCATAGCACTTTGGTTTATGGCTTGCACATATTTTCATAGGTTCGCAGCATGGAGCGCTTTGTTTTTACCTTAGTAGCACCACGATATATGCGTGCAGCATGGAACGTTTTACTTTATTAGTACAGCGATATATGCACTAACCTGCACGTGGAGACACATCCTGTTCACGCACGCACCACTCGCGTGCTAGCCTTCTTCACTTTCTTGGCTTCCCTTTTTTTTTATTTCTACATGCAAGGACCGCGTTTAGCACCGAATCACTTTGTGCATGGACACAAGGACTGCCACTACACAGGACGGTATGCTTTCCTTGCCATAACGGCATGTTGAACTCATTGACGGGGCATCTTAACTAATACGCACTATGTGGGTACACTGATTTGCGTTGGCACGCAGCATGGAGTGCATTGTTTTCACTTTATCAACACATTTACTGTGAGATATGTGTAAACATCAGGTTAATATGTGCATGTGATTTCACGAAGCATCGGTACCAGCATAGCACGTTGGTTTATGGCTTGCACATATTTTCATAGGTGCGCAGCATGGAGCGCTTTGTTTTTACTTTAGTAGCACCTCGATATATGCGTGCAGCATGGTGCGTTTTACTTTATTAGTACAGCGATATATGCACTACCATGCACGTGGAGACACATCCTGTGGTTTCGTGATTGGTCTGCACCGACATATTACGTTGGTGTTTGGTTTCATCTTGAATGGCTGTTCTTTCACTTGACGACTTTGGCATGAACAAGGGGTTGCATGTATGAACGAATACATGCATTAACTTGTCCAGCTCATCCATTCCAGTAGAGGTAACTTTATTGAATCGTTTTTGGTTCAAATGATTTCACTTTGTGCGCATTGAACTACACTTCTATTTTCCAACCCACAAGAGGAAGGTTTTGTTTCCTTCTCTTCACCACAGATATCGTACAGAGCTTGATTCTAATACACATGACTAATGACTAACAAGCATTGGTATAGCCAATTGGTCTCGCTTTCTGGACCTTAAAAGTATTTAGTTATGCAGGACAATATCCTTTGTGCAACAACATTAATCGTTGCATGGCTAAACAGTTATAAGGTCCCCATTGCGAGACCTATTGGCTATGCCAATGCTTGTTAAAATGTATTTTTACATTAAATCATGGCACCTGCCCGTTTTGTTGTGTGCAGCTCGCCCAACTTTGTTTTTTGTTTTTTACATGAAATCATGGCTGCCGCATGCCTTTCTCCCGTCCATGATTTCATCCAAACCAAAGTTTCGGCGGCATCGCTCCCAGCAACATCGTAAAATAACCATGTGATTGTTCTTACAATGTTGCTGGGAGCAATGCCGCCGACACTCTGCTCTGGGTGAAATCATGGAGGGCAACAGCGGGCATTAGCAAAGGCAGGGATTGTGCCCGGGCACAGCGGCAGAGCATCGTCAGCCAAGCCAGCTCTGGTGTTTCAGTACTTCGCCTGACTTCGGTCTCGAATTTGCGATTGTTTAAGCTATTAGCATTGTAAATTGCAAAGCATTTTTATTTATATTTAAAAAACCAAAACATGAAAAAAGCCATTGTCATTTACAATGTCAATGGCTCAAACTTGCACAAATGCGAGACCTATTGTATTGCAAAGGCTGGTTATACTTGTGGCTTGCACATACTGGGGACGAACATGACAAAACTGTTTGCTAGAAAGAAAAAGTTTTCGTTATCACATTTAAGCACATAACTGAGGGCAAAACATGGCTTTGGGGGTCCACTCACATTGTTAAACCCTTCCTTCTTCCATACTATGACACTTTGTGCACTGAAATCTAACAGCTTCCTGGTGGAGTAGGCTATAGCAGAAAACAGGTAGAGGAGAAAAGAATAGTAGGGGAAACTAAAGTCAAAAAGGCAATGGTAACCCCTTATTGAAAGAATTTCTTGCATGGTCACATTTTCAGCTTTCGGACAGGTAATGTGGTAGGTAATTGAGCAAGTGGTAACGAGTGCTGGCAGTGGTTACCAGGAAGCAGGCTTGGATGCATATGTATTCTGCTGTAGCATAATCTATAGTGTCTCACCCAGACAAAGCCCTTTTAGGTGAGTGAATAAGAGGCCACTCGGATGGTTGACTTTGCTTATAGCCGCCTGTGTGTAAGAGATTTGGTGTCATGAGTGAAATGTGGAACAATACTCCAAATGTGCATCATCACCGGTAGTGAAGTCTTTCCTTGCTGAATGGTGCAAGGGGTGTTTGTGCCTATGCTCGTGTGCACAGAGTGGCCTATATAGTAAGAATGTTGGTGCTGTGTGCTGGGTCAGGAGGGGTGCTTCACGTACTAGAGAGCAATGGTCGCTGTGCACAAAAGTGAAATGATGCCGAGTGGTCAGAGAGGCTGTTGAGTCTGATCGCCTTTTCTGCTGGTGCAGGTCTTTGGTCGGTAGGCTTGAAGAATAAGTTACTTACATTCGGTAACAATCTATCTGTAAGAAACATTAGTTAGTTAGATTCCTCACCTTAGAATATCCCCAGGCGTCAGGCTGGATCCGGAAAGATTTTTCGTCAGCAATACCCCTTGCGCGTCGCTAGGCGTCGTCTGCGGCTCCGCGTCCGTCGTTAGCATTGTGCGCCGGAATGACGTCGGAGTACTTAGCCGCCGCCCTCACGCGCTGATGTCAGTTCTTGTACATAGCTTTCCGCGCCAGGAACGCAGAGCCATGCAAGAGACCGACATTGGTGCCAAAAAATCTAGGGCCCTGAAAATGATAACCTTAACCCTAGATGTCAGTTCGCAGAACGGTGAGGATGGGTGAGTCGGTGAGGAATCTAACTAACTAATGTTTCTTACAGATAGATCGTTACCGAAGGTAAGTAACTTGTTCATCTGAAAGAAACACGTTAGTTAGATTCCTCACCTTAGAATAGATACCCTAGCAATACCAACCCCGGTGGTGGGTCTGCGAACCAAGATCACACCAGAAAGTCCTGGAGAACAGAACAGCCAAAGAAGCCGTCTCTCCGGACTTGGCTGTCCAGGCAATAGTGCTTGGCAAACATGTGCAGTGAAGCCCACGTCGCCGCCTGACAGATGTCCCGCAAGGGAACTCCCCGGCCCAGGGCAGTTGTAGCCGATGTGGCCCGGGTGGAATGGGCCCTCAACCCAACAGGAGGGTCCTTTTTTGCCAAGGAGTAACAAAGTTTAATACACAACACGACCCACCGTGAGATGGTCCGTTTGTGTACCGCTTTCCCCTTCTTAGCTCCTACGTATCCAACAAAAAGTTGGTCGGCCACCCGGAACTGTTTGGTGCGGTCCAAATAAAAGGACAGCGCCCGTTTTGGGTCCAGACGGTGGAGCCTCTCTTCCTCTTTTGAAAGATGGGGAGGCGGAAAGAAGGTGGGCAATGTGACAGATTGCCCGAGGTGAAAGGGGGTCACCACTTTCGGTAGAAAAGAAGGACGAGGCCGGAGGACAACCTTGTCCGGATGAACAGAAAAAAGGGAGGCTTAGATGACAGAGCCTGGAGCTCACTCACCCGTCTAGCCGAGGTGATAGCTACCAGGAAAGCAGTTTTCAGGGTCAGAAGACGAATGGGACAATTGTGAAGAGGCTCAAAAGGAGCGCACATCAGAAAAGTCAGGACAAGATTCAAGTCCCACTGAGGCATTACGAAGGGGAGAGGAGGGAACATGTGAGTAATGCCTTTGAGAAAACGGAAAACAACAGGGGACTTGAAAAGAGAAGGCTGATCAGGAAGCCGTAAGAAGGCAGAGATTGCAGCAAGATAACCTTTCATGGTGCCCAGAGCAGAGCCCTGCTGGGCCAAAGAAAGAAGAAAGAGTAGAACCTCAGAAAGAGGGGCGGAAAGGGGATTCACAGCCTTTGCTGTGCACCATGCCACAAATTTGTTCCACCGGCAGGCGTATACCGTCTTTGTGGAGGGACGCCTGGCTGCCAGAATGATATCACAGACTTCAGGAGGCAATTCAAATGTCATCAACTGCCGCCGCTCAATCTCCACGCATGGAGGTGGAGGCTGGACAGGTTCGGGTGGAGGACCGTCCCTTGCTGCTGCGACAGAAGGTCCTCCTGAAGAGGCAGTCGTATCGGGGGATCGACTGACGTACTGAGTAGCTCGGGATACCAGAACCTTCGTGCCCAATCCGGAGCCACTAAGATAACTTGGGCCCGGTCGCGCCTGATCTTCTTCAGCACTCTGGGCAGAAGTCGTATAGGCGGAAAGGCGTACAACAGACCGCAACTCCACTCGCGACGAAAAGCGTCTCCGAGCGAGTGCTGCCTTGGAAATTCCAACGCGCAGAACTGCTGACATTGCGCGTTCTCTTCGGTGGCGAATAGATCTAACCAAGGCTCTCCCCACTGCTGAAAGAGACCTTGCGCCACATCCGAGTTCAGACGCCATTCGTGATCCATCATGCACCGGCGGCTGAGTTCGTCTGCTCTGGAGTTCAGAGAGCCCGCCAGATGTTGAACCACCAGGGTGATGCCCTGGTGTTCCAGCCATGTCCAGAGGCGCAGAGCCTCCTGACAAAGGGTCCACGACCCCGCCCTGTTTGTTGAAATACCACATGGCGGTGGTGTTGTCCGTGAACACCTGCACAACACTTCCCCGGACAGAGGGAAGGAAGGCTTTCAGTGCAAGCCGGATCGCTCTCAGCTCCAAAAGGTTGATATGGAGTTGAGCCTCCACCGGAGACCAGAGTCCTCTAATCTCCACCTCTCCCATATGGCCCCCCCATCCCTGGAGGGACGCGTCCGTCACTACTACGTGCTCCGGTTGGGGTAGGGAGAGGCATCTGCCGCTGACCCAATCACGGTCCGTGAGCCACCACTGCAACTGTTTCGCAGTGCCCTCCGAGATCAAGACATGGTCGGACAGGTTGCCTCGATGCTGGGCCCACTGAAACTTCAGGTCCTACTGCAGAGCCCGCATTCGCCACCTGGCGTAATGCACCAACAGGATGCAGGAGGCCATCAGCACCAACCTGACCGAAACCCAGGATAGAGGCCGAAAGATGGGAATCAGAGCCTGAATATCCCGGACCCGCTGTTCCGGAGGATAAGCCCAGAACTGCGCCGAATCGAGAACCGCTCCGATGAAGAGGAGCTTCTGGGAGGGACTCAGGTGTGACTTCGGCACGTTGATGGAGAACCCCAGCAAATGCAGGAGGTCGGCCGTAGTCTGGAGGTGGGAGACTACTTGCTGGGGCGAGCCCGCCTTCAACAGCCAGTCGTCGAGATAGGGGAAGACTGGAACCCCCGATCTGCGCAGATGAGCTGCGCCCACCGCCATCACTTTCGTGAACACCCGAGGAGCACTGGTGAGGCCGAAGGGGAGCACGGTGAACTGAAAGTGCTCCTGACCCACCGTGAACCACAGGTAACGCCGGTGGGCCGGCAGGACAGGGATGTGAAAATAGGCGTCCAGCAAGTCCAACGCTACCATCCAGTCTCCAGGGTCGGGGGCAGCCAGAACCTGAGCTAAAGTTAGCATCTTGAACCGTTCCTTCCGAAGGAAGGTGTTGACGCTCCTGAGGTCCAAGATAGGGCGTAGGCCCCTTTGCCCTTCTTGGGAACCAGAAAGTAGTGGGAATAGCAACCACGGCCTACTTCTGGACCAGGAACGCGCTTGACGGCTTGGCCAAGAGGGCCGTAACTTCCTCCCGCAGAAGATTCAAGTGATCCTCCGATATACGGTGGCACTGCGGTCGCATGGCTGGAGGGGTCGTCTCAAAGGGGAGGGAGTAGCCCCTTCGGACGATCTGCAGCACCCACCTCTCTGAAGTGATGGAGCGCCAGTAGAGCAGGTGATGGCGAACTCTGCCACCCACTGGCGTGGAATGGGCCTGAAAGCTCGGACTAGGAAGGCTTTGAGGCGGATGCTGCCGGGGTGGATGTGGACTGACCGGCACGTTGTCTTCTAGAACCGCCACGGCGCAACCCACGTCCGCGACCGCGTGCAGGTTGGTTCTGCGGCCGGTGGCTAGGCGGACGTGAGGAGGCGCCCCTTCCTTGGCCACGAAAGGGGCGAAAGGCGGAAGTGTGCGGCCGTGGGGCCGAGAGACCCAAGGACGTGGCCGTAGCCCGGGAGTCCTTAAAACGAGCCAGCACACTATCCGCCTTCTCACCAAAAAGGCGAGCGCCATCAAAGGGCATATCCATGAGGGTACTCTGGACATCCCCCGAATAAGACGTGGACCTCAGCCAGGCGTGGCGCCGGAGCGCCACCGTGGTGGAAATCGCCCTACCCAGCGAGTCCGTGGTGTCAAGTCCACATCGTATGGCATGTCGCGCTGCATCTCGCCCGTCAGCAAGTGCCTGGGAGAGACGTGTCCGGGCCTCCTCTGGATACAGTGGCAGCACGTCCTCCACCGCATCCCACAGAGAGTGGGAGAAACGGTCCAAGAGGCAAGCGGTGTTCAAAGACCGCAGGCCCAAACTCAGGGAAGAGAACAGTTTCTTTCCGAACTGTTCCAGCCTCTTGGATTCCCGATCCGGAGGAGCGGACGGGAAGGAGGATTGGGAAGTGGAGGCCTGGATAATCATGCTCTCGGGGGTGGGGTGTTGGGACAGGAAACTGGGGTCGCCCGGAGCAGGGCAGTGGCGCCGGGCCACGTTCCGATCCACAGGAGGAACTGTGGAGGGCTTGGACCAAGTGCCCTGCAGAACATCGACGAGGGCCTCATTGAACTGCAGCAGAGGCTCTGTGGAGCTTGCTGACGGTTGAAGCACCTCTGTGAGGATATTAGTCCTCACGGCCACAGCAGGCAACTCGAGCCCCAGGGCTTCGGCCGCCTTGTGCAGCACCACTGAAAAAGCTGCACCTTCCTCCGAAGCCACAGTCGGAGGAGAGATGAAGCCAGCGTCCGGCGAAGTGTCCAGACCACTGGCATCCCCCAGTTCGTCTGCCCAGTCCTGTGAAAGTTGACCCTGGAGGGCCATAGGGTCCTCAGACCCCACCCAGTCGCCCCCGTCATCCGATTCCTGATAAACAGGAGGAACGATCGGAGCCGGACGGTAGATGAAACGGTCATCCATCGGCGTTGGGTGCGGCGCAGTGCCGGCGTCGGGTCCGGACAGGGGCTAAACCGGGGAACGGCGTTGTCCGGAGACGGCGCCAGAGGTGGAACCGGTGTCGGCGCCGGCGGAGGCGTCGTGAGGTCGACCGGCGCTGACAGAGATCCAGGCCTGGATCTCTCGGGGACCTGCGGCGTCGGGACCGAAGTCGTCGCCGGGGCCGGAGCCGCCGGCAAGCGAGGTCGCCCAGTCGAGCCCGCGGGGCCCGAAGGCGCGCCGGCAGGCGTCGACGGCGGAGCCAGGCCCCTCATGGCCGAGAGGAAGGCACTGACCTCCGCCGGAGTCGCGTCAGTCCCAGGGACCGGCGGGTATGGAGACGGACGCGGCTCCGGCGGAGCCGCGGGGGTGGGACCACCCTGACTCTCGGCCGAGTCGCGCGACCGGCGAGGGGAGTCCGAAGAGCGGTGTCGCCTCTTGGACTTCTTTGATCGCTTCGACTTACCTGAAGACTTCGAACCCGACGAGCGATGATGGTGACTGCGGCTCCGCGACCGGTCCTTGGACCCCCTCCTGGACCGGGAGCGGCGCGGAGCCGAGTGCTGAAGCTCGAGAAGCTTACGGGACCGCTTCCGCCTAGCCTTCGAGGTCAAGGCCTGACAGTCGGGGCACGACTCCGCGTCGTGGTCGGCCCCCAGGCAGTAAAGGCACCGGCGATGGTGATCCGTCACCGACATCAGGCGATGACCAGCATCACAGGCCTTGAATCCAGGCATCCTACCGGCACCAGAGTCGAGTCGACAAAAGACCAAAAAGAGTCAAAAAGTTTAGTCAAAAATTGACTAAGGGGTAAGCTCTTCCCGGATCGGCGTTGTCTGGCGCGGAAAACAGAAGAACTGACGTCAGCGCGCGAGGGCGGCGTCTAAGTACTCCGACGAGGTCATTCCGGCGCACGACGCCGACGACGGACGCGGTGCCACAGACGACGCATAGCGACGCGCAAGGGGTATTGCTGACAAAAAATCTTTCCGGATCCAGCCTGACGCCTGGGGATATTCTAAGGTGAGGAATCTAACTAACGTGTTTCTTTCGGATATAGCAGAAACGTAGGAGCTGAAAGTTGAGCGAGAAGTCCAAGGTGCTCAACTGACGTAACATATTACAAGTCTAAAACACATTGAAGCCGCATTCCGAAGTTAGGCAAAAGATGAAAATGTCAAATGCTGCGATACTTGTGCTTCTTCGCAAGTGTTTGTTAAATCCATGTAACCCATGTTCAAGGAATTCATCTCACTTCTAGAAAAGCTCATCTGGGATGGCAAAGATTTGGTCATTCATATATGTGGAAGGAGTGGCGAATCATGCTTTTCAGGACGGGTAACTGTCTTCAAAGGTACGGTCATAAGAGCCTCTGGGACAGGTTGTTCCATTATGGTGCTCAGTGCGAGGCCCATAAAGCACAGTACTGCGGCTTTTAGGTGGCACAGTCAACATGACAAGTGATGCAGGAGGCTAGCTCTAATTTATCATAGCTCCTGGGTGTGCTGTTTCCCAAAGCTCCCTACCGTGCCAGCATATTTGCCTGTAATTTGCAATGGGTGGCTCTTGAAAAGAGACTACTAAAGTGTAGGTTTTGCTCCTTATAGACTGGTGTGCTGCTATAGAGATCGAACGATCCAGCTATGTATTTTATCTTGATTGTGGTTCTTATATTCTGATGGTTTTTAATAACTTGAAACAATAAAATGTTGTCGCGATCACGTGCTGGAGGCAAGGGCACAAGGTGCTTGACACTCTTCCCCTTACTTCTTCCAGCAAAAGAATGATTGAGTATGGAAGTGCTGTGAGTGAGGGGCCATTAGAGGGCGAGCGAACCATTAGGCACTACATGTCCCAGAAGCCTAATGTGCGGTATACCGGAAATAGAATCCGGCGCTTCGGTCCACACAGAAGCTGCAAAGCTCCTCCTCATTCGAGGATCGGGGCTTGACAAACTTTCCTATTGCTTCCCGAACTCCGGTTAGAGAAAGTCTTCCCCGCCGTGTTGTTAGGTTCGCGTTTCCAGGCTGTAATCTCCCGCGGCCCCGTGCTCCCGTTTTGCACGCTGCCACCGCCTTGAATCTTCACGTCCCTGAGCTTTGGCCAGCCGAAGGTGTTCCCCGCCGGAGAGCAGAGTCTCAGAGTTTCCCGTTTCCAGGCTGCCTTCGTGAGTCAGAAGGAGACTTTGCTTTCTTACCCCCGAGTTGCTGAGGCTTCCGGATGACTCTCCAGTGACTGAACTGGGGCGGCTTTTGGTCTTCGTTGCAGGACATCGGAGCCATTTAGCGCACGCTGATATTCAGGTATTTAGGTTTTGCTTCCAGGGGGTACTGCGCAGGAGCGCTTCCTCTGGATACCGTCCCTTTAAGGATAAGGGATTTTCCTTGTACTGATTGTGGTTCTTTGGTAAAACAGGTGGTGAAGGAACCTGCTTGTTTATTTTCAGTTGAGCAGGATTCCTGTTCTGCACTATTGAATCTGCGCTGCTGGTTTTCACCTAAAAGAACGGACGGAGGCATCACGATGTATCCTTTCTATTGAAAAGCACTTTAACAGTATATTTTAACTACTGCAATGTGGAGCGTGTGAGTAAGACAGTTCTCTCCCTATGTTTGGTATGATTGGTTTCCTATTTGTTCTTGTCTGACCCCTGGCTTCTTGTCTCATTTCCCTATACAGTTGCCTCCACGGGACCCCCACGCTCCTGCTCTGAAGTTGCATGTATGATAACAGACGTAGGACTAGGAGGAATCGGTTGGTCCGCAGTGTTTATTATTTTATCCACTTCCCTTTTTCCTCTGGGCGCATTTGTACATAGTAGTGTTTGCTTCACTCTGTGTGGGGTTGCGCCCAGAGGAGTAGGGGGGCCTTTCTGCTTACCATCGTTCCTGCTGGCTATCTTCCGAGGTTAGTGGCTACATGTTCTCATTTGCTACTGACGCCGTGCATACCACCACCACAGAAGAAGAACTTTCTCCAGCTGGTTGAATAGGCTCGGATCCAAAACGGATCCCTAAGCTAGCCAACCCACTAGCATTTTGTAGGTCCAAACAGAGTCCTGCATTGGTATATGAAGGAGGAAGTACATTTTACTCCTCATCATCATCTTCATCATGAGCAATGTTTTGAAACCCTCGAACCGTGTCTGAGCTTACACCGAACAAGGTCTCCACCCACTAATAGCAATGGCATTGAGGAAGGGGTTCTAGTATAGTTGGTAGTGCCTTAGTTATTTCATAATGCAATAGAGGCTTGGCGCGGGCCAATGTGGGTTCATGCTCAAAGACAGGCATCAGGATCTGATCAAAGTCGGCAGCGCTGCTGGCATGCAATGGACCAGCACTGACCTTAGGACTGAAGTATTGGCCTCGAGGCTGGGAGCGGGTCTGGTGGGGTCAGTTGGCACTTGAGATGGATGCACTGCCGAAAGTGCGGTTGGTGGCCCTTTCGGCTCATGGGCCCAAAGGCACTCAAGAGGGAGTTGGTAGCATCGTCGACATTTGCAACATGGCCTTCTTGAAGACCACTATTTACTTTGAGATCGACGATGTCCAGGAAATTTGGGACACGCTGGGACTAAAACAGATCTGCAAGGCATGTGTGGATCATGAGGCTGGGGTATTCACCAAAGGTTCAGGGGCAGGTCTGCCAGGGACAGTCTGAACCGTACAGGGCTCTGCCAGTGGAAGTGTGAGTAGAGGCCCTTTTGACTCTCTGGGGCTCAACCACTGGATACCTCTGGAATGGATGCTTTTGGAGTTATCGGAAAACTCACAAAGTTAGAAGTGGAGTTCCAAATCTGCATCAAAAGATGCAGAAAGAAAGAAAGTGGCGTCATCTCGCTGAGGTGGCACCTATATGAAGCTCTGCTCCTTCACCTCAGGGGTAGTTTGAAGTCACCAGGGAGCCATAAGGTGCCACCTACTGGTGTGTGGGAATCATTGCTGAAAAAAATCTACAAATCCAGTGTGACGTCTGGGAATACTCTCAAGGCGAGGAATCTGCAGTTAGAAGGATCCATAATAACTCTGTAACATGCTCTAAGCTTCTATTTGCTTGTGATGATTCACTACTAGTGAATCATCTGGAGCTATCTTAAGATACTGCATTCTAAAAATGAACTAAAACCATTTGAGGATTGACCTAAAAATGTCAGCAGAACAGAATGAGAGAGTAAGACACAGCAGATGTCTGAGGTCAAAGAAACGGTTCAAGAGTGACAAGCTTTTACCAGTTCAGGGCTCATCGGCCCAGACCGGCCTGTTTGGGTCAAACGCTCTTCCAAACGTAAAGTGCTACTTAATAATACCAGCATCCAATTTAATTGCATGGCTAAATGACAGTACAAAAAGTAGTACAATAGAAAATGTACATTGCAGCATCTTACCAGCTAAATTTAGGCTACACGCTCTATTTCTCGAGAGAGATGTTTTGGTTATCAGCCCAGGTTATTTTAATACTTAACAATTCAGTTTAATCTTTATTCGGCGATTCTCGCATCAAGTCATAAAAAGCAACCATATACATGCACAAGAGTCAAGAGAAGAATAAAAATTCATAACATGCATTAAAACATACTATAAGACTAAAGCAGAATAATAATGTAAGCAAGAAAGTTAAAACCTGGTATTGTCAGCTAAATGGCTAAAGTGCATTACAGTTATTCCATTAAAGTGCTCTTTGCCTAATCCTCCACACCGCCATCAGAAACCTCGACAAAGAAAAAACAACAAATTGACTAGAGTAGGATGGCATCATTCTCAAAGCTTCTTTAAATTCTCTTACCCCAACACTACGACATAGTGGGACAACCCATTTCATCCTGGTGCTGTAAGTAGGGCAGGAGACTAGAATGTGTTCAGTAGTTTCCTGGCATGAGTTACAGAATAGACAGTGGCCATGTGTTAGATTAGCCATTCGACCCCACCTGGCTGTGTAAAATGCAAGGGGAAGGGTCCCATATCTAAACTACAGATAAAGCTTTCTTGCATTACTAAGCTCTATTTCATCCATAAATGTTGATACAAAATCAACTTTCTGCATAAGAAAAGCCTGCGTCACTGAACCCAAATTGAGATGATTATGCAGTAAGCCATTTTGTTGGGACCATTAAGCCCTCTTGACTTGCTCTTTAGGGATCGTGCAGTGCCTCTTCTGGAGTGGTCCACAAGCGCTCATGACCGATAGTCATTATTGTGGTCCTCACATACTTAACCCACGGGAGGTTGTCCGCCCCTGGCAGACACAAGACATCTGATAAATACCTTTTGATAAGAACTCAGTTCAGTGATTGGCCAGATCCACCTCCAGAATAGAAGGGGCCATACCCTTGCTATGTTGAATATATTTTTGAGCCCCAAATCAATCCTCAGGGGAGCTGTGTACCCATTGGCAGGCGAACCAGTTAATGAATAAAGCAGTTCTCTGTGGCAATCAAGGTGGGAACCTCACAGTTTCCCAAAGTTCAACTCCATGCAAAGAACGACCTGCAGGGACAGAGAAACAGGGTGCTATTGGGTGATGTGGGGAAGCCCTATTTATTCATTTTTCAATCTGTAAAGCGCGGGACTACTTGACAGTGTCTCCCGGCGCTGGCAGATGGAGAACAGGCTGCTGGGACGGGGCTAGTCGTTAAAAAGATTAGTTTTAAGCTTCTTCTTAAATAGTTTAAGACTGTCTATCAGCCTCAGGGACGGCAGAAGACTGTTCCACGTGCAGGGACCCAAATAAGCGAAAGATCTCCCACCCATCCGAAGACGGTTACATCAAGGGTCCTTTGCCATATGAGTTGAGGAAGAGCGAACAGTGCAGGCAGGGACGTAAGGAGTAATTCTCTCCTTAAGATAGGCAGGACCCATCCCGTTCTAAGATTTATGCATTAGGACCATGGCTTTAAACATCACCCTCTGTTTCATGGGAAGCCAATGGAGGGCCTTTAAGTGCGGAGTCATGTGGGATCTCGAGGGGAGAGAAAGCATAAGTCTAACTGCAGCATTCTGCACCACCTGGAGTCTGTTAAGGAGTTAGTCCGGAAGGTCTAGGTACAGTGCATTACTGTAGTCCAGTCTAGATGTAATTGAGGCCTGTACCACCTTTCTGCCCGCTGCCTCGGAGAGAAGAGGGAGGAATGTTTTCAGCGTGCGAAGCACGTTGAAGCATGTCCCCGCCGAGGCTAGGATCTGCGGGAGGAAGGATAAAGAGCTATCAAATTTAATTCCGTTCTTAATATACTTTTTTGGAGATCCTGGGTGAGGGCAATTGCTAGGCCAACAGTCTACCACGGAGTTGTGCGAGACATCTCCAAAGGTCACAATTTTCGTTTTCTCAGGGTTGCATCTGAGGTGGTGCAATTCCAGCCACTGGAAGACACCAGATAGGCAATTGGCTATTACTTTCTCCACTAAATCCTTGTCTTTATCACATGAGAACTGATTGTCGTCTGTGTATGAGAAGCCTTTATTGCCAAGAGACTGCCAACGTTGCAAGAGGGGTCAAATACACGTTGAACAGCGTGGGGCTGAGAGCCGATCCCTGTGGCACTCCCACCCCTTAGAGGTCTGGCCTGAGCTGTAAACGAAGGCAGACAGACTTCTATGGACCAGAAAGGATGCCAGCCAATTATGGGCCTGATGTCTAATTTTTTTCAGCAGGGGCAGAACTTTCGCTTTTTTCCACATACAAGTAACCATCCCAGAAGCCAAAGAAAAGTAAAAAATATGGTTTATTACCGGGTTAATCACAGGTGCCACTATATTTAAAACTGATTCAGGGCAGGGATCAAGAGGGGAACCCGATTTAAGACTTTTTAATGCTGCTAAGGACGGAGTCAATGGGATAGGGCTAAAGGCGTCTAGGGTGGCATCGAATAGTGAGAGGGAATTGATTTCAACCCCAGATTCAGCACCCCAGGAGCATCGGTCCCAAAGTACAAGTTACTTACCTTCGGTAACTATGTATCTGGTAGAGACGATTCTAGCCGCGGATTCCTTAACGTAGAATTATCCCCACGCGTGAGACTGGATTCAGAATTTTTTTTGCTACAGCATCTCTGCGCGCCGGGGGCGGTACCACGTGACCCCGCCCTGACATTGTCCGCAGATGTGACGTCAGCGAGGAAACTTTTCTTCTGAGAACTTTTCCATGCCACAACGCGGAGCCATCACAAACAAAACTGTGAGAGTATGGGAACAGCGTGCGAAAAAAATCAGTGAAACAAAAAGGGAAAAAGCAAATGGTGAAGAACAGCACCATTGGGGGCAGTCCCTAGCACTGCGTCACTGAAAGTTATGGAAAGGAAGGAGCAGAGCACCGCTCTGAGAAGCAACCCTGCAAAGCAAAGGCGATATCCCCCCTGGAGACAGAAAAAACATATGAAAAAGATGAGGCAGACAACAGAAAGTCTGCAACCACAAGCAATAACAGTGAAGGGCAACAAGTCCAGAATAGATGAGGAACGACAAATCACCCCAAGACAACACCAGCAAGGAGTGTCGTATCCCCTCTAAAAAGCTGCAAAAAAAGGGAGAAGATTATGAGTAGGCCCCACACTGGAAGAACCAGGGTGCCGGGATGCAAAGTACATACGAACCTACCGGCCAATTACCAGAAAGGAAGGAGTGGAACAAGCAAACAGAATGAAGCATCCCGCCAGGGAGGAAGAGAAAGATCATCCGCAGAAGACAAATGCCACCCGGAGGGAGGCAAGTGCAGAAGACCAAGCTGAAGGGTCCTCGCAGAACGGGGAGGAAGGGCGGGCCGTGAAGGAATCTGCGGCTAGAATCGTCTCTACCAGATACATCGTTACCAAAGGTAAGTAACTTATACATCTGATAGAGACTACTAGCCGCAGATTCCTTAACGTAAAATAGATACCCTAACCATATCCAGAGGGGAGGAGGGGTGCGAGAGAACCTCACCAGCTTAGAAGAACACAGGGCCCCAACAAGGGATGTGTCATGGGGACAGGAAGGATGGCCCAGCCCCCTCCAAGCAGAAGTAAGCAAGAACAAGGAGAAGGGAAGGCCAGGGTACCACAAGTCCACCCGAGGAGCAAAGGGCGTCCGCCAGAAACCCCGGAGGGACAGACAGCACCCAGTGAGTACCAAGGGAAGAAAAGAACCACCGCAAATCCAAGAAGAAGAGGAGGAACGGAGGCAGAGCCCACCCCAGGAGAACACACACACAGCAAAGGGGACAGCTGAACTGGTGTCCGTCCCGAGGTAGGGAACAAGGCAGGAACGGCTCCACAGCCGATAAGCTCAAACGTGAGAAGCAAGACACAGACAAGCAAAACTCCAGCAAAGCAAGGGGCAGGAGCACACACTGACACGCCGAGGCCCACGGAGGTGGACCAGAACCACCAGGCGTGCGCAGCAGACAGCTGGCAAATCCTATGAAGTAGCGTGCCCAGAACAAGCCGAGCGCAAGACAGAGGCAAGGGAACCCCAGAACAAGCCCTCGAGAAGGACTGTCCCCTTAGAACCACTCGGCCCACGAAGAGAAGTGGGACCGGCCAGAAGATAAAGAGACACGTGTAATACAGACCGAAAGCCGGCAACAAGAACACAGGAGAGCATCAGAAATAACCTAGCCCCCCTGGAACACAAGGCAGAGGCCCAGGCCGAAACGGCGGATAACAAGGTGGAAACATCAAGACACGACACCGGAAACGGCATGACAAAAGTCGGTCTGGCGATCCAGAGGCTGAAGAGGGAAGGCAGAACACACAGAAGCAGATATCCTGCAGGAACAAAGGGGGAATTGGACGACAGGCAAACCCTGTAGATGAAGGATAGAAACACCATCGGACACTGAGCGGGACAGAACCTGGAGCAGCACAAGCTGCGCGAAGGCGGAAGAAAAAGAGAGAGACTGCACCAAGCGGTATACTTTGACGCCAGGAAAACGCGAGGAACCCGAGAAGGTATCCACACCCGCACAGCTTAAGACAGAGCTATACAATAGCCAACAAGTACTCTACCTAGGGTATGTCTCGTCCCAAAACAAAACAGGGAAACACCTCTTAGGGAAACCCGCAGCAGAGGTCAAGAACATAAAAGACCTGTGGAAACACCACAGGCGGCTTACCAATCAGCCAACAAATAGACAGAGGGTCCAACCTGAGGACCTATACAGCTGCACTAACAGCCAAAAATCAACCCACCACAAGCAGAAGGGCTGAACCTGCAGCCAAAAGAACAGAGGGGTCAACTTAAGGACACTGAAGGCATTCCAAGCCACACACAGCACACAGACAGGCCAACCGAAACACAAGGCCCCAAAGAGAAAGGTGGGATAAACGCCTCCCACAAGACACCCAAGGACTGACAAGCCGAAGCTTATGGAGGGGCAGGGGAACGGAGCCCCGCAAGGAGTCGTTGAATTGCGGAGTCCGCGTGGGTGTGAAATAACAAAGTTCCATCAAAAGGCAGGTCAACAAGATGCTCCCGAACATTCTCCAGAAAGACACCATCCCGCAACCAAGCATGGCAGCCACAGAACTCGCCATAGCGCGGGCGAGTGAATCAGAGACGTCCAAGGCCGAACGGAGAATAAATGTAGCTAACTCCTGACCATCCCGCACATGGTGCCGCAGGTCAGTAGCCCTGGCCAACACACAAAGTGTGTTGAGTGCGCGCAGAGCAGCACTAGTGGAGGTGAAAATGTTACGCCCCTAGGAGTCCAACCACCGGGCCTCCTGTGACGGCAGGAGCAGCACCGAAGGCAAGGAAGGAAAAGCAGCCCGCAGGACAGGGCCCTGGGCAATGGGGTGGGAAAAAAGGAAGACTGGATCGTCCGGGGCAGGACGGTGGCGATGAAGGAGCGGTTGAGGCACCGGATCCCCCCCACCCCCAGAAGAGAATTGTGGAGCGAAGCTTCAAATGGGAGAAGCAGCTCCCCTCCACCAGAGCCCTGGTGGAGAACCTCCAACAAGTGGTCCGTTGGGTGTGGAGCGACTGGGTTGCCCAATTGCAAAATGCCGGTTGCCGTGGAGATGGCCTGGACAAAGGCGACACTCGCCTCCGTAGGATGTCGTGGGGGGAAAGCAACTCTTCCGTAGGTGAAGGCTGCAGACTAAGCCGCCCGTCCCCTGCTAGAGGAAGAAAAGGCCAACCCCTGTAGGATGAAAGAACCATGGACGAGTGAGGGGCCTGAGGGGTCTCCGGAGAAGGCCGAGAAGCCGGTGGGGCAGTCAACTGCAGGGAGTGGAAAAGCAGATCCGGGGGCTGTGGACGCGTTGACAGCGTAGAACCTGCCCTAGAAGAAGCCGGGGAAAAAGCAACGATGCGGCGCCCAGTCTCCAATGAAGAGGAGACAAGGAGACGACAATCCTCCGGAGAGGAAGGGACATCCAGAGAAGAGTCGACGATCCGACGTCGGGACGGCGCTGGGGAGTCCACCACAGGCACCGGCGAGTCCTTGATCGGCGTGCCGGGTCGACCTCCACCACCACGTGCCTCATCGGAGAAGAGGGCGGGGGCGGAGCCGAAGCGGCCAATGAACGGCGCCGAAAAGGCGCCGGCTCGAACTCCGACGAGGCAGCCGCCTGTGCAGAGGACAGAGAGGGGCCCAGGGACGCGCCCTGGATCCTGTCCTTCAACCGCAACACCACCAGGGTCGGGGAGGAAAGCAGTCGGCGCCTGTCAGACCCCCGGTATGACAGCCGCCTGCCCAGAGGACCGAGGGGGACTCAGGGACAAACCGAGAGTCCCGGCGACCTCCTACGACACCACAGGTAACCCTGCGGGGCTTTGCGGCGAGGCAGGGATGCCATGGGTTGGAGAGGGGAACCCCGTTGGACCGCACCACGACGACACCACACCTCCAAAACCTGAAGCCAAACTCATCGGCGCAGGGGGCGAAGCCGCCGGTGAGTCCGCAGAAGGCCCTGCGTATGGCGAGGGATCCACGGAAGTCTCAGGAAGAGGAGGGGGGCCAAAGAAGCCTGCAGAGCCGCAGCATAGGCCTTCATCTGGGCCCTTGTCACCCCAATGCCAGGAAACGGATAGGGTGGCGACGGGCGAGGGTGCACGTCCCGAGAGGAACCCGCGCCCTCTGCCGAAGGAGAACAGGGCCTCGGTGGCAAGCTGCAGGACTTACCGGCGTGCGAACCACCCCCGTGGGGCCTCGGCGAAGGACGATGCCGCAGTCTGAATCGGCGGCTTCTGGATCCTTCCGAGGTAGGAGATGGATGCTGCGACAAAACCGATCTGGACAAGCGGGCCGAAAGCAATTTCATCCGGCGCTCCCGCCAGGACTTTGGCTTGAGATGCTGACAAGCTTCGCAGTTCGTAGAATCATGGTGCTTGCCCAAACACCACATACAAATAGCGTGAGGGTCCATCGCCGATATCTGACGTGCACAAGAAGCACACATCTTGAAACCCGATGTCATTGCACACTGTTCCCAACTCAAAGGCGTTAAAAGAGGCCTGAAAACAGGTCAAGGGAACACACTCTGGATCCGCGCTGCACGCGGAAAAGAAGGAAACGGACATCCGCGCCCTGGTGGGAGTTATGTGACCTCGCTGATGTCACGTCCGCGGACGTTGTCAGGGCGGGGTCGTGTGGTACCGCCCCCGGCGCGCAGAGATGCTGTTGCATAATTTTATATGGATCCAGTCTCACGCCTGCGGATAATTCTACGTTAAGGAATCTGCGGCTAGTAGTCTCTATCAGATACTTTTTTAAAGTGACATGATCTTATGAAAAAAGAGATCGAGCTCCTTGCACCACTCCATCGAGAGGGGGCAGGCTCTCGAGGTGACCGCCGGACGCATGAAAGAGTCGACTATTTTAAAAATAGCCTTTGCTGTATTATCACAATTAAACAAACAGGGGTAACCCTATAACCCAAGGAACCTGGGCTTTATCAACAAAATATGAACAATGGTTCCGAAAGGGGGAAGTAATTATTTATACTTGAGAGAAATCAAATTTCACAAAACACAGCATTAGTAGATCAAAAGAAGGGATCAATCAATATTACACAATGAATAATATTTGCAAAAAACCAAATAATTTATTTTTAGAGATTCATTTGAGTATCAACTCAGTTATCAATTCATTGGAATATGAACGGAACATGAAGAAGGCTGTATATACAAAAATATTGACAAAGAAGCGACGCAGTGACAAAGTGAATAAGGTGACTAAGTGTAGTAGTGAAGATGCAAGTATTTACAATATATATACGTGATAATTAATAAAATACACAAACAATTTTTGCAGAGATTCGCAAAAAACGTCCTCAGCTTAATTATAGAGAAAGGAAAAACCTTGTAAGCCACATGTCCTAATTGTTTTATAGTATATACAAGGAGTTCCAATTGATACGGGACTGTAGAACCGTCAACGTTTCGACCCTATAGTAACCAGTCGTTGTGCATAGTCGTATCGGGTCTTCTTCAGGACTTAGGTAGTGTATAACAGCCTAAAATTCAGGAGACAAGACAGATTTTTCCAAATTGCAATTGTTGCCACTCAATTTCAATCCGAAGGCACTGCCAGAATCATAGAGGGTCCTGATTCGTCTTAGTTTAGTTTTTAAGTTTTTCTTTCTTTATACTCTGATTGCAAGGACCTGACTTCAGGGTAGAGATATGGATTATAGTACTGTGGACATCAGGACACAAGTTCAGCTGATGTCTTTCGTATTCATCTTCTAATTAAAGGGAGTCCGTCTGCTGCATGCAACCGTTGCAGAAGACCCGATACGACTATGCACAACGACTGGTTACTATAGGGTCGAAACGTTGGAACTCCTTGTATATACTATAAAACAATTAGGACATGTGGCTTACAAGGTTTTTCCTTTCTCTATAATTAAGCTGAGGACGTTTTTTGCGAATCTCTGCAAAAATTGTTTGTGTATTTTATTAATTATCACGTATATATATTGTAAATACTTGCATCTTCACTACTACACTTAGTCACCTTATTCACTTTGTCACTGCGTCGCTTCTTTGTCAATATTTTTGTATATACAGCCTTCTTCATGTTCCGTTCATATTCCAATGAATTGATAACTGAGTTGATACTCAAATGAATCTCTAAAAATAAATTATTTGGTTTTTTGCAAATATTATTCATTGTGTAATATTGATTGATCCCTTCTTTTGATCTACTAATGCTGTGTTTTGTGAAATTTGATTTCTCTCAAGTATAAATAATTACTTCCCCCTTTCGGAACCATTGTTCATATTTTGTTTGCTGTATTATCAGCCTCCATAACTCTAGTGTCAAAGAAACTTTTTTTAAGGGAGATGTAGTTTCATTTAATAAAGCTTTGAGGCAGCTTTGTAAGCAACTTTATTGTCATTGGAGTATCCACGTCTCCATATTCTTTCCAGATTCTTACGCTGGCCCTTAAAAAGATTCAGCTCTTTATTATAGCAAGGGGCCAGCTCTAGATTGAGAGGCCTTCTTTATGAGTGCTTGTGTATTCACTGTTTCGCCAATCCAATTATTCATTTGGATAGTGTCACAATCTATGGTCCCGGTCATAACTGGGGCAGAGGAAAGTAAGGCTTGATTAATACCCTCTGGTTGTAATTTGTGATAGGCCCGATAAGTGGCCGGGTCATTACAGCAATTTATGGGCGGTTTACTACACATCTGAGCCCACGTAAAGGTGATCAGGTAGTGGTCTGTCCAGGGAGGGGAGAGGGGTGGACATAGTAGTAACAGAGTTCAGATTTGAAAAGATCTGATCAAGATTATGGCCAGCCAGATGGGTGGGTTCAGTCCCAGCGGGCTCAATCTCCTGTAAGGCCACGGTTTCTGACCCTGTAGCGTTATCTAAATGAATGTTAAAGTAACCCTGGGCGTAGTTCGCGTAGTAGCGCTACGCGTAGCTACGGAAAGTCCACTTCGCGTAGCACTACGTGAACTGTGTAGTGCGCTGTTCGCGATGATTGCAGTGCCGGATGCTTGTCTGCACTGTGCAATCATTGAAAACGGCATCTTGCACAGTGCGAGCTGTCGTTTTCTGCCGCTCGGGTAGATTTTTACTCGAGCGGCAGCTTTCTCAACGGGGACTGGTAGTTTCGCATCGCGAGCGGTCGCGAGCATACGCAACCACTCACAATGAGAAACCTGACCTCCCCGCGTTGAGAATCTCGCCGGGAGGTTTATTTTCCACGCTCGCGATTGGCAACTTGATGTTGCTGATCGCGAACAAGGAAAAAATCTCGTCGGGGTGTCATTTTGCTCGCTCGTGGTCGCCAACTTGACTTTGAGGACCGTGAGTGAGCAAAAAATGCCAACTACGCTACGCGTTTTTGCACTGTGCTACGTGCAATTCGCGTAGCACAAACTACGCGAGCGTAGCGTAGTTGTCCGCCCAGGGTTATGTTAAAGTCTCCCAGTACCATGAAGTTGGTATAGCTCATTGCCCATTGTGCCAGTATATTTTCCAATGAGCATAGGCACTTGTTAGCCGGACCAGGGGGTCAGTATACCAGTTAGCGACTGATTTGGTGAGAGGGTGAGGCAGAAACCTAAGGTTTCAATCTCAAAGCCTAGGTGTCTTCAACAGCCTCCCTAGAGGTTTGTTCTAATTTTAATCCACACCTTGCGATGTGGGACTCCCATTTGAAGTGCTCGGTCAGGATTACACCCTAGTATTCAAAGGTATAGACTCACTCCCAAGAGCTCCCCCGCAGTGGTGGATTTGAGCGGGTGGAGTGGCAAGGATTACAAACCAGGTATTCAGTTTCTGCAAGGTTAATATCTAAACTTCTCGCTCTGAAAAAGTTATCGAATACCTAACCGTTTGTGCAGTTCTGAAAGTTTTGTGTGACAAACACTGCAACACTGTATATGAAGTTGTAGTTCACACGAGCATAGTAACACTGGCCATCCCTCTATATGGATTTGTTGAATTCACTGACTAACTATCCAAAAAATAATCAAAAGGAAAGGAACAAATACATGGCTAGTTGTACCGTAACCCCTCTGAGAGCATCTGGAGATAAGAGGAAATACTAGATCAAGATTAAGGCCTAGCCTTAAGGACTGGTGCTGGGTAAAATAGGTACACATATAAAATACTTAGACCAATCAATTACTTCTACCTGCTGTGCTATGGAGGAGACAGGAAATAGTAACCTAAATACAGAAGACCCTAGAAGAACAAGATACTTACCTTCGGTAACGATATATCTGTAAGAGACATATATTAGTTATAGATTCCTTACCTTAGAATTACCCCAGACGTCAGACTGGATCCGGAGAATTTTTTCTCAGCACTACCCCTGCACGTCGGTAGGTGGAGTCAGTCGACTCCACGTTCGTTGTCGGCATCATGATCGCTGGGAAGACGTTTTGGTATCTATTTAGACACCGTCCCTGCATGCTGACGTCATTCCTTTTACACGACCTTCCGCACCAGAAGCACAGAGCCATGCAAGACACTGACCACTGGTGCACAAAACCAGGGACCTGAAAGGGAGTCCCTTACTCTAGAAGTCAGTTCGCAGAACAGGGAGGATGAGGGGCGGTAAGGAATTATTTTTATTATTATCAGATTTGTAAAGGCGCATGGCTGCCACAGCAACGGGGCGTCCCAGCAAGACCAAAGACTTGAAACTAAGCAAGGAGGGAAAGAGTTACGCAGGGAAGAGCCAGGTCTTTATGGCTTTATGAAATGCAAGATGATTCTGAATCCCTCTGATAGAGACTGGGAGCGACTTCCAAAGTTTAGCCGCAAGAGTACGAAAGGAGCAGCCTCCAGCTCTGGCTCTTAAGACTCGAGGAATACAAACCAGACTTTGATAGGTTGATCTTAAAGTACGCCGAGGCGCATAGAAAGCTAGCAAATTGGCCAGCTCTAGTGGTGCTTGTTGGGTCAGAATCCTGTGAGCCACGCAAAGCGTTTTAAACTGGATTCTTTTTTCAACTGGTAACCAATGTAGTTTAAGTAGAGATTGAGAAAGATTTCGGAAGCGCCAGAAGAATGTGGGCAGCTGCCTTCTGTATTCTCTGCAGATGCCGGATACTGGACTTGTTGGCGCAAGGTAAAGAGAGTTACCAAAGTCCAGTCGTCGCCTGAACAATGGTTTGACGAACTTTCGAATAAAAAAAAACCCAGAAGAGGTTTTAATCCTCGCAGGAGCCCAAAACAGGTCCCTGCCACTGCTTTAGATTGGGTGTCAAAAGTGAGACCACTATCGATCCAAACACCAAGATTCTTGACTGCCACTTTAGGCGAAGGTGCCGGTTTTAGTCGATCTGGCCAGTATTGCTCAAATCACATGTCCCGATCCTTCCCAACAGCAGGATTTCAGACTTGCTGGCGTTCAACTGCAAGCAGTTTAAAGCCATCCAGTCTGCAATCTCTAACAAGTCCTCCTTAAATTTCTCAAGGTTATGATTAAATTTCTTAGAGAAGGCAATTACCAATTGGGTGTCGTCGACGTACGACACCAATGACAGCCCTCTGCTTTTAGCCGCCATGGGTTGAACATAAATGTTAAAAAGTAGAGGGCTCAATTTTGAGCTCTGTGGCACCCTCTGTTGCAGGGCAAGCGCCCATGAGTGAAAAGGTAGCACCACGACCTGGCAAGATCTCCCCTCCAGAAAGGAACGAAGCCAGGCCAGGGCTGACCCCCTAATTCCTATCTCCTGGAGGCGCTTTAAAAGTATCGCGTGGGAATCTATAACTAATATATGTCTCTTACAGATATATCGTTACTGAAGGTAAGTAACTTGTTCATCTGAAAGAGACTATTAGTTATAGATTCCTTACCTTAGAATAGATACCCCAGAAATTCCAAACCCGGAGGTGGGTCAGCGAACTAAGTTCACACCAGAAATTCTGGTCTCCACATCTCCCATGTGGCGGCCCCATCCCAGGAGTGACGCATCCATCACCACTGTGAACTCTGGTTGGGCAAGGGAGGGGGATCTGGCGTTAGCCACCCCTACAATTGGTGTGCAGTGCCCTCCGAGATCTGGACGCAATCGGAAAGAATCCCCTGATGCTGTGCTCACTGGAACTTCAGGTCCCACTGCAGAGCCCGCATATGCAACCTGGGATGATCCACCAGCAGGATGCAGGAGGCCATGAGACCCAGCAGCCTCAAGGTCATTCTCACCGAAACCCGATAGAGGTTGAAACATCGGTATAATAGCCTGAATATCCCAGACTCGCTGCTCGGGAGGATAAGCCCGAAACTGCGCTGTATCCAAAACTACTTCGATTAAAAGGATCTTCTGAGAGGGAATCAGATGTGACTTCGGCACATTGATAGTGAACCCCAGCGCGTGCAGGAGGTCGGCCGTAGTCTGGAGGTGGGAGACGACAGCCTGGGGCGAGCCCGCCTTCAACAGCCGGTCGTCGTGATAGGAGAAGGCTGGAATCCCTGATCTGTGCAGATGAGCTGTGACCACCGCCATCACTTTCGTGAACACCCGAGGGGCGCTAGAAAGGCCAAAGGGGAGCACGGTAAACTGAAAATGCTTGTGGCCTACCGTGAACCGGAGGTAACACCTGGGGCTGGCAGGACGGGGATGTGAAAGTAAGCGTCCTCTAAGTCCAACACTACCATCCAGTCTCCATGGTCGAGGGCAGACAGGACCTGAGCTAATGCCAACATTTTGAACTTCTCCTTCCGGAAGAAGCGGTTGACGTCCCTGAGATCCAAGATAGGACACAGGCCTTTGTCCTTCTTGGGTACCAGGAAGTAATGGGAGTAACAACCTACTTCTGGGACAAGGACTCGCTCAATAGCTCCCTTAGCCAAAAGAGCCGTAAGAGCCAAAAGAGCCGTAACTTCCTGACGGAGGAGGGCCAAGTGCTCCCCTGACATGCGATGGTGTGTTGGTGGCATGGAGGGAGGAGTTGTCTCGAAGGAGGGAGTAGCCCCTTCGGACTATCGGTAAAACCCACCTGTCCGACGTGATGTTGTGCCAGTGGGGGAGATGATGGCGGATCCTGCCACCCACTGGCAACTGGTGGCCTTGCAAGGACAAACAAGGAAGGTTTGGAGGCTGCTGTAGAGGGGACACTGGCCCGTCCGCTGGCCTCCAGGCCCACGCGCTGGGTCCCACGTCCACGGCCGCGTAGAGGGTGGGTAGCTTGCGCCGGCCTGTGGCCCTGGGTGGAATATGGTGGGACACACCTACCGTAGCCACGAAAGGGGTGAAAGGCAGACTGAACGGGGCGAGAGGTGGCAGCAAGGCCCAAGGATCTGGCCGTGGCTCTAGAGTCCTTGAAGCGCTCAAGCGCATTGTCCGCCTTGTCGCCAAACAGGCGACGGCCATCAAAGGGCATGTCCAAAGCGGTCGATTGGACATCCCTGGAGAAGCCAGTGGACCTCAGCCAGGCGTAGCGCCTCAAGGATACTGACATAGAAATCGTTCTACCCAGCGAGTCAGTGGTATCCAGCATACATCGAATGGCGAACTTTGCTGCATCTCTACCCTCTGCGACCACACGGGAGAGTACGGCCTGGGCCTCCTCCTGGCACTGTGGAAGCACAACCATATCCCACACAGAGTGGGTGTACCGGCCCAAGAGACATAGTGTTCACCGACCGCAGTCCTAAGCTGGCATAAGAAAACATCATCTTCTCAAGATGGACCAGCTTCTTGGATTCCCTATCTGGGGGAGCGGTAGGGAACGCGCCTCTGGATGTTGAGGCTTGGACCACCAAGCACTCTGAGGTAGAGTGTTGGGAGAGGAAAATTGGGTCTCCCGGGGCTGGGCGGTGGCATCAGGCAATCATCCTATCCACAGGAGCCCCTGTGCTGGGCGTGGCCAAATTTCCATAAGGATGTCTGAGAGGGCCTCATTGAACAGCAGCAGGGGCTCCGGAGAGGCTGCTGCCGGCTGAAGCACCTCAGTCAGGAGGTTATTCCTGACTGCCACCGTAGGAAGCTCTAGGCCCAAGGCCTCAGCCACCCTACCCACACCACAGCGTAGGAGGCTCTCTCCTCCTTGACCATGGTAGGGGGAGAAAGCATACCAAGGTCTGAGTAGGTAGCCAGACCACTGGCCTCACCCAACTCCCCTCTCCAGACCGGCTCTTCATGCTGGTCTGCCAGAGGGTCAACAGACCCATCATAGTCCTCCATACCCTACTCTGGCTGCCACTCAGGGCGATAACGAATGCCTGGGTAGAAGAGTGGTACAAAAGTACTGGTCGGCGCCAATGCCGGCTTCTGTCGACACCTGTCCAGCTCCTTGTCCAAGTAGAGGGGGAGGCCAGGGTCAACGCCGGCCGGGGACACAACTAGCGTTGGAGGTCGCTGAGGCGTTGTCAGAGGAAACTGTGCCGGGAAAGGTGTTGTGAAGTCGACCGGTACTGATCCGGATCGAATACCTAGAGCCTCCAGCTGAATCAGTGGGGCTCGATTGAGCGCCCGCGGAGTCAGGCTGCCTAAAGATGGAGTGTAGGGATTCGTAAAATGCACGTAGCTGGGCAGGGGATGCTCCGGCTCCCGTGAAGGAGTGAAGCTCCAAGCCGTCCCAAAAGGCTCCGTGGGTGGAGCTGAAGGACAATGACCCTGCGCATCCCGTCGACGGATGGGGAGAAGGCCAAGAGCGACGGTGTTTCTTCGCCTTCTTCTTGTGCTTTGACTTACCCGATGACGAAGACTTCGAGGCGAAATGATGGTAGTGACTCCACGACCAGTTCCACTGCCTCCCTCTCGAAGGGGACGTCGAGCGGCGCGGAGCCGACTGCCGAGCATCCAGAAGCTTTCAGCGTTGCTCCCGCAAAGACTTCGGGTTCATGGCCCTACAGTCGGAGCAGGACTTCGGGTCGTAGTCGCGCTCCAGGCACCAGAGGCACACAAGGTGCAGGTCCGAGACCGACATCAAATTGTGACATAAGTCACAAGGCTCGAAGCCGGTCCGACGATGGGACATCCCCAAGTGCACCTGGATTCGAACGACTCGAAAGAGATGTTGACAAAAGTCGAAAAAGTGTTAGTCAAAAAATGACTAAGGGTACCGTTCTCTCCGGATCTGCGCTGGCTGGCACGGAAAAAGAAAGAACTGACGTCAGCGAGCAGGGGTGGTGTCTAAGTAGATTCCACTATGTCATCCCGGCGATCACGACGCCAAGGACACACAATGAGTCGACCAACTCTACCTACCAACGCGCAGGGGTACTGCTGAGAAAAATATTCTCCCGATCCAGTCTGATGCCTGAGGGTAATTCTAAAGTAAGAAATCTTTAACTAATAGTCTCTTTCAGATATAGTTAAATTAAGTAACACTTGTATAAGATCTGGAGGAGACAAGGTATCTACTCAAATATGACCACACAGACCACAGGAACAATGGCAGAGTAAAGTCAATTGAGTTGTGGTGAACTCAGAGTGATGGAACTGATGGATTCCAGATGGAATATATATTATTATTTTTATTGAAGAATTTGGCATGTGAACAATAAAGAGACAGCATTTCACATGTCATCAGTAATTCACAGTGTGGAGAGACATTGAGAGTCCCTTTACCTCGGTACTATACAATTGTCTACAGGAATAGCACACTAAATAACATCATAAATAGCATCATCACAACCCCCCTGGAGGCACACAAATCTCCCCCCGTAAGGTGTTCCAACGCCCCCATATTTGCGACCATTTCTGTGGGCATCCCCTTGAGACATAAATAGGTATCTGTGTCACCATACACCAATCCATGTCCCTGGCCCAGGCAGCTATACACGGTGGGCCCGGGGCCCTCCACAATCGTGCGGTATTCCACTTGGCTACCATGAAGCCCAAAGTGGCCCAGATCCTCTCCTTAGCTGTAAGGTTAGTGGGGCCCCAAATATTCAACAAAATCAATTTGATATTGCACTGTATCTTCTGCCCCATTGCTTCCTCCATCATGAGAACTACCCCCTCCTATAACTTATGAATTTTCCCACATTCCCAGAGTATATGGATGAAGGTGCCCTCTTGGCCGCATTGTCGTGCACAGCCACCATTTTGGGCGTAGCCCATATGGACCAACGAGGGTCCGGTCAAATTCGTCCTATGGAGGATTTTGAGCTGGACCAATCGGAGTCTGGAAGAGATGGCAACTTCACGTGGAGAAGCCACCGCGGCCCGCCATTCCTCATCCTCCAGGCCCGCGACGTCATGGTCCCATTTATCTCTAAGGCGGGGTAGGGGGTCGGTCATATTGTTAATAAACTTCTTATATATGAGTGATATGGCTTTTTCTGGCAAGTCACCATCTAGGATCCTATCCTCTAGAGGGGAGACTCAGGGAGGACCGTACCTTTAGGGAGAGCTGCGAGCAGTGCGTGCCTGATTTGGAAATACCGGAACTGTTCTGTGGTGGACATTTCAAACTCTTGCCTTAACTGGGAGAAGGATATAACATTGCCCTATTTCCAAAGATCCCCTATCCTGGAAATACCAATGGAATCCGATTTGTCAAAGCCCAGGGAGCACGACAGCCGACCCAGCTGGTCACAGTGCCACAGCAGCGTAGCCTGAGTAATCCTGCCTTCCCAACCCAAGCTTTTAGTAGAGTCTTTCAATACCTGCACTGCATGCTTGGTCGGGCTGGACAAAACGATGTTCCGGGACTTCGTGTACAGCACTCCCTCAAACCCGCCCCCCGGGAGGAGCCAACGATCGATCTGAAATGCCATGTCATCGTGCCGTCTATAAGTGCATTGATTATTGGCAGCGAGTTGTGAGGCCCAGTAGTATCTTTTCATGTCTGGGAGACCAATACCCCCGTCAAACCACCCCGGATTCCAGATATAATATTAGTGCATGCCTACACTGGTCAAAAGGAAGGCTGAGTCTTTGCAAGATTTTTCATTAACACCAAACTGCCCCTGAAGCAGTATTCACAACTGACATGCTGACCCAAGGCAAATGAGACTAGATGCTTACAGCCAACTACAGTTTCTCAGCCTTGGTGTCTTTAATAGATTCCCATGCCTGAATCATTCCCCGTCATAGAGCTGGTAGTCACAAAGATATTTTTGAACAGTAGTACCAAGATATTGCATTGGAAAACAGCATAAAGCATCTTCACATTAGCACAACAATCCAAAGAGGTGATAGTGCACTTAACTCCACTCCCCCAAGAGGCTACCATATTTTTGAATTCTATGGCACTAGATTGAAAGGGAATAGGTATTTAGATCTGGTCGGGGAGGTGTGACAGTCATTTGTGAAAATATGATAAAAAAGCTAGAGAACCATCGTTATAGGTAACTTGTTTCATCTCCAGCATTGAATGTTTTATAGACTCACAAGATTGAATCAAAATAAAAAAACATTACCCAGTTAATCTGTAAGTGAAGAACAAGTTACTAACCTTTGGTAAGGCTCTTTTTGGTGGAGACCACAGTTTTCTCGCCTTTTGCATCCCACAGATGCAAGTGTGAATGCAAAAGCATTTCCAGCAATTACACATGCATGCTGAAAGGAGGCATCATCTTTGGCCTATCTCCAGACATGATAGTGCAGAGACATATATAGGTACTGCCCCTGTACGCGGGCATCTGTTTACAACAAGCCATTCTTCATTCTCTACTACAGAGCATCAGAAAAAGACTGGGAATGGTGACAGGGAGCAGAATCTAGCACGGAAACACTTGGAAGGCCACTCCTCAGAAGGTGTGGGGGGGGGGGGGGGCAGTGATAACTCTGCGGTCACAGTATCCCACAGAGAGGGTGTTACCAAAAGTAAGTGTTTGTTTTTTTTGTTGCAAACTTCTGATCATACATTCCTCACCTCTTGAATAGATTGCAAAGCAGTACCTCCCAAATATGGAGAGTCTAAGGGGGTGGAATTCACACCAGAAAATCCTGCATGACAGAGCAGACAAAATGGCCCTTCCTACAGCCCTAAGATCCAAGTCAGAAATACCCGGTGAAGGTGTGGACATTACGCGCATGTAGCCGCCATCTAGATGTCGAGTAATGGAATATCCCTGGCTAAGGCCATAGTGACGGCCATTGTTATGGTAGAATGAGCCTGAAGGACCTCATTTGTGGCCTAGGCATAGCATCACTTTATGCAAAGAACGATCCATCTGGAAATGTTTTGTTTCGGGACTGCACTTCTCTACACATAAGGGAAGAATACCACAAAATATTGGGCCATTCCCTCAGTGCTCTTTAGTCCGCTCTATATAAAAGTTTAAGCCTCTCGCGGAGTCCAACCAGTGCAGCCTCTTCACATCCTCCTCAGAAAGATGTGACAGAGAAAAAAGCAGGGACCGTGATAAACTGCCTTACATGGAAAGGTAATATAACTTTTGGCAGAAATGCCACCGGAGTCCGAAGCACCAGCTTTTCTGGAAAGACGGAGGTATATGGTGTTTACAATGACAGTGCATACAGTTAACTGACAGAACACAGAAGTACTTGCAATAAGGAAGACAACTATTAAGGTCACTAGCCTCAAAGTGCTACTGTGCATATGTTCGAAAAGCATGCACATTGAGAAGATAAGAATTAAATTCAGGTCACAATGCGGCATAACAAAAGGCACAGGATAAAACTTATGTAAGCTTGATCAAAAAACACACCACAACTGGTGACTTAAACAGAAGGCCAAATGGGCCAACAAACAACCTTTTTACAGTGTTTATCGCAAGGCCTGGCTGGGTTACAGTCAGAAACAAGCATTGGCATAGCCAATAGGTCTCGCCTTTGGGACCTTATAAGTGTTTAGCCATGCAACAGTTGATGTTGTTGGACCAAGGATATTGTACTGCATAACTAAATACTTAGAAGGTTCCAAAGGCGAGACTTATTGGCTATGCCAATGCTTGTTAAAAAATAGTCACAAAATGTGCACCGCAAAATGCATTCATATTTCTTAGATGACGTTTTGAGCAATTTGAGATAACTATTATACCAAACGCGACTGGGATGCTGCCAAGGCTTACTATTATCTTTAACAGGAACCAAATGGTCAACAGCCAATGTTACAAGCCAATTAATGGGAGGAGGGGTGAGGGGTAGAAAAAAAAGCTACTGGTGAGGGGGCAGCGGGAAGCTTGACCCAAGCAGTTATGTAGCTACTACAAGCAATTTGGGAACAGAGCCTCGAAAAGGATGTTATGGGGCAGTTGAGGTTGTCGATGAACTGGTAGCAGCAAAGTGAAAATATAGACAAGCATAGCTGGTTTAAGGCAGGAGAGTACTGCCTCTGATGTTTTCAATTGCCACTAGTTAAACATGTGGTCTGTGCCAAAGGCTTCTGTGGCGAAACCAACTTCTGGAAAAGTAAAACTAATAACAAATGGCGACAAACTCCAATGATAATATTACAATAGAAGAGGACGTCGATGCAGAAGTACTAAAATAAATTACCAAAGTAACTGGTCATTGGGCGAGACTTTCAAAATAAAAAAATAAGATAAAAGGAAATTAGCGAAAGGGAAGATAAATTCACCAAGCGCAGTAGGACCAGTCAAGCCATGACAGCTGCGACTTCAATGAAGAGTGGCCAGCACAGGAGCTGGTAGATGCGTTATCTGGGAGTGGAGGATTGTTGGGGTGCGGGGGGAGCGCATACACCTTCTATGGCAAGTGTGAAAGATAAAACATAACCGATTGCAAGAGGTCGCAGTCCACAATGCTTGCAACACTCCAAATACTGAATTCTCTGACTTTAAGAAAGGGGAAAGTGATTGTCTCGTGGCTGCCCTCTTGCAAGATTTCCATATCGTCCAGGGGTAATAGAAAGTGCAATATCACCAAGAGTTAGACTGAAGCTCAGAAATTCGAGGAAATGGCTCTCCCTCCAATTCCAAAGAAAAGACGCAGGCGGGTCAAAAGTCTGAGATTAACATTCGACAGATAAAGGTCTGGAGTCCATCTTCATAAGACTTGCTATGGATAATTTGATCATGCCTGCATTGGACATGTGATTAAATCCAGAGGAAGTCAGTGGTAAAAATATATAGACCTTTCTTAACTCAATTCTGAAGAGATATTACTCATGAAGCACGCTTATCCCTATACGAAGACCAATCGTGCATTCTGTTTTTTTGTTTTTTTACAGCTATCATTTCGAAAAGCCGTCATCTATTGGAAGTATTGATAATAATGCCCTTAAACACCTGTTCATCTGATCTTTGCTCTCTGTCCTCCTGTTTAAACAAAGAACTGCAAACTGAACAAACACGTACACGGTAAATATGCAATGCTAGAAGAACAATATAGAAATATTGACTCATGGCACGGACTCCTGAATAGCAGCAGTTATTCGACAGTACAGTAAAGTACGAAAAAAATAGTCTAGCCATACAGATTTCTTTCTTTGCGACAGTACCTTTTAAAGAGCACTGTGCAAAGCATTAACCAATCGGGTACAATGCCATGTACAATCCCTCCCAGACTTTCCTCACCTGTGAGATGCAATCCCTGGAATCCATTGTTCTCTAGTTGTGAGAACCGTGTGCCATTCTGTACTACGACATGGACTGCTTGAGTTTAGGACATGTTAAACACAAGCGCATGCGCCTCGCGCTTAAAGTTAAACAAGAAGCGCGAGCAAAAAGTGAGTGGCCGGGAGAGAAGCATGCGCTTGGGAGAGCAGTCTTCTAATTATCAAAGCACAAACTCGTGCTTGTGGCGCGCCGCTGCGTACTCCCGCACGGCGTATGCTGCCAAAAGCATGAGTATCTGCTTTGAAAAAGAGCTGCATGACAGCTATGCGCGCTGCATAGGCGAGACCTAAAAACAAAAGTACATCAGAATGTTTAGCATGCAGTGAATTGACCAGATGCTCCTCACACAAGTAGTATCAAGTAATATAGGGCAACTGCAGAGAGAGAGCCTGGAGCTCACTGACGTGATGAGATAAAGTGATCTAAATAAGGAAGATGGAATCAGAAGATGCAACGAGTAGCTGTGCATTGGCTCGAAGTGGGTACACATGGGAACGTCAGAACCAAATAAAAATCCCATCCTGGCATCACAATGGTCAGTGAGGGAACACATGTCAAACCTTTAACTTACTCTTTCACATCAGGTGATTTAAGCAAGGAAAGGTTCGACATTGCCTGGAGCTGATCTACGACGGACTGTGGCAAGCGCACCTTTAACAATCAGTCATCGAGGTAGGTCACAACATTTGAAGATGGGTGCTGAACATCGGCATCATTTTTTAAAACAACCAAGGGGCGCTAGTAAGGAAGAAGGGTAGCACAGCAAACTGAAAATGCTCCTTTCCAACTTTGACCCACAGGCAATGGTTGTGGGAGTGCAGGATGGGCCTTGAAAGTATGTGTCCTGCAGATAATACCAACGGTCCAGTGGGGATTGGATGGAATGGTGTCTCTGGTGAAGTCTTCTTGATCCCAGTCCCTGGCCAGGAAAGGACTGTGGTGCCTGGTGCAGTGCTGTCAGATCCTGGTGGTGCATATGCATCACACCTCTGGAGTAGCCTCAGAAAGGTAGGCTGCTGAAGAAACGGTCAAGCAAGGTTTAAAAGGCCAAAGGAATGCACTGTGGTTCTGCGATAGAGTGCAGAATAAATCTCTCTGATAAAAAGGCAAGACCCATCAAATGGCATACCCATTAGAGATGGCTGCACGTCCCCAGAAAAGACGCCATGGCAAGATCTCGCTGGCCATGTCCCAAAGGGTGTAGGTATAACGGCCTACGAGAGACCACAGTGACCGACCTTAATACCAAGATGGAAGAAGAATTAATCAACTTTCATAATGCCTCAATCCCTTTTGCCACCATTATTCAGGGGGTCGTGGGGAATGTATTAGGATTGAAATTGCTGGTGTAAGCTTGGACCAACAAACTCTCAGGAGTTGGATTCTGCATTACAAGGTTTGAGTAGCCTGGACACCTACCTGCTCACTGGTGGGCTTCACCCAAGTACCCATAAGGGCGTCAGTCAGGGCTTCATTAAATTAAGCAAGGGTTCCGATGAGGCTGGCCCAGATTGCAAAACCTCAGTAATTACATTTGTTTTTACTTCACCTGAAGGCAGCTGTAGTTTCAAAAATCTCAACAGCATGTGTAATTGACATGGCAAATAATGCATTCTCCTCAGTTGGAGGTTAGAGGGGCCAACAACACACAACTCATTCTCTACCTCATGGACGCCCAGCACCCAGATCAAGTTTAATGCCTGCATGAGACAAACTGCCTACTGGATGAGGACAACTGTTTAGAGCTGAACACAGATAAGACCGAAATCATGATCTTTGGGAAGAGCACTTCACTGTGGGACTCCCCCTGATGGCCAACAGACCTGGGATCGGCACCCTCACCAAGAACCTTGGATCGTCATAGACAGCAAACTTGACATGGCCACCCAAGTCAACACCGTCATTGCCTCATGCTTCCATACACTGAAGATGTTGAGGACGATTTTCAAATGGCTCCCAATCAGCACCCTGAAAATTGTCACACACGCCCTAATTACAAGCAAGCTGGACTATGGGAACAACTACACGGCGGAATGAACGAAAAACTCACCAGAAGGCTGCAGACCATTCAGAACTTTGCGGCCAGAATCTCTCTCAACCTCCCAGGCCGCACTCGCATCACATCGACCCCGAAGGAGCTCCACCGGCTCCCCATACACAAACGAGCACAATTCAAAATCCTCACCCACACTTTCAGGGCCCTACGTAACACTGACCCCAGCATACCTCAATAATCACATCTACTTACACAAACCTTCCAGACTGCTACTTACACACATCCCACACACAAAGCAGATCCGGTGGTCGAGCCTTCTCCTACATTACTCTTAAAGCGTGGAATGACCTGTCGACAAACATAACAGCCTCTTCCTCACTTCTTGAATTTTGCAAGACGGCAAAGAGCTAGCCTTTATCTTTTGAGACATGTGGCCTTAATTATCAAAATATCTGGATATTTAAATCCACTGCCACAAAATTCTATTTTAGAGTGATGGACCTCAGTGTTTCTTGCACAGGGTGGTTAGCAAGCACATAGTGAACGACTCAGTCCTACTTGACATGTAAGGAGGTGGAAACAATGACTTTACTTTGAAAAGATTTAACTGCTTTAATTTCAAATCTCCACCCAATAGATTTTACGCACATCTCTTCCGTCAGCAGACCGGATTATATAGACAGTTTTTCCCCCTAAATCACCCTAGGGAAAGATTATTTTTTTATACACACACAAAATGGGTAATGAGAGTTAGGTCTGCTTTTCCAGAGGCAAAAATATTTGTTTCCTTATAACTTTGGCTCCGTTGGACAAAGCTTCACAAAACCCTTTTTTTTTTTTCTTTTTTTTAAAGTTCACCAACCTTAGCTCCTTCATGGAAACTTTTAGGGTGGCCTGTAAGGTAAAGGCAGAGAAAACAGTGGGGGGTCCCAAAACCAAATTTTCCCATTAATTTTCCATAGATTAGTTTATAACAGCAAAAAATGCTGAACGGAATTGCACCAAATTATGCAGAAAGCTAGATCTTGGTCCAACAAATATGCTTTTTGTAATTTGGTTCAAAATATCTGGACAATTGAGCTCATGGGGCTTTTACTTATATGCTTGGTCAGAACCTGTATGCTCTATTAAGTTAAGAAGGTTCTGTTGGTACCCTGGGCACTTTTGTGTCTAAGTCCTTGAATACACCAAAAAACTTCCCATTGTGTCATTACTGACCCTATATTAGTTTGTGTACACCTCTGCCCTTTCATTGCCAGCTGGCAACCATAAATCACCAATGCACTTCCACCATGGAAGGACCACTTGGAAACCTGCGGCAGCAATACTCCCGGCAACCCAGCTCCTGCCCTGGTCATAAATTCATCTGGCGCTTCACCAACCCTTTCCCGGTTCCACCCTTAGGGGAGCCTCCGGTGACGCTCACTGCGTTCACATTTCAGTGTCATTATCTCCATTTCCTCGATATCCAATGTTGCTGATTCACTTAAGCAGAAATATTAATGAGGACTCTGTATGAATTTCTGTTCTTGGAGAGGGAGCAATCAGCATAACCTTAAGCGATCATGTGTTATCAAGTATTGCAATTAAGAGTATTTGTATTTGTATTTGTGGGGTATTTATAGAGCGCGACGTTCGCTCCGGAGGGAGCATCTTGGCGCTAGGGAACCTAAGTGAGCCAGTCCAAGAGGATTAGATGGAAGCTTTGGAGTGATCGTCCGGGAGATTAAAGATCCAGGTCTTTAGCAGTTTTCGAAAAGGTTTTTCCTGGGTTTGTTGTCTGAGGGTTTTGGGTAGTTTGTTCCAGGCTTTAGTTGCAAGGAAGCTGAGGGTCTTCTCACCCTTCGTTTTCAGATTGTATTTGGGGAGAAGAATGAGGTTGTCGTTGGTTGAGCGAAGGTGACGGCTGGGCAGGTAGTGGGGGAAGCGTTTGGTGAGGTATTTAGGGCCTGTTTTGTTGTAGGCACGAAAGGCTATAATCAGGATCTTGAAGAGAATCCTTTTGTGAAGGGGGAGCCAGTGAAGTGAACGAAGTGCTGCAGAAATAGAGGATCTGCGGGGAAGGCCCAGGAGTATACAGAGAGGACTGCAACGCAGAAGCAACCGCACTAACAAAGGCGCGGCTTCAGCGTCCTACTGTCATGTGAAGTCGAGATTTCAAAACAGAAGCCAGAGTTAAGAAAGAACAAACTGGCGGAGGAAAGGGACTGCTATCATAAGCAAGGCTATAGCTCCCACTGGCTCAGCTCATCCAGCAGGCAGCAGTGAGATGCCATACGGAAGTAGGGGTGGGTTGTGGGAAGCAGGGTAGCAGTAGTTATTTGCATGAGTTGGGGACCAAGTAGAGAAGATGGTCTTCAACATCTATAAACTAGGTCCTCCTCTAAGTTCTTTAAGTGTTGTAAAGGCTTGGCTCCAGAGAAGAGAACTGCTGACCGGCATACACAACTATGAAAGAGTAGGTGTGTGGCGTGAGCCCAGTCCATCCAGTCTAGTCCCTTCTCCTGGACACCTTCCAGTGCCTAGAAGGGCTATTGAATGGTAGTTCACTGATGAAAGCTAACTGGCCAGGTTTATGGAGAGTTGAGGATTAAAGGTGTGAATACTACAGCTTACTATAGGCCTCTTTCTGTTCCTATATATTCTAACGTTGGGGATTTTTCATTTATTATTATAAAGCGATTGTTCTTAATATAGCAATTCACACTGAAATGTGTGCTGATTCTTAGCGCTATAAACCAGAGGCGTTAGAATGACCCAGTTTAATGGTACTGAATGCACTCACGTCGGAGACACGGAAAGGTAAAGAGGGCTTCCAGGATCTAAAGATGTGATCTTTAAATGGAAAATAGAGCATGTAACACACCGGGCCATCTCCATGGCCTGCAAAGGAAGGGCCAACAGAAACAAAGAGGCTTGTAGCCACAGTCGGACGTCGCCGCTTCATCTGGCTGTGACAGAAACTCTGAGCTGAGGGGAACAAGAGGGCACGAGGCCTTCTCACTACTGGGAATCAGTGGCGTAGCTAGTGTGTCATGGGCCCTAGTGCAAGGGTGGAAATGGGCACCCCGGCTTGTGATTAATTTTTATACTAAAGCAGAAATCTGGGTTCAGCGGGCCCGGTGTCACTGCACCAAGGAAAGCTAGGTCCCTGCCGCGCATGCACATTTTTATCTGCAGAGCAGGCAAGGGGTTACAGACAGTGTTTACTTCAGGTTAGACACGATGTATATAAACACCTGAGTTAACCCTCTGCCTGCAGTCTTACCCTTAAGATTTCGAACAGGTGAGATTTCCTGTAATTCATGTGGCCTGCCTGTTCTGAAAAACAAACACGTTACCCCTCTGTCTGTCCCGAAGTGCTCATCCTCGAGCAGTGTACCAGCCATGCGGCAAAAGCCTCCCCGTCCTCTGTCTCTACCTTGCGCACACACCGTCTCCATGTTCACATTAGGTTTACTCGGGGGGAAATAAATGCGAGCAACTTGGCGCACTGGCTGTTTTCTAAAGGGGGCCTCGAAACGGGTCTCTATCGGGCTCTGTTTTGTGCCCTGGCACAGGCGGTCCGTTTTATTCCGGACTGCAGTGACAGCAGGCACATCGAGATATGCCTGTGCTCACACTGCTCACAAGTAGAGGTCACGGCATGACGTCATGCCAGGTGAGCGTTGCAGGGGAAGGGAAATCCTTTAAAGAAAGCCATTTTCTCTCTGGATTTCCCTTCTCTTTTTGAAACTCACGAGCAGCAACATTGTCGTGGTGTCACCAGGGCTTTAAGTGGAAGCTTTTTCAACATTGTATACTAGCCATAGCTGCTGCTTATTTACCTTATGAAACTAACAACCATTGACAAGGCCAATATTCCTGACTTGTTGTAGGTATGATGTTAATTATATCATATATCTGGATGCAATGACAGAAACAACAAATTACAAGTCGGGCGGCACACTATGCTACGCACAGTTTTTTAGCTTACGTGTTTTAAGCCACGCCCTTAATTGCATTGGCCACGCCCCTTTGAGAGCAATAATTGCACAAGAGCTAATCTGAGGCACTCACGAAGGATAAAAATCCTCACCAGACATGAATTTAAAAAAGTTCCTTCTGAGAATGATGTCCACGGCAAAGAGGGGAGTACTTCAATAAGTCATCTCAGAAGGCCACGTTGCAATGTTAGGTAAAAACCTGCCACTGGGTCAAATGCTGTACAATAAATACAAATATTTTTTTATTTTATTTAAGGGATTTGTAGAGCGCATGGCTGCCCAAGGACTTCCCAGCACTAAAGGAGAATTCTACAAGTGAGGTGCCGAGCCACCGCATAATTAGCGGGGAAATAGCCAGGTTTTCAACTCTTTTCTGAAAGAGGATTCTTTAGATGCAGCTTGGATTTCAAGCGGGAGGGCATTCCACAACTTGGGTGCCAGATGGGCGAAAGATTTCCCGCCCCATCTAGCTCTTTTAATTCTGGTTGTTTTAAGGAGCTGTTGTTGGGAGGATCTGATGTGTCCAGTCGGGGTGTACCTAGATATCAGTTTCCTCAGCTTTTCCAGCCCAGTGTTATTAATGGCTCAGTGAGCTATGCAGAGGGTTTTAAACTTAACTCTGGCTTTGATAGGCAGCCAGTGCAGCTGTTGAAGTGGTTCCTTTGCAGAGACGCGATTGGGGATTTTTAACAGGAGTCTAGCTGCCGCGTTCTGTACCACTTGGAGTCTCTTTATAACATACTTTGGTGATCCCAGGTACAGCGAGTTGCCATATTCCAGTCGTGAGTTAAGATTGAATCACAGTCTGTCAGGTGCTCAAGAATCACATCAATGATTTTCCTTAGCATTTTAAGAAGGGCGAAGCAGGTCCCGGATAGCTAATTGGATTGGCAATCCAGTGTGAGGGTATCCTCCAGCCAGATTCCAAGGTTTTTTATGGCTGGTTTGGGGACAAGTGGATCTCCCATACAGTTGGGCCAGTGTGTCAGGGGTGAGCGGATGTCCAGGTTTTCCAGCAGCATGAGCTCTGTTTTCCCACCATTCAGCTTCAGACAGCTGTTGAACATCCAGTTGACCACTTTCTCCAGACAAGTGGGCAGCTGATAATTGCGAGGGTTGGAGCCGTTGGTAAAAGACACAACTAGCTGTGTGTGGTCAGCATATGACACCACTGATATTCCAAATTCATGCACCACCTCGGCCAGCTGTCGTACATAGATATTAAATAAGGTCAGGCTAAGGGACGAACCCTGCGGGACACCACATTTGATAGGGAGGTGTGCTGAGACACAGTCCCTTTCCATCACCTGGAAAGTTCTGTTCTCCAGGAAGGAGGCAAGCCAATCCAAGGCTTTGCCCTGAATTCCAACTTCCCCTAATATCCATTTTAGGATGGTGTGATTTACGGTGTCGAATGGGGCGCTGAGGTCCAGCAGGAGGATGGCAGCTGACCCATCCTCGAGTATCGACTTTAGATTAGTCCTGGGCGTAGTTCGCGAAGTTACGCAAAGTGAAGTTTGCACTACGCGAGCTACGCGTAGCACTTCGCGAACTGCGTAGTAGCTTGTTCGCACTGTGCCAGATGTCGTTTTCAATGATTGCACAGTGCGGACAAGCAACCGGCACTGTGCAATTATTGAAAATGGTATCTTGCACAGTGCGAGCTGTAGTTTTCTGCTGCTCGAGTAGATTTTTACTCGAGCTTCAGCTTTCTCAACGCGAACTGGTAGTTTCTCATCGCGAGCGGTCGCGAACATACGCGACCACTCGCAATGAGAAACCTGACGACCTCGCGTTGGGAATCTCGCCGGGATGTCATTTTGCTTCCTCGCGGTCGCCAACTTGACGTTGAGGACCGCGAGCAAGCAAAAAATGACCGCAGCACTACGCAACACTACGCTACGCGTGTTCGCACTATGCTACGTGCAGTTCGCGTAGTGCGAAGTAGCGCGAACTTCGCACTACGCGAGCGTAGCGTAGTGCTTTGCCCAGGCTTACTTTAGATCCTCAGTGACCATCAGTAGTGCAGACTCAGTGCTGTGTGCGGGTCGAAAACCCATCTGGGTGGGATGGAGAATGCCACTGGTCTCCAAGAAATTGGTCAGTGAATGATTAACTTGCTTCTCCAAAAGTTTACCAAGGGAGAGGGACGGAGGTTATTATAAATGGTAGGTTCGAGATTGGATTTCTATTGTAGAGGCTTAATGTTAGATCTGGGGGTCTCTAGTTGGCAGGGTAGGTACCACTGTCCAAGTAGGGACCCTTGCTTCTAGTCAGGGAAAGGGGGATACACTGTTAAGATAACCCCTGCTCACCCTCTAGGTAGCTTGGCCTGAGCAGTCTAGGCTATCAAAGGCAATGTGTAAAGTATTTGTACCAACACTCACAGTAACACAGTGAAAACACCACAGATTTACTCCACACCAGTTTTAGAAAAATAATGTATCTTTACTAAAAACTTCACAAGACCAAATACTACAGACAAACCAACATATAATTCAAAAGGTTACTTTAAAGATAGTTCAAGAGTTTGCAGAAAGTACTCCAGGATGTCAAAATCAGTGTCCTGCACAGTGCGACTCTCAATGCACAAAATGCGACACTCTCGTGCCCAACAGTACCTGTAGTTGCGATAAGGTTCCCAAAAGCTATAACAAGGAAGATGGCATAGGCGATGCGATGCTCCTGAGATCCCGGGGAGGCTTTGCAGCAGCCCTGCTTCACGCAGCAGAGGTGGATGCGCCGGCTCCGATCTGTAGGGGGAGGATGCGATACCTTTGGCTTTCGTTGCGTAGGTTTCTTGGGGGGAAGCTTCACGCACAGGTTCGATGCGACACTCTTCGATGTGGTGCGATGCGTGGCGCAGCGTTGCCTTCCGGCGCCGCAACTCTCGATGCGCCACGGAACGGGACTCTGCGTCGACGCACGCAGCGACTGGAGACTTTTCACGCACCGGCAGTGGTGCGGCCCGCAAACTGGTTCTGCGACGACCCTCGCAGCGTCAGGAATCTTCTCGCACCGGGACGATGCTCGACGCACTCGGCGATGCGGGGACCCTGCGTGTTGCGATGGTGCCGCGATGAAATTTTCCTCGCACTCTCGTCTTGCGACACGCAATCGGATGATGCGTTGGGTACCAGTTACTCTTGTTCACGCTTCTGCTTCCCAGCTCCCAAAACACAGCAAAACGACCTCCTGAGGCCCCAAGACTGGGCAAGCACTCCAAGGCAGGTCAGAACTCCTTCAGCAGAGTTCCAGGGGAGCTGGTGGTGAAGTCCTTTTGTTCCTGGGACTTCTTAACAGGGAGCCAGCTCTTCTCAGGCCCTTGGAGATCAGAATCAAAAGAAGGGGACACAGCAAAGTCCTTCCCCTCTCCTTGGCAGCAAAGCAAAACAGCAAGCAGGCAGTCTTCTCCTCTTCAGTTCTTTTCAGCTTTCTCCTTGGCAGAGGTTTCTTCTTAGTTCCAAAGTGATCTAAAGTTTAGGTGTCTGGGGTCCTCTTCTTATACCCCTCCAAGCCTTTGTCTCTCTTTGTTCCAGTGGGGGGATTCCCCTGCTCAAACCGGTTCCTGGGTGTGCTCTGCTCTGGAGCACCTGGTTCCTTTCAGAGTGAGGGGCAGGGTCGTTAGACGCTCAGCAGGAGGTGGAGCCTTCTTTGTGCCAGCAGAGGCAGAGTCCTCAGACTGGCCAGCAGGGGGTGGAGCCAGCTTTGTGTTTGTCAGGGGCAGCCCTATTCAGACCCAGGGACTACTCCTCCCACCCATCTAAAGCAGATCTCCCTATTCACCCTGCTGCTGACTCATCCAGGCTCCTGGAGCCACCTAGCACATCACCTGACACCAGTCAGCCAACCAGCACACAGGCACACAGGAAGGTTAAACAGGAGAATAGCTACTTTCTAAAAAGTGCTATTCCCACACAGTGAATTTAAAAACCATCTTGCTAAAAAGATGTATAATTAAATTCTGAACACAGAGATACCAAACTTGGATTTTCTATCTTGCCCCTATGGGAAGATAGGCATGTAAACAGCCTTCCCCATTCTATCCTATGGGCAAGATAGCCCCTCAGCAGTGAAAAACGAAAATGGCTGTAATTCACTACCAGGGCATGTTACACACCTCAGTACATGCCCTACCTTTCAGATACACTGCACCCAGCCCAGGGGGTACCTAGGGCCACCATAGGGATGCCTGACATGTACAGAAAGGGAAGGATAAGGCCTGGTCAGTGGGTGCACTGGCCAGGTCGACATGGCAGTCCTGGACTGCACATAGGCACTGCAAGCAGGACTAAGACATCATTTTAGCGCTACTCCTGTGGGTGGCACAATCAGTGCTGCAGCCCACTAGTAGCATTTGAATCACCAGCCCTGGCACACGCAGTGCACTTTACTAGGGGCTAACAGGTGAAACAAATATCCCAATCATGGATAACCAATCAATACAACAATTTACCAAGGGAGCACTTGCACTTTGACACTGATCAGCAGTGGCAAAGTGCCCAAAGCATCTAAACCAGCAAAATCGAAATCCAGCATAGCATCAAAAATACAGGAGGGTAGAGGCAAAAAGTCAGGGGTAACCACGCCAAAGATGCCAGGTCTAACACTTAATGATTGCGTGCTTCCAGGATTTGGGGACTAGCACCGAATCTAGGGAGAGATTGAGTAGTTCAGTCACCAATGGTAAAAGGATCTCCCCTGCATCTGCTAGGAGACAAGGGTGTGCTGGGTCCATCGGAGAGACGACTTTGTTAGTCGTGATTAAATGTCTGACATTTTCTTCCTCCAATCTGGAGAAATTAACTAATGAAGAAGTTGAGGGTATCTTACTTATTTTAGCTGTGGCATGTTCCCTGTTTTTCAGGAACTAATCTATATTTCTGTCACCTTTTTAGAGAAAAAGGCTGCTATGTCGTTGCATCTCTTAACAGATGTGGTTGGGGCGTTGGTATTTTCATGAGGGTTGGTCAGAGGTTTGACTACTTTAAATAGCTATTTGGGGGGGGGGGGGGGGAAGGGGAGGAGTTTGCTGCCTGAGCTATTTTGCCTTCATAGTATTTAGCTTGGGCTGTCTTCATTTCATTGTGATAAGTTCTGATTGACAGCTTGTAATCAAACTTGAGGAAAAGGTCATAATTCTTCCTCCAGCGTCTCTCTAATTTCTTGCATTGTTTTTTCAATGCGGAGAGCCGTTCATTGTACCATGGGGTAATTTTGGGGTGAGATTTATTGTGAGGAGTTCTCTTGGGAGCACAGATGTCAGCTGATTGGGTGATCCAGTTTTCCCACTGCTGGTATTTCTCATCTATATTTCCGGAAAAGATAGGGGAATTGCCCTTCAGGGCTGCCTGCCACGTTTTAGGCTCCAGTTTGGACCAGCTCCTAGTGGTGATTGTTTGTACTAAGGTTTTTTCCGGATGCAGAGGTTTTGGTAAACTGAACATGATTAAAGAGTGGTCTGACCAAGGTACTGGGATAGGTTTAGAGACTATGGTCTGCGGGTCGTTGGAGAAGATGAGGTCCAATATACGCCCTTCATCATACGTAGGTGATGTTACGAGTTGGGTTAATTGTAATGCTTCCATGTCACCCTGCAGCCGTATGATGTGGGGGGGTATCATCTTTGTCAAAGTGTAGGTTGAAGTCGCCAAGAATTGTCAGTTGGGCCTTTTCCATCATGAGGCTGGATATAGAATTGGGCAATGCCTATAAAAATCTACTGCTGGTGCCTGGGGGCCTGTAGATAAGTATTCCTGAGAATGTACCGGTAGGAGATAAGGCTATGCGAAACTGGGCACTTTCACACTCAGTAGAGAGAATTGAGATAAGGCACATTTGAATTAGTCTTTTAAGATGATGGCAATGCTGTCCCCGATTCTGTCTGGTTGGTCTAGCCTATGTAGCTGGTTGCCCAGGGGGAGAACGAGATGGATATCTGGGCCAGAGCAAACATTGAGCCAAGGTTCAGTTACAAACAATATGTCTAGGGGCTCTTCCTCTAGCATGATTTTAATGTCTGAGATGTGTTTTGGGATAGAGCGGGCATTGATCAATCCCATCTTCCAAGTATCCTCTTTAGAGGTATTTGACCAAACCTGTCTGGTCAGGTTAGAGTGTGTCTTATATCCACATTGTTGACAGGTTACCCTAGAAAAGGGTGTGTTATCAACTCCTGGTTGAATTGCACAGGCAGGGTGTGCCGGTGGCCTGATGGCTAGTAGCTGCTTGCTGAAGTACCTATATTTACCTGTGTTGCGGGGGCCAGGGGCTCTGGCCCTGGCCCGTTTGGGCTCGGACGGGCGCAGACGGGCTTGCCCTTGGTGCGCCCGCTGCACGCCCGTCCCGCAGTGATCATTTAAAGAAGAGGTGGAGTCGGCAACTAGACTGCCGACCTCCTGCCTCTGTTAAAACTCTACGGTGCTAGTGTCCAGCCCACACTCTATAATCCCAAAGTGACGCTCTAACCAGAGCACGGTAGGGAAGTGCTGAGTAACCCGAATTAGCTGCTCAACAAGAACAAATCCACGCAGTTTACGGTTTCAAATTCAATTGAAAGTGCACACAGAATTAAAAGCAAGTGCAACAAAAATTAAAATGATTGGCGAGTAACGCATGTGCGAGGCAGCGCTTCACTGGCAGTGCTCTTACCTTCGCGCCCAGCCCGCAGTGGTCATTTAAAGAAGAGGTGGAGTCGGCAACTAGACCACCGACCTCCCGCCTCTGTTAAAACTCTATGGTGCTAAGGTCCATCTATCTAGAAATGGTCAATTAAGGGAAAGAAATTTTGAATGAAGTGCCCATTTTACAGGTAATCCAAGTGCACTCCAAGTCATATCTAACTATGAAAAGAACAGCTTGCTCAATAATATACATAATTACAAGAAATAAACACAAGACCTTTTTTTTTAGGGGATATGATTTTTTTTATTCCATCAACCACATGGTCAGATCATTGAGAGTCCACACTATCCTCCTAATCAATAATGGTTGGACAACTTTAAGATGCGTGTAGTTTGATCAATGTTGCAACATGCAAATGACTCAAAATCTGTATGCAGGTTTAAAAGATGTGTGTATTAAAGACTGTGCCAGGCAACGTAACTCTCATCATTAACGATCTGTCAGATAACGGTATCAGCATAGAAGAAAATCAAATACCATTAGACCTGTCAGGATGTTGGCCATCACTGTGTGATACTGCACTTACAAAATGCATCTAGTGATGCATAAATATCCTAGGCTGCTCTCAATACCATCAGAGTGGCACAGCAAAGAGCATGATGATCGAAGTGCAGGCCTGCCAGAAGTGCTCCTTAAATAGTCCAGCATTCATTTTTCATGTGACAGCTTGTCAGGTGCCAGATGCTGGAGTTACATTTTCCCGATTAGGTACCCATATCATTGCGTGACTCCCAGCGCCAGACTCGCATTTGTCAGTATAACCTTTGTCCTCACCATACTAAAGTGATGGGCTTAGTAGACAGATGCACCTGGGCGAGCTCCACAGAAGAGCAAATCACACTATTAGAACTCCAGTTTCAAACTCAACCCTCTTAATTCGCACAGGACCCTCTGTATTGCAAAAGAAGGAGCCTTAGATCTGGGTAGCAAAGCTTAGGGATTCTGGTCACGAGCGGACGGTTTATAAAGTGAGGTATAGTAAAGATGAGTTTCGACTAAGGTGCAGAGGTGCTCTATGTGCAATGTCTTTTCTTGGGCATCACTTTTGAGATTGCTGTACTATGGGGACTCCAGCTTAGGAGTTTTCATCTCATAATGGGCAGTGTTCAAAGTGGTCACACACTGAGACCGGGAAAAAATAAGTGCATAATTACGTTGTCAGTGGGGACCCAAAAAAAGATGGCCTCCATCAATGGGTGTCATCCTCTGAGATACTAGCCACTTATTGGGAAACAGTAAGGAGGAGGCACAGATTATAAAACACCCAGCTTCTCCTAGTTCGATAACTCTCTCATGCCCCATGCCACCAGCATACCCTTCCTCATCAGGCCAGACAAGGACCATCAGCTGCCTAGTCATACCAAGTTGTGTCTGAAGTGTGCGGTGCTGCAGGGGGCCGCCTGATTTCCATCGGATAGCATGCCACACCTGCCAGCACCTCATGGTTAATGCTGTGCAGGATTTGGGGGTGGTAGAGGACCATGGATGCAAATATATCAGCTATGACATGCACGAAAAATCCTGAACCAATGGGGTAACTAGATTCTCTCAAGAAAGTGCCTTAAATCAATCATTGCTCTAAATTCGGCTGCTGGCCTTGTGAGATTCACTAAATATTATCTGATAGCATAGTATAGTAGTTGACATCAGCAACAGTAAGTATCACTTTTGTTTGCAGTCACAATGCTCCTCTCGCCGAGCACACAGGTCAGTAGTGGGGCCCTGCTAAGCTCCTCCTCACTCTCACTAAGAAGGGGCCAAATATCAGCATGGACATAAAACAGGAGGATGGGACCGCCACTCGGATGCCCACCAAGAGAAAAGACACGCATCCAGCACGGTTGGATCACAAAACACAGGAAACAAGCACAGTTAAAAACACTAAAGATATAATAACAGATTTGCTTTAATACTTTATATCAAATTCCTTCCCCACTTCCTCCAACATCAGTTTTTCTACCTCAAAAAACGGGACTCCTCTGTTGAACACTAGTATTACATTAATACATATATCAGTGAATTTAAAATTGGAAGCAGGAGACAGCACAACTGGCAATCATAGACAACATAAAACAAAAGACAGCAGGCCGCCTCCTCTTAACAACTCACACAGATGAATCTACCTGACCTACAAAGATCAATGAAAGGGTTCATTCTGTGACACAAACAGTGAGGGAAGGTCTGGTGTCAAGGAAGACTGCACACTCCATAGGAGGTGCCGGGAGGACCTGCTACAGTTTGTATGCTTCGTGCATTGCTTTCAGTGGTGGCTGACAGTAGAAGGAGGATTTTTACATACAGGTTTTACAACTTACAGATTATACCAACAACAGTGATAAAGAACTGTCAAATTCACATTATAAAGAATTGACATTTTTAGGGGGAAAAAACCATACTGGACCTTAACTAACATGAAATATGCGTGCTCCAGTCCTGCCTCTCTTGGCTTGAATGAGCAATATTAAATGATAGCTCATAGTAAATTTAGGTCCATTTCCGGTTCTCTTGTATATCTTCAGATTAGTATCCGAGAAGACAAACGTGGCATAGTGTGTGTTCTAGTACTGTTACTCTAGCTTTCATCCAAGTCTTCAAAATGGCGTCATTTGTTAGTGTCTCCACCTCATACACGTATGATATTATATAAAGATGATAGACATGTTGTACTGATCACACGATGAACGCAAATATCCCTCTACTCCTTCATATTCACCACAAGAGGAAAAGCATGCAGATAGCATGATCTCAACTTGATCCGATCACTTGAACCACCAAGCTCTTCATTCACGCAGAAGTCGCGATTCACACCTCGTGAGCCACCCCTACATACCTGTCCACTCTCAGCGTATACTTGTTTCTCAAACGTGCAGCTTTAATTGATAAAGACCAGCAGTTTCAGCAACTGAGAATTCATTTTTATATCATACCCTTTTATAATAATAATAATAATATCGAGTTTGTAGAGCGCACAGTAACGCCATCACGGCGTGTCCCCGCGCTAACACTAACCAAGAACTCAGCATACTTTATCGGAGCGAACCTACAAGTGAGCCATAGCACTGCGGTGCCATGTGTTTGAAGCAAGCACACTTCTTATTAATTCTAGGGGGAGGAGAAGCTGGACGTGGCCATGTTGTCCCCTTCAGAGCCAGGCATGATCGAAAACGCAAGCGTGGCCAGAGTGTGCATGGCTGAAAACAGGCTTCATGAAAGTAAAAAGCCCTCCAAGAACAGCAGCATACTGTCCTTTTATGTTTTTATTCTGCTTTTAAAAAGTTAGAGAGACAAAAAATGTAGAAAAATTAATAATATTAAAGAGCTTCCACACCGCGCCTCTCAGCTCACAAAGGTACTCTCAAAGCAATTTCCTATAAGCCATCAATAGGATATCAGGAGAGGTTCAGAGGAGTTTAACCAAATTGTTTGATTTATAATTTAGTTATAGTGTTTCATAGTGACAATTTCGACGCAGGCTCTCCTGTTCCAGACAAGTATGGTCCAAATATTAAATTTTTAACACCCTATTCTGCTGTATGGTTTATTATAAAAGCCTACCATGGAAAACAATTGTCTTAAACAGTATAGTATTTGTAGGCACTGTTCTCAAAGTCAAAAGACATAATCCATCTCTGAGGGATCAATTCACAAACATTTTTGTGCACCTAATATTTATTCAGATATAACACGTCTTCATAGACTGATTCCGTCAAAGTGGAATTTTACGAGCACAATTTGCACTTACAACAGCAGCAGATCCACCAGTATTACACATTTGAGATGTTGTACGTTTAGAGATAGGAGTGGGAACATGCATGCTTCAAGGGAGGGGCAGTGTGAGACCAATGAGGAAGTAGTAGGCAACCACAAGGTGTGAATTAAGCATTACCTATGCCTTTTTCACAACATTTACACAGGTAACACGACTCGAAAAAGCACATGTATGAATGAGGGGGGGGGGGGGGGGGAAACTCCTCAAACAGTGCTGTATTCAGAGGACATGCTTATAGCTGCTCTAAAAAATAACTGCATTGACAGATTTAAACTCCAGGCTGGCCAGCAAAAGCGTTTGTTTTCAAAACGCCTCAATCCTCTTGGACTCCCTATCCAAAGGAGTAGCAGGGAACTGGGTTAGCTGTGCTGGTGAAGCCCGCACCAACAGTCTCTCTGGAGTAGCACGTTTAGCGAGAAAATTACGGTTGCCAGCCACTGTCCTTTCATGCCTTGCGGGCCGCCTTCCTATTCACGGGCAGGCAGGCAGGAGCAGGGTTATGAGCAAGTACCCATCAAAGTCTCAGTGAGGGCCTCCTTGAACGGGAGCAAGGACTCGCACGCTGCAGGGCCAAGCTGTAGAGTTTCCAGAAGGACATTAGTCTGGGTCTCAACAAAAGGCATTTGCAAACCCAGGATGTCAACTGCCCGTCCGGCCACAACTGCAAATGACGCACTCTCTTCATTAGGTGGACCAAGTGAAGAGTGCAACCCATTCAGGGGACATGCCAAGCCCACCAGCATCTTGTATATCCATGTAAAAATCATAATCATGAGGGGAAAGATCACTATCCCCTACATCATCATCATCTCCACTCTGATGGTGTGCATTGTTCACTAGTCTGCGCCAAAGGCCCAGGAAAGTCTTGGCGCACTGGGATCCACCGGGGACGATCAGCACCATGCTCAAGGACCCCAGAGGAGACCGACTAACATCGAGACACTCTCGTGTGTGCTCCTTGGACATGTAGTGGCAGAATGGTGTTGAGTCCCGCGTAACTTTTAAAAAAAACTCTTTATTGGTACGTGTATGATAGTTTATACGTACAGAGATTAAATATATTGTGGTTACATTACATTTCCCCATTTCTGCATACTATTCAAGTAACAACTTCCGTCCCTGGAAGCAAGCATGAATCCTATTACATCGCATCACTTTTTATAAACCTCAGTAAGTGTCCCAGTGCCCCCAGATTTTCTCCCCTTTTTTGGGGCATCCCCTGCTCTTCTAGATCGTGAGCTCTGCTTGCAAATACCAGTCCAAGTCATTTTCTCATTCTTCTAGTGTTGGAACTGCGGCCACCCCATCTCTTCGCCACGTTCCGTTTTGCAACTACTGGCGCTAATGCTAGCAAGCGTGGCACATGCCTCAGCCAATCTTCATTTCCTGCCGTTATCAGCAAAAACCATTTAGGCACTAGTGGGACCTCCATTCCCACCACAGTAGCCATTTTATTTTTATTTATTTAACTCATTTGTATGGCGCATCGAATCATCCCCAGAGGGATCTCTCGGCGCCTGAGAGAGGGACACCAAATAGGCAGTAGAGTCTAAAAAAGCCAGGTTTTGAGTAGCTTCTTGAACCGTGCGAAAGTAGAGCAAGCACGGATCTCCTCCGGGAGCCAATTCCAATGCTGAGGGGCAAGATAAGAAAAAGCCCGTCCACCTAGGTTGACCTTTCTAATCCTCTGAGTACAGAGTAGAGAGCGATTAATAGATCTCATCTGCCGCGTTGGTCGGTACAATTAAAGGTTTTTTTTCTAGTAGGCAGGGCCGTTCCCCTGTAGGGTCTTAAAGACCATACATAACAATTTAAAGATGGCCCGCTTCCTGATGGGGAGTCAGTGCAGTTGTGTAGGAGAGGAGCAGATGGCGTACGTGCAGGCTTATTCAGGGCTAGGTGGGCTGCCGTGTTTTGGACCACCTGCGGTTTTGATGCCAGGTCTTCCCTTATTCCCACAAGCAGGGAGTTGCCATAGTCTAGTCGACTGATCAAAAGCGACTGAATCAGAGACTTCCTGGCCGCTAGAGAGATCCACGGGAATATCTTCCTAAGCATCCTCATCTTTCCAAAGCAGGCGCCTGAGAGTGATTTAACATGTTCTTCCATCGACAGTTTATTGTCGATTCTGATGCCTAGATCTTTCGCCCATTTCTTTTGGGAAGGAGGCGCTCCAAGTTCTGAAGGCAATCAGCGGTCCACAGCTCTTCTGCTGTACCAAATAGCAATATCTCGGTTTTAGTGGAGTTCAGCTGAAGAAAATTCTTCCTCATCCAGCTTGCTATAATGGACATGCAATTTTTGAACTTTTGCCTTGTTATTGTGACATCCTCCTCTATAGGAACTAACAGCTGCGTGTCGTCTGCGTAAGATATTGTTTCAAACCCGCAGCTTCTGATAATACCGGCCAAGGGAGCCACGTATATGTTAAACAAAGTGGGACTAAGGATAGAGCCCTGGGGAACTTCCTTGTCCACCGTAGTCGTTTGAGACAAAAGAGAGACCAGCTGCACACATTGTGACCTGTCCGACAGATAGCTTTGTATCCATTTCAACGCCGTGCCTCTGACACCAATCCCTCGCAACCTATCTAATAGGATTCGATGAGAGATGGTGTCAAAGGAGGCTGAGAGATCAAGAAGGACCAGCATCGTAGGGGTTCCCTTGTCCAGCGACATCCTTATGGAGTCAGTAACCTCCAGTAGGGCAGCCTCTGTACTATGAGAGGCCTGAAAGCCGGACTGGGAAGGGTCCAATATGTTGTTTTTTTCCAAATAGTCGGAAAGGTGCCTATTAAATATAGTCTCCACGATTTTTGAACAACAAGGGAGAAGAGAGATCAGCCTGTAGTTTTTCATATCATTAGGATCCACCGATGCCTTTTTAGGCAGTGGCTTCATTCGTGCATTTTTCCACTTCCGGGGAAATGTGGTCGTGGCTAGCGAGATGTTATAAACTGCAGCTAGCACATCCACCAAGACCGGAGAAAGTTCTACTAAAACTGCTGGCGGGACCGGGTCCAGTGGGGAACCTGATTTTACGTGCATGATTAAAGAACCCACTTGCTCACTCATTATATCAGGAAAAGATCCTAGGCTAGGGATGGGGACCTCCTGTGTAGGATCTTCCTTGTCCTGTGTCTCTTCCGACCCAAAGCACCGATAAATTAAATCGATCTTGTTGGTGAAGTGGCTGGCTAAGTCTTCACATAATTCCTGGGTGGGTGGCAGGGATGGGTTGTTGGCACTAAGGTTCGTAATTCCTTCAGAATCTTAAAAAGCTCCCTCGAGGAGTTCTTGGCTTCCGCGATTCGAGAGCCCAGGTGTGCCCTTCTAGCAGCATTGCAGCTAGTTAGGTATGCTCTATGAGCTGTTCGATACAGCAATTCATAGGGCTTCAATTTCGATTTCCTCCATTTCCTTTCTTTGGCCCTGCAAAGGGTCTTTTCTCTCTTCAGAGTATCTGAGTACCAAGATGCAGGGGCTGCCCTCTTCTGCATCTTAACCTTTTTTAGCAGGGCAATAACGTCAAGGGCCTCTATAATTGAGGCCTCGACCTTCCCTAAGGCTGTATCACAGTCTTGACAGTCTCTAAGTGAGTCTGCCAATACGCCTGCAGGATCGGGTATTCCTAAATTAGCGGTAGAAGGTCCATTCCAGTCCACAACCCCTCAGACTGTGCATTTTCGCTCCTTCCCATTGGCTGTAGCACTGACCTGGGATAACATACCCTCTGTAGCACCTTCAGCTGTATCAGTCGGAATGTTGCCCTTATTACTACTTCTCTTGGGCCTTGGAGTGCCTCCACCCACTCCTCTTCCTCCAAGGGGCCTACATCCCATTCCCAGGTGGTTCACAATGTGCCCATTGAATCTGGAGCATGATTTGTTATTTTTTTGTATAGGCGGGAAATGGCTTTCTCCTGCAAGTGGTCTGTCAGGATCCTATCTTCTAGTGGTGTGACAGCTTTCAGGGTCTGTCCTTCTCTCAGGTATTGCTTCAGTGCATGTCCCAGCTGGGTGTATCTGAGTCACACCCCTTCCCCAGCTTGTATTCCTGTTGTAGGTCAGTGAAAGTAATGTGAAAGTAATGTATGCCTGCCCTCTCCATACATCTCCTAGCGTCTCTACTCCGAGTAGTTCCCATTCGGGAAAGCCCCCAAGTTTGTTAATTCCTTTCAGATGGTCACCCGCCCAGAGGGGTATCATCTTTGTGAGTTCGTCCTCCCATCCCAGATATTTTGTCACTGCTGTCCATGCCCTGACAACTGTTTTCTTGCGATTTGGGAGATATGTTCCTGCGTGTTTAGTGTATATAATTGCCCTTGGATCTTTCTCCCCCATGGCTAGTCTATCCACCCTATATGCTGGGTCCTCTCTGTCATCAAACATCCATCCGTTAACTGTTACTAGCTGGTCTGCCCAGTAGTAATTGCGGATATCGGGAACCACTAGGCCCCCATCACATATCCCTCTTTGAAGTTTGCCCAAGGCTATTCGCGGGTCTGCCCCACACCACAACAATGCACGGAGATCTGAGTTCACACATTGGAAGAACGAGGGGGGCACCTCATAAGGCGTGTTTTGTAGAGCATATAATATTCGGAGGAGGGCCATCATTTTAAACATAGCTCCCCGTCCCATCATTGTAAGGTACTCTGTCGCCTCCCATCTGTGGGTGTGTCGCGCGACGATGACGTCTGCGGCCAGATTAGGGCGAATGCTCTTACATTCAGTGATGCAGTACGGCGTAAAGCGTGCAGTGAGCACAGAGCCGCCTCTGCTCCCCAGGTGAATTTTCGAACTTTTAAAACTCTGTTTAGGCCCCAGGCAATCGTTCTTGTTTAGCTCCAATATTATATGCATTCTGGGAATTTGAGTTGTATGACGCTAGGAGGGTGTCTGCTGCTGTTAACATGCTCTGTAGTGCCTCCCTCCACCCTGGGCCCAGCAGGCACCAGTCTCGCCTGCCAAGTGCTAGCCTCAGCCGGCCAGGGGCACTGGTTGCTGCGAACAGGATTCCTGCTCCTTGTCGGACACCTGGCAGTGGCAGGTTCCGAGCAGTATCCGAAGGAGTCTCTGCTTGGCGCACTGGTTCAAGGCGCTGCATCTTATTACTTAGAAAACTCAGCGTTAGCAGAAAGGCGGGGACTCTGTCCAGCCTCAGATCCATGGGCTTTTATCTTATGACATCCGCATTTATTTACGAAACGTTACATATAATTGTATTTCTGTCTATTTTGTTTAATTTCATTTCTCAGTAGTTGCACTTAATAATTATATCAAACCCGACTGCTCCTTGTAATGCACAAACAGCAGAGGCAATGCTTTTCCAGGGGCGGCTCTCGCGAGAAGTTCCTGAGAGAAGAGTAACGACAAAATAGTGCCACAGAGATATGGGGGGGTGAGAGATAGAGGGAAAGATAGAGAGCAAGAGAGCGAGCGAGAGAGAGGGGAGAGACAGAGAGCGAGAGAGAGAGAAGGAGGGATACTGAAGGACGGAGACAGAGAGATAGGAAGAGAGCGAGAGAAAGAGAGAGAAGGAGAGAGAGAGATACTGAAGGATGGAGATAGAGGGCGAGAGAGATACTGAGGGAGAGAGCCAAAGAGAGAGAGAGAGAGACCGAGAAAGAGAGAGAGGGAGAGAGAGACTGAAGGATGGAGAGAGAGAGAGAGAGACAGAGAAAGAGAGGAGGGGGGAGAGAGAATGAAGATGGGGAGAGAGAGAGAGACAGAAAGATGGAGAGAGGAGAAAGGGAGAGAGAGAAAGAGGAAAGAGGGAGAGATGCTGAAGGATGGAGAAAGGGAAAGAGACAGAGCGAGAGGAGGAAGAGAAAGGGGGAGAGAGAGAGAGAGAGATAGATGGATAGTAAGGCACAGTAAAGTACGGATGGTGTGCCTTTTGGCGCGCTGAAGAAAGCAGTCCCACCCGAGTTCAATGCGCAGAGACCGGCTGATAAGTTACATGATTGTTTTACCACTCACAATTCCCCCTTCCTGAATTGATTTTTGTACAACTCATATTCAGCAAGGCAGCAGGCGGAGTTTGTGCATGGTTGGAAGTGCGTGCATCTGCCCTTTTTGTGCCGTAAATCACTGGGGCATGTGTCAATGTGTGCATGATTATATACTTGTTTCAGACACAAACCTAATCTTGCTTACACCCAGTTTTGCCAGTCACTGTCTTTGTTAGAACAGTTTCACAATTGCTTTATTAACCTTCCTGCTTTCTCAAATTTCCTTTTAAATGCACCATTTGCCCATTTTTTTTTTTTTAAATTCTCGGGGGGGGGGGGGGGGGGGGGGGTTTATAACCCCTCCGAACCCCGCTTAGGTGGTTCGGGCACGCTCGCTATGCTCGCTCGCATTACCGTGCCGCAAGATGAAGATTGTCTTAACCCCTTCAGTGCCCATGACGAGCTGGACTAGTCATGGGCTGCGGTGGCGCTGTGCCCATGACGAGTCCAGCTCGTCATGAACTCCGCCCGCTAATACAAAGCGCGGCACTGGGCGGGGAAAGGGGCGGGCATGCAAGGGGTTTAAGGTGTGAAAACGTGGTGTCACCTCTTGCTATAGGCTTGATATAGAAGGTTACTAGGGTTCCCTCTTCCATGAAGTACACTGACCAGTTTTAGGTTAAGCTCATGCATGTTTGCCATCACTTTCTTAACACAAATGCAGTGTAAAAGCATTATTTTGCAGTTTGCACATGCTCCATTGTTCCCGATAGGAGGGGTAAAAATGTGTTTTCACTTTACATGCACAAAGCATGTTTAATAAATAAGTGATTTTGGTGAGCTGAACAATAGCCAAAAATGTTGCTGCATCTTTTTTAGGTCAATGGACCAATTTTAAACTAGCTTAGTATAGCTCTTTTTGTTTTAATTTTTCACCTTATATGCACAGCCATTTCCATACATACTTGAGGCTTCATGTTAGTGTAGGGAGATAGACTTGATAAGAGGTCCTTCTAGGTTCTGATGAATGCCACATATCATGTATGGAGCTCATGATTAGCAGAAACATGTTGATCATTTGTTAGGATATGAAGGCGAATAGATATCCTTAATGTCCACCATGTTACGATTAATTGCCATAAGGAACTGTAATAAAATCATAAATTTACTTTCAGGTACGTTTTATTGACTATAACGTCCCAGACTGGCAGCTAGACCAGCTCATTAAAAAGTATTTAATTCCCTTTAAAGATCGCCATCAAGCGCTCCAATCAAGGAAGCCTACTGTGATGAGCTGATCTTCTGCTTGCCTTGCGAAGAACAAATCTGATGATGAAGCATGTCACACAAACAGGTGATGGTTTTGGGTCCTAAACGTGGAATCCTTTTGGTTTCAACTAACAGACTAGCTCATTGATACTCTCCTTGTCCCCGGCGACACTATACCTTCTGGTTTATGCTAACACAGGTCTGTGTACAATATACTAGTTAAAATTCCTCTCACTCCCCCCTTTTTGATTTTGACATAACTGACAAGTCACATCTCCAACTGCAGCAAGTCCAGCATCGCCTGCTTTCATCCTTGCAAAACATTTGGGCCTATTGTATTGGAAGATAAAATGAGTACCACCGAAAGCTGGGCAACACTAAATGCTACAAAAGAGATAAAACATATTACTATTATCATTAAAATCTCAACTCTTTCTAAAGAGATTCTCACGCATTAGCTCCTCGAACGCAGACAGATCAGAAGTTAGACAGATAGAACCTACTTATATAAAATAACTGTTTCAAGATTAGGTAAATTAGGGCATGGAAGCAGACCAATCAGGTTCCGTTCTACATATATAAGGAATATTTACTGGAGAATTCTTATGAACAGTCCCGGTTTGGATACAAGCCAATTAGAAAGCATCATCAAAGATGTGCACCGGCTGGCTACCTGTTGTATCAACTCACTATCAAGGGTTCATCTCAGTTGCAGATTACAGTCCGAGAAGGCAGGCAGAACCTGCAATACTGAGTAAATACTGAGTAAATGCCCAGCTCAATGGAAAAGAAGTGTCTATGCTTAGTGTAAAGTGTCTCTGCTTACTTCATCAATGCATAACAAGCCGTGTCTAACACATCACATACAGTATCTAATGCAGAAATAGAAAGTCTATTGCATATCTGAACACAACATAAGTATACAATATAGCAAGCACGTGCACTGCAAAATGCACATCACGTGCAATGTATGATACACAAACAGTGCAGTAACAGGCAAGTGTAATAAAATAAGAGACATGGTCATGCTCGAGGCATTCCATGTGCTTGCCAGAGGGGTTTCACAAAACACTATTACCACTTATATGGGTGGGGAGAGAGCAAAAGCCACGACAACAGAAGCAATATACAACAAGGCACTGGGGTATCTACAAGAACATTAAATGCCACTGATCGAACAATCTCCTAGCTCCATACTAACCAACAGCGAATCCCCCGACTGATGATCTATAATCATTCCATGTCCCCCTACAAGGTGTGGCGCGGTGTTGGTTCCAGCCATGTGTGAGATGCACACGCTTCATGAACATGTAAAAAAACAAAGCTGCTGGACGCATTACACAGGGACATTAGCCAGTATGCGGGGTGTAGTTTAAATGTAACTAACACCCACATTACAATGGCTAGAAGGCTGCAGTGAGAATACATGTCAGAGTGCTGCAGGCACATAGCACACGTGGTTAGCATTTGGAAGTGCAGCAATGGATAATGCCCACATGAACTACGCTCCAATAGTGAACCGCTGTAAAACCTTCATGAAGTGGGATAAACCACCCCCGCGTGCCCGAACACACAGTATCACTAAAACACAAGCTGATTCTTAGGAGTGTACAACACTTCATGAAAAGTCCATAACATTATTTAAATACACAGTTTAGCAGGGGAAGGGTGTGAAGAAGAAGGGGAATGTGCTGAAGTGGAGTTCAAATTTCAGCCCCGGGGAAATAAAATGTGATTGTTGAGGAGGGGAAAGACTGTAGACTGAACATTTATTTGTGTACCTAAGAAATAAAGTCGCACATATATGTGCTTCAATGCAATGAATATAAGTTCCAATACATACGTCCATGACACCGCAAGGAATTGCTGCTGGACACATCATTGGGTGATATTAGCCAGTGTGCTTGGTGTAGCTTACATAGAACTTAAGATCCAGGTTGCAATGGCTGGGAGAACAACGCTCTCCCATCTTTTAAGCAGTGATGCAGAAGGAGCATTAGTGCAGAATTGTGAGGGGTAACACAGTACATTGTCCAGGTGAACCACACGCCTTTTGTTGAAAAAGTAAGATCCTGATGAAGATGCGGCTAAAGCCGCCTGCCTCCGCCTTTGGAAGGTGTAGTGTAAATCACATTGTTTACTCTAGCCCTCTCTGGCTAACTTACAGGAACGACACATGCCATCCCGAGGAGACTGTAATACTAACGGTTGTATGTCGTTACAACCCATTCCGTTGCAACACATGCCTTTACCACGCATGCGTTACAACGGAATGCTATTTCGACGCATAACCTTTACCACGAATATTCCTTTACCACGCATACCTTTACAACGATTTTCGTTGTAAATTTATGCATGGTAAGGGCATACTCTTGGTAAAGGTTATTACCCTCCCCTGTACCCTTAAGACCCCCCCAACCCTTCTTATAATTACCCCTTCCCTGAACCCTCAATCCTTATATATATATTTTTTTTTAACTAAAATTCCCCTTACCTCTTCACGTCTCCTCTCCTTCATCCTCCTTGGTTACCTCGTAAAGAGGAAGCGGAAGTTTCTTTCCGTTTCTTCTCAAACAACGCAGATTTCCTCCACTTTGCAACGTGAAATCAGGTGCGTTTTTGGTGGGGGGGGGGGGGGGGGGGGGTGTGAGACCCCCACCAAACCCCTTTTTTCCCCCCACGCTTTTTTTTGGGGGGGTGCGGGGGAGACGGGAGACCCCTCCAAGCCCTTTTTTTCTAATTGTAGCCTTTACCACACATGCCTTTATTACGTATCTCATAGTAAAGGTATGCGTGGTAAAGGCTTTCGTGTTAACCATGCATGCGTTGTAATGTATGCGTGGTTAAGGTTTGTGTGCAAGTGGCCGTTTCTCGTACTAACAGAGTGTTGGCCTTGCTAGTACTCAACTGCCTTTTCTCCACATTGAATCGCTGAGTGCAAGCGCCTCGGGGTGGGGGAGGGGTTCGGGGGGGGGGTCGGGAAATCGCTGAACACAGACTCCTCCGGGAGATCCTGCACATCATAATTCTGCCCTCTGAGTTCTGACCGTGGGTTCATTTGTAACTGGACATGCAGGTACGGCTTTCCAGTTTTCAGATTCAAGAACTCACTTCCCTGAGAGACATACACCTGGTGAGGACATTCAGTCAGGGTAGCTGAAGGCTGGCAGGCGGTCATCAGCCTCCAAATACTATAGTCTTCACCCGTGTGCAATAGTGTGCATGCTGAAGCACTGCAGGGGACGGCCTGATACAATGAGCGTTCAAATGATCAGGACAATCTTTGGTATTAGTGTGCCAGGCGAGGATGCTTCACCATGGCCGGTGTGGGATGGGCCGAGATTGAGATGCCATTACAACTAGTCCTGACTATGTGTGGAGATTCTTTCTCCCTGTTGCGTCTCGGTCTATGCTATTCGTGGCACCTATGTATAGTATGGCCCTTTTGCGGCTCTGCTTCAGTTGCAGGCATGTGTTTGTTGTGATGTAATAATTGCTTCAAATGGTGCTTTGAATTACTACATTTACAATACTTCATTGGCCGGAGGCTGTCTATCCTTTCTCTAGGGTCTTCACGTGCACATTCTTGGTATCCTGATTTCTCCCCTTAGCAACACTTTGGCTGTTTCTGCCTTAAGAAGTATTTCGGCCTGGATTGAACCACAGCTATATGTTTGTAGTCACATGTTTAACTTGTACTTAAAGAGGCTTTTTTGCTTAGCGCAACAGGAGTATTGCTCTTTCACTTCATGCTACTGGCAGTTTGGTGTATCATTCCACCTCCTAAAGAGTGTTTGCATTGCAACGCACAAAGGACTGTTTCCCATTTTAAAAGTACACAGAATCATCACACATTAAATCGGTGAATTGTTTAAAACAGCCAAGTTTTGATTTTTCATTGCAGCAAGCTTTACAACAATATTTTAGTGAGGAGTCAAAATGCTTGTCTACTATCTTTCCCTTGTTAGGTTATCTAGGGCGAAAAGAATATGAGTCCTTGAAAATGAAAACCTTTAGTACTGGAAGACAGCCCACCACGTGACAGGCACCGCGGAGTAATAAAATATAGACCATTCAATATGTCCGCTGGCAAATCACCGTTTTAGTTCTCAGGTTTTTAGATCAGACAAACACAAACTGCAAATATAAAAAAATTATAAAGGCGAGAATTATGGCTTATGTCTTGGCTCCCGGTAAGACTAAGTCATACACATCGTACGAGTTAGGCATTTTTCAACTGCAGTCCCTATAAAAACTACAAAAGACGGAGGAATTCTTATAAATCTTAATAGGTGAATCATAAAAGCGAATGGTATTCAGCACCCCAAGTGACTGTAAACTTTCAAGACTGCAAGACATAGTGTCCTAAATTCACAAACAAGATGGCAGCTGACAGCAGAGAGACGCACGGCGGGCGCCCTTTCAAGATATTTATTCACCAACTCAGCAATTTCTTTTTTTTTTTTGCATTTACCTTCTTTCTTTCCCACCAAATCCAAATGTGACTTAGCAATGGCAGTACATGAAATTAGCTTCCCTTCTGCTGCCTTGATGCCGCGGCAGGATAAAAATCAGATTACACCCAGAGGAACGCGCTCGCCTTTCTTCTTGTGCAGAGTACAGAGCTAGAGTGCATTACCGCTTGTCGCACCTCCGTAGAAAAAGCTTTTTAATTTTAATGTCAGGAGGCTTCTTCAAAGGCTGGATAATTCATGAAAAAAGGCAGCCCACTCTCTTTAAATTGCAAGCTTTGAAGAATGCTTTCGAATAGATGCCCGCATGTAAGGATCCAGGTTCTCGTGCAGTTTGCGGCGTCTCCGATAAGAAATTACCAAGGGCTGAGAGCGGTTACCTCCAAATTACAGCACACAAAAGCCTGCCTACACTAACATAAGCTGCCATCAGCAGCTACGTTTGGCCATGCACAAATGTTGACATAATCTTACACCCATCATGTTCCAACCTTTTATAACACCTGGTTTAGCTTCTGCTTAGTTCTTAAGATGCCCTCTGTTATCTTTAGATGATCTGTGAGAATTATTTCTAGAAGTATGAAGATTCGCTTCGGAATAGGAACATATCTGGGGTAGCCTATCTGTGCCAAGGTTTGTTAGAGTTGAACAGAAGATGTTTAATTGGTGAACCTCATACAAAATATATGTTGATCGCGCATCTTTAAAGGACTTTTTTTTATTTTTTATTATCCTTTAACGAGCAGCCACTTTAAAGTAATTCAAAGTAACCCCATCAATTATGTTGGCTGACAGAGTGACTGCCAACTTATTCCATGGACCATCTATCTTACATCCACTTCAGACAGGTTGTGTGACAGAGGCTCGTATGGCTGAACCACGCACGCCTCTACAACGCAGACCCAACCACATATGAATCTTAACCATGCATTCCTATCCATGCTGGCCCTTACCACGCAATTTTATTGTAAATGCATGATTGGAAAAAAGGATATGAGTGGTAAAGATCACCACTGCTCGACCCCCCTCGCCAACCTAAGCCCTAAACTCCTAGCCCCCAAACTCAACTCCCTGACCTAAGGCCTAAAACCTGCTCTGAAAACTACCCCTTCCCAGAACCCCCCCCCCCCGAACCCTAAATCCAACCCCCACCCCTAAAAACTCCCCCAACCCAGCCCCAGTCCTTAAAACTAACCCTCCTCCCGCCCTGAGCCCTAAAACCGACATCCCACCCCTTAAAACTACCTCCCCCCATACCTGGCCCCAGCCCTCAAAACTACCCCGACCATCCCCCCCAACCCTGAGCCCTAAAACCCTGCCCCCTACCAAGAACTACCCCAATCCCCCCATCCTGAGCCCTAAAACCGACCCCCACCCCTTAAAACGACCTCCCCCAAACCTGGCCCCAGCTCCATTTATCTGTCAGTGTCATGAGCTTCCTGTTCCGATGCTTCCTCTTCCTCTCCCCGCCCATCCGGACACTAGAGCGCTAGCTGCATTAACCACACATATGGGTGGTTAAGGCAGATGCATGGTTCAGGCAATCGTGGTCACGCTTGCGGGAAACTGCATGCATGGATCGGCCCGCACTGTAAAGGCCATTTCCCTTTCAGACAGTGCTAGTTTAGTTTCGGAGTAATGTGTTAATCTTTGAAAAACTCCACAATATATTCTGCCCAGATGGATCTCGGGTTGTATAGCTCTAATAGAACGGTGATCTGTTCCCAGAGGAGAGAAGTTAGCATGGACAGCGCTGCAGGATAGAACAGATAAAAAAGAAAAACATCAATATATCCACACATTGGTAGTAAATAGTATTTAGATATCTGTAGGTTCCTTCTCCCAACTGGAGTTTGTTCTTGATTTAAAAACTGCATTAAGAATGGCTTCTGGCAAGTCAGTTTGAGGAATCAACTTTGAATATCACCAGCAACTACCTCCCACAGGAATCAACTGTGCTTCATAAATTCTTTAAACTTCTAAGATAACCTTAGCCACGAGGACATACCTTAACTCACAAGCCGAGCAGGCCCACCAACAGTCAACTTACCCTTTATACCCATCCCACTAAAATTATCCTTAAACACATATCACCCTTATACACCCACTCTTTACTGCTTCAACCAAAAAAATGCATTCAGAGCCCCAAACTCTAAAACTATTCAACAGTAAAGGATATTTTAACTGTAACTTCTTCTGTTTTCACCTTCAAACGTTGTGCCATCTACTGTTTTTATAATTATCTTTTGATAGACCTTTTATTATTTCTCTGGCTGCACTGCCGTGTCACTGGTGATTCCTGCATCCCTTAGTACAACTTTCAGAATTAAGCCCTGGAGCTCGACCAAGCTACAAAAGGAGAGCCAACAGATACAATTGAGTCTTTGAGACAATTTAGTCACTGAACTGGTGGACTTAAAGTGATGTGAAACACAGTTAGAGCCCATTAACCATCGAGTTTATCGTACAGTTGTACTCCTTCATGTGACCTAACAAGAATTCATCTACTTTAACTATATTTTATGTTCTACGTGTTGGAGATACATTTTGATTGTGCTACTCAAAAGAGGAGCGAATTGCCCATCCATTTCACAGCCCTTGATTTATTTTGTTAGCTCACCCAAATGGGATGTACATGGCTACCCACACTTTTAGTCCAATTAGCAGGATCGAGTAAAGGGAGTAGCCAGAAAATTAAAACACCCCCCTTCCCCCTCCCCCACTTGAACGAGAATGATTCCTCTAATCATAAAGAATGTGAAGTGGGCAAACCTGGCCCTCCTTAGAAGAGTTCCCTTCATACTTCCATCCATGCATCCTTTTACCCCTATCCACTAATTTCTGTCTATGTATTCATCAACCTGTCCTTCCCTTCACATCAACCCATACTTTATTCCATCCACTTCACCTCCTGTCACCCTTTCATACATCCATCTTGCATTTCAACCTTGCACTCATCAATATATTCATTAATCCTTCCATCCTTACACTATCCCTTCATCCACCATTTCACTAATCTTCCAATCTTTCCATTCATGCATCCTTTCACCTAGCGATCCTTCCTTCTTCCTTCCATCTATTTTCCATTTCAACCTTCCATCTTTTCTCCCTTCGACTTATCCATCCTTGCACCCTTCAATTAGAACTTTCTTCTTTTTGTTTTACCTTTTCTTCCACCCTTCCTTACTCCTCCCATTCTTTTTTTACATCTATCTACTACACCTTTTTAGGTCTCGCCTGAGCCAGCGCATGCACTGCTCTGGCGAGACATGTAGTAAGTGGGCTTAAAAAATCCGACCACACGCTTTTTGTGTGGCCTAAAACGTGCGGTTACACGCACAATTACGAGCAGAGGCGCCATCTGGCTTTCCTCTCTCGTCATGGTGCACGCACATCGCACACCACTCGCCAGACGTTTTTATTATTATTATAATTTTTTTAACTTGCAGCGCGAGGCAACTTGCCCAGCCCACCCTAGCGCTCCTTGCGTCAGAGACTTGAACCCCTGTCCTCTCCGTTTGCATTCACAGAAAACAAACCCGTCCACAGTGACGCCCCCACCCACCCCCATAAGAGTTACTGACATACCACAGGCTCTGTCTTTACATTATTGCCTGCAGATCCGTTTTGCAACGGCGGAGTTTTTTTTCTCTTTTTTTATTGTTAATTTATGGGAAGCCCCTACAGTCTGTTGTCTTTTCAGGTTTCCTTAAATGCTGCAGCTGAGTCCGTGGCTGATGCAAACTCTAGAGGAGTGAGCTTCAGATGACTACTGGCAGGAATACATCACTCCCGACGCTGGAAAGCAGCTTCGGTCCAGCAGAGCCAATAATCAAACACTTCTAGAGGGGCCACCTCCAGGAGGACAAACGTCACTTCTATCCTCAGGCGCCAAGTTACAGGGCTCGGACCCACCAATAAGATGTATTAAATGGACAAGGGTCAGATGCGCGCGAGGCTTCCGTGTTCCCAGGTATTGACTTTCAGAAAGACACATGATCACGAGTGATATGCAGATCTGAGGGGCTTTGGGGACAAGGGGCAGAGGGCATCTCTCACTGGGCAGACGCCCGAGGACCTAAGAATTCACGTTCAACACAGAAGTGTTTTACTCGTTGAATAGCTGCCCTTTAAAATGAACCACATAGGATTACCTTCCCTTTCTTTAAAAATCACGTCATTTTATGTCAATTACAAGGTCAATTTTTTTTTTTAATATATGGAAAACATGCATGTGGTTAACAACAGCTACTGAACTTTACATTTTTCTCACATTTCCATTTGTGATAACATGTAGTTTACTGATTTTGTATAGTGCCCGCGTAGTCATGAGCCTCTTCGGGGAACTAAGAAAAATATAACATGACCAGAAGCCATCGAGATCCCTCCATGTGGTTTATATATAGAAGTATACACTGCAAGTCATAAATCTACCTTCGTATATATTTGGACGTTTTTTTACCACAGCATCACACAGCGCCAGCGCAGCTTCACACTGCGCCAGCGCAGCATCACTACGCGCCAGCGCATCACTCCGCACCACATCAGTATCACTCAGCATCGCCTTTGCACTTGTACACCACCACCACCACATCATCACTCAGCAAGACCTGAGTATCATTCAGCATCATCTCAGCATCGTCGCCACACCAGTCACCACCATCACCACCACTACCACTACCACGTCAGCATCACTCAGCACCACCTCAGCCTGCTCTCGGAATCTGGCACCTGTTGATTCTCCCCTAGCGTTTGGCCGCTGCTAGAGTTATAATACAGGTACTAGTTCCCAACCTTCACCCTCCGATTGTTTATGCCCCCTCAAAAAAATACTTTAACAAACAACCATTGGAATAGGCAGAAACAAGTTGCCAGCATTGCGAGAACAAAAGAAAACTGAGGAAATTCTTAATTGTAAATACTTTTTTTAATATGGTCGTTCAGTTGTACATAATGTCTTCTTGGTCATGTATAAGGTAACAAAAATGCTTCTGACACTTTTTTATAATAACTTTTCAGCATGCCGCACAGGAGCCACACTTCTCTACAGCACAGCTTGAAGACATTGGCAAAGTCAATAGCTCTGGCTAAACACTTATAAGGCCCCAAAGGCGAGACCTACTGACTATGCCAATGCTTGTTTCATCAGCACTTTTTCCCTCTTACCTTTTTCTTAAATGCTTACTTTCTCAACTTGTCCTCCGCTCTTTAGTTTTTCCTATTCTCATCTTTCTTCTTTTTTAATTTCCTTCACTGTGCTGCAGCTCAAAGGTCACATCGGCCTGTCATGGATTTCCTAACAGTGACATTTAAGGGGGTTTCCTCTTCCCACTCATAATAAATTAATGTTCTAGTGGAAAGCAGTTCACCAGTCTATCGAGCCAAGAGGCGCCCCCCACTTCAGCTGCTTGAGTGGGTGGCGATTTATCCTATTTTTTTAATATATTTTTTAAAACAAATGCCTTAGACACGATTTTCCAATAAGCATACCGAATATCTATGCCGACCAAATGTGGTTCCCTGTATTTGCCATACAGAAGAGAGAACCAATCGTATTTCTTTTAGATGCCGCAAAGACGCAGCTGTAAGTTCTCTCGTGTTTCTTTCCGAACTACACAGAAGTCTGAGAAACGCCACTGCCGATGATTCGTTCAGACGTTTACCCGCAGCTGACCTTCAGGACAAGGAAGAAAATTATTCTCCAGCGCTGGCCATGCCCTCTGAAAGCAAGAACAAGTAGGAACTTGCTTCAAGAAGAAAGGCAGAGAAGGTATATTTCTATCAGGTTCCTGGCACCTTTTATCTTAGCCTTAAATGATCTTTTCATGTGTCGCAAAAGCAATTTCTCCAAGTCAAAGGTCTGGTACAGTACAACTCCTGGAGCATATCGCTCTGGGGACTACATTCGCTCCCGCCCAGCGAGATTCATACATTCCATATCAAGGGGCGTGAGGCCTGCTTTGATCCTGGCCGGTTACACGATGAAATGGGTGGAAAACGCTGGAACCCGACATGCTTTTTGATAATAATAATCTGGTGTCTTTCAAGGGGCTACGGTTATGATAAATCTACATTTTAACGCCTATATTTCTTTACCCAAAGTGAATCGGCAAGTATTTACCTTCGGTAACAATCACTCTCTAGACAGGCAGATTTCTCACGATCCCATCCCCCCCTCCCCATCTTAAGAATTGTTTCACACATCATCTTAAGAAGTTTCCACGTTAGTCTGATGCACTGCACATCTTTTTCCGCCTCACAGGGCTCAGAAAAATGGATGAGGAACTGATCTCAGGGAGCCTGTGCTGGTATATGGCATCTTGGCAGTCACTTTGTCAGTTAACATAGCTGTAGTGGGTTTTCAGTCAAATTACTTTCATATGGCTGCTTATTAAAGAAGAGTAAAAATAAATTAAAAAAAAATTAAAAAAACACGTGGAGATGCTTGATCGACATGGTTGCTTGACACAGAGCTTGACAGTCACCTATTAAATAGTTTCTATTCATCTCCAACAGTAATATGATGTGATATTTAGCAATACAATTCCTTAACACATTCTCCAATACAACTCTAGTAAACAATAACACGACTCAAAATTATACCCAAGCTAAGCACTAACGCAGGGAGGTTCCCCAAAGCTAAGACAGTAGTATGCCACTTCCAGTGCAGGTAAGCGATTGCAAAATATGCACATCTAGTCTGGCACCTGGGGATAATCAAAAGGTGAGGAATCTGCAAAAGTAGCCATCAGAAAGTCTGCTGTCACTGTATAAATACACACACATTCAAATCAAAGCAGTGTAGACAGGCCAGGATCTCCAGAGGAGGGGTGAAAGGTGACACGGGATATTCACGAGTGAATATCTTGATGCAAGACATAATTAGTGCAGTCAAGTAATTTCAGTGCCTACATCACCAGTGTTTATTCGGCGATGAGCAGTAAACACTACAGCACAGACTAGATAGAACTAAGGATATGTTCAAATTGTCCCTGGAGTCTGTTTGCAGGAAGTAGGCCCCACTGTCTGTAGTCCTCACTCATTTCTTCACAAGTGGATGGGAACTACAGCTGCCACAGCAGGAGCAGAACTTCAGTCTAAAAATGCTGTCCCATAAGGATCTGGAAAGGAAACCCCTGCATCGGAGTGTTATTTAAGATATCATCTGCCTCCCTCATCAGTTCAACAAACAGTCATATCTACCTCTTTAGGACATGCAAGGTTGACACATTGGTGCTTTCACACTTTGAAAACTTTATGCAAAGTCACTAAGAAGAAGAAGTTACTTACATTCAGTCGCCATATTTGTGTGGATACTCTCTCATGCCACATATTACTCACCTTATGCATATCCTTTATGAGCCAGACCGGATCTCAAACGTATCACCCCAAAATCCCACCATGTGACGTCATCCAGCTTTAACCACGGCTTTACCTGCCCAGGATGGGATGACACTGGGACATAAAAGGTGCCACGTGGTGAGCAGACATCGGTTCCTGGTATATTTTCTGCACTCCCATCGAGACATGAGGAGTGACACCCAAAAAAGAAATAACAAAAAACACAACAAGAGTGCACAACGCCGTTCATCTTGGGCATCAACTCATCAGGGGAGGAAGCAGACTGATGAGAAACCTATGGGAATACACAGCATGTGCAAGAAATATCTTTACAAAAGGGGAGAACCATTTTCTTCTGAAGGCTACTTCGTCCTGCAGAGTCCTCCCCTTGAGAATGGGCCCCAAAGCAAAAAGTCCAGGAGCTGGAATTGAGCAGTGCTAGTTAAAAAAGTAAGTCCTGCCACACAGCCATGGCTGCAAGATTGCTTAGCACAAATCTGTAAGGATGACCATGTGGCCGTCTATCAAATGTCAACCACTAAAATGCATCAGGCAAGAGCAGTAGAATCAATCAATCAAGAATTTGTAAAGCGCGCTACTTACCCGTGAGGGTCTCAAGGCGCTGGGGTGGGTGGGGGGGGTGGGAAGGGGGGGGGGCAGGGGGCAGCTGCTACTGCTCGAATAGCCAGGTCTTGAGGATCCTTCTGAAGGTGAGCAGGTCTTGAGGATCCTTCTGAAGGTGAGCAGGTCTTGGGTCTGCCGTAGATGGGTGGGGAGGGTGTTCCAGGTCTTGGCGGCGAGGTAGGAGGAGGATCTGCCGCCGGAGGTCGTTCGTTGGATGCGCGGGACGGCGGCAAGGGCGAGGCAGGCGGAGCGGAGCTGTCGGGCGGGGTTGTAGAAGTTGAGTCTGTTGTTCAGGTAGGCTGGTCCGGTGTTGTGGAGTGCTTTGTGTGCGAGGGTGAGGAGTTTGAAGGTGATCCTCTTGTTGACGGGGAGCCGGTTTCTTAGTTGGAAGAAGAGATGTGGCTGCGGCGGGGGACGTTGAGGATCAGTCGGGCTGAGGCGTTCTGGATGCGTTGTAGTCGTTGGTGTTTGGCCAGGATACCTGCGTAGAGTGCGTTGCCGTAGTCCAGCCTGCTGCTGACGAGGGCCTGGGTCACTGTTCTTCTTGTTTCGGTCAGGATCCACTTGTAGATTCTGCGGAGCATTCGGAGGGTGTTGTAGCAGGAGGAGGAGATGGCGTGGACCTGCTTTGACATGGAGAGGGAGGAGTCGAGGATGAATCCCAGGTTGCGTGCGTGGTCCGTCGGTGTCGGGGCTGCTCCCAGTGCGGTCGGCCACCAGGAGTCGTCCCAAGCAGAGGGGGTGGGACCTAGGATGAGGACTTCCGTCTTGTCCGAGTTCAGTTTCAGACCGCTGCTCCTCATCCACTTGGCGACGGCCTTCATTCCCTTGTGGAGGTTGGTTTTGGCGGTGTGCGGGTCCTTGGTGAGGGAGAGGATGAGCTGGGTGCCGTCGGCGTAGGAGATGATGTTCAGGTTGTGCTGGTGGGCCACTTGTGCGAGGGGGGCCATGTAGACATTGAACAAGGTCGGGCTGAGCCCTGGGGTACGCCGCAGATGATGTCGGTGGCTTCGGATCAGAAGGGCGGGAGACAGACTCTCTGGGTTCTGCCGGAGAGGAAGGACGTGGTCCAGTCCAGGGCCTTCTTCTGGATTCCGGCTTCTTGGAGGCGTGTTCTTAGTGTGTGGTGGCAGACCATGTCGAACGCGGCTGATAGATGCAGGAGGATGAGGGCTGAGGTTTCGCCGCTGTCTAGCTGGCGCCTGATGTCGTCTGTGGCGGCGATAAGGGCAGTCTCGGTGCTGTGGTTGCGTCTGAATCTGGACTGGGATAAGTCTAGGATGCTGTTGTCCTCGAAGTGGTGGATCATCTGCATGTTGGTGATTTTCTCGATGACCTTCGCCGGGAAGGGGAGCAGGGAGATGGGCCGGAAGTTCTTGAGGTCTTTGAGGTCCGCCTTGGGCTTTTTGAGGAGGGTGTTGATTTTGGTGTGCTCCCAGCTTTCCGGGAATGTCACAGTGTCGAAGGAGATGTTGATGATCTTTCGCAGGTGGGGCGCGATGGTTGTGTCAGCTTTGTTGAAAACGTGGTGTGGGCAGGGGTCTAATGGAGATCCTGAGTGGATGGAGTTCATGATCTTGCGTGTCTCTTCGTCGTTGATGTGTGTCCAGGAGGACAGCTTGTTGGTGCAGGTGGCGTTCGGGGAGTGGTCTGTTGTGGTCGGAGTGGGTGAGGAGTTGAAGCTGTCATGGATGTCAGCGATCTTGCGATGGAAAAAGGTGGCCAGTGAGTCGCACAGATCCTGTGAGAGCGGGATGTCGTTGGTGTTGGCGCTGGGGTTGGAGAGTTCCTTCACTATGTTGAAAAGTTCTTTGCTGTCATGTGCGTTGTTATCCAGTCGGGTTTTGAAGGACGATCTCTTGGCTGTCCTGATGAGATGGTGATATCTGCGGATGGCGTCCTTGTGGGCTGCGTGGCTGTCTGGTGTGCGGTCATGGAGCCATTTCTTCTCCAGTTTCTGGCATGCCCGTTTGTAGATCTGGAGTAGAAGCCGCCATGGTCCTTGTGAAGTGGGCACAGATGTCAGCTACAGGGTGTTTATTGGCCAGAGCTTAGCAGATCTTAATGCAGAGGGTGATACAATGTGAGATTGTGCGCCCGGTTAACACTTTGACGTCACTGGCTTCAGCAAATCATCCAATCTATCCTGTCAATATAATAAGACACAGCACGACTGGGTTACAAGTCAATGCTTTCTCCTCCTAATTGGTGGGATGGGCACAAGGGAAGATGATGGAAGACTGATGGAATGGTCCTTGCGAAAGGCAGATTCAACTTTGGGCAGGAATGGAGGGCGAGTGTAAAACAGCAGTTTATCTGGGTACAACACCGTGAAAAGGCATGTGTCCCGAGAAGGCCTGCAGTTTGCCAATCCAACAGGCTTAAGCTAATGACACCTAGAAAACTGTTTACAACATTAATAGAAACATTGTGCATTGGTTAGAATGAAAAAATCATGAGGAATGTCAGACCAAATTCTAACCCAAGTGAGGGACAATGAATGCTGCATACCTTTCTGTAAACACACCAAAAGTGGCTAATCAGGGATGAAAATAAATTATGAATGAGCAGCCACATAGCCTTTAACAGTAGTGACTGCCAAGCTCTGTTGGGCGAGAGATAGTGCAAAGAGTAGAAGATCAGAAAGGCAGAAAAAAGGAAGGATCCAAACCTTCTAAGTGGTACCACTGAACAATGTTACTGGCGGATTTCATGCGGTTTCCCCCAACAAGCCAAGATAACGTGCGCCACTTTTGTAGACAAATAAAAGGTCTCAAGTAGAAATCACCCGGTCTCCACACGCGCAGTTGCAACTTTAGAGGACATGTGTGGATGACCCGGCCACCATGCAGCGAAAGCAGGTCAAGCCTGCGAGGGAGTGGAAGAGGGGGTTGAAAGGTTGAGTCAGAATAGACAGTCATAGAAAATCATCCATCACCACTTTGGCTTAATCAGTGTGCTAGATCCTCTTGCACCTTCGCTAGGACACTTGACAGAAACAGGAATGTTGATAATGTGTAAAGTAGACCCTGAGATCAATTGTACCTGAAGGCCTTCCCCAGTGAACCATTGAGGGTTAAGTGTATGGGGCAAAAAAGAGGACAATTCCCGTTCAGGCCAGTTGAAAAGACATCAACAAATGAACACCCTAATCTGGAGAAGATCACGTTCTTCATATCCGGTGAGGACCTCACTTGCGGTTCGCTAATGACAGACTTCTCAGAACATCTGCCCTCATACTAAAGGCGCAAGCCAAGAGAGGCCCGGCCACAACAGGGAAAAAGCCCTGTTGGAGAACTCACTGCTACTAACATTGGACCCAAGACCCCAGACCACCTTGTCTGCTGAAATAATGGGTGGTATTGGTGTTGTCCGAAAGAAACAGATTGATGCTCCCAGAGATGGAAAGGAAGAAGACCTTTGTGTAATATTGAGCTGCCTGCAGTTGGAGCACATTTATGTTCAGACACTTTTCGGAAGCACACTGCAGACCCCCTCACCATAATCTCACCAGATGAGCCACACAGCCCGCGGAGACATCCGTAACCTTGGTAGCCTACGACAGCAAGGGGCTAAGTGGAAGTCCCAACAAAACACTAGAGGGGCAAACCCAACACTGCAGATCTGGAAGACTAGAGGTATAAATTTGCACACGATCCAAGGTACTCTTCTGATGCTGAAGCCACTGTTTCATTGAGCAACACTGAGGTCCTTATTCAAAACCTGATGTGCAGCACTAACAAGATGGATTAGGCCTTCAGGCTTAACAGACATAGGAATTGAAGAACTGGAATTGGTGTCTGAGCCGGAAACATGACAATCAAATGCTGAATGCATGCAATCCTCTGAGCAGCAGAAAACAATGACCACACATGTTTTGACTTTGGAGAGGTCGTAGGAAAGGCCATTCAGGATCAGTTTAGCAGATGAGGCTTGAAGCACCTGGCTCTACAGAGAAGGGTGCACCAACAAATCTTGGATCCAAAGGTACCAGTCTGCGTCATCATACTGCTCGTAGGTAACACACCCCAGCTCCAAGAGTGCTTCGGAAAAAGGTAGCAGCCTCTCTGACAAAACCTACCTTGTGTCATTACATACCACAGCACAGCACAGCACTGGCTGAAGACACACAGCACAATCTGCCGGCACTGGAGAGCTATTCCTAGGGGAAAAAATGTCTAAATCCTGTCTGGTGCCTGGAAGATATTCATAAAGTGAGTAATCTGCAGAAAGAAGTACAAGTCACAAGGAGTTTTTACTCATGCTTCCATCCTACTCTCTTTTTCAAACTCATTTGCAACAGACAAAGAATACTTTGAGTAGGCCTCAAACGAAAAAGGTTACAAAGAAGATCCAGTCTAAAAGAAGCCTGAGGGAAGACTCCACAAATATTTCTGAGAGGGAAACACGTCTGTGAATGTCAGCCATGTTGCCTTAGCACTGGCGGACCTAACACAATCTCTGAAGATCCAAATTGGTCAAATCTCCTAGCTGCTTGGGATACAAGACTTGATACACAAGGCAAGAGTTGTTTAATTTACCTTTTACTATGAAAATATCCACTCTATACAGCAAAAAGGTTAACCGATGATGTGAAAGGTTTATCTCTAACATTTTGGAGTGCAAATAACATCCAAATCATCCACCAAAAATGGAATCCTTAAGCTGTGAAAAGAGAAAGAGTTCTTTCCAAATTTATGTGGAAATATGAAAATACTTTAGAAATAAATAATGAAACTAAATATCGTTTTTAAAAAAAAATAAAACACTTAAGACCTTATTTAGAGTTTTGCGGACGAGATAATGTGGCCGATGTCCCGTCCGCCATATTACAAATGCTTTATAGCTTATGGCACTTGTAATACACTGGACGGAATATCTGTCACATTTTAACAGAGTGTTCTATTGCCAAACTCTAAATAAGGCCCTTAGTCAGTGAAACACACAAAATGGTCACTTTGGTGTAGCAAGTTCATCGCACTTATCAAGCACGACCATGTCTGGGCTTAGCATGGGATGCAGTCCACCAGACAATTGCCTGACAAAAACAACTGACTTGTGTCCTGGATAGATCCTAACCAAAAAGCTGAACAGATGTGCGAGGGCTGCAATGGTCAAAAGACTGGGAGGACCGGATGTCGTATGCCGACCACATTCTTTTATATTTAGTCTCCCCGAAAAGGTCACCCAGCAGTGTACTTGACATATTCACAATCTTTGGCAGATTCTCGGGTACGCAATCAACTGGAGTAAATCCCCGATGTATGTTCTTAGCGGAGATCCACCCCTCCCCCCCCCCCCAGAGATTGCCCAATACAAACAACAATAGGTTTTAAATACCTAGGGATATTCATTACCACAGACTCCAAATGCCGCTTTGACTGCAATCTGCTCCCCTCATTACAGAGATTGAGGCGTGATATTGCAAGCTGGAAAGGGTTTCCGCTCTCGATGTTGGGGAGGGCAGCCCTCTTTAAGATGATGGTGTTGCCACATTTCCTTTATGCTCTGCAGAACTCCCTGACTGGGTTCCTACAAGATACTTCAAGGAGATTGAGGGACTGCAATGACAACTATTATGGGATGGGAAACCCCGCATAGCACTGACCAAACTGGTTTTAACCTGGAACGACGGAGGGATAGGTCTTCCTGATCTTAAAAAATATTACTGGGCTGCCCATCTAGCGGCTATTAATCAGTGCACTTATCGTAGACCTGATGACCCAGGAGATGCCATGGATAGATGGATATTGCCTGGGGGTAGCTACAACAGGGACATATACTCTAATCCCAAGAAATTCCTCCTAACAGGGCCGACGAAGCATTCAGCACACATCTGGCGCGCAGCGACTAGAAGTCTGGGGTGGGAGCAAAAACTTACCCTGGCAACGCCACTGAGGGACTCGGAGCAGCTGGGTACCCTGAGGACCATGAAGGGGTTCGACAGATGGGACACAATTGGGATCTCAAAGATAGGGGACCTCTGGGTGAAGGGTGATATGTTAACGTTCGCGGCACTGCAACAAAAATACAAACTTGCCAACTCTGAGTACTTCAGATATCTGCAGATTAGACAGGCGCTGAAGGCACACTTAGAGAAGGGCTCCACTCCCCCTGAAGCCTCGCCTTTAGAAGACAGGCTGTTAGACTGTTATCTACCCAGGAAAGCAATCTCCCCGACTTAAAAAAACTAATAAACACCCCAGATCCCTTTACGCAGACAAGGGAGAATTGGATGAGAGATGGGCTGGAATTGGATGACGAAGACTGGCAGGAGGCAGTGCTTCCCCGAAAGAGGTGGCAATTTCGGCTAGACTGCGCCTGGACCAGCTCAAAATATTACACAGAATCTATGTTACAGGGCCACGTTTGGTTAGCATGGGAGGGGCTGGGGAAGGGGGGGGGGGGGAGTTCAGAAGGAATTGGAACCAACTGGGCACCTTCATGCACATAATATGGGAGTATGAGCATGTCCAGAGGTACTCGCGGAAAGTACATGACGTCATGAGTTAGGGGCTCGAGGTGGCAATCCACCCGGTAGCTAAAAGGTGCCTCCTAAACTTATGGGAACCAACTGACTTAACCAGCAAAGACAAGCTTTGGGCTACCCTGGGTCTCATTGTAGCAAAAAGGAACATTGCACAGTTGTGTGTGTGTGTGTGGGGGGGGGGGGGGGGGGGGGGGGGGCCCGCACCACCCAAAATTGGGAAAAGAGAAACGAACAATGACTGGGGCATGTTCAGGGAGAAAACAGTCTATACAGCACGGGGTTGTCCCCAAAAATGGTCAGCTGTTTGGAATAAGTGGAATGTTAATCGAGGAAGTATATGTAGCCCCCCTGTCGTTCCCTCAACCGAAGAGTCTTTCGTATCTTAAATGTGTTGTCTCAGTATGTTAGACCAATTACCAACTGTCGTATTGAGAACTGTAAACGCGGATTTGACTTAATTCCTCTCAAATGTCTGTGTATTGTCGATTATTAAATGTCAATAAAAAGAAACCTAAAAAAAGCTTAACAGATACTACATCTGATCCTAGCCAAAAGGTCGAGAAGTTCAGCTACTTTAAGAGTTTAGATGATAATGTTTGTTGCTGAGGCGATAGCACGTAAAACAGTCTCGACAGCTTTATATTTGTCTTTTGCTGCTACCTATTCTTTCAATCGCCTGCCCACACAATCTTTGTTTGTGTTTTCTTCTGTGTGTTTATCTACCACTTGTCAATCTCCCAAATTTCTTGTGAAGATGCTTTCAATAACAAATAAATACAAACGTTTAAGGCTCCCAAGGTTTCTGCAAAATAATAACATTTCTTATGTAGTAACATTTTATTTACAAAGCACCTCATGCCACAATTTTTGTCATTAATAACCACTGCAAATAAGATTTAACAGCACTCAATTTATAAACTTTGAATGGGTGAAACTCAGAGATGGCTTGCTGGCTCACAAATCAACGATACCTACAGGCCTCACCAGGTGCCAGTCATATTGCAGGTAGGTAAGAAATGGCAATATAATACTCTCATGGATTTTGGGGATGTCATAAAGCAGGGCTATATACCACATGATATGTTCAAAATCATGATTGGAGTATTAAATAGAGTTAAAAAAATATTAAATCATGTACAACTCAGACACAAAATTGGTTATTACCACATGCAATTTATTACCAGGTGAGAAATGAGGGTCTAAGGGAAGTTTACAGACCTGCACGGATGAATCCCCAAGCCATATTCAACAACAACAGTAAATCCGCGGGTCTCAAAAAAAAATATATATAGACAGACATATGGGCAGCACCCCACCCAGGAGAGCGCAAAAAAGGGGAAAGAGTCTCAATTAAGAGTACGGAATCCCATCACCCACCGAAGTGGCATGCTCATCATTTGGGTCCTTCTCTTGGCCGCACACTAGTGCAACCAAGGAGCTACAACTCCTTGCTAGTGTAAAGGAGGAGCTCGCAGATATCTTGATGCAATCCGGGACTAGATCACCTAACCATATGAAGCATAAGGCAGTGTGGTGAGGAAAAGTAGTGCAGTGAGTGTGATAAGAGCGTTAAAATTGACTACCAGGAGAGAAAAAGTTAATTGGGTATCCCATGGTGTCAAGGGTTAAAAAGCAGTAAAGGCGCGATCTGAATAAATGTGCGAGCGCGCTAGTGAGAAGGTCAAACCACATGCACCCATGATATGCAACTTAAGGATGCCAATTGATATTTCTGTAGATTAAGAACCATTGTCCCAAGCTGAGGTGTCTTGCCCCTTGTACAATTGGATATGAACCATAAATCACTGGACTTTAATGCAATTAAGTCAGTCATTATTTGTGTGTATATATATATCCTTTACTTCATCATCAAAACCTGATTCCCACCATCCTTATGTGAAATCCAGGCCAAGGAGGGAGGCAGCATGGCATTCAAGTTACAGTGAACAATATTTATTTTTTATGGTGCATATGTGCAGTAATGGCTGACGCGTTTCGTCAATAGTCTTCTACTGGACTATAGAGTCAGTGTGCAAAGTGTCTATTTAAAGGAAAACTACCCATTACCCACCACCTTATAAAACAACTAAACTGCACAAAATTCTTATCTCAAGTTTCCCTCTACAGTCACCCTTTTGAAGATCATTTGTACTCTAAGTTTGTTCAACAACACATTATAAGCCATTAAAATGCCCCAAGGGAAAACTTGATAACAGGCATGAAGTAGTCACTGTTTCTAATGTACACAAAGCATGCACAGTCATGAAATAGAAAAACATTCAAAAATATATAAATATACAAAATGAATCCTAGGCGTTTTAACACAAAAATGGACACAAGGCCTTACACCATACTCTGCTGCATAAAGGGTCACTCAATTTTGATAAAAAACACTAGTATCAACACCAAGATATTTCAGAAACCTTGAGACTGTAGTGAAACAATGCCACTAGCTGGCAATCCCACTCTGAAAATGGTTCCAGCTTCAGACTCCAGTGCAGTTTACCATCTGCCATTTGTATGGGCAGATCAATATCTTGGTCACAGTCCGATACAGAAGAGCATGGTCAAGGTCCTGATGTTTGCTGTTCTTACATGAAAAAAATCACCCCTCCTACGAAAGCTAGATGGGTCTCGAAAGTTTCTCGTTCTAAAAATTCGGTCTTGATTCTAAAAGGTTTGTGAAGCACAGGTGTAAAACATCTCCACTTTGGCATCCAAAAGGAGAAATCTAATAGAACATAACCAGCACCACTATGACAAACCCCACGGGAAAAGACTATCAAAATATCCTACATCATCACCACCATTACCTTGACAAGTAATCTGAGAACCACACCGTCAGGAGGAGCTAACCTTCCAAACAAGGGTAAATCCTAGACGACGAAAGAGTAGAAGACGACGACGATGAAAAAAAGAGGTAGAATTATGTGTCGCTTTTTAGAATGTCTCCTTCTGCAACAAAAGAACATGGCCTTTACCAAAGAGCACCTTTAGCCTAGGTGCGGAAAAGAGCTTGAACACCAAATGAGGAAGCAATACCCGCCCTTATGATAAACTTCCAAGAAGTACTAATAGAACCGTAGGCAATTCTACCAACAATGTTGAATAGATGAACACTAAAGTCAGTCTTCGGATACACAACCAGTAAGGTGGCTGAAAGTATTGGAACACTCACACCTACTACAGGTTGGTTAGAAGTACCCAGAGCACCTACCAAACAGCTCTAAATCCCTACCTTCAAGGATGAGGTAGCGAAGCCAGGTCTTCTCCAACCTATAGAAAGCACATATTCTCCGAAAGGAAGCAGAGTCCTAAGCAGAAATCCCTTTATGACAAGGAAAACGAATATAAAACGGAGACATACTTGGTCACACTCTCTTTCAACAACAGAAACAAATCAATAATCTGACAAAGAGCCCTGGAGATCGAAATCCCACAGATCATAAGTAACTATCATCAGTGCATTATTTAGAGATCCTAACCATCAAGAAGTACACAGAAAAACCATAAGTGAAGCTAGCACTCAAAGTAGAACTGGAAAACTGTTCCATACCAAGGAGGTAAACTAAGTCGACAAGACCAAATGTCCCCAAATATAGAGAAAGATCCCAGTCAGGGAGCACTGAAGACTCTACTAAAGAAAAGAGACTCCTTTGAAGAATAAAGTAATCACAGGCTCTTACATGAGAACTGAGTAACGACAACCAACCAAATGGGCCTCCGAAGCGGGGATAAAACTTCCTGTGCAGACTTAAAGGCCCACTCATCCGAACAACAGAGTGTCAAAAGATTGCTGCCTCCATCTAGGCAGCAGCTCTCCACGATGGCCTTCAATATGGCCTAACAAGAGAAGCTGGAGATGAAAACGGTACTTTCTGTTCTCAGTGCCCTTTGAAGTCACCATGCGCCCACTGCAGCCATGTGGTATGAGGTAACATCTGATAAGAACACCATTAGAGCTGGCGATTACAGTAAAGCCACAACCCCATAAAGCTTCGCAGGCGCCTCGAGGAAAGCAAGACTTGGTGTACCACTACACCTTATACAAACATATGACTAAACTAGTTCATTGCTTTGAGCTCCATGGAGTTTTGGTGGGAAAAGGAAGGGTTTGGAAAACTTAACGTATTAGAGGGCAGCGATTTGGTGGCAGCGGGTTGAAAACGTCAACAAGTAAAAAGTCGAGCAATTAGATAAAGTAAATGTTGACAACTCTCCACCACACAGCAGCAGAGGAGGAGGATGTTCTGCTCCTTGGCAACATGTTCCAAAGCAGCAGGCCCCCACTCTGCATTGATTTCAGAGTGTTGTGCTCTGCTGCATGATCAATGAGTCGCTCTGCTGTGACATAAGCAGGTGTACTTTAAGAAGTTGCTGTCAGCACTTCCTCTTACCTTCTTCCTCAAGCTCTTTTTTCATTACGTAGAATGCAGAAACATTCTATGGCACCCAAGAGCTGCTAGCCAGGCTCTCATCCCTCTTGAGAAAGAAGCATGCCACAGGGGAACAGAGCCAGGGCAGGGGCTAGGCTCTGAGCCCGCTGGTCCTGCAAGCCATTCCTGGTTTCAACTTTCTCAGCCAATAAGCCTGCTTGTGCGTCACCTTAAACTACCAGCAAAACAAAGAACTGGACTGGAGAAACACTCGAGACTAAATATTGAAGACAGTAAATGGCAATCGAGGAGGATAGTGGTAGAACAGTTTCATTTGTTCCCTCCGCCTGCAAGACTAGATTGTAAAGGTCCTACCACTTGGGGCACTTTTTACGAAATCTGACACTTTAAGCAAATGCCCTCTTGCCGTCTCCATTTCAGTCCTAAAATACTCAGCCTTCCTAACTCTGCGCAACGCCCCCCCCCTCCAAAGTTATATTTTGGATAGTTTCTCGGTTTGATCAGGGAAAAAAGGGGTCAAATTTGACCTGGGTACCTTAGGTGGAAAAAACGTTCTATTGGTTTAAGCACGAAGAGCCCCACACATTAAAAAAGTTGCTCAGCACTAAAGGAAGGAAAAGCCTCAGCAGTTAGGTGTTAACTTGCAAATTTCAATGGTTTTACACATTTGACCTAAATCCATAATTACATTTTTTTATTTGGATATTTTAATACATTTCACTGGTTTTCTATACACATATACTCTTTTGTAAAGCGAGCAGCCATATTGTGGGAGGCCGCTATGCTGTATGTAGGCTCTTTGAAAGAGTGATGCCAATAAAATGATCTTCACATGAACACTGGTCGCCAGTTCAGTCTAGCTGCTTTATGAGGAGTGCATTGGCCAGCTCTGGCCCTCTCATCTGTATTAAACGACTGATTACCTCGATCTGCTGCAGGGCTTCCTCCCGCTGGCGAATCACCTCCAGGTCCCCCTCTGTGATCTCGGCCAGCAAGGCCTGCTCCTGGTTCTGCGCCTGCCACGTCCCGTCACCCCCGTTGAAGATCTTCTCATCGTCAGCCAGATCAGAGAAGGGAGTCCGGGGACTCTGTGGAACCAAGAAATATGGATTGGTCTAGGCAATTATATTGCACACAATTGACTGCATCATCAACCATACCTGGAGGGACCAACAAGGAGCAGTCTGAAATTTGAAGAAGACATGTGCAAATGCACCAACGCACAGCAAACGAGACATACATTGAAAGACTGCATGCCCAGATGCTATACTCATGTCTTTAATGGTTTTAATTAAGGTATTTCCTGAGTGCAAAAGAAAGGCCAGAGAAGAGGCAGCAAAGAGCAAGGCAACAGAAGCATGAAACGTGTCTGCCTGTGCTGGCCTCGCTGGGATAGTCATTCGTTTTTCTAGTATTTGGCCTTCGTACAGATAAGGCTGGGAGTCTTGAGGCTGTGCAGACAATTAATAAAGACAGAGCCCACGAATGCAAGCCTCATGTGAGTGGCTGACAGTTTTTTTATTCAAAAAAATAGAGAAATCGCTGAAGTGGTTGTTGTGCTCATTTCATGAACTCAATTAAAAAAACTGACAGTCTTTATGAGACTGACATATGGACCAGATGCAACTTTGCTGCTTATTCCCATATTTTGGTAAGGAGAATCATGATAAACAAGCACTGGCAAAGCCAATAGGTCACGCCTATGCAAGAGCTATTGGCTTTGCCAATACGTTTTAGCCATGTTGCACACCAAACTGGCGGCTGTTCAGCATGGCTAAAAGTTAGTGGGGTACAGGAGACTGGTGTGCCATGAAATGGAGTAGTGTGGTGTAGTACAGAGTTGACTGGCGTGAAGTGGAGTGTCATGGAGGGCTTGGAGTGTTGGTTAGGGAGTACAGTGTTGTAGAGTGGAGTGGAATTGAGTGGCATAGAGTATAAGAGTGGCGTAGAGTGCCATGGAGTGGTGTATAGCAGAGTGGAGTGGCGTACAATGTGTTGAGTGGAGAGGAGTGTTGTAAAAGAGATTATCGTGGAGTAGTGTAGGAGAGTGGAATGGCAGAGTGGAGCAGAGTCAAGTAGCGTACCGTAGAGTGGAGGAGCATCAAGTAGAGTGATGTGGCGCAAGGTACAGTGGTGTGGCGCAAAGTAGAGCGGAGCGGTGCAAAGTAGAGTGGGGCAGCGCAAAGTAGAGTGGGGCAGCGCAAAGTAGAGTGGGGCAGCGCAAAGTAGAGTGGGGCAGCGCAAAGTAGAGTGGGGCAGCGCAAAGTAGAGTGGGGCAGCGCAAAGGTGACCAAAGTGGCATGTCGTAGAACAGAGTGGAGTAAAGTGGCATAGAGGAAGTTGTGTAGAGCGTAGTGGGTTGGAGTAGAGCGTTAGAGTGGAGTATCGTAGAGTAGAGTGGCCTAGAGTGAAGTGGCGTAAAGTACATTGGCGAAGAGTAAAGTGGCATAGAGTGCATTGATTCCGAGTAAAGTGGCATAGAGTGGTGTAGAGTGCAGTGGCATGGAGTGCAGTGTTGCAAAATACATTAGAGTGGTGTAGAGTAATGCAGAGCATAGTGTCAAAGTGCAGCAGAGTGGCACAGAGAGGAGTGGTGCAGAAGGCAATGGTGTGGAGACAAGTGGTACAGAGTAGAATAGAGAGGCATAAAGTGCAGTGACGTAGAGCACAATAGTATAAAGTGGTGGAGCATGCAGTGGCAGACATTGCAGTCTTGAGCAGTAGAGTGGCATAGAGAACAGCGCTGCAAAGTAGAACAGACTGGTGTAGAGTGCAGTGACAGAGTGCAAAGGTGTAGAGTGGCATAGCTTGCAGTGGTATAGAGTGCAGTGGCATAGTGTGCAGTGGTGCAGAGTGCAGTGGTGCAGAGTGCAAAATAGAGTGGCGTAGTGTATTGTATTGTATAAAACACATATAGCGCAACTGTCACCCTGCGGGTAGCCCGGCGCTGCGACTTAGAAGATGACCACCGCAGATATTGACCTGATTACCAGTGAGAAGCATTATGCTCGTTCCTTAGGAACAGCCAGGTTTTCACACTTTTTCTAAAGCATAGCAAGAAATTGGCTTGTCTAATGCTCTGGGGCAGCTCGTTCCATAGGCGTGAGGCTGCAACCCCGAATGCTCTGCCTCCCATCCTAGACTTCTTGAATCTGGTAGTCATTACCAGATTTGCACTGGAGGATCGAAGCTGCCTCTTAGGCTTATACCAAGTAAATTTCTCCTGCAAGGGTACTGGACCCAGGCCATGTACTGCTCTAAACACAATACAGAGAGACTTAAAACAGACTCATTGCTTAATAGGCAGACAATGAAGATCCCTCAAGGCCAATGCCGTAGAGTACCTACGCTGCCTATTTAGCACCAATGTTGCTGCTATGGACTGGACTCTCTGCAACCGCTGCAAGATGAAAAGTGGTGCTCGGGGATACAGGGAGTAGCAGTAATCCAGTCTACTCAGAATTATGCTCCTTACTACAAGAGGTCTAGCATCACTAGGCAGTAGTGGGAGAATCTGCAGAAGCACTCTTAGCAGGGAAAAACAGACACTGACTGTTTTATTGGCCTGTGACTCCATTTGGAGGTTATCATCTATCAAAACCCCCTAATTATGCACAGTTTTAACTGGAGCCAGGCGTTCATCGCCGGGGGTGAGTTTGAACTCCAAAGGTAGATGTTGAGACATTCTGGCACGCATTCATAGATTGTCCATTACGGTTGTCAAAGCTGTTTCAGTACCGTGGCCTGGGCGAAAACCAAATTGGTCCCTATCCAGCAGTTGGTTATCCTCAAGATAGCAAGACAAAGATTTGCTAACTGCCTGTGTGCAGTGGCATAGAGTGCTGCAGAGTAGAGTATAGTTGCATAGAGTGCAGTGATGTAAAGTAGTTGGCGTAGAGTGCAGTGGAGTGCAGTGTATTGGTTTTGAGTATAGTGGTGTTGAGTGCATTGGTGTACAGTACAGTGGTTTAGAGTAGAATGCCGTAGAAGGCAGTGGCATACAGTAGAGTGGTGCAGAGTAGAGTGGCGCAGCATAGCGTACAGTGGTGCAGAGTGGAGTAGTGTGCAGTGTCGTAGAGTGAAGTGGCATAGAGTGTAGTGGTACAGGGGAGAGTGGAGTGGTGCAGCATAATGTGTAGTGTCACAGAGTGCACTGGCGTAGTGTGCAGTGGCACAGAGTGCAGTGTTGTGGAGTGGCATAGAGTGGACTAGTGCAGTGGCAAAGAGCGCAGTGGTGCATAGTAGAGTGGGGTAGAGTGCACCGGTATAAAGCAGAGCGGTGCAGAGTAGAGAGGCATGGAGTGAAGTGGTGTAGAGTGAAGTGGTGTAGAGTGTTGCACCAGATGCCAGCAGTGCTAAAGCCGGCCCTGGTGGTAAGCAGTTGTTTCAGTGGAACACATACACCTATTTCATTGTTGACAACACAGGCATCCACAAAATAGCATAAAAACAATGTTTTGACATAGGCAGGATGTTAAAGGCTTCATTGGAAATACTGTAGTGGGCTTCCAGGCTCCTGTTTGTAGTTTTCAGGAAAGCAGTAATCTGTGTTGTCGAGGTTTTTATGACACAGTGCTACTACACCTGTTGCACATACTGAGGCTATTGTTCAATCAGTGTAGTTGTGTAGGCTACACATTTTGGGTTGACAATGCGTGTTATTTTGAAAAGGGTTTGGTACTCGTACCCACCGACTGTGAACAGAAAGATTATTAGACATTCACTAGTGGGTCACATTAACCAAAAGCCAACACTGCTTTTTTTTTTTTTTTAACATTCTTTTTATTGGCATTCAAGAATATGAGCATACATACATCACTTGCCGTGAAAATGGGTACTTAACATTAGCGGACAAATAAACCAACGTCCATATAGAGGGTACATATATGCCTTGTTCCGTGCGGAAGTGGTCTGTATGGTTGCAAAGCAGTGCCTGTAAAGAAAACTGGGGAGGAGGACCAAACTGGGGAATGCCATGGAGTTCTAGGTGATGAGTTCTAGGCTATGTCCCAAGTCCGCCATTGCCCGTCCGGCCATATAGCTGCCGCCCATCTAGGGGAGGGTGAGTGTGTGCACCATCCGGGATGAGGAGCCGTGGGGTGCATCAGGTGAGCAGAGGGGGGAACTCAGCTGGCCCGGGGGTGGTGCGGGGGGACACTGGGAGGGATCCCCCGCTGCGGAGACTCGGACCGTGTGAGGCGGTGTGGCGTCGGGGGTATTCATGTCGGCCACCAATGCAGCTGGGGTCTGAGATTGTCTAAATTGGTGTAGTAGGAGCGCCCACTCTAAAGAGACTGGGGTTTTACGGATGCCTTTAGCTTCCTCCTCTCGTATTGCGTCCTCCTCCGCAGCAGCCCATTTAAGGACCGCCCCCACCCAGGCTGCAAGCGGAGGACCAGTAGGGGATCGCCAGTGCATTGCTATACAGCGTTTGGCCAATAAGTGGGCCAGGAAGACGAAGCGCATCGACACCTTGTGTCGTTTTCTCCGCCCTAGGATACCCAGCGCGCAACCCTCCCAGGTAGTCAAATGGGTCAGCCCAGTGAGGTCCCTGAGTGTTGAGTGGATAGAAGTCCAATAGTTCTGGATGCCCGGACAGGTCCAGAACATATGAAAGAAGGCAGCATCCTGCGTCTGACAGCGAGGGCATAGAAATGTAGTGTCGGGATAAAAACGTTGAAGGCGCGCTGGCGTCAGATAGGCCCTATGGAGAATGTGAAACTGTATATTCTTAAAGCGGGCATTCCTGGATACTTTTTTGGGGAATTCTATCGCTCTGTCCCATTCGCTGTCGTGAAATGGTCGTCCCGTCTCCTCCTCCCATAGGGCTCTGAGATGCACCAGCAGTGGGGGTGTTAGGTTCCCGATTGATTTATACAACCACGTAATAAGGTGTCGACCCCGTCCCATTTGTAAGAGTGTATGTAGGACTGGGTGTGTGGGAGGTTCCCCGTGCATGAGGTCAGCATATGGTCGAAAGTGGCTGAGGAGTTGACGGTGAAGCAGGAACTGGCCTGGGGGCAAATCGTATTCCTCCATGAGCTGTCGGTATGGTCTGAGCTGTCCCTCGTCAAATAACATTTCCGCTTCGACAATGTCTCTCGCCGTCCATTCCCGAAGCATGGCGGGTGTGAAGAATCCGTTATTTCTGGGCCAGCCGACCAGCGGTAGCGATGGTGTGTACGGAGGGCAGCGCGGTGCCATGCGGTGGATACGCTGCACGCATTTCCGGGCAATGTCCACCTGCAGGGGGTAGGTTTGTGTGGGACGGGAACCCGGCAGAAGTAGGCGTCGCAACTCGGGCAGGGGCACAAATCCCGCGACAGTGCATGTCTCAAGCAGGCATCGCTCCGCCGTCCAATATGAGAGCCATTGGAGCTGCGACGCCAGGAAGTAGGCTTCGAATGAGGGCGCCCCAAGCCCCCCTTGCGTCGTGGGCAGTCTTAGCTTGGCCAACGCGATTCTGCGCCGTCCCTGCCCCCATATCAGAGAGCTGAGGAGCGTTATCTAAATCTTTGAAGAAGGAGCGGGGGGGAATCACTGGGAGGTTGGTGAAGTAGTACAAAAGCCGCGGGACCAGTATCATCTTTGCCAGGGCTACCCGGCCAATCGGCGCTAACGGTAGACTCCGCCAGAACCCAATGGAGGACCGTATCCCTGCTAGTGCCCTCCGATGGTTCCCCTCAAAAATGTCGATTGGGGAGTGATATAATCGAATCCCGAGGTATCGGGGACCCTCCGCCACCCAGTGCAGCTTCCGGTCGCCGATCCAGACCTCCCGAGAGGGGGCGTCCGGGTGGAGGGGATAGACCATCGATTTGTCCCAGTTCACCCTCAACCCAGAGGCCTCCGCAAACTCCGACAGGGCGGTCTCAACAGCGGTGAGATCCGCCGTCACATCCCGTAAATATATGAGAAGATCGTCTGCATACATGGATACACAGTGTGTGACATCCGCCAGTGGGATACCCCAGGCCTGCCCATCCCCGCGGAGCCGGATGGCCAAGGGTTCTACCGCGAGTGCGAATAAGAGGGGCGAGAGGGGGCATCCCTGTCGCGTGCCCCGGTGTATCGCGAATTCCGGGGAGATATAGCGACCAAGGCGGATCTGGGACGTGAGATTGGTGTAGAGTAGGCGAGTATAGGCTATGAGTGTGGGGCCGAGGCCCGTCCGCCCGAGGACTGAAAAGAGGAATTGCCATGTTAGGGTGTCGAACGCCTTTTCAAGGTCCAAGATCAGACACGCTGCGTGCGGGAAGCGATCCCCAATCTGATCCTGAATGTGAAAGAGGCGCCGAATGTTATGAGAGGTATTCCTCCCTGGGACGAAACCGCATTTGGTCCGGGTGCACTAACAGGCATATGATTTGAGAGTATCTATCCGCCAAAATTTTTCCCAAGATTTTACAGTCAGCTGTGAGCAGTGTGATGGGACGGTAGGAGGCGAGGAGTGGAGGGTCACGGTCGGGTTTCGGAAATGTCACAATCACCGACGTTCTCATAGAGCCGGGCAGTTCGCCAAGTCTAAGCGCCGAGTCTAATACCGCCGATAGCCGAGAGGTCAACTGTGGGGCAAAGGTGGCGTAATATTCAAGTGGGAGCCCGTCAAGGCCAGGGGCCTTGCCGCGGGCCATTGCTCGTACCGCACTTGTAATCTCAGTTGTTTTTATCTTCGTGTCCAACCCCTTCCGGTCTGCAGAGGCAATTCGGGGAAGGGGGAGAGGGTCGAGGAAGTGGTCGATGGCCCTGGGATCGAGAGACGTGGGAGCGGTGTAGACTGCCGAGTAGTGGTGATAGAACGCCTGGAGGATCTCATCTTGAGACTGCACCAGAGTACCCTGGGGGTTTATGATGGCAGTGATAGGCCGGACTTCGGTATCTTGCTTCGCAAGCCATGCCAGGAGTGTGCCCGACCTATCACGTTCCCGATGCATTCGGTTTGCGTAGGCTCGAAAATTGTGACGACGCAGGTCCACGCACGCCACTTGGTACTCCGATTTGGCGTGGGCGACCTGAGTTACTGTCGCCACTGATTGATCTGCGGCCTTAGTGGCCGCAGCCAGTTGCTGCTCTGCCTTCTCTAGGGCTTGCTCCAGGGTGTGACGCACCCCGGCTCTGTATCGAATGCATTCTCCCCTGGCAACTACCTTGAAACCATCCCACTCGACCAGGGTTGACGACGCGGTCCCCACATTATGCGTAAAGTAGTCTTGGATGCTACATTGGTGGTCATGTGTAAAGCTCTGGTCCGTGAGACACTCCCGTGACAGCCGCAACGTAGGAACAGGGGGGTGCGGGGGTCTCCACTGTAGGCCGAGGAGGTGCGCATAATGGTCGGAAACGACTCTACCCAGATAGTCCGAGTGACATATTTGCGGGAGAAGCGCTGTCGTGCATAAGAATCGGTCCAGCCGAACTCGTAAATTATGAGGGATGGAGTGGAAAGAGTAAATGCGGGTCTGGGGATGGTGCAGCCTCCATGCGTCCGTAAGGGACCAGTGTGCGGCCCACGCTCTAAAGCGGTCTATTTGTCTATAGGTGGGAGAGTGTGGGAGTGGAGGGTGTGAGCGGTCCAGCACCGGGTCCAGGATACAGTTGTAGTCCCCTCCTAAGAGCCAAGGTACCTGTGTGAATTGAGCCAACGATATTGTGAGTCGGTCCCAGAATTTGTCCTGGTCGACATTTGGGGCGTATATACTGCCTAAGAGGACAGCCCTCCCGTCTAAGAGACCCTCTAGTAGGACGTATCTGCCTTCGTCATCCACCACCCGTCTTAGTTCCCGAAAAGGGGTTCCCGGGCGGATCCATATCAGTGCCCCTCTGGCAAACGAGGAGTAGGTCGTGGCGCAGATAAGTCCGTGCCATTTTGCTCGCAGTTTGCCGGCTTCGGATGCATTAAGGTGGGTTTCTTGTAAGCAGAGAATAGATGCCTTCTGTCGTTTCGCATAGGCGTATATCGCGTAGCGCTTACATGGGGTATGCAGACCACGTGTGTTGAGTGTGAGTATATTAATGTCGGCGCTAGTTGTCAGTCGTGCCATAGGTGGTCGGTTCTGTGTGGGGGCGGGGTGTGGTGCCCCTTAGAGAAATCGCATGGTAGACCCTCAGGGACGTGCTGCGTTGGAGGGGGGTAGGCGGACTGGAAGCCTGGTAAAAGGATGTATTGTGGTGTGAAACTCCATGGCGAAGTGGGACATATGCAAACCGGGGTGTGAACAACGTATGGGGATGCGGGAAACTGTCCCAATACTTAGGACTCATCGTGTGGGTAACGATGTGTCCAAACTACCTCCCGTAACACTATAGGGGGGAGAACTGCTTTATGTGATAGGGGGTGACGATGCGCTAGTGCGAGGCCGCACGCTGAGTGGGCATGTAGTAGGATCACCATGTATCTGGAGCAGAGTGACTGTCTCTGTGGGTGCAATATCATGGGTGCTAGGTGTGCATCGTAGAAAAGGATACCGAGAGTCCGTGTGTCCGAGTTGCCTCAGGGGAGGGGAGGGGAGGGCGATCCATCCAATAGTCCATCCGCAGTTTGCGGAGTGGCGTGGGGGGGTGCCGCTCGGTCCGCCCCCGAGACGGTGCTGTCGTTGTCACCATCGGACGAGAACAGGTGCGGAGGTCGATCTATAGAGTCTGAAGGTTGTGTGGCGCGTAGGTCAATCACCGCTTGTAGAACTTCCCGTCTCTCTCGCATAATCTGTTTGAGATCCGGCGAGTCGTGGGTGCCTTGCGTTGGTCGGGACTCGATGTTACGGAGCTTCTTGGGCCGCTTCCGGGCGTGGAAGGTTTTGAGAGGGGAGCTCCTCTGGGGACGAGGATCGGATGCCCGCGAGCAGTGTTGATCTGTCCAGTCTTGCGCAGCCTCCGCGGATGCGAAGAAGAGAGAGGATCCTTTATAGATAATCTTGAGGCGGGCCGGGAAGAGCAACGCGTACTGGATCTTATTGTCCCGTAGCCTCCGTTTTCCGTCCAGAAAGGAAGATCTCTGTTGTTGCACCGCTCGAGCATAGTCCGGGAAGATCATAATGTGGCTGTTTTCCAATCGCAAAGGTGCAGCTAGTCGCGCCGCCCGGAGCACCGCGTCCCTATCCCGGAAGTGCAGGAACTTAGCGAGAACTGGTCGGGGGGACGTGCCGGGCGGGGGCTTACGGTGAGCCCGTTCTATGGAAAAGAATGGTGTGCGGTCTGCAGGTGGGGTAAACGACTTCAGCCACGTGTCCATATATGCAATGGGGTCGGCACCCTCGATTCCCTCCGGTAGTCCCAGCACTCGGATGTTGCAGCGTCTTGAGCGGCCCTCCAAATCCTGCGCGTGCTCTTCCACCGCAGCTAGGCGAGTAAGGACCCCCTGGAGCATCTGTTGTTGCTCTTTTAATATGGGTTGTATTTCCGTGAGTGTCCGCTCCTCCGTACGCACCCGGTCCGCCAACTTTCGGTGGTCATCGCGAAGGAGATTTACATCCGTCGCCAGGGTACCAAGGCGTTCTTCCATGGACAGACGGGATAGTTCAATGGCGGCGAGGACCTTATCCAACTTGTCCGAGATCGATAAGTCTGTGGAGGCCACCGTGCTGGGGGACCACGTCGAGGTCCGAGGCATGTTCTCCGGGGCCGTCTCCGGGATCACCTGATGCTGTGTGGGTTTTGACTTCCCCATCGTGAGTCCACGTGGTCCGGTCGAGTCGGCAGTGTCCGCCGGGTCGTAGTAGCCCCAGTGACGCAAGGAGTCCACGGAAGGGTGGGAGGCGCAGCCGCGCCGTCTCACGGGTGAAGTCGCCCAGGGAATCCGCCGCCCGAGCCGGTCCACCAAGGTCCCCTCCGTGAACCAGGCGTAGGAATCGTCCGCACCAGCCACCAGACTCAGGGCGCCTCCCAACACTAGTCCGCCTCCCGCGGGGTCTCCATCGGCGGCTGGTGCCACTGGGGATCCTCCGTGGCCGCCTCAAGGTCGGGGGGGGGGGGAAGCGCATGCACCGTCCTCGTGGCCCCCGTGTAAGCCCAAGTCTCTCCCAGGGTCTACTGTCGAGGCGAGACCATCAAAGTCCCGGGGCGAGTAGGTGGTCCGTAGGTCTGGCAAGGGCACAGCAGCTCCCGCGGGTTACACCCAGAAGGACGTCACTTCGGTAGGTTCAAGGAGCAGGGCCTCACCGGCTGTATTGGGAGGGATGCGATGTCCCGCAGGCGGCCATGTTAAGGTCAGGCAAGCGCTGGTCGGGTCGGTTGAATGCCTCCAGGTCCTGCCATCCGCATCCATATCCAGCTCCCCCTTAGCCCCCTGCAGCGCCAGTCACTCGGAGTACCTGGAACACACAGGGGCCGCCCAGGGGTCCGACTCCGGGTCTCCGCGCCTCGGTAGATTCAAAATGGCGGGTGCGTCCGGGCCAGCAATGCCCCTCCGTTCTCTGGTGCCTCGCGTCTCTCTCCGGGGGTCCGCCGCCCGCTTACACCCTCCGAGTGTCAGCGCGACCAGGGTGAGACACGTTGCCAACTGCCCCGTCTCCTCTCACTGCATCGCTCATATCGCGCAGGAGCGCTCCGCCGCCATTTAACGGCTCGGGTGCGGCGCCAGCAGCATCAGCCGGACCAAGTCTCGTCCGGAGGGCTAGGGATGCGCCCAGGGGTCCGCCGTCTCCCCCGCCGTGATGTTGCCACCTCCCGATGCCCTGGGCATCGATCAGCTCCCGGTGACACACTCCATGTGGTTGCCAAGAGGCGCCCAGACGCGGAGCCTCAGCAAAGCTGCACCGCCATCGTGGCTCGCTTAGCCACGCCCCCCCAAAAGCCAACACTGCTTTAATAGAAGAACCTCAACATGAATATTGGTTTACTGTGTGCACCTCCTGCCTGCAGGACTGTTTTAAGGGTTATGTTACAGCATTGTAAACTGAATCATAGATGGGGTACGCGGGGCTCCATGGGGAGAGTAATCCTTATTCCTCATGCTTTCCTATAAATGCTCTCACTTTGAAATCACAGAGAGAAAAGACAACGCCAAGGTCCGTAGGAAAACGGAGCCTGACATCTGACCTTTGTGTTTGAATACATAGCAAACGTGACAAGATAAGAACAAGATTTAAAGAACTGTTTACAGAAAGTGAGATCTCGGAAGGATAAAGTAAACAGGTTTTGGGCAGGAGAAGAGAAACTCAAGCTGGACAGCCTAAAATCAATACAGCCAGCAAACAGAAAGCAAGGAAAAATGAGTTACAAACCACAAAGCCAATGGTAAGCAATGGGCAGAAAGAATTCCCAGGAAAGCATTCTTAATGTCCCCAAGATGTCTTCAACAAACCAGACAGCTGTGCTGTTTGGTTGGCTTCGACCTAAAAAGGGCTTTTTAGGTCTCGCCTGAGCCAGCACATGCGCTACCCTGCGAGACAATTAGTAAGTGGGGTTTTCAAAGTGCTACCCCACGGTTTTGTAGACCTATCGCTTGCGGTTACGTCTAGTAGTCACAGCATGATCTCCGTAAGCAGGGATTTCGTATTTAGATTCTGCCATCCCATTTCGTGATCTGTGAATATCTGTTTACTAAAGTGTGCCACTCAGGAAAAAAAGGCTTTTGGACGCGATTCGCTTGTTTGTGGGTTGTTCTATTACAGCGTAGCATAATTAGAAGGGAATTGCTAATTCAAACTCTTACTCACAAAGTGAACTGTCTTCTCTTGGCGTGCCTACCCGCTTAGGGCCGCTTCTGTGTCCTAAGTGAACTGAAAGTTGCATTGCACGATAGCTTTCAAATGCAAATATTGTTCCGTGTATCCACCGACTGTTAGGTTGGAGTTACCCATCTTTTTCCCCCTCACTCCTTTCAAGAAACACCTTTGCCTGTCCCTTTTTGCAACGCGAACATTAATCTCAGATGTATCTAATGTTGGAAACATATCGCAGGTGGTTATTTGCAAAGCTGATACAAGCACATGATGCAGAACAAAAGAGCCTACACAGTGTTTGGTGCACGTGCTAGACATTTGCACGAGGCTGCCCCCTCACCAGCGTCCTGTACTGGAAGTGCGTGCAAGTCATCCTTTCACATTCCGTTCTAGTGAGCTGGCAGCCTTTGATTTCTTCAGTACAAGAACAAGACAGGCCCACAAGCCGCCCTTCCTCATTTCTGTCTAGTAACCAGGCAGCCTTTTGATTCCGTACAAGAACAAGGCGTGGCAAGGCACGTCTCTCATTAACGCTATTATAATTACCAAAGCAGAGCGAACGTGTGAGCCCAAACTAAAGTCGCGTTTTTCTGCAGTCGGTGTTTTAAACCAGGCTTTGGTCCCAGCTGTGTACTCTTTCCAAAACTGTCCCCGGGAAGGAGCGTTTCGAAACCTCCCCGAGGTGGGAGGGATTAATTTTCACCCGCAGGGCGCGCCTGAAAATACCAGAGTGTTTTGGGGGTGTTCTCAGCACAGAATGCCACAGCAAGCAGGATGAGCAGTGGGCAAGCTTTGGGCTATGACTATTCCTTTCTTTTTTTTGCTGTCCCAAATTTTACATCCAGTGCACGTCATGGTTCATTTCTACTCATTTTATTGAGAATATTTGTATAGTGCCAACTTAACTGCTTATTTCTGCTACTTTCTTTTGCGATGGACAGGTCTATTTCGAGCAAGAATTTGCGCCCATGGTAGCGATCTGCGCACAAGTAAGGGACACCTCCCCCCCCCGCCCCATCCGAATTGGGCAACTGGTTTCTGTAGCCCCGAAATTTGTATGTTTAGTACTTCCGTTTTCTGTAATTACATTATCTTGAAAGGTCAGAATTCTTTCTCTGAATTTCCTTTATTTTTCAAGCCCCCACACCTTCGGTGGCAAACACTTTCTATGCCTCACAGCACTATATGTTTCTGATAGGGATAAGGGATGGCACCTTTCACAAGCAGTTTATGTCAAACCTTTTACTGTCAATTATTTAAAATATACATAGTCTGCCTGTTGGCTCTTCCGAGAGGAGTATTTTTCTTTAACCTCTTGCTATTGGCTGTTTGGTGTACCATTCCACCACCAATGAAATGCGAGACCTATTGCATTGCAAATGCTTATGTTTTTATCTGGCTAGTCCTAGGGCAGCTGTGCTCTCTTGCATTTGAAGGAGTCTTGATCCGTGTTTTGGTGAGCTCCGCATGCATGCTTGGCCTGTACTGGAGTAGACACTAGATAGCCACAAGAACTACATTTGGTACGCAATAGGCAAATTGAACACATTCTTACAGACATATCAATCCATTAAATCATTCTGATTCATAGGTCTTTTGACTAGCGGACCGAATTATTTATTGGGTCAGTGAGTCAATGAAATGAGTATAGTATAACATATCCACCTTGCCTTCTTTGCACATCAGACTTATGTGTGGCAAATCAACAAAAGCTTTCTACGGAAGGTAGTTGATAATCATCAGACCATTTTCATTTAATTATTTTAGAATTTGTGATGCATTTGGTAGTCTGATAATGTGCTGCAGCCGCATAAACACTTCTAAGGTCCCAAAGGCGAGACCTATAGGCTATTCCAATGCTTGTTCAATGTTCCTTTGAAGCCTGATCCAAAATAAAATGTTTTTCGCAAGCTGAATCATCATTAAACACCTCCCCTCTAGGTCAGAGCACTTCATAAACTACTTTAAATAAACACAAACCTCTAACTGTACACAATGTCGGAGGGTCAGCGATGCGGACACGTATCAGTCATGATCACGTATCAAGTCTGGGAAGATGTTTGGGCTCTACTAAACATACCAGGGCACATATATACTCAAGTAAATGTGCCACGCAGGAAAATATTCATGACCTCAGTTGGTGAAGTTTTCCCATTCTAATGGGGCAGGGTAAGGACTTTATGAATTCCTTGTGGTTAACTATATTTGTCCCCCTTGCTCAGATGATAAAGACAGCAAAATCAGCTCCATAGGTGGAGTGATAAGAACTGCATCACTGCTAAAAGGCCAATCAGTAACGGTCCATGCGCCCACTCTTTGAACAGAAGCACATTTTATTTGTCATCCCAACACCGATTTTCTCCCAACAGCACTTCATACAACAAGGAAATAAAGAGCATGTAATGGAATCAAATAATTGTCCAAAAACCACTTCACTGGTACACCAAGGAGTGCTCATTCGTTTGATGCACGTGGATGGTGTAAGCAGTTTTCTCTGAAGACTTTGAGGCTTGAAGCCTTGTCTAATCGAGATCTGTGTTTGAAAAATTGGTGCGGCTTTCGAGAACGTATAGTGTAGTGGGTTAGGGTAGTGAATAAAATTGTTAGTTGTGCTCTATCAATGCTAAGAAACATTTTGGAAGTCGCATAACCTAAGAGAGAAACAATGTAGACACGGAGACTGGCAGGGGGTATGGGTTCCCAGCTGTGGAAATGCTTGATGCACCCATAACACACTTTAGCCTGCACATATCCTTTCCCCTCAGCTCCAATATGAGGCTTCTTTGGCGTCTTCCAACAACCTAGGCGTCCTGATTTGTTGCAGCAGCTCAGTCTATTAAGTAAAATAGAGAAGTCTTTTCTGCTAGATAGATGGTGTGCTGGGCGTCGCTGGATGGATGGTACCTCCATTTGTTATTTCATTAGCTTGGGAGCTAGAATGAAGCAAATAAATGATGCTCTCACTGGGACTCACACTGGATACAAAAAGCAGATGGCTGGGAACATCTCAAACGCCGGAGATGCGAAAAGTTATTCCGCCAAGCTCGCGACATAAATATCTGGGCACCAGGGTGTCTCCGGTTATGAATTTGTAGAGTCAATGAATAATACAACTGCTGCAGAGCTGGCGCTCCCCCGGGAGCAAGTATAGTTTTTATCGGATCATCAGTGCTATCCCTGAAGCAAAGGTGGCTTTGAACAATTTCTCAACCCATCTCTCCAGGACGCGACAGAAGGGGCACAGGCAATCGCTCACTGTGGACCGCGCAGCTGCGATGTACATCCGCATACATTATGTTCAGGAGCTCCCCCCCCAGGTACCCGCCAACAGCCAAGTCCTGGAGTTCCATCACTGGCGAATATAAATTAGCGTCTAATCATGAGGAATGGCTTGCTCTAATTTACCTTGTGATGCAGTGAGGATGGATAGTACGGGTGAGCTCAGGGAAATTGGACATTAATGGATTCTAATGTCGGGTCTGACAGAGGCTGCTGACAGAGGCTGCTGACAGAGGCTGCTGGCAGAATCTTCAGCGACATCTTTTGGTTAGCATTCAGCTGCCGAATAGATGACTTTCGAAGCCTTCTAGAACTAATGATCTGTTTGAATGGAGAAGTCACACTTACAGGCACAGATTAAACCCAGCTTGTGTATGGGAGATGTACAAAGGGCCCCATCCATAAAAGACAGGCGTAAATAACTTCAATGTAGTGTTTGTTGCCATCTTGAAGAACTGACATCATCAAAATCTCTTAGTGTCAACGATTGGTCACAGATTAAAGACAGATGCAGGTATCTAAGAGAAGGAGGTTTGCTATGTTAGGGTGACAGCAGAACGCACTGCCTGCCATCAAGGGTATGCGTTAAAGTAGGCAAAACATTGGAAGAAATGACCACCACAAGGTATTAGACTGTGGGTCCGGGAAAATATGCAAACATGGTTAGCAAAAGGCCATATGAAAAACATAAAGTAACTTACCCTGAAGAACTGACTAAGGAGGTGTTTGTGTAAGAGCATTGTGGAGTTGGGGGATCACTGTATGGAAGAATATGATCAAATGTGCCATACCCTCTCTGGAGGCACAGACCTGGACCAACCTGAGTAGGTCCCTGGAATAGCAGTCAAAGTGGACCACTTCCACCAGCAGCCCCCCCCCCCCCCCCTCCCCCCGGGTAGATGCAACTATATCCTTAAGACACGTTCTAATCCTGGGTCCGCTTTTGTTCCATTTCTCTTAGCCCTTTCTGCTACACAACACTTAGAAGGAGAGAATAGACGTATTTGTTTTATTTAAGTCTATATTTGAAGAGAAGAAGGCACACTAGGTGCCAGAGCACTCAATAAAACATTTACAGTGAAGATGCAGCTAGACAGGCGACGTAACCTTAACAAAGCTAATGAAGTCTGGTTCTCGCAGAGGGGAAAGAGTTCTATAACCTGGGCCGACCCTACTGGTTACCGGCACATTCAGCAGATACACCCATAACTATGTACAACTGAGGCAGATACACTGTATGGTATTCATATTGTTTAGTGGGAAGACATTAAAAGATAAACAAGTCATTCACATATGCTCTATACAGAAAGGCTAAATTTAGATATAACGTTACAGTTCTGTAAATTGCAAATTTGCATATGTTCTCAAAGCGCCAGCAGGCTATATTGTAAATATATATTTTTATTTAAAAAGCATAGTGAGACTTCAAGTAAGGCAGCTGTCAGTGGGACATAAATGGGATTTACAGCATGGGCAAGAGTGGCGCAAATGGCAGTAGGCAGTGGGAGCTGAATGACAAGATGGCACCAGATGCCACTCTGCAGCTAGGCTTCACCCATAATTAGTGACTACCGACAGCATATATTAAGTGCATTATGTCAGACTAAAGAACTAGTGTAGGACGTCGTGAGTGGTTAGAGATGAGTAAAACAAAGGTAAACATCACCAATGCAGTACAATTTGGTGCATTAAGGGCACCGTGTGAAGGTGCTTAAGACCGAGAACATGTTTCTCACAGCGCTACCTCTCACTGCAGAGCTCAGTGAAAGCCAGACAATATGAAGACCACTGCCCAGATAAAGGGGCCAGAGATAGTTTTGTTTCTGAGGATATTTTTGAGGAGGAGGGTATATGCATCTTCTCAAAATAGGCAAAGAGACTGTAGCAGACTAAGCTCCTCTGGTAGTAAATTCCTGTATTGTACACAAAAACCAGAGTCGTCGCCATTGAGGAGTCTCCCGAAATATGATACAGCCTGTCGCCGGTCTTCCTACTACACAATGAGCTGGAACCTCACGATATTGCAGCCTTATCTGCAAGGACTGGGGTATGCTTGGTGGACACCTTTGCACGGTACTCAGGATCTATTCAAGATAGAAGTCTTCAATGGAGAACCGATGTATCAAGATAAGCACCTGGGTGATGTGGCAAAAAATTCAAGTTCCCAATATCACCCAGGCAAACGAGTCAGCTGGTGCTTTAAGGTTGTGTGAAGATTCACTGAGAATCTGATAGCCAAACAACCAACCCCAATGAAGTAATATACAATTAGTAGTGAGTACATTTTAGGTGTAGACATTGAAGACACGCTTAGTGAAATGTAGGGGATATACTCACAACGAGACTTCAATTCTGCTCTAGGTTATAGAGCAGAGGTTTTAATTACTGGGTCGAGAAAATCCGGGTTCAAGTCACATTTTCAGGATAATCACCACTATGTAAATTAATTTAATTTAGGTTTACTGTAGGCGTATCTGAAGTGGATATTATAAAAATCTGTCTCAGATACCGCTAACGTGTACCAAGACTGGTAACGCATGATAACGAGGTTCTTCTTTTTCATAGTGAGTACATTTCTTCGCTTCTTTTCAGAAGGAGAAAGTAGTAAACATGTGCAACATCTACTTTACTCAAAAAATTGAGAGTAACCCCTCTACACCAAGGGGACAGGGTCTCTAAATACAAAGCCACAACTCACTTTGGTACTACAAGAGCTACTGTAATAAATTCATAAATGTGCTGTGTAAACTGTGCAAAAGTAAAACAATTTTTTAAAAAACCCAATATACATATAAATATACATTAATACACATATTAGAAAATAACAATTTCATAAATATACAGAAGGTCACATACAAAACACCACACATCTATTTCGATTTATAACTGTCATTACTCATCATTAATTGTTAAATAGGTCCCCAATCGGTATTTCAGTCCAATAACGTGAGAGGAGAAATAAGCCCCAAATAATCTGTTACGCGTTGCGGTGGTAAAGAGTAATAAAATAACCACCACCTTCTTAGGGATAAGCAATTGGAAATCTACATTAACTTTTTTTCTATATAAAAACTAATGTAACAGTTTGCCCGTAACATTATTTGTGGCATGGTGGCTGCTTCTGCAACTGACTTTGAATGACTGTTAATGGTAGAAGTACATGCTGTACGGTTGTGCACTGCAGCACAACAAGTTTGGGCTTCTGTACAGAGAGACTTGCTGAAATGTATATGATCACATTTTAACTTATAGGATATATATTAAACGCAAACACACATCTGGCATGCAGTACACATCGTTACTCACAAAAGAAAGCCACAAAGCACTGCAACATATCTAACTAAAGGAGTTACTTTGCTTGATAACAAATCAAAATATAGCCATTAAGCCTCATAATTACTTATATAAAAATCTCAAAAGGGAGTAGGACCCAATTGCATGTACCACATAAGCCACAGTACTGCGGAAACGCCCTCTACGTTGTAATCAACAAATCCCTGCTACACAAACTCAAGACCAACCAGAACACAGCAGCCAGACTCGTCCTCAGCACCCCACGGCATGAGCACATGATCCAACACCTGCGTGACCTCCACTGGCTCCCCGTCGAGAAGAGAGTAACTTTCAAGCTACTCACCCACGCCTTCAAATCCCTCCACAACATCAGACTCAAATACCTCAACGAGAGTCTTTCCACGTACCCAAAAGACACCTCCGCTCTGCTGACCTCACCCTAGCAGAGACCCCGCGCATCCGCAGAAACAGAGCAGGTGGAAGAGCCTTCTCCTACATCGTAGCCAAGGCCTGGAACGAGCTCCCGGTCAACATCAGATGCTCCCCTACCCTGCCCACCTTCAGGAAGAGCCTCAAGACTTGACCTTTCGGCTGACCCAGAGCTGCACCCCCCTTACTCCCCAGCGCCTTGAGACCCTCATGGGTGAGAAGCACCCTTTAGAAGCCCCTGATTGATTGATAGTATAAGCACACATCCCCCATACCAATTATCCAGGTCCACTTGTATCAAAAATAAACAAGCATTGGCACTTTTAAGTGTTTAGCCATGCACCTTTAAAGTCATTCATGCTTAAGCACTGATTTACAACTCGTCTTTCCAACAGAACACGGGAGGAAAGGTATAGCGAAGCCTTTAGCAAAAACATTACAATTTTAAAATATCCAATGACATGGAATGGTTTTCAGAAAAGAAAGCTTTGGCTACGAAAATAAACATGTTATAATTATTAATTCGATGTTTGCCCTCGTGGGCTGTTGGACACTCACTACGTATAAGAAGTGAAGAGATTACCATGTCTTGTTTACATTCTTAATTACCATGGAGAGGGTAGTGTTCATATTGGACCGAAAGAGCAGACCTTAGGCACCAGATCAATGAAGGGGTGGGAGGAGGATGATGAGCAATAACACCAGAATGCGCAAAATGGAAGAAGGAAGTTTGTTAAGCAACATTGGAACATGGGAAGGTGATGGAGAGAGAGGGGCAAGCAAGAAGAACAGAAGATGAGATGGAGCGTTTAAATAAACAACTCTGAAAGTATATACACAAAGCCAGTGTCCCTTCCCAAAAAAAAGTTCAACCAAGAAAATGATCAACTTCATAAACACATTTGTTATTATCGCTTGCACGAAGTTGAGGGCACACATGACTAACACAACAATTAATGTTTTGCCGTTCCAAGGTCTGTTGTTGGCACAGCAAAGTAATTTGTGCCATAGCACTGATTAACAACATCTTTAAACGGAACGCAGGAAGGAAGACACAACTTGAGGTAAAATGCACAACATACCACCACTCCTGTTGAGCCTGTGCTGTTTTTCTGCACTCCCAGGCCAGGTGCACGGAGAGGCTGCATGCAGCGCTATGTTTTTGTTATAAGCTGCAAGCAGATGTGCTCTCTGTACTGCAGTGAACATACTATCCGCCTGCGGCGCAGAGCGCCTACTTCACCCATTGAGGCGCGGGCTCCATGCTTAATTAATATTCAGAATGTCAAGAATGGCCTGTGCACCTTAGTGCACACAGTAGCAAGCAATGTGGCTTCCGTCTGCAAAGGATAGCAGCACACCACCTCTGTGGTAAAGTTTCTCTGTTTAATATGGTAGGCGAGCAACAATTGGTTAAGTAAGGCTAGGGAAATTTGTGCCATATAGTCTTTTCTCCATCTAAAGCACTGGAATGCCTAATGCGCTCTACAGAACCCTGGTAGAACAGGGAGAGTGGGTAGCATAACAACGAAAGCTGCCCACTAAGGAACCCGGTTCGAGCCTTGGTTTCGGCTCATTATCCTGTGATTCTGGGCAAATCACTTAATCACCCGTGCCCACAAAAACTGAATATGTCCTTGCATCATGTAAGTGGTGCTCATATAAAGTCTCCAATACCTTTGAGTGGATTGCAAACTTAAAACAAGCAGAAGGGGTTGGGGGGAGGACGGGTGAAGCTGCAAATCGGAAGGGGGTTGTGCAGCACGTCGATGGAAGTCAGCAGTGAAGACTATAACTAGAGAGCTGCACAGAGGTTGCAGGGAAACATGTTGTGCCTGCAGTAGGAGAAAAGCATTAAAGAAAGTAGTGCTTACAGACTAAATAAGAAATACCGTTTAACAACAGAAGTAAAAGGACCAGTCCTCATGGGAGGTTACAAATGAAGACAAGGCAGTACTAAGGAGGGACTAACAAGCCTATTAACGAATCAGAAGCCAGAATTTACGAAGGACAATTACACAAGCCAATGGAAAATATGGATGGAGCTTCAATTGCATACTCCAATACAGCATGCCTCTCAGAGCATGCGCTCCCCAGGCTCGACCTAAAAAAGCAGGAATGTTTGAGGGCTCGAATGTCAAACAAGCGGCAGCTGTGTGCTCTATAAAAGCTAGATAATGAAAAAGTCACATCAGACAGAGTAAATCAAATCTTGAATTATTCTGACATGGTAGCTATGGAAGACTACCATATAACAGTGAAATGCACAGGGCAAGAATGGTGAGTAGTTCATGTGCACTTTGCACTACATTTCAATTACTATGCAGCAAATCAGGCTGGGCCCGTTCTGTTAGCCCACAATAGAGCAACCAGTGGCTATGCTGCCAATATAAACTGTCCTTCCAGACAATTTCCTTAGGTATGGAAAACATAAAAACCCTTACCTTGAGCCTTCCACCTTTACTAGTTACAAATAAGTCTTTACAGTATGGGGTAAGATGATCAAACTAAGCCTGGAAAGGAAAAAAAATAAGCTAACGGCTGACTCGTGGCCTAGTCGAGGCCCAATGCCTTCTGTGCACCTCTGATTTAATGACACAGGGAGGCCCTGATTTTAGAATGTTCTACCTCATTTCATAGAAGGTGCAATAACGAAAAAAAGGTCAATGTTAGTCCATGCAACCACTACTCCTGGCCTGAACTATAACTTAGACCACGTGGCAGTACTTAAATGTTACCTCACACTTACTGTAGCGTCACTGTATATATTTATAAAATAAATCGTTTTCTTTATTTTTAAACACGGTTTACGTTCTATTTGTTAAACAACATCCCATCTAGACAAAAAAAACTGAATCTGGCGTAAAGCAAACTGTGAGTGAAATCGCAGTGGTGGTCTTCAGCATAACTCTGCTGGAGTGACAAGTGATGGACGCTCAGGGGTGGCGGCCGCGTCGCGCACTGCTCGTATATCCGCTGACAAATGTACAGTAACACAGCCAAATGACGTGCGGAGGGGAGAACGCCTGCGCGTGTCAGAGGCTCGCGCAGCTTCACGCGGACTGCTGCCTGCCCGCCGCTCAATTGTAAGGAATAACAAAAACAAGCACGCGCCGGGGTCTCGCGCCACCACCCTCATGCTGGGCAATGCTCGTCTGTCGAGCCTGGTTTATCTACTGCGTGCAAGGCGCACGTGGAAACGACACCGCTAAGGCATCCTGACTGAAAACGTGTCATCACGATGAAGGGGAGTAAAAGAGAGGGGTCTGTCTGTCTGCTTTGGGGAGCGGCGGCAGCATTACATACACGAAATTGAGACAGAATGGCATAAAAGCTGGCAGTTTTCTCTAATATATAGACATGCCAGAATAATAATAGATTTTTGAATAAGATTGGTGGTACGGTTTGAATGTTTATCTTTCAGTTTTCATTTCCCGCACCACCAACCTCCACTCCACCCCACCCCACCCCCTCCAACCGATCAGCATGGACTGGTAGGGCAGTAGAGACCACTGTCCACACAGTAAGGACTCTCCACTCAGACTGAGTGGAGAGTGGGTTTTTCGGTTGGAGAGGAAAGGTAAGGCTCTTAACGAATCAGAAGCCAGAATTTACGAAGGACAATTACACAAGCCAATGGAAAATATGGATGGAGTTTCAATTGCACACTCCAATACAGCATGCCTCTCAGAGCATGCGCTCCCCAGGCTCGACCTAAAAATGCAGGAATGTTTGAGGGCTCTAATGCCAAACAAGCGGCAGCTGGTGGCGTGGGAAGATGGCAGGTGGCCTGGTACCAAGTAGGTTCAGAGAGGAGGCCTGCCCGGTGCAATCTGGCCAGAGTGAGATAAGCACAGTAGAGATAGTAGGTCTGGATCAGACACAGCCTGGAGGAAATTGTAATAACCCTAGGTACCATCATGGCCTCCCCCCAATCTTCGTGTACGATAGAAAATGGGAAATGACTCCTATGCCTAATGCACCAATGGGAAGCTTATCTTCCATTAGACTAAACCCTGGGAGAAGGATGGCTTGGGGTACCTGGTACCAAGTGCATCTTTTAGTTGTAAGTATTTATAAAATTGTGGGCAAGTGAGGTCGTAGTGTTCCTGGAGTTCTTGAAAGGATCGTATATGGGTCCCTGACCATACATCGCCTAATTGGGGAGAGGATGTGGCCTTACGGCTAGAGCAACTGACCTCGACGCTGGGGAACGGGGTTCGAGTCTCAGCAGGGATGCTCAAAATTCTGTGATTCCGGGCAATTCACTTAATCTCCCCATGCCTAACAAAAATGAATGTGTCCTTGTGTAACACAACTGCTGCTCATGTTGAGCGTTCTGATACCTGAAACTCTCAGGTCCAGTTTGCGCTATATAAAACCCCGGAAGAAAAAAATTGTTTTATGCCAATTAGGTCCCACTTGCCAAAGCCCTTCAGCACCACTACTTCTTGTAACCAGGTGCCATGCCAGAGGAGGTTTGGCGTGTGAGTTTCACGTCCCATTTGGTGTTGCGGAGCACAGCTTTCTAGGCAAGGAAAACCATCCAAGTCACTGTGGGGGTGGTGATCGGAATCAGTGATTCATAGAGCATGGCCATAATCTAGGGAAACCTCAGGCCTGTCAATTTCAGTCGGTAGGCAGGATCACACCCCCCCCCCCCCCTTTGAATCAATCATTGACCACCACAAGTTATGAGGCAAGATAGTAAAGATACAGGTCGGTCATCCCGTAAGGGCAAGGCAGGGCCTGGATTTGTTCCAGAGGAATGAGGACGCATGTCTATCTTGATCTGGGAACCAATTCTGCACCAAGGGTATCGGAAGATTCCAGAAGACAGAGGAACCTTGGCTCAATCATAATTTTGTACAGGGTGATTCAACCCATCACATTCAATGGAAGGGACTGCCATTTGTCAAGGTCCTCTTTGGCCTTTCCCGCCAGGGTATCCAAGATTAAGGGACCAAGTGAGTTCGGGGTGGAGCGCAACCCAGATACCCAAGTAGCGGAAGCTAAGACAACACACAGGGATATTGTGCTGCCAGTCGATACAGTCCCAGGTTAGGGTCAGAGGCAATAGCATCAACTTAGCTGAGTTTACACGAAGACCCGAGGCTCCCCCAAAAAGCTGAAGAACTCAAAGGCAATGGGGCCCGCTCACTGTGGGGTCTGCAAGGTAAAGGAGGACGTTGTCCGCACAGAGTGCTATATGGTCTTCATGTCCCTTACTCCATCTCCAGCCACGTATCTGGGCATCGCGACGGAGAAGGCATACCAGCTGTTCGATCACCGGAGCAAAGAGGAAAGAAGACAGGGGGCATCCTTGCTGAGTCCCTCCTTTAATAGGGAATACATCGGTGAGCACACCGTTCACTTGGACTGGTGTAATGGAATTGGTGTAAAGCAAGCGGACGAGTCCACGAAAGCAAGGCTCAAATCTGGCTCTTCTCTGCACATGTCCAAGGTAGGCCCAATCCACTGCATCAAAAGCCTTCTCGAAGTTGACGAGAAGCAAGGCCAGATTGGGAGGTAGCAGGTGGCGATGGGCCAATGCCATGTGGAGGTGCCTGAGGCAGTGCAGTGTTCTGCGGGCCAGGTAACTACAATGACGGCCGCATCTATCTTTGGTGGAAAGGTGCCCATCTTTAATACCTTGTTATAAAAGGCAAGAATGCGAGGAGTCAAGGTTTCTCAGAATATTTCAAAGTACTCAGCAGGGAACCCGTCGGGGTCAGGGGTCTTTCTGGAAGCCCCTACAGAGATGGCAGCCCCAATTTCTTCAGCTTATAACAGCTCGTCCAGCATCTGAGCCTCCAAGAGGGACAGTTAGGGAAGAGGCACATCGTTAAAGCGAGGGTTCAGATTCAGAGTCCTTTTGTGGGGGTGCCGCGTATAGACAGCTATAGTAGTTGGCAAATTGTTGTGCTATGCTACGGATGGTGCGGTGGGTATCACAAAGCTCATCCTTTACTTTGGGTTGAATTCTATTCGCCTGGGGCCAGGAGGCCAGCCAGTACAATAGTTTCCCGTTCTTGTCTCCCTACCCACGGACCGTGGCTGTCAAAGCAGGCCGCAGATGTTTCACAGCCTCAAAGGACTGGAGACGGATCTTCTCATATAAAAGGCTTATTTGTCGGGGTACCTCCCCTGGGGGTTAGCAGCGAGACCCCTCTCTAGTCGGAGAGTGCAGGCCTCTAACTGGGTGATGGGTTGGGATCGGGCACATTCCATCGTCACATGGATAGGACCCTAAGGATCTCCTCTGATAGTTGCTTTACTAGCTGCCCAGAGGTTGCCAACTGAGCTGACCACGCTCTCGTTGGTTTGGAAATAAGCTTGCAGTTTGTCTCTCAGGGCCCAGGTGTATGATTTATCTAGTAGATACCAGTAATTAAGATGCCACATGGGGCGTGAGCTTCTTGTGGAGGAGAAGAGGGGCAAGGTCTGATATGCCACAGGGAAGGATCTGGTCTTGTGATATCCCTCAGCAATATTGGGGCGTATGAAGATAAGATCTATGCGAGAGTACGTAGAGACCAAGAGCAGCGACTCATTGGGAACTGCGCTGAAGTTGCATCCAACCAGCATCAGTCCTTGTGGAAGGTCTAAAAGGATCTTGGATAGATCTCAGAGAAAGGTGTCCAAAGCCGCTGTGGGTGCTTAAATGCACACAAGGTTAATGGGTTGCCCCTCCACCGTTCCAGTGAAAAAAAATGTATCGACCCTGAAGGTCTCTCATTTCATGGGTGACAGTCATAGGGAAGGAGAGTTGCAGTAAAATCGCTACCCCCCCACATCCCACCTTCCCCCCCGGAGCCTCGAGCAATGCGCCAGAGTGGAAGACTCTCTTGTAGCCCTCGCAGGCCCTTGGGGACAGCAATTCCCCATGAGGTGGGTCTCATGGAGCTTCCACCAAAGAAACAAACGGGCCCCAATATTATTAGCCCAACCTTTTGGGGCTTTTTCACCTTATAATGTAGGTGATCCTTCACTGAGGAATGACTCTAGCCGCTCTATTCTTCCAATCAACACAGTTGTGCGAAACTATTTTGACGGGATGGCCTCACACACCTCCCAGGTGTAAGGCTTCATCATCTGCCATCCCTCGTTTACCAAAGAATCCTCTAATGGCAAACGAGTCCATTTTAGGGCTGTAGTTCAAGCATTAGCAGGAAATGGAGGAGGAAAAGAAGAAAAGGGAAAGGGGGGCCAAGAAAAATCCCTATCGCCTGCCAGTTCAATTTTCTAAACTTTATTCATTGTGGAGGAAGGATGGTTAAAAATCAAGAACAATAGGACAATGATAGCCCTCTTATCATGCTATTTGTCCAGTGTTAAACAATCAGGTCTGTTAATCAATCAGATCGACATGTTTCAGCCCTAACATGGCCCCTTAGGAGTCCCAGGTTTCCTTCAGGACCGAATTGGACTCTATATGTCCCTACAGTGCTTCCTTATTACATGGGTAATGACTACACACATACAATACCTGATTGACACTTGGTCTAATCCGGGTCCTGCCATGCCAGGAGGAAACTCTCCCATATAAGTAGATCATGTGCCTCATGGAGGGGCGATTGAGGGAGACCTGTAGTCACACCGTCATCGAGGATCTCCCTGGCTGGATCACCTACAGTGTATCCTTGTCCTCCTCCCGATGCTCACCAACATTGTGAGGTACAAAAGCCCCAAAAGGTTGGGCTTATAACATAAGGGACCGTTCGATTCTTTGGTGGAAGCTGTATTGTAAGGGAGAGTACAAATGGTGGTCCCTCGCCTCTTAGCAAACCTTCTCCCACTCCCTCGGACCCGGTAGTGGTTGGGTCCTACGTGATAAATGGGTCTCTTGGAGCACCAAAATCTCAGGGAATAATCGGTGTGCATACCTAGGACTGCGGTTTGTTTCACATGGTCCAGCAGCACATTAATGTTCTAAGACAATGTTCATATGGATGCCATTTCCAACGTGGGATTGATGGAGTCAGAGGGGCAGAAGATGCCCTGCTCTGAAGGGTAGATCAGCCCGACTGTACACCCATTGAGTACAGCAGGTGATTGTGTGTGTGTGTTGTGACGCCCGAAGTGTAAGGGTGTGTATCTGAGTGCGGAGGAAAACAGTTACTTGAATCAAAATTCCAACCCCCCCCATACTCCCACCTCAGAAGTATCTGTCGCCCATAAATCAGTAACTAATACAAAATACAACTTGAAAACTGGAATGGAGAGGTGGACCCATCCATGGTAAAGGTTCATGTACAACCATTCGGAACACCACAATTAGCAATTATCAAGATATACTGCTCTATGGCAGCGTCCAAAACTGAAGACTTCGATCTTGAGACTATGATAGATCGTTATCTGCCATCCCAGGAGACCTAAAAAAAAGGCATACATCAGCCCATTATTAAAGAAAACGAACCTGGAACCGCTTAACCCCGACAACCACAGACTGATTACAAATGGACCTTTCCTAGCAAACTGATAGAGAGCAGCATTCACTCAGATGTCAATTCATATGAAGACAACTCTATACTTTCTGACTTCCAAACAGGATACGTCCACGAAAGAGGCACAGAATCTGCCCTCATCACCATCTAGGATGACCTTAAAAACACAATAGGTTGCAACGGGGTTGCTGTACTACTTCTCTTAGACCTCTCTGCTGCCTTCAACACAGTTGACCATGTCACACTAACCCAAAGACTCTACAAAGCCGGCATAGAGGGGACTGCTTGCGACTGGATTATATCCTACCTTCAAAACATGCTATAATTATGCAGATGACACATAAATAACCCTTAAAATGGAAAGCCCAAGAGACATTGGAAACTCACAAATCTTCAGTTGCCCCAGAGCCATTGATCAGTGGATGACATGGCACCATCTCAAATTGAATGCTTCCAAAACAGAAATAGTCACATGTGGCGACTGGAAAAATTATGACCCACTGTGCACCTGGCCTGATGATCTGGGACCACCTCCTAAATAACCAAGGAAGTAAGAAACATTGGAATTACCATGAACTCCAAGTTATCAATGAATACCCAAATGGACAAATTAGCAAGATCAATCAATCATTACTATGAAAACTATGCAACACATCTTCCCCCACCTGGGATTTCCACACAAGATCCAAGCCATTATCTCTCTTGCACTGTCTAAACTTGATTACGCCAATGGCCTCTACCCCGAATCACGTTTATCAACTATGAAAAGACTATAATGGATTCAGACTCTGCTGCCAGACTACTACTACATGTAACACCACAAGCCCATATCTCCCCTGCCTTGAGGGCCCTACGTTGCTTACCAGTTGCCAGAAGATCCACATTCAAGCTGCTTTGTATCACCCACAAAGGAATACATGGAACAGGACCACTTTTCTTCAGGAAGAAACTCACCAAATACATTCAACAAAGGAACCTCTGCTCCAGATTGGCAACTCACATCAAAATCCCACCATCCAAGAAAAATAAAACACAAGTGTCACATCTTTCTCTGTTCAAGCAGCCAAACTATCGAATTCATTACCGCCAAACATAAGATCCACAGATAACTATCTTATCTTCAGAATGCTCCTCTTTCCTACATGATCACCATACTCAAACTCAAATGTGCAGCATATCCCTGTGTATATAAACATTTAATTTTATTGTATGTATTTAGATGTGTATTTCCCAATATGAATATATAATATGTACTCATGTATCTATATATTTATTACTTTACTCCTACTGTAAACAAAAGAAAATGGACTCTCTCCAGCACACTACTCTGTGTCTCAACCTATACCTGTCTCAATATATCCTCTAACCCTGCTCTGACTCATCCCAAGCCTCATTCTACTACCATGATCTCCAAAAAACCCTTTCTAGATCATTCCTCCTCTCCATGCACCACCCCAAACCTCATTTTAATACTATAATCTCCAAAACAACCCTTATAAGTTCTTCCCTCACATATCCCTCCTTTGACTCATCCCAAGACTCATTTTACTATTATCTCCCTAATCCATTTCTAGAGATCCTTCTCTCTTCCATCTCTCCTTCTACTCATCCCAAACGTCATCTTACTACGATGATCACCCAATAAACACTTTCTAGACTTTTTCCTCTTCTATCCCCCATTATCCTTTTCATGCCATCTAACAGACTCACATGTCCACCGCTTAAATTGACTAAAATTTCGCTATAATAATCCACCACTAATTCTTTTTGGGTTCAGGAGTAGTGTGTTGCTCGCTGAAAAGCACTACCTTTTCAGGGGTAGTAAGCGCTATATGAATTCAATACAATCAGCTCTGCAGGAGGTGTAGAGGTTGTGGCACCCAGGTGCTCTTGACTCGATCAAAGTCCCACCACGGCGGTTGCCACTGTGGAAATGCACTGAGATTCTGGACTGATCTTGCAAATGAGAAGACCATGAGGATTATTTGGACCTTTTTGTGCTGCGTCCTGTCTGTGAGTGGGTGAGATTTCTCTTTTGATTAGGAGCTGTAGCTGTCCAGGCTGGTTCAGAGGATCTTTCACCATATGGAGTGGGCAGGGGGGGCTGGGATCTGCTTGGTTGCGAAAGAGGTCGCTCCTCACAAACAACCCGAAGTTTGGCCGGGAACAAGAGTCTGTAGGGGAGGCACAGTGGTCGAAGTTTCTGCTTGACTGCCATGTAAGAGCGGTGCTGCTGTTGTACTGGAAAAGAGGAGCACCTTGGCGTCCCCACACCGGAGATCCATGCGGGATCGGGCCTCACTCAAGATCAGGTCCCTGTCTTTGCAGTTAAGAATTCGGGCAATCATGGGCCTAAGCGGTACCCCCAGAGGTGGTTTAGGAGTCAAGAGTCTCTATTGATCGTGAACCAGGGGGACAGCTAGTCTGACAGCATCCAGGATCTGATCCATGTTCTGAGGCATTCTGCAACCTGCAGTGGCTCACTACCTTCTGGGATCCCAACGAAGCACATGTTGGGGCGAGATTTATTCTCCATATCTTCTACGCGACGATGGAGCTCTGCCGTGTGCAGGGAGGCAGGATACCTGGAATTTCAAGTTGGTTACATCATTTCTCTATCCTGGACATGCTAATTTTGGCCTGTGTGATACTGCTGTAGTATTGCGCAGGTCATGGCGCAAAAAGGCGACATCTACTCGAACCTCACCGATCTTGGCTTCCATGGCAGCTTGGGTAGTCAATGTCTTGGAGGACCATGCTAGGTCTCCTTCTGAAGAGGATGTATTCTCTACGCTGCCGCCCCCAGCTTGTCCAGGTCTTGGTCCTGTGGTATATTGGGCCATGCAGATCTGGGAGGCCGCTGGGTGGGTGGATATTTCCTTGCCGATTTCAACAAAGGAAACCAACAACATGTCACGCACGCAGCAGCCGATGCTGCCAAAGGATCCCCAGCGGGTGTAGGTAGTCACACCAAGGAGCCCAGGCCCCTGTGGCTGGTCCCCCAGCCCCTGCCACATGGGTCCATCAGATCACCCGCCCAGCATGCACCAGCTCAGGGCAGGAACACCAGTGGGACTGGGCGGCCTCAATAGGGATGCGTTAGTCCTCAGCAGCAGGGATCCAGCCATTGCGTCGCCAGGTGGCACGCAGCAGGGTCGCATTAGTCCTCAGCAGCAGGGATCTAGACACTGCGTCGCCAGGTGGCGTGCAGCAGAAGCACCACAGCTTTGCTGCACTGCTGTCCAGTCACGCAGGTGCCACTATGTTGGAAGGGGTGAGCTCTCCACAATCTGGCCAGCATGCAGGACTCCAGCATTGTCCAGGTTTAGGCAGGATATCAAGCCGGTCTGGGGGTAGCAGTAGATTTTGCGGCATGAAGCAGGATTCCTGATGGCGTGTGGATCGTAGCGGATGATGGAGGGGTCTGGAGAAGTCAGTGCAATGAGAATCCTGACGCTCTAAGCCACGCTCCCCCTTGTTGTTATAGTTAAGGGAGGAGAGGCTAATAGGTTGGGAGTGTGGTGGGTGTTAAGACACCAGGCTCTGTATGGCTCACACATGACATGTCTACCCCTGTGATGTTCATCTGAGCAGAGGAAGGGGCATATATGAAAACACTGCATATGGTTATTTGTAGGAAAGGGGGAGGCTGACTAATACCTTAGATAACTCATGCTTTGCTCTCATTGTCAATCGGATATCACTCAGACCACCTTGGAAACAAAAATCCTTTTGTTGAGTTACCCATCTATAATTTTAAATTTCTCTTCGTTACTCCAGAAAATTAATATAATAGTTGTGTACATCACTCATCATTGTAAATAAACATTTCCCTGTTTGAAAAACGGCATTGTTTTCATGATAACTGAACCAAAATAAACATATAATACAAAAAATGCATAGTAGGAAACATTGAATTTGTTTCTATGATGCATCTGGTGACATTTAAAAACTGCTCAGGCTTTGGCATCATGGTTTAAGATGTGACCAGAATCTGATGGCAATATAGAAGCATACTACACAGCTACCCATTGTGGATCCTATTAAAGAGATGTTCACTATGAGTTTATAGCCTTGTTTATAACCCTAACCAATAGGTATACAATGTTTCAAACAAGACAAACATACATGGTAGGTCACAAACTAAATGACTATGGCTGGATCTCCAGCTTGTATTACCATGATAAATTTGCAAATCCTGGACCTTGCTTGCACAATCCATCCAGGTTAACTTAGAACAATTCCTAGTTAAAAGCATTCGGATAGCTGCTCCATTCTGCCCATTCAAGCAGAACACAAAATAGGTTCAGTTCCTCTCTCTGCATTCCATACACGACAAATATAGGGGGGGTGAGACTATATCGCAGGTCATGTGGGAAATCAGGTAGCTATTGATTGACAGGTGACCTACTCCACAGATTATCTCATTTTCACCCCAGGACCCAGTGTCACACTCTCCTCTCCACATCTAAGGTTGTGGATACCAATTTACATGCTGAGCACGCAGCAGGTTTTCCCGGATCAGCAGAGAGAGACCATCATACTACACATACTAGCTACTTGCTGCTATGATATGTGTTCCATAAAGCTTCTTAAGCTTGACAAAAGCCAAGCATTTGCTTTCTTCCTTAATTTCAGATGGCCTTGAACGTTTCTAGTCTTTGTGGTCCATAGATCTCCCGCTCGGACAGTAAACGAGGTTCCACCAATGCTTTTCTTTTTGTGGGAGAGGATTAACAAGTGAAGCACTGGTCTAGGTGGTAGTGCTGTGCCGTTTATCTTTGGAGTTTAGCATTGATGAATAAAGTGTCTTTGCCACGGATGGCCTGCGGACAGTGCAGAGTTCCTTGAAGGCAAAGCACCTAGCTACAAGGAGTCAATGAATTGCCCGAGGTGAAGTAGATGCCTGGCTTCAGTGTTACGGATCCAGTGTTCATATGATAACCGACAAGCCATTTGGCATTCCCAGAAAACTTTATCTAAAGTGTCTGCCTATCAGCTCCATTGAAGGAAGCTGGAAAGTCTATCAACTAAATGCATAGATGCCTGTTAGATATACTTCCCAGCTAGTTATCAAATTGGAAAAGCACAGATTTATTGTGTGGTGATTCTCTTACTCGGCCACTATACATGTGTAAGGGAAACAGTCGGAACAGCTTGGGCAGAGCCTCGCGTGTTGCGACTACGCAAGACCTATCACGCTTGCCATAACCACACATTTGCCTATTTGCCTTAAGCACGTGTATGCATGGTTAAGTCAGTGGACGGTCTAGCTGCTGGCTGCAGCTCAGAGGAAGCAGGAAGACGCCAGGAAGAGAGGACGTGGTGAGGTAAATGGGGCTGGGGATGGGTTTTGGGGAGGGGGCAGTTTGTATGGGTTGAGGGGGTAGTGTTGGGGGGAGTCAGGGGCGACGTTTTCAGGGCTGGGGGAAAGGGGGGGGGGGGGGTCGGGTCATTTTCAGACCTGGGGTTTCGGAGGTCGTTTTCAGGGCTGGGGAGCTGAGGTCGGAGTAGTTTTCAGGGCCGGGGAGGGGGTTCAGTGTAGTTTTCAGGGCTGGCGAGGGTATTAGGGGGTAGTTTTCTGTTTAGTTTAGTCTCTCAGCTGTGCCTGGGAGATTGCCATTATTATGTGTTACATTCACCTCTTTTAAATGTATTACATTTCTTTACATATTTTTGTAAACCTCAAACCAGGCCTCATGAGCATCAGATTGTTGTACAGCGGCAGTAGAGTGCAGAGATGCTATACATCAGAGTATCCTGACTATGTGGTACATCAATGAGTAATATTTAATGACAGATGGGGCTTCTTTTGGGGCTCAACTGGTAAGAAGAGTTTTTTTCTTTATTTCGGTTATAGCTAACATTGTAACTTTCCTCATCAACTAGCATTTTAAAGGTCCATTAATTATTGAGTACATTGTCGCTCAGTTATTTGTAAGTAAGGCAAGTGGAATCCACCATAGGGTACCCATTTTCACCAAAAATCACCTTAGGTCTGACTTCTCTACAGATTTAGCCATATCTTGCCAGGCTTTGGGTCTGATTTCAAGTTTGTTTCTTAAACTCTCAACACATTTCTGTATGAAGCACTAGCGACTCCTAAACGCGTTGAGGCATTTATGAAGCCTCCAGTGGATAAGCAATTTATTCCTCATGCTCATAAACCTTGTATTTTTTCAGCTGTATTACTAGATTCCTGCCTACTTCCTCCCACGATATCTCTTTGTATTATTTATCACACTCTGGATATAATTAAATCATATTTAGTGGTGCTTGACTACCAGCTCCTTTTGCATATGAAACTTCTCCAGAGTGATATCGTATATCATTTGAACGTTACGAACAAAACGAAAATCTGATTGCTTATCCTTTTGTTTACTTTTTTCAGAAAGTTCACAGCCATAAGAGTCTGCAGATGGTCGCAATTGTTAGGGGATGAGGGGGTGGTAGGTTGCACCCCAAAATAAATACACTTTGGTAAGTATTACAGTGATGTCAATTATAAGTTGACCAAAAAGAGGAAAACCTATAAAAGGGGACTGATGAGTCATTTTGGAAGCACCGAGATGCTGATGCAGGGGATGTTGTCCCAGATGGTTAATGTTCCGTGCATTTATACATCAGAGGAAGATGCGAGGAAGAGAAAAAAAAAGTGGAGCTGGGCTGTAAAATTTGTAGATGGGTTGAGGCAAGTGGATTTTCTAGGGAAACAGCTAATCTCTGACACACATATTCACTATCTTGAAGAAAAGAAAAAGGATAAAAAAAGAAATAAACAGAAGGCATGTTATGCGAAGACCTCGTCGCAAACCAGAATGTTCAATTTGCACACCGACTGATTCGTGACATGGCATGCAATTTACAATGAAACTTGTATACCAATAGGTCGCATCACAAACTACATCTGCAGGGGAGTGAAAAATGGCCTGTTTAATTGGGAAATTTGCGAGCCACAGTGAACGAGGTCTCAAGGAAGCAGGCAGGAAGATTTAGGAACAGCATCCAAAGAAGCCTTCTTTCCACTTCAGTTTCAGGAAGATTCTCCCTTTAGTGGGACAACACGTGCTTTACAGGGGAGACCAGTTATCCTGTGGTGCTGAGTCCTTTACGAAACAAGTGCAACAAGCCAGGCTGTAGAACCTTTGTCTTATCAACAAAGAGGTTTCAGGCACCTATGAAGGGCGGTGTGGTTACTGGCCTCGTGGGTATGACTGTGCACCTCCAAGGAAACTCGAGCCTGCCATACATCCCACCAAGGGATATAGGAGCCATTTGTACAGCCAAAGAGAAGGTCACATCCTTTTTCCCTACACCCTCTGGAACTCCCCTCCACCCTCTGGGACTCCCCTCACCCACTCAAGAAGTCTTCCTGGGTCTGCACAGAAGCCAGATAATGTTACCTGCCATTCAGGCCTATGGAGCCACCAAGACTCGCTACTGGCCCTCGCTGCGCCGAAGGGATTGATGAACGAAGTGGAGGTGCTCCTCATAAACCGCTATGGAGAGGTACAACCATAATACACAACGACAAGTACATTCATGCTCAAGGAGACGTAACTAAAACGAATCCCTTTTGGATCTGCTGGCCAACGAAGAGTCACAGTTCTTTTGCCGCCTTTACAAACCCGGTAACTTGACCTCAGCGTTTTCATGAAACGGGTATTTTGGAAGCCTCATTGCACGCTTTGTTGAAAGAGTAGCAATAAACAGGCACAAGGACAAATGGCAAATGGGACAAAATACATTTGTACTTTGGCAAGAGATACCATGCGCTAGGCAAGACAGATCCAATCTGAGGTTTCCAGCTCCTCACACAGGAGCAGACCTGACGGCTCTGCTCCATCTGACGTGGTTCCAGATCACATTGATTTGATTTTACGCAATAATATCCACGTGAACAGCCTTGCTAGCCAGGAGCAAAGTGGGGATAGGAGCGGGCGCTGCGGAGAGGGCGCACAGAGACATGATCCTAGATGGGATGGCAGCTTAGATTCAGCATCTTAGCGGTGACAGCACAATAAGTGCCGCTCGCTTTCAGAATTATTCTTAAAAGCACTGTCTTCCTGAAGATGCGACAGCGCCCGGGGCCCTCATGCTACAGCGGGCAGCCTGCCACATCTTACTTACACATTATAAACCAAGAGATGTTTTGATTTAATAATCTTGGCTGTTTTAAAAATAGACCCAGTGGCTCACAACATATGCACTGCGGTTTGTGGTAGAGTGCACGGTTAATGGAGAAAAACTAATCTGACTCATTGCCAAAACCAGAGGTTATAAAAGAGTCAAGGGGGAGGACATGGGGGTAGCCTCTGTGCTAAATGCTCTTCAAGGATTGGGGGAGGGGGGGGGGGGGGGGGGGGGAGGAGACCACTCTTCGCTGTTTAAACGTGCTTCGACAAAGGCATGAGACCAGGGCTTAACGTGCTAATGCATAGGAGCACAGCATTATGTTAAAGCTGCAAAATGTAAGACATGAAAGGCCATCCTTTCTATGAAAGAAAAGAAGGACTGTAATGAAGGCTCCCTTCCAATCCGAACTTCATTTGAGATAGAAACAGGAAAGAGGGGGCAGAAGAAAGAAGGATCGATGCTCAAAGGAGGGCAGAGGGAAGACTGAAGGCTGATGGAATAAGCAATGGCAGAGGGGAGGTGTGGGACAGAGCAACCACAAGCAGGTGGAGAGGTGGGCGAGGAGACCGAGAGAGAGAGAGAGAGACAGAGAGAGAGAGAGAGAGAGAGAGAGAGAGAGAGAGAGAGAGAGAGAGGTGATGTTGGCTTTCCATTTTATCAACATATCTGGATAGCCCGAGGCTAATATGGTATTGAAGTATTTTGAGATGGCCATCCTGGGGTAAGACGTCATTAAATGAATGATTTAATTTAATAGTGGTCACGAATCACCCCAACCACGGTAAATGCCAAAAGCTAAAGCCAGTGGACTAGCCATGCCAGGTTCAGGCCTAAAATCGCACACTAATAAAAGTGATTTAAAAAAAGCCTGCTGCACTAAAACATAACAAACATGAGATGATTTGGGTATAGAATGCAGGTATGATAAAGATTTAAAATGTTACAAAATCATGCACTGACTGCACTTTTGAAATGTAAAATAGCCCCACGTGACTTTCAATGCAAGCCCTCCACTGAAAGTATAAGGATGCACCCAAACAGGCATTGTCTTCAGGCGAGAGAGCTATACTCCACTGGGCTGAGGGAAGGCGTGATTGACAGTCTCAAGCCAGTGACTGAAAGAGGCTCCATGAAACTGGAGGTAGGGGGGCAACCCAAAGCTCACTGTAAGAATATTAGACAGAAAACGAGATGTACAAACCTTGTGAACAAAAACGAATAACACCATACTTATTAATTTGAGTGCAGAATGAACGTCTGGGGGAAAATAAAATCAATGAGACAAACCATGTCTAAGTACTGAGAGTACTTTTGCAATTGTAAAATACCCCCAGAAGCTCTTCGGGGCCTAGCATTTAATCGGAGACCAAAGGATGCATCTAAACAGCCAATAGCATCAGGTGTGAGAGCTGTACTGCACTGAGCCATGATTGTGATCCATAAAAACCTCGCCACAGTGGTTGAAATAGGCCACAAAGTATACACAATACGTGTGGTTGACAGCTGTGCTGTCAAAACTCGGGACCTAAAAATTACGCCCCAGTTTTAACTTGGGGGCTGTCCTGACGTCTAACATAACACAGAAAGCTCAAATCAGCATCAAGTGAATGTCCTTGCCATACAGCTAGGATTGAACACCCTCGGAGCATGAGGAAAAAAAAAAAAGACAGTGTGTCGTGGAGGCTAGCAGGGGGACAGTATTGGCAGATAAGATTAGGGAACATTGGGTACCTAAACTTCCTCCTACTACAACTACTGCATGCGTCAATCGGCAATCTCAGGGCTTCGGTTGTGTTAGCCACACAGAAAAATCCCAGCTCATAGCAACCAGAGACAAGTCAGGGTTTATCTTAATTTTGCGCACAAACCTCCTTGAATAGATCATGCATGGTGTGCCCGCATGTTGATCTCTTTTTACTGCTCCTTTACAGCCTAAATTCGGTATTAGTGATTTACAAAGTTTCCTTTCAGCCTTTAATGCCTGCAAAAGAAAGAACACTGCAGGTAAACAAGCCCTTGATTACAATGAATGTGCCCAAACCAAAAGCCTGACAAAACACCACAGGCACAGTAACCTTTAAAGCACCGCTTTTGTCAATGCGCCCTCCAGCCCGACAAGGGCTTTATTTGTTTAAAAAACGAAAATTAAGAGAAGGAGCCTGGAGCTGTCAAATACCAAAGCTGCCTCGTCTCGATTCCTCCATACTACATTGGTCTGTTTTTTAACCTCGCTCAGGTGCCTTGTTCTCCTCGCTTTCTCCCTTGTCAATGCATCTGCTTCCCTTTCGGTCTTTCTTTTACCCCGGTTATCTGATAAGTCCTGGTCCCAAAAAGAAGGAAGTCGGTGACCACCATCTGCACACGTGAAACAGTGGCACACACCAACGCTTGCATGAAGGCTCACAATAATGAACCAAGTGTGGTCCTAGACATGAGGATTACATTTGCTCTAATTAAGCACAATCGCCACTGCTGTGATAACTTCAGTAGGGGAAGCGAGAAGATGATAAACATGCCTTAGTATTGTCCAAAAAGAGTGCTTTTGAGACCGCATGTTCCTTGACACTACTAGTGCCGGTTTCAACATCAGTGGGATAAGGAGGAGCCTCCAAGGCCCACCTTTGTATTTCTGATTCTAAGCCAATCTGCCTTAGTTCAGTCTTAGCCCAGCAGACTTTGACCAGGTCTCGCATTGGGGTCATTAAAACATATCCCATAACAAGATAAACGCCGGTGCCGCAGTGACACTAATGGCGGATGACCGTGCTTTACGTCTGGCAAAGGCAGTCCACCCAGAACGATACATACTTGAAATAACCTGCCTCATTCACACATGGCAGGCTTCTAAATCTCAACAATACTAAATTGTATTTGAAGGTATTGCATCAAGCAGAATTTCTCCAGCTATATTTTTATCCAATGCTACACACTAACTCCAAGTAGCCACAAAATGAACGCACGTCCAGAAGGTCTCGTTTCACCCCAGATTTTCAGTAAAACCCAATTATTATGTAAATAATATTTATTTAGATTCAGTGTATGCAAATGTATCTTGTGTGCATGTTGTGAAATTCTGTTATGTAGGTCTATGAAGTCGAATGTGAATTTCAAATACGTGAGAAGGGACAATTAAAGTTGGGCTCCAAAGGAGCCAATGATGCGCCCAACAAACTTAGGGTATGATTTAGGCTCTGGAAGAGTGGGTAAGCAACTATAAGTTGTTAGTCACCTGTCCCGTCAAAGCCTTGGTTTCCTGCTTGTTGGAAATAGAGTAGGGTACAGCCCTTGTTGATTAGCTGAGTGGTCCAACGGTCTATTGTAACGGTTTCCCAACTGGTTGAGAACTGGGAGAACCCACCCCTGGTTGAGAACTGGGAGAACCCACCCCACCACAGGAAGCTGCGGTGTGTGATGTCGAGTTAGGGATGGTTAGAGGCTGTGGAGCCAGAGGAAGACGGCGGTGACTGCACTGCTGTTCCTGACGGCACCCCCAGGATCAAACCCTGCCCTGAAGGAAGCAGTACATTTTTAAGGGGTTTAGCTGCAACAGTGGTGCCTCCAGGACTTTTGTGCCCTCGAGTAGCATTTGAACGTCTCATACTGCTGATAGAATTGTTTCACCAGGAAAGGCCAGACCTTGCGAACCTGCCTTGCTCTTTAGGGAGGAGAAGGCCTTCTTTCCCAAAATCAGTTCACCATTAATGGGCGTGTCCATATGAGTTTCTGGTACATCTCTTAAGAAGCTAGAAGAACACATCTAAGCATGACAAGGCAGTGTAACGGCAATGCCTATGGTTTGAGCTAAAGTGTCTGCAGAATCCTAGCCATAATTTAGGATCTGTTTGGAAGTGTCCAAACCATTGTTGACTAGATCCTAAAAGGCTTTTTCATGTGGTCAGTTTAACTTATAACTGTCAGATTTGCCAGCTCCCACTGGGTGTGGTCATAGCACCCAGAAGGGAAATGGAGTCCCACAGTATAAAGGTCAATAGACGAGAAGCAAAAACCTTTCACCAGTTAAGAGTCCACTGTCTTTTCATCCCAGAGTAGCCATGGGAAATGTATTAGGTTTAAGCTACACAGGGGAAGGAAGCTTGGACAACTAGGCTCGTCAGAGAGGTGTCGGACACGAATTTCAGCTGGCAAGTTTCAGGCCTTTGTTGCAATTTTCCTGAGCCATGGAAGGGTTTCTCCTGGACGCCACTCAGGGCAATAGTGCCTCACTGAAACATACCAGCGGTTCTGAGACCGCAGAGGAAGCCTCCAAGACTTTTGTCAAAATGTTGATTGACAAGGTCGAATCATTCACTTACGCCGCTTTGCATACCGCTGTAATTAACGAAAAGCCTTTCTCTGAAGGTGGTCCAGTGCAGTTATGGATACATCTTTCTGCAGATGTATCCAGGTCACTTGAGTTTTGCAAGTCCAGGAAGAGGTAGGCATTTGAGCAAAAGGATATGACATGTGGTCCCTTATCTGATGTAGTCAGGAATTCTGGCTTTATCTTTTTTTAGTGGTTGGATTGGCTCCAACAACGCCCAGCGTTGGGGAACGGGCGTTGACAGTCTGAACAGTCCCCGGGGTAGGATCGTTTCTTTGAGGAAGAGGAGGATTTTTTCTTCCCATGGTGCATTTTGTGACTTTTGGGGGGGGGGGGGGTGTATCTTTAAGGTGACCTGGTGGTGGACTTACCTGAAGAGAAGGGGGAATGCTCTGGCTTATTGCTGCGGGCCTTGTCCACAAAATAGCATAACCCCATCCTCCCAGGAGAGTCTACATACGCATGAATGAACAGGAACTGCAGGCTAAGGGGCCATTTTTGCACTCAAAATACTATGTGCAGCTGTTGTGCGGGTCTGACAAAAACAACTTTTAGCATCTGAGACATGATTGGAACCCTGAAATCTTTGGAGAAGACATTTGACCTCGTTCTGTTGAAAGATTAACAACTTCGTAGGTGAAGCACTGAAAAGAGAGCCTAACCTGTGTTGATGAGGCACAGAAAACCATAGAAAAGGATGCTAGCTGTTCCTGGGTTGGCAATGCCACGGGTGAAGTACTTGTTTGCAGAGATTTATATTGAGGGTGGGGTTATTCCCCCACAATCAAATGGTTTATACCAAAAAACACTAGAAAAGGATGAAGGAAGAATGCAAAATTAACAGGTGACCATCTATCACACTCAGTGGACCAGTGTTATATTTTATTATGCATGCAATGTTACCATAGTTCTCTTAGATCATAAATATGCCCCCCTTTTTAAAGTAGTTAAGTTACCCCTGTTTTGTGTTCTTTTTGGTGTACCCCAATAGAACCTTTGATGCTGTACATTCCAACTCTCAGCTGGGCGAGAGTTGGCTGAATGTCAATGTAATGAGGTGCTTGCTCTGACAGCTTCCATTCAATAATACTCGCTTATCTCCTGGATTTAGGGTTTTCTACAAATATACCAACTCAAAGAATGCAGATAATATATATCCAAGGGTTATTATTGCTTAGGTGGACAAGAGGGGCTGAAGAGAAACGGATATAGAAAAGCAAGAGACTAATTGAAGGGGCACAGGAAGGGGAGACAAAGGAATAAGGATGGAACAAGAATCTAAGACAGAGAAAGGGTCAAATTCCCATGATAGACTGAATGAATGAACATGAGAGGGAATGCTGATATTGTTAAAAAAAAAAGGAAAGAGTAAGATGATATCAGGATAACAGAAAATGAAGCTTAACAGCGATAGTGTGAACAGGAATAAAGGTAAACGCATGCATTACAGGTAAAAGAATTCGAGAGTGCAGACTAGAGAGAGCAAAAAACAGGAAGGGGGTGAATTGGGTGGCTAATAAGGACAAAAACAGGAGGCGAGGCAGAGAGCGGCAGTAGGATAGGAAATCCATAGATGTAAAGAGAATAGACTGGGGAAAAAAGGGAGAAGAGGAACATAGATTATATTTATGGGAATAAAAATACTGGTTAGTTTGGCCAAGGCTAGCAGTGATGGGGTGTGTGGCCATTTCTGGTCAATTCCCTTGTGGCACTGGGAGCATTGGTCATAGCATTTGGGAGGGCCGTCCATAATATCAGGCCTCAACAGAGCTACTCATATGACCTAGGCCACACCAATATATTTGAGAAAACATTCCATGCAAGATGCAGCTCCTTGTCCTCATAATGTTTTTATGTTATGCTATTTGTAATGCAAGACTATTACCAAAAAGGTGTCCTGGCACGCGACTGTTGGGAGGATGAAAATCCAAAATACAGTGGAAGAGGAACAGGAGGGAAAATTTGTCAAAGGACAGCCAGGATTTCAAGCCTTTGCAGAATGGAAGAAGGTGGTCTATAGAGGCGGCTGATAAGTTTAAAGTGGTGAGGCGGAAAGTTAAATACTTACATACCTTTAAGCAGAATGTACCTCTGCACCATGATTTTTTTTTTGCAGCATATGACTAAATTTACTTGAAAGTTGTCAATATTTCTTACCTTGATTTAAGTTCCGCTGCAGTTATGCTCCTGAGACCAAATCTCCTGGATGTTACGATGTGCTTCCCAAACCCAAGGAACATAAGGCCCAAACACCCCAGCCAATTCGAACACTGCTCTCAAGCGTCTTCTAATACTAAACAGCATAAGAGCAGTGCAATGATTGGCTGGGGCATGCAAATACGACGCTCCATATAACCCTGATGGGACTGATCCTCTGCTCACGCATTGAGCAAAAATAATGGGGTGACCCGGTGTCCCTCAGTACCTGGGTGGGCGTATTATATAAATACAATGGTTCTGTCGGGAATTTCTCATTTCTTTTAGAAAGTTCAAAAAATATTCATTACATGTAACAGATATCAGATAAATGAGGAAAAAAAGGCACACACCAATGAAGTTTGCAATTTGGTAATTTAAGGGAATAAAGTATTATGGGCTGTCGTAATACATAAATTCAAAAGAGCAAAATATTGGTGACTTGTGGTGATAAAGTGACATGTGATGATAAATAGTATATACAATATATTTCAAATGCGGTAAAAGTGAATAAGTAGAATAGAAAGGTACATTATTTCTTGATATGTCTTTATTGTTTTTCACATATGCTACAAGATCCTATGTGAATTAATCTGTGATCAGAAGCATTGTGTAGACATATAAGGGTGCGTCGACGTTTCGACCCCGTGTACTGCGCAAAATATAATAAGCGTCACGGTGGGTCTTTCTCAGGACAGTGCAGATGGGTATACAGCCTACGGAATGAATAAAAGCTAGTTTAGGGTGTGTGCACAGAGATCAGGCAGAAAAGGACTGTTCTCTATGAGGATAAAAAAGCTTACCCAAGTGCAGATTTTGGTTAATATCTGCGGGCGAGAAGGTTTTCTCAGTCAAAGTTGTAGTCCTGGTGAATCAGGAGGAGGCCTATGGAGTGATAATAAGGTTATAAACACTCCCATGATAGCGATTATCAGGGCTTACGCAGCTTGATGGTAGCTTTGAATGTGAAAAACTGAACTGTACATTCAAGGCTGGCCACAGCAAAAACACCGGCCAATCTGCAATGCGCCGTTCAGTTAAACAGTAATATTTGTAGTATCCTCCTCTTAAAGGTGGCAGGCATGGTAAGAAAGGAAATACATTAAGGCCCCACTCCACCACACTCAGTAGCTGGAAAAAGGAAAACCTTTTTTATTATACATCCCTCACCCACTCTAGTAGTGGCAATAGCGTCATCATTGGGTTCACCCTGACTCCTAAAGGTCAGGGTGGACTCAAACGTGTTCGAGGGAGCTCTCTGAAAATTTTTTGGTTTTGGGAGGTTATATACTATTAGATAAAATTCCTCATCCTCCCCAAGTTATACCTTTATTGGTGCGGGGAAGTTTAAAACTATACTTACACGGGGCAAGCAGAATATCGTGGTCCTATAATCCTAGTGTTAAAACGCCAACATGTTTCTGCCCTTTACTACTGGCCTAACATAGGTCCTGGGTATTCCTCAGGGCGAAAGAATGAAATGGTTGCCCCAGTGATGCACTACTGTGATGATTTTAAGATCATGAGTGGCATGCAAAGATAAGCTTTTGCATGCAGTTAAAAGTGGTGTTCTTGCCGTTATGGAAGTACTTGTGAAGAAAGAAGAAATAACAGCTTGTATACAAAGTGTCTTAAAGCATGTGTTAATCAGTGGCGTGCTTCTAACGTTCTCTTCTATGAGTTCTACTGTAAACTGCTAACTTTCTTTATTGTGGTAGAGATAGGTAAAAATCATTCAAGGGGCAGTAAGGGTAGGCCCTGTAGTCACATTCTAATGTTTAAATAGTAGAGGAAAAACCAACAGGTAGCCGTAACCAACAGGTAGCCGTGAAGAATTTCAGACAAAATGACGAGTAACATCAAGGTGGGAAACTGTGGTCATCAAATAAGCAGAGCAGGCACAGAGTGAATAAGCTATGTCACTCAACAATGCAGCACCTGAAGTTAAGAAGCGTAATAAAGAAAGGTGGCAGTTTACAGTTGACTTAGGAGTCACGGTGAACCTGATGATGAAGCATGCCACTACTAGAGTGGGTGGGGGTAGTAAAAAAGGTTTTCAGTTTTCCCGCCACTGAGTGCGGTGGAGCGGAGGTGTTACTTATTTCCTTTCTTACCATTACTGGCACCCTTAATAGGATGATACTACACAGATTGTTGTATATTTAGCAGGGAGCACGTATCCCCTTATCTTTTAGACACAAAAGGACCTCTACACCCTTCCAGGTCCAGGAGTGATTCTGATCTTCTGCACCTAAGTGTTTCAGTAAAACACAGTTACAGCTAGTCGCCCTACCCACCTATTGCATGCCGGGAGACTGAGTTCTGTATCCTGCACCATAACGAAGGAAAGTGAATGGAGGTACGGAGAAAGTATTTATATTGGTAAATACAATGAGCCTTGGAGGTAGTGGCTCGCATTGATGGGTCAACGCCCCTTTGCATTAGCTGCCCCCGATGGTCAAACGATCTGAGCCAAAGAGAAAGAATTCCAGATCTTGGCCACTATCACAACAGAACGCTCATTCACCTGCTTTAGACTGATAAGCTACCTGGGAATGGAAACGAGCTGGGCTTCGGAAGAGTGCTGGGGCGCAAAGGAAGGTAACCCCATAATGGAATTCGCTTATAGTCATACACAAATTTCAAGATAATGCACTAATAGGCGAGTAGCCAATGTAGCCTACATTTAGCAGAAGATGCAGAGGATGCGTGAGGGAATTTCAAGGCAAGTTATGCGGCAAAATTCTGAATCACCTAGAGGGTAAATATAGGAAGTGCATTGTAAGAAGAGGGAATGCAGTGATCTAATTGGCTTAAAACTATAGCCTGAATTACTGTTTGGTGGGTGTGGTCAGGAAGGAAAGGAATAATTTTTGCAAAGTTTCCAAAGCAGAAAGCAGGTGAAGGGCAAATTGCTGACAGACTGAAAGGTAAAACCAGGAAGAAACCCAGACTGTGCAAAGTAGTAGTAGGTACGGGCATGCAGCCCATCTCAGAGTGGCAGAAACTTAAAGAAGGAAGCAAGGGAGAGTGGGAGCAGGAGACTGTCAGTATCTCAGTCTTGTTGGTATTCTGTATAAGTGATTTGTGGCCCATTTAATTCCCCACTGCTGTCATGCGATTCTGAATGTTTGTGTGGTCATTGATGTCAAGGAAAAGCAAGATTTGAGTACCATCGGCATAGCTTATGAACTTCAGACTGAACAATCAAATCAGTCAGGCCAGTGAGTGAACATAAACACTACAGAAGGTGATTCTAAGAGCAAAGCCCCGAAGATCCGATCCGTAAAGGAAATTGCTTTGAAGTCTGCTCAAAAGGAGCAAGAAAACCATCTGTTAGAGAAGTAATCCGTGAACCATGCAAGGGCGGAGCCTTAAAAACCCCGGTTCCAAAAAGACGCACTAATAAGCGACTGTGGGAGACCCTGTTGAATGCGGCGGAAAGTTCTAACAGGACCAGGGCAGAGGCTTTTCCTGGTCGGCCAGCATCTGCACATACACTATCTAAAGCAGTGATTACCCAATATTCCATATTGGGAGAGGGGCAAAATCTGGATTGAGCAGCATCGAGCAGAGTGGGGATTTAAAAAAAGGATATCTGTTTGTTAGTGGTTCCTTCTAGCAACTTGATAGGAAAAGGAAGGAAATGGGACGGAAATCACTCAAACCGGAAAGATTGGCTCTGGGATTTTTAAAAGGAGGAATAACAGGAGCCTGTTCTCAGACCTCATGGACTCCCTACAGATGGAGAGGAGTTTTTAAGCCAGTAGTAGAGATCCCATATATATGGTCCTTTCCCACAAAGTTCATTCACTTGTAAACTAAGAGAAAAACACTTCACGCACGATAGAGAAAACCCAGAAGGAAAAAAGAAAACGTAAAACTGTTCTTCTGTCCTAAAATTAAATTCACAGTGACAGCCATTGAGGAGGAACAGTGACACTGCCGACGCAGGTCCCTGAAGCCATTAACATGCATCTCACCAAGACACCTCTTTGTAGCCCCCATGGGGGATAAGACAACCAGCAGGGCCGACCCCCAACTACAATCTGTTCCTTCCAGCCTGTCCTTCCAAGACAAGTCACCTTGCGGACTCAGATTTACAACTGAGTCTCGTCAAGCAGAAGCCCCAAAGCAATTACAGAGAAAGGACCAGTCGCAGCTGCATAGCATGCGACCTGGGACAGCTAAATCATTTGGGGATGGGAAAAGAGCGATATCGCTGTACCGCATTGTTGGCAACGCACAAGCGCCCTGCAATATGGGTACCCGAACTGGCAGTTTCCAAGGCACTTTCTCTTTCAATTTTCATGGAGCAGAAGTAAGATACTGTTGACTGAATCAGCTGCTGTATGATCTTCAGAAAGTGCTAGGATTCCTTTTATTCTCTGAACAAGCAATTGCACCCCCAAAGGTAGAATTCACTAAACCTTGTTTAGAAAAGGAACAGCTAGAAAGATTCTACTTTTTATCTTTATCCTCTACATGCTGATGTGAAAAGAAAGGACCTAGGGAAAGTAACGGTGACCAAGTAAGTTACTGTGATGAGTGCGGCCCACTTTTCTAGGGGAACCAGGATATTTGCAGAAAATATATATATATATCTCCGAAGCCCTCATTCAACATGCTATGGACATTTTGGCATTTACTATTGCTCTGCCATTGGCCCTGCTTTTCACTCGTAGCATTAACTAAAACACCCTCTCACACCATTCAATTTGTGTCGACCACAAAGGTAACCTCAGTTGTGCGTAGAGAAGCCAGCACTGGGTTTTGTCATGAATCAGACTCATTACAGCAAAGAAAAGCCAAAAGCACTGGACAGTGTTGACCATCACGGACTAAAGAGCAAACACTCCTAAAGAAACTGAGCAGTCATTCCCTTTTCTCCACCTACAATGGTGCGCAATTCAAATGAACCAACAACATTTGCTAGTTAGAGGCATGCTTTCACTAGGGCTATCCTAGCATAGAATACTGGCAGCTTATCTTCGCTGGACACCTTTAATGAATATTGCTGCCCTCCTTTGTTCATGGGTAGAAAGCATGAGCAATACCAAAGGCAAGGCTTATAAATGATCACTGATACATTAAATGTGTCAATCCGTCTTATATGCACTGTCTCTCAGTCTTGCATGAATGAATCAATCCATTCACCCACATGCTCATTCTTGCAGTCACCCTCTTACACAAGCGCAAAACACAAACTCAAAATCTAACGCAAGGTAAAAAGGTAAGAATGAAAGTAGAAAAAACAAAATATGCTGCTTGTAATAACCAATAAAATTGAACTTAGGAGCAGGTGGTACTGCAATCATATTACACATAGTGTATTGTTGTTTCAAAGTTCCAGCACGGCCGCCACATTTAGAACCCATATGGTGGCCATCAGGGTATGGTAATACAATGGTACACCATTCCATGATGATCGCCCGGTTTAGCGGCAGTCATCTCATGGGATGTTGTGCTTTGTAGATGAAAAGAGTGTTAAGCAAGTGTCCCAATAGCACTGTCTGGGGAGCTGTTGTATGCACTAATAAATAAACAGAGGAGAAAGAAAGGAAGAAATGAAAGGTAACCTCTACAAGTAGAACATGGGAAAATGAAAGGACTAGCCCAAAAGCCTTGCCTCACTAGTGCACTCCTTTCCAGGCAGATGTGCACACACGATCAAACAAGTGCTGTCACTCACCGGGCACTAGAGCCAGTGGCTGAAGTGGAATGACCCACTGCTTCATCGGGTCATGAATGAAAGCAGAGTGTAAATGGCACTCATACAGATCAACGGCAGAAGGCCACTGAGAGTGAGCGAGTGATTGACAGTGTGTGTACCCACAAGAGATTCTATCTAGCATGAGTAATTAAAGTGCAGAACTTCTACCCACAGGATTCGTCAAAGAGGGTAATCCACGCCAAACCTCCTGCCTACCAAGAAAATCTGTGAAAAACATGTAACAAAATGCACGTCTGCAGCCTTTTATAGGTTGACTATCTTTAACATATGTTATTCATAATAAATAAATCAAGCCTAATCCTATTGTCATTACTGTTCATAATAAAAAGATCCGGCCTATGGCATCCACCATATCTTTTCAACTTAAGCATTCAAGCGTACAATATTGAACATAAGCTTTCGCTCAAGACCACCACCAGGCATACAGTAACAGTTACACATGTGCAAAATTATAGTTGTCAAAACAACAAATTACCACCCAAGAGGGCCTAATAACTATTATCATAGTGTGGATATTTTATGCCGATGGCTTGTTTGAGTTCTTCATCAACACCAAAAGCCTTGCCCACTATGGTAATCTGTGAGATTGCAGGTAACAAACTACCTTTAACTGTGCTTTAACCCCTTGCATGCCCGCCCCTTTCCCCGCCCAGTGCCGCGCCTTCCATTAGCGGGCGGAGTTCATGACGAGCTGGACTCGTCATGGGCACAGCGCCACCGCAGCCCATGACGAGTCCAGCTCGTCATGGGCACTGAAGGGGTTAATACACAGTAATAACAATCCGCCCTTAAATGCCTATTGTATTTAACATGTTTTTCACAAGAAATAGACAAGGTCTACTAACAGATCAGGCCTACAGCCCGATCATTGGCTTGCCACCATAACCAATTTCGGTTTGATCACCGAAAATATGATGAGCGGTAATGGAGACCTGGTACTGTAAAGTGTAAACGGTTAACCATTGGGGTAGAAGGCATTGCAGGTCGTCTTTGAGCACAAGCAGTAAAAGACGGGGCAGACAGGTGGTGGCGGAATAGTTCTGCTTATTGAGCATACTCTTTTCCGTGAATCAAAATGAGAAACTCAAACACCTTTTTTTTCCCCCACATGGAAGCACACCATATCTGCCCAATTAAATATTGTACACAAGGGAATCGGCACGTAGGCAGAGCCATGGTCCCTCTTTCAGCGGTACTTCTGAAGGTTCCTTTTGGTTTATCACATAAGGCCTATAGTCCGCTGCACAGTCAAAGTAGACCTAAAACTGGCAGATATGCAACGAAATTAGCGTATTCAATCTGAGGAAAAAATAAGCAGGCTTTCTGGCTGCACCAAAAGGTACGTATTTATTGAGCCAGCCAAAGAGAGCGGGAAAGGAAGGCCCCAGAAGGTTCCAAGGCAGCCTACAAGCATCTCCGAGTTTAATAAAATGGAGAATGTGAGGGGAGAAACATGTGGCTGTAGGTTGTTTCAGAATACCAAGCTATGTAGTTTGGATACCGGGCATGCAGGTCAATTTGCAGTACTGGTATGCAACACAACACCCTCAGCTTCAAGGGTTAGTCGTACAAGTTTGAATTAGGGCCTAGGACTGCATCAGTTGTTAAAATATTGGAAATCAGATTCCGAGACGCGACCTTAAATGAAACAGACTCAGTGGGAGTACAAGTATCTGAAAAGATCCTCTCATTCAACTTTTGGCAACTGTTTGAAGGTGGTTCTGACACTCTGGGCCGCCCGGATTTTTTGCTTTTTGAGCACTCCATTTGTTGAGCTGTTACTGTGTGAGAGCCTCATAAGTTGGGACTCACCCACAGTGAACTCATGACGAAAGAGACTGCATGTGGATTTAGCTTGACTAGGCCGCTGCGCAGCAGCTGGAGTAAGGGGCACCGGGCTGGTACCATGCAGACGTGTACATGTGTGTGCACACGTGTGTGGACTGCACGAGGGAGATTCCTGGCGTGCACAGTCCAGGAGCAGCTACCAAGTGAATGGTGTGGCAGGACTTACGCAGAATTGGGTGGTGACATGGAATAGGCTTTATACAGTGGGAAGAAACATGCCAGGGAAAGTCAGTGTGCTTTACAGTGTTTATTCCATTATTCTCTTATGGGGATAGGGAGCACATGGGCTAGTTTTACTTTCCTAGGGCCTAGAAATTCCAGACACGCACCAATGTCCACTGTAACCTATGTGAGAAGAAGTATTCTGCAGAGTTCAAAGTCATATTAGTACTGCTTTTGGGTCATCCAGAAATGTTATATTTCTCTGAGTCAGCTCATAACCAGGGTCTGGCTGGGGGCTGACCTCAGCAGCCTGGATTGATGACATTCCCTCCAAAGACTGGCCTGCAAGGGCAAACAGCGTTTCCTCAGCTTGTGGTGGCCACAGGAGAACGGGGTCACCACCACACGTGTGCAAAGGTGCTGAAGGAGCTGCAGGAGCAACGCAGTGTCCCCCAGCACGTAAATGGTTGTCCCCCCTAAGTTTCATGGGGATTTGAAAGGAATAACCCCTTAAGGGCTCAGCCAGCATGTTAACTCTTTTTGGGCTGGAACTTTGGTTCTAAAGCTGGAAGAGGAGTGAGAAGTGCACCATGGGATGAAGGACTGAGCTGGGGGATGTCTGGAGAAGGGCATCCCCTGGAGGTGAAGAGGTGTAATTGCACACGTAGTGCATTTACTAATGTTATTTCTTTCAGAGGGACTGAAAGTCACGTGTAATGTGAAGTACCTGTGTAAGGTGATGTCATAAGCAAAGTGGGGTTATGTTGCCCAGACATTCCTGCTAGGGTGTCTGGCTGTATAAGTGTAATCCTGCGATTCATCTGTGATGCCTTTAGGGGCTATAATTGCAATGCATTCTAATGATCCACAAACGTGATGAGTACTGTCATTCTCAAGTGATGCCTAAACATGTATTGTTGCTGCTGCGCTTAGGTGAAGAACCCAGACTGGTAGCCCATAAGATGTAGAGGTGTATGCTTCATGGTCAGTAGGAAATGCTCCTTCAGGGTTGTGTATCACCAGGGCAGGTGTACCTATTTTAAATGCTTGTTGAGGTAACTGGGTGGGTCGCCGCTGGGATGAAGCCAGTGCGCAGGGCCCTCGCTCCAGGTTAGGTTCATCTGACTGCATTTGGGGGCAAGATGATGTGCATACATGAGTGGTGGTACTAGACCCCACCTCCCAGTGGGAGAGGTGGAGTTGTTATGCAATGTCACAAAGTAATCCCAACAGCGTATGTATATTTGTAAATTGGTGCATAGTATTGAGTAGTGTGTGTGTTTAATAAATGTACTCTTACTTTTATAAAGCAAAGTACAGACTGTACAATCAATTATTGAGTGTTATTGCTGCGCACCTGTAATGGCGATTACTAGCCCACACCACCTCCCTTGAGTAAGCCTCAGACTGCTCTGCACCGCTACCCTGTGAGAGTCAGGCGCTACAATTGGGTGTTTGGTTCCCAGTGAAGGACAAATGTAGTCAGGTTATTTGTGCAGGCCTCACAGATGCTGCCTCGTTTTCCAACAGCAACGTGTCAAGAACATAAAAAACACACAGTAACAATCTGACAGGAAATTCACCAAATGTTTCACAGTTTTAAATACTATAAGGTGACCATAACGGACTGATCAAGTTCTGGAGAAGAAAGTGGCAAAAATAGATGCTACAGCGAATCTTTGCATCTTGAGCCTCTGGATGACTTCAGGTTCTGACTGGAGAACAAATAGTTGATTCCAAGCTAGGCTGTTGCAAAATGCAGCACAGTGGGTCATTTACAAGACTACCAACAGATTACTGTTCAAAACAAAAAGCAACGGTCACTGATTCCCGCACTTAAGTCTCGTCCCAGATACTAATTGACTAGTGAAGGGACCTTTGCTGGTTTCTGGAGTTCGATACAAAGTCTGAGTTTTTACTAGCTGGCCACCTCCAACCATGCTGAAAAGATTAATCACTATTTAGATATTTAATTCATAGTTTTCCAAACATCTAGGTTTGTGGTGAACTGGGAGACAAGAACATGTACACCTGGGACAGATTTCACGCACATTCTCGGCCCGAGTTCTTCAAAGTATGTCCATTTGCCTGGACCTCTCGCTTTACGCATTATACGTTCTTTGCCTCCTGTAGTGCCTAGGTACTGGAGTCACCCAGAGGCACCTTAGAGTTGTGCAAGTGTACTCTATAGGCGGCAGAAACAAAAAACATGAACCCTAGGAACAAAGAATGGTGGGTGACAAGACTAGCCCAGGCCATGGTCGGCACTAGGGGTTGGAAGATGAAAGTCAAATAGCTGACAATAGTACTTGTATTTCCCATCAATAACTGCATCTGTGGGTGTCTCTCATCTTGAACGCTTGTGCAGTAAGCAGAGGTATGTTGGTCATTAGCTCTTCAAGAAAACAAAGCGCATAGAAAAGGGCATCAGGGAGGAAAGGAGCTTGGGAAATTGGGTCAATTTTCAGAAATAAGACCCTGTAAACTCACCCTATAATGGCTTGCCAAAACATTTACCGAAAGCTTTATCTTAAGAAAACGTTTCCTTCCCCTGACAGTTTTCAAACAAGCTACGTTTTAGGCAGTTTGCCATGCTTCCTGAGGAGTCATTTTCTAACAAAACCATTCAAAATATTTATTCAGGAAGACTATTTAAAGTAAACGCTGCCAAGTGGCGGGCGAGAGGGAGATAGATTGCTCTCTGAGTTGAACGCTCACCACTGGAACATGTGGTGATCTGCAGCCACGAGTCTGAACCCAGGCCAGGTCGACCTAACCTGTGCATGTTAATATTATTTCTACCTGCTCATCAGACATTTTCACCTGCTTCTGCCCCATCTCTCTGCCTGGAAGTCCAGATCTGAAAGTCTCCCATGCTATGGCTGAATAGTAAGCAGTAAATATATATGCAGAATGCACGATGTAGTAAGTTATCCATGATGTGTCATGTCTATGTTTCTTGTTAAATCTCTCATGTCATTTTAATCACTTTTACGAGGGAGCGGGAGGAAGCCGCGCTCCCATCTTTCTCCACATTCCTGCCTGTGTCACACACCTTTAGTTAATTAATTCAGTCTCCCCTCCTTGGGCACCGCTCTACGCATTCATTTACTCTCTGGTACTCACTTGAATGAGACGCCTGGGTTATTGCACCGGACTACTCTCATACCGCTCTGGGCGACGCTTTTGAGGTGGCCAGGTCCTCCCGCCCACTCCGTGTGATTTCCGCCAGGATTTGTTAATTGCAGCTGCCATCAATGGCCCCTGAAGAGCTATTTCTGCACTACACCCCCTAAACACAAGATAGACCCAAACTAAGGTCAAATACTAGCCGCCGCTCCCCTCAAACCGAGTCACACTATTTCTCAATGGAATCATAGGAACCAATTGGTAAATACTCCCTGACAAGAACCGACTTCCCAAATTGCTCCGGGGATTCCGCAGAGTGCACAGGAACAGACCTTACACTGCCTCAGTGAGATACCACTCCTAATTATTCTGTGTGTTCCAATACATATGCTTGTCACTAGTAGGTTTGGAAAGCAATTGCATCCCGCCAAAAAATTTATCAAGCACATACGTAAATGTATTTAATCAATCCAAAATATCCACCTCACCAGAGTTTCTCATTTAAACAACTCGGAGACAATTCATTATGCCGATAAATAAGATAAAAAGGTGCTGAAACAGAGTGAGAAATCTTTACATTTGTCATGTATTCTACTATGTATTCATCACTTCCAAGTACATGCATGTGTTTCTGCGGAGCTAGTGGCAAACGTTGTAATATGTTTGGGGCTGATCAATCCGTGAAACAGTCTACCAACTCTGAGTAGTTTCCTCCACGATAAGGCAGGTTTTGTTGCATTATCAAAAAGATGCCTTTCGTTGGGACTGTCATCTCAGACCACAACAATAGCAAGACTGAGATGTTCAATGTTTAAGTCCATTTGTGGCATGAGCAAGTCCACGTGTTTTCAGAGGAAACCTAGAATGATCCCTTGACACACCAGCACTGTTAATTTATTTATTTTATCTACAGATAAAAGCTGGTCGTGGTAGCAGTCAATCATGGGATACAGAAAGATGAGGGGTTGAGGAGAGTTCTTAACTTGTTTAATCACTAGTATCAGTTCAATCCAGCCACTTCACCAGGCCTGGAGCGGAGCCAATACGCTCTCCATGTCCAGTTGGGGGCAGCCAGGGCAGGAACTTCAGAAAAGCAGGCAGCGGTCCCCCAAAGACATTTCAGTGCTGTTCATCCTTCGGTACTTCACAATTGAAGGGTTGCCCGTGCTTTCTTGTGCACTTTCTTCCATCTCTCGGCAGCCGTCCATAAGCGAGTCGCGGCAGTGTTCTCCTGCAGGGACACCTCCAGCACTCCCTTCTATCTTCCAAAGATCCTCAGCACCTCTAGCAGAAAGTTGCAGACCTCTATGGTAATGTCCCCTCACAAGACTGGGCAGCTGACTGTCAAGGACACCAGTTCTGGATCTCAGAAGAATCCCCTAACACCCTGTTAGTTGTGACCTGCACTGATCAGTGAGAATTCCTGGAACTCTGATTTGCACATAGAGTTTGTGGGCCGTGTAGCACAGTTCTGGAGTTTTGAGACTGGCTTGAGACAGCTCTGCTACTTGTTTAGCAGTCTCCGGACAGGCCAGCCACAGCCTTGGTCTTCAAGTGACAGAAGAAAGGAAGGGTGGAGCTGGGAATCCATTACTTAGAGAGACAGAAACCACCGGCACAAAGGAAAGAGAAGCCTTCAAAGCAGACACTTATCAGCCTTTTTGGGAGCAGCACAACCAGGGAAACAAACTAGCAGGTCAGGGTCAAAGAATAACTATGCCCCTCTAAAGAGACATCTGTTTCCTCTCAACGTGAAGGGTAGACACCTAAAGGGAACAGAAGGGCAGGTCCTGGCAAAAGAGTTATTCTTGAGTTTCTAAAAGGATCATACTCACTAGTTCTGTGGACTCCCTGAAGCTTCAGTAACAAGCATTGCTAGTCTGGCAGGCTACCTACAACCTCCATTGTGCACACCTTGCTTAGAGTGGATATCCACAATAGATTCCACTGCACCCAGTCATCCACAACACCCCCACCGCCACAATACTAGCTTATCATACTTCACACGTGCGCTGAACCGTGCGCAATGAATGCAATGGAGGAGTGCATTGCAAAGGACTGAACCAACCATTTGAACAGGCAAGGTCATGCAGGGAACAGGTAAAAAGGCGTGTGCTCCAACTGTAAATTAACATGTCTACAGCAACCAGTTTCAGCTGACCGTCACTACGGAGGGCATGCATGGAGCACCTATCCAGACAGCAGAGTTCTGGATCTCAACCCATAACTCAATGTTCTTGAGCTTACATGCATGATAGTCATGTGTACTGAGGCCAAAAGAACAAAAAAAGGATAAAAACAGCAGACCTTTACTCTAGGGGTCATTCAACGCAGGGGGCCTACCCAAAAAGCCATGTAGAGGATATTTCTCTCACAGCAGTATGTTACTCCTGTGCTTATTTTTCTGTACAGCCCATCTATGGAATTTAAATACCAGGAACTCTTAAGATAGGCCAACCTGTATATTGTTAGCGTGTGTTCAAAGTACCATGGGGTAAATCTTTAAGTGTAAGAGTGTAGACTGCTAGTGTGTAGTGCTCACTGGAAATTCTGAGTTGGCACATGCCAAGGTGGACCAACTACCTGAGATCCAAAATATAGACAGAGAGAAACTCGAGGTTGTAACTTCTGTCTGTCTGTCAAAATGTTGCTCAGACAGACCCCTCAGGATTTTACAGTCCGAGATGGAAAATCCTGCGGCAATAAAACCTAAATTTGTGATCTCAAACGGTAAAATTTGCGGTATTTTTGCAGGAGGCGGAAATAATACCTGTGACAAAAATACAGTCTTCGGTCTGTCACTGCTGGAGGCTCTTTGATCCCACAGATAGCCCAGCAGCTTTGCACCACGTAACAAGAGGGTGGGTGATGCCAAAGAGTGTAGGCATAGGGCTACCTCCATTATAAAGGTGCAAAGGGCAGCAGGGGGTGAATGAGTGGTGCTGGGGTGTGGCGTTAGGGTCACAGGTGATCCAAGAAAGGGAAAGAGGGACCAGATGACCGTCCTTGTGATAGGGGTTAGACAGATGAGTCAAGGGCGAGAGAGTGGCACCGGAGAAGGTGAAGAGCAGTGAAGGTGCTGCAGGAGGGTGGTGGCGCACAGGACACAGGGCTTTGGGGAGGGAGGAGGCGTGTGGGGAAAGGAAGGCAAGCAGGGAGTCTGGTGAAGACTTATTGCACAGGAGAAGGGCCATGTGCATTTGTAAGGTGTTAACAGACAGGCGACAGAGGTGCTTAACACTTCTGTCTTCTGGTCTGATGCTCACCCTCCTTTTACAGACTCAATGCACAGGCATTAAAAGGACGTTCATCGTCATTTGTTGTGTGCCCTTTTTAAAAATTGCGGGATTTTTACAGAAGTTCTAATTTTACAATTATTTTGCAAATCACAAAACCCTGATAGACCAGGCAGAAGAGGAGCTCCTGCTCTGACGCTGCTGAAGAAGTCCAGGGCAAAACGCTTCTTATAGTTTTCCTCCAAACAGACTTAAAAAAATACTCCAATTGTGTAGGACACCATTTGGAAATGTGGTTGAATGTGGAGCTTTAAGAAGTCAACATGATCATACTAAGCCGACCGAGGATTGCTGGCCACACTGCCAGTGGATGACCAATGCTGTGCTAGTTAGAGGGACTATTAGTGAAGCACAATGAAGCTTGTTTCCTACAAGTGCCATCAGCAAAAATTAATTAAGGTTTTCTACGAGTTCTCAGTGGCATGATCTACAGCAGGCTGTGCATAACGTAACAGCAGGAAAATGAAAGCAAAGCTAGTGACTGGATTTAGTTACAAAATCATATTAAATCATGCTTCCCTTATGTTATCAGGATCCTTCTAGCGCACTTCTGGTATTCGTAGGGCCTGATTGCACTCTTAGTAATCCTAGGGGGCATCTTTTAGGTCTTTTGTTGGCCTGAGTTGTGATAGGCAGGTAGGTTATAGTATGTCAGGTCTGTGTAGTGAGCTGACTATTCTCTGAAGTCTGTAGGGATTGTGTCTACTGATCTAATGGGACACAACTCTGTGGTCGTATTGTGTGTGAGACTGCATGGAGTCTGGACGAGTGGGTTGTGAGATGCTCCCCCTTGACTCTCATTCCATTATTATGAAAGTTGCCCATCACCTGGCAGACTGGATCCGGAAAGTTTTTTCGCCAGCAGTACCTCTGCACGTCGGAAGGTGGCGTTGGTCGGCTTCGCGTCCGTTGTGGTCGCCGGGATGACGTTGCGGAAGCTACTTAGATGCCGCCCTCGTGCGCGGACGTTATTTCTGTACACGACTTTCCGCACCAGAAACGCAGAGCCATGCAAGACACTGACCATTGGTGCACAAAACTAGGGCCCTGAAAGGATGTCCTTAACCCTAGAAATCAGTTCGCAGAACGGGGATGATGGGTGGGGCGGTAAGGAATCTATAACTAACTAATATTTCTTACAGATATATCGTTACCGAAGGTAAGTAACTTGTGCATCTGAAAGAAAAACGTTAGTTATAGATTCCTTACCTTAGAATAGATACCCTAGCAATACCAACCCCGGTGAAAGGTCTGCGAACGAAGATCACACCAGAAAATCCTGGAGAACAGAACAGCCTAAGAAGCCGTCTCTCCGAATGTGGCTGTCCAGGCAGTAGTGTTTGGTGAACGTGTGCAGCGATGCCCACATGGCTGCCTGACGGATGTCATTCAGAGGCACTCCCCTTCCCAAGGCAGCAGTGCCTGCCGTCGCCCTTGTGGAGTCAGCGCGTAGCCCGACTGGAGGCTCCTTTTTAGCCAGAGAGTAACAAGCCTTAATACACAACACGACCCATCGAGAAATGGTGCGTTTGTGTACGGCCCGACCGTTCTTTGCACCCACGTAACCAACAAAAAGTTGATCATCCACCCGGAACTGTTTTGTGCGATCCAGATAGAAGGAGAGCGCACGTTTTGGGGTCCAGACGGTGGAGCCTCCCTTCCTCCTTTGAAGGATGCGGAATGAAGGTGGGCAAAGTAATGGTCTGCCCGATGTGAAAGGCAGTGATCACCTTAGGAAGGAAGGAAGGATGGACGGGTCCGGAGAACCACCTTGTCCTGATGAACAGATAGGAAAGGAGGTTTAGAAGAAAGAGCCTGGAGCTCACTCACCCTTCTAGCAGGAGTGATGGCTACCAGGAAAGCAGTTTTAGGAGTCAAAAGGCGTAAAGGACAGTTATGCAGCGGCTCAAAGGGAGCACACATGAGCTAGGTTAGCACAAGGTTCAAGTCCCACTGAGGCATAATGAAGGGGATTGGAGTAAAAATATGCGTTGAGCCTTTTAGGAAACTGTTAACTACTGGGGACTTGAAAAGAGAAGGCTGATCTGGCAACCGAAGGAAGGCAGAGATGGCTGAAAGATAGCCCTTGATAATGCCCAGAGCAGAGCCCTGCTGTGCTAAAGGGAGAAGAAACAAGAGTACTTCTGAAAGAGGGGCAGAAAGGGGATCCACGGCCTTTACCTGGTTGGGGTCAAAACCAGGGGGCGGGAAGTACGGTCAGCAGGCTAGTGGTTCGCCCCTGACCGTATAACTGGAAGGACCGGCGCGAGCGCGAAACTCTACACCCTCCTGAGGCTTGAGCCGGGAGAGCTGCTGTCGCTACTTTGCACATTTATTTTGCTATTTTGCACAGTGATTAGGTTTAAAGAAGTGAGTCTTGCTGATCTTTTAAACACAGTTCTTTTTAATATACTCGTTGTTGAAATTGCTGCTATTTTATCACCTACCTCATTTTAAGCATATAATCTTTGTTATCAGGGGCAATTCTTACTCAGGATTAGAAGGGAAGACAGGCACACTTCCCGGTTGGGGTCTAAACCGGGGGGCGTTATAGGCATAAGCGGGGCCACCATCTTGGGGGAAGTACGGTCAGCTGGCTAGTGGTTGCGCCCCTGACCGTATAATTACAAATGCCGGCGAGACCGCACAGCGGACGCGCGTAGCGGGTGCGCCACTGGCGCGCCAAAGGCAAGCCCGTCTGCGCCCGTCCGCGCCAGTCCAGTGCCAGTACCCCTGCCGGTTTTGGAAGCGGTAAGCTAACTATTTTACAATTTTCAAGTGATTATCTAAAAAGTTTAAATAGGACTGGCAGACTGGCCGGATGTTCAAACCATAACCTGGCTAAGGGATCGCCCACTTGCCCCACAATATGTCCTAGGTGTAAAGTCGTGCTTCCAGAATTTTTATACCAACCAATTCAGCCGCGGGATAAATCAAGTCAGAAGTGTGCAGACATGCTACAATCACAGGGAATGAAGTGCATTGTTCTGAATGCCAGATCCCTTGTAAAGCATAGTATAGAATGAGCCAGATTAATTGAGGAAAAGGGCATAATGGTTGCCTTTATTACAGAATCATGGACAGACGAGGCATCCGATCCGGACTTAGTTAGGGCTACGCCTGACACACCTTAAATAGGCCTTCCAGAAGAGGTGGGGGGCTCGCTGTTATTCATCATTCTACCATTAATGCGACCTTTGAAAAAGTATCTATCTCAGATTGTGAGGCACTAGAATTCTGTGTATATTATTCCCACCAGGCTACTTTTAAAGGGATTCTCCTTTATAGACCACCTGGCCTTAGGACGCCTTTTCTAACTTCAGTGGGAAATTTGTTGGAAAGAGGTATCTGTGCCAGTTCCTTTACCCTGTTGGGAGATTTTAATTTTTATTTAGAGGCTGCGGCTGACCCTGATACAGCGACTCTTTTGATATTTATGGAAAGTGTGGATCTTGATCAACAGGTTGTTGGCCCCATCCACATAGCAGGGCATACCCTAGATGGGATTTTTTTCTAATAACCCACAACTCTCGTTTACTGGCCTGCTTCCCCTGGTCTGGTCCGACCATGTGGCAGTATGCTTTGAGTTGGCATTCCCTAGTAATCATGAGATGAGAAAATTAGCAAAGAAGCAAGTGCCATTTAGAGCATGGAATAAAATTGAGGCTAGAGAGCTAGAAAATCTATTGAACGCTACCTCTCCTCACTTACCAATAGATATAGAAGAGGCGACCACCCAATACTCTTACTGGCTTGAGTCGGCCGGTAATAAGTTAGCGCCTGAAAAGGTTCTATACTCTAATAGAGTACGGACCTCTGCTCCTTGGTATGGACAGGAATTAAAAGATCTTAAACTGAAATGTAAGCTATTAGAGAGGAAGTGGAGAAAGGGATACAAAGCCTTAGAGAAAGAGGCATATAGACTAAACCTGGTAGCCTATAAACACCTTCACCGAACAGCTAAGAGAACTTGTTTTGCCAATCGAATAAAATCCGCTATAAATTCAGCCAAAGAACTTTTTAAAATAGTAATCAGCCTGGCATACCCGGGCACTCCCAGTATCCCCTCGAGCCAGGAGCTCTGCGACAAAATAGCTAGATTCTTCTATAGTAAGCTGGAGGCTATTTTCGCCACATTTAATGGCCCTACAACAGATGCGAAATTAGATGTCGGAGAGAGATACAAATTACGTTCAGGCTCACATTTTAGTTGTGATGAGTTCGCACCTTTACTTATCAGTGAGACTCATAAGTTATTGATGTCTACTAAATCAGGCTCTCCTCACGATCCATGTCCAGTGGCAGTTTTAAAGCTAGCCCCAGAACTGACTACGATAACGCTGACCGCGATCATAAATGCCATGTTCAAGGAAGGACATTTCCCCATAGCCTGGAATTCCGCATCAATTTTGCCTCTACTCAAGAAACCCAACCTGAACCCGAAGGATCCTAATAACGTTCGACCTATCTCGCGCATCCCTCTGCCAGCTAAACTGGCTGAGAAAAGTATGAACGCACAACTTACTACATACTTACGGGAAGCTCAAGTACTGGATCCAACCCAACACGGGTTCAGAGCAGGTCATAGCACGGAGTCCGCTCTGTTAAAATCTACAGAGGAAATTAGGGCCGCACTAGATCAGGGAGGCAAGGCCGCAATGATCATGTTGGACTTGTCCGCGGCCTTCGACACGGTCCATCATGATTTGTTGATGGACCGGTTGTGGGAATGTGGAGTACGAGGCAAAGCATGGGAACTTTTGAAGTCCTTCCTTTCAGACAGAAAGCAGACAGTGTCTCTTGGCACATTTTGTTCCAAACCGTTTTCTCTGCCCTGCTCCTCTCTTAGTCCAACACTGTTTAATGTATACGTTTCCTCACTTGCACCCCTGATCAGGTCATTTGGATTTGATCTGACATCCTACGCAGATGACACTCAGATTGTGGGGTCTCTGCTACCAGGGCAAGAGGGGGGACAGAACTACGATTTCATGATTGTATGGATGCAGTGGGTATATGGATGTCCCAGAACTGCTTAAAACTCAACTCAAGCAAGACGAAGGTCATTTTGTTTGGCAATGCTCCTAATTTCTGGACCCCAAGTTGGTGGCCAGCTTCGCTGGGCTTACTTCCATTCCCTCCAGGAAAGTAAAAAACCTGGGAGTTTTTATTGACAATAGGCTTCAGTTTAAAGACCAAGTCAACTCAGTTGTCTCGGCTACCACATTTGCCCTGAGAACTTGTAAGAAAATTCTACAGTATCTACTAAAGGAAAATCAACGCACAGTAGTGACCGCATTGGCTATGACAAGGCTGGACTATTGTAACAGCCTCTACCTTAATATCCAGGAACGGCTGCTGCATAGACTACAACTTCTACAGAACTCGGCCGCCAGACTGCTTACAGGGACACCTAAGTTTGCCTCTGTTTCTGGCGACATCAGAAAACTCCACTGGCTGCCTATTAAGAAACGGGTGTAGTCACTGATGTTGGAAAGGGACCCCAGGAGGGAACAGGGGCAGTAAAACCCCACCCGGCGCCGGATCCAGCGCCATTCACTTGGACTAGTGCCAGTATGTCCCTGGCAACGCCTCACTGCACTCTCTCTCATAGCACAGCCTCCAGAAAGTAAAATGTTATTTTAGAACCTTGTTACAGTTCTTTTGAGGATACTGCTTTTATGATCCAAGAGCAAGAGTTGTGTCACATGTAACAAAAAACACTCCATGGTTGGCAATTGCTACCCCCACAGATGTGGATTCTCACCCATTGGTCTGGACTTCACCCGGACCAATTGATATATGCCAGGAATGCATGTATGAGGTATTTCTATAGCACAAACCTAGCCGAAAGCCAGCAAGTGATGCACAGGAACAAAAACAAGCATAAAGTCAACCGAGTGATAGGAGAGGTAGCTCGTTTGGGGACTGTAAACATTTGCCCTCTCATTACCTCCTAATGCATTCTTTAGGCAGATGCCTGTGCAGTATAGTTGGAATCACTAGGCTGTAGATGAGGAGAAGGGCTCCATTCCAGAGACTATCCATTATTTTATTGCAGCAGAATCAGAGAGGAGAGTATCCAGTGCCGCTGAACCTCTGTCCATGCGCCTGGATGTCATGGCTCATTTGCGAAGACCGTCAGTGAAGACAAAGCGACTGGACAGTGCAAACAGGGCAATGTTTTATCACTATTGATCTGGCCTACATTTCAACTTCAGCAGTGCCAACATATCTTTAGTCTGGCGCCCTGGAATACAGCTCTTTGAAGGATTTCCAAGAACCGAACAAAAGCGGGGAGAAATGGTTCGCCGCGAGTCCCAGCTACCCCTTAGCCTAATTATTCGTGGTTGCACAAACCGTCTGCTCAAATCCCAGTGGAGAGCAAAACAACAAAAGGCATTTCTGATCCCTTTGCTCCTGATCCATTCAATTAAAAAATCTCATAATTGCCTGTGTCCCTTCTCATCTGTCCTTCAGAGCTTACAACCTTTGTAAAATTGAAAAGTAGCCTTGTACTTCTACATCAAAGCGATGCTTGGTTATATTATTGAGTAACGTCGAAATGCATGCTCCCGTACAACATGTAGCAGGTTACCACAAATAAAGGTTGGTGAATAAGCTAAAGTCCCTCAATTACAACAACTGCGCCTTATATCTTTACTGAAGCACCTCTAACCAGTAGAGCGTGAGAAGGCAGCAGATTTCTCAGCAGGCTTCCACAATATGGGCCAGATATGCTGCAGTAGAAAAAGAATGCTTCTGACAGACCCCTAAATCAAAATGCATTTCACATCCCCTTCGTTACAAAATGCACTAGTGGCATGTAATCACATCCCAAAAAAACACAAAAGAGAGCCAGTCTTGTTTGCGATACTTGCGTGGTGTCTAGTAGGTGGATATTACAGTTCTCGCTGGCGCTTGTAGTTTTGCGTTCCAACCAAGAGTTTAAAGGTGTCTCCTAAATCAACTAGAAACCAACCTTCAATGCCTAACTAAATCTAATGCGCATTCCTCATGTCAATGCTGTAACAAAATCCTGGCAATGGCATCTAAGCATGCGTAGATTAGCACTGCCTACTAATCCGGATGCTGAATGACAATGTATGACTTCCGCCAAGATCTATTGTCGTTTGGATGACTGTAGAGGCCACCACTCACAGGGTTCATTGTCAAACATGTCCTGCCTTTCCCACTAGCCAGTTTCATCAATATTGTCTCCACAAGCCATTGCACATTAGAAAGAACTGCGTGTTTGCATTGCTTAGAACAAGCCAGGTGCAATTAGATGATTGGGCCTTCTCTCAAACGGCAGCTAAACTACAGAAACGACCTTCTTGTGAATCCAGTAAGATCAAGACAGTTCTGCTTTAGGAAGAAACAAATTTTGTGTTTATGTGACATTCAGAATCCTTGCTGTAAACCAACCTATCCTTATAGTGTCAGAATGCCAATGATGTTGGTGATGTGCCCCATAAAATGAATTAACATACAACATAACATATATAACACCTGGTGAGCACTTTAGTATCTAGCTGGCTAATCCTGGAATAGCTCAGGACTAAGTCCTCCAAAATAAGGCTCCAGGAGTCTCGCTTTGCAAGAAATTGAGTTGGAGACTTATGCTTTATGAGAGGTGTTAACTCATCTTATTTAGGTCTATTAAAATCAAGCAGATATCACCATTTCCATTTTTCATGTGCACGCCAGTAATTTCCAACAAACGTTCCTGCAGAGCATAACAACTTGAATGTATTTAGTCATTAGGGAGGTACCTACGTATTGCAGGCTCTCACGGCCTTGCTTTACTTGCAATTCCAAAGGAAGAGTCTTCACGTTCCCTTCATTTTACCTAATCAACAGAATACAACGAGTTAAAAGCAGGAAACTCCTGGGTTGTGCAAGTGGCCCTGATCCGGACTTCTGTTCAGCAATCATTTTACTGATCAACTTTCTCTTGAAACCTCTTTTCATTGCACTTTCTCATAGATAAAATAAACTATCAATGGGGTCTGAGGGAAAATATTAAAGACCTAAACGGATTTAAATCCCCCTATTCTTATTAGTAAACAAACAATGAAATCCGAGGTCTATACCGTGCAACTAAAGATACAATTCAAAAAGTTGCCACATAGCACTTAATTTGAGAGTGAAAGAGCAGAGGGTGGAGGTCAAAATGTAAAGTAAAGAAGTAAAAAGGAAAAGATCTCAATAGGGATTATTGGCATCCCATCATTTCACTTCCAAGTGCCCAGTGTCATCAACTGGGTTACCAAACAACTCTTCTAAATACCTCTTTAATCACAGAGGGAGTATGAATGAGTTGTATCCTCTTATCAATTTCTTATCAGAGGAAAATGTATATAGAAGAGTCTCTTACAAAAAGTGCAGTGCAAGTAAAACAAAAAAATTGTGATTTAAAATAGGATAAGCAGAAAAGACAGAAGGTAGTGTACTTCTTGCTTATATTTACCTCCATCCCAGCAAAGGTTCCAGCTGGACGCAACGACGGACAAAGCGGGGCCTCTTTGACTTGAGCTGGTGCTGAGTGAGGTGAGGCTTTTTCCTCAAAATGCATTGATGTCCTATACATCGAGCTTATACTGAGGATTTGAAGACAGTTACTGAGGGTACAGTAGTAACCCATCAATTTCTGCAAAGTTTGAATACAGCAGTAGCAAAGTTTTGTTAATGAGGTCCTGAAGAAAGCCAGGGAGAATTATCCCATTGGCTGAAACATGTCGACTAGAGATACAAGCAGTGATTAGTTACAACTGCTGTTCTTCCCTTTTTTTCCTGCACTGTTTTTACGTAGGAATGCGATTCAAGAATATAAGCAAGAAGTACACTACCTTCTGTCTTTTCTGCTTATCCTATTTTAAATCACATTTTTTTTGTTTTACTTGCACTGCACTTTTTGTAAGAAAGACTCTTCTATATACATTTTCCGCTGATAAGAACTTGATAAGAGGATACAACCAATTCATACTCCCTCTGTGATTAAAGAGGTATTTAGAAGAGTTGTTTGGTATCCCAGATGATGACACTGGGCACTTGGAAGTGAAATGATGGGATGCCAATAATCCCTATTGAGATCTTTTCCTTTTTACTTCTTTACTTTACATTTTGACCTCCACCCTATGCTCTTTCACTCTCAAATTAAGTGCTATGTGGCAACTTTTTTAATTGTATCTTTAGTTGCACGGTATAGACCTCGGATTTCATTGTTTGTTTACTTTCTCATAGATGCCAACAGACCTAATTCAGGCCGGAGACTCATGATTTTGTAAGCCAAAAATTACTATTTTGGCCATAACCTGTCTGAAATTGCTTCAGCTTCAATAAAAGTCAATGGAGGAAATACATTCTCCCATTTTTTTTTTAAATCTCCCCCCTTTCCTCTTCTAGAATGTTGGCATGTATGCTTTATGTATGAAGAACCCTTGGCTTCCTCTCATTCTGTTCTCCAATAATGGCAAGCTATTTTGTCTTTAGATGTTATGGTGAAGTTAATAGGACCTAATGAATCCTATGCTGTACTGACAGTATTGCTGTGCCCTGTGCCTTCTACCCCTGCCTGGGTAGCAGGTTTGTTTTGATTTCCTTCACAACTTAACAATACAGTGCAAAGGCACTGGCTGAGAATAAAAAGTACAACCTCCATCAGATGATAAATTTCAAACTATATTCACTGGTAAGAGAGACAGAGGGAAAGGCCGCCATCCTGGATTACTGGGCCCAAAATAGTCACAAAGGGTACTTGTGGTTTGTTCCTTACGGAGCGCGGAAATAACTAGTAAGCAACGGAGTGCTGGAAATAATAATAGGGGATGTGGAGCAGTTAGATGTGATGGGGTGGATGTGAACACAGGGTACAGAGAGTGCTGAAAGAAAGTCTCCCTTAGACAAGGTTAAGCTAGGAATTAGTAATAGAGTAGGCTATGACTATACATTGATCAACAAGTAAAGTAGAAACAAATATTTTCTGAGAGAACAGAATGAGCTGTGGAAGACGACCAATCAGTGAGAAAATGGATAACAAGTTCAAAACAGCTGGGATAAAAAAAGAAACTAATACAGGAGGCATGGCCACGTATCCATGTAAAAGTACATGTTCGGCAATGAAAAACAACCCTCTTAGGAATGGGTAATGTTATGCAGATTTGTAGAGCGCGTTATCACTCAGGCGGTTATCCTGTAGCTGATCTCACTAGCACCCATAGATCGAAATTCCCTGTCCGAATAGTGTTGCAGGGATTCTGCTCAGGAACAGAACTATGCTTGGTACCATAGAACATCACTATGAGGGGACTGAGTCACCACACCACCTCAGTATCTATGAGCCCGTCTAGCTATAGTGCCTCACTTGTCCTCCTAAACTTTCCCGAGAAACAAGTGAATTGGCACCCCAGAACACAACACTCTCGACCCTCTCAGGGATCACGGTAACAGGACACACTCTTTCGCTGTGTCACTCACACTTGTCCACAATAAATTAACCAGGAGACACAAAGGAAGTTTGAAATATTTAAACTATTGTGCTCTGAAATGCAGTATACGTGCCACAATTAGAAAACACATACATACTAAAAATACTGTTAGCATGGTTAATAATCCATAGACCATAAAAAAGCTGTCATCTTATAGGTCAGAGGAAGCTACCCCCTTGCGACTGATGCTAAATGATTATATATCAAAGATCGCTGTGATAACTGGCAGACCCCATACCTTAGCATACACAAATGGAGGCGGACACAGTGCTTTGGTCTCAGAACTCTCGTTCCATGTCTGTCTGTGGCACATGTACTCATCTATAGGATAGCACACGTGTTCACATAAACAGCTGCTGCAATCTTGTCATGTCTAGGTGCAAGTGCCTGGCCAGAAAGAATAACAAGGGACATTGTTTTTTGACCTTGTTGGTGGAATTCAGACTAAATCCCAGGAAAAGAACAGAACCTGAAAACATATGCAAGTTATGTATGAAAGTACAATGTGGTACAAAATCAAGCCTGTCTATATAGCAATGAATGCAAACAAACATGAGACCTACAACGTCCACATTTAGGTTAACATAGGGAAAACTACAATGGGCCATGCAGGAAACACACAAGAGGGACAATCATTCTGTGTCCAACATACACTTTCTACAGACTGTAATTAGGTTCCAAAAGGCAATATGCAACATTCCTGTTTTTTTCAAATATATAAAGCACTTTAAATTAGTATTTATTTTGCCTATAAATGCTCCCATGTGTGGAAGACAAAGGAACAGAAGTATAAAGCAATTCGTTTGGTTTCTTATTTCTAGAGTCAAGTGTGGCCCTGGGCACAATGAAGTAGATCAAATATGTTTTACTTTGTACTGGAAAGCTAATTTGTTATTAATTTTAACGTCTAGCACACTTACCACTAATTCACCCACACATGCCTACCGCTCAGGAATGGCATAACAGGCAGTTCTGTTTTATTTTCTGCTCCCTGTTGGCAGGGCAGTATGACAGCTGCCTTACCTCACCCTAAGGATGTGCCTTCCCAGTCACAGACATGAACTAGGATTTACAGAACCCGAGAATATAGAAGCTCCAACATTAAAATAAAATTACACCGTGTGTAAAGAAGGAAAAGTAAACTCATATTTTAAAGGGCAATGTATTCAGATGTCAAACCAAGTCTGTGCTCTCTCCTTTCAAGCCTGTCACGCACTAGGACCCATCACGCCCCCACATAGACAATAAAGCTGCAGAAAAACGAGTGAAAGCTGCAATATCGAGCCTGACGCGGTGTTTAAGATGACGAACGCGTCGCATTGTTTTGATAATATTGCTCTGAAACGAAGCCATAAAACGACACCACCAATCATGTCTTTGGACAAGTTCCGCGAGAAAAATATATATCCGGTTCGAATCCGCGGATCTCGCACGGGGCGCCTGAAGGAAGGGACGTGGCGTCTCGAGGCGCGCGGCTCTGTGGGTCTCCTTGCAGCGGTGTGCGTGAGATGGATGCGCAGTGGCAGCCGCAGTATGCTTGTCTGATTGTATCTGGCGCACGCGGCGTCTTGAGAGGATTAAAAAGCGCGCGCGGCAGATCGCTGGCAACGCGTGGGCTTTCCAGGAAGAGGCAGCGGCAGCGCTGCGTGATGCTACAGTGCGAAGCTAATGCCGCGGCCCGCTCTCCCTCCGATACCGGAAGAGAAGGCTGGAAGGTTTGGGTCGTGCCACAGGCAAATACTTTCGATTATAATCTGGCAACGACATAGAAAAGGGCTTAACATGAGAATGCACTCCCAAGAGCGACCTTTTAGTAGTAACAAAAGAAAATTAAATGTAAATCTGATAGCCCAGCTGGTGTTTTCATCAGAGATCTTGCTCTTCTCTGACGTGTCGGCCATAAGCGAGAGAAAAGGGCAGAAGCAAAGGGCATTTTTTTTTAACAATAATGTACATGCTGACTCGATGCCAGCACAAAGGTCTAAACATTGGGACTCTGCAAATCCGAGACAGCTGCGCACCCTATGATCTGCACATCTTTAGTTTGGGACCAGCTGCGTAAAACAAGTTCATTGTGCCGCCTCCCACATGCAGATTGTGATGAGAGGCCCCTGAAACTTTTAACATAGATTTTCGTTGGCTTTCAACTAAAATGTCCCATTTTTGAACAAGAAAGAAGAAACCACGGACCTGGTAAAGTCCTGTGCTACACTAGTTCCTTTAAGACTTTGTTAGTGACACAATGGCTTTCAAGACATTCATTCCTTGCTGAAAAAAAGTAATTTCTTGGCGGCCTCAAAATTAAATAATATGTGGAATCTAATAGTGGACATACACAATATGCTACAAAGGAAATGTATTGTCACTAACATGGAAACCCTACTCCAGCTTAAATCGGTGCCCGCAGCACAGCTTCAAGCTCCATCTCCACATGCTCCATTTTTGCATCCTGCCACAGGCCTTTGCGTTCCATAGGAGTAGCGAAATAAAAGGGACACGTACATATTCACATATGTAAATGGACATGGCATCGATAGGGGTTACTGTGTTACATAAAAAGGGTTTATGATAAGGAATAGAGAAAGGGTAATGCGTGACCAGGGACAACAGTAAAGATCACATTGTATGGAGAGTGCCTATAGATAGAACAACAGCAGATAGTAATTTCAGTAGACACTGTGCATATAGGTGCTGACGAAATGAGAGAAACTAGGGGGCATAAAACACCTTAAACAGGTTGAAGAGCTCACGTACCTGTCACAGTGATAAAAGGCCCAGACACACTACTGAACATACAACTAACTAAGCAGCAAAAAGTGGGTGCTGCCAAAAGGAATATGTTAGGCAGACCTCATGTAAAAAGTTACTGCTCAACAACACAGTTCGGACATGAAACTCCACAGTAACAAAACTCATGAACATTTGAGGTTCATTAAGAACCTGCGTTGTGTTCTGATACAAGCAGCTAAAGCTATGGTTGTGAGGGTGAAACAGCTCTGCTGGGGACCTTTATTACTCAACTGTGATAACTTGACGCTAGGGAGAGGGAGAAAACTGAAGACGAGGAGCACTCGGTAGAAAATGGCTATGTAAATATTTTCCAACAGAGTTTATAGCTTCCAGTTCAGGCCTGTTCTGGGGTGCACCTACCTACCTACACACACACACACGGACACACACACACACACAGTTATTTGCTTAACCCCTTCGATGCTCATGACGGAACGGTTCCGTCATGAGCATCGGTTGGGCTGTGCTCATGACGGAACCGTTCCGTCATGAGGACAGCCCCCGGGGGAAGCGCTGGCGCTCCCCCCCTTGTCCCTCGATCTTGGCCCCCTTTACGGGGGTGGCAGCGGAAGAGCTTCCGCTGCCACCCCCGACCCCCCCCGAGCCCCCCCACGCTTTCTGATGACGTCAGCGCGCACAGCGCGCGCCGGCGTCATCAGGAAGCGTTGGACGCGCTGGAATCCATTTCTTCCAGCGCGTCCGAGGGGAGCAGAGGTAGGTGTTTGGCGTCTGGTGGGGGCCGCGGCGGTGAAATCTCTAGTATTGAGGCATCGGGGGAGAGGAAAGAGTATTTCCTCTCCCCCGATCTCTCAATACAGGGCATTCCTGCTCCACGATCGCGCACAGCGTCGCGATCGTGGAGTAGGGATGCCCCACTAGACACCAGGGATTTTGCATTTGGAGTTTGGGAAGCGACCCCTTAGGCAAGGGTCGCTTCCCTGGGCACGATTATTTGGCAAAGTCTTTTCTGCCCCCCCTGGGGGCAGATCGGCCCGCTTTCTGCGCGTTTCTGCCCCCGGGGGGGGCAGAAAAGCCCACTAGTCACCAGGGATGCTGTTCCTACTATGTAGGAAGCGACCCCTTGGGCAAGGGTCGCTTCCTTGGGGGCAAATTTTGTGGAAGTCTTTTCTGCCCCCCCTGGGGGCAGATCGGTCCGCTTTCTGCGCGTTTCTGCCCCCGGGGGGGGCAGAAAAGCCCACTAGACACCAGGGATATTGTTTATGCTATGTAGGAAGCGACCCCTTAGGCAAGGGTCGCTTCCTTTGGGGGCCAAATAATTTGAAGACTTTTCTGCCCCCCCTGGGGGCGGATCGGTCTTCTTTCTGCCCGTTTCTCCCCCTAGGGGGGGCAGAAAAGCCCACTAGACACCAGGGATGTCTATTTCGTTATGTAGGAAGCGACCCCTTGGGCAAGGGTCGCTTCCTAGGGTGGTAAAGTGATTAGGAGACTTTTCTGCCCCCCCTGGGGGCAGATCGGTCGTCTTTCTGCCCGTTTCTGCCCCCAGGGGGGGCAGAAAAGCCCACTAGACACCAGGGATGTCTTTTTCTTTATGTAGGAAGCGACCCCTTGGGCAAGGGTCGCTTCCTTTGCGGCCTAATTTTTTAGAATACTTTTCTGCCCCCCCCTGGGGGCAGATTGGTCGTCTTTCTGTCCGTTTCTGCTCTTTGGGGGGGGGGGCAGAAAAGCCCACTAGACACCAGGGATATAAATATTATTGTAGGAAGCGACCCCTTGGGCAAGGGTCGCTTCCTTGGGCCCCTAAATGTTTTGAAGACTTTTCTGCCCCCTCTGTGGGCAGATCGGTTTTATTTTTTTGCTGTTTCTGCTCCCATTGGAGGCAGAAAAGCCCACTAGACACCAGGGAATTAGTTCAATTAGAAATAGAAGTGACCCCTCGCTTCCAGGGTGCAATTTGTTATATGTATTTGGGTCACCTGCCCCGGGACTGAATAGCCTTTTTTTTCCTGCTGTTTTCTGCCTGACCTGGCACACAAACCGATTGACCATTTGGGTAGTGACATGGCATGTTATAATGTTTATTGTTATATGTTTTGTGATTTCCAATTGTAATGTTTTTTTTGTTTACTTTTTTGTTCTAGGTGAAGGCTTTTCTTCTGTTCACGGTGACATTTTGGTTCTGGTGGTTTTGCTGTTTGTGTAGTTTGGTAAGAGACTGTTTTTTTGTACAATGCAAATGTGTTTGATTTCTCTGCCTGTTTTTTTTTGCAAATGGTGTAATAATAGCAGTATGTTTGGTTTTTGAGTTTCAAAAACTTTTTGCATTGGTGCATGATGTGTATTTTGTTGTCTTGTGAGTAATTTGTTTTTTTTTCTTCTTTCTAGTTTGATATCGTTGGTCTTTGCTGTGTCACTGCAGAGTTTGTTTCTGGTGAGTGTAGCTGTCTCTTTTGATTTTGGATTGTATAGTTTTTGAGTACATTGATCTTATTGATATAAGGTACACATTTCTTTACTTACTTGGTTTGCACATTGTTGGTTGTTGTTGACTTGTTTGTACAGTCTTCCATCTTAGTAGGTATAATGGCTAGCCGCAGGATGACTGCTCAGCAGGTTGTTGGTTTGCTGTTTGAGTCTTCCTCTGATATTGGGTCAGAGACTGACTCTGCTTCTGAGGGAGAGGGGGCAGGGGACGATTCTGGCAGTGAGTTTTCTCTCCGTATGGGGTCATCGGATGATGAAGATACTCTTAGCGCGGATGAAGTGCCTGTGTTAGAGGAGGAGACTGATGTGCCGATAGTGCGGCAAGAGGCATCTGGGCTGCAGCCTGCGGCTGCAAGGCTTCCCGTTGGTGTAGTGCAGCAAGAGACATCTGGGCTGCAGGCTGGGACTGCAAGGCTTCCCGTTGGTGTAGTGCGGCAAGAGGCATCTGGGCTGCAGGCTGGGGCTGCAAGCCTTTCCGTTGGTGTAGTGCGGCAAGAGACATCTGGGCTGCAGGCTGGGGCTGCAAGTCTTCCCGTTGAAAGTGATGACCTCTGGGTTGCCCCTGGCATGGTGCAGCCGGAATTTCCTGAGTTTACTGGTGTTCCAGGGTCTAGAGTGAATACCGAGAACTTTTTGCCTGTAAATTTTTTTCAGTTGTTTATGGACGATGTGTTTTTGGCAGAGATTGTTGAGCAGACTAATTTGTATGCCGAACAGTTTTTGAGGGACAACTGTGCCAGTCTTAAGCCACACTCTAGAGCTACCCGGTGGACTCCCACAAATGTTGAAGAGATGAAGAAGTTCTTGGGTTTAACTTTTTTGATGGGCTTGCTAAGGAAGCCATCATTGGCTTCATATTGGTCTAGCAGTCCCTTGATGGCAACGTCTATTTTTCCGGCAGTCATGAGTCGTGACAGGTATTTGCTTCTGCTTCGGATGATGCACTTTGTAGATAATGGTTTAGCGTTGCCACGAGATCACCCTGATTGTGACCGTCTTTTTAAGATTAGGCCTGTCCTTGATCACTTTGTTGATCGATTTTCTGAGATTTATGCCCCTGGTAGAGAAATTGCAGTGGATGAGTCTTTGGTGTTGTTCAAGGGCCGCTTGGTTTTTAGGCAATACATTCCTAGTAAGAGGGCACGCTATGGAATAAAGCTGTATATGCTGTGTGACAGTAGGACTGGATATGTCTCTAATTTCAGGGTGTACACCGGTAAGGAATCTAGGTTTAACCTCCCTGGTTGTCCGTCCACTTTTGGAGTGACTGAGAAAATTGTTTGGGAACTTGGAAGAGGATTTTTTAACAAAGGCCACCATTTATATGTAGATAACTTCTACACTGGTGTACGGTTGTTCAGGGAATTGGCCAAAGTGGACACTTTTGCTTGTGGCACAATCCGCTGTAACCGTAAAGGTTTTCCAAAAGAACTTGTTTGTCACAAGCTTGTGCGGGGACAGTGCAGTGCGTTGCGTTGCCAGGAGCTTCTTGCTGTGAAGTTTACAGACAGGAGAGATGTCTACATGCTGACTTCCATCCATGATGAAAGCACTGCACCTGTGACTGTTTGGGGTCAGGTCGCTGAAGCGCGCAAACCTGTATGTGTTTTAGACTATAATAGGTACATGGGTGGTGTTGACAGAGTAGATCAGAGGTTGGAACCTTACACTGCTCTTCGTAAGGCTTACATTTGGTACAAGAAGTTGGCTATCCATCTTTTCCACTTGGCAATGTTTAATGCTTTTGTTGTGTTCCAGGATTCTTGCCCTGAGTCAAAGATGACTTTTGTTAAGTTTCAGGAGTCTGTAATAGGCAGCCTTGTTGTAGTGGAACAGGCAAGTGTTCCTAGAGTTGGACTGGTGGAGGATGTTGCTAGATTGAAAGAACGCCACTTTCCAGATCACATTCCTCCCACACCCGCAAAAGATTTTCCCAGTAGGAGATGTAGAGTCTGTTGGCGAAGAGGTTTGCGGAAGGAGAGTCGTATGTACTGCCCCGATTGTCCCTCTCATCCTGCACTGTGTCTCTCTGCTTGTTTTAGAGCGTACCACACGCGAAAAAATTTTTGGGAGGATTCTTGAGTGGTAAAGTGAACTGGCTGGTCTGTATTCTTTGGATAATTTGATTCTGTTTCAATGTTGGTGTTAGTGCAATGTATTTAGTTGCTGATTTTCTGTTAGAAGATTTGTATCTATTTGCAATTTGTTTGTGTTTTTATTTTTTTCTAAAAAAATCCAAAATGTGATGGCGGTGTGTGTAGGCTTGCGCTTGGCTGTTGGTGTGTGTGGACTGGCACTTGGTTGGTGGTGTGCGTGGAATGGTGCTTGGCTGACGGTGTGCGTGGACTGGCGGTGTGCATGGACTGGCGGTGTGCGTGGACTGGTGCGTGGCTGGTGGTGTGCGTGGAATGGTGCTTGGCTGGCGGTGTGCGTGGCTGGTGGTGTGCGTGGAATGGTGCTTGGCTGGCGGTGTGCGTGGAATGGTGCTTGGCTGGTGGTGTGCGTGGAATGGTGCTTGGCTGGCGCTGTGCGTGGACTGGTACTTGGCTGGCAGTGTGTGTGGACTGGTGGTGTGTGCGGACTGGTGTTTGGCTGGTGGTGTCCGTGGACTGGAGCTTGGCTGGTGGTGTCCGTGGACTGGAGCTTGTCTGGTGGTGTGTGTGGACTGGAGCTTGGCTGGCGGTGTGCGTGGAATGGTGCTTGTCTGGTGGTGTCCGTGGACTGGAGCTTGGCTGGCGGTGTAGGTGGATTGGCGATTGGCTGCCGGTGTGCCTGGACTGGCGATTGGATGGCGGTGTGCCTGGACTGGCGCTTGGCTAGCGGTGTGCGTGGACTGGCGTTTGGCTAGCGGTGTGTGTCGACCGGTGCTTGGCTGGCTGTGTGCGAGTAGTGACTTTCTGCTGGTCACTACACACACTGCTAGCTGAGTGCCACTCCACGCAATTCTTCTGCCTGTGTAGTTGCTGTGTCTGGATTGTGGGCGTGTGAAAGTGATGGGCCCTTGAATGGCGCTGTGTGCCGGTGTGAGTTTTGTTATGTGATGGGCCCGCGGCTGGCGGTGTGAATGGTTTTGTATGTCTCACACGTATGAAAGGTGTATGAATGGCCTGTAAAGAGGTTGGTGCCTTGTCGTGGCTTTACAGCTCACGAGCTGTGAGTCAGTGGTTCAGTTTCTTGCCCTTTCAATTATTACCAGTGCATTTCATTTTTTGTGAAATCACTTGGTAATACAATTTTATCTACTGAACCATCACTCACCCTCGTGCCAAATCCAACCAGTATGTGCGTGTGCTTGCGGGTTAGATGACTGTGCAGTAATATTTGTTTTTTTGAAGCAGGGTGTACCTTGTCCCTTTTTGGTGATTTTTGTACTGTGTTGCTTTTGTACCTGGTGGTGCGAATGGTCTTGTTTGTATCACGTATGAAAGGTGTGTGAATGGCCTGTAAAGCGGTTGGTGCCTTGACGTGGCTTTACAGCTCACGAGCTGCAAGTCATTGGTTTGGTTTTTTGTGAATTTAATTATTGACAGTGCATTTCATATTTGTGAAATCTCTTGTTAATAAAATTTAATACACTGAACCATGACTTGCCCTCGTGCCAAATCCAACCAGTATGTGTGTGTGTTTGAGGAATAGATGGTTGTGCAGGAATCTTTTTTTTTTGTTTCTCTGCCAAGGTACACTTTCCATGTAAGAATAACCCACCAACTGTAGATATTGTCGAAAACCTTTGGGAGTTCATGGTGATGTCTCTCTAGTGATTTGAAAAATATATTTTATCCCCATTGTCCTGTAAACCTCAAATTGTCTGCCACATTTTCTTTGCAGTATTATTCCAAAATTCTCACGCTGTAGTAACAATAGGTAATCTGGTTATGCAAGGGGGGTTACTTTTGTTTTTTGCCCAGGGATCGGCGGGCATCTAGGGAAACCTTTCCAACCCACGCATTTCTGAAAAGTAGACACTCGGCGGCTTCCAGGGAGGTATGGCTTGCGTGGATCCCCCAACGTTTCCTTACCTAGAATCCCCTGCAAACCTCAATTTTTGCCCCAAAAATCACTTTTTTCACACATTTTGGGGTGGGAAAGTAGTGGCATCACCGGGCTCACACAAATTTACCACCACCCAGCGTTCCCCCAGGTCTCCCGGTAAAAATGGTGCCTCACTTGTGTGGGAGGCCCAAGTACCCGCGGCAGGCAAGGGCCCCAAAGGTAGTGAGGCCACCTCAAGATGGCCTATCGCCAAACCACCTGGTTTTGCAAGGGGGGTCACTTTGGTTTTTGGCCCGGTGCGCGGCGGCCATCTAGGGAAACCTACCAAACCCAGGCATTTTTGAAAACTAGACACCCGGCGGCTTCCAGGGAGGTATGGCTTGCGTGGATCCCCCAACGTTTCCTTACCCAGAATCCCCTGCAAACCTCAATTTTTGCTCAAAAAATCACTTTTTTCACACATTTTGGGGTGGGAAAGTAGTGGCATCACCGGGCTCACACAAATTTACCACCACCCAGCGTTCCCCCAGGTCTCCCGGTAAAAATGGTGCCTCACTTGTGTGGGAGGCCCAAGTACCCGCGGCAGGCAAGGGCCCCAAAGGTAGTGAGGCCACCTCAAGATGGCCTATCGCCAAACCACCTGGTTTTGCAAGGGGGGTCACTTTGGTTTTTGGCCCGGTGCGCGGCGGCCATCTAGGGAAACCTACCAAACCCAGGCATTTTTGAAAACTAGACACCCGGCGGCTTCCAGGGAGGTATGGCTTGCGTGGATCCCCCAACGTTTCCTTACCCAGAATCCCCTGCAAACCTCAATTTTTGCTCAAAAAATCACTTTTTTCACACATTTTGGGGTGGGAAAGTAGTGGCATCACCGGGCTCACACAAATTTACCACCACCCAGCGTTCCCCCAGGTCTCCCGGTAAAAATGGTGCCTCACTTGTGTGGGAGGCCCAAGTACCCGCGGCAGGCAAGGGCCCCAAAGGTAGTGAGGCGACATCAAAATGGCCTATCGCCAAACCACCTGGTTTTGCAAGGGGGGTCACTTTGGTTTTTGGCCCGGTGCGCGGCGGCCATCTAGGGAAACCTACCAAACCCAGGCATTTTTGAAAACTAGACACCCGGCGGCTTCCAGGGAGGTATGGCTTGCGTGGATCCCCCAACGTTTCCTTACCCAGAATCCCCTGCAAACCTCAATTTTTGCTCAAAAAATCACTTTTTTCACACATTTTGGGGTGGGAAAGTAGTGGCATCACCGGGCTCACACAAATTTACCACCACCCAGCGTTCCCCCAGGTCTCCCGGTAAAAATGGTGCCTCACTTGTGTGGGAGGCCCAAGTACCCGCGGCAGGCAAGGGCCCTAAACGTAGTGAGGCGACCTCAAGATGGCCTATCGCCAAACCACCTGGTTTTGCAAGGGGGGTCACTTTGGTTTTTGGCCCGGTGCGCGGCGGCCATCTAGGGAAACCTACCAAACCCAGGCATTTTTGAAAACTAGACACCCGGCGGCTTCCAGGGAGGTATGGCTTGCGTGGATCCCCCAACGTTTCCTTACCCAGAATCCCCTGCAAACCTCAATTTTTGCTCAAAAACTCACTTTTTTCACACATTTTGGGGTGGGAAAGTAGTGGCATCACCGGGCTCACACAAATTTACCACCACCCAGCGTTCCCCCAGGTCTCCCGGTAAAAATGGTGCCTCACTTGTGTGGGAGGCCCAAGTACCCGCGGCAGGCAAGGGCCCCAAAGGTAGTGAGGCCACCTCAAGATGGCCTATCGCCAAACCACCTGGTTTTGCAAGGGGGGTCACTTTGGTTTTTGGCCCGGTGCGCGGCGGCCATCTAGGGAAACCTACCAAACCCAGGCATTTTTGAAAACTAGACACCCGGCGGCTTCCAGGGAGGTATGGCTTGCGTGGATCCCCCAACGTTTCCTTACCCAGAATCCCCTGCAAACCTCAATTTTTGCTCAAAAAATCACTTTTTTCACACATTTTGGGGTGGGAAAGTAGTGGCATCACCGGGCTCACACAAATTTACCACCACCCAGCGTTCCCCCAGGTCTCCCGGTAAAAATGGTGCCTCACTTGTGTGGGAGGCCCAAGTACCCGCGGCAGGCAAGGGCCCCAAAGGTAGTGAGGCCACCTCAAGATGGCCTATCGCCAAACCACCTGGTTTTGCAAGGGGGGTCACTTTGGTTTTTGGCCCGGTGCGCGGCGGCCATCTAGGGAAACCTACCAAACCCAGGCATTTTTGAAAACTAGACACCCGGCGGCTTCCAGGGAGGTATGGCTTGCGTGGATCCCCCAACGTTTCCTTACCCAGAATCCCCTGCAAACCTCAATTTTTGCTCAAAAAATCACTTTTTTCACACATTTTGGGGTGGGAAAGTAGTGGCATCACCGGGCTCACACAAATTTACCACCACCCAGCGTTCCCCCAGGTCTCCCGGTAAAAATGGTGCCTCACTTGTGTGGGAGGCCCAAGTACCCGCGGCAGGCAAGGACAACAAACGTAGTGAGGCAACATCAACATTGCCTATCCCAAAGGTCGCCTCACTACGTTTGTTGTCCTTGCCTGCCGCGGGTACTTGGGCCTCCCACACAAGTGAGGCACCATTTTTACCGGGAGACCTGGGGGAACGCTGGGTGGTGGTAAATTTGTGTGAGCCCGGTGATGCCACTACTTTCCCACCCCAAAATGTGTGAAAAAAGTGATTTTTTTAGCAAAAATTGAGGTTTGCAGGGGATTCTGGGTAAGGAAACGTTGGGGGATCCACGCAAGCCATACCTCCCTGGAAACCGCCGGGTGTCTAGTTTTCAGAAATGTATAGGTTTGCTAGGTTTCCCTAGGTGCCGGCAGGGCTAGGGTACAAAATCTACAGCTAGTCACTTTGCCAAAAAAAGGGTCATTTTTCACTCCAAAACCACGTTGCGTTTTGCGCCGTTTCCTGTCGCGGGCACTAGGCCGACCCGCACAAGTGAGGTACCATTTTTCTCGTAGGACTTTGGGGAACGCGGGGTGGGTGGAAATTTGTGGATCCACGCAGATTCCAGAACTTTCCATCACAGAAATGTGGGGAAAATGTGTTTTTTTTGTCAATTTTTTACGTTTGCAAGGGATTCTGGGTAACAGACCATGGTGGGAGGCAGTCAAGTCACCCCATCCTGGATTCCCCTGGGTGTCTAGTTTTCAGAAATGTATAGGTTTGCTAGGTTTCCCTAGGTGCCAGCAGGGCTAGGGTACAAAATCTACAGCTAGTCACTTTGCCAAAAAAAGGGTCATTTTTCACTCCAAAACCACGTTGCGTTTTGCGCCGTTTCCTGTCGCGGGCACTAGGCCAACCCGCACAAGTGAGGTACCATTTTTCTCGTAGGACTTTGGGGAACGCGGGGTGGGTGGAAATTTGTGAATCCACGCAGATTCCAGAACTTTCCATCACAGAAATGTGGGGAAAATGTGTTTTTTTTGTCAATTTTTTACATTTGCAAGGGATTCTGGGTAACAGACCATGGTGGGAGGCAGTCAAGTCACCCCATCCTGGATTCCCCTGGGTGTCTAGTTTTCAGAAATGTATAGGTTTGCTAGGTTTCCCTAGGTGCCGGCAGGGCTAGGGTACAAAATCTACAGCTAGTCACTTTGCCAAAAAAAGGGTCATTTTTCACTCCAAAACCACGTTGCGTTTTGCGCCGTTTCCTGTCGCGGGCACTAGGCCAACCCGCACAAGTGAGGTACCATTTTTCTCGTAGGACTTTGGGGAACGCGGGGTGGGTGGAAATTTGTGGATCCACGCAGATTCCAGAACTTTCCATCACAGAAATGTGGGGAAAATGTGTTTTTTTTTTCAATTTTTTACGTTTGCAAGGGATTCTGGGTAACAGACCATGGTGGGAGGCAGTCAAGTCACCCCATCCTGGATTCCCCTGGGTGTCTAGTTTTCAGAAATGTATAGGTTTGCTAGGTTTCCCTAGGTGCCGGCAGGGCTAGGGTACAAAATCTACAGCTAGTCACTTTGCCAAAAAAAGGGTCATTTTTCACTCCAAAACCACGTTGCGTTTTGCGCCGTTTCCTGTCGCGGGCACTAGGCCAACCCGCACAAGTGAGGTACCATTTTTCTCGTAGGACTTTGGGGAACGCGGGGTGGGTGGAAATTTGTGAATCCACGCAGATTCCAGAACTTTCCATCACAGAAATGTGGGGAAAATGTGTTTTTTTTGTCAATTTTTTACATTTGCAAGGGATTCTGGGTAACAGACCATGGTGGGAGGCAGTCAAGTCACCCCATCCTGGATTCCCCTGGGTGTCTAGTTTTCAGAAATGTATAGGTTTGCTAGGTTTCCCTAGGTGCCGGCAGGGCTAGGGTACAAAATCTACAGCTAGTCACTTTGCCAAAAAAAGGGTCATTTTTCACTCCAAAACCACGTTGCGTTTTGCGCCGTTTCCTGTCGCGGGCACTAGGCCAACCCGCACAAGTGAGGTACCATTTTTCTCGTAGGACTTTGGGGAACGCGGGGTGGGTGGAAATTTGTGGATCCACGCAGATTCCAGAACTTTCCATCACAGAAATGTGGGGAAAATGTGTTTTTTTTTTCAATTTTTTACGTTTGCAAGGGATTCTGGGTAACAGACCATGGTGGGAGGCAGTCAAGTCACCCCATCCTGGATTCCCCTGGGTGTCTAGTTTTCAGAAATGTATAGGTTTGCTAGGTTTCCCTAGGTGCCGGCAGGGCTAGGGTACAAAATCTACAGCTAGTCACTTTGCCAAAAAAAGGGTCATTTTTCACTCCAAAACCACGTTGCGTTTTGCGCCGTTTCCTGTCGCGGGCACTAGGCCGACCCGCACAAGTGAGGTACCATTTTTCTCGTAGGACTTTGGGGAACGCGGGGTGGGTGGAAATTTGTAGATCCACGCAGATTCCAGAACTTTCCATCACAGAAATGTGGGGAAAATGTGTTTTTTTTTCAATTTTTTACGTTTGCAAGGGATTCTGGGTAACAGACCATGGTGGGAGGCAGTCAAGTCACCCCATCCTGGATTCCCCTGGGTGTCTAGTTTTCAGAAATGTATAGGTTTGCTAGGTTTCCCTAGGTGCCGGCAGGGCTAGGGTACAAAATCTACAGCTAGTCACTTTGCCAAAAAAAGGGTCATTTTTCACTCCAAAACCACGTTGCGTTTTGCGCCGTTTCCTGTCGCTGGCACTAGGCCAACCCGCACAAGTGAGGTACCATTTTTCTCGTAGGACTTTGGGGAACGCGGGGTGGGTGGAAATTTGTGGATCCACGCAGATTCCAGAACTTTCCATCACAGAAATGTGGGGAAAATGTGGTTTTTTTTTCAATTTTTTACGTTTGCAAGGGATTCTGGGTAACAGACCATGGTGGGAGGCAGTCAAGTCACCCCATCCTGGATTCCCCTGGGTGTCTAGTTTTCAGAAATGTATAGGTTTGCTAGGTTTTCCTAGGTGCCGGCAGGGCTAGGGTACAAAATCTACAGCTAGTCACTTTGCCAAAAAAAGGGTCATTTTTCACTCCAAAACCACGTTGCGTTTTGCGCCGTTTCCTGTCGCGGGCACTAGGCCAACCCGCACAAGTGAGGTACCATTTTTCTCGTAGGACTTTGGGGAACGCAGGGTGGGTGGAAATTTGTGAATCCACGCAGATTCCAGAACTTTCCATCACAGAAATGTGGGGAAAATGTGTTTTTTTTGTCAATTTTTTACATTTGCAAGGGATTCTGGGTAACAGACCATGGTGGGAGGCAGTCAAGTCACCCCATCCTGGATTCCCCTGGGTGTCTAGTTTTCAGAAATGTATAGGTTTGCTAGGTTTCCCTAGGTGCCGGCAGGGCTAGGGTACAAAATCTACAGCTAGTCACTTTGCCAAAAAAAGGGTCATTTTTCACTCCAAAACCACGTTGCATTTTGCGCCGTTTCCTGTCGCGGGCACTAGGCCAACCCGCACAAGTGAGGTACCATTTTTCTCGTAGGACTTTGGGGAACGCGGGGTGGGTGGAAATTTGTGGATCCACGCAGATTCCAGAACTTTCCATCACAGAAATGTGGGGAAAATGTGTTTTTTTTGTCAATTTTTTACGTTTGCAAGGGATTCTGGGTAACAGACCATGGTGGGAGGCAGTCAAGTCACCCCATCCTGGATTCCCCTGGGTGTCTAGTTTTCAGAAATGTATAGGTTTGCTAGGTTTCCCTAGGTGCCGGCAGGGCTAGGGTACAAAATCTACAGCTAGTCACTTTGCCAAAAAAAGGGTCATTTTTCACTCCAAAACCACGTTGCGTTTTGCGCCGTTTCCTGTCGCGGGCACTAGGCCGACCCGCACAAGTGAGGTACCATTTTTCTCGTAGGACTTTGGGGAACGCGGGGTGGGTGGAAATTTGTGGATCCACGCAGATTCCAGAACTTTCCATCACAGAAATGTGGGGAAAATGTGTTTTTTTTTTTCAATTTTTTACGTTTGCAAGGGATTCTGGGTAACAGACCATGGTGGGAGGCAGTCAAGTCACCCCATCCTGGATTCCCCTGGGTGTCTAGTTTTCAGAAATGTATAGGTTTGCTAGGTTTCCCTAGGTGCCGGCAGGGCTAGGGTACAAAATCTACAGCTAGTCACTTTGCCAAAAAAAGGGTCATTTTTCACTCCAAAACCACGTTGCGTTTTGCGCCGTTTCCTGTCGCGGGCACTAGGCCGACCCGCACAAGTGAGGTACCATTTTTCTCGTAGGACTTTGGGGAACGCGGGGTGGGTGGAAATTTGTGGATCCACGCAGATTCCAGAACTTTCCATCACAGAAATGTGGGGAAAATGTGGTTTTTTTTTCAATTTTTTACGTTTGCAAGGGATTCTGGGTAACAGACCATGGTGGGAGGCAGTCAAGTCACCCCATCCTGGATTCCCCTGGGTGTCTAGTTTTCAGAAATGTATAGGTTTGCTAGGTTTCCCTAGGTGCCGGCAGGGCTAGGGTACAAAATCTACAGCTAGTCACTTTGCCAAAAAAAGGGTCATTTTTCACTCCAAAACCACGTTGCGTTTTGCGCCGTTTCCTGTCGCGGGCACTAGGCCGACCCGCACAAGTGAGGTACCATTTTTCTCGTAGGACTTTGGGGAACGCGGGGTGGGTGGAAATTTGTGGATCCACGCAGATTCCAGAACTTTCCATCACAGAAATGTGGGGAAAATGTGTTTTTTTTGTCACTTTTTTACGTTTGCAAGGGATTCTGGGTAACAGACCATGGTGGGAGGCAGTCAAGTCACCCCATCCTGGATTCCCCTGGGTGTCTAGTTTTCAGAAATGTATAGGTTTGCTAGGTTTCCCTAGGTGCCGGCAGGGCTAGGGTACAAAATCTACAGCTAGTCACTTTGCCAAAAAAAGGGTCATTTTTCACTCCAAAACCACGTTGCGTTTTGCGCCGTTTCCTGTCGCGGGCACTAGGCCGACCCGCACAAGTGAGGTACCATTTTTCTCGTAGGACTTTGGGGAACGCGGGGTGGGTGGAAATTTGTGGATCCACGCAGATTCCAGAACTTTCCATCACAGAAATGTGGGGAAAATGTGGGTTTTTTTTCAATTTTTTACGTTTGCAAGGGATTCTGGGTAACAGACCATGGTGGGAGGCAGTCAAGTCACCCCATCCTGGATTCCCCTGGGTGTCTAGTTTTCAAAAATGTATAGGTTTGCTAGGTTTCCCTAGGTGCCGGCAGGGCTAGGGTTCAAAAACTACAGCTAGACTCTTTGCAAAAAAAGTGTAAATTTTCAGTGTGAAAATGTGGTGTGTTCACCTTAGGTTTTGAGCCACTTCCTGTCGTGGGCACTATGCCTACCCACACAAGTGAGGTACCATTTTTCTCGGGAGACTTAGGGTAGTTCAAATTTGTAAAGCAACTGTTATTACCTGTTGATTTTTGATGCATTTCTCCCTTCCAAATGAAAGACATTGTGTAAAAAAAAAGTCATTTTGAAAAATGACCAATAATTGTCATGCAAATATGAGTATTCCCAATTTCGAAAATGTGCAAATATGCACTGTTTCTGAACTCTGTAATTTGTTCCCATTTCAGAAATACATAGGTGACTTTCATACCGATTTTTCCAAGTATACATTTTCCCACAATAATTGCTATATACCCGGACCAAAAAAAAAAAACATTACAAAATGCTGCTCATTTTTCTACTCTGGGTTCGTTGGGCTCTTGATGAACCTACAAGTCCTATATGTCCACACAACCAGGAAGGTCTACCGGATGTAACGGTACATTGCTTTCAAAGAGATGTCATAATTCGAAGAAGTTACAGGTAAAAACGTTGACTCAAGAGGCTGCTTTTTTCAACAAATTTTTAATTTCTCCTATATTTGCCTGTAAATTTCTATAAAGAAACCTTGATGGATCTACGCAAATGACCCCTTGCTGAATTCAGAATTTTGTCTACTTTTCAAAAATGTATAGCTTTCCAGGATCCATTATTGCTTTGTTACCCTTTTCTACCGTTAACTGGAAGGAGGTTGAAAGCACAAAAAATAGCAAAAATAGGGTATGTCCCAGAAAAATGCCAAAACTGTGTAAAAAATGTTGGTTTTCTAACAAAAGTCTGTCATTCCCTAAAAGCTGGAGAAATTGTGATTTCAGCCCCACAAACCCTTTTTTGATACCATTTGCAGAGAAAAACCCAGAAGCTTTCATTTGCAGCCCGTTTTTCACATTTTTCACAAAAAAAAAAAAAATTGCTGTATTTTGACTAATTTCTGTGACCCCTCTAGGAGAATCCACAAACCCTGGGTACCTTTAGAATCCCCAAGATGTTGGAAGAAAAGGACGCAAATTTGGCGTGGATACCTAATGTGGTCAAAAAGTTACAGGGGCCTAAGCGCGCACTACCTCAAATAGCCCAAAAAGGGCTTAGCACAGGAGGGGAAAAGGCCTAGCAGCGAAGGGGTTAAGTAACAACATTAAGTAAGACAACTTTACATTATATGCCATATTACAGAATTTAGCAAAGACTTGAAAATATGAACAGGATCATATCTTGACCAAAAACAGGATCCTGTTGTTCAGGATCATATTCTGACCAAAGTATACTGATAAAGCTGTGTTCGCTGAGCTGCTGCAGCTCACCACCGTCCGCATCCCTTAAGGAAAAATGAAAGATGAAACTGCCCATCAATGCGGAGGGGGTGGGGGTGTCTCTAACAGGGGCGCGGCCGATGTAATTAAGGACGTTGTCTAAAACACTTAAGATGAAAATCTGTATTTAGAATAGTTTGCCGCCCAACTGGTATTTTGCTGTTTCTGTCCATTTATCCAGCTATTTAACACAACAACTACATTACACCTACAACAAACCTGGACTATTTAGTTTGTCAATGGTTGTAAATTGCATGAGATAAATAAGCAACAACTATTACTTCGTTGTATATAATATTGGAAATGATGCTGTTCTTGTGGCTCAAGGCTAGAGCTGCCTACTTTCAAGCTAAGAAAGCAGGTTTGAGTCTCGTGTTGGCTCAACATCCTCTGATTAAAAACATGAATATGTGTTTCGGTTATGTAACTGGTGCTCCCGTTTGCTCTAAGCTTGCGCTATATAATACTGAAAAATGAGTCTTTAAAGCTACATTAAAAGCAGTGAGGGAAGGTACTATCGCAGAGTTAAGCTTTTTTTTTCCACACTGAAGGTAATAAAAATGGAGCGCCCGATAGGGCCCCGTTGTGGCACCTGCTTTAACGAACTGCCAGTGCTGAGCACCGGCAGGACCAGGCTCGCTTAAAGCCCTGCATCTATGACTTATCCAGTTAACAAAACCTTCCTAGAGTAGATCTTTTGTTTGTAAACTCCAAATTGTTCAAAATTGCAAAGAAGCAATTACAGATATCACCATCACAATTTAAAGTGTTCACTTTGATACTTTCTGCTCGGTCTTCCACTGGTCTCTGCTCAGTGCTGCAGTAGAGTAGTGTGATTCAATGTGTCTGGTACAAAGGCAAATGTCTCTCTATGGGCTCAGATTCGGGGCTTTCTCCATACAGAAGAGGTTCTTTTTTTCGTGGCCAGAGCCATCAACATCTCTGGAGAAGGATCCACCTGGGTATTTTAATTTGTTTACTCTTTGTTCTCTTTTAATAGTCATTGCTGGAAAGAAGAGTCCGCTCAGCGCTCTGGTACCGGTAGAACTATCAGGTCCACTGATACCTGCTTTACTGTTGGCTGTCCGGCAAAATAGTTCTACAAAAAGTGACAACACTGACAAACAGCTTTGTAGGACCTTTCTGTAGTGAAGACCTCAGAAAGACAACTGAAAGAAACAAGCAGTCAGATCATGTCTTCACAAGTAGGTGAGAGAATTTCTGCTTAGATGACCCCCATGAAATACTCCGTTTCCCAGTACAAGAGTTCATTAGGTTCTCCAAGAACCGGGCCCAGTACCAAGTCCCTCATTCATCCGAGAAGTGACAAATTATTCTCGAGGGCAGGTGGTCTGAAGTGCACATGCAATCTGTGGATGTGGTTCAGCACCGAGTAGAAAGCTGGACGAGTAGCAGCTGCCTAAGTGTACTGGAGCCAGAGAAGACACAAACATGTTGATTGTGGGAGCTGGCTCCTGTAGGACTTTTGGTCGCTACATCTGGGTCTGTGAGCATTAACCAGCTGCACAAGCAGAGAATGGAGGAGCATGACCGCAAACATTAACAAAAATAAGACACTTGAAAGCTGCGCTAGTAGAAAAAATGTGCCATGCCGTACTTGGAGTCATGCTCAAACTAGAAATATGTGCAATGTTATGTTAACAGGATTTGTGTTTAACTAACCACCATTGTTGTTGCATGTTATGTTAAAGGATTTATACAGTGCTGCAATTGCCACAAGAAGTGTTTTGGCACTGGAGGGGGAAGCCAGCAAATTGATCGAAAAAACAGAACTAGAGCCAGAAAAAGAGGGAAGTCTTAAGCTTTTTTCCTGAAATCAGTGAAACTGGGAGTAGACTTCTGGGACAAAGGAAAGAGTTCAATAATCTAGACGCCAGAAATGACGAGAACGACCACCAAGGCGAGAAACCTTAGGAAGTTTGGTTTTGGCTCAGTGGAGGTTGCAGGTGGGAAGCAGTTTGACGGAAATGATCCCTTAAGTAGTATCGGTTTTTAGCAGATGCAAACTGAAAGGGCAGTGGAGGATGCTAGATAGAAAGGCCACTCGCCTGGGGACTGAAGAATAAAATTTCAGTTTTTTTTCTCTGTTAAATAAACTTAAGATGGTTATTGAGCATCAAGAGTGCCACCATACTTGTGTAGGCAAGAAAATTGGATTGGACTAGGTCAGGATCCTTTTTTTGAGATACAGATAATGATCTGAGTGTTGTTTGCATATGAAAGCATGTCCAGGCCGAACGATCAGATGAGATTCACAAAGGAGACATATAAACATTAAAGAAGGTGGGGGATCCAGGAGAAACTCTGCTTTTGAGAGACAAGAGACTAGACCTGAAGGGAGAAAAAATGACAGACTGACTTCTAGACGAGAGGAAAGAGGTGATCCACTTCAGGATATTATTACAAATGCCCACATTAAACAAGTTGTTAAGGAGGAGAGCATGGGAGACCGCATCCAATGCAGTCAATAGATCAAGCAGGACTATGGCTGTTGAGTGACCCTTGTCCAGAAGGAGTCCCAGGGCATCAGTAAATGTGATTGGGGGGAAAACCGCATTGTGATGGATCAGGCCAGTTGATGGATTCTAGGAAGGAGGATAGTTGAAGACTTATGGCAGTTTCCAGGACTTCAGAAGAGAAGGGGAGAAGAGAGAGAATGGGCAGAAGCTTTACTGAAAAGAGTAATTACTAGTGCTGGTTTTCAAAAATCGGTCATTGAGGCGGTGCTGATAAAAACATTGCAGCGTTCGGTACGGGTGGGCCCAATGTGTTCAGAGGCAAGAAAGGTGATGCGATGGAGGGCAAGGATCAAAGGGGAGTCTAGGCTTGGTGAAGCTGAGCAGTGAGATGGTTTCCTCAACCATGAGGACAGGAAAATCAGAAAGTACGTTAATGCAGTCCAATGACATTTAGTTGACAGAAGCAAGTACAATGTCTACATAAGCTTGAGAAGGAAAGTTGGCATAGATTATTTTAATTTTTATCGATTACAAAATAAAGAAATGTTTGAGGTGATGCGATGTGGAGCATTTGAAAAGGGCCACTGAGTCAAGCGTACTGGAGACTCAGATATTGAAAAGTTTGCCAAATTTACAGTGAGCGTGAGAAGGAGCCTCCGAACAATAGATCAGAAGTTATCAGAGGTCACCTTGGTCAAGGATCAGGGTTGTAGCGTAAGCTCTATCTGGGTGACCATTCATGTGAATCCTATAAAGGCCTTAATTGATCGTGTTGGTTTGTTGGTATTTAGGTTAGGGCCTAAGGTCCAGGTAATTTAGTCATTGTTTAATTTAGCACTGGTATGTGTATTGCTGCCGTAGGACTTTTCTAATTTTGCTCCTAACTGGGCAGCCTGTTGTCTACTGTGCAGTCTGCAAAAAGTGTTCTTTAGCTATACACCACAATCCATATAGGTAATTAAGATGCTATGTTGTACCTAATTTATCGCAGTGGGTCTACTGTTAATGTCGGTGTGACATGGATCTATGGCACCACTTTGCAAACTTTGCGATTCTGGTATTGTTTAGTGCCCGCATGAGGTTGTTACATGTGTTGTCCGAGTATAACCCTTTAAAAGTATGTAGTTAAAATGTAAAATACAAGAATCATTAATCCTTCATGGTCTAAATAACTCGTGCTCACTCTCCACTTGTTTGTGTCTTTTTTTTAGTTTCGGGTTGTAGAAGTTTCTAAGGCGGGGGTCCCCGCCTTCCAGTTGTGACACAGAAGTCACCAGGTTAAGAGCCGCTGATGTAATTTAAAGCATTGAATCCGAAAATGAGCGACAGAAGATCGGTACAAACAGGGTCAGGGCTGACATTGGCATCCCAACTGGAATTCAATCACCCGCTGCTAGGGTCCTCTTTACTTGCCTCATTTTTGTGCATCCAGGTGTGTTGTTTTGTGCTGCAGGCCAGAAGCCTTCAGCTGTGGAGACAAGGTCACGGATGCATGGTAGTCCGAGAACTGATACGGTCTCCAGCAAGCACAGGACGCCCTCCCGGGCCTTTTATTAATACCGCTCAAGGTCACCGCTCCGGAAGGCCTCCTGTAAACCAGATTACACGAGCGGCCATCTCGCGGAGTGAGATGTCACCTTGCGCCGCCTCGATGATCTGGGCCCGCGGTAGGCGATTTATTAAATATCGCCGCCTCCTCATTGTGCGAGGTGACATGCAGGATGCGCGCCCGCCTTTGTTTCTTGGTAACCGTGACCTTATCAGCGCGGGGATCAGTGTGAGGGGACGCCATGAATGCGCACGTGAGCTGAGGCGAGGCCCGTCGGAGACGCTGCACGCGGTGACCTCTCGAGGGGGCGGGGCCTACGGCCCGCGGGCCGGAGAAACAAGAGATGCGGGGCTGAGGGCTTCTGCTCCGGCTCCGCGAGTACCAAAGCCAGACAGAGTGGTCACAAGGGAAACCGAAGGGGAAACCAATGCAGACCACTGGGAAATCATAACGACCATCACCAGGTGCTGCTCTTAGCATAGAAGCTGCAAATGATGATGGACCATGTACCACGGTGGGTGAAAGTACAGTGCATGGTGCAGCAGGTGGCATTGAGAATGCATACAGAGCAGCAGTCGCAGCGAGTACGGTGCATGGTAGAGCATAGGGAACCGTGCATGCACCAAGGAACAGTGGATGCAAGTACGGTGCATGGTGCAGCAGGTGGCATTGAGAATGCATACAGAGCAGCAGTCGCTGTGAGTACGGTGCATGGTAGAGCATAGGGAACCGTGCATGCACCAAGGAACAGTGGATGCAAGTATGGTGCAGCAGGTGGCATTGAGAATGCATACAGAGCAGCAGTCGCAGCGAGTACGGTGCATGGTAGAGCATAGGGAACCGTGCATGCACCAAGGAACAGTGGATGCAAGTATGGTGCAGCAGGTGGCATTGAGAATGCATGCAGAGCAGCAGTCGCTGCGAGTACGGTGCATGGTAGACCATAGGGAACAGTGCATGCACCAGGGAACAGTGGATGCAAGTACGGTGCATGGTGCAGCAGGTGGCATTGAGAATGCATACAGAGCAGCAGTCGCTGCGAGTACGGTGCATGGTAGACCATAGGGAACAGTACATGCACCAGGGAACAGTGGATGCAAGTATGGTGCAGCAGGTGGCATTGAGAATGCATGCAGAGCAGCAGTCGCTGCGAGTACGGTGCATGGTAGACCATAGGGAACAGTGCATGCACCAGGGAACAGTGGATGCAAGTACGGTGCATGGTGCAGCAGGTGGCATTGAGAATGCATACAGAGCAGCAGTCGCTGCGAGTACGGTGCATGGTAGACCATAGGGAACAGTACATGCACCAGGGAACAGTGGATGCAAGTACGCACATGGTGCAGCAGGTGGCATTGAGAATGCATACAGAGCAGCAGTCGCTGCGAGTACGGTGCATGGTAGACCATAGGGAACAGTGCATGCACCAGGGAACAGTGGATGCAAGTACGGTGCATGGTGCAGCAGGTGGCATTGAGAATGCATGCACAGCAGCAGTCGCTGCGAGTACGGTGCATGATAGACCATAGGGAACAGTGCATGCACCAGGGAACAGTGGATGCAAGTACGGTGCATGGTGCAGCAGGTGGCATTGAGAATGCATACAGAGCAGCAGTCGCTGCGAGTACGGTGCATGGTAGACCATAGGGAACAATGGATGCAAGTACGTACATGGTGCAGCAGGTGGCATTGAGAATGCATACAGAGCAGCAGTCGCTGCGAGTACGGTGCATGATAGACCATAGGGAACAGTGCATGCATCAGGGAACAGTGGATGCAAGTACAGTGCATGGTGCAGCAGGTGGCATTGAGAATGCATGCAGAGCAGCAGTCGCTGTGAATACGGTGCATGGTAGACCATAGGGAACAGTGCATGCACCAGGGAACAGTAGATGCAAGTACAGTGCACGGTGCAGGAGGTGGAATTAAGAATGCATGCAGAGCAGCAGTCGCTGCGAGTACGGTGCATGGTAGACCATAGGGAACAGTGCATGCACCAGGGAACAGTGGATGCAAGTACGGTGCATGGTGCAGCAGGTGGCATTGAGAATGCGTGCACAGCAGCAGTCGCTGCGAGTACGGTGCATGGTGCAGCAGGTGGCATTGAGAATGCATGCAGAGCAGCAGTCGCTGCGAGTACGGTGCATGATAGACCATAGGCAACAGTGCATGCACCAGGGAACAGTGGATGCAAGTACGGTGCATGGTGCAGCAGGTGGCATTGAGAATGCGTGCAGAGCAGCAGTCGCTGCGAGTACGGTGCATGATAGACCATAGGGAACAGTGCATGCACTCAGGGAACAGTGGATGCAAGTGTGGTGCACGGTGCAGCAGTTGGCATTGAGAATGCATGCAGAGCAGCAGTCGCTGCGAGTACGGTGCGTGGTAGACCATAGGGAACAGTGCATGCACCAGGGAACAGTGGATGCAAGTACGGTGCATGGTGCAGCAGGTGGAATTGAGAATGCATGCAGAGCAGCAGTCGCTGCGAGTACGGTGCATGGTAGAACATAGGGTAAGGAGAGCGCATCTATCAGGTAAAAGGTGGGTTAAAGTACTATGCATGGTACAGTTTGGGGTAATAAAAGTGCATGCAGCACAGCAGTCGCTGAAAGTACTGTGTATGGTACACCGTAGGGTACTGAAAGTCCATGTATTTGGCTGGGAAATGTGGGAGCAACATGGTAGAGTGAAGAGTACTGAAAGTGATTATAGCAAGGAAGATGGTTTCAAGTACTGTCTATGCGCTGCCATCACTGCAAGTACGGTGGGTGTATGGTACTAAGTGGGGTACTGAAAGTGCATGTATGTGGCAACAGTAGGTGGAAGTACAATGTCCGGTAGAAAGTAGGGTGCATATAAAGTGGGAGTGCATGTACCTTGGAATATTTGGTGCAAGTACTGTGCATGGCACAGTTGAGGGTAATGACATTGCAGGAATGGTACTTAAGGGGCATATATCTGGGAACAGTGGGTGAAACTAAGTGCTGCCCTTGGAAGATCCGGGAGTGACAAGAGAATGTGATGAGAACAGCAGGTGCAAGTACAGCTCTCGGTAGAGCAGGGGAAAATGACAGGGTGCATATCCGTAAACAAGGTGTGAGTAATGCCCAAAGAACATGAGGGTACAGATACTGTGCCCATCGGGGAACAGCGGGTACAAACACATATCAGGGAGTGGAGGTGGCATTAACACTGCATGGGTCGGGTGCAGTGAGTGCAAGTGCCATGCGTAAAGTCGAACCACACGTGGTCTGTGAACGTGGGGTAAGTACTGCTGGTGGTAGATCGGGCATGTTTCAGGGAACAGTATGTGCAAATGTTACTCCTGGCAGACCATGGAGGTATTCTAATTAATATCAGCAAGAAGTACTCAGGATGGAGCAAAGGATACCGGTTACTCACTGCCTAGCATACAGCATTAGCCCGTGCACCAGAGAATCAAGGCAGAAATCCTGGTCAGAGCTGCACAAGACAACAAGAGTGCATTTATCGTGTGAAAGCATCCACGGCTGCAGCCGCAGTTCACCAAATCAGCTACAAGAAACTCCTCACGAAGGTTTTGGTGAACCAAGCTGCACCTTCATGGAGGGAAGATAATGCACATTATGCTAACACCAAGAGCGCATTGGCCAACCATCGCTTCTACTGTGCCAACTCTGATGCAGGTTTGGCATAATCCCTGAACATCAGCAACAACATGATTAACATTTACAAATCAGACTCAGACAACATGCATCCTCTGCTGACAAGATCTCTCCAAGGCTGCCTCTGCCCTGCAGGACTGCATGTGATGCATTGTGCCTCCATCACGTCTTTGCATGGATGAATACTACGAGCATGTGCCTACTCCTACTCACCTACTATAATCTTATACAACTAGAAGCCAGAGCCTGATCTACAAATCTAAGATTTAATGATCCTCTTTTAAGGATAGACTCTTTTATATCTTAAGTGCACACCCCAAAATGCACTTGTGGACCCCATTTCATCCAAATGGAATCAAGTCTGGTTCTATCGTCTAGTTATGTGTCATCTCAATTCCAGCCAAGTATCCCTTACTTCCAGCAGTGCTATGTACTACAAAGCTGTACTGGTTCAAAATACACTGGCTCCTGGTACTGGAGAGGAGCTTCTATCAGTTTGGGCTGCCTTAGCTCTGAATGCCAGGGCCCAGGGTCAGGGCGGTGGACCGCTGCTCTCCGAGACCAGGAACGGCCACAGGAGTGCACAAGATTACAGGAAATAGTCTTAAACAAGCATTGGCATAGCCAATAGGTCTCGCCTTTGGGACCTTATAAGTGTTTAGCCATGCAACAGTTGCATAACTAAATACTTATAAGGTCCCAAAAACAAGACCTATTGGCTATGAAAGTAATCGCGGTAAAGCGCAGCGCGCGCGCCCGCGCACATGCACTGTAGCTCTAGGCTGGCCTGGCAGCACTTTTTGGAGCCCTCTCAATAAGTCTCGCCAGACCAGCGCATGCGCTTGGTCAGGTGAGACCTAAAAAGCCTTCTTGCAAGGGTAAAGGAAGCACCTGGGTAGCACAATGTTTTTTTCCTGGGTCTACGAAAATCCTTGTACCTGCACCACCAATATTCCATTCCATGCTGCAAGCTAAAGTTCTTCTAACCAAAATCTAGATCAAATTCTCCTTTCACGGTGATTAGACTTGGGGGAGTAGTGTAGATACCTTCTACTGGAGTCCCCTCTATGACGCGCTTTCATAGCCCTTTATTTAAAATAAACGCACCTGGGGGCCTCTCCACAAAGGTAAATGTCAAAAAGTATATGTACTCGTGTCTATATTTATTACCACGCCTGTGCTGAGCTCTAGACGTTTTGCTAATCACCATTACCAAGTGAATATTTTCACTTGGGTGTTCACCTCTCTAGATTTGCATGTCTACACCCCTTTAAATTGAGGGGTGTGGGGCGACATTTGGAGCCTCCTACACCAGGATTTATGAGTGTAAAGCTACTAATAATTACTTTGCACACCAACGTGGCGGAGATCTCCAGTTGGGAAAATATAGGAAAAATTACTGAAGTATATTTTTCTGCAATAAAAATTTTAAACATATCACGGAAAACATATATGGAAATTAATCTAGAATATTTATTGTTAATAAAAAGTCACAGCACTTTAACTCCATGACAACTGCATATATTTCTTTAAACACATACAACATGTAAATGTCTAACTTTTTTCCCTAGGGGTGTTCTTTTATTTTCCTGTGGCCACTGTTTTCTTTGGAGCGTGTTGCATTACCTGTGAGTGGCAATGTGTGGTGCTTGCCTTACTCCAAGGATGGAGTACATGTTGACACCTGTAGGGCTGTAGTACCCTTAGAATATAGTTTGTGAATAGCATTGGTTTTGTTGGTGTTTCTTTGTATTAGCAGGGCCACTCGTGTACTCCTTAAATTGACCTAAAACTCAACCATTTAGTAGTATGGATTCTCCATTTTCCAGACACTCCCCCTTGTCCCTCCCACATTTACTACTGAAACCTTTGTGCGCGGACATAACCACCACTGTGGTGGAGTCCTCCAACCATAGGTTTGTGAGTAGCATTTTGTAGAATGAAAGTTGTGAATGGCTGAAGGGCTATCATCTCTGCCACTCTGCTTTCGTGAGAAGACCTGCTCTCCCCACCTCTAATCCTCCCCGTTTCCACTCCCGATACTCGTACCTTTTGATACTGCATCGTAAAAATATAACATAAAATATAACAATGAAATGAAGCGTTTAATATGTTTGTAAATCGTTCAGGAAAGCCCTAGCAGGTACCAGTACATATCAGACTCTAAACGCACTTAATTTGGGCAGAAGTTGAGTGTTGATTTGGTAAGTGTCCCATTGTTTACACAAGCCCCTTCCTCAAGCATCCATCGAGCCATGGCTTTAGGGTGCTGGACCTCAACAGGTATGCATCATGTAACATCGGACGCTCACTTTCAGGCTCATCATACTGTTCAAGGACCAATGGTGTATAAATGCTCCTATCACAACCTCTTTTCAGAGATAGCTTCCAGGCCGCTTGAAACCAATACGCTAAAAGGAGCCTATTTGGGCCAAGCCCTCTGCAACACAACCTTAAGTGTGATGGTCGTGGCCAGCTAAACAGCTAATTCGCCAGTCGTAATTGAATAGCACATCAAACATCAAGATGATGGTAGGAATATCTGAATTAATCTCAGCCACTGGTGACTGTGTGGCGCCGCATTCCAGTCCATTGTTTTTCACCCACTAAGCCACTCAAGACCGAGACCTGCCATATGCAAATCAGTCTTGGCCCTGCTGCAGACAAGAACACAAGCAACCCTAGACCAGTTTGGCCTATATGAGTCTCAGCAGTAGGGGGTTTCTGTCCTAAGGCTCAGTGAACACGGGAACCACACCTGGGCATAGCCGTCGCATATGGCAGACTGAGGCATCAAACAGCATGGCAATGGAAGAAATGCAAATCACTCTTGGTCCAACTCCAGTAGGAAGAGTCCAGTCCAATTAAGAGGCCAGGACCTCTCTAGAGGGGAACACGAGCAACCCCTGATGAAAAATGTACATGGGCCATACATGCAATCTACCCACACACTATGGAACCCAGAGAGGAATGTAACCCCTTCACCATTCGGGGTGAGGTATCTCATCACCAGAACAGTCATATTTATTCTGAGTGTGAGTTTGTTTGTACACACTCACTAGGACCTCACAAGCTCCTGGCAACCTAGAGGCCAAACACAGCAACCTCAGTGCAACTGAGAAGAGAATATTTCGAAGGGTGAGCTTTTGACAAATCTGTGAAAATTATGGGGGCAGGGCATGTAGACAAAAAAGAGCAATGAAGTCAAAGTCGGATTACAAAAAATATGTCCCGGTCCCCAAAAATGAGTGCCAGCGCTATGCACACATGAACCGTTGCATGAGCGAGGCCAGGTAGGTTGACTGAAGATGTTCATAGGGTTACTTGCATGTGGTAGAGCACGACCTTAGCTGCAAGGAAGCACCATTCTTTACCAGGGAAACAGAGTGAGGGGGGTGAGACAGCGTAGGCGAGTTGACAGGGTTTCGCAAGGTATGAAGGTTGGGTAAGGGACTTGGAATGCACTGGGAGAAGACATGAGGGAGGGCCGAAGAGCATGCTTCCTGGCCCTGTGACGTGCAAGAGAAGAGTAACAGTGGGAGGAATGGCCCAGGGGAAGGAGGGTAGCCATGGTAAGGAGGGGGAGCAAATAGCTCTCTTCAGACCATTCTGGTAGCCAGGATGTTTCTTTAACCCCTTCCATGCTGCGCGAATTCCGCCGCTGTGCTGACGGTTTCTTGCGCGGGCGTGGTCATGACGGAACGGTTCCGTCATGAGCACAGCTCAACCGTGGCTCATGACGGAACCGTTCCGTCATGAGCACCGAAGGGGTTAAGAGCAAAGTCAGAGGGGAGCATTCTGGGAAAGAGGAAGATGGAACGTTCTCATAAACGTTGATAGAACAGGTAGTTCACATAGTCCAGTCTGGAATGAATAATGAATAAAAACAAAAACTGCTTGCCCACGTGGCCCATTACTGCAATGTATGTGCATGAAGGAAATTGTAGGACTCGCTCGCAAAGTTCCTAAAACCAGAAAAGTGCATAGTTGAAACCTGACTGACAAGGAAGCAAAGCTGACACTGACCCTTGTGGCCTTTCCCAACCCATCTCACTTGCCAATTTAACACTCTGTTGATTATTCATGATGTTTTCGAGCAGGCACACATACAAATTCAATGTTTTTGGCACCCACGCGCGATCCAATCTCTCGCCTGGTTGAGAGTGCTCAACAAGTCTGACAAGCTGCGTACGCAGCCTTCCCCTCCCGGGGAGCTGTAAATAACAGGTGTGTGACAAGTGTCCAACTCAACATTACTCAATGTTTTGAAACAAAAGGATGAAGGGATGGACCAAGTCAACTGTTGGATGGATCAGTGCATGCCTGGATGGATGAATGTGATTCAGTGCACGGATACGTATGGAGAGTGCGTTCATAGACCGGTGAATAGATGAATAAGTGAGTGCATCAGGACGAATGGAGACATTTTACTCCAATCTTGCATGCTGAGGACCCAGGCAACAGCTGGAATAGTGTTCAGTGAGACTATGGTGGCAGTGGGGTGAGGTGTACTTTGATTCCTTCCACTTGGACCTTATACATCGGGACTCATTCAGCAAAGAGAAAGCCCCGCTGAGTCTGGCGTGAACTGGAGAGGATTCACAAATTATTGGGGAATAGCCTGGGACTCTTCTCTGCAGACAGGCAGGAGATCGAGGTCCGCTAAAAGCAAGGGAAGGGAGGCTGAGCTGAGGGGCAAGATGGCAGTAAGCCTGCAGCCAAATGGGGCCCAATCGGTAAAGGCTTCTGGATATGGGCATATATCCCTTAGGGGAGCAGCTGGGCCACGCCTCTCAGGCAAGACGCCTTTAACAGGTACTAAAGACAAACCTCCCTGCTGAAGGGTGCACGAGGTATGCAGGAGGTGGCCCGATTAATTGGAACATGTTGGCAGAGGGCCAGCCCGGGCAACGCCAGGGCTGAGCAGAGTTTATGATGGAAGTCAGAAAAGTTCGGGTGGTGAGCAATACTGATGGCTGTGGACAGGATGAGGTAGTCAAGAAGTCTGTCCCACCACAGCATAGACGGTGAGGCAGGATTGCGTTGCTAGCCCCTGGGGTCCTGAGGGAAACAGTCACACAGCCATGTGTTCCCCGGAAGAGAGGTGGGACCAGTGGAGAAGAGTAGAGGCACACATACCCAGGGAGATTCCACCATTCAAAGTCTGCTGGAACTGGGCACTCCCTGAGGTGTGACACGGGAAAGAAGCAGAGGTGGCGATGTGTCCGACACTGGTCATGGAGAAGTGAGATTGGACCCCAACAACACAGCAAAGCTACGAATTAAGAGGGGAGACTCCAGCAGCAAGAGGATAATGGAAAACCCCAAGTCATGCACGCAGAAAGAGAGCACGGGCTTCTGGACCATGAGGCTTGAGAGGCAGTCGTGCCCCCATCCAAAGCAAAGCTGACCCAGCACCTCGTGGCCCACGGAGGGTCCCGTTGCACAGTGTTATAGCCTCCTCTAACAGGGGAATTAAGCAGACCGTGATGAACATTTTCATTACGACAGCACAATAAAAAACACACTGTGCTTAGAACCTAAGGAGGCCCTTCACTCAATGTGCACCACCCATCTCCCTTTGAAGGATAGTGCAACAGGCTTCCAGGGGTCTGCTAGTTAAGTCGCAAAATACTTTATGGAACCCTTTTGGATCTAAAACAAGATTTACTCACCTTGCAGGAACATGGCATTACTCTTTAAAAGAAACTAGAAGATTTGGAGAAATGCTCTAGTCAGGGAAACATACGAATCTGAGGGCATGGACACAAAGCTACGCATGCCAGATGTTCAGGAATTGCTTAAGGTAAAAAACGATAAAAACATTTAACTGAATAGGACACAGATCGGTGGGCTTGGGGCAAGTAGGTAGTCGCCCATAAGATAACCTGACTAAAATTCACCATTATCAACTGATGGAACTAATAATAACCGTGCCAGTCAAGTCTTAGAGTGACTTTAAATTTGAGGGGATCACATTTTGGTTTTTTTAACCAAAATCCCTTCCAGGTTCTGCTGCAGAAACTGAATTCCACCTCATAACTTATTTTCTATGGCCAAACAAAGTTTCCTACAGATGGGGCCATCCGTTCCACAATGGCTTCATCTGGCATGACTGAGAGTACAGCTTAAAGTGGCTCGTAGAAGTCAAAAAGATCCTGAACACTAAAGGGGACCCCCTGGGGAATGCGAAATCCTAGAAAGAAGACTCCCGTAACCAGTGTAAAGAAGGGTGGAAGTCACCCTGGAAGAGGTGGTCTGGATATAGGCCCTCTGACATGGACATGCAGATGGTGTGATGGGCGGCCATGAATGAGGCAGAGAGGGTGAGCCACTACCCAGCAGGAGGGCCCTACTGAGTCAGACAATGAGCATATTCCCATTGATTGAGACAGTAGGTTTCATGTTCAATGGGCACTAACATCTGTGTGAGCCACAAAGGCTCAGAGGAGGGGGTTTGGGGCCCAAGGTGGAAGGTGGGGCTTATCACTCCTGATAAATGATCACATAACAGTCACTTAAGGGGTTTCGCTGGGCCAGTTATTGGGGGATCCTTGGCGAATAAGGGGAAGTTTGAATGCTGTTAATATGCTTTTTTGACATGGAAAGGGGTTTTGATCCAAGTCAAGCTGGGTAATGGGTGGTAAGAAAAAGGGAATAGGCTATGGTCTGGGTCAATACATAACGGGTAGAGACATATGGATTACCTTTTACAATGTAAGGGAGATGAATACCTATTCCAAGCGCTTAATGACACTTAAAGCACTTAGGAAGGTTGGAGGTGGCATTGCCTCTTCCAGGAAACCAATACCTGATAACCAAAAGCAAGTGGAGGTTACACTCAAGTGGGTAAGCAGCAAAACTAAAACAGCAGGGGTGGGCATTCTCTTTGGGTCACATACAGGGTTTTCCAAGGTCAACAACAACAGATGGCCCCTTTGAATGTGATGGTGAGGGGGATGATCACTTTCTTCACGACGGTGCACTCTCTTATCGAGGGCCAAGAGGCCTCTTTGAGTATTACCAAAGAGGACATCCTCAAGTAACCCACGTCCCCTGGGTGAGAACTGAAATCTCACAGTGGGGGTGAAAGGGACAGGACGGTTTGAGGGTTTGGGGCGGGGTTACAGCAATACTGTCAGAGCTGGGCTTCAATGGGTCACCGACATAGGTTTGACTAGCATATGGTGAATGAGCAGCCAAACCCAAATACACTATTCTCACTTCTCTGCAGCCTGTACATCGTATATGAAGACAGACTTGATCTTGCTAGACCACACCATTAAGCTACTTGTGACTGAGGCAGAGCGTGGGTCCTCTCCCTGTCCAATCACGATCTAGTTATTCGCAGCATGGTGATAAATCACACCGTCGTAAGGGAACCAGTAACAAAAAACAGCAATAAAGGAGCAGTTGGAGGAATGCATTCAACACGATGAGGCAGAAGAGTGTAGCCTAGATGACACCTAAAAATGCTGTAGGTGGCGGTCCTAAGACAGACAATTGCAGAAAGCGCCCACCTGAAGAAAGAAAACACAGGAAAGGGGTTGAGACTGAAGTTGGTGCTAGAACTGCAAACCACAGAGACCTAACAAAAGACAACCAAACTGCAGAAACTATGGCGCAAAGTACCTCTTTACTGCGCCATTTGCGGATGATAGACCTATAGAAGGAACAATACACCTCAGCTAAGCTGGGCAGACATTTTACGAGGTAGGAAATAAGGCCGATAGACCCTTACATACTAGACCTCCCCATACTCCTGATTTTACTCCTCCTTTTAAGTCCCGCTGCACAAGGGTCCTATACCATGAGGCGTTATTTGGGCCCCTCACTTGAAAGTAGAAAGGCTGCGGAGCCAGCAGTCGTTACTAGCAGTCCCTTCTCATGTTAACTGATAGGCTTTCCTTACTAGAGGGCCCTCGGAAGTGAAAAAAGGATTAAGTACCTCAGGTCCTTACTGGTTCCTCTCAAGTCAGCAGAAGAGCTGTAGTATCTCAAGTCATTACTGGAGGTCCCTCCGAGGGAAGCAGGGTGCAGCACCTCAGGTCCTTACTAGCCTCTCAACTGAGCAAAAAGAGGCCCAATGCTTTCACAGAAACATGCAATATAAGGTGAAAAATGAGTGGGGGTACATTTCTGCCCACATACTGAGAAATTCTAGTCGTCTCTTAATTCATTTCCACTCAGCAACACAGTACCCTGTCAAAGAAACAACAGACGAAACATATGGCCACCGTTTGTACCTGTTCCTGATGCTGATAAAAAATAAGGGATGCCGAAAACGACTTGATCTATAGGATGCAAGAGATCAAGAATATGGCAGCTTAACGTGTTCTTAAGCTCTCCGTTTGGAGGCCATTTCTATTCACCAGACGGCACTACACTGGTGCCGTTCCAAAATGTAAGGTATTTTGGACCGGCCAAGAGTCAAGACAAATACCAGTCTCCGCTTGCTTTCAGCACATTCTTCCTTCTGTGTCCCTCTGATCTAGTTTGGCTAATTTGTTGATTAATGTCCTATCTGGAGGACCAGATTAGAAGGCTGAACATATTCCTACACCAAGGTCAAGAAACGGAACTTCTCTGTGGTCCAACTGAATGCCATTTGCAACCACTTGGGCTTGTTCAAGGATCTTAAAAGCTGCCTTTTCAATATGAACTGGCTGGATTACTCTGCTCACCTAGCCCCTATGTTTTAGGTGCCTGGATAAAACAGTGAGGTCACTGTCGCGCGCTGATGTGATATTTCATTTATCTGTCCGTAGTCTGTAAGCACACTGCGGAAGACTGGCATTTTACATGGTTTCTTGCCGCAAGACCTTCTGCTCAATGACTTGGTGGCACTCTTCCGCTCCAATGCTAAATGTATGGCCTAGACGCTTGACTCGACACAGGTCTCAGGCTGGCACTGTGATGGAGAGGACGCTCAACTTCCTGGCGCAGGTCTACGAGCCCCTAGAGCAAACTGAAACGTCCTGACACGCATCATTCTATCAGTATGCTACCAGTACCTTTTGAATGCAAATACACCACTCTCTCTCAGAATTTGCTGCGTTTACTACTCAGTTTCTTTTTTTTGTGATCATTCAAAATAAATAAAATGTATATGTCTGGCCTTGCCAATGTTACTATATCTACCTTTTCCAGCACTTGTTTCGCAATATTTGAAACTGCTTCCTCAGGGCAAATAGCTTTCAATTAGCCTCTAACCATTTATTAACATCACACCCTTCAGTTAGCTCTTTAATAGTTTTTTTACTCTTGTTTTATAACATGGATCTTACCTTACATCATATCACCGTATTCATGAAAATCTTTCGACTGTATTCAGAGTGTCTTGTGAGACAGGTGATACGGATAAAGTAAACCGATTATCAAACTCAACCTGTGCAAGACACTGGTATTTAGACATTCTGACCCTCAAGATACGTATAAAAAGAAAGCTGAACCATCTATGCGCATGAAGGAGCTTTTGACTTGGTGTGTGTGGAGTAGGAAAACTCTCCATTGTAATAAAGGGGGTGACAGTTTATTACAGTTGTCACGTGCCACGAGTTCTTCGGGGGACACATTGTCCGCCCAAGCACTCATGGAGAAGCACCCTCTGGGTGAAGCGGCATGATCTGATGGCGCAACAGCAGCCAGGAATTCAATTCTGCACCCAGGTGAGACTCTCCGCTCGACGGTGCAACGGAGTGTGGGAACGGGAGTGAATTTGGTCCCGGTGAAAGGCTGCAGCTCACTGCGGACTGATTTGCTGTACAAAAACTGTGACAAATGGATCACGTTGAAACATACTGTCAGTTTCTTAGGTAGTAATCAGTATCTGAACTAGGTCCTTACACCATCACCAGGTTTACTCACACCACTGGAGAGGGGTCAGTGGGAAAGACCCGCCTAAGCTGAAGGCGGATTTTGTGTTTGTTACCAACTCGCAGAGTGACCAAGTCCTTTCCTTATGAATTTATTTTCAAACAATAAAATCCACCATCTCTCCCGCAGGGTCAGTGCACTCTTACTCGGCAAGAAAGACAGGCCCCAACATATGTACTGCTGACAGCACAGAAAATCACCAAGGTACCTTGGATAGATGTTCAAACACCTGCGAAAGAGGCATGAGCTCAGGCCAAAAGTCTTGCAAAACCGAGCTGTCCTTGCCACCAGACCTGGCTGTCAAGGCAGTAGTGCTTCATGAACATATGGAGTCAACGTTGAGCCGCATGGACCAACAGTTGTGTGCAGGAGCGCTGTTACTAAATTCTCTGAGTATTCTAAAGTGAGGAATCTGCAGTACAAGTATCCATCAGAAAAAAGTAGTTTCCAGCTTCGCCTAAAAGGTGGCAACAAACAAACTAGTTGATAATAAGAGTCTAACATTAAATATTTTATGTGAGTTTTAAATAGGAGCATTAAATGCTCCATATTATATAAGGAAAAACGTATACTTAGAACACACAACGTTATGTTCATACTAACGCACCAACAAATGGGTCAGGCCCTAGCATAGAATAGGTGGTGTTTTGGAAGAAATCTTTAAGCTGCCAAAACATGTTAGGCGTTATTGTGTCTGGTGAGGATTGTACACGTCTCATATGAGATTCACTACCACTGGAAAGTTCAAGTTCTCGAATTCTCTACAATTAAAATACTGACAATTTGCGCAGCACATACGACAAAATTAAGTGCTTCTTGGCTTGCTGCTTAACAAAGGCATATTTTTGATACCAAACTCGTTAATTTAAAGGACGAGTTGCTAAGAACCACCCACCTGGGTTTTGAACCTGAAGAACGCTAAGCCTTGCAGTGTGATGTGCAACTCACTGAGCCACCTCAGCAGCAGTTCTTTAAATGGGAAAAATAAGTGCAGGTACTCATTTAATTGAGCTGGAGGTGTAATGAGTGGGCGGGGCTAATGGCAAGACATGATGATACTTAATGACTTTTATAATAGTTGCAGCACATACCAGAACACGAGAAATGTGTTTATATAAACAAAACCGTTTAACTCATCACACAAACTGAAATCCAAAAGTGGTGTTATGTTAACATTTCCTTGTTTTGTAATAGTTGCACCTTCTAATTGCCGTACTGGAAATTGCTGCTGTTTGGCACAATACTATACATGTTTGAACATGGGAGTAGTCAGAATATGAAAATTCTCCCACTTCAAACCAAAACCTTTACATTCTGTTGTCTATTCAGTTATCATTCAGTCTGTCACCATTCTGCCTGTCCACCCTTCCATATCCAAACCAAATCATCTACAAACCTATCCATCCATCCTCTCACTCATCCATCCATCTCTTTATCCACCCTTTCACTCATCCATCCATCCTTTCGCTCACCCATCCATCAACCTTTTCACTTCTCCATTCATCCACCCTTGCACTTCATCTGTCCTCATTTTCACTCATCCATTCACTCTTTCATCCATCCTCCCTCACTTTCATTCATCCAATCATTTTCACTTATCCACCCCATCCATCCTTTCACTCATCTTTTCATTAATTCATTCATCCATCCATACAGCCATCCTTTCACTAACCCATCCATCCAGCCTTTCACTCGCACGCCCATCCATCCTTTCACTCACTCACCGACCCCTCACTCACCAACCCTCCCTTTTAATTTATTCATGAACCTCTGTCGCCAAACAGACAGGCACACACAAAGCACCACGCATTTTAAAAAGAAATACCTCCTGAGCGTGTCTCTATTCTCTGCCTCTTTCTCTCGCTTTTCTCTCACCAAAAACAGTCATACACATGCAGGCAAAGACACAGACATAAGCAGACACACAAAAGACTCGGGTTTGATTAAAGCCATTTTAAACTCTTTACCTCCCATGGCTTTCTTAATTGGCAGTCAGCGGACTGCCTCGATTCCTCGGTTTGCACAAATGCACACAATAGTGTGAATGTGATAGAGCAGGGTCCATTCAGGCCCTGTGCTGTCATACACAGCGTGAGGGTGAGCACCCAGACATTATGCAAATGAGCCCTGCTGAATAGCTCATCTGGGGCTCAGATCAGGGCTACAGAAGCGACGCCTTGGCTGCCAGACAAGTTCCACTGTTGCTGACCAGCACCTGCAGCCAATGAGTCAACCCTTTTATGAATACAGGTACTCTACTTGGCAGTTGAGAAGTGCCAGTACTCAGAGTGATAAAGCTAGGAAATGCCATGACTCAGTACTGGTGAGTACCGGCCCATTTAAAGCACTGCTCAGCAGCAATGTAAAGTGGTTAGCCAACCAAGGAAAAATAGCATTAGCTACACCAGGATTCTCATACAAAGCACATCACTTCTACCACCTGCACGTTTGGGTCTTGGAACTGATACAGCATTCTACTGAACAGTTGCAGACACAGATGTCGGATCATTCCCACATCACAGGGCGGAGAGAGGTTTGCCGCGCGGGCATGCATAATGAGGCGCTTTCGGGAGGCGGGAGCATCCGAGTTCACGACAAGCTACTTCATTATGGGTCTCGCCTACCGGAACATACCATTTTTTACAAACGACTCCTCGCGTTCGCCTTCAAGCCTTCCTGCATGCACAACTGATCGCGCTTCAGAGGCTCAGTGGCCAATTAAAAATGAGCAGTTTAGTAAAGCAGTTACTCCCAGATTTAAAGGACGCGGGTATAAGAACAACAGGAGCATTGATAATTGAGCCGGGAAAACCAGGACAATTTTGATAAATACACAGTCTAAACGGAGAACAACAGGGGGCAGTAATGCTAACTCTACTGAAGAGGGCGCAACGTATAGAATGGAGCGCAGCACTGAACGTCACAAAACCTATCCACTGACGAGGAACATTTGTATGTATGTTTACGGTATTTCTGTAATGCAAACCTAGCCAAAAGGTAGCGGGTGATCAAAGAGCAGCATAAAGTCTACAAGTGATAGGAGAGGCGGGTGGTTCGTGGGTGGTGAATGCATTGTGATGTGGTGTTTTTTAAAGAGGCGAGTCTTCGACTCTTTCCTATATTGAAGCAGTGTGGGGCCTGTCCTGATCCATACGGGTATGTTGTTCCAGATCCACTCCCATATATCATCCCAAAACTTTGGAACACGCTCCCCGTAGAATTAGGATGCCTAAACAATGAATCGCAGTCTAAAAGCATGGCTATATCTACATTAATAGCCCCCTGTGTGTCTCCATTTTTCCTGAAGCAACACTATGTCTTAGAGCTGGGAAGCCTATTGGTAGCCATGCGCTTTGGAAATCCGCATAGCATAGGGTGCATAGATGGAAAAAGCCTGCTGCCTCGTTTTGATTTTATGCTTCGTAGTCTTCAATATGATCGTGTCCTATCTATGCATGTTTCACATTCTGACCTACAACATTTTAAAGAAATCTGACCTAAACTGATACTAATAACTTTTTGCAACTAATGACTAAATGCTTTCTGGTGCGTTTACTTCACAGTACAGATTCTGACTATATTTTTCATGCCAGCAACCATACCATCTCTTTCACATAAAAGAGAATGACACTAAGTATTTAAGCAGTTTGTGGGATGATTATTTGACCAGTGTTAGACCTGGCATCTGTTGGCATGGTCTCCCTGAACCTTTATGGCTTTCGACCTTGTTTTGCCAGCTTTAGGGCTTGAGCGCGTTTGGCACTGCTGTGCAGTGCCAAAGTGCTGTGCTTGTCATATACATACTGTGGATCGGTGTATATATGATTGGCTTATCTGAGTTACATGCAAGTCCCTTGGCATGGGGTAAGACTTATAACCGGGGCATGCATCTCAAATGCGCCTCAGTGGGCCTGCACACTGGTTGTGCCATCCACAGAGGTAGTAATTCACTAATTGTGCCACAGGTTTGCCCTGGTAGGGCCATTTGTGCATGGGTCCCTGTTACTCAGTTTGGCATTTAAATGGCTATGTGCCAAGGTTCTTTATGTCCCCTGCTATATCGGAGTTCTCCCTGGTGACAGGGTGCGGTGTTGGGAAGAGACTGGGCAGGTGTGTGTATGTGGTGCCTGGAAGAGTCGTGAATGACACCTAACAGTGTGTTCGGTACGATAGGGCCTGCTTCTCGCATTGGGTTAGTATGAGGGCATGTGGGGAAAGGCTATCAAGAATCATTTCCTACAGGCAGAATAGAAGCAGCAGAGTGTTTGGTATCGATGAGCTCGTAATGGCGAATCCTCTCCTGTAGTGGGAGCGGGTTCGACATTACACTAATGGAAATGCCACTTTGGAAAAGTGTATAAAACAAATGATGTCTCAACATGTAATATTTAGAAGACCGTTATATAAAACATGCACAATCGTTGCGAAAAAGGAAAGACAGGGAGACTTGAAATTTTGTTAGAATAATGTAAGGAGCAGTCTGTATTTAGAACAAATTGGGCAAAAAGGGACAGTATCAGCACTATTTACATCAAATGTGACAGTAACCCGTAAAAAACGTTTGCATGTATGGGCTCGTGAGAAACCAGGTGAATGGCGCAAGTGACAAGTGGAACAGCGGAGAGCAGCACAGAACAAACAGTAGTGACAATATTTCCAGGAGAACTTTTCAGTTCAAGAGTAGGTTGTTACAAAGAATTAATTGGAGCTGACAATTTAGTGAACTGTGGAGTTGCGCCAAGAGTTGCGCTGGGAGGTCAACGATGTTTCGACCTATAGTAGGTTCAAGTCATCTTTAGGACCAGGTTACAATTTTATCCGTGCTGATTGGATCGGAAGTGTTTCAGTGTACGGGGCGAGGGGAAGTAAGGGGCACCGCTAGCCAGGTTGCACGGAAACAAATGCAGGAGCTGTAAATATGTGGAGCCCAAGCTTATTGTAGGCATCCAGTGAGTCACTGTTCAACCGGGAACAGGAGGAAGATGACTGGTATAGGTGGGCCTGGCGTTGTGTGGAAGACGTTCGGGGACTCGATTGAAGGTATATGCAGGGAGTAGAGGTCCAACTGGATCCTCAGGGGGCAGGCTCACCATGTCAGCTCCTTGCATTATTCTAACAAACTTTCAAGTCTAGGTCTTTCCTTTTTTGCAACCATCGTGCATGTTTTATAGAACGGTCTACTAAATATTACCTGTAGAGACGTCATTTGTTATATACACTTATCACCCAGTTCTCAAATGGGTATACGGGTAACCTCCTGTTGTTCGGTTTCCATACTTTGGAAAAGTGGGCATTTCAATGCTCATAGCTCTGTGTGCCTGTCGGCCTATCTCCTAATTCACAATCGGGTGCTAGGTGGGCATCCACATATGTACATTCCTGATAGAAGGCCATAAACTAGGGGCTCAAGGGAAACTGCGGACCTCTAAGGGGCCCTTTCTAAGGCAGGTACGTGGGGATGGAATTGGCACCTGCATTCCAAAGAGTAGGGTCTTGGCCCCACTAAACATTGCGATCAAACCTCCCTAGATAGGATGGCAGACAAGACAAACTTTAGAGAGGGTCTGTGCATTTCAAAGGTGGCCTTTCGAACTGATCGTATCTACAAAGGACCCGGTGGGTATAACTACCTGGATTTCGGCCTCTGAAAGTAGATATGCTTTTGGATTTGGAACCATACTACGTTGGTTCGATATTGGGACATTGACACGAGTAATCCTTGGGGCAGGAGGGACTTCAGCTGTATCCGCAGACTTGTGCTTGCTTAGAGCTTGTTGTGCTCCAGGAAGGGGACTATCACTTGGTGGCTTTTGCCAGGATGTTGCTGGCCTGCAACTAAGTGCCAACTGTCGTAGCCTTGCTGGCCTGCAGCTAAGTGCCAACTGTCATAGCCTTGGACTCTTAACTACTCTCCATAGACCGGTGAGCTGGCCTCCTGTCCACGAGATCCCAAGTACACAAAGGCTCTGACTGTCTCCGCGAGATTGTAAGGACCCACTGGGAGCGGCGGAGATAGGTGGAAGTCAACGTGGTTGTGACAAGGACTGTCCTGACATACATGATCATCTTGCTGTGTAAGTGGAGTGTGTATGTGAAGATCAGCAACCATCTGAGGTGCCAGTCTGTGAGGAGTTCAAGGAGTGTGGGGGAAGCTTGCAGAGTCCAAGGGACCCATGCTTGCTACCAAGGGACCTGTGCTAGCTTGCTCTCCAGAGCATGTGGTGTCCGAGAGGTGCTGGAGGAACCTGAGTCGGGAGCGGAGACTGTCTTCGGCCTCCAGAGCAGCAGGACGACAGTGCCGGACATCGCGGCCTCTGTCCGAGGTTGGTGGCTCCCTCTCCCTGGACTCACGCCACAAGGTGGTTTGTTGTAGAAAATACTATGACGAGACCTGTGGTGCTTCTGTGCCTTGTAGGCATTTGCAGCGGACTGTCGGGGTTTACGGCAGGTCACACCTACGCTTCAGGGAAAAACATTTCTCCAGACGTGGAAGCATGCTAGCTTCCTGTAACACAACCTTTTGTCTATTGGGGGGAGGTGGGGATAGCGAGCTTGCCCTCGTGCAGGTGCCGTCGGGCACTTCGAGGTCTAATCCGCAAACTTGTGGTGGCTTGGAGCTAGTCGTGCTCCAGGAAGGGGACTATTACTTGTTGGAACTTGCCTGGACGTTGCTGGCCTGCAGCTAAGTGCCAGCTGTCGTGGCCTTGGTCTTGAAGTATTCTCCAAGGGCCGGTGAGCTGGCCTCCTGTCCACGAGATCCCAGGGACACAAAGGATCTCACGGTCTCCGCAAGATCATAAGGACCACACTGGGTGCAGTGGAGATCGGTGGAAGTGATCGTGGTTGGCACAAGGACCATCCTGACACACACCATCATCTCGCTGTGCAAGAGGAGTGCGCGTTTAAAGATCAGCAGCCATCGGAGGTGCCAGAACGTGAGGAGTGCAGGGAGCTTGTAGAGTCCGAGGGACCCGTGCACTCTACCATAGGACAAGTGCTAGCTTGCACTCCAGAGCGTATGGTGTCCAATGGGTGTTGGGGGAACCTGAGCCGGGAGCTGAGACTGTCTTCGGTCTCCAGATCGGGAGGACAACAGTGCCTCACATTGCAGCCTCTGTCTAAGATCGGTGGCTCCCTCTCCCTGGACCCACACCACAGGGTGCTTTGTTGTGGAAAACACTGATGAGACCCAAGAGATTTCATGTGCTTTGTGGTAATCTGCAGCGGACTGTCGGGTGTACGGCAGGTCACATCTCCACTTAAGGGGAAAACATTTCTCCAGACGTGGAAGCGCACCAGCTTCCTGGGTCACCCTCGTGCATGTGCCGTCTGGCACCGGGAGGTCTAATCCGGATGGACAAAACTAAGTAACTGTTTATTTCCGTGTTAGGTGGTTCTGTCTAGTCAACAGAGCGACAGCTGGGGCAACATGCATCGTTGGCTGGTGGAGTTGAATTACTGAGGAGCTGGATCACGAGGCATAGTCAGTGACTGTTTGACCTTACTGCAATAGGAAATTCTGAAAATTGCATAGAACTGTAAAGTGTATATACAATGTGTGTTTCATTTTTAATTTCAATAGAGAAGGTTGAAAATTGTGTATAACTGTAGAGTGTATATACAAAGTGTATCTCGTGTGTGTGTGTGATACACAGACAAGTGTTTTCATACATACAGTGAGGAGCCTGCTTGTGGCATAAGCAGTGTGTTGCGAGAGGGGGTGTTGTGCCACTACTTTACACTCAAGCTCTGAGGATAAGCCTGACTGCTTGGTTCCAAGCTATCACGGGGTAAGCACAGGTTATCGGACAAGTGTATCGCACTCATCCTAACGTAGATTTTGACTGGATTCGATGCGTCCTAGCCAACCTAAATCCGCTGGGTCCAACAACCATGTATTATTATAATGAATAAAATACCCGATGCCATACATTGCAAAGATATTGCAATAATACTCGGGCAGGGGGGAGGAGCCTAGCGCGCAACCAAGATGGCCGCGTAGGTGCGAGGCTCCCGAGGACCACCACGACCTCCTGAATTAATCCTGGCTATATCCTGTCCTTGTTGAGGGGACTGCATCGGTGAACCCGAGCTGAGGCGCCATCCGTTTTTCCTTTTCGAATCGGACCCCGGACACCGGTGGGAGCACCGATTGAAGGTTGCGGCCTTCTCCGCGCTGGCCCCCCGGATTGGAGTAGTGGGGCGATCCGGGGACAAAGCGAACAACAGCGGCGGGCAGGGCTGGGCGACTCGCGTACCCCGTGCTTTCACTTTCGCGCTCTCCTTGCCCTCAAGCGAGGTAGGGTTGCGGAGCGGGGTGCGGTGGTGTGGCCTTGTCCAGGTGCCCGGCTAACCCGCCGGCCGTGAGTCGTCCTGCGGCCCAGTGGTCGCCCTCCCCCCCCCCGGAACCCGTGAACTGGTTTATCGGCCCTTTCGAGGAGATTGGCGCGACGGTGGGAGAGCAGGCATGTCCACCAAACAAGATGGCGACCGGGCGAAGGTGAAGACGACCCGCCGCGGCCCGGCGCCTCAGTCCAACAGTATGGACCGCTACACCCTCCAGAAGGGATCTCCGGAGACATTGCGCACATCCCCGGCGGGCCCGACGGAGGCATCTGCTCAACCGGTGGATCTAACCCTCCGGGACGTCATGGGCGCCATCGCAGAGATGAAGGCCTCAGTAGACCAGCGCTTCGACACCCTAGCGCAAAAGATAGACTCGGTCCTGGTGGATGTTAGCCTTGTGAGGGCTGACTTGTCCAAAACCAATGACCGGGTCGATTCCCTGGCCCACACCACAACGAGCCTCACGACGGACGTGGTGGCCCTCCAAAAGGAGGTGCGCCGGCTTGGCCAGGCGAGCGCCCTGATGGACCGGCGACTGGAGGATTCCGAGAGTCGGGCCCGGAGGAATAACATTCGCATTGTGGGAGTGCCGGAGGGACGAGAGGCGGAGGCGGCAGATCTTTTTGTGGAAGAATTGATCCTTACCCATCTCCAGCCCCGGGGGCTGAGTAAGCTTTTTGCGGTGGAACGTGCTCACCGGGTCCCTGGGGGCAGACCTAAGGCCGGTGCCCCGCCGCGGCCTCTCATTGCCCGGATTTTTAATTTCCGGGACAGGGACGCTATCCTGCAGACCTCCAGGCAACAGGGACCGGTCAAGCTTGATAACATGGATGTGCATTTCTACCCAGACTTTACTCCGGCGGTCCAAAAACTGAGACTGAGTTTTCTTGGAGTTAAACGTCGCCTACGGGACCTGAACCTTAAGTACTCAATGCTTTTTCCAGCTAAGCTAAGGGTGGAGGTGGATGGGCGCACGCACTTTTTTGACCGACCCGAGGCGGCTGGGGACTGGTTGGACACTCTGCCTGGAGATCGGGGCCGGGGGGGTGGGGGGGGGTGCGGTTGGCGGGGAGGGCCCGCCGGATCAGAACTGAGGGGTGAAGAATAGGCCTTGCTCTGGACAACATTCCTTTACCATTTTCTGATCGTTTATGTTCCCCTCCGATGGAGGTCGGGTGGGGTCTGTTGGGGGCTTCCCTCCTCCTCTGGGGGACTAGTTAGTTTTTCATCTATGGGGCGACAGGCACACTGCACTTTGGGGGGGCTGTCTGGGCTCATGCAGGGGTGCAGGGAGGGGGGAGTTCTGTTGGGATGGGGGGGGGGTGGGGGGGGTGTGTTGTTTGTTTGCACCGCAAGGCAAGCCCTTTACTGTATTGTTGCTCTCGAGATGCTCTGTGGGGGACGACTGATTGCTTCTACGTATGATGGGGGGTAGGGATTTGACTGTGTTGTCATGGAATGTTAACGGCCTGGGGGACAGGGTTAAGCGTGGTGTGGTCCTGCAGTATCTGAAACGTATCTCACCAGATGTTATCTTCCTGCAGGAGACGCACCTTATAGGTAACTCCTTTCATGCCATGAATCGGCGAGGCTATCGTTTGGTGGCCCACTCGGGCTTCACCTCGGGCTCGCGGGGGGTGGGTATCATGATTAAGAACTCGCTCCCGTTGGAGATTGATGAGGTGCGCCATGATGAGAGGGGACGCTACACTGTTCTGGTGGGTAGAATGGAGGGTAGAGTGTTTGTTTTTATATCAGTGTACGTTCCGCCTGGGTTACAATCTACTACATTTGCGGATTTGGGGCGCCTCCTCCTGGACCTCCCGGGTGGCCTGCTGGTGGTTGGGGGGGACTTTAATGCGGTAGTTTCTGGGTCTATGGATCGCCATCCCCCTAGGGACCTCCCCCGGGCACAGGCCTGGCTGTCCGGCCTTTTAGATACTCTGGGCCTGGTGGATTGCTGGCGACTAAAGCATCCCGCACAGCGGCAATACACCTTCCACTCGGGTGCCCATGGTAGCCTCTCGCGGCTTGATTACATCCTTGTCCCGGCGGCCTATGCTGGGAGGGTGGGAGAGGTGTGCCATCTGGCGCGGGGCATTTCAGATCACTCCCCAGTACTGTTACATTTCGATGTCTTCCCTAGGGGGGAGGGTAGGGTGGCTCCAATCAATGCTTGGTACTTGCGTGACCCCACTATTCGTGCCGACAAGATCAAATCCTTACAGCGATACTTTGATGAGAATGTGGGGTCTGTCCCTTCGGCCATCTCCCTGTGGGAGGCTTTTAAGGTAGTTCTCAGAGGGGAGGCCCTCTCCTTTATCTCCCATGCCCGGAGGCGCGAGCGGGAGGAGGTAACCCGGGTGGAGGCCGAAATTGCGGAACTAGAGGGTGACCTGGGGAGCGGGGTGACAGACGCCAAGTTGCATGTTCTGCACCTCAAGCAGGCGGCCTATAGGGCCCTCGTCACGGAGGCGGCCAGGGGCCTCAGTAGAGAGCAACAGGGGCGACTGTATGATGTGGGTGATAAGGCTGGTAAATTGATTGCGTGGTTGGACAAGAGGGAGAGAGCGAGTCGTGTGGTTCCTTTGATTGAGGGGATGGATGGTGTGCCTGTCACCGAGCCGGAAGCCATTGTCTCCTGCTTCGCGGATTACTTCCGCGAGGTGTACTCCCCGGTTTCTCCCTGCTCGGAGGAAGATTCCCATGCCCTGCTTCGGGACATCGCGCTGCCCTCCCTTACGGTGGAGGACAGGGATTTGCTGGACGCTCCTCCCACCTCGGACGAAATTGCCCTGGCTATTCGCTCGGTCGCATCCGGCAAGGCCATGGGCCCCAATGGTATCCCCATCGAGCTCTACAAGCTGCGACCGGATGTATTGGCGCCCCACCTGCGCGCCATGTTCCTGGCGGCCCACTCGCAGGGTTCCCTCCCGCCGGACCAGCGTCTGGCCACAATCGTGGTGATCCACAAGGAGGGGAGACCCCGTGAGCGGGTTACATCCTATAGGCCTATCTCGCTCTTGAACGCGGAGCCCAAAATCCTCGCCAAGGTACTGGCCAACCGGCTGGTTGGCGTGGTGGGCGATTTGGTCCACCAAGACCAATCTGGCTTTATACCCCATCGCAACACGGCTCTTAATCTGCGACGCTTGCATGGGGTGCTCGCGCGTGTCCCGTTTGTGCGGGAGCCAGCCATCTTGGCGTCCTTAGATGCCACCATGGCGTTTGACACGCTTGAATGGCCATACATCTGGGCGATGCTGGCGAAATTTGGATTTGGACCGGGATTCATTAGCTGGGTCAAATTGTTGTATTCGGGCCCATTGGCGCAGGTGGTGGTGAATGGGCGAGTCTCGGCCCCCTTCGCGCTGGGGCGGGGCACGCGTCAGGGTTGCCCCTTGTCACCGCTCCTGTTTGCATTGGCCTTGGAGCCCTTGGCGGAGTGGCTGCGGTGGCACCCCTCCATCCGTGGTCTCCGCTGGACCCCCGAGCATGAGGACCGTGTGTCCCTCTACGCCGATGATATCCTTTTGTATCTCGCCTCCCCGCGTAACTCGCTGATTGTCCTGGTTGATGTTTTGCGCTCCTTCGGTCGTAACTCAGGCCTTGTCATCAACTGGGCGAAATCCTGCGTGTATGTGCTCTCCGGGGAGGCTCCGGCCCTACCACGGGACTGCCCGATCCAGATTGCCTCCCAGGGGTTCCGGTACCTGGGTATATATATATTACTCTTGACCCGGAGGCCCGCTACGAGCGGAACTTACTACCCCCCCTCCAACGCTTGCGGGAGGACGTTGCGCGCTGGCGGCGTCTTCCGCTTTCGCCGCTTGGCCGAGCGGCCTTGTTTAAGATGATGTCCTTGCCGCGCTTTCTGTATGCGCTTCAGAACACTATGGACTTGGTTCCGGCGCGCTACTTCCGTGAGGTGGAGAGCCTGCAGCGGCGCCTGTTCTGGGACGGGAGGCCGCGTATTGCCCTGGCTAAATTGACGCTTCCGTGGTACGATGGGGGGGTCGCCCTCCCGGACTTTAAACGGTATTACTGGGCCTCCCAGCTAGCTGCGATTAATCATGGCCTTTACGGGCCCGCCCTGAACCCGGCATTTGAAATGGACAAGATGCTCCTGCCCGGTGGCGATTACAATCGAGCGCTCTACTCTGGCGCGCCCGACTCCCGTCTGACGGGACCGACGCGTGTCATGGTGCGTGTATGGCACGCGGCTAATGCAGCTATGGGGTGGAAGGACCGTTTGACCCGGGCGTCACCGCTATATGCGTCTGAGAGGTTGGGCTCCCTGTGGACATCGAAGGGCTTCGAGAAGTGGGACACGATCGGAATCAGCACAGTGGGAGATCTCTGGACGAGGGGGGGATTCAAAACTTTCGAGACGCTGCAGACGGAGTTTCAGCTGCAAGGCAGTGAGTACTTTCGGTACTTACAAGTCCGCCACGCGCTGGGCTCCGTCTTCCCGGATGTCGCGTCCATTCCGGAGTCTTCCCCCCTGGAGGACAGAGTGCTGGATGGCCATGTCCCAGACAGCACGATCTCCCTTATATATAAAAAACTGATCAACGACAGATCGTGCCTGCTGACTAGTCTCCGCGAGGCCTGGGTTGCCGACGGGCTGGAACTGGACGACGAGGACTGGATTTCCGCGGTGGCCTCTCCGAAGGAGGTGGCCATCCCGGCTCGCCTTCGCTTCGTCCAGCTTAAGATCCTCCACCGGGTTTGCGTGACGGGGCCAAGGCTTCTACGTATGGGCTTTGTTGGTGACGGATTGTGTAAGCGTGGCTGTGGTGCCTTGGCAACTTTCATGCATATTCTGTGGGAATGCCCACAGGTGGAGCGATTCTGGCGTGGTGTGCATGAGGTCCTGCGTGTGGTGACGCGTGTTGCGCTGTTGCCTGAAGCGAGGAGATGCTTGCTGAATGTGTGGGAACCAAATGACTATTCGGTCCCGCAGACGCGGTGGGTGACTCTGGGATACATGATAGCTAAGCGCGACATTGCTCAATTGTGGGGATCCCGGTGGCCCCCAGCGGTGTTGGCCTGGAAAGAACATATGGATTGGTGTATGTTTCGTGAAAAGGTAGTGTATGTGGCGAGGGGTAAGCCTGGGGCGTGGGTGAAAATCTGGGGCCCCTGGAACGCCTATCGCGGGGGTATTTGTGAGCCGCCACTGCTACCGGCCGCTTCACCAGCTCCGTCCCCCTAGCCGACCCCCTCCCCCAGCCGCGGGCATGTGGTTCCCCTGTCCCTGATTTATTCCCCTTCCCCTCTTCAGAGTTTGGCTGCTGGTTGGGATCCCCCACTTAAGGAGCACGTGCCGTCACTTTGGATGGCGGGTTGCCTTGCGGGTGTGGTTTTTTTTGTGTTGTTCTGTTTTGAAAAAAGGAAACCGTATTGTGGGCTTGGAGTTATGTGGCCTGCGCTATTGATATCTCCTGCTTTACCGATCTGCGCCGCCAAGAGACTCTTACTGTAGGTATGTCATATGCTTCTGCCACTCTAGCGGCCGGCCGGATGGTTGTAGGCCCATACTTGTAACCCTTTTTAACATGTAATAAACGGTTTCAAAAAAAAAAAAAAAAAAATTATACTCGGGCAGAAGCAGCCAGCTGTATATAGGACCGTGGGAGGTTTCCCCAACACTAAGGACTTTTCAGACGCAATACTGAAGCATGTAGGATTCACCTCAAGCTGACCTTTCAGAGGTGACCATGACATGTAGACTAACAAGGGTAAGTATGGCCACTGAAAAGATTCCCCACTAGTGCATTGGGGACAAGAGGCTCCCTGCCCCTATCCTCAACCTTGTGCCATATTTGGAGAAAGACCTCCTTTCTTGGGGTTACAGAAAGAAGCAATATTCGGATTCTGCATTAAACTGACATATGAAAGGCAGAGATGCTTCTGTCCTAATGAATTACGGAAGATAAATACTGATGCAAACGGTATTCCACAAAGTCCGGCTGGATCCCTCAGCTTCTGCTTGATGGATGTATTTGCTGTTGGATGCATTCTACGCATGGAAGTTCATTTCTACGGTTAACGGCGTGTAAAAGGTCTTGGTCTTACCTTAGGCACCCTAAACAGAATAACCGGTTAGCTATATCACCTAGCTCTTACACATGAACATAGTTGTCCCTACCTAAACTATCTTTAACTGCTGGGGACTCAACTTACTTGCTTCCTGTTTCCACAAAGAGGTGCAAGGAGGTTTAATGGCGGTAGTAGCACTTTACAAAACCTTAAACTAAATCTATCTCGTGGTCCCCGGACGATACACCCTGAAGTCTTGTATCGTGTCCTACAGATTTCAGCTAAGCCGTGCCTGGGAGCTCCACCTGGCTGGCATGGCTTACTCTCATCCACCTGCAAAGTCAAAAAAACTTCCTCTTGGAAACTCAATATTTAGCACTCAAACACATAGGATCATTCATTCACCCCTATTGCGATCACTTAACACTCCGTTATCTCTCCGGTCCAAACTCAATATTGTACCACATGAGTATACGCTTGTGGAGAGCTTTAATACCATGTGTGATTGAAACGCATCTATTTTTTTCATAAATATGAAGTTATTCGACACATCTCAGCTTGCTGTCGGTCAATACATTTGACAATATCATCTAACATTGATTTAAGATCAGCAGCAAAGTGCGGAGCAAATACAAAAATGTTTCATAAAAAAAGCATGAACTAATTAAAAACAAGCAAACAATTCAAAACTTGCCAAGAGAGAGGCACGTAGGACAACCCTATTGAGTACACAGACTGTTCTGGAATCATCTTTGTTTATTCTCACTGCAGGGGAGTGATAGATATGTGCCTACCAGCTTACTGCTCCTCTGTCCTGTGGGAAGCAACGATTTTGATTTCTCTGCAATTTTCTGTAAAAGAATTAAAAAAAAGATGGTAGGAAATAATGATCAGAATCCAGCAGAGGCAAAATGCCACATTTATGCATATTAATCGCTGCTCGTTTGCATTAGAACAGAGATTGTCAGCACTAAAGCCAAGTGGAGAAACTGCTTCTGCAAGTTATTGACGCCATTTCAACTTTAAAATCTGACAGCGTTTTCAGAACGCTGAGAGGCACTTAGAAAATGGCACCCCGACTGTGAGCATATATGCGTTTCTTTTTCAGCTGGCGAGCCCGTGACTAAGCTGGGCACGGACAACACTAAAAGAACAGACTAAATTTGGCACAAAAATGTAAAACAGGCATATACTTGTACGTGGGCAAGGGGCCACGCGACTGCTCGAAAAGGCAGATGTTTGCCGTAGCGCCTAAATTTACATATAACAGACAACTCACTGCTCAGACAAATGTACAGATAATGGAACGTGGGCGAGGAGCCACGTGACTGCTCGGAAAGGCAGATGTTTGTCGTAGCGCCTACATTTACATATTACAAATAACTAATTGCTCACACAAACAGATATATATAATGGAACGTGCCGTGGGCGAGGGGCCACGTGGCTGCCCGAAAAGGCAGAGGGTTGTAATGGTGTCTATATTTACATACAACAGAAATAAAGCATTGCTCACTTTTAGGTCACGTGGTATGAATGGATGGATGCAGCGGCCCGCCGGATGTGGGGTGGGACACGCAGAACATTTTGTACAATTTGCCTGAAGCGAAGAGATGTCGGTCTCGGAGGTGGGCGGGGGTAGTTTGGGCGAGAAAGGACCCACAAACCTAAGCCGCAGTCCCCGAGAAACACTGGCTGCAGCCGTCGGTTACACTCTGAGGCGGCAGCAAGGATAGCGGCCCGATAACCCGCGGGTGGTCAGGGGCCAATGCACCCATCGTTACTGTTTTTACCACCCACTCACATGGTGGGAGAGAGGGCACACGTGTTTTTCCTAAAGGGCACCTAGCAGAGTATTGTATTTCGGAAACTTCGTGAACATTGATTTTGCGGTAGGTTTTGAATCGAGCAGAAAAAAAAAAAAACAATTTGGGGCTGGATCGTTCACACTCTTGGAAAGCTTAGCAAACTTCGGCAGTTTCACCACCTGCCAAACTGGGTGGGGTACATTTAATTTCCTCAGACTCATCACTAGAATGTCGTCTTCCCCCCCCGCCCCCAACAAGCAGGGCTGGATTCGAAGTCTGGACACCCCTGCAGAGTAGAGTTGGACAATCAAGGGCTGCTGGGAGTCAGCAGAATAGCATCGTCTTGTGGAGGGAGGGACTATGGCAACTTCATCTGGGGCCGGGAACCTGCTAATATATAGGGACGTTTGTTGGTGTTCCTCACACACCAGGCCTCTGATAGGCCTGAGGTTCTGAAGGAGTCAGACACAAGACCGCCGTGTGACTCCCTCCATTTAGTCCGATGGGTCGATGGACTAATACATCAGCTCTAGGAATCTGCGTTTGACCTCACAGTCACAGGTTTAAATAAAGGTGGATCTACTCAGCCTTTCACCCATCCAAGGTCGAATAAAATGAGTATCATTAAGTGGGGGCAAAATGAAGATCCGCTATTCAGCTCCAAGATGCCCCCTCTGGGCAAACATGTGCTAGTACACATGATGTTATGTTAACCCTTTTTGCATTTCAGGAGCACCATTGAGTCAGCATGACTCCTGATTTCACCCTTGCCAAGTTCACCTGTGATTGCGGCTCACTATGTGCTGCACAAGAAGGGAATGGGACAGTCTGAACCATCTCTGGCAGGATGCTATGGGCACCCACAATGCTTTCGGACATATTCAGGCCAGTCTATGGGGCATCACTGATCTTCCCCTGCCTCTTGGGGCAAGATGTGACTCCACAGCCACACTCCTTGAATAGAGAACCAGAATTCTAAGCACAGCGACTGTCCACTGACCCACACATTAGGATTCCGAGAGAGAGGTTCACGTCCTATAGTATAGGACAAGAGCGTGCCTGCGAGACACCATCTAAAGCACAGAGGATCAATGACTGGTGTCACCTCTTCTTTTGTAGGGTATTGATTGTTGGGGACGGGGGGCTGTATCTAGGATGCTAGCATCAGTTTCATTGTGATCTCTGTCCACGCGGTCAACGCACAGCCATAGAAATCAGATAGTGTAGTGTGCAGAGCTTCAGATTTGCCGTCTTATTAATAGACTGTATTGTGTCTATTCTACAAAACGGAGAGGAGTGTGGGTCAATGAGGAAACTGCGGTTAGATAAGAGTCTCTACATAGGAAAAACTAACAGACACTTGGAGTCAGCTCTTTCCAAAGACAAAACCAAGGATCTCTTGGTGCAAATTTTTGTTAGGTGGAGAAGTAGATCCAGCTACAAATCTAAAGATTTGCAGTTTGGACCAATGGGAGACAGTAGAGCTAAGGACAGGGAAGCATAAAGGCTAAGCACTAGGGGCCACATGATATTTTTTTAGGTCTCGCCTGACCCAGCGCTTGCGCTGGTCTGGCGAGACTTTAAGTAAGGGCTTAAAAAAATGCTACTGCCGGCTACAGCATTCAGTGCATGTGTGCGGGCGCGCGCTTGAGCAGAGGCGCCATATGGCATTCCTCATGCTCATTAAGCGCATCGCTCGCCGCGCGCTTGATCGCGATCACTTTCACGTCGTGTGACGGCCGCGCGCGCACCACTCCCTTAATACTCTCTTCTTATGCAACGTCTTGTGGCCAAGTTCGATACTTAATTAAGGAATGGGTATCTTTAGATACTAAACTATTGCTTTTCTGCATGCTTCCCTCCCCGCAATCACAGAATATTTGCTAGCCATTTAAAGAATATATTTCTTTACAGATCTTCCTGTGTATATGTGTCTTTTTTTACTTGGCTTGTGTCAAGTTTCAACTGAACTACACTCAGCCTTGCCCCAGGTAGCTTTTGTGCTGCACACCTTGTATTTTCTTTCTTCCATGTGCCTAAGCTGGGCTCGGCTGGACTGTGGCTTATAGGTGCTTGCAAGGTGGCCAAGGGCTAAAGTTAATGTCCAGAACAGCAGTGGTCGGCTGGACAATGGCAGACAAGTCTAGACAGTGCAGTAAAACTGCAGCACTAAACAGCTTAATTTTTCTTACTTACACCGTCTGGCAGCGAGGGAGAACTTCTGTTGTAAATAGTAAAAAAATAGACAGGGAAGGGAGGGGTCTGTGTGTACAGTGCGTACAATAGACGGAGGGCACTTTTCTACATGCACACTTGTGAAAATATATTCCGGGACACTTTGTGAGCAAGCCGCGATCCCTACACAAGAAAAGATGCAGCCATTGAAAGCAAGACAAATATCAACGTGTCTCCCTTCTATTCTAGCGCCTATAAATTAGATATATCCACCACCGCTATAGTCATTTTTATCCCGTGCTCATAGAGATCATGGGGTTCTGTTGGTTGTTTACCATAAAAGGGAACAATGACCCCAAATAGCCCGGAAAGGCACTATGCAGATAACACAAACAAGGGCCCATAAAGTCGGGAAATGGCTTTCCAGGGAGAGCAAATGGAGTTTGCATGACCAAAGGTTTACAACGCTGGATAGGTGAACTGAACACGCCCTGTGTACAAGTTATTTTTATTGTTGCTTTATTGTCCAAAGCAATTTAAATCTGACATTTACGAAGAAACGATAAATAAGAAAGCAACAGTTTATTAAATACATTTTATGAAGTAGTGGTTCCGCCAAAGACATTACGGGCTACTGCTTGAAAATGCAAGTTATACAAGTATGTAAAAACAACGTTTTATGTCTTTTTTTTTTTTTAAGTGTCGAAAGTGACCTAGGGATTTTAACTGGAGCGCTCTATTGAGACAGCGTTACCCTTGCTCGACTTTTCAGGACAACACAACAAGGTTTGTCACCTTGGCTTTGATGGAATTAACGTGGAATTGATCCTGAGCTGCTTGTATTCATGTTTTCCTTTCTTGATTGTTTTGCTTTAAAGGCATCGCGCTTTCCCTCAAGGCTGCAATTTCCTAGTACCAGCGTGCTTCTGCCTTTTTGGCATCGAGAGTTCATCTTCGGTGCTTTGAAATAACAAGCATTGGCATAGCCAATAGGTCTAGCCTTTGGGACCTTATAAGTGTTTAGCCATGCAACAGTTGATGTTGCTGGACCAAGGCTATTGTGCTGCATAACTAAATACTTATAAGGTCCCAAAAGCGAGACCTATTGGCTATGCCAATGCTTGTTGCATTTGCAACCGGAGCCATTTGGTAAAATCGTCCATTAGCGAATGGAAAATAGCTCTTCATGATGTATGAAAGGCTTTGTAGTCGCAAATTGCTATTACCTTAGCACATGCATGAAGCATTTTCTAGATGCAAACTGTGCATTTAGGAAAATGCAATTACCAATCGACTTCGAATCGACGGTAACCATGTGCAAACTTTGAAGAATGCCCAAAACCCTGGGGCATGTGTGCGTATTACATGTGCACATTTCTTTTTTTTTGGGGTGCTTGGGGTGGCCGGGGAGGGGCCTTAGGCCCTTGGCTCTGAATGAGCTAATTTACGATTGCCAATTAGGTAACAGCAAAATAACTTCTGCATAACTCTTCACACCTATGGGTCTTTCGGCCCATACGAACAAATGGAGTAATATTACCTAATAGCAAATCGCTATTTACTGAATCGCTATTAGGTAAAATGAAGGAATCACAAAATCTTTGGTGATTCCTTATATACATAGCATTTTGCAATTACCAAATAGCGATTCGCTAAAAATTGCTATTTGGTAATCGCAAAAATGTTTACTTGATACATATAGCACAATATGTGGTAGACCATGATGATGATATAGGTGCTTTAATAAAATTCAGAATTGTATGTATTGACTGCAAGCAGGGTTGGAATGAAGACAAATTAACCCAGGCAATTTTACCATAGTAAGTATGTTGAAACATAAACCAGATAAAGGTGGGAGGGACACTCATTTCATCCAGGTCACTCGTACAATTCTGTGTGTGCGAGGGAGTAGATCAATTACAATTTTAAACAGATGTTACCTTTTGCACCGTCCCATAGCGCTGGATGGCATCTGACAGCTGGTTTTTTAGCCTGTCCAACTGAAGTCGATCTTGCTGTAATTAATAAAAAAAAATAAGATTAGGTGGATGAAGTTGTACAACATGCATTCATCCCATCACCAGCTCCTGAAAGGGACCTACATGGTCTTGAAAGCTAGTAACCTGAACTAATATACCCAGGAAAGGTCTCATCTCTGGTAGAGCGCTAGGTGAATTCTTAAAAAAGCACACAGTACGTTTCTTCTGTCACACTGTCCCCTTCCCCAACCATAGGGTGACCAGGCGTCCCGGGTTCGCCCGGACAGTCCCTGGTTTTAATCAGCTGTCCTGGCAGATTTCGGGAAATTAAGCGCACATCCCAGTTTTTAGAGAGGGTTGACTGAAAATGGTGGGAGTTGCCTTTTTACTTTTTCCAAAGCAAGGATAGTTAGCGGTTATAAGAACACAATTTAACTAACGGGCATGATACTGGCTTTAAAAAGCGCATTTCATTTATGTTCTTACTGCCTCTTCTATAATTCTGTGCTGGTGAGCACTGTCGTGTGCACTTGGTTTATTTAAAATTGTAGTCCTTCTTCTATTTTTGCGAAATGTCCCGGGTTTGAGCTTTAAAATTCAGGTCACCCTACAGCTCCGCCCACACTTGATGCAACACATGGTCTTTTCACAGTACTGAATTGCTACTGTCTGATCTAGACCAGTTTCTAATTTCCTGTGCCTTGATACGATGCATCTTGTCAATGTTTTAATATAAGAATTCCTATTCACTTGTACAGCAATGGCTTTCAACGTTGTTTTCTTTCATTTTTTACAGTTGCCCCTGAAGAAGGGATGTGAATCATCCCGAAATGCATTGGGCTTGTTTTGATTTTCCTTAGAACTGACGATAAAGTTCACTGCCTCTGTGCAGTTTGTTATTGACTGTATTATCATGCTTCATTCGCTGTACTGTTCGCAGATTGATGCCATGTTTAATTGAACAGTCACTGTGTTTTCATTTCACTAATACAGTGATTTTGCTACAAACTTCAGTGTTGATTGTTTATTAGATTGTTGTTTAAACAAGTTTAAACCCACGTTGATCTTGTATAGCTGCTAAAGAATACTGCAACTGTTCCTTTCCACCGCAGTGCACTCAGTACACTGGTGTTTGTTCACCAGCAATATTGCTGTTTTGATTGCGAGGTGGGCTTCCTCGTCTCTGAGTAGCACGCCACAATTGTCTATTTGTACGAAATATGATTCAACTTTTTACTCTCAGTGTGCGCTAACTTACATTTCATTGATCTTTTCACAGGTACAACAGATTAGTTCATAACAGTGAGAGAAGTAGCCCTTTTTAGCGAAGCGTGTGCAAACATGGTTTAACAACAACCAGTCCGCAGCTATGAGGCACAGACTGGCTTCTCAAACATTTATGTTTGCTGCACACAGTCGAGTCTATAAGAGCGGTCACTGTCAAGTGATTGAGTGATTGTCGGAGGTCCAAGTTTCGAGTTTTTGTGTTACTTGTGTAAATTTCAAGACTTACCTGAAAACGCAACTTCAATTTGGAATGCTCCCGTGGGCAGCCTCCGGAACGAGAGTGCCTCTGCGTCCCACCCTTGACCGGGACTAATTAAGTCTACAAAGTTTGGCGATAGCTAGTTTGGCTTCACGATTGCAGATGGACTGGTAGTTCAACTTCACACAGCAAGGACAGGACTCCGAGTCGTGTGAGGTGTCGAGACACCAGAGGCATACATCCCAACTGGCACTGACATCTGTTGGTGACAGTCACAACACAGTTTACAGCCTGTCATTTTGTGACCCATATCTGCACATTGTAAAGAAGTGTTCCCTGATGGAAAAGGTCTGTCAGGTAGACAGACTGCTAGCTCCGGATCCACGACAGAAGGTGTGCAATGAAAGGAGCCGACGCAAGCTCGCGAAGGTGGTGCATATTTGAAGGCCATGACATCATATCCGGGACGGAACAGATTCGATAAAGAGCCACACAATGCCACCTACTGACACGCGATACAATTGCTACAAAAGTTTCAGGATCCAGTCTGGCGCATGGAAAAGATCACAGAGTGAGGACTCTAAGGTTAAAGTTTCTATCAGAAAGAGGCAAAACCTTTGCCTCCCTAGACTGTGTTAACATGTGAAAATTACAAACTTATGAGCAAATAAAGCAATGCCATCACAACATGTGCTGCATATTATGGCCCTCTCCTTCCTTATAATTGCAGCAGACCAGGTTATTAGTAGTGATAGCTAGTTATTGTATTTGTCATGATGGTAACAAAGTCACCTAAACAAGGCTCTTTTGTCGGCGTCTCATTGTCACTACCAGTGTCCATGTGGCCGTGCTCTCCATGTAAATGCCACCATATCAGTATCCCTCTGCCTCGTTGTCAATGTCAGTGCCAGTGTCCTTGGAGTAGTGTCCTCATGCCTAGGTCACCTTGTCATTGTCCCACTGTCACAAATTTAACATCATTGTTCCCACACCATGTTCCTATGTAAGAATCCCATTTGCAGTGCCCTACTGTTCGTGTCCTTGAGTACGTATCACCGTGTCAGTTCCCAGGGTCATTTCGTCAGTGTTATTGTCCCAGTATCTGTGTGAGCATTCTCCTATCACTATGCCTATGTCAGTATTTAGGGGAGAGGATGTAGCCTTACGGCTAGAGCAGTCGACCTCGAAGCTGGGGAACCGGGTTCGAGTCTCTGCAACGATGCTCAACATTCTGTGATTCTGGGCACATCACGTAATCTCCCCGTGCCTAACAAAAATGAATGTGTCCTTCTGCAACGAAACTGGTGCTCATGTAAAGCGCTCTGATGCCCCATGTCTCGGGTCCAGTTTGCGCTATATAAAACTCTAAAAGAAAGAAGAAGAAAAAAAGCTTTTAATTGTCAACATGTGTATTCAAGCGTCAGTGTCTCCTTGTCAAATTTAACGTCTGTAGGTGTTTCCCAATGTCAGTGACCTACTACCGCCTGTGCCCTAATGTTCCTTAGTGCAGTTCTTGTGGTTTTTTTTTTTCTTAGCACAAAATGTTTATTCGTGTCCAAAATGGATTCAAGGACACACTACACCATAAAATTAAGCACCAAATGCTGGTTTTGTATTTTGTGTAATTTTGCATAGCTTTTCTGAAATATCAAGTAATTATGCAAAACCAAATCAAGTGAATTTCACACACCCCTACTGATGACCTCATAAGTGACAGTGACTTGTTGAGGAGGAATGAGCCCATTTCGATAGCAAACAACTTGCTAGGAGTCCTGTGCTCGATACCACTAGACCAAAGACGCCGACTGTTCTGATCCATGGACACCAAATGGAATGATGGGCAAAATGCTTTAGAATCCATGCAAATTTTAATAGTTCTCAAATGTTTACCCTGGGATTCTCTGCCTAAGTTAATGTTCAAGATATACATAAAACTTTACGGGCCGCCTCGTACTTCTTGGTAATACAAATATCTCAAATAGGACCGAATGAATTTACACTAAACCATGCAAAGGGTCTATTTGGAGTCAAGCTCTATTTTCACGAAAAGCAATTCCACACAGTAGTTTTTGCCACATGAGATAGCGCAATTTCCTAACAAACATACAATGGAAAACAATTTATATATACCACATGACTTTTTCCCACTTTGATCAATCTGCACACATTTTGAAAAGAAGTTGTTAGGGTAGACCAGTGAAGCAGCTGTCAAAACTTGGGGTAAAACTGTCAAAGGAAATCAACAGCATCAAATCCAAAAGCCAATTCCAGTGGAGCATGTAGATCCAGAGCCGAGATCCCCAACTCTGCTCGTGGCTCACCATGGCCGCCTCAGGCATTGGATTAGACACAAAGCAATACCTCGGTATTTTCCAAATGCTACTTACCCGGGAAGATCCCCTGACTACCTCGGAGAGCTGCCTGATCGCTTTCGTGCTGGTGGTGATTGTTTGGTTTGTCTCCTGCTGTGTGGCGTGCCTGTCAAGAAAGTACAAGAGAGGCGAGTTTGTTAATGTGTATCGTGACACGCTTTTCCAACAAACAGGTAAAGATAACGCTGCACTGGAAACAACTTGTTAAGATAACTTAACAATTCACTCTCACGTTAAGACGCATCATTAACTCAAGAAACTTCTTAACTCAGGTTGACTTAAAAGCTGACTTTTTGCCAGGTGATCTCCACCCTGGTCACCAGATTTAAACAATGCGTGTGTGGTGGAGCCACAGATGTCGGGTGGGTGTTGGTAACATATGACAAATTCTAGAGAAGCACCACCACCACTGGTACTAACAGCACATACACTTGATGTATGCGGCACAGGGTCATATCATCTTCCAGCACTCTTAATGCATCAGGGAAAATCTTCTCCAAGTAGCTACTGGAAACTCTCCAAATAGGCCTTCTCCCAGCACATGATTCCTAAAGACTTGTGTGATTTACTCCCATGGCCTACAGATAATTTATAGCATAGACACTTTGGAGCCTGCGATGAAATATTGAATGTATTAAATAGAACCGTTATTCTTTAATGCATTACGCTACTGTTTATAATTTAGTAAACAAATCTATTGCTGAAATTAGCACAATGCAAAACTACATCTGTTTTACAAGTATTTTTACAAGCCTCTAATGATTACACAAAATTATCCAATTAGGACTCTGGCAGTTCGAGTACTACGATTATTACTTTTTCACTGTACGCAGGATCTTTCGAAATACGTATCTGTTTATCCCCCAATGTTCCCCAAGTCTAAAGTTTCATCCCATCCCCATCCTTTGCATGCAAGTGACTCAATTTAACACCATCACTAGAGGTTACCTTGTCTAGGGTATTAATCTCAAACAAATACCCGAGTATTCGTTTGTCAAAAAGTGAGCCTATGATAATGGCAAAGAAGAAACAGAGGATGGTGTCACACAAGTGGACACACAAAGGAGACCCCCTAAATTGTGGTTGCATATTGCTATTTGAGCGTACTATGTTCCCTCTACTTTAGAGGTCACACATGTAAAGCAAGGTGTCTTAGTACAAGGGTAGGTTTCTTTGCCAACGTAGGTTCAAAAATGGCACTGCTGCTCCTAAGGTCCATAGGAGTCTAAATGCCACCAACTTTGATGTACGGTTTTAGAAATCTTCCCATCAATACTTTGGTCTCAAAAAACGAAATAAAGTTGTTTAATGTTGCTTTAATTGCAGAAAAAAATAACAGTCAATTTCAGGAGGCTCTCTTCAAAATTATGAACTGGGGATAGCCCAAATAAAATGAAATCTGGAAGTTGACTTCGGAACAAATAACTAGATAAGCAGGTTTGTGATCTCTGTGGTTTAGTACTGCAGGATCTGATGCATATTTTCTATGTTCCACTTTCATTTCTTGTCACAAAAAATACGTATGATGCTCGCTGCATTGCGCTTGTACAGTCAATGTTTGGAATAACTGTGTACATTTTTAAAAGTATTTTCACAAAGTTCACTTTTGATGTCATTTGGACTGTCTTGGCCTCTGAGGATGTCAATAAATACCACAAAGAAATAAACAAAGAAGTCAGTCCGCAGGTTACTAATCAGAAGGGAGATGGACGAGCAGAAACCAAAGCACAAGCGAATATGTTGTGAAAACGGCATACAAAGCATTCCATGCGGCTGCCTGGCAGATCTAACAGGGAGCTCTGCTTCAAACATTACATGTTTCCAACAGGATTTATTTGGAAAACCTAACTGAGAAGGCATGTTTGCCTAGACACAGACCACCATATGTGAAACGCTGTTTATGCAGAAATACACAATTGAGGTGAGGAAGACTGTACCACAGTACATGAGTGACACTGCATAATTTAAACTGGGGATGGGCGGGGGGACCATGTCCTGAGAAACATAAAACCTCAAAATTGTTTTCGAAATGAGGGATGGCACCCTCCCTGGAGGACCACTGTGCACTACATAGAAAAATTCTGCACTAGACTAAAAATGCAAGTTCATTACATTTGTTACGCGAAATCATACTATAAAACCGACTTGGCTGAGGTGAAGACAGTAAATAGCAATTGAAGCTAGGGGCCTGCAACTTGCCGGACTCTAAGGGTTGAAGTAATAGCTACCAGGAAAACAGTTCTGCGCACGAGAAGTCAAATAGAACAACCGTGCATTGGTTTCAATGTTGATGCCATGGAAAAAAGTCAATATTAAGTTTAAATTCCACTGCAAAACACCAAAAAGTCTCAAACATATTAAAAAAAAAAAAAAAAATTAAAAGACCGTTGTTTTTTTTACTAAAAAAAATGACCGCTTGCTGCAGAGTGCTGTGTGATCATAGATCGCTGTCCAAGCATTGACACGACAGCAGACCTTTGTGTGGTGCAGGAGTTCAGCAAGGCATGGCATTGCACAACAGTAGTGTTGTCTGAGAGTACCTGCTAAACAAGCCACCAGACAGAGGAAAGGAACACCTTTAAGATGAGGCAAACTGCCTAATCTCCAGCACACTGATGAGCATGTGTTGTGCCAACAGGGACCAAACGATTTGCAAAATTATCTCCCCCAGATAAGCACTGCAACCAAATGAGGAGGCGTCCGCAACATTAGAGGCCTGCAACTGCAGAGAATTAAAGGGATGACCTACTATGAGACTGGAGGTGCACATCTACCAATGGAGATCTGAGAAGACAGAGTGCAGCATTCCACATAAGAATAACAACTCCACTGATGCTGTAGCTACAACAGAAGGGAAGTCATGCATTAGCAGGATGCACAAGGCCATCACGCCCAACACGAGAAGAAACTGCTGAACAGGGATTGGATTGTGACTCAAATATTGGAATCATATCCTATCAAATCCTAATCCTCTCTCCAATATCCTCAGAGGAGGAGGAAAAGCTCTCATGCAAGCTGCGTTCAGGATCGCTGCAATGAAGTTCAACCTCTGAGTAGGGTTAAGGCGCGACTCCTACTGGTTAATGAAGATGGACTGTTGGTGAAAAAAATGTTAAAGTGTACTTCAGATGGTTCAAGACCAGCTTGAGGAACTGTGCATGCACCAATCGATTGTCCAAATATGGAACAGCATAGACTCCTGACCATGGCCACCATCGCTAGCGCTTCCATAAAGAGTTGCTGAACATCCGTAACTCCTCAAGTGGTAGAACCGCAATGACTGTACCGAGACCTCACTATGAAGCAAAGTTAATGCAAGGAAGAAGAAAAAAGGCATTCTAGAGATCCTGGGACTCCATTTAATTCTACACACTGAGTACCAATACGAGGAGTCAAACGGCATTTTGACCTGAAGAACAAAGAACTTCAAGTGTCTCTTACCCTAAATGGGCCTGAATCGCCAACCCTCATGGGGACAAAATAGTGGAGGAAATGAAACCTCAGGCCCTCCTCCTCCAAGGCCACCACTTCCATGGCTCATTTGTACAACAGAGCGAAGACTCATTCCTCGAAGAGTGAGGCATATGCCAGGGTGCAGTGCGTTGCAAAAGACTGATGGAGGAGGGCTGGGGGGAGTTGACAGAAAGGGAAGGGCGTACTCGTAGTGAATAAAAGGGAGTATTCAGCAGTCCACGGTAATTAACTTCCAATTGGCCAGAAAATGAGAGACCCTCTCCCTACTGGAAGCCGATGGCTTAGGCAAATCGAAGCGTTTTTGAAGGTGCACAGCTAGATTTAATGGGGGGAGGAGGGGATGAGTTGGTGCTGCTACTATTGGCCTATCTTAGATCCACCTTTCCCACAAAAGGAGCAGTAAAACTGTTTAGAGATCTAAACTGGTTAGGAAAGTTGCTGCTACTAGGAGCGCAGGCACCTAGAAAAGTCGCAAAAGCGGTGATATTGTTGGTGAAACTACTTGTCAAGGAAGCTAATTATAGTGAGCACTCCATAGCACAACTGCCTTTGAACCGCTCTGGGAAGACGTCAGCAATAGGAGTACCGCAAGGATGAAGGACTTAAGTTCTGCAGATGCAGGAGCAATTGAAGTGCTTACACTGCTTTACCCACAACAGACATAATGGAACAGTGTTCTAAAGAAGGCGGGCTAAAATGATATGGGCTACGATCCGATGGAGGCAGATCCACTTCACTAACATTTTGATGATCCAAACATTCTCCATGCACCTAAAATTCAGCTTAGGCATATCAAGGACATCTCAATCCGAGTCAAAGAGGTCTTCCACTTGTTTGTATGTATGGGCTCTGGGGGGTGACTCAGGAAGAGGATTGTTCTTTTTTTATATTATTTTGTTGGTAGTAGAAAGAAGAAAAAGAAGACAAATATAAGTAGCTATAAATAGGAATTCAAATACAATGGCATCATATATTGATAATGCATTGGGATAATAATGCAGCAAATCAATGAGACCGAGTTAAAAAGATTAGCAGAGATATAATGCTTATAGTGCCCTTGCTACGAATACGCAAATCAGAGTCTAAATTACACCAAATACTATTATACTTCATTTGATTCTTTATGCACACATGTACTCAAGAAATGTAACTTTATTCCTTTTACATTGCCAATGAACCAGTAGAGGTGGCACAGCTGAATTTCACCGTTACAAGATCATCGCAGTGAATATACACCAAAGCTTGGAAAATTAAAAATATCGCAGATCAGAATCGCACTTAAAACTATCACTACTAATCATCCCAAACAAAATAGTGAAGGGTTCCAACTGAAGAGGCTTATTTAGTAACGAGATCAGATAGAACGGCATTTCATTCCAAAATGAATGTAAAGCGGGGCTCAATGCAGTGATATGAAGCCAATCTTCTTCTCCCTCCAGATGACATCTCAAGTAGCAATTACGAACAGAGGGAATGAAGCTGTTCATACGTTAAGGGGTATTACACAAAATCAAGTGAGAGAAAAACACCATGTGGCTAAAACTAGCGGATCTAGCTAGCTTGTAACCAAACAGACTCAATTCTTCCCGCTCCTTAGATGTAAATCTGAACACAGTTTTTGTCTCTATTTTCTGGGTTTGTTTGGCAAGCAGAGCACAAAGATAACCATCTTTAATCAGTTTGTCCCTGCTACCAACATCTCAACATTTTTAAAATGGCAAAGGCTCATCCTGAAAGGGATGCCAGATAAAACTTTAACAATTTGATTATTTTCGAAAAGCTATACCACAGCTTCTTTCCTAAAGTATAATTTGCTATATCTAGTTGGTCCCAAGACTTCCATGAATTATATTAAAAATTGGCGACCGCTCAAAAGCCTAGATATTCCCAGCTCTTCAGTTCCTCACCAAAGAGATACAAGTTAAAGCTAGTACAATGTTTCAATAAAAGAAATTCATGACAGTCTAGATTATTTCATTCTTTAAAAACTCCATTCTTACACCAAAGTAGCTCCTGAATCACCTTATACCCATTTATTGCAGAAGATAACTTTTTTTCATAAATACCAGCGAATAAATACCTGCATCCCCCAGCATGACGTAGACTAGACAACTGTTAAAGGTCTGGACAGAAAGTGTATCCTTCAGGCGAGAAAGGGTGTCTAGAAGTGCATCCAAGTAATATGATTGCAGATTGTGCAAAGCAAAGCCACCAAGTTCTTTATCAAATTGTACATTGGGGAAAGATCAGCCTAGGCTGGTGGTTGTTCCAGAAAAGCCTGCCTTGTAGCAATTTAACATTTAAAAATAAGGAAAATAAAAAGAGGCAAAAAATGGCAGTTTAATGAAGGCCACTCTATCAATAACTAAATAGATAGCGGAGACCATTTCAGGAGAAGGTTGCACACTTTGATTAATGTAGACAAATAATTAAGTTTATACAAATCCTCATAATAACAACAATGCCCAAATACTTAACTGGATGCGTGGGGTTATACTTATAACCTAGGTGTAGTGGAATATCTGCAGTGGAGGCAATAAATAAAATAATCTCGGTTTTCCCTTGGTTTATTTTATTCTCCCCCAACCCTCAATAGAGGTAAACGCAATATCTTATCGAGTAAATTCTGATTGTAACTCTTCTCTGCCTTCAGATAAACCACCTAATCGTAAGCAAGTAGCTTTTCAATTTAGAAATAACGGGGAGAGGAGGAAAGATACTATCATCCTCACGAGTAGCTATGGTAAGAGGTTCAATAAAAAGTGCAAACAAAATTGGGAACAAAGGACAACCCTGCTAAATTCCCCTGGTAATCCCAATTTTGCCTGCTTCTATAGAGGTTATTCTTATCAAGGCTGAGGCATTCGGACAGAGATCCTTCAGCATTGACAAGAACCGAGAAGGAAATGAAAAAGACCCCGGACGGTGAAGCAGAGTCTCCTAGCAGACCAAGTCAAACACTTTTTCTTCAATATGCATCAATATAGCAGCATGCAGATTATTCGGAGCAAAAAAGTTGATTGCCTGTATCAAATACTGAGTATTGGCTGAGATTGATCTGTTCACCTGAAACCAATTCTGATCTGGGAGGATCAGGAATGCAGCAACAGACGCAACCCTAACTTCTATAATTTTCATGAAAAGCTTGTAATCTGAATTTAAAAGACTAATTGAACAATATGAGACGGGGTGGACTGCCGATTTGTCTGTTTTTGCAAAATACCAATGACAATTGCCTCTGAAAAAGAAGGCCACACAGCCCGCCCTCTAAGACTGAGGAAAACAGTTTAATCAATATACCTTGTAGCTCAGGGAACAAGTTCTTATAAACCTGTATTGGTAATCCATCACTACCCACTGCTTTCCCATTCTCACAGCTCTCTTAGCATAGCTTAATTTCCTCTGCTGAAATCGGGCCAGGAGATTTGAACTTTGAGTTGAATACATGTTACGGATTGGGATCTTTTGGCAAACAAATCTGAGATCCAATTGGGATCTCTAGTATCATCTGACTTATAAAGTGCAGTATAATAAAAAAAAAAACTACAGGAATATTTGAGCTGGCTTAATGTGCTGGAAGACAAGTGTGATGGTATGAAACGAACTTTTCTAGCTGGGTACTTAGATTACAATTATTATGGCGCTCAATCTTCACAGGTTTATACATCACTGCTAGGAGACAGTTGATGTTAATTGTCAACTACCTGGGACTGAGGGAATAGTGATAGTTTGAATGTCAGTGACTAGCAAGTAACACTAAGTGGCAACCTCAGGGAAACTAACAGTGAAAGCCAACTGACCTACACTATTGATGGTAAGAGAAAGTCTGAGGAAACCAAGATGTCTACACCATAATCTGGAAACGTCGGATAACCTTCCGAAATACAGAAGAAAGCTGTTACTGACGTGCTTCCAGGGCAGAAGCAGGACTGAAAGGTTCCAGGATCTCCAGTTATGTATCAATGCAGTTGCTGCACTGCCCACTATGGGTTTGTGGGAAATAGGGGACAGGTGAGTAGTGGGAGCTTTCTAGCAGGCTCGAGACCAGGTGGGCCTGCTTTTACTGGGGCAGAAAATGTGGCAACGATAAATTTATTGGTTTGCTAGAGGCATTTGTGAACTGCGAAATAAGGGCCTGTGTGCAGCCACTGAGAATTAGGACTTCAGAAAGGTCAGCATGACAGATACACATGGTTCTTGCTTCTATAATGGTTACCTGTACATTTGTTTCTGTTCATGGTGTCGCTTTTTTTGTGGTTAGGAAAATCACACTGAATTTGACTGCCCATGTGATTGCCCATAAATCAAAAGCTGAGGAGAAGTGTTAAACAGGCCAATAACAGCTGCATTAGAACTAGGAGCTGACAGCCACTGGGTCATGAACAATCCTGTACTCCGAGAAATGCACATTGTTTTTATGTGATCAATATTGCATCTCTGTGCCAGAAGGGATTTCGATTCTGTATGTTGTTCATTTAGGGATGCTTTGAAACCCTGACTGTAATGAATTGGGTTAATGGTTGTGTGGCGGGAAGCCCAAAAATAGGAAACAACCACAGTTTTTGTCACGGAGAACCACAAAGTCACTAAATTAACCTGTGCTTAACCCTCTGGTACCTTAGCACAAAGCATTCAGGCTTAAATTGTAAACAATGTGTAAAGTATTTATGCAACACTTCAAACACTAAAACTGAAAACCAAACAAGACAAGTCCCAAACCAATTTGGAAAATATACCAGAACAACAAAAATACTATCAGTAAAACTGGAGATATTGAATTTTAAAGTTTTAAGTAGAAATATCGCCTAAAAGGAAAAGGCGCCACTCGTGATTATCTGATCATGCTAGACCGAAGCAAAGTGACAAGTTCAAGCCAAACGGAGAAGAGCACAGGTTGGATACAGGGACCAGGTTAGTCCAGCTGTAAGAGTTAACGTCTCAAAGTCTGGCGCAAAGAGTAGTGTTTGTGATGGAGGAGGTCGAGAGGATCAGGGAGAGCGTCACGGATGGTTGCCGCTGTAACGTGAAGAGCAGGCCAGGTGGCGCAAGCTGTCATCACTGTAGTGCAAAGAGCCGGTTGGGCGTCGCAGACAGTCGATGCTGGAGCGTTTTGTAGGCAATCACCACAGGCTGTCGTTGCTGTAGCCCACAGTGCAGATCTAGCGTCACTGGCAGTCGCTGTAGCATGAAGAGCTGGTCTTCACTGGAGCCTTTCATTGGCTATCGTTGCATGTTGCAGGATCTTTGCACGAAGGGACTCGTTCACGGTTGTGAAGAGCCTAAACTTTACTACTTCACTTCTTTTCTTGGGTGGAGTTCAGACGATGCCAACCAAGGGTCCAGGACCTGGGGAGGCACCTCTTTGCGATCAGGAACTCACTCCAGCAGAGGCCAGCAAAGCTCAGGCAAGTGCAGTGGCAGTTCCAGTGCAGCAGGTCAGATGGGCAGTTGCAGGGAGGCCTCTGGAGCTTGGTGTGTGTCCCTGTAACTCAGACTGTCGGACCCTAGAAGTCACTCAGGTTAACCTGTGATGAATGAAGCAGGACCAGTCTTCCTTCTCAGAGAGCAAGACAGTCCTCAAGCAGCAGGGAAGTCCTTCTGCAATTTCCGCAGGTCCAGGAGTGTTCTGATGAGTCACTCTGGAGGTCATATATTTATACCTGGTGCAAGTCTTTGAAGTGGGGGGGACAGGAGGGGATGACCCTATACTACCCCCACATCTGGAGGGAGGGAGAGAGAGTGAAAGAGAGAGAGTATGTGTGTGTCAGACATTTTAAGCGCAAGTGGGGCCAGGTGCAGCTCCTCCCAGTCATCCTGCCAAAATGGTCTTTCTGTCCACACCTAACCCCCTTTGTGTCACTGTGTGGAAGGAATACACAAACCCCAACACCAGAGCCATTCACAGGCATGTGATCCAGGACACTAGCAGAAGGCACAAATGGTTAGGACAAGAAAATGCCAACTTTTCTAAAAGTGACATTTTCAGAATTGTGACTTGAAATCCGACTTCACTATTAAAGATGATTTTAAATTAAAATGTATTTCCGTTTAAACAGTATATTTATCTGATCCCAATCTAAAGTTATCACAACTTTAGGAGTTTTACACAGACAGGACATGTCAAACTTAAGAACACATGTACCACTTTTTTAAATACAATGTACCCTGCTCTTTGAGCCTTTAGGATTGTGTTTGGGGTGACTTGTATGTATTAAAAAAGGTTTAGACCTGGCAAGAAGTTTATTCTGCCAGGTCGAAATGGAAATACTGCACTACAGGCTGCAGTGACAGGCTTGGGGCAGGTTTTAAAAGGTTACTTTAGTGGGTGTCACAATGAGTGCTGCAGGTCTACTAGTTGCAATTAATATACAGGCCCTGGGTACATGTAGTACCACATACTAGGGACTTACAAGTAAATTAAATGTGCCAAATAGGTGTAAGCCAATTCTACCATGTTTAGAGAGAGCACTTTAACTAATGGTTAGCAGAGGTAAAGTGCATAGAGTCCTAGTGCCAACAAACACCAATTCAGCAAAATAGGAGGAGTGAAGGTAAAAGGTTTGAGGGAATACCACCCCAAGGATGCCAGGTCTAATAATGACAATGTCTGGGGTTTTCACGAGTTTGTGATAGGAACTTGTGGTGCTTGGGAAGCCCACAGATGCAAGGTGAAAGAGGACACAAACTAACCCACATTTTGGATAAGTTGGAAACTTTTGTGGCTATTTGTGTTACATGTACGGGCAGCGCCACCAAACCTTTTACTGGATTGATTACCTACTATCAAGTAGCTCGAGCTCAGCTTGTCTCTTGCTTAGGCTGTTCTAGTGTCTGTGTGGCCAGGAGGTTGGAGTCTGACAGTCCTTGTGAGTCACTGTCTGCACACATCCAAGGGTAAAGGCTTATTTGAGCACGCTTTAGAGGAGCAAACGTTCTGCTCACCCAGTCTCCATTTGCACCGGACAATGCCAATCTCCACCCATCCTCAAGTTCATGGTTTGGTCCTTGTGCTTAGCTGACATTTTCGCTCAGAGACCAACTATCCACTGAAACTAAGGAGATAACATGGATGTCGGTAAAGATAAGGGGTGAGCGGATGTCTCCCATCTTGCCTCCTAGAGGGATTTGGCCATTTCCCTAGAATTTCACCAGGGCTAAGCTTACAGGGTGGTACCCGCTAGAGGGGGCGTAACTGTCCTGAGCCTCTCTGAAAGGGAGCCACACCCTGCTTCAGTGGATATTGAGCTGTGATGCTGTATCGCCCACTTCGAGGTGTTACTAAAGAGAGTGAGTGCTTCTTAAGAGAATGATTTTACTGTGAAGGCGAGAAAAGCGCTCTCACATCTGTCCTGAGTGGCCTCTGGGGAAGATGGAACCTTTGCTTACCCTTCCTGTGTCCCTGCCATACTAGACTAGCAAAACCACCTGAAAAGGACCCTGGTGCGATCTGGTGAGGGGGGCTTGTTAGATATCTGAGGAGGACTGGATTATTCAATGACATATAATAAAATGACTTGATAACTCTAATAAAATACCTAATTTAAAAACCAATAGGTTGTGCTTTAATGGTGTTTTGCGATGACATAGGATTTATGAAATATAGTTATTTTCTGCAAAAACTTGTGTATGTTTTGTTATACTCCGGCTAGCTGTTTAGAGCTTCTCCAACCTTCCCTTACTGATGAAACTCTCTGAAACTTCGGAGCTCAAGTATTTTCAGATGAACTGTGCGGGTATTGGCATAGGGGAGCTCACTGACAAAGCTGTTTTGGGGTTAAGGGAAGCCAGGTGTGCTGCAATTAGTTTTGGGACAGACTCCTAACGCTGTATCAATGTGAGTGTACAAAGTGTGGTATTGGTCAATGCAACCAAAGCCTAAAATTAAGTCATTGCATTAAAAAAAGAGGCTATAACACCAAATCAGTCAATGAATTCAGAAACAACAAGATTCTCTCACAGGCAAAAGGTGCAGTCTGGGCAGCAGCAGTGCAGGCTTCCATCAATAACAACCAAATCAAGTGCAGTGTGCACAGCAGCAAGACACTCTCTCTCCATCTCTCTACTGTTTGATTTCTTGTTAAAAAATAGTTATGGGGTCTGAAAACTGGGTAAGGCCATTGGCAAATCTGAATTACTTGAGTGGCAGGCCCCTGGCATGTGGGGGCAGGGAAGATAGTTTCGCTACAAAGATCACACTACTGCAACAGGCGCAGGTGACTTTGCAAGAGCCCAAGCGTGATGATGGATGCTGGAAAAAACAATCATCTATAGAGAGACGTCCAGTCATTGAGCAGGAATATGATCAAAAATCCAGAACAGACCTCTGCAAAAACAAAAATAGCCAGTGCACAAATCCAGGTAAGAGCAGCACACTGGCTTCAACTTAGAAAACTTAAATGTGTGTGGAGCGGCAACTGCAGTGGTCCACAATATGACAACGGCAGGAGGGGGTACAGAAAGGCAGACACGTGTAGGCACAGTCATCACATACATTGCCCACCATGGTAGGAATGTTCATTGGCTATTAGCAAAGCTAAATCAGGCATGGTAAGTTGCATGAACTAGGATGTAGCGTTCTGTATTGGCTTTCATTTCGGAAAAGGAACCAGATGTGTAAACAAATGTCAATGCAACACAATATGGAAGGGCCCGGTGACCGCAATACTGTCTGACACGAAAACCACTGACCGTTATAGCCTAATACTTTTGAAACCAGAAAATCTTCAATATTGCTTCATGAGGCTGAAAAGCTTAAATCGGAAGCCTCTAATTCTCTGCAGATGACCCGGGGGAATTCCCTCTCTATCCACTCAGTCAGTCTTCAGTATAATGTCTCACACACGGACAAGCGTGGCAATCGCGGGACATTATGTGCCTTGTTCCTGATGGAACAATTTGCTAAATAGACAAAAAAAAAAGTTTCGTATTAGGGCCTACTCTTCCCTCATTCCGGCATTCGTGTTTGTCCTTCCCCCTACCTCCTCCGAGGATTTTTACAAACAAATCCTTTTTGTTGAATTCACGGAGGAAGCCAGCTTTAATGCCTCTCTGCTTCTGCTAAAGAAAGCAGCGTGTGCGTCTTAAGCCGCTGTCACGCTCCACTACTTCAGCTCAGAGAGATTTAATTGATGGGAGCCTTCCAGGCTCAAACCAAACCAGAAATCAAAACGCAATCCGGCATTTACACGGCCGTCAAGCAGCTCCGGCGGGGGTCACCCTGACGGGAAGCCCGCGGATTCTCATCCCGGCGCCGCGCGCGCTTATCAGGCCTGACACAGGGACGGCCGCGCGCCGCCGATAAGGGGAGACGGCGATGTTTCATAGCGGGCGGCGCCAGTAAATGGAAAGGCACCGTTGCGTGACGATAACATCTCTCGGGCCGTACACCGGGATATGACACGCACGCACGGGCTATGATGAAGCAACGTCGAGCTGGGAGCAGATGGAAGGGGCGCACTCACCTGTCGGTGAAGGTAGCGGCGCGGCGTGGCGGCAAAGGGCTTGCAAGAATTTAGGGGTAGCAGCAGCAACTACTGTGGCTTGCTCTTTGTGACCTCTAGCAAGTGCCTTGGGGCCATCTATTTTATAAACAACAGCAGTAAGTAAACAGGGTCTTCAAGCCACCCTTTTACTCTCTGCAGTTTGCCACTCGGGTAGCTACTAGACGGATAGGCAGTGGTTTAAATGGGCCGGTACTGTCCGGTACCCTGTAACGGCACTTTTTTATTTTGAGAGGGAGAGTACCGGCACTCCTCAAGAGAAATGTTAGACTTTTAATTGGGGAGTACCGGCACTTCTCAGAAACCAGCAGGTATACTGGTAACCAGTACCTGCACACAGGGCTTTAAGTGGGCCGGGTCTCACCGGGTCTGAGCACCGGCAGTTTTTTTAAGGGGGCCTCGAAACGGGTCTCTATCGGGCTCTGTTTTGTGCCCTGTCACAGGCGGCCCGTTTTTTTTCCCGGACTGCAATGACAGCAGGCACATCATGTGCGTGTGGTGAGCGTTATAGGGGAAGGGAAATCCTTTAAAGAGAGTCATTTTCTCTTTGGATTTCCCTTCTCTTTTTGAAAGTCAGGAGCAACAACATTGTCCTAGTGTCACTAGGGCTTTAAGTGGACGTTTTTTCAATATTATATACAAGCCATAGTTGCTGCTTATTTATCTTGTGGAACTAGCAACCATTGACAAAGCCAATAGTCCTGACTTGTAGGTATGATGTGACTTGTATCATATATCTGGTTGTAATGACAGGAACAGCAAAATACAAGTCGGGCGGCACACTGTGCTAAGCACAGATTTTTAGCTTATGTGTTTGTAAGCCACGCCCTTAATTGCATTGACCACGCCCCTTTGAGAGACCCCCCAGTTTTTTCATCCCACTTAAAGCCCTGCCTGCACATCTATTTTTCCATTTGAAGCACTGGGGATGGGACAAACAAGAGGTCAACCCTGTGATGTCATCAGCAATCAAAAAGGCCTGATTTCACAGCAGCTACCTATTGGCATTTTGGTGACATGGACTCCATGGCTAGGTCGAGGGAGCGCTGTGTCAATTCAAACTTCCACAATGTATGCAGGCACTTGTGTCTCCACAACTGCTATGAAGCACCTGGTTCTTCATAAACAGGGCCACTGGAATTATTGAATGAGCGGCTGCGGCGATTTTTGCATAATTATAGATTTGTCGCATTTGCCACATAATCCATCATCTGCTGCATAATCTGAAGATTTTAACAACAAAAAATTTTTGTTTCTAGCTCAAACAGTTCACAAGTTACTAAAAACTAAGCTACAAGATTTGCAGCGTGCCATTTACAAAACTGGACTCTTCACCTTTCTGCTGCTTACTGCTTTATGTGGGTGTTAAATTGGTACTTATGAGGTGCAACTAATGCCGAGACAGAGTTACCAAGTTTCAAAATGACTAAATAGTGAGGTAATACTATTACAAAATGTGACACATTATGCAGCATAATTTGCCTTTTCTTGCTGCATAATTTACTCAAACCTGCCACACAATTTGGCCCTCTCCTGCCACATAATTCCAGTGGCCCTGATCATGGGGATAGTTCCCTAGCATGATTGCTCACGCTCGAGACTTAGAAGGGGCCCGCAAAAACTACCTGACAGCAAACATGTACTCACGAGTGCGCTTCCTGGAGCCCGTTAGCTAAGGAATAACAGTGCCCGGCTGAAAGCAGCAGAAACAGATACAGCAAATACAATTTATTAAACTACAATGCAACATACACTAATGTGGAGCAGTCCTATTCTATAAGAGACCAAGGGTTGATAAGCACAGACTACCAACATGGTTGGTTTCAGAGAGGAAGAAACTTGGCTCCTAGGAACTAAAGCTGGATCGCTTGTAAGGACAACACCCAGATAGAAAACAGATTAAAGAGAAACAGTGGAAACAAAATTTCCTAATTGCAGGAAATCTGACAAACAGAAAATTAAGAGACGTCTATGCAGTACAAATCACAAAATTCTTTTAACTAAACTGATTCCCTTTGGTTGCCTCACCAAATCCTTCCGCTCAAGCAATAAAGTTCTAGGATCTCGCTTTCACTTCTCTTGCTTCTCCTTCGGAGGTCTCAAACTCTGAAATTAACTCTGAATCATGCCCTCTGCCAACGTCTTGTCCTTTCCCAGAGTCTTGAGGACCTAGCTGAACTCAGCCACGATTACATTTAATGTCCTCCGGCCTGTGGACCAAGTGACCAGAACATTTGCAGAAGCTTGCGCCCACGCACCACTACACATCAACTATCAGCTAACCAGCATACAATCCGGCAATCATTGATCATGAATTCTGGGACCAATGCTTTGCTCAATCTTTAGAGCAGAACCAAACCATTTGCTCTTTGAAACTTTAGAAAACAAACCATTCAAGTTAAGACTGATATAATGGGACGCAACCATATGCAGCACTGAAAATCACACATCCCTACAACAAAGTAACTACACTTGACCTACAGCATCCAATTTAGCCCCCCTTCTTACAATAAATACCCCCCAGTACCCACCTGCCTGACAAATCCACAATCTATATTCATATCCTTTACACCAGCATTGCAATGTCAGACACGTTGAAAACCACACATCGTTGAATTCACCAGGAGATAGCGCACGCAGTGCTTAATTTGAGCTGCCGGTTTCAGGTGCTCAGCCCCGGCACTTAACTGTCAACACCGGCGCTTATGACAGTCCGCCACATGGCGCTGTCTAATTTAGACAAGAGCATAACAACTTGGGTTTCTTAATTAAATATGCGTTATAATGACTAATACCTACTGCCTATACCATTCTTATGACTTTGGGGGGGAAGGAATAGTCTGAATTGTCATTTTCGGAGGAGTGTGATGGTCAGTAAAGGTGTTGGTATGACATTGGCAGTGCTGGCAAGGGCAAAGAGTGGCGCACGCCTGTAAAGAAACAGGTGTTTGTGCAGATTTCCCCCACTTTTTGCCCCATTTGGATTATTAGCTCCTGTTTATTAGACTTTGAAAGTGCACCGAGGCCTGCTGTCCAGACTTCAGTGCCAGTGTTCTGACCCATGACAAAAGGTATTTTTAATTGGATACACCAAATTAGCAAGGACTGACTTGCTTATAAGGTCCTATTATATGACCCAGGGCTGCAGCACCTTTTGTGCCACTCTGCATGTGACAGAGACAAAATGGACCCCAGCCTGCCACTGCAGACTTGCAGTGCAGTGTGCAACATTTCTAGTTCGACTTTGCATTTACACCTAATGGCAAGTCCACAACTTCCCTTAAGAATATATGTAAGTCTTCCCTAAGGAAGGCCTATAAAGCCTTATGGCAGCGAGCTGGATACATGTAGGTAAGACGTATTCTTTTAATAAGTCTTAGCAGCAATACTTCAAAATTGTCGTTTTGCAGTGGAAAGGTTAGTAGCCCCATTGGCACCCCAACCTGCCTAACTCCTGAATGGGACCACCTAACAGGGTCAAGTTATGTATCATATTAAAGGGGATATAAAGTCTGACTTGATGCCCAGGCGAGATTTAAAGTCACTATTAAAGCTAAGCAACTTTTAGAAAGTTGCTACTCTACACTCCAGCAAGTCCAGTAGCCTCACAAGGGCACTGACACATAGATGGGTTTCTGACCTCCTGGGGAGAAGTGTGAACTGCTCCCAGGCCCAGGAACTAAGGCAGTTGTCTTAGAGCAAGGTGTTACCTCCTCTCCTAGGATGGCCAATCAGGTTGTTAGCACGAAAGGCATGCTTCAAGGTGAAGCCCCCTCTGAAGGGCCGCTTGGGACAACATCCCTGAGCAGGATGCCTTTTGTTCCTGCAGACAATTTGGAAACAGAGCTAAGGGGCGGGAAACCAGTGTCTGAACCAGTTTTCTCGTGGGCATGTAGCCCACTGGTAGCAACACATCTAAGGCAGGCTACCCGCACCCAACGACCGTTGAAGGGCCGTGCCATCTTGAAGGGGGCAATAATGGGCCACTCTGGTATAGCCAGATGCCACACATCACAGGAACATCTTAACTAGAGAGGAGCTGATTGGTTAGTGACCACGTGGTCCCCTGGGGGCACTTTCCTGGGATAAGCAGGCAGCCTGCTCCTCAGTACTCACTGGACTTGGAAGGAGGATGAGAAGACCACCACTTTGCACCTGTTGCAAGCGCACAAAGAGGCTGCGACGCCGGAGTGACTGCATCTGCTGCACTTTGGGGTAGTGGAGTTTAGAGCCCATTCTACGTGCCTGGCTTGGGAAAAGGTTAATTCCCAGCCCCAGCCCAAAGCAGACTCTGAAAGTCAGTTGGCTGACCTCCCAGAATGGCACTGCGGACATTAAAGCTGAAAGAGCCCAAGTCGCATCTCTAAACAGAAGTTTTGCCGCTACCGGACACTGGGCACCCCAAAGGGTGTTGGTTGTAATCGGATTCATCGCCCAAGAATAACATCAGCCCCCACCAAGAGTTCGCACCGTGCCCACTGTGTTGCAAAAGTGCGTGGTCTGCATAGGCATTCATTGGAACCAGGCACCGAGTACTTTGTGGGACCCCAAGATCGTGGACAGAGTCGCCCCTACTCATGTGTGGACTGACAACTCGACTTGACTTCACCCCATTGACCACACAGCATCAGGAACATCCTTCGAGCATCCTTTGCCGGTATCCCTCTGCATCAGGATCACCCTATTAAAGTCTATGACAGTCATCGGGTATAGTTGAGAACTTGCTTCAAAAATGCTCTGGTGGCCAGGTAACTGTCCAAAGTATCCATACTAGACTCCTAGACCTCTGCTCTGTCGGAACTGGTCTCCCAACCCTGGTTGGAGTCACTGTAAGCTTCCCAGAGGACCCCACCACCACCATGGGGGGTAGGGAGGGGGAGTCTGAGATAGGTTGCAGTTTTACTGTTCCTTATGTTGTTCTTGCTATCTGCACAAGTGAGTGTATGTGTGTGTGTGTGTGTGTGATAAAGAGACAGATTAATAAACGTGTTGCATTTATTCGATGTGTGATCAAATGTTGCACTGTGGTTTATGCTTTCTCTGCCCATATGGTACTTGTATCTCACTTAAGCTTAAGAAATCCATTCCTCTGCACAGCAGCCAAGCGCGTGCTTTTTTCGGTGCTCGTTTCCCTAGGTCGCCTTTCCTTCACAAAAGAGACAGACTGCCACCTGCAAGTCAAGCTCCTATCTGAAGTCCTCCCAGCACATACCCTGTCCGCGTCGCCAAAGCATCCAAGCCTACTCAAGTCGAAGAGAGGCTGAGGAATAGAATACGTACAGTCTGCTCAGCACAAACCGAAAATCCCTCAATTCATCGTGGACTGAGACGTGCTGCTGATGCGTCTTCTTTTAGAGCGATTGGATGCGTGAACATGTTATGTATGCCTAATGTGTAAGGATATACAAGTTCTGATGTGATTGTACTAACTTGTGATTGTACGAACTTAATTAATTGTATCTCTTCTTTTCATATCACTTCAGAAGTCTTGCACTGTTCTCCCCTATTTGACAAAGTACACACTTTAAACCAAGAAAGAAAACGAAGCAACGCGCATGGTGAGAAGTCGAACTCTCTTATGCAAGCTCAAACCCTGCCGTCCTGGAGCGGATGATAGATATAACCCCTGTGCAACCCTTGGCCGTCTCCCATCTGGACTGGTAGCCTCCTCCTGAGCTCCAGATTCGGGCCTGGCACTAACGTAGAGCACCGACAACCTCGCCACATGCCTAACCATCGAACTACACTGGGTACCATTTCAAGTCTACGTCACACTCAAAGCCAGCCCCATCACATACAAAACAATAAACCGCCCCACACGCCCAACCTGCGGGGGAATGGACCACTTCAAGGGTGAAAGTAGAGGAAGAAACCAACGCCTGCAGAAGGAAAAAACTGAATGCAAACTAAAAAGACCAGGATATGGAACAGCATCCTCCCTAAAATGCCTGACCGAAGGCTCCTACCAGCCAGTCCTAAGTTCTAAAGCCACATGTTACAATGAGCATCTAATTAACTGATAAGTGCCATCATCACCCTAATGCTACAGGTGATTAATGACCTCCAAATGCCCTCTGCCGTGTTCCGCTATCCCTGCAGAATATGCACATACATAGGTTCCTATGTGCTCTCACATACTCTCTCCTCGTCAATGTAAACAATAAGACATTTTCATCCTCGTCAGGGCTCAAAAATATTTCTTAAATCATTGCGGTGGGCCTTTCAGCCTCAGCGCCTCTCGATTACCACATTGCATCCCTTTGCCGCCCGTTGTGGAGATCGCTCTGTTCTCGCCATACCTCTTACTGCCATGGCTCTCCCGACAACACATATCTTCATCAGGTGTGCACTCTTTTGTGGGACTTGCTTTTTGATTTTTTCGAAGGTTTGTGTCTCTTGACCTCAGTCTTTCATCTTACACGTCCAAGATGAAGTACCTTGTTACTTCAATATCACTCAATTCTGGCGACTTCTGCAGACTCTCATACAGCCAGTCATGCTTGAACCTCACAGAGTGTTTCCTCAGATCCAAAAGTAAACCACACTGCCCTCAGTTTGCGTGACCTTATGTGGCTATCCACTCTCCAGCTGCTTATCCACTGCTTGACGGCACTTCCACCTAGTCTCTTGATGGGCTTCGAACTAGATTGGTTAGAAAGTGCCACCAATTATTTGGCATCCATTGCTAGAGGTGGCTAGTTCAGAAGTTAGGAGAAATATAACCACAAAATCTCACACTATCTATCAGGGACAGACATGGATGGGGATGATGAGGCAAACAAGACTTGTTATCCGCATGCACCTAAGATCACTGAATATAGTTTGTTGGGTCCCCAGGGTGGATGGATGCATCAGGAAGTTTCCTGAAAGGAGCAGACACTGGCACTGTTCAAGGTCACACTCTCTAAGATCCAAAGACCCTAAATGCAGAAACATTATCCCTCAGCTTGACGATACACCCAAAAAAACAATGTAATATTTCCAGTGGTATTTTCAAGTTTGCCTTCTATCCTAAAGGAGCTGCACTTAATCTCGGGAGTCAATTCCTGCACCTAAGTGTTAGAGACATCAAGGGCCCTCATTGTGTCTACCCCTTAAAGGGTCTTTATTGGTTGCTGCTCCTCGGAGTACAAACACTGCTCTTGGATGTACTCCGAGGCTTTTCTTAGAACCGTGTAATAGTGATAACAGCTCATTATATCACCTGTGGAACCAGGCTATCTCCCATCATCTCCTTAAGGAAATGCATTGTGTTTTCTTCAGTTTCCTCCACCTTTAATGGCCCAAATGGCCACCTTCAACTTCACAGACATGGAAGTTTTTTACTGCGGATTCATCTGCCATATAGTCCTAATTCCATGCCGAGCTGACTGCGGAGCGCCCCATCTTTAGAAGCACTCAACGGGGTTCAGCTGCATCCACTGAAGAAGCACACAAAAGAGACAGAGTCCAGCTCTTTCTTATTCTCACCTCCCTGAACTTCCAAGTGAGCAACACGAGCAGTCTACGTTGCATTCAGCGAGCACGAGCGTCTTCTACTCACTACATAACACTGCGATCTGCGCTAATCTGGATGATGCTGCAGACTTCGCATGAAAAGCTACGGGCAGCTTTTTCAACCACCAGGCCAGGCTACGTTTAACTAGAAGAATTATGCAGCCATAAACAATGATTCTTTTACAGAAACTGCTTCTGTAAGAACACCTGTCCGCAAGGAGAGTTGTGCAATACTCACAAATCTAGCAACTTCACAAAGAGAACCATTTGTCAAGTCGCTAGCAGAACCTGGTGTCGTCTGTACATGAGTGTCTGGTCTTGGATGCTTGTTGCAGGCAGCCCTGCACATCAGCCTCTATGTAAATGTCAGTTTATGAGCATAGAGTCCTGGTATGAACTTGCACAGATAGCTGCACACAGGTCATCATCTGTGAATTCCAGACTGCCTGCTGCAGCAAGCACTTACTGCACACTCGGTGTTTGCCTCCGCCTTGACTCATGGTTTTAATTTGCGTTTCATACAACAGTTGTGTCTTTGGGCAGGGAAGTTCCAGTGTTTCCAGAATATGTACTACAGTGAATGTACACGTAACATATGAGAAGAGGGTTGGATCAAATGATGCATCCGGTGGGGTGGAGGGGGAGGGATAGTCTCCCTTGGGTCCGGACTGACGCGCTGATACAGCACTCTTCATCATTCTGCCCATCCCCTTCCTGCAGCGTGCGTCCGCCTCCAGAAGCGGAGTTACATATCTGCCCGTGATTAGCTTTGATTTACTGAGGTGTTATTACAAAACCTAATTACGGAAAAGTAGGGACCTGGGAATTCCACCTACTGCTGCAATTCTGCTTTTAATATATAACCGCAATAAGATACTTCATTATTGGGATAATTAGCTTAATCTATTTACCTCTCCGAGTTTCTCGGTGGACGTTGAGAGAACAGATGTCAGCACTGGATGAGATCAGAAGGTTTCCCTGCTAAATGATGAAATATATCTATATATAGATATATATATATTCTACTGTCGGTGGCCAGTAGGTAGTTATAGTTAAGGCATAGTTTCCATAGGAAGAGCGTTTTTTGTTTTGCCAATAACTTTGCTCCCATTAGACGAATTCTTGCAAAATCGGCCTGGCCCTCCCCACCTAATGATAATTACAATAAATAAAATGCTGGGCCTTGGGGATGGGGGGTCACGCGGACCCCTCCCTATAGTATAACTTCTGGGTCCCAGGGGACGGGGTCACCGGAGCTGTAAGCAGCCCAGGGAGGGAGCCACAAGGCCCACCTCCCGTAAGAAAAAAAAACCATAAATAAAAGGCCAGGCCCCGGTGGATTGCGTCCTCTGGGCAGCGCGAGCCAGCTCCCCTCCCCGTAGTATAATGGCCAAGCCCGGAGAATGGTATCCCCAGGGCCAAAATCAGCCCAGGGAGAGGGCCGCACAACCCCCTACCCCTATATAAAATGATTTTTTTTTAAAGGACGGGCTCCAGGGCCATAAATTAGCAAACAAGCAGTAAGAGGCAGAATAAAGTTCAGAAGGGAGCAGAAAGAGGCAGAAGAAAGGTTAGAAATGTGCAGAAAAGGGTAGATTCTAACTGGCACTTTATATATACATTTTGTTTTTAATGCACAGACCTGGAGAATAACACTTGAGAAGGCTCAGGCGGGGGGCCATACGGTCCCTTCCTCTTTTTTAATTGGGCTTGGCCCTTGACGATGGGGTCACTGGGGCCCAAGAAGGCTCAAGGAGAAGGGCACATGCGCCCCATCCACTTTTTAATTGTATCTGGCCCCTGGAATGGCATCCCCAGGGCCTTTTAAGGCTTGGGGAGAGGGGCCACGTGGCCCCTCCCCTTTTTATTAGAACTGGCCCTGGAGGATTGGGTCCTTGGGGTCAATTAAGGCTCGGGGAGAGGGTTGTACACCCCTTTCCGTTAATATATGTTTTGGCCCCAGGCCCAGAAGGAAAACCCTACGCTACAAAACATTTCCACATATACCCTCAAACATCTTGTGGAGTGTGAAGGTTACAGCTGTTTGTGACACAATGCTAGCTTCCCATACACTATTGCTATAGAAGGGTTATTCATGGCGGTCTCAGCAGAAGTGCATGTGTCTTCATACTACCAAGAAAACACTAAGCTGCAGCGTAAACTAACAACTAATGCAAAACAAATTAGAAGACCATTCATGCGGGTGCACAAGACTGATCTCTAAAGCCACAGGGCCACAAGCTACACCCTGACACTGATCAACTGAAGAAGGTCTCACCGATGAGAACCTTTTACACCCCTGCGTATCACTTAGGTGCACAGAAAACCAAATCTAGGACTGCAGGTTCCAGGTAACGACACAATTCAGGATTTGTTGATTTTTACTGAACTGAATTTCAAATACTCTGTAGAAATGCTGTTCTTCGCATTTCCTTCAGGCAGTCCTTTTAACAAAACAGATCATAGAAAGAGAAAGGGGAGCGGGGATGAGATGAGGCTCTCCTGTGGGAGCAATACTCATCCTCCTGCTTGCTTCCATCATTCTCATCCAAGGAAATATTCACAAATATCTAAAGGTTATCTTAACAAAAGGCGCAGTGATAGCATTTGGGAAACATTTACCATGTGTACATGTTCGGATAATCACGATAAATACTTCAAAAAGTTATATTTACAATGTTCACTCTACTCCTACTCCGTAAACAAATAAACATGGGCCCTGTAAAATAACTCTAGATGGGCAGGCCAGTGAATTATTTTTAAGGGAGCAGCTACTGCACCTCAAAAACTACAATATCCTGCCACCAGCCAGGTAATGCAGACTAGAGAGCAGGGACCAATGGAGCATCTCCTCTCTAAGGGCACATCAAAGACTTGTCCCTGAGAAGCATCAACCTGCAGTTTGAGGGGAGCCTTCTGGGTCAAGTGCCCCACAAACTGTTGCCACACAGCCATGGGAACTTCATGCATTAAGGGAAAAACGTATTGTTGAGCACGTAGCTTTGCATGCATGTGTCATGATGCAGGCACAGCAGCCATCTTGGACTGGTAAAGAAAACCCATTCCAAGATGGCTGCCATGGGCATGCATGACTCTTGAGGCATGGACATGTATACGTTGTGATAAACTAGCAGCCGTCTTAGCAATTTTTACTTTACGGTTTGAGCATGGCTATTGAAGAATGGTAAAGTAAAATGAAGAAGAAAAAAAAGTGTTTGGGAGTGTATAAACATAAGGGAGTGGTCCAGAAGTATTTTGCAACTGCCGGCAGCTCCCAAAAAGACAAAAAAAAGACAGAGCAGACTGTGACCGGCAAAGGAGCACCACTGCTGAAAAGGCATGGGCATAGAGCAACAAAAAGGAACGCCGTAAGCCACAGTTTGGAAATTAGCAGAAAAACATATCTTAAGTGTACTGGGCACCTCACACCCTTGAGCTTTACTGCCTCTAGACCTGCTACATTGGTGACAGCTATGACCACGAAGACTGTCTCCACTTTTTAGTCCTCAACATACACAATCCTTTCATTTGATGGTATCTGTATACTGCACTGGCCTTCATGGAGAGCTTCCCGAGAAGCTGCGGCATGGACTGATGCACATACATTTGCAGGTTGGATCTGAAGAAAAATCGGAAGCTCATTTTTTTTGCAGCCCGTCATATTGGCAGAAGGAATTTTTAAGCACTAGAGAGATTTGGGGTTTAAGGGACAGTTCACTGGACACAGTTCTCACAGGAGTTTTACGTAATCTGCTGGTTGAAGGTATTCGCCCAACTTCAGGACAATAATCATATAAGGCAACACATGAGATACTGGTGTTCCCCGCACTAAGATGGAGCTTGGCACATTATACCAATGTCCGACACCTCTACAGACACTTCTCCATAGGCACGATGAAAGATGGGTCCTTAACCATCGTGTCGTCAATAATGGCTGTATCTTGACTTGAACTTCCAGAACGGCGAAAACAGTGACCTTGTATACGCTAAATGTAACGTGTGAAATCAAAAAACTCAAAGGGACTCCACAGGTCAGTGTTTTTGGATTTAAAAAAATCCCCACTCACTCTACCTGAAACATATTATTTAATAACAAACAAACCAGTTAATGCTCTTTTCCACAGCCCTCTCCACCAAAGCCAATCTGGAGTGTCTGAACCGGCCAGTGTCGTATGCTGTGCAGCAGATCCAAAAGGACCCGCACCGTTATGTTATTTACATCTACTATCAATTGAAACTCATCCTAGAAGTCCAGAAAAACAGCCCCTTGCGGGTAAAAATCTGGAGTAGCGCACACTGAGGGTATCTAGGCTCTTCGGGATAGGTGCCTAGCTGTCTGATCACCACACCATGCATCTTAGCTATGATGGGAAGGCTAGCGCTAGGACTGATTACAGCTGCAACACAGCTATACAGTGCTTGCTATTGACCTAAATGGGCCACCACATTCTGCTTGAGACGTTGCGGAACAATGCCCTGTGAGGTTCCGTGTGAGACGGAATGACACTTTTTGAGTGGTGACGAATATGGATGAGTTTGGTGTCTACGAACCGCAAATGACGAGTATAGTGGGTGTATGCAGTTTCGCTACGCAACCACGTATGGTTCGTCTCATTTTTGGGTTTGTTCATCCGAACCCTCGGGTTCCATTTTAGATACGACATCCATTTTGTTTCTTGCCCTCAAGTAGCCAGCGAACGGACGTTGCCCGCTTCGTGACCCTGGGACTCCCAAGCTTACATGAGGGACACGTGTTTCTTTGAGGGTGACTTTTACGATAAGGGAAATGACACGGCGAAGGCAGATGGCCCCGCTCGGGACTCATCTTGCCGTGCTAGCCTATTGTTTCAGTCATGCATGCATTGGACACGAGGTCTTTGATCCTGTCATCAAGTTTCCTTTATTATTCCCGACACTCTTCTTTAACCTGTTGCGCATCCTTGTCCTTTCTTTGCATCTGTTCTTGTCCTCTCTCCTAATGTGTTTACGGTCAGAATGGAATGTGTTTTATTGCGGGGTAGATATGTTTTTACAGTTGGGAACCGGCAATGCTGCTGTAATTATGTTCCGGCCTCCTGAAACATGAACACGACTCTTTTGAAGTTTATTGTGGGAACTGAGTTGTAACCTTTGTTCGCCATACTGTGCAATGGCAAAAACGTGTATAAAAGGAGCGATCCACTTTTGCAATTTGAAGCAGTCTCCGAGAACCTACACGTTGTGTACTTCTTGTGATCTCTGTATCCCTGCAGTAAATAAACGCTGATCTCTGACATCGCTAGAAGTGTCCCGTGTCTCTGTGTTTTGTACGCCAGAACAGGTAACCCACGAAGGTTTCAGGTGTTGTCCCCTGGCACCGCTGGGTCTTAGAATAACCCAGTCCTTCAGTTGGCGCCCAACGTTGGGCGGCATCAGCGGTACCGGTCCAAAGCCCGACGATCGTGAGGAACTTCGTGTGAAATCTCCGAGGGAAGGTGCACCCCGCTTCATCGATCCAGTTGTCGAAATAAGTGGCCCGACGTCTTTTCCCGCGAAGACCCCCGCCTCCTGACGGCTGCGACGGACTGATGCCCTGCCTGTCGACCTGTTTTGGCACCTGGCGTAGTCCTTTGTACGGCGAGACGATAGACGGGCCTTCCTGGTGACGTCATTGCTCTTTCAGTTAAGTATTTGTGGGTCGCTCCCAGTGTTCCTTTGTTGTTTGCATGGTTCCATAGCATTTGTGGTTCTTAGTTGTTGGGTTTTATTTGACGATTGCAATTGCCAAAACCGAGGGTCTCGCATTTTTGTGCGAGGACATCATAATTCGATAGCCCTTGAAGTTTGTAAACTCGGTTAGTGTGCACGATGCCTGGCCGTAGTACTTTGTTTGGGTTTCTTAAATGTTGCAGAATGGATTCCCGGTTGGAGGATTCATGTCCGATACCTCCGGTTGGAACTCCAATTTATGAGCTCTATAGTCGCCATGGTGTGGGTCCTATCGTATATAACGAATATTGGGTCCGTTACACTAAAAATGATGGTGTTCTTAGTTGGCCATCACATGGTAGTTTCGAAACTGCCGTTTTAGATAATTTGGAAGCTAAACTGTTTAAAAAGAAGGATAGGCCAGCCATGTTTGATTCCTTCCGGTTATGGCGTAAAGAGGCCAAGCAGAAAGAAATCAAACAGAGTAAGAAAAATAAGAGAGAAGGTGTCATTACGGTGATGCGAAATGCTGAACAGTATCAGCGAGACAAAGATGAGAAAGAGCAGGAAGTTAGTGCTCGACTTCATCATATGGCGGTGGATAAGTGTTACCCGGTGTTACCGTCCAATGCTGATAAGACGGGAGAAGAAGTGATAGAAGATTCGCTCCTATCTTATTTGTTGAAATCACCACCTCCCTATGCTCCAGATACTGTGGGTCCTATGATTCTTCCTATTCCTCAACCTGCTGTTTTGGCGGCTGCTGGTCAGCCCGTCGTTCCTCCCGCTCCCCCGAATCCTCTTGTGCCGCACATTGTCCATCCTCCTTTACCGGCTTCTCTTCCTACGGCGCTTTTCCCAGCCCCTCCTCAGCCGGTCGTTTCCGCTACTTCTGGTGCCGCGTCCATCTCTACCGTTTCCACTCCTACTGTTGTTGCTCCTGTGCCTTCTTCTTCTTCTCCTTCTGTTCGTAGCCGTCTCCTGAATGCTGTTGCTACTCTTTATTCTCCACTTTTTGGGCCAATACTTGGATCGACTCTTTCTGATGTTGCTCAGAGGCGTAGCCAGCTTCCTGATGGTAGGGAACGTGAATCCTTGGTAAAAATGGCACGTAAATGGATTCGTAATCCTGTTAAGTACACTTCGCGTATAGTGTTTGAAACATTTTCCCAGTTTAATGCGCCCACGCAACGATTCGGGTTTGAGGAAATGTGTAAATCGTTGAGGGAAGAATGGGATCATGATGTGAGCGACAATGTGGTCGACAATGTACCGTCTGAGGTTTCTGAGCTCCAGCATCAATTTACAACTGGTGTGATTGTAGGTGATAAGGTTCGAGCTGCTCTAGAACGTCTGTTATCCTTTCGATGTACAGTGCAACCTAGAGCGTTGTTCAAAGACGAGACCGAAGAGTGGATGGCAAAACCTGGTCAATATCCTATGCGAGAAGTCCCCCCAGTGTGGATGCCAGGTGATCCTAATGCTAATCCTGCTGTCCCAGGACGGTTTCAGAGAGTGTGGATACACCTCCCTTGGAAGCGATCGGAAGTTTTGCAGGTGAAGCAAACTTTGCCCGATCCTCGTAAAAATCCTGCAGGTTATTATAAGGAGCTGTCCCAACTAGTGGATGCTACTGTTATGAATCTTGCTGATATCGACATGTTGTTTGGCAATGTAGTGCTTCAGCCGATTTGGGCGAAAATTCGTCACGAGAATCACGCGGCTGAGTTAGGCGGTGACTGGGCTGCGCTTACGGCGGCAGACGCCCAGCAAGTTGGTGGGGCTAAACCTGAACAGTTTATTGTGGATTTGCCCCAGAGGATAATTACTCTTATGAAAACGCTTATGCCAGCGATGCGCGTCAATTGGGACAAATTGTCCGCGTGTAAGCAAAAGAGGGATGAGAGTGTCTCCGATTTCTTTACAAGATTTGAGGAAGCATTTGTTGATCATAGTGGTCAGGACATGAGTTCGGAGGGTGGTCAGCGGTTGTTTGTTGATAAATTTGTATCGAACTTGTTGCCCGAACTCAGCAACAAGCTGAAGAATTCTGAGAGTTTGTGGGCTGTTTCTACCACTGCTCAAATATTGGCTACGGCCCAATATTATGAAAACAGAGAAAAGGAAGAAAGTGAACGTGCAGATAAGAAAACGAAGGATCTTAAAACTAAGGTCTTATTGCAGCAAGCGTATCCTCCGCGCTCAAATTTTAATGACTCGCAACAGCCGAATCGCTCACAATCGCAGTTTCCAAGATCACAGGTGCGCAATGACTCTCCCGCACCTCGCTTTGTGTTGGGGTATAATCAATGTGCATATTGTCGAGGGGAGGGCCATTTGAAGTTTAATTGCCCAGTTCTACGTGATAGGAACAATGGTGTGTCGGCTCGAGGAGGTCGTAGTGGTCCTCAACAAGCTTCACGTGGTAGAGGTCGCGGTGTTACTCAGACTCAGGCTGAGCGTCTTGCGACTTCGTCAGACTCGCAGAATTGTTTCGATCGACGCGATCTCTCGTCTGGTAGATCTGCACAGTATCATGTGGACGACTATTATGTCGAGCGTGATGTTGATACGGACGGTATCTACTAGGACGGCCATAGACAAAGGAAGGGAGAAGTGTCAGTTCCGGTGGATCAGAGAGGGCCTTATGTCGCAGTTGCCACATTGGGCGTCGTTGAGCCTTTTCTGTTGGACACTGGTGCAGCAAAAAGTTCCATCATGCATTCGAAACTCCCTGGCGCGCCTTTGTCTGGCTTTTATTTTGAGAATTTGTAAAGCGCGACTGATACCTTGCAGGCTTCCTGGCGCTGGAGAGTACTCTGCTGACGGATAACCGGGGGAACAGTTTCCGTTGGATTCTCTGGCGCCCCCGTTAGCAATCCGGTTTCTAGCCCCTTGCCCCTTACGATTGGGTCTCATGAGTTAGAAGCTCCTTTGATTTTGACTACTGGTTGTGGTGAGAATCTTTTGGGCTTGGATTTGTTGAAAAGGTTACATGCGACTTTGTACTGCTCTCCTACGGGAGTAGAGCTTACCTTGGGTCAGAGAGTGATTTCCCCTATGTATCTATCGATCGACAAGCTCCCACCGGAATTGAGTTCTCTTCCGGCTTCTTTGTGGGCGACAGGTCCCAATGATGTGGGCCGGCTGGAAATACCACCTTATGTTGTTCAATTGAAAGTTGATGCACGATTACCGCGCATACCCCAGTATCGTATCTCCCTTGATGGTGAACGGGCACTATTAGCGATCATCTATGATTTGATCGATAAAGATGTTATTGAGGAGACACGAGGTAACGTGTGTAATAGTCCTGTGTTGCCTATTCTGAAGCGAACTGATCCCTCCAAGCCCCCTGTGTACCGTCTAGTTATTGACTTGCGGGAGGTAAACAAAATTGTTGTCCCGTAGTTTCCTGTGGTGCCCGACATTACAGATTTACTGACTCTGATTCCAGCCTCTGCATCATGGTTCTCGGTAATTGATTTGAAGAATGCGTTCTTTAGCATTCCAATTGCTGAGGAAAGTCGAGATTTGTTTGGTTTTTCATTAGGTGGTCGTAGCTTCCGGTTCAAACGCGCACCTCAAGGCTACTGTGAGAGCCCATCGATCTACAGTCAAGCTCTCAAGAGCCAACTTGATGCATTCGTGCTGCCAGCTGGTGCGGCCTTGATTCAATACGTTGACGATCTGTTGGTAGCTGCAGACACTGAACAAATTTGCAAGACTGCTACTGTGGCACTGTTGCAGCATCTATGCGACTTACACCACAAGGTGTCACCTTCTAAATTGCAATATTGTTGTCAAGAAGTTACCTATCTAGGTCACTTACTGTCAAAGGCGGGAAGGAAGTTGACCCCTGTAAGAATCGCAGCAATTGCCCGAATGACTGTGCCGACGACTCAGAGAGACGTGCGTGCCTTTTTAGGTATCACGTCATACTGTAGACAGTGGATTCCAAATTTTTCACTGTTAGCGAAGCCATTGATAGCTCTTACGTGCAAGGATGTTTCGACTCCTTTGCCATGGACGGAGGAATGTCAGAAAAGTTTTTCTGAACTTCGTGATGCGTTGTGTTCGGCTCCTGTGTTAGGTACTCCTGATTACAGCAAGCCATTTACACTATACGTCCACGAGAGGGAAGGTTGTGCGTTGAGTGTTTTAACGCAACAATTTGGTGACAAGCAGCACCCATGTGCATATTTTTCCTCGACTTTAGACCCGGTAGCTAGAGCGTTGCCGAGTTGCTTGAGGGCGACGGCGGCAGCTGCGGTGTCTATTCGACAATCCGCAGGCCTTGTCATGGATAATATGCTCATAGTGATGGTTCCGCATGCAGTTGATACTCTTCTGAATCGTACAAAAACTCAACATCTGACGAGTGCAAGGTTGTCTGGGTACGAGCTGACCCTTTTGGCAAGTCATATACAGATTAAGCGTTGTAATGTACTGAATCCGGCGACATTGTTGCCGAGTAATACGGAATCAGATGATGTACCACCACATGATTGTTATTTACAAACTGAGGAAGAAACAAAGGGTCGTGTGGACCTGAAAAACACTCCTTTGGCAGATCCTGATGGTACTTTGTATGTTGATGGTTCTTGCTTCAAATTGCCGAATGGCGATGTGACGACTGCGTATGCTGTAGTGACGTTGAGCACGGTTGTGGAAAGTGCGAGATTGAATCAGAATTCAGCACAAGCAGCAGAGTTAATTGCATTGACAAGGGCATGTGTTTTGTCTAAAGGAAAGCGAGTGAATGTGTTTACCGACAGTCAGTACGCATTCGGCGTTGCGCACAGTTTTGGAAGACTTTGGAGAGAAAGAGGATTTATGACATCGCATGGGACAAAGATCCAACACGGCAGCTCGTGAATGATCTTTTGGATGCACTTACCTTGCCTAAACAAGTGGCGATTGTTAAATGTAGCGCACATCGGAAAGTGACGGATGATGTTGGTCGTGGTAATGCATTTGCCGATGAGATTGCTAAGGAAACGGCTAAGAATCTTACAACTCGAATGTATGTGACAAGTTCAGTGAGATGGCCGACGGAAACTGGTATGTGTGAAGACACTGTTGAGAGTGTGAAGGCAATTCAGAACGAGGCAACTGAAGCTGAAAAGATCAAGTGGAAAGAAAGTACGGGAAGGTTGGATATGCATGGATGTTGGGTTGACTTGACGGAACGTCAAAGGTGGATGTTACCAGATGCGTACGTATTAGCTGTCGTAACGATGGCTCATGGGTTGTCACATATTAGTGCAAAAGGGATATGTAAGTTCTTGTCCCCTGTATGGAAGAATGAGGGTATTACTAAGTGTGCTGAGAGAGTGGTTAAGAATTGCATGGTGTGTTTGATGCACAATCCTGGCAAGGGCACCCCCACTCCACCTGGTCATTTTGCTCCCCCTGTTTGTTCCTTTGAGGTGATCCAACTGGACTTTATCCATATGGAGAGATGCAATAACCTGAAGTATGTTTTGGTTGTGGTTTGCGCGTTCTCTAGATGGATTGAGGCCTATCCTCTTAAGGATAACACTGCCCTGTCCACAGCGAAAATCCTGCTGAAGGAATACTTTCCTAGGTATGGAATGCCACGGATCATGTGGTCGGATAATGGAAGTGAGTTTGTAGGAAGTGTGATGCAGAGTGTGTGTAAGGGCCTTGGAATCCGCCAAAAATTCCATAGCGCTAATCATCCTCAGGCAGCGGGTTTGGTTGAAGGGTACAATGGTACCCTGAAACTGAAACTTGCAAAAATACAAGCTTCCACTGGTCTATCATGGCCTGATGCCTTGCCTCTGGCTCTCTTATCAACCAGGGCGACTGTACACTCTCGAGTAGGGCTTAGCCCATATGAGATTGTGTTCGGCCGCCGTGCGAACATTTGGGGAGTCCCGAGACCTAAGGCCTTTGATAGTCTTGAGTATCCAATGCTAATTGATTACCTTCATGATTTGACCACTAAACTACGGTTGATTCATCAACAGGTCTTTGAAGCTCTACCGGCGCAGACAGAAGGTCCTGGACATCAGCTCCGGCCAGGCGATTGGGTCGTTACCCGAAATTTTGGTCGGAAACGTAACTTGGAGCCAAGATTCGTAGGACCTTTTCAAGTCTTGTTGACAACGAGGACTGCGGTTCGATTGGTAGGCCGGAAGAACTGGGTCCCCGCCGGCCACACGAAAAAGGTACCGATCCCCTCACCTACAGACGGTTGGGTGAGAACTGGGATTGCGGCAACGGAAACTGAGACTCCTTTAAACTTTGTGCCGTTTAGTGACGCTCAACCTGTAGGAGATGATTTGTCACTGCCAAACCCACGTGTGGAGTCATCAGTAGCAGAGAACCCAAGGTCCGACTCGTTGTCCACTTTATCGAACACTGTTGCGCCAGCTGAACAATTGTTTACAGAGAAAACTCGACCTGGAAGAAGTCGATACTTTCTTCGTTCAAGGACTAATAAAAATTAAGTCGTATATTTGTTTTTTTCCCTCCTTTTTCGGTGCGATGAGCATTATGGACAATTACATCCTTTCTTTTTGAGTTTTTTCACGTGTTTTTCACTGCTAAAGAGATTTGTATTAAAACTGAACGTTTTGAGGAAAACCTACCATCCGGGTTACCGTAGGACCGTGCGGGTACTCCTTTCTGTTTAGCAGGTTTCTGACGCTAGGTCGGTTACTTTTGTCGATTCCTGGGAACTCCTGGGGATTGATAATCGCTACTCAGAACGAAGTGCGTCAAGTACGTCACGGACGGTTTGTAGAGGATGGCATTCTCTAAGCTGTTGGAAGTAGAAAGGATGTCGGCGCAGAGATCAGAGTTATATAGGGTTGTACGAACAAAATGTTTTCGGTTTCAGGTATTCCTACTGTTTCTGACTGTATCTATGCTATTGGTGGGCGGAGTGTATTTTGGAACAGAGTTGTTATTGCCTTCTGTTTCACCTACCTTTTCTCCTAACCTAAGCTCCATCACCACTGTTTCCCCACATTTTTTTCATCCTTTGCCTCAACACGAACAGGTTAGACGTGCGGAATTTATGAATAACTCCTTCGTTCAACTCCTACATCAGCATCAGTTGGTGATGAATACTACCAACTGTTGGGTGTGTGGGTTAATGCCAAATACCATGGATAGGGGTATTCCGTATTTGGTCCTTCCTTACAGCTCTCAGGGTTCCGCTCGAGCATTCCAAACTATGTTTCGTAGTGCACTAGATTCCTACCCCAGTCGAGAGCCACGCTCTGTTAATTTTGGTCCTGGTCCGTACCACAAGCCTTTGGCGATAGCGATAGAGGATTTAGATAGAGATGTTTTTGATGCATCGCTTATCCCAGATGAAGAGGTGCAAGCCTATAAGGATCTGAGTGAGGCTGAGTATAGTGTTTCAGTGGGTGATACACAGCTTAAGAGCTCGTCCCCAATATGGATTGTACAACACCTCTGTAATTTCTGCTTGAAAGGTTTGGGTCGAAATACGAGAGCACAACTTGGGAACAGTGCTTGTACTGACACGTATGTCCTACCGATGCTCTCTTCCCCTGTTTTCCTGACTGCTAAGGGCACTTATTTCATATGTTATGAACGTGCATATACATGGCTACCCCGTGATTTTTCGGGTACCTGTTATATTGCGAATCTTTTACCACCGACTTTTACAGTTGCCTCAGACTATCACAAGACTAGAGTTGTGAGAGGCGTTATTAGCAAAGAGGATACTGCCTGTCAAGAAGCAGGAGATTTCTTTAAGGGTTTCCTGCCGTTTTGGGGACCTATGGTTAATAGTAGGAACCTAAGACAGTTGACCCGTGTAGTCGAGTCGACTGCTAATATTACCGCGAGTGCCCTTGGTAACTTAACAGCTGAACTTCAGGCGGATAGACTCATGACGTTGCAGAACCGGATGGTTCTAGACGTCGTTCTCGCAGATAGAGGTGGTGTGTGTAAAGTTATCCATTCGAGCTGTTGCATTTTTATTCCTGACAATGCTCCAACTGTCTACCAAGCCATCTCAAAGTTGCACAAGATTTCCGAGTCCATACACGTGGACGAAGGTAATTGGACACTTCCAGGATGGTTTTGGGGTTTTATATCCACTTGGGGTTGGAAAATTCTGATGATCGTAGGGGTTGTTGTAACGTTTCTTTTCACGTGTTGTCTTTGTGTACAGTGTGGTCCTGCCTTATGTGGCCTTTGTGCTACAACGTGTATAAGACGGCCATCTGTTACCAAGGAGACGTTGATGAGTAGAATGATGTTTCAGCAGCAGGTGAACGATCTGATGAATATTGAAATCGATTCCGATCTTGACTAGTGCTTGCCTACCTGAGGGCAAAAGGAGCGTCTGAGGTTCCGTGTGAGACGGAACGACACTTTTTGAGTGGTGACGAATATGGATGAGTTTGGTGTCTACGAACCACAAATGACGAGTATAGTGGGTGTATGCAGTTTCGCTACGCAACCACGTATGGTTCGTCTCATTTTTGGGTTTGTTCATCCGAACCCTCGGGTTCCATTTTAGATACGACATCCATTTTGTTTCTTGCCCTCAAGTAGCCAGCGAACGGACGTTGCCCGCTTCGTGACCCTGGGACTCCCAAGCTTACATGAGGGACACGTGTTTCTTTGAGGGTGACTTTTACGATAAGGGAAATGACACGGCGAAGGCAGATGGCCCCGCTCGGGACTCATCTTGCCGCGCTAGCCTATTGTTTCAGTCATGCATGCATTGGACACGAGGTCTTTGATCCTGTCATCAAGTTTCCTTTATTATTCCCGACACTCTTCTTTAACCTGTTGCGCATCCTTGTCCTTTCTTTGCATCTGTTCTTGTCCTCTCTCCTAATGTGTTTACGGTCAGAATGGAATGTGTTTTATTGCGGGGTAGATATGTTTTTACAGTTGGGAACCGGCAATGCTGCTGTAATTATGTTCCGGCCTCCTGAAACATGAACACGACTCTTTTGAAGTTTATTGTGGGAACTGAGTTGTAACCTTTGTTCGCCATACTGTGCAATGGCAAAAACGTGTATAAAAGGAGCGATCCACTTTTGCAATTTGAAGCAGTCTCCGAGAACCTACACGTTGTGTACTTCTTGTGATCTCTGGATCCCTGCAGTAAATAAACGCTGATGTCTGACGTCGCTAGAAGTGTCCCGTGTCTCTGTGTTTTGTATGCCAGAACAGGTAACCCACGAAGGTTTCAGGTGTTGTCCCCTGGCACCGCTGGGTCTTAGAATAACCCAGTCCTTCACCTGCATCAGTGATGTGTTTATAATGGCTGCACCGAAGGGGCATATGTTCAGCCTGCTCCTTCAAGGGACCCTTTGCACTTGATCTAACAATGAGATGGCGGGTTTAAGGGCGTTCACTCATGGCAGCAGTTGGCAGTGCCACCCAGCTCCCCACCCTTAAACATTCACTGTGGCACCCAGTCGAATGTTTCGAAATTTAATTTCGAACAAAGCAGTTCAACATTCCTGCGAGTGCTGCCAAAGCTCATATGTAACACTTTAAATTCCTTCATGTCCCTCCCACTTCAGCTAAGCCCGAGAGGCGGAATTCTGTTCCCTTCTTTAAAGGATACCAGAGATCGCCTTTAATGGGCAATTACTTCCTTTTCAGGTCTAGTATTGGCAAAGACCTTTTTTTTTATATATAAAACTGTAAATATAATATACCTAATTCTCTGGTTTTCAGGCTCTCCCTTCATCCATTAGCCTTTCAGAGTCATTCACATTTCGGATACACCTACCACAGCATATAGCATAGGGCACGTGTCAGCCAATTTCAGCCATTGGCTTACCTCTCTGTGAGTGACAGCACTCTGCTCTCACAAAATGTGCACATACACACACGAAAGTAGTCCCCTTGTACAGTTACAAAAACACATTCACAAGCACTGGCAAAGTAAAAGCTTGCAGCTAGTGCATGACATGCTGGCTTTGCCAGTATGTCTCGGTACGCGTGCACCTCCACTGCGATGATTGCTGGATGCAGACAACTTGGCTTGAATAAATTCTGCTGATCCTGAGCTAGGGGGCTTTTGAGAAAGACACTATCTGGTCCAGAGGCCACAAGAACTTGGCATCAATCTGTGGTGGTCTCTTATCACCTCCAGGTACTCAAGAACAAATCTCTTGATTCCACGTCAGTTCTCCAATTTATGCGTTTATAGTTCCAATGACTCTTCAGTAGCAATCGCAATAGCGTTGTTTTCTACATACGGTTTGTCACAGCCCTGATGTGCTATTGCTAGGGCTTGGCAATAGAAATTATTTGTGTTTTAGAAGTCAGCTTTGCCTACTTGAAACACTAGTCAGAATCGCATTACCTCTGTGCATTGCACCAGCTTCTTGCAACAGCAGATTCACATTCAAAGCCATGACTCCCGCTTTGTCTTCTCAGCTTAAGAGACCAAATATTGATTCCCGAGTCATCTTTCGAAAATTGGAGGCAGAGGATACTCTGCGCATCTAACACTTTAACAGCTTCCCATCCTTTGTTTCCCATGGAAAGGAGAAGGGTCTTTCTCAATCAGTTTCAGACCTGGCTGTTTGTGCATTAGTTCAAACCTCAGTCCTTCCCTGGTTCAGCAGCACAATGATGCCGTTGACGTGGCAGGAGGTTTAACAAATGTTGTCCTGTCTAAGTGAGGTTTTGGCAAAGGCTGTACTTCTCCTGGACATCTGAGTTTGATCATCTTAGCAGAGTTAAATGCCTGCCCAGATCCTTCCCTCTTTAGCCTCTGTGTAGATCCTGTCCTTTGTCTGCGGAGCTCAGGTTTGTCACTCACTAGCAGAACATTAGACAAGCTGGGATGAGACCTTGGTCAGGACAAGATCTTGCCCTATGATGTGCAAAACCTAATGCACCGTCGGTCCACTGCCTCAGGAGGGACCTATAACATGCAAGACTGGCAACAAGTGGAAAAACGTCTCATCCTCGAGCACCTGGTGACTAATATCCCATGTTTATTACCCTTAATGCATTGTTATAACACTCTGTGGGCTATGTCTATGCTGCATCCTTGTCAGTCACGAAGGAAGAAATATATGTCTAGAAATGTAAGTCGGCTTACACTGCTAGGGGAGTTTAAGAACGCAACACCCTGTTTGCCAGTGCTGACTTAAGTCTCATCGACAACTGTGTGTACTGAAAATCTGTAAAGGCTCATCAGCACATACATTCATTCCCACTTTGATCTTTCTCTACTGGCCTGATTCTTCATTCGATCATTCAATCATATTCAGCTCACGTCCGGGCCTCAACTAAACTTCTGGCATCTTGGACCTACCCCTGGTTCTTTTAAAATGACTACAATGATAGGTGGCAAACACCTCAAACTCAAGGAATGGCGCCTGGCGTCCTCTCCGTGCACAGAACAGAGGCGTAGAGGGTAACTTATATGCGGGTGTTTAGATCTGGGGTAGTTTTACCATCACCAGCTAAAAGAGCCCAGCTGATTTAGGCAGCTCCTAACATCTAAATCACAGCTTAAGTTGCTTCATGCCACTGAAACGTACTTGCTTTCTCAACACAAACACACACCACACACGTCGGTCAATCAAACTCCTCACAAACTAAACAGCTCTCAGCACATGGTCAGCACGGCTTATGAAAAGGCTGCCAAATGCAACCTCCCTTTACATCATCTGGGTAAAAGGTACTACAGCAATTTGTAATTGAGAAATTTCAGTAAAGGAATTTGCCTGTTTAGCGTAATCCAGAATACATTAATGGCAGTCCTTTTTAACACTGTACAGCAAATGACTAGGGTGCTACAGAAGCAATCTCTTGTCTGATTGTATCTAAAGAAGGACAAATGCTCAAAGCTCACTGTTAAGATTTATTTACAAACTCGTCTATGCTTGCTAGCCTCTTAGCTTCGATTGTACTAATACAATGTACGTCCTTTTTCCGATTTGAATGCCTTGGATCAAAAATCCATTCTGCAACTATGCTACAACCTGGGTGCCACTGTTTGCGCACTCTGCAAGATGCAACCTAGGCTCCTCTTCAACAGCAAAGCTGTCCACTGCAACTGCAGCAGCCAGCATACATCACTCACAAAACTTCAAGCATACTCAGTCCCACAATGTGCAGCCTAGGCTCCTCTTCAACAGCAAAGCTGTCCACTGCAACACAGCACAGCATGAAGACACAGAAGCAGGAGAACTGCAGCAGCCAGGTATTATACATCACTCAGGAAACATCAAGCGTGCCCAGTCCACAATGTGCAGACGACATTTATTATAGGGTGGGTGTCCACAACAGTGTACTTTTTTCAAGTAAATCCAACTTTGCCTCTCCCAAGGCGGAGCAGGTCATTATATGACTGATCAGTAAATGGGTGTAGCTGAGGGACCACCAGATGGGGTGGAAATCAGCGGGCTAGCAGGGCACAAGATAGGGCCCCTAGGTTAGGTCTACCAGGGGGACGTTAGGTCCAGCGAGGTGTGATAAGTAGTTTCCCTATCCACCTAAGCTTCTCATCACGAAATCTATGGAAACTCTGCACAATCCACCCCAGTTCAGAGTGTGGCAGGTTTTGTCCACGTGTGCTTGTAGGCACCTTGCAAGTTCGCGTTTAGATCCTGCCCAGGATGCTGCATCACTTGTCCCTAGCGTGGCTCCGATCTCGAATAGAATGAGGGTTTGGGCACCTAGGGTTAAGGTACGCCCTTTGACCAGTGTGGAAGGGACAACCCACAATGGGATCCTATGTGGCCTTCTCTATGTGCCACCAGGGCTTGTGTAAATGGAACTACATGTGTATAGCAAACATAAGGGTGAACGCCTACAACTACAGTCCAAGGCATTTAAAAACTTAAAGCAAAGATTCTGACACAAACCTGATTTATGTTTACTACTTCTTTTATTAAGATTATGAGCAGAGCCATGAAGCCATAGGATCCTGTCCAGGAACACATAGTCCTACCAGGCTGATGGCGAGTGAAATTTCCAGTTCTATTGGATCCCTCTACCTGGGTTATTCTCTGATTTTCATAACATATAACCCAGTAATGCTCCATTATAACAAAACTCCCAGTAACCTGGAACATCCCACAATTCCTTGACATTCCAGGACACATTTCACACCACTTTCACAGCAAGAAGTGAGGTCTCTGATCAAAGAGAAAATCTCAGTGGGCTCCCTGCAGACAACCATCCATCAAGAGCTTTTACATTCCAACCTTAGTAGCACGAAGTTTACAGACACTTATTAAAGCTTTCCTAACCTCTCGGTCTGTAACTCGTGGGCAGAAAAACCTAGCCCACCACCTCCTCTACTAAAACAAATTCTTCAAGTTTGAATGAACTAAATAACTGTAACTCAATCTCAATGGGGCTGAGAACATGGTTACCTGGAGTTCCACTCGTTTTTGACCAACTTTCAAAGGAGGGGGACAGCAGTGTCTGTGCTCTCATCCTTTTTGATTTTTCGGTCACCTTTTCGTGGTGTCTGTGAAAAATGGCTGTCCAGGACTGGACCCGTGTTTGAATTGCCTCATGTTTTTCCCACTGCACTCCATGGGTTGCTCAAACCAGATTCAGTAGGGAGAAAAAAATAATTTACAGGTGGAGTTCCTCCATGTTCGGGACTCATCCCAGCTGTCTTCAATAAGTGTGTTGTATCCCTGGCTAATCCCGTCTGAATTAGTGGGCTTCACTTTACTCCTATTGTGACTGTTCGGAAAATGTCAATGGATTGCTGCTTCACATTCCTCAGCATTCTGTTTCATCAGACCATGTCCCTTCGCAATTTACGCATGATGCCGAATTTTCTGCCAGTAGGAGCTATATGATATTGGTGACAAACAGCAGTAAAACCCTGCTTTCTAGTCCCAGGTGCTCAGAGTACTTTACTTGTAGCCCAATTGTACAGAAACCTAGGTATCAAGCTTCAGGTTTAACTCGGGCTGTAGCCGGAGACATTCAAGCAACTGGCTGTACTTGCAATTTTCTGAGGAACCTCCTGGTTGTTCCAGCAGATACAATGTCAAGGACTGAATGCTGTAAACGCTTGTACCTAGGTTTTCCAGCAATACAGCATCTTCAGGATGCCGCAGCTTGTCTTGCCACTGAAGCTCACTGGTGCTAACACATCAACTATGTAGTGTCTTGCGAGTTTTATGACTCACCCCTTTGGCTCCTAATGGACACCGTAGAGCTGTGACATACTTGTCAGAGCGGAATGCAACGAAAGTTTGTTTTAGAATGTTGAGATTGCAGTTACACACAGACAAATAAAGGCGTGTAATATTAATTTAAGTGTGTGGCGTAGTTATAAGCGAGTACCCAGGCTGGGGAGGACGGTACAACTGGTGACGAGATTGGGGATAAGTAACCCATAGAAAGACCATGCTCTTTCAGAGAGTTTGCCGTGGTCCAAGTAAACTGCTTGTGCATAACTACGTGTGTCACTGTCGAAGTACGGAATCAACATTTTATACATGTGGAGTTAAAGCACAACTCCATCAGCTGTAAAGCCGGTGAAGACAACAGATGTGTTGCAAATAATCTACAGGTCGATGGCTGAGAACCTGCTGGCCAGGCCATACATAAAGGCACCGCACTGCCATGCAGGATAAAGTTGTACATCATACGGAGCGTTAACGCTGAATGTGAATTCAACCAGGTTTATGAAGTGGAGCCCCTGATAATCATATCTTGCACAATAACAATGGAACAGAAGCGCTACAAGGCAGAGATCAACCAGGTGTCTGAAAACACAAATTGACACTTAGAAGAAAATATATAAATGACTTACTGAATACATTAAAGAGGGTCATCGTACCACAGCACTTTAAGTGGCTCAAATAGAAGTGATCGGGTTGTGCTTACACAGCCATCAATACTCGAAGCGGTTCATTTACAAAGTTGCAGAGTGTGGCTCAGAACAACTTAATCGGTCTTAAAAGAAGCAAAGCCGAAAACGACTTTCGAAATAGTGACTGATGGAGACCAAGAGGAAAGTCTCATCTCCAGTCTTCAAAGATGATCCAGTAGCCAATATGTCGCAAAGTTTCATAGATACTGAGCAAGAAACAGCATCCAGGAACAAGCTACTTTTAAACTTCTGCACTGGTCTACAATGCCGCCGCCTTCCTAAAACCACCACCACCACCACCTTTTGAAACAGCCAAAAAGCAAAATATTGACAATAGATGGGCTGCTTGGATAGAGATATTTGAAGTTTTCATTGATGCACTTGAAGAGATTGATGACAAAAAGATAATTGTGTATATCAAAAATCTTGCTGGTGATGGTGTGAAAGCGAACACAAGGAGAGGATGGACGGAGCGCTGAAACTTTTCAGACACTTACCCCCAGTCAGAGATCTATCACAGACAGCCATAAGCAAATCAATCTGAAGCCTGCCCCTCATGGGAACAGTCCAGCCCAAACTGCCAAGCCATGTCTTCCCTGGACCGGAAACAAGCATCCTGGGACCGGTTTCGGGGTAACAACCCTCATAAGCCAGGCTAGCTTGAATCTAGTGGCAAAGTGCGCAAGGGACCCATGTCTGGGCATACCCTTCCAACTAAGGGCGAACACAAGGAGAAGGTGGATGGAGAGCTGAACCTTTTCTGTATCCTCCCATGAGAACTAGCCTTATTATATGTGCTATTCCACTTTCATGTTATTTACCATACCTTGTGGACACTCTTTTTGATTGCTTTTTCCCTTTTGGAGCCAACATACTTGACATTTGCATGGCTTCTGAGCATCAGACCCCGCTGGCCGGCTCCGTGCATTTGCCCACCTGTTCTGTGCACTTCCCCCTCCCAACCGCATGTTTTTTGTACAGCCGGAATTAAACCCCCCCCCCCCCAGTGCTTCTAATACTCCCTAGGTTATGTGACCTGTTCCTTTCTTTCTCTTTTCGTTCTCTGGCCGCCTCCGTCTCGCACTTGTTTTCCCTCAGATTGCCTGGGATGCGCAGAGAATGGCTTTCCAGTTCCCCACCCGACAGCCAGCACATGTACCGAAGGCTCTGGCTAACGTGCTCATAGAAACCCCATTTCACTGCTCAGTGAGTGGGCATCAGCGAGACAATCACCCCACGGCTCGTGCACTGGGGAAGATAATTGCGATGTTATGATGTCTACTGGTGCATACACTGTTTACACTGTGTTGTTGCAAATCCAGTTAGCCTACAACGGCCTATCTGTGTGTTTGTGCATATGACTGCATGCAAGTGTGGTTACGAGTCAGGCTTTTTGTTTAAGTGTATGCATGTATGGCGGGGCTAACCACTGCTGTGCGAGGCTGCGGCCTGTTGCTAGAGCTTGGCACTGACGCACACATAAACAAAAAACATTTCCATTACAAGGCCAATATCTCTACCTCTAAGAAATAAAACGCGAGACCTATTGCATTGCAGATGCTTGCTTTGGTTGTTTGTTGGACTGCTTTATGGTCTGGTGTGTGAAGTCTTTACAAGGCCTAATTAGCATGGCTGCGCATACGCGCTTAATAAGACACGGGAGCCGGTATTTAGTTCACACACACGAGGCTCCGACTGATTCGCCGAGGCCACGCCTCTTTATTTTAACGAGCTAGCGTCTGACGTCACGCGTCAGTGCTAGCACACCTCGGCAGCGCGGAAGGCTAGAACGCCTCGCGCGCGCCGAATACTACACTCCTTCCAACCTTTATAAAACATTAAGCAAAACATAAAACCAACGATGAATCTATTACCAGTCTGCCAGTCCTTACGGGTTACACCATATAGTCCGCCAGCTGTGATGACGGTGCCGGGTTCTTCCTCAGGTTGTAGCGGGATGGGCCGCCTCTGGCAAGGGCCACCTCGGGGGTTCTGCGCCTTGGGGTGTTCGGCTCTACCCGGGCTGGGGAGCTGCCAGGCGGATTGCCCCCCGGGGTGGCTGGGGCGGACTGGGAACCACCATTCTCGCTCCGATCGTCCTCCACCTCCTGATCTCCGCTTGGCTGGTCGGGATCCGGCCCCTCGGGCTCGGCGCCGGGGCGTGACGGTGTTCCTGGGTGGACTTTTTTAAAGAAGGACACATCTCGCGTGACCGTTTCAGCACCTCTTTGAGCGGTCACCATCGTGCCTGTCCGGCGAGTGACAACCCATGGTTGTGGTTAGAAAGGAAGTCTGAACTTGCTGCCTGGGTAGCGGTCCTTCACGTACACTCGATCTTGCTGTTGTATCGTGGACTCCTTAGCTCCCCTTCGCCGGCTGGCGTGGTCGTTCGAGCGCATCCGTTGGCTAAGGTCCTTTCGTTGGTGGCTTGTGCCGGAACCCACGTAGGGTTGTGCGGGATAGTGTCACTTACGATTCTCCCCATGGTGGCTGTTCCTGGCGCTGCCTCGGTTGTGACATGGGGGGTCAGCCGGTATTCCCGCAGAAAACTGTAGATCGCTCTCTCCAGTGGAGATCCGTCAGCCATGGCGATGCGAATGGTTTTGTTGAGTGTCCTCATAAACCTCTCCACCTCTCCATTGGCTTGGGGCCACCGTGGTGTTATTTTGCGGTGACGGATCCCCCAGTTCTTGAGATACTCTGCGAACTCCTGCCCTTGGAAAGGCGGTCCATTGTCGGTCTTGACCACCCCGAATATGCCATGAGTGGCGATGGTTTTTTCGAACTTCGCAATCACTTCAGTGGCTGTCTGGCTCCCCACAATTTCGACCTCTGGGTATTTGGTGAAGTCATCGATAATGACCAGCGCGTACCGTCCATCGGGGAGAAGTCCGAAGTCGGCACTCACGCACTCCCATGGTTGCAGAGGATTGTCTTCGGTCGCCACCGGGTGAGGGTGTTCCAGCTGTCCTGCGGCTTGGCACCACGTGCAGGTTCTCACCGTCTGTTCCACCATTGCGTCCATGCCTGGGAACCATACTTTGTCTCGGAGCCTGCCCTTTGTCTTTACCATTCCTTGATGTCCCCTGTGGGCGAGGTCCACCGCCTGCTGAGCAAGGCTGGCCGGCATGACTAGTCTCGGACCCCGCAGAAGACATCCTTGGGCGTCAACGGACAGCTCACTTTTTACTTTCAAGAATGACTCGAGTGTCAGCTTGGCTTGGGGCGTCCTTCTGTTGAGCGAGGCTTGGATTGTCCTCCAGTCTCCCGACCTGACAGCTTCCGCTAATGCTCTCACGCATTCATCACCTTCTGAGGCCTCTATTATTGCGGCCAGGCTCATTGGGAGGGGTCGTGACCACTCTGTCACATACCGGACGTACTCCTCTGTGTCCTCAGCCTCCTCCTTCTCTTCTGTTGTGGCTTTCCGCGGGTGCCGTGACAGATAGTCCGCCGGGTTCGTGGCCCCTGGTTTGTACTCCACCCGGTAGTCGTACCCTTGTAGTTGGAGTATCCATTTTTCAATCCGGGGTGGTGGCTTCGAGGACGACCCTTGGAATAGAGGAATGAGTGGCTTGTGATCGGTTGTCATCGTGAAATGATGTCCATACACGTACACGTGAAAATGCCGGCATGCCCAGTGGATGGCGATGGCTTCTCGCTCGATTTGCGAGTACCGCTGCTCTGTTTCGGTCAGGGACCGGCTGGCGTAGGCGATGGGTGCCCACTCCTCATTGTCCTGGAGTTGTGTCAGGACCGCTCCCAGCCCAAACGGCTCGCGTTGACCGCCACGTTGGTGGGCTTTGCCGGGTCGAAGTATGAGAGGGTAGTGTCTGCGGACAGGGCCGCCTTCGTTGCTTGGAACGCCTGTTCCTGTTCCGGGCCCCACTGCCACGTGGTGGACGACTTGGTCAGCTCCCTGAGGGGTTTGGTGAGGTTGGAGAGGTCCGGAATGAAGCGGCCGCAGAAGTTGACCATGCCCAGGAAACTCCGGGCCTCCGAGATGTTCGTCGGAGCTGGGGCATCTTGGACATCCTTCACCTTGTCCGGGTCTGGGGCCACCCCTTGGTCCGAGAAGGTGTACCCATAGAAACTGATCTTGTTCTGCAGGAACTGACACTTCTCCCGGTGCAGGGTCAAGCCTGACTCCTGAATCCTCTTGAGGACCCCTCTCAACCGCTGGTGGTGTTCCTCTATGGTTGACGCGTATATGAGCAGGTCGTCGCTCACATTGAACACGCCGGGGAGCCCACTGAGCACTTCTCTGATGGTATTTTGGAATACCTCGGCGGCACTCGAGATGCCGAAGTTCAGGCGCCGATACCATCTGAGGCCCACATGGGTGGAAAATGTGGTGATGTACCTCGAGTCCGGATGAATGGTAGCTGGTGGTAGCCTGACCGTAGGTCCATCTTCGAAAACCACCTGGCCCCGTTCAGCTCCCCCAGGATATCATCAATGGTGGGCGTCAGGTGTCGCTCTCTTTTGACCGCGGCGTTAGGGAGGCGCATGTCCACACAGATGCGGACTTGTCCTGGCTGTTTCGGCTTCCTGGCGATGACGATCGGGGATACCCACGGGGTTGGCCCACTGACCTTTTCGATGATGCCTTGTCTCTCCAGGGCCTCCAGCTCCTCCTCGACCTTCTGCCGCAGGTGGAAAGCAATTCTCCGGTGCCTCAATGCCACTGGTTGGACCGATGGGTCAATGTGTAAGGATACTTCCTTTCCTTTCAGGCACCCGATGCTGTTAAAGATTTCTCCGAACTCTTCCATGATGGTATCCAGTTCTTCCTCCAGGACTGCCATGGCAAACGAGATCAGTCTCAATTCTTCGGCCGACTGCCAGCTCAGCAGCATCCCGCTGCCCTCTTCCGTGACATAGACGGTGGTGTTGACGCTCCTCTCACCATGTTGTAGCTCTGTTTTGAAGCACCCGATGAGGGGAATGGGCGTCTTCTGGCCGTATGCAAACACCCGAACCTTCGCCTCTCTCAGCGGGGGTTTGACCCGCAGTTGGTGGTAGACATTGGCGGCCATCAGCTCGATGGAGGCCCCAGTGTCAATTGTCGCCTTTACCTCTTGTTGTTGTACTAAGATGCGACATTTCGGAAGTCTGCGCTTCTTCTTCTGTGGTTGATGGATTGCAAATACATAATGGACTGGGTACTCTTCGGTGTCGTCGTCCATGTCTTCACTGTCTGCTTCTTCGCGTACCGCATGGGCCGCCTCCTTCTGGACTCTGGTGGACCGGCACACCGCCGCAAAGTGGTTCATCCACCCGCAGGCGCCGCACTTTTTCCCTCTGGCCGGGCAGTCTTGCATGCGGTGGGGTTGGCCGCCACAGTATCCACAGTCTTTCTTCTTTGCCTCCGGCTGCCGTTTCCCTCCGGCTTGCCTTCCTTTTGGCCGCACTACGTTCACCGCTTCCGCCACTTGCACTTGTTCCGTCTTGACAGGGCGATGTAGGGCTGCCTCCATATGCGAGGCTCTCGCTTGCGATAGCTCCTTCGACCGTCCGAGAGTGAGGATGTCCGCCAGGGGCTTTCCTTCTTCCTGGAGGACCGTGACACGAAGCTTAGACGAGTAACAACCCTGTATAATCTGCCCTCGGATCTCCTCCTGTTCGTCGCGGAACCCACACGTGCTGGCTAACTCCTTCAGCCCGCCATGGAACGCATCCAGGGACTCGTCCACCTCTTGTTTGGCCTGAAGGAAGATGAACCTTTCATAGTCTCTGTTAGCCATGGGCTCGAAGTGGGCGTTGAGCGCGTTCAGCAGTGTGTGGTACGTTTTCGGTGTGGCTTCCACGAGAGTTTTATAGATGCGGTGGATGTCTTTGCCTCCTAGGTGGAGCAGCAACGCTCTGCGCCTTTCCCTCGCGATGCCAGCCCCTTCGAAGTAAATTTGTAGGCGGTCTGTCCAATCCCTCCAGCGCGGGGCAAGGGATGACGGGGCATCGTCAACGGCAAACGGCTCAATGGCGGGGATCGACGCCATCTTGGCACATGTGCCGCACGCGGTGGAAGCTGGCTTCCTCTCCTCTGCGTCAACGCCACCAGGCGTGCACCCCCTACAGGTGTTGCGCGTAGACTCCCCTCGTGCTTCTGCACCAAGCGGCGGGCGCGCCTACCTCCAGACGTCATCCGGGGGACCCCTTAGGCGCTTCTGGGTTGAGGCGAGCACACCCGGCGTAGGCCTGAACCGTAGGAGGGCGCGGTCGGCGTCAGGCACCTCGTGGGGCAGGTGCGGCACCACCTGGGAGAGACATTCCCCTTACCGGCTGTGGATTGGGGCATCAGGGCGCACGCAGCGGCGCCTTCGATGGCTGGGTGGGCCTCCAGGGCACTTGCTATGTTCCTCACTAGGCCTCACAGCAGGCTCAGCCGGGTCACCAGGAGGGGGCCTGCACACACAGGCTCAGGACACATGGGAGGCCAAAATGGACACTGTGGGGTATAAAACAGCACATCAGGGCTCAATAGACCCTCGTTGCCAGTGTGAAGTCTTTACCAGGCCTACTTAGCATGGCTGCGCATACGCGCTTAATAAGACACGGGAGCCGGTATTTAGTTCACACACACGCGGCTCCGACTGATTCGCCGAGGCCACGCCTCTTTATTTTAACGAGCTAGCGTCTGACGTCAAGCATCATCGGTAGCGCACCTCGGCAGCGCGGAAAGCTAGAATGCCTCGCGCGCGCCGAATACTACATGGTGGGCCGTTTCTTTCTCTCGTATTACCACAAATATTGCTTGCAGCAAGCTGAAATGAATGCAGTTGCCCGTGTGTTAATAAAAAAAAAACCTACACAGGTTGCCTTTAAAAGTTCAAACCCCTATTTTGCAAACGTGGGCCACTTTAAGCCAGCTGGGTAAGGGCCACTTTTATTTTGGAATCCGGCCCTTGTTTCTGTCCCTCTCCGACATTGGATACCATTAAATTGGGCAACAGTCATGCTTGTTTTTTAAAGCGCTTAGAAACGCACGCGCTATGCATCAAGAATGTATTATCTACAGGGAAAGAAACAGCGTTGCAGCGCATCACTAACTGAAACGGCTCGGTCTGTCAGACTTAATCAATGAAAAGCGGGAGGTTTGCGTTCAGTTTTCGTCCACGTGCTTTGAAGCGGGGGAGGCTGTTCAAGTCCCAGCAGGCTCTGTCCGAGCCAATCAGAGGCCGGAGATAGGAGTTCTGCGGTCGGAAGCAATGTTGAATCCGAGGCGGAATTTGTTTGCTGTTCCTTTTGGTTTCCGGGCTGTTTTCTCTGCTAACTGCTGGTGGTGCTGTGTGATTTCTAGTGAGGAATCGAGCGAAAGGATTACACAAACCAGGATCTGTGAAGATGATGAGAACGGGGAGGGCGCGCGCCCCACCTCCCCTACCCCTATCGGTTTGTTCCAGGAGCCCATGGAATCCTGCCCCCGTAACTTTCAAGAAGCAAAACACGTCACCACCAACCTCGCCGGAATATCCTTTAAGGGTAACATGTACAACCGCGCTAGCTTTGCAGAACGAACGCAGTAAAATGAAAATAATAGAAAAAAACTGTGCTTGGTCAAGCTCCGTGACACGATAAATGGGTAAGCGTAATATCGGCTTATGTTTGTATACAGAATTTCGGCCTTTCTGAGAGATGTAAATAAAAGGCGTTATTATAACCCAATTTAATTAGTGTTACTCCATTTACCGCCTTCAGAAGTGTTAACAGGCTGAATTAGCCTTCCTGGGACTCAAACTCATTACCTGGAGTTCATGGCAGATGTCAATGGCGAGCATTGTGATCACCGAGCAGACTTATGTAGCGCACATATATCCGGACAGGGCCTCTAGGCGCTGGTATCATTGAGTCACCTTGTGCGCGCAGTAGGCTGACCTATGCCTTTTACTAGCACCAGGAGGGAGAGGTTACACTTGGTTGGAAATTGAGAAGCTGTGCAAAGTACTGATTACAAATACACAGAATTATTTCTGTTTTCTATATTTTACGCTTAATACTTTTTTTCCCCATCGGGCTGGCAACGCTAGAATTGGAATCTTCGCACTTCCTGGTCGCAAAATCTGACTCCCATGTATACAATTTTAAAAAGGTGCCTTTGACATGGCCATTATTTTGTAGGCGCATGCACCACACATACGCGCCTCCAAAAAGATGCAGCTGCTCTTTTTTCTTTGTATTGTAGCATTTATATAGCACTCACTATGCAATACGTGGGGGCGTTGGCGCGCCGGCCTACATGAGTAGCAGGCTACATACACCATGTACAGTGTGTAGTTGGAAGAATGTTTTTGTTTTGATCCTGTGAGGGATATGTTTCCATCTCGTGTGTGATGACCACCCGGGTACAGTTGTCGTGTTATGGGACGCAGCATGTAGCAGTGTGTGGACAATTTAGTGTAAGCCAAAGACATGCAGTTTTATGGTTTTCAGTAGGCTGGTATTTTTGCACAGCTCTGCAGGTCTCTTTATGTTACTTCATATGATATAGTTTGATTAGCTAGTTACTTCACTGGGTTGTCCAATCTGAGATTTTGTGTGCAGTTGCGGTCCTGAGCTGGTATGTTTAGAGGTAGAGAGAAGTGGAGGGATCTGTTGCGATGGACGTTTTTATTATCACCCCATATCGGAGTGTCTTTGTAAGATGCAAAGAAGTAATCAGATAGCATAGATATTTGGGACCTGAAGTGAATGGACTATATTAAAGTCCTCCAAATTGTCCAGTAATGAGTGACAAATCGCTTCAGCTATTCTACCCTTGTTCATTTGATTATGTTTGGCTTGCGACTGGGCTCTGTTGCTGGGATACAGGTGGTGCACTCATCTAGGAAACAGCCAAGTTTTCAAGCGTCTTTACAAGCGTATGTGCTCCTGGGTATTACTGAGTTCCAGAGTAGTTACCGATCAGAGTTCGAACAGTAAATAAAAGGTCAAAAAAGTACAAAACCTTTTTTAACGTAGGAGGACAGGAAGCAACCAGTGGCGGAAGCAACGTTGGGGTAGAAGCAACATGAGGGCAAGCATGGGTAGGGGCGGAAGCAATACGGAAGGCATAGGTAGGGCGGAAGCAATACGGAAGGCATAGGTAGGGCAGAAGCAATACAGGATGCATGGGTGGGGTGGGAGCAATACGGGAGGCGTGAGTGAGGGCAGAAGAAACACGGGGTGTGGGTTGGGAAATCAACTCGGTAGGTGCTAGTGGGGGAAAAGCAGACTACACAGAGAGAGCATACTGGAGCGCGTGGTGGGGCTAACATGAGAAAGAGGACAACTTAGAGCAGGTGGAGGTGCACACCGGGAGAAAGTAACCAGGTGCCCAGAGGAATACACAAGACTGAGCGCAACATAGAGAGGGTGGGCAAAAGCATGCAGGCAATAGACATCAACGCAGAGAAAAGAGAAGTAGACGAGGGAGACGGCTGGAAAACATGCACTCACATGGAAAGCAAGCAGTGGCAGAACAGAAGCCAGCCAATGAAAATATGGCAAAAAGGGAATGCTCCATGGGAGGGACAAACACAAGATGGATAAGATAGGACATTAATAATAAGCAGGCAAATGAGGCTGACAGTAAGGTCAACCAATGGTAAACAACGGAAAAGCTCCAAGCCCATGTATGTTCTTGGCAAGCCCACAATATGTCTCACAACAGACAGAGGAGCATGCACTGTCTAATACAGAGGCCTAAAAAGGAGCATTTGAACCAATGGGGAAAGCACACAAAATGAAATCATATGATTTACCAATAGGATCTAATTATATTCTTTTTTTTTACCCATTAAAGCAGCGGTTTTTAACCTTTTGAGTTTTCAGGGCCTCCACTGACCGATTACTGGAATCTGGGGACCCCCCACTGAGTCATTGGATGCTGGGTAACAGAAGCCTAAGCAAGTTGTATGATTTGAACTTCACAACTATACACAAAAACATGTATACATCAAACATATGCTCAAATTTTGAAAAAGTTTGTTTAATTCACAATCAAATACAGAAAAAAAGTTTTCAAATGTTCAATTTTGCTTCCTTATTTCTACACAATGTATTGATTTTAGTTTATTGATTCTAATAATTTTGTAAAACAGTCACAGACTCCCTGAGTAGGCCTTGAGGATCTCCACGGGTCCTCAGATCACAGGTTAAGAGCCACTGCATCAGAGCATTTCAAGTTTCATTTCTTTACGGTTAAAAACTAGATTTCAATTCAGCTTCCTTCTCAAGAGGCCAAAATCAGCATTGCTTAATATTATCTGCTAAGATCATCTACCTTAAGTAACCACAGGGGGACGGACGCTACATACAAAGAGGGAACAAGTGCTGCAAAATATTTCTCTTCCTCACTTCCAGTCCTTATCAATTGAGCCTGCCCCTTTGACATAGTCTCGAACTCGGAGTAATGAATATAACTGGTAAGTAACAGGGTCATTACCGCCTCATCAGTCTTCCTTGTCCCAGTCCATACCAACTTAGTATATACTCAAGATAAAACAGGCTACCACTCAACCTGGTAATGACAAGAAATTAAGTACACTTCCACATAGTTCTTTTTTTTTGCTGTTGCTAGAAACCACACTCAATAAATGAGTAGCATTGCAAATGACATTGGGTCATGAACGTGCAGAGGAGAAAGACAATTGGCAGTCTTACATATATTCTTCAAAGTGGCCCCTTTAAACGCTGCCCAGGAAATTGCAATCACTCTGGCCCAGCAACTCTGCGCTGCCCCAGTTAAAGGGAACTTCTTACATCATAGGTAGTAGAAATGACAAAACAGATCTATGTATTCAAGGTAGAAAAAGATGGGCACATTTACCTGCCCTGATGCCTTATGAAGATCTAAAAAATGCAAAAGTTCTGCAGCTTCAGAATCAAGGGAAAAGAAAAAAAACTGGATAAAACCAAATCTGGATGCAATGAAACAGCAAGGGAACCTTGGGAAGAAAAAAGCTTAACACAACCTTATAAGGGAAAAAACTAAGAAACAGCTGCTCACACAGCAGAGCCCCCAGTTTTTCTACTCACTGACCTGAACAAATCACCAATAGAAACAAAACTTTATCTGAGGGGAACTTTAGTTCCACTGACTCTAAGGGTTCAAACAGGGCATCTTGTAGACCTTGAATAACCAAGACCAAATCCCAGGAGGGTGCTGGGGAATGCACAGCTAGTCTCCGTAAAACAAAGCTAAAAAGCTGTTTAGCAAGCTACCACATCCTCTAAAAGCACGTTGAAGTTTTAAAGTTAAAACAGTTAAACCTAGAAAGAACCTATAAAAAAGAAACTCCATGATCTCACAATCAGTGACTCAGAAGCTGTTAGATTGACACTAAGACTCGAAGTTTTGCCAGTTCCTCGAGTAAATCGTTTTAGTTTTCGGCTTTTGAGACTGTTGAATACATAAGGCCACTTCAGAAGAACAGCTTATGATCTCCAACGTTAAACTTTCAAGAACCAATCCCGCCTAAGTGCTGGCAGGGAAAGTGCCAGAGCTAGTAACGGGGATAAAGAGAGGGGAAATATCCAAGGAGGCTGTCATGCTAACTGCACGTGCCGTAGGATACCAGTGATGAAAGCGTCAACATGGTACCACAAACTAAATTGTGGCTTTCTCGACCTGGACTTTTCTCAGTACCCTGAGGATCCAAGGGAACAGATGAAAAACAGAGAAGATTCTGAGGCTATACTATTGCTAGGAAATTAATTCCCCATGTCTTTCCGTATGCAATCAGTGAGCAGAAGTTCAAAAGGATAGAGTTGGAGTCCAAGGCGAAGAGATCCAGTCACGGCTGACCAAACTGGGACGCAACCTGATGTAATCCAAGCAAGCATAATCTCATTGTTAGTGAGATAGAACAGCCTCTGCTAAATTAAGTGAGCTGCAGTCCCATTTGGCTTCCACATATGACAGACTGCTGTTGGATGAAGGAAATTCTCCTCTGTTGACAGGAAGATGTTGTGAGCTAGGGCAGCTAACAGAAGATTCTGCACACTCCCATGACAATTTATATTTATTGTGGCGCATATCACCTGGCAGTTTTGGATGTGTAAGAATGTCAGATAATGGCCACCGGTTCCCTACAGTTAACAGGCCCAAGACTCTGGTGATCACAACTCTGAATACTGGAGTCTCCCAGATTTGCCTCTCAAACATTGCTGCTAACATCTGTTGTCAAGGTGACAATGGGAGAAAGGGAGAACGAGGTCCCCTTGTCCAAGTTCGTAAACTCTAGCCACCACTGCAGAGCGTGACAAATATAAGGAATTGCAGGCACTAGAGTCTTGTATTCCTGGAACACGGGTTGATTTATTTTTACCCAACATTACATCTACATGTCATGGCAAATTCATCTTCAAAAAATACATTCCGACTTTTACAATAAATTAGCGAGATCTACAATAAAGAGGTATGACATAATTGCATAATTTCATAATACAGATGCAGAAGAAAAGCAACATGATAAAAGGTAAAAAAGTAAAGACCGAGAGAGAGAAAAGAGAACATTCCCCTACTCTTCTGTTGAATTGTCTTATCCCAGTTCACTCTATCCAACCTGCAACTGGAGCCCAGATATTTTCCCTAAATTCTCGTCTCCTATGTCCTCTCAACCTATATACAGAAGATTCAATATTATATATAGCTAAAATCCTTGACCGACAGTTTATGAAAGTAGGAGAATCAGGACCGATCCACTGAGAGGCAATGCATAATCGCACAACAGCCATTGCAATGAAGACAAATCCGATCTCGGGACTTGCTCTTGTATTTCCTCCCGTATTATATTCCGTGCCCAAGATAACTAGATCTAGTGCCATTATTACCGGGATACCTAAAACCGTATTCACAAAGGACCCATTGTCCAGTAAGAACTTCACTAAGTTAGGACATGAATATAACATATGCATGGTGTCAGCTGCCTGTAGCCCACATCTGCTACATTTACATACCCGTGTTCCCCCCCATTTCGCTACCTTCGCTGGAGAATAATACAGGTCGAAGATGGACATATAATGTTGGGTCCGAAGGCTCCCTGTTATTAATATCTGATTAGATAATTCAAGTGAATCTTCTATGTTTATTCCCTCCTTCTCAAACCTTCTCTCCCACTTGATATTCTGACTACATATATCATCAGGAAGAGTTTCCAGTAGAATCTGATACATTTTTCCGATTCGAGATCTGTTTCGTATTGTTTCCACCAAGCAAATTATTTCCAAATTTACGCTATCCCTTGGACATTTTCCCCCCGGAAACTCAGATTCTGCAAATACTTAAAGAAGTCTCTTCTGCCCAGCCCGAATTTCTCTTGTAAAAATATAAATGCCGCTATTTGACCTTCGTTGCATATGTCAGTAAACTAATTCCAGTGCTCCCCATCTAAAAGTATACACATTTATGTTTAGGATCTTCAATCTTTGCCGGACCCGTCTCCAAATCGAATAAGCCGCCTTGATTATGTTGAATCCGTTTTTTTATTTTTTATAGTAGCTGGGTTCTAAATTCTTGACTAAACAATGGCTTGCTTCATCCCCCAGTGCTATTTCATATATCGTTGGTCTAATAGCCATAGGAATTTCAGCTTTAGCTCCGACCACAAGAATCCCCATATGGTGCAAGAGTGACGCCCAATAATAAAAAAGAAGATTAGGTACGCCCACCCCCTCGCAGTCTTGGGAGTGTCATCCACTTAGCCACTATGATACACCCCCATAAAAATCTGGAGCACACCCTTTCTGCCTTTGCTAAGCAAGACATAGAAAACTCCAGGGGGATGGTCCTGAAGAGATTATAAAAATGTTGGTAAGACCAACATTTTGATTACTTTGCTTCGCCCATGTGAAGATAAGTGTAAATGATCTAGCCTCTCCAGTGTCCTATTAACAGTGTCGGTCATTGGCACAATATTTTATTTCGGTATTCGGTCTACAGTTGCTGAGATCTTAACCCCCAAATACATTGCTTCAGACACAATTGGGAGATCGGGGGGGAACATGGTATCAGAGTGAAGAAACTGAGTTTTATCAATATTTAATTTGTACCCTGAAAAGACCCCGAATTGCTCCGATGAAAATCTTCACTACTGGGAAAGCCGCCCTGATATCACTGGTAAGTACTGTGATATCGTCCGCGTACGCCAATGTCTTATACGCCATATCATTAATCTTCACCGGCCTGATGTTCATAGTCATTTGTAATTTATTAAGAAAAGGATTGATGTATAATGCAAACAGCAGGGGAGAGCACGGGCACCCCTGCCTTGTGCCTCCATTTATACTAAATAATTTAGATTCTTGTCCCGATATGGGGATCCTAGCTTCAGGTGATAGATAGCGTGCCTGTACTGATTGAATAAATTCAGGACAAAACCCCTTCCATTTCAGGACAGACCACAAAAACCGCCAGGTGACCCTGTCGAACACTTTCTCTGCGTCCAACAGGGCCACCCCCAGCAGAGATTTCGTGGCCTGAGCCCAATCAAGAAGGGCGATGACACGTCTGACATGATCGGTCGTATCCCTACCTGGGATAATCCCATGTTGGTGGATAGAAACCAAAGGAGTGATAATTATCCCTAATCTAGAAGCTATTATTTTTTAATAGATCTTACTATCCAAATTGATAAGAGAAATGGGTCTGTATGATGATGGGCTAAGATCAGGTTTGCCTTATTTATTTTTTTAAATACTACTATAGTATTCTTCCGCCAAGAATCAGGAATTCGCCCACTTTGAGCCAGCTGTATTAGAGATACCAGATCTGGCTGAAGTCCTTGTCGAAATGTCCTAAAAAATTTCAAAGGAATGCCATCTGGGCCCACAGCCTTACCGCCAGCTAAAGAGATTATAGCACTTTCAGCCTCTTCCCAGGTAATCGGAGCAGCAAGGATCTTATTTTGTTCACAAGTGACCTTTGTTGTTTCTAGATCTAAAAAGAACTCCTCTAAAAAAACGTTCCCGTTCACATCTACCTTCTCAGTATATAGTTGCTGGTAGAAGTTCTGAAATACCTCCAAAACTCTTGTTGGAGAATCCTGAATCTGGTCAAGATGATCTTTGATCCTACAGATTCTATTCGACACTTCACTCTGCTATAGGCGCTTTGCCAGGACCCTCCCAGTATTTTACCCAAATTCATTTGTTTCAGCCCTGTTCTGTACATACTTAATAGCAAGCTCTTCCCCGAAGTGCTGATGCACTCTGGACTTCATAACAGCTATTAACTGATGGCACTCTTCTATATCTTGTCCGTCCCCTATTTTCCTCATAAGTTCAATCTCAGCCAACCTGAGCTGTTCAACCCATCCTCTGATCTTCTCCTGTATAGCCTTCTGCAGATTAATTGAAAAGCTGAGAGTCTTCCCACATGCGGCCATTTTGAACATATCCCACACTACGGTTTCAGAAGCAGTGTTCCTATTTATGCTGAAGAATTCCATAATCCACTTAGTCATATGCTCACAATATGCCAGATCAAGCAGCAATTTCCTTTCGAAAGACCACGTCCTCTGAGTTCTAGGAATGCCACTTCATGGCAATTCTACATATAATGGGTTAGGATCTGAAATGATCCTAGGGGAGATTTCAATACTAACTCTGTCCGCAATTTGGTGTGAAATAAAAAAATAATCCAGACAAACTAATGTGTTATGAGGGGCTGAATGGAAAGTAAACTCTGGATGCTCTTGTCTGTGCCTATACCTATACCAAACGTCAACCAATCCATGTTCCCGAACTAATCCATGTAGAGCCTTAAAAGTCCTGACTTTCCTTCCTTTATATGGAGAATTACTGAGAAGATTAAAATTACTATCTAAATAAATGTTAAGATCTCCACAGAGGATTAACGGATAATCCCATAAAGCCAGTTCTACGCTTAGGTGATTCAGAACCTCCGGATCATCCAAATTTGATCCATATAACGAACAAATTGACAATGGAGTTTCATTAATTACAAATTCCAGAATCACCCATCAACCCCATTTATCCTCCCTGATTCGTTTAGAGATTCCAATTCCTCGCTTTGTTAGGATAGCCACCCCCTTGTTGTGGTACCTTGCCGAGTACATGTCAATAAGCCCAGACCTAAATCCCTCAGCCACCCACGTTTACTCCAAGGTATATGGGTTTCTTGCAAGCATAATACATCTACCTGCATAAATGTTCTAATCTTGGCCAAAACACCTCTTTTTTTCCTGTCGTTCAAGCCACATATATTCAGAGAACAGATACGAATGTTACCTTTACTACCCATCATCCTTATAAAAAGCTAGGTCTTTACTCGGAGTAGTCGAGCAATTCAGACAATACAGATATGCTCTGCAGATCATACAAAATAATACTTTCATTTTTACACAAAAAAAATGCCATGACAATATATGCAAGACACCAACTGTGCTACCCGCCTACCCCCCTGAACCCTGCAGCACCCCACCCTCCCCCCTACCTAACCTCCACCCGGAGGCCACCCTCCCACCCCCTTCCTGCTACACACCTCATGAGGCATTAGGACCAGCGGTCCCTGGTGACGAAGAACTAAGCCACCACCCTCCTCCTCTGGGCCAACCCCCCACCCCGTTATGCCGCCGGAAAGTTAAAAAAAAAACATGGAAAAAAGAAGAAGAAAACCCAAAAAGAAAAAGAGGAGAGACCCGGTTCTAGCCCTAAATAAACGCCCAATGGTCATCCCCTGATCAGCCATAACAAAAGTAGATTAATAGAGCCTTCATGTTTGCATATCCACCCTATATTGATTGCATATATTCTTTTGCTAAGATCTCAGAAGAGAAGAATTGCGTCTGTCCCTGAAATACCACTTTCAATTTGGCAGGATTAAGCAAGAAAACATGTGCCCCATTTGCCTGAAATAGTGGGATCAGTTGGCGCAGCTGCCATCTTTTCTCAACCGTCACCTGACATAAATCGGGTCTCACAAAAAATTCACATCCCTTTCCCATTCTTTTTCTGTCCGGTCTAGCCAGATCATACAATGCCTCTTGGGCCAGAAAGTTATTCAAACATATGAGAATAGCCCGTGGCCTATCAGTGCCTTGACCCATTTTTTTTTTAACGTTGGTTAAAAGGGAACCGATGAACCCTTTGCAGTTCAACTTTCCAGTCACATTGCTGGAGTTCAGGGAATGCTTCCTCAAAAAGTTCAATCACAAACTGCCGAGAGGCAGAACTTTCCTTGCCCTCAGGTATACCCAAAATCCACAAATTATTCCTCCTTGATCGATTCTCAAGATCAGTCAATTTCCACAGCGTATCCTCCTTCAGGGCTTTCAGGGAATTAGTGATAGATTTTTTAGCAGCCAACTCGTCCTCAAGTGTGGATATTCTGGTCTCAGCTTCACCAATCCCGACTGCGAAATCGGAGCAAGTCTTAACGATCCTGCGTATTTAATTTTGTAATTTGCGACACGCACCTTGAGAGCGCAAACTCTTCAGCTAGGTCTCCTCGCGGTGGGCCATAATAGACTGATAAATAGTAGTGTAATTTCATCAGGGTTCCCTGGATTTGCCCTTGTGGCCTCTGTAGCCGCCTCTTCAGCCGTTATTTTGCTCCCATCCAGTTTAGGCGAGAAAGAACAGTCCCAGGTCATTGAGCCGGTTGAGCCTAGAATCTTATCTGGTAAGGCGACACCTTGTTCCCTTTGCTTGCGAACCGTTCCTGGAGTGTGCGGGGGCTTAACTCCTGTCTCTCCCTCTTCCCATCGTAAGCTACTGGCATCACTTTCATCCTCGGCCCAATCTTTTCCAAGGCTATCATACCCCAAGGAGTTAGAGTGGTCTGACATGGAGAAAAACGTACCCCTGAATCCCCCTCTCTTACAAAACCTGAAGCTGAGCACTCTCCTTGAGATTCCTCCAAGTTCATTTTCAGTCCATCAGCCCTCTTACTAAAGTTACTCCTGTCCGTCTGGTTCCCCTCAGCTTTTTCCTGAACACTATCTTGAGGAACTACAACTCCCATAAAGCTATTTTCTTGTTGCTTGACAGGTATTCCATCCACTACACCTGACAATCCAGCACCAGTAATCATAATCTCTGGGTTATCACCATGTCCATTAGTGTCAGGCGATCATTTTTTTAATTCAAGTACCCCCATCCCTTCCCGCATTCTCCATACTCAGTTTGTTCGCCCCAACCAAGGAAGAGGAATCAGTACCTTGAATAAGCCCTTCCTGTGATGCTACAGCTGTCCCAGACGTGACCGGCATTGTTACAGTTTTACCAGTGGTATTATCTCGAGCAGATACATAGCCTGTTGCCTTATTCTTTCAAGCTTGTGCCTTGAATAGCGTGGGAACCGCCTGGCGCCTGCGATTTGCGGCTCCTCCTTTGCCTGCTTGGTCCCCAATTCCAGCGAGTCCAGTATGCACTCCAACGAAAGACCGGCGTGCTCCAACATCCACCGCAGCACCATCCAGAACATGTTTCCCAGGGCTCCCCGAGCCCCCAGAGCCTATGGGCGGCACCCGGGTCTTTGTACTGTTGGTAGATGACTTAGGCGGCATCAGGACGATCGGGCAGACAAATGAAGGAACGGCCTCCGTGGGGAAAAAAGAGCCCGCGCGAGCCAATCTTGCAGGTGAAGGCAGTCCCCAAAACCACAATCACGAGAGCCAGATCATGCCAGGAGACCACGGCCACTTCTTTCCTCTTTACATTGCTACCGGGTAAGAGAAGGGGGGAAAATTAGCCAAGAGAGAGCAGTAGAGCCAGGAGAGAGCAGTATAGCCAGCTCACTCGGCTGACATCGCGGCCGCCATCTTGCCTCCTCACAACTTGCGGTTTTTCAGAACATGGGTTGAAGTGCTCGAAAAAATGCTGTATTGGAGGCCTACAGAGAGAACTGTGAGACCACAGGACAATTGTTAGAGAGGCAGCCCTCTCTCCCTCCACTCACAACGTTTCTCTGAGTGTCACTCAGTCGCTGCCAGCAGAGATCTAAGGCAGAAAATTAGTTTTTCCTTTCTATTTACTGAGGGAGGAAAACCTGTCCCATATCGGCAAGGAACACTGCTCCGATGAACTAGAGACACTGCGATGGAATGAGGTGTGACTTCTTAAGGATGATTAGCCATCCCAAAATCCGGACAACCTGGCACACATTCAAAACATGATCGATTTCCTTGGTAAAAAAGGCTGTAGAAATTAAGCAATAATCTAGGTAGGAGAATACAGTGATACATCTGGAATTAAAAAATACCCACCAAAGGAGCTAAAACGTGCATAAATACCCCCAGGACTGCCAACTGGATCAGCGAAGATCCAGGGTGCAGAAACTGTCATTGATCGGAGACAAAGTTCAATTGGTAAGAACTGTGAGGAGGAAAACTAGGACTCCGAGTAATAAGGTTTAGCAATAAGTGCCCAGGTCACCTTTAAAAGCCACTGGAAAATTGACAGGATACTATGCTTGCAAATATATGTAAAAAGCCACAAACTTATGAATCTGTAGGTGTTTGTGTATACATACCCGCAAGGTTCAAGCCCCAAAAACGAAGTGCCCTTCTGCAGCATTTACGAATGCAAAAATGACTCAATACTGGTAGATTTTTTGTATTTGCAAACGCATGTCGCAAATGTAAAATCACACCCATTGCGATGCTTTACATCAACATTAGCATTTTGGCCTTTCAAACTGAAGTTTTTGTGTACATGATCTCCATTTAAGTACACAAAAATATGATGGTCCCATTTTCATAATAACAAATATCTGTCACTGACAAAAACAGGCAGGAACTTTGTATTGCTAAAGAAAATCCATTAACATTAATTAAATAAAAAATGCATTTATTTAGCATAATCCTGTTTTTACTGATCACTTTTTATGATAAGAGGGCTGTCAAATACGGTGCTTTAAAGTGTGTCATACTTTTGCAGTACCAGCAGTAGTTTGTGTGAAGGAGGCCCAATCTGCGTTTTAACAGGTGGCAGTCTACAGTGGGGGCATTTCAATTTGGAGGAAACTTTTAACATCTTGGACAAACCCACATCCCATTTGTAAGGGTGAAAGCCCCCGCTAAGCTGTGCAGCAGTTGGTCTGCCCTTTTTCCTTATGTCATCCACTAAGTTCTACAGTGATTTTTGTGACAGTCCAAAGAGTTCCAGCTAGCCAATGAGTCCTACATTAACAGAGAGGCTAAAGGAGATATAATAATAATAACAACAAGATGCATGGCTCAACTAAAAGCCGTGCTTTTTATTATAAAAAAAAATAATCACAAGTGCAAGAACTGCATTTTTTAAAATATTTATTACAAGCATATGACTGCCACACATAGGAGGCAGTGTGTTTTCTTTTTTTCCCCTTTTGTGTGGCACGTGCTTGCAATACAAATGATAACCACTGCAACAGCTTGCCAAGGCCAGATATTGGTTTGACAATGCTTTTTTCATTCAACATCTCCTGACATTAAAGCTTATTCTTGGCATATACGACTGGCCTGGACTGAGCAACTGTCTCTGATGCAGTTTGAATCACCCACACTGTGATTATGCCACACCAGACTTCTGTGTCACATTCACGGAACACATGGACGTTCATGGGCGGCTCGAAGAGGCGGCATGAAGTCACCTCTTTTGAGGAAGCTATCAAAGTCTAACCGATAAGCGCGAAGGCCATGTTGGTTTTCTGTAAAGCGCATACCTACACACCTTTCTGGTCTAGCACAGAAGACCGCGTAATGCTTTGAAGTTAGATACCTATGCACGAGGTATGAGAAACGATGCAGGTTTCGATAAGATTCCAAATATAAAGAGTAATAAGTGCACAACACGATTCTCGGTGAACTTTGACAAGTACGCGATTGGAAACCTGAAACCATCAGGAGTAATTAACCGCCAGCCCGCAGAAACTCACCCAAGGGTGGGTGCAATTAGGTAGCGGATTTTAAACCCCAGCACTTCCACAGATGCTCCAAGCGATCTTTGGCAAATCACAATTTGCCGCGGGCTGGGCTGCCCGATTTTAAATCGAAAGTGGCTAGAATGGAGGACTTCCCTCCGTAACGCGTTGGTACTTAGCATCAAAGGAAGCCTTTCCAGCGCTGCCTGAAGCCATCCATCCGAGCACCGGCGGTATATTTAATCTGTCAGTTTAAGTCCCCGATACCCCTGCCGCGTGTCCGCAGTGTGCCGCCGCCTCCTGTATCCGAGAAGTATACGGATCCGTGTTTGTCTAAACACTACGAGGCTCTTTGTCCTGCAGCCCCCGGGAACGGTCCACGGAATCCGCTTCCCCCCTCAGGCCCCTCGACACTGCAGTCCTCGAGTGGGCTTGAAGGTAATTAAGTGTGGAGAAATAACTTCTATGGGGACGGAGCTACTCGCGCCTTCTGCGCGCGCAGCACCTGCTCGGCCTTTGTGTTCCCGGCGGCGAGTCACCGTGAATTGCTCTGGTGTAACTGTGCGCGTGCACGCATAAACGCGCGCAGCCATTAACAGCTCCCGACTGTTGGCATGGGGATGTGACTGGCTCCAGAAGAGTAGCCATGAAGAACAAGTTACTTACGTTTGATAACGCTCTTTCAGCGGACACTATCAAACCACCACAGAATCCTCGGGCAAACTGCCACTACAACGCGGCCGTTGCCACGCATAACCATAAACACGCATGGATTCGAGCGCATGCGTGGTTACAACGAAAAGCCTTTACCACGCATACCTTTACTACGAAATTCGTAGTAAAGGCATGTGTGCTAAAGTTAAAAAAAAAATATTTTAAAAACGTGGGATTAAAAAAGGGGGGGGGCACCCCCAAAAATAAAATATAAAAAAACAGTACCTGATTCCGTCAATTAAAGAGAGATATGGAGGCAATCCACGTCGTTCGAGGAAACGGAAGGACGATTCCGCTTCCTCTTAACGACGTGGAACGTCACCAAGGAAGATCGAGGAGAGGTAAGGGGGAATGAGGGGGTGGTGTCGCGCAAGGGAAAAATTTAAAGAGTAGATAATAAGTGCGATATCCTTTAACAAGAAAATGCCATTAACATGCATAATTTAACAACGAAAATCGTTGTGAAAGTATGTGTGTTAAAGGCAAACTTCACTATTTTAGGGGATCTTAATCTCCACTTCGAGAACGTCGAGAAAGCTGAGATCGCCAGCTTCTTGGCCGACTTAGAGGCCTTTCAGCTGATGCAACACGTTCTCGAAGGTACTCGCGTTGCCAGCCACTTGCTGGATCCCGTCTTCTCTGACCTTAACCCGATAAAAATGTACCCGCCGATCCCGCAGGCTTGGACTGACCACTTTTTGGTCTCATTCTCTCTGCAACGGCAGAACAAGGCGGATATAACTTGCTTACCTCAAGTTCTCAAACGCCCATGGCACAGGTTAGACCTGGAGCTTTTCTCTGCCTGGCTATCTGGGCATCGGCCTCAGCTACCATCAGATGTGGACGCGGCAAACTCGTGCTTCCATTAATGGCTGACGGCCGGCCTGGATAAATGTATTCCAGCTAAATGGAGAGGAAAAGGACGCGGGCCATCAAATCCATGGTTCAATGATGCTCTTTCTCTAGCCAAGAAGGGCTGTAAGCAGCTGGAGCGTGCCTGGAGACGCTCATACGATGCAGCAGCAAAGTTTGAATATCGGGTGGCCATCAAGCAATACCATAAGGGCATTCAGAGAGCACGAGCGGAGTTTGTGGTCAGTAAAATCCTGGGCAGTTCTAACCCCGCCAAGACTATCTTCTCCCTGCTGGATGGCATGAAGAGCGCAGGTGCCATCAGGGCTTCCCCTATTGCCTCCAACCATCAGTGTGACGAGCTAGCTCAGTATTTTGTCAACAAGGTGGAGCAGATTTATCTTGCTCTTCCAAAAGGCAGCTCTCTTGGTTGGGGGGGGGGGGGTCTAGAGGGGGTGATATATTGGGGGGTAACAACCTGGCATCAATTCCTCTTTTAACGCCCCTGGAATTTGAGGCCTTGTGCTTAAAAATAAAATCTGGCTCTCTGGTCGACCCTGTGACCCCCACTCACTTTCGTCAGTTTTATCCTCTGATCACTGATGTGAGCTTAGATCTGGCTAATTTGTCTTTGTTGACTGCATCTGTACCCCGGGCGTGGAAACACGCGAAAGTCATCCCTTTGTTTAAAAAAAAACCTCTTTGGATGCTGCCGAACCGGGTAATTATCGACCCATTTTCCAGCTGCCTTTCTTGGCTAAGGTGGTGGAAGCACATGTGAATTCCACATTGTCTGACTTTATTGAGCAGCATGCCATATTTGATCCTTCACAACACTGCTTCCGGCCCAGGCACAGCACTGAGTCAGCGCTACTGGCCGTGTCGGAAGCGATTAGGGCCAGTTCGGACGTAGGGGACTCTGCGGCCTTGGTCCTTTTGTACCTAAGTGCCGCTTTTGACACCGTGTCCCATAAGATACTTCTCAAATGCCTACAGGACATTGGGATCAGGGATTCAGCCCTGGCCTGGATTCAGTCGTTCCTAGCGGAGAGATCCTTTCATGTCCTAGTACCCCCTTTTTCCTTACAGGAGTTTGCACTGCATCAGTGGGTGCCACAGGGCTCCATACTTAGCCCTCTTCTGTTCAATTTATACGTCAGCCCCTTGGCAGAGGTGGCTAAGGGTAGGGGGTTGTCGTTGGTGTCGTATGCTGATGACACCCAATTGGTGATATCTTTCTCGAAGAAATGTACCACCAATCTGGTCAAGTTTAAGGAAGATCTTCCTGCTATCTCCGATTAGATGGCAGCTAATTGCTTACAGCTGAATACCGGTAAATCGGAGATCCTGTTATTTGGGAAGGACCTGGAGCTGTGGTCTGAACAATATTTTCCGGACCGCCTCATACCCGCCCCACTCCCTAAGGAAACTGTAAAAAATCTGGGTGTGTGGTTTGATAATGGCTTGACTTTCGATAAACGAAAGTCATTTCGGGGGTCTGCTTCGGGCTCCTGCATGGCCTAAAACCTTTGCTCGGGTTCTTACCTCCCAAGGTGCACCAGACTATTGTACAGGCATCTGTTTTGTCAAGATTGGACTACGGCAACTCCCTTTACCTGGGAGCTAACAAGGCTAGCATTAAGTGCCTGCAGAGGGTTCAGAATGCGGCAGCACGGATTCTGGTTGCATTGCCTAGATCTTGCTCAGTTGCGCATGTTCTCCCCAAACTCCATTGGCTGCCGGTTGACAAGCGGATACAATTTAGGGCATTGTGTATCTCGCATAAGATCTTGTCACGACAGGCTCCGTCGGGGCTATTCCATCTGTTGGAGGCCTATGTGCCTAAGCACTCGTTGCGATCTGCCGACCTTGCTCTGGTCTGTACTCCCCGAGTTTGGAGAGCTAGGGCCGGGGGGCGTTCCTTCTGCTGGTTGGCGGCGAAACTTTGGAACTTGCTCCCGACCCCTATCAGAACTATTCCTAATCATTTGGCATTTCGCAAGGCCTTGAAGACATGGCTTTTCCCTACTTCTACTGTCTAATTTCTCTGTCTCTCTCCTAGGCTCTTGTCTCTGGTCCTTGGTTTACGCTGGGACGCCTCGTTGCTGAGGCAGCCATGCGCATTATAAATCTGTAATAAAATAAATAAAATAAAATAATTTTTGTGGTAAAGGATATTCGTGGTGATGGCATTCGCGTTGTAACGCATGCATGGTAAAGGCATGCGTTACAACGAAATGCGTTGTAAAGTCATACATTCATATTCCTCACGGTCAGAAAGCTTTGCCGGAAGTGGCTCGACTAGACGGTCCTTGAACCTGACCACAAACTTTGCCCTGCCCCCAGAATAGACTGATTTGGTGGATTAGGGGCAAACAGCCAGCATCACTTCTGAAGCATCCACCACCACACCGAATCAATTCAGTGTATTCCACTGAATCTCCAAGAACGATGGTGTAGGTCGTGGCAGTTTGGTGTAGCATTCTGCTCTGTTTTTGAGGTAAGGTACAAATGTAGAGGTCAACAGAGCAGGGCGCAGATGCCAATATTGAGGATATTAGAGTACCACAACCTCTCTACCCAGTCTGCAGCTGATAGGCTGATCACTGTGCCCCCTGAACTTCTACAGAGCCCAGGGAAGCAGCAGGTGAGGTGTGAATGCGTAAAGGAAACTAAAATGCTAAGGAAGACATTGCATTTTCCATAAAACATTGAGGCGGTAACTCTACAATAAGTGTTTTCAGCAGTATGCCAAACTGGGCGAATAGACCTAGAAATACACCCGGCAGCAGACGCCACGTATGATCAGCTAAGGGGTGTGCTGAGCCCGTCCCCCCCATAGTTCGGGGCCCAGTCCAGATGGGTGAAAGTCTAGGAGTTCTCCTGCAGGTCCAGCCAATGCCACAAACATCCAGCATCTCCTGTGGCCAAGAAGTGAATGAAGCAGTCTGCATCCTCCGGTAGCGCTGGCAGTACACCACTGCTGTCTCCTCCAGTACCAGAGGCATGTTGCCAGCCTGAAAGGGGAGTGTTGTAGTCCTTGCACTATTCCAGGACAGGTTATGTTATAATATTTGTATAGCGCATGGCTGTCCCGGCAAAGGGACGTCCCAGCACTAGTAACAGAGAGAGGAAGAACAGAGAGGAAGCAGGGTCAGCGAAAGAGCAAGGTCTTGACCGCCCTTCTGAAGGTCAGATGGTTGGGGATGCCTCTGATGGAAAGAGGCAAGGACTTATAGAGGGCCGGCGCTAGAACCTTGAAGGACCGCCCTCCGGCTCTGGTTCTGCAAAAACAGGGAACTTGCACCAGGTGAAGATTGGCCAAACGCAAATCAAACGTCGGGATGTAGGGAAGGCATAGCCCTCTCAGAATCCGTGCTAGCCCCATGATGGGAAAGGGGATTGATGCCTGCCTCCAGGGTGTTCTCCATTATTAAGGCAAAAAGAGAGGGTGGGGGAAGGCATACCGAGCTGAATCCGCTGTAGTACTCCAGTCAAATGGGCATTTTCTACCTTATATGCATTGCCATAATGCAGTCCAGCCGCAGCGCAAAAAAAAAGCAAGCTCAGTGACGAGTCTGCACATCAGATAGCAAGTCTGCCCCAGAAATTAAAACCAAATCAGACACAAAAGACCACTAATAGCTCCCAGGTCGACTTGTGCAAAATAACAAGTGATTTGTGAGCAAGTGATCTTTAGAACCACTACTACTGCCTCAAATTCCTTGCTACCAGTTCATCAAATTCTCCACACCACACCCTCTACAGACCCATACTTCAACAAGACTGATTCTTACCAATCAGGAGCAGCACAGGCATGCTTTTTTCCACACATCCACTGTTCAACAAATTCCATGTTGGGCTAATCAAGGAAACTGTGCTAAAGCTAAGCAGCAAGACAACAGGAGAGAAGAGTGGCCTGCTGCCCACAGCGAGTTTAAGAGAAGAAAAGAAGAACCCACACGGACTACGATCAGGTTTGATTACACCTCAAAAGATCATCACCAAAAACACATACCATTGGCTGCGAGTGCAATCTAAAGCAGGGAAGCCGTCAACGATGAGTGATACCTTGGCAAAGGACTAGGAGGCTCACAAGGCATAAGCCACAAGTACGTTTGCCAGTCTCTACAATTTGCTTTCCCTGCAACAACTTTCTGGACATCATCACCGAATGCCTGAACAGTATCTATGCCAAGAAGAGCCATGAACACTTTGCACAAGGCAAAGACTTTTGCTCATCAACAGCAATTCACAGACCCACTGGAGTATGAAGTCCGCCCAGGTACCATCAGGCATATCCTTGTTAAGCGTAAGAGCAGACTAGGGATGAACCACTACAAATCCGTGGATAAGCTGTTGATTTTTGAGAAATTCGAAGTTGAATTTATAGCCATTCCTGTTAAAGAGATAACTGTTAAAGCGCCACCCCGAAGACCCTAATAGCGTGTTGTTGTTTGAAATTCTTATTAAATGGTAAGATACTTCATGTTTTTCTTAAATTCTTGTTACAAATTTTTTAGTGCTTACATGTGGATTTACATTTGAGAGAGCTCGTCATGGTACATGAAGTGTCTAATCATAGGAGTTCTGTAGTGCCTATGAAAGCGTGTTCTCTCTGCTGGTCAGAATCAGCCAAAGTACAGATGAGATTAACTTCTTCCAGTTTCCCAGCCGTGAAAGGACTTGTTACTGGCTGGTCAGGTATACGAGTTTGGTGTCCTTATCATGGCAGAAAGCCTTAAGTTAAAGTTTTTTTGCTGAGTTTAAATAAGTTAAACTGTTGTGTATCACTGCTACCACCAGTAGTGATTCATCACCTAGATGGAATCAGATCATCAGAATCTAAAACATTCTTGGTGCTTCAAAGCTACAGCCCACCATCAATATGCAATCTGCTCATCATTTTGGTATCTAGGTCTTGACCATAATCTAACTTGCCCTAAAGTGTTCTGAAAGTGACTTAGCAGTGGGTCATCTGCAGTCTTGCATCAGTCTATACAAGCCACACCAACCCAACCCAGGCAGCCCTGTGGCAACACACCTAGGGTACCACCTAACCAACAGATGGACTCTGTGCTGTTCCAGTGAAAGATACCAGATTCTGAGGTGGGTCAAAAGCTGTCTTCGGAGAGTCAAGCAACACAACCAGTGGGTAACAAGCTTCCTAATAGACCGTTTGCATAGTAACCAAACACTGTCCAAAACATCAGCAAGGTGGGCCTACTCAGTACTCTCAAGACATGAGCCTTCTGTGCATATCATCGAAAGATCATGATTATAGGCTGCTCTCGATCCTGAATGTAGATTATAGAATCCTGGTTAACAGATTTTTACCCCATATCTTAGCCCTCATACACCCGGATCAGTCCGTGTTTGTTCCGACTTGTAGTACGGCCCCTAATATAAGTCAACCAATACAGGTCTTATACTCTCCCCCCAATTATGTGTCCCAAAGCACTGGTGATGGCAGTGGATATGGATAAAGCTTTTGATTCTCTTATACACTATCATAGCTAGCCTGGGATTAGGCAGGGATTACCTTCAGTGGACTAAACTTCTGTACACTTACTAGTTGCTGTGTGAAAACTGGGGAGGAGAGGGTCATCTCCCATGCTTATGGCATTGAAAGAGGCACTAGGCAGGGTTGCCCTCGGTCTATGGTGCTGTTTGCTATGGAAGTTGAGCCTCTTGCACTCACGCTCGACATGGCCTGTCGTATCGGGGACTATCAATCGATAATACAACACTCTAAATGTCATTGTATTCCGATGTCTTACTGTTGTATCTTCAGGGTGAGGGGCCGGATGTGAAGGGTGCTGTTGACTCACTCATTGAGTTCGGAGCTGTCTCGGGCCAGAGGGTGAACTGGAATAAAACACTTGTATCCAATGCATGAGCCTGAGAAGGAAATATTACCGCCAGAATTATGAGAGCAATTGCATTGAGAACCACCCACCTTTTGTCACCTGGGAGATCGGATTTACATTAGAAACTCAACCGCTAGAGGGGAATATACAGGTGCCAGTGGCCTCCTTGCATCAGGCTGTGGCCTTTTGGCATACTCTCCCCGTATCAGTAATGGGGCAGGCTGCTTTGGCCAAGATGGTAATGTTCCGAGTTACTTCTTCTTTACACTTCCAATTAGGATACCCCATGGTATATTCTGGGAAATAAATAGGTTACTGCAAATGGTGCTCTGGGACAAGCAACGATGCAGGATTTCCCTTACAAAACTCAGCCTTCCTACAACGGAGGGTGGTCTTGCTGTCCCAGACTACAAATTATATTACCTGGCTGCATTATTAGTATGGGGCCCATACGGAAGCCAAGCACCCATGCGAATCGAATGATTGGGGTTGATGCTCCAACTATTCCCCAAGTCATAATGCTTAATAACCTCATCAATACCTTCAAATAAGCATGGCCCAGAGTGCTGCTAAGAACTCACATGCTACGCCCCTATGCCCGGAAGCTCCCGCTCTTGGCCTGAACTGTCCTCCACCCTGGCGATGACTCCGGATGGGTTGCGGGACTCTGAGGGGCAAGACTCTATACTTTAGGTGGCCTGTCCAAGGACAATTTGCTCAGGACATTTAAGGATCTTGGTGACACTACTGAGATCCCTCCTCACCATTTCCTAACTTAGGGGGCAATCCAGTATACAATCCAAGCCCATTGGCATGTGGGGGCGAGCCTCTGGTCCAGGAAGCCCTCCAGATTAAATGTACTATGGCCGGTAAGGTCAAGGCCGTCACCATACTATATGGGGCACTCCTGCGGGAAGCCAAAGAAAATTTGGGGGACTTTCAAGATTGCTGGGTGGCAGACATGGAAATACCGATTTCAGACAAGGACTGGAACTCAATATTGGAGCAGACCCCACACACCTCCAGGAATGCTAGATTTGAGCTAAATAATTGTTTGCATAGAGTATACATTACACCAAAACGCATAAAACTTATGTTCCCTTCTGCACAGGCGATGCTGCCCCACTGTTCTCCAAACCCACAGACCACCAAATATTAAAAACACCACGCTATTGGGCCTCTTTCCCAGACACAAAACGAGTTACCACATCTTGATTCCTTGATATTGGCTCGCAGCCAAACAGCAATCTCTTAGAAAGACCACCAAGGACGTAATCTACTATACTGGCATACTGAAGTAACAAAATTGGCAGATTGTGGGGGAGGTAGCTCTCCAGAGAGGTGCAACATGGCCTTGGATCAGCAGTGAGCATGCTCAAGCCTGGCGCACCACAGTGCAGGATTTACGCCAACTTGATGACATGGGGAGGATCCACAGGCACCCCCCTTCAGAGAGTGGGGACTATGGCGATGACAAATTGGGATCCGCCATTGGATCGAGCTAGATCCCTTCCCACCCTCCATAGTACTATCATCCTGATTCTCCGCATCCGTTCAATGACTAAACTGCCCTTGCCCCCCACAAATGTTGCTATGACCACTGGTTCATTGGGTAGCCCTCCAGCAGGACTACACTGGTTTTGGTGCGTTTTGAATATTTTATGTTTTTAACCTGTTTGAGACATTGTTTGCTCTGAACTATGCTGAGGAGATTAGCTGATGTTCATGTACCCAGAGCCTGTGAGCACCCCTGCATCATCCTCTATTGTCAGACTATTGCTACTACATTTTTGCAGCGGCTGATGGGGTGCATCCCCCATCCCCCTATTTCGTATACTCCTAAAGTCATCATAAAGCATGGATCGAGGTGGATGACTGGCAAGAAATGTCATTGTTACACTTACTGATAAAGTGCAAAACAATAAAGTTATGTGTAAAAAAAAATTATCAGAAGACCATGATCCCAGCCACATCAATGTTCCTGCTCTGGCTTACCATCTGGTTAAAATGTGAACTCAAGCTGTGATGTCTGCTGTAGCTGCCATATTTTGTCCTCTTGTACACCACGGTCGAGCTTATTGACTCAGAGACTGATCGACTTACAGAAGTGTTGAGCTTGAATTTGTTTTCAGCTATTGGACTCTTTGGGCCAGATGTACGACCATTCTATTTTGCGAGTCATAAATTGCGACGTTTTACATCTTGCTAAATGGAATGTACTGTCTCAGACACTGTTTGCGATTCCTAATGGTGTCGCAAATGACCTGACACATCAATATTCATGAGGCAGGTCACAATTTGCGACCCTTTGGGAATGGCCAGCACTTGCAGGGATGGTGGCCTGCTGGGGTTAGCAGACCACCATGTCTGTGACTGCTTTTTGAATAAAGCAGTTTTTGTAATAAATGCAGCCTGTGGTCCTTAAGGGAAAACTGGCTGCATTTAAAAAAGAAAAATGAAACGTTTTTTTCATTTTTAGGTCTCTCCAGAGCCAGCGCATGCGCTGCTTTGGCGAGACATTTAGTAAACGGGTTTTCGAAGTGCTACCCACATGCTTTTTCCAGCCACCAGCTTGCTGTTACGCGCACAAGCGCGCGCGACGTGCACAGCTGCCACATGGCTTTATCACGTGAATCCGATCGCGATGACTTTCGCGGCGTGCGCGCACACAACTACTGGGCTTCTTTTCACACACGCACCACTCGCCTGCTAGCCTTCTTCACTTTCTTGGCTTCCCTTTTTTTATTTCTACATGCAAGGACCACATTTAGCACTGAATCACTTTGTACATGGACACGCGGACTGCTACTACACAGGACGGTATGCTTTCCTTGTCTTAACGGCATGTTGAACTCATTGACAGGGCATCTTAACTAATACACACTATGTGGGTACACTGATTTGCGTTGGCACGCAGCATGGAGCGCTTTATTTCCACGTTATCAACACTGTGAGATATGTGTAAACATCAGGTTAATATGTGCATGTAATTTCACGAAGGATCGGTACAGGCATAGCACGTTGGTTTATGGCTTGCACATATTTTCATAGGTGCGCAGCATGAAGCGCTTTGTTTTTCCTTTAGTAGCACCACGATATATGTGTGCAGCATGGACGTTTTACTTTATTAGTACAGCGATATATGCACTAACATGCACGTGGAGACACATCCTGTGTTTTAGCTATTGGTCTGCACCGACATATTACGTTGGTGTTTGGTTTCATCTTGAATGGCTGTTCTTTCACTTGACGACTTTGGCATGAACAAGCGGTTGCATATATGGACGAATACATGCATTAACTTGTCCAGCTCATCCATTCCAGTGGAGGTAATTTTATTTAATCGTTTTTAGTTCACATGATTTCACTTTGTGCGCATTGAACTACACTTCTATTTTCCAACCCACAAGAGGAAGGTTTTGTTTCCTTCTCTTCACTACGGATATCGTACAGAGCTTGGTTCTAATACACATGACTAATGACTAACAAGCATTGGCATAGCCAATAAGTCTCGCTTTCTGGACCTTAAAAGTATTTAGTTATGCAGCACAATATACTTTGTGCAACAACATTAATCGTTGCATGGCTAAACAGTTATAAGGTCCCCATTTCGAGACCTATTGGCTATGCCAATGCTTGTTTAAGAATAGGCAGTGGTCCGTGGGAACGACTGCCTGATCATAAAAAATATTTTGCAACCATCCGCAAAGGAAAAGGGGTCCCCTGGGGACCCTTTCCCATGTGCAAGTTGCTTACCACCTACTTGAAGTAGGTCGTAAACTGCAAGTGTTTTGTGACCGCCCGATTTCCTGCTTGAGATCGCAAAACAACGGTTGTGCATCTGGCCCCTTGACCTTTCACTGTTATAGGGAGAAATGCAGTTTCAATGAGGACATATACAGCCTCCCTCTGTTTGAGAGCTGTCCCAAAAACATTACTGCACCCATCTACCAACCATGTCACGGGTCATCTGACCAGCCTAATAAGAGCTGGGCACACATGCCCTCACTACAGTTCCACCCTTGAAATATTTCAGCGTTTTGCAGCTGGGACAGAAGAAAAACATGCGGCATTGCTGCATTAGCTCTCATTCAGATCTGCAGAACTCAGAATGTGAAGGTAAAACCGCACCAGGGAAATAACTCACACCGATATATATTGATAATTCTCTGGGTGGTTTAACTGCACCTAAATACTTAAGCCCTCGTAATAAGGTCTGGTATATGTGCCTTAATATGTTTTGCTTTCATATATCGCTTGCACTGATAAAAACATAATATGATCACAAATCTTAAAGCATGTAATCGTTAGGTCGAGCTTAGGCAGCGCTTGTGGGTCTCTTCGAGACGTGTTGTATACACTTTGTGGTCTATTGCCTTTTTATTTGTTACTTAAATTTTTCTTTACACAGACTTGCTAGCTAGTGGTTAATCTTTGCTCTTTCTCCCACCTTTTTTTGTGTTTTGTTTCCGTCCAAGGAGCACCACCCAATTACTTGTTGCCTTTTCTGTTGAACTGGTCGTTTTTCAGCACTATTTTCTTCTTTGCTTCCTGCTTGTGTTTGCCTTCATTGTTCTTCCTTCCACCCCCGTTGTTGTTTGCCTGTCTCCACAACCCCCTGCCAATACATTGCTTGCCCAGCCCCACAACCCCTCCCAGGTAGCTGCTAGTCCCGTCCCAACTCTCCCTCATCGGAGCTTGCCCAGTCCCTATCCCCCCCACTCGCTGCTTGTTTTAATGCATTTCGAGCACTGCTCAGCAGACCATCTCAGGTTCTTAAAGGCGGCGGAGATGCTCCCGTTGCCGAAATGTCCCATGTCCCTCTGCCAGAGAAAGCAAAAGTAAGTGGCTTCTGTTGAACAAGGTGCTCATGTGCTTAATTCCCTCAAACAATAGACGTTCCAGGGAACTATGGGCTTCGTGTCTCCTTTGCCCAGGCACTGTGGGTATGATTAGGTGTGTGCTGGACCTCACTATTGTCATCCATGGCTGTTCGCCATTTAAAAATCGGGGTCTAGCCAACCAAATCAAAGCTGAAGCACAAGACCGATGGGTTGTAAGGTTGACCGGCGACAGCACTGCCAAAGTACAGAGGCTCAACACCACATGTACAGTGCCTATCCTCCTTCTGCGTGTTATTACACTGTATTTTTGTGGTAGGCGCCCCCTGCCTTAATAAACTGTTGACTTAGTGTCCAGAGTGACTGCCCAATCACCGCTTTGATGGCTGCAAAATCACGCTCAACCTGTAGACACTCTCAAAACTCTTGCTTCTGGGGTGCAATGGCATTTCACAGTCACCACTTACTAATAAACGGGCTCCAGTGTTCTTTTTCTTAAGTAAACAGCATTTAACAAGGCAAACGAGTGGGCTCTTTGCAGACTTCGCTCCGATTTTGAAGTGTGGTTTGATGTAATAGATTTTTTGGTCTTCTATTCTTACTTTGTTATCAAATATCCATTATGTTTTTAAATCCTGTGTAATACAACCTGATGTGGCAAGTGTGCATTTCTTCTAAATGAACCAGCCAACTCGATGCATTTGGAATGTACTGAATCAGAAAAAAGATAACATTCACACATACCAAAGACGTTCATCCAAAATCAGAACTTTCTCTTCTTTCAGAATTGTTTTGCTTGCGTTTGCTTTACACACTTGGAAGTTCAGAGCCTTTCTGCATCTTTTCATTACCAGCTTTAGGTTGTGTTTTTGTCACTTTCCTGTGTTTGAAAGAGAAGACCTCGGCTACATTTTAAACTGTTTAGTATGAAATGATTTGCACTAATGTTTCTAATCTTTTGGCACAGAAGCACCATACCTTTTATAGAACCTTTTTCGAATGTGCTGGGAGTCTGTAAAGGCGTTAGTCTTTACTAGGATTGCTAAACTGTGGTTTGATTTACGTTACTTATTTGGTTTTTTCTTTGCCGGAGGCGGCCTGGCGTTTAAATGTGTTTAGTTAAATCATAAACCTTTGTTGCTTTTTTATGGCATTCAGTAATTAGGATTGTATTCGTTTTTTTGGGGGGGGGGGGCGGTTGGCAATTGGTTTGTGCAGAGGTAACCACAGACTGCTTTTTTCTGAGCCTTACTATGTTTCTATGTCAGTGGAAGACGCTGTAAGCACTTCAAGCTTGGGAGATGGACATAGTGTGACTCGCAAGCCAGACTCTTCAGCCATTTACATGTTGTGGTCTATGTGACATGTATTTCCACAGTAGGGGTGTTGGTATTTTAGATTATACATCATATTGCTGCTACCATCAGATTTAGCAGACAATAAGACAGACAGACAGACACAGACACACACACCCCCCCCCCCCCCCCACCACCCATACAGCTCTTCAATCCCATACGGCACAGCACCCAGGATAAGGTGCTGCATGGCTACACACTTACAAGGTCCAAAAGGCGAGACCTATTAGCTATGCCAATGCTTGTTCTTTATGTATCCAACATCATGTTGATGAGGTTGAAATATTCATGGTAAAATTTAGAGTGCATCGCTCTTTAAAGCAATCTCTTGTTTTATTTATTTATGGTTCATCATTGCCTGGAAGGTTTACCTTGATCACTGAGAAGGCTGCAGATATAGGTTTACTTATTAGCGCTATAAAGCCTTAATATAGCTGGCAAAATGTATCATTGGTAATGGTACTAGCTAAGACAGACTAAATATAATAAACAAATAATTGTGCATGTTTGTTGGTGTGCCTTCGAAGGGGAAGTATGACCGTTTCAGATGGGCCTTCTCACGCAGGGCAGGTAGAACTCTAGAGCAGCCATCTTCTAGTTCTGCCGCATCCCTAACGGAATGCAGGAGACGTGCCTGGCAGAAGTCTACCTACTGTGAGACAACAGAAGCCAGCCAGATGCACAGTACTCCCAGCGGGAGGGCTCGCTTTTTTCTCTCTACCGTCTGCATGTCTTGGTTTATGCTGTGCGTGCTCGCATCAGGTGCTTCAACAGCGAAGGCATAAACAGACCAGAGAATCCTGACAGAGGCAGCAGCAGCTTAACAGCACCAGACTGTACTTTTTATGGCATCGTTAACATGAGGTGGCGGGGGCTAAATTCACTTTTTCACTGTTCCCGATTTTGATTTCAAACCTTGTGTTTTTTATTCGGTATATTTTAAAGTAACTCAATGGCGACCATGCAAGTCCTCACGTAACATCACTGGCGACCATGCTTTCAACATGCACGTCCTCATGTAACAAGTCTCTAGCCAGCAACAAGCAGAAGGGATGCAACAGAGATGAAGGGGAGGTGCACCTAGGTCCAAAATCGTGAGTATGCGTAATTCAATTAAAATAAGAAACAAATGCCTACCAAAACAAATACCACATCCCCACAACCCATCAGATCCTTGCTTCTGGGATCAGTGGACAACTGGGCCATCACATACCATACATGTCTGCGGTGCTCTCGCGACACAAATAATCTCTTAAGAAAGCTCTGCGGCACACAATTGATCAAATAACTAAAAAATATTAAAATTATACAAAAAAATATCGAGCAGTGCCCAGCTTCTTTTGCTCTCCAAGATCCCCTTGAAGTTGCACTTTCTTTGAGATGGCCCATCGTATTCACACCCGGGCCAGATGTGTTTAAAGGTCCTGGTCTTTCTTGAAAGTACTAGGCAGGCTCAAGCTGCACGCTTTGCTCCTCTCTGAGCTACACCAGGCTTTTACTTTGCAGTGTGTCATGGCGGCCCAGGAGAAACTGAAGGGTGAGAGAATGAATGTCATAGTGTTTGAACCGCCCACGGGGCAAGATATGAATCCTTGCTATCCTTTTATTTTAGGACTGGTGCACTGCCAGTCAAAGACAGACAAGGAGCTAGAATAAAATTCACTTAAATTAGATCCCTAGTAGCAGCGAACCCGCTGCTTCCAATATTATACATGGTGAGAAAATGTGCTAGAGCTAGATGACCGCTGCCACGGACTCCTTTGTCTTCATTATCCCATATGAAAGCATTTTCAAATATGTGAGCTCCCGAATACCAGTTTTGCAAAACCTATTGTGTTTTGATTTAATAGACTAAAATGTTGCTCTCAAATAATCTGAGCCAGGTACAGGGTTTTCATGACAACTGTTTAGCATCTTAGTTCACTAATGGTTTATGTTTAAAAAACGTTTAATAAGTACTGCTCAGTGCAGGGCTATATAATGTGACGTATGCATGTCAAAGGTTTCACATGCCAAAGAAATACACTTTTTTATTTTGAAGAGACTTTAATCATATTTTACTTGATGTTTGTTGTATGATTACCATAGCAAACATTTTCATAATTCGGCTCGTGCACTGGCCCCAAGAGCCAAGCCAGACCCCTGGCTCGGCTCCGGCTCAGCTCGCTCGGTCATTCTGTTGACTCACTCACCTCTAATGTCTGGTATAACAATTGAGAAGTTCATTTTATTGCCTTACTTCTGTTCAAGCACAACACTGGAAGCAAGGAAAGAACAAGGGACTTCTGAAACTCAGGACTGCCAGATAATGCCCTGCATCTCTCTGAAGTGGCAGATTTGCAGCTAAGAGCAGGTAAAATATTGATAAAGCCTTTCTTCCCGCTCATGATATGAGCAGGCACTTAACACCACAAAGCCCTGTCCTGAGGGGGGAGATGGCAATGTTTGAGCACTGGTAGTGCGTAATCTCGGTTGCTTTTCACATTACCTGTTCTATAAAACCCCTCTACAATCCTACATCCGATCAGAAACAAAATGACGAGGGGATGACACTAGGGTACCGGAAGCAGCAGTGACTGGCCAAGCCTCGAGGTGGAGACACGCATTAGTTCAGTGCAGCTGAAGACATGGAAAGAGAAATCTTGAGCCACAGAGTGGCTAAGGATTAAACCGCTACCATCCAGTTTACATAAAATATGCCATGTACCTCAGTGGCAAGGTACTCCTGTTAGTGAGAGAATGAAAGGCTGCCTTGACACACAGGAGAATCAGCAGCTCCTTTCTCACACACACGCAGCATTGATGAAGCAATGCTAGGCACACATACATGCAAACACACACATATACATACAGAAGAGGCAGCACGTGGTGGGATTCGAGCCTCTGACCACGAGGTCAGCCGCAAAAAAACCATTGCATGGGATGCATTAGTCTGCAAGTCAAGCCACCAGACCCGGCTCAGTCGACTAATCATCTTTAAACAGAAACAAACTGTCTGGGAAACATTTAGAAAAGATTGAGGCTCCGGCTTTCTACGTTTGCGCTATAGAAATAAGCAGATATCTGCAGCCACACATGGGGGGGTGGGGGGGGAGTGAGAAAGGGCGGCGGCGGGGACTGCTGTCACCTCTAAAAGGCTAACATTTGGGCCAGAACCTTCGGAAACATTGTTAGACAGCTGGACTGACGGGAACAAGTCAACTTCCATTAATGCAAGAGTTTTACAACACAGAAAAGCCGAATCACTGCTAGGCCTGCTAATCTCCAGAGTGGATGTCATTATTTGGAAATTGCATCGTTTGGCCCGACGCAATAACATGGAATGGAATGCTGCGCGAGGCGGAGGCCTGTAATTATGCGCTGTTGATAACTATCCCATTATTAAGCTTCGCGGCGGCACCCACGTGCCCCGCCACAGTAATGCATGCCGGGGGGTTCACGAAGAAACGACAGGGCGGTTTCATTCCATCGTGCACGCACTGCGAGCCAGCCGGAATCAAATGCTGTCTGGGTAATGGCGCCGCATACGTCACAAGACGCTGCCATGTTTTCATGTGTGGCCGCGGGGCAAAGACATTAGGAGGGGCACGGAAATGGCAAACGATTTCTGCGGCAATGCACGGGCAGTAAATCACTACCACAACGGGTATATTGAGTCGTGAAACAGAAAAACAAAATCAGTTTCTGAATTTTACCGTGTCTCAAGGAAAAGCTAAACAGTGCGCATGTGCCCCCGGGTTCATACGAACAATGGCCGTCCAATCAAACCGATGTGATCACAAGACAGTATTCTGATTGCTGCCACAGCCCTGAAGCCAGCTGCGAACTCCCGGGCTCCAGGATAATCGTCCTGTGTGCTTCTACACACGCCAATAGACCCGAAGCAGGCGGGAGACGCCCGATTCTCGGATACACAAGTGGCTTTACCATGACTGCCTCCCGCCTGAAATTACCTCTGCTTGAATAGAAGGAAGTCAACGGGGGTAATACACACCCGATTATTTCTGTGAAACCTTCCATTTTCTTCTTCTAAAATGTTGACATTATGTATGCTTCTAGTCCAATTCTATCCTGTCTGGCACCATCTACACAATACCAATAATAGCGCAGAGAAAGCCATTTTCATGTGAATTGTTAAGATCTCACGCAAAATACGCATAGTGAGTGAAATGAAATGCATATTTGGTGCGCATTTAGCAGCATACGTCTATAGACAATCATTCTATAGACAATCATTAAAAATTAAATGTTATTCCTGTCCAGTGAAACGTTTCGCAGATATTTACAAAGGCCGACCTCATGTGAGGGAGCTCTCGTCTTCTCCCCTCAAATGTGTCATGTTTGAGAAGCACTGACAAAGCAAAGAGTAGTTAGGGTTTTGGGTAGTCAAGCTCCCCAAACACTCCTTCCACTCACACACAGAAGAGATAATAAAGCACAGGCAGCGGTAAAGCAAGCTTCCTCCAACACACACACGCAGTGCAAGCTTCCGTCCAAAAGAACAGAATCAGCTTTGGCAGTGGAAACTCCTTTCACACACGAGATACAGCACAGAGGCAGTGCAAGCTCCCTTCACACACACGGAAGCAGTGACATGCACACTCTCTCTCCCTCTACACCGCCACACACAAGAGATACAGCACAGGCAGCAGTAGAGTAAGCTTCCTTCATATACACAGATAAGCGATACAGCAAACACAAAAGCAGTGCAAGCTCCCTTCACTCTCGCAAAACAATCAGCATTCACAGCGGAGGTGAGAAGCTCCCTTCACACAAACACTTGTGCAGCATAGAGGGAAGCAGTACTACACACGCAAGTACACACACACAGAAGAGGCACAACCACCAAACGCCCTCCTAAGGCTGCCTGGTTCACCACCGAACTCCTAGAGGCCAGACGCGCCTGCAGGCGCCTCAAGAAAACGTGGAGGAACCAGAAGACCACTGAAGCCCACACCGACCACAAGATCGCCATGAAGAACTACCACCAGCTGATAAGGGACACCAAAAGAAACTTCATCAGGGGAAAAAAATCAACACCAACTCAGCCAACACAAGGGAACTCTTCAAGGTCATCAAGCATTTCACCAAACCCTCATGCGAAGCCTCTGACATCACACCATCCCAAGATCTCTGCAACAAGCTCAGCGCCTTCTTCCACCAGAAGATTATGACCCTTTACGACAATTTCGACGAGCCAACGAATGCCTTCACCCCTACGACCTCCAAACCAACCATCACCACCTGGAACCCCGCATCCATCAAACTTATTGCCACCACCATGAAGAAAACTCACTCAGGAGCCCCCACGGACCCCTGCCCCCGCACATCTTCCACAGAACCTCCACGGCCATCGCTCCCGAGCTAGCCCGCACCATCAACTCCTCCCTGGCCTTCGGCTCCTGCCCCATGGACTGGAAATGCGCAGAAGTGAAGCCCCTCCTCAAAAAACAGCTGAGCCGACTGACCTCAAGAACTACCGACCCATCTCCCTCCTCCCCTTCGCTGCCAAAGTCACAGAAAGGCTCGTGAACTCCCAGCTGACAACCTTCATCGACGAGAACTACATTCTTGACCCCTACCAATCCGGTTTCCGCAGCAACCACAGCACCGAGACAGCCCTGATCGCCGCCACCGACGACATCCGTATGTTGCTCGACCAGGGCCACACCGCAGCCCTCATCCTCCTGGACCGCTCTGCAGCTTTCAACACCGTCTCACACCGCACACTAACCACCAGACTCCACAACGCGGGAATTCAGGGAGACGCCCTCAACTGGATCCGATCCTTCCTCTCCGATAGAACACAGAGGGTCAGGCTCCCCCCTTCCTCTCCAAACTCACTGACATCATCTGCGGAGTTCCCCAAGGATCTTCTCTGAGCCCGATTCTCTTCAACATCTACATGGCCCCCATCGCCGCAATCGTCAGGCAGCACAGGCTCAGCATCGTGTCCTACGCTGACGACACCCAGCTCATCCTCTCCCTCACCAGCAGCCCAGAAGACACTAGACTCAGCTTCCAGGAAGGAATGAAAAACGTGGCCACCTGGATGAAGGACAGCTGCCTCAAACTCAACTCCGAAAAGACAAAGGTTCTCATCTTCGGACCCGCCCTGCCATCTGGAGCGACTTCTGGTGGCCTCCCGCCCTGGGACCTCCACCCACCCCGACGGACCACGCTCGGAACCTCGGCATAATCCTCGACTCCTCCCTAACCATGAACCGCCAAATCAACGCCATCTCGTCCACCAGTTTCAACTGCCTCCGGATCCTACGTAAGACCTTCAAGTGACACGCCTGAACCCCTTCGCTGCACCGAACAAGCTAAAAACAAACATTAGACCGCCATTGACGGCGAGGAATTGAGGCCACGCCCACCTTGAGGCCATGCCCACCCGCCCCCTTTCCTACCCATAAGGATGTGCAATCACAGGACGCGCAGCGGACGAGCGCAGCGGGAGCGCCGTCTGCGCGCCGAAGGCAAGCCCGTCTGCGCCCGTCCGCGCACGACCGGGCCTAGGGCCAGCCCCCATGCCGGAACCTACTGCCATTAGGATACCTTACTCTCGACGAGACCTCCTCAGCCTCAGACCTTCGAAAAACACCACCTGTCAGGCCATACATGACCCTAATGTCCCCTTCACTAGGTGTAACATCTGCAAACCTGGTAACCTACTCCTTCCCAGGATGGCCGCCCCACTCCCCGGCCTCAAATTAGCGACACTCAACTGTAGATCGCTTCCGAAGCACTCCCTTCTCATAAACCACTTAATTGTCGATCACGAGCTGGATATACTCTTCTTAACTGAAACCTAGATCACCGGCCACTCTAATTCCGACATAGTTTCGGCCCTCCCCCCGGGCTTTTTCATCATGTCCCAACCCCGCCCTCTAGGTCGAGGTGGTGGTATAGCCATCATCTACCGAGACTACTTCTCCTGCCGATCTACCGAGATCCAGAGCAAGGAGTCGGAGAGTTGTATGTTCACACTGACGCTCTCGCCGACCTATTCCTTGTCAGGCCTTCTGGTCTATAGACCCCCTGGACACTTCGGCCCCTTCTCCGCCGCTTTTCTAGAATCCGTCTCATCCCTGGCCCACTTAACATCTAACTTCCTGATTACAGGCGACCTCAACATCCATTTCAATGATCTAACTGACACAGGATCGTCTGACTTTATCAGCGAACTGGGTGCCCTTGGTTTCTCCTTGACTAACTCAGGAGCCACGCACGTGAAAGGACATCTGCTCGACCCTGTATTCTCGAACATCCCTTCACTCCAGTTCACCAATTCCCTCCCCCTTCCGTGGACGGACCACTTCCTGGTCTTAACCCATCTCCCAGGAGCCTTTACGAAACCCCACAACCCCCCTTCTTTTACCAGGGATAGATCCTGGGCCAGACTCTCGACGGACAACTGGGCCTTGGCGCTGGACGCCACTATTCCCAGTCTCGCAGCCGACCCTACCGTGGCAGACAGCCAGTTCAGAGACTGGATTTCCTTATCCCTCGACAGCTTCATACCCATCAAAAATCGGGAGGTGAAAAACAAGACCAAGCGCCATGCCCCCTGGTATAATTCCGAACTTAGAGCGCTCCGTAAAGTGTGCAAAAAGGCGGAGAGAGCATGGAGGAAAGACTGGCTACACAGCAACAAGGACATATATCACAACGCGGTAAGACAATATAAAACTGCCTTGAAATCAGCTAAATCTACGTTCTACGACAATAGAATACAAACCGCGACCAACTCAGCCAAAGAATCCTATCAGATAGTTAAAGAACTACTTAACATCCCAACAGCACCCCCCACTCACTCCCCCCCCCCAGACAGAAGCAAGGATCTGGCCAATTATTTTGAGTCTAAAATCCTGCGGATACTGGACTCCCTTCCTACGGTCAGTCCCCCTCCCACCCTGGCCTCAGCGGACGAAAACAACAGCCCACAGCTGGAGACTTTTAGATCAGTTTCCCTCACCGAGGTGACGTCCACACTAGAGAAAATGAAAAGCGGTTCCCCCCTTGACCCAGCCCCAGCCAGATTCCTTAAAAAGGTATCCTCCACCATAGCCCCTATCATCAGGGACCTTCTCAACTCTTCCCTCGCTGGTGGAACGGTACCCCCCAACTGGAAGAACGCAGTCGTGAAGGCTTTGCTGAAAAAGCCCCAACTGAACCCGAACGACATGTCCAACTACAGACCGATCTCACTGCTCCCTTGTATCAGTAAGATGGCTGAAAAACTAGTCAACTCGCAACTTTCCCAATTTCTCGAGACAAACAACATCTTGCGCCAATCTCAAACTGGGTTCCGACCCGGCCATGGCACGGACACAGCACTCCTCTCTGTCATCGAGGAGGCAAGGTGTATCCTAGATTCAGGGGGATCAGTGGCAGTGATCCTCCTGGATCTTAGCGCCGCCTTTGACACGGTGGACCACCGTGTCCTATCACACCGCCTGGCCAAGGCAGGAATTGTGGGTACAGCGCGAGCGTGGATCGAATCCTTTCTCTCCCATCGATCCTTTCAGGTGTGGGACGACAACTCCTGGTCAGATCCTCTTCCACTGAAGAACGGAGTTCCCCAGGGGTCGTCGCTCAGCCCCACCCTGTTTAATGTCTATATGGCTCCCCTGGAAGACGTAGTGGCCCCCTACGGCATAAAAATAATCAACTACGCTGACGACACCCAACTTGTCGTCTCCCTGTCCCACCTGGATAACCATCCTGACAGCTTGCTGCACTGCCTCCAGGACATTCATACCTGGATGTGTGACTCGGCTTTGAAGCTGAACGGCGCTAAGACCGAGATCATGCTCCTGGGTAATAAATGGACTACCTTCCCACCCACATCCTGGCCCGACACTTTCGGCGAAATCCCCTCTCCTAGAAATGAAATCAAAACCCTAGGAGTTTGGTTGGAACCCGACCTTTCCATGAAAACACAGGCAGCCAAGACAGCAGGCACCTGCTTCGGTCTCTTGCGGTCCGTACGCAAGATCCTGCCCCTTCTTCCCCTCCCATCCAGGAAATTACTTGTTCAGGGTCTTGTCCTGGCCCGGCTCGATTATAGCAACGCTATTTATCTGGGGGCCCCGGAGTACACCCTGGACAAACTCCAACGCACCCAGAATGCGGCGGCCAGGCTCATTATGAATCTCTCCCCTAGAGTGTCAGCTAAGCCTGCCCTCAAAACTCTACACTGGCTCCCTGTCCGCCAACGAGTAGAGTTAAAGGCCTTATGTACCACCCACAAGCTCATCAATGGAGCTGGCCCTGCCGCGCTTAAAAATTTGGTTACCCCATATAAAGCCTCAAGACCCCTTCGCTCCGACGCCGAACATCTTGCTACGGTGCCCAAATTCAGGAAGGCTCGCACCGGCGGTCACCGCTTTTCGGTCAAAGCCGCCACTGCTTGGAACTCACTCCCTCTCAGTCTACGCCTGGAACCCTCCTACATGGTCTTCCGTAAGAAACTCAAAACCCTCCTGTTCCCCAAATAAGACACTCCCTCCTCCTCCTTCAGGATCTTTATAGGTTGAATAGCGCGGGGATGCCTACGGGTCACCAGGCGCTCTAGAAATCGCAAAATAAATAAAGTGGATCCCCCCCACACTGCAGAAAGACCGTCATCCACGCACTCATCACCAGCAGGCTCGACTACGGTAACGCCCTCTACGCCAGAATCAACAAATCCCTACTACGCAAATTCCAAACCATCCAAAACGCGGCCGCCAGGCTCATCCTAGGGACACTGCGCCACGAACACATGACTCCACACCTGCGAGAACTCCACTGGCTCCCCGTCGAGAAGAGGGTCACCTACAAACTACTCACGCACGCCTACAAATCCCTCAACAACATCGGACCCAAATACCTCAACAACCGAATGAGCTTCCACGCACCCAAGCGGAACCTCAGTTCAGCCGACCTCGTGCTAGCAGAGGTCCCACGCATCCACCGGAGCAGAGCTGGAGGGAGAGCTTTCTCGTACACCGCAGCCACAGCTTGGAACACTCTCCCAGTAGAAATAAGACGCTCGCCAACCCTGCACACCTTCAGACGGGCTCTTAAGACCTGGCTTTTCGAGTGACCGGAGCAGCCCTACCTTTCCTTCCCCAGCGCCTTGAGACCCTCACGGGTGAGTAGCACGCTTTACCAACCCCTGATTGATTAATTGATTGAAACAGGCAGTGCAATATTTATATATACACACACACACACACACGCGCGATACAGCTCAGACAGCGGAAGCACAAACACAGTTCACTCACTGAAGAGATTCAGCACACACAGTAGAATGGCAAGCTTCATTCACAGACAGCCTTGCCAAATACCACACATCAGACATATAGGGCAACAAATTTCAGTGTGGTGGTCCGCATCACTGCACTGAAATAATATCTCTCATTACAGTGCCTCAGCTTTGAAGCCAGAACTGCTATAATGTACCATACTGCGAAAGCTGCTGTGGCAGCGCGCTACTCCTGGCATGCAGCTTGGGGGCTGGCTCATCAGCTCGCAGCTCTACTAGCTGCTAGTACTCAGCTACAATGTAACAGAGTAGACCAGACACCACGTGGCACATTACAGTCACAGGAGTCAGTCCTGGTCAGGGGCGCAACCAGACCCGAACTTCGGCGGGGGGTGGTGATTGCGGGATTGGGGGGGGGGGAGCAGGGGCTGACACTCCCAGTCAGGGCTGGCCCTAACACTGTTCGACTACGGTTTACTTACAGTCAGTTCTGTGATCTGCATAATAGACGTTCTTTGTAGCAGGCACATTAACACTCTGCGCTGTGTGGTTGGCAGGAGTGCCCATGTGAGTGCACGGTAAGCGATGCAACAGTGTGAGAGTAGGGTAAGAGGAGTGACTGCAGGGTGAGTGAGGGGACCATATGAATTTGGGTGCGGATGTAAGTGCATAGTGGGACGAATGAATGCATGGTTAGTGATGGGCTTGTTTGAGTGAGATTGTAAATTGAGCAGCGAGTTGGACAGGTGAGAGAAGTCTCACATGAGTGCAGGGTGAGTAGTGTGCTCATGTGACTGCAGGGTGAGGTTCAGGGTGAACAGCGCAAGTGCATTGTGAGTGCAGAGTGATCACTGCGAGTGCAGGGTGAGCGGGTGAATGGTGTGAGTGCATGGTGATCAGTGTGAATGCATTGTGATTGCTGTGAGTGCAGGGTGAGCATGAAAGTGAAGGGCGAGAATGAGTGAGTTGTCTGAATGCAGGGTGCATTCCCTGACACTTGAAGGACTCAGCATGTTATGGACGGCAGCCTAGGGTTTCAGATATAATTTAAAGTATTGCTATTATGGCATTAATCAGTGATCGAGGGTGGAGGAAATAAATAATTTGCTGATCCTGCAACAAACTTCCGGTCTTAGGATTAGTGTTGCCAGCTCATTACTTTGATGTCCCAGACAGTACAACAATTAAATTCACCTAAAGCCGCACTTATCTGTGCATACTTCGAACAGCAAATATATATAGAAATCACTTTTAATTGTGTTCTAGGGCTGCCTGAACGATCCATGACTGATAATTAAAGGGAACAAAGACAGAAAAGTCACATTACAAATGAATACATTATTTTTATCTATAACCCTATTTAGTGTCATGACAAGGTCTTTGCAGACTATTTATACACATGGCTGGATTTTTCTTTTGAAAACCCTACTTTATATTCCTTTTCATGAAATTCATTCTCACACTAAGGCAGTAAATGTAAAATACAAATGTAAGGAATAGGCAGAGTAGGGGCCCAGGGGGTACTGGAACCAGAAAAAAACTAAGCCTCGGTAACCAGTTTACAAAGGTATGTAAATATTCAAATGGTCTTTAAAGACCTGTGAAAAACTCAGGTGCACTGGAGAGACGATTCCAGACACTGCCCAGCCGAGTCCACAGCAGCCCAGGCTGAGACACAACAGGAGCGGGGGTGAAGCCCATTTAGCCCTTTGGGCGTTGCGCGCCTGGTGCCGGTGGTGCCCAATATCGAGACAGTGTTCAGTTTGTCACAACCAATGATCGTCCGCTGCACAAGCAGGTGGCATTTTAATGAGTTTGCAATGGGAATGACACTGCAGCAGTATGTGGTCCCGCGACTGGATGGCCCGGATCCCACCAGAGGCTGACTTGTGCACTACCTGCTGATAGGCAACATGTAAGAGCCGCTCACACAGTCAGCGGTGGTATTACTTGATCCCGTGTCCAGACTAACTCTACCCCACCTGGCACCAGCGGCTGTGAGCCACGGACGGCAGGAGTGGTCGTCCTCAGCTCAGAGCACAATCACCAGTCCAGTGCGTGTGCTAGAATCATGCAGCCTTGCGTTGATTGCTACAGCGGCGGCTCGCCGCTCAAACAAGTAAGTTACTGTGCCTGAGTGACAGAGCCGGTATTCTCGTAGTGGGCACTGCCTTGCTATGTAATAAAAGTGTGCTGCAGTCATCATGAGCTGCCTGCGGCCGTGTTACAGAGAACTGTGCAGTCACAAAGTCTGTGTGCTCAGTAGTTTTGGGTCGGGTGTCATGACTTAGAGCCAATCAAGACAATACCACTCGTAGCCGTTGAAATGTCGCTCAAAATTACATTAAAATTATCAAAATGTCACACATAGCAATCTGAAACCTTGGCAGCCATGCGCAGATGAGATGTAGCCCAGGACGCAGCAGCACAAGCTACGCTGATTCTTTTCTGTGGGGGAAGATAGACAGCTGCAGTGCAAGATCCTCTCACAAACAGATGCAGCACAGGAGGCAGCAGTGACAGCTTTCTTCTGTCACTATCACACACGTGACATACATCTGAGGCAGTACAGACTTATTTCACATACACACAGAAGAATTACAGCACAGGTAGCGGTAATGCAACTTGCCTTCACTCACACACAAACAGAGAAGACATACAGCAGAGACACTGCAAGCTTCCTTCACTCACACACAGAAGAAATACAGCACCAGCAGTGCAATCTCTTATCATGCACACACAGAAGAAATCCATACAGCAGCACCACAAGCTGCCTTGTTTCTCTCTCTCTCACACACACACAGAAGAGATAGAGGTCAGGCATAAGCTATGCAAGCTTCCATCACACACAGAACGGGAAGAGCAGAGGCTTTGCAGGTATCCAGAACAAGTAGAGCATGGAAAGCAGCAGTTGAGACCTCACCAAAGCAAGAAGGACAGCAAAGTAAGTTGCAGTGAAATGCTTAAGAAAGCGGTCGTATGCCTGTTACCCCTGATCACCTAACACCGATTAGGCTGGGTCCTTTTGTATGGAACAAGGCTTTCACCGTTGAGATGAGTGAACACGCGTCCATGTTCCTCTTCTGCCGCCCTCCCAGTGGTCCATGCTCTCAGCTGAACCTTAATGCAACCATAGACACTGGTGCTCAGATCGTGTCCATCTTAACCACTAGCCACTACAAACCGCACCAGAAGAATACATGGCACAATGATTAAAGAAGCCCAAATACTCCTACAAAGCAAGGCCAAAAACCAGCGCAAACAAAGCAGAAAAAAATCGACATCGCAAAAAATATGACGTAGATGGTCTTCAGCAAGGTGACTTTTTACTTCACCAAAAATCAGTTACTGTAGATACCAGAGTACCTACATGCTTCTCAGAAGTGCCGGCACTCTCGAGTTAAATGTATTACACCTCTGCTGAGAAGTGCAAGTACTCGCCCACTTAAAATAAAATATAGAAGTGCAGGTACTCAGTATCTGAGAGAACTAGCCCATATAAAGCACAGCTCATCAGTTTTAAACTTCCTGCTTCCCGCACACCACTTCCCTTCATCTGACCCTCCTCCTGCAGAGAGATGCATGGGTGACTGCACTGCCTGCAGACAAAGCGCAGCTGGAGAATGAGAGATGGGCAGGAAGCACTAGCATGCCTGCACAGTGCTGGAGTGAGGTGTAGCCCCACGTGCTACCTGTGAGTAGCACTTACAGTGAAGCACAGACTTGGGATTGTGAGAGGGGCAGAAGACTGCAGAGACCACCATATCCAGTAGCATAGCAAGGAGGCCACGGGCCCTTGTGCAAACAAGGTAAATTGTCCCTTTGACTGCTCTTCGGGTAGTAAAAAACATCACTGAGAGGATTCAATGCGCACCTCAGGACTCTGGGCCCCGATGTCACTGCACCTGCTGCACCAGTGGTAGCAAGGCCCCCTGATAGTGGCCGAGAGAATAGGGGTTTAAAAGCCCAGGAATAATCATAAGACAGGAGCGACCTGTAGATTGTTGCCCCTTTTGAGTGAAACAAGTGACTCCTAATGGGGCTGCCCTCTGTTTTCTGTGCAACACGGATTTGTATAAATAGATGTTTATGCAGTTGTCATTTGTCTGCCTGGGGCCCACTTCTCATTTAATATCAAGGCAGAAGTTTTAGCCCTGGTGGTGCTATAGCGCCTCTATGTCAACACTCCATCTGGTCTGTCTGCAGGTAAGGCCATCGCCTAACCCAGGGTGATATGAGACCCAAGGTATTTTTATTCTGTTATGGCCACAAATTAAGTTGGTTTCCTAGGCTAAGGTGCTCTGAACCGGTATTTTTATTTTTCAGACAAAATACCAACTTTTACAATTATCCATGGCACGGGAAAATTATACTCCAAGGCAGTGGTTCTTAACCTATGGTCCAGGGAGGTCCCTGATGGGTCCTCGACTGCTTCGAAAATTAAACATTAACAGATTAATAAAGTTTATATAAAAAAGGAACAATCAAAATAGTTTTCTTTTAACTGTTGTGTAAATGTCAAGAAATTTGAAAATTGGAGCAAAAATTAAGTTAGTACCCTCAGATAGATTTGCAGGAGCAGTGCCAATGCATCAAACAGTATGGACGAGGAGTGGCCTCAATTGAATTAGGAAAAGCTCTATCCTCCCCATTATAATTACATTTTTTATTTTTCTAGTATTTGTTTGTGAATGTAATAAATATTTCATCATTTGTGTACTAGTTTGATGAATGCTTGTTTCTTTATTTTGTGTGTATTGTTTCGCAATTGAAATCATCGAAAATGCTTTGCAGGGATCCCTGCATTCAAATATTGACTCAGTGGGGCACCTGGGCACTTCAGGGCTTAAACTTGAAGCGCCCAGGTGCCAATAATCATTCAGTGGGGGGCCCTGGGTTGCAGTAATAATTAAGTGGGGATCCACATAAGTCAAAAGGTTAAGAACCACTGCTTTAAGGTTATCTCAAACCCCAAAACATTGAAGTGTGCTAAAAGCGCCTGTAACCTACAAATGTGAAATTGTGTAGTTACACCTATTTTGTCATCGCAAAAGATGCAAGTTAGTGTGAGACAAACTTAAATATGATAATACAAGCCAGTGCACAGGGAGGGTCAAGTGGAGTGCCATGGAAGGATGTACAGGATGTTTATCTGGCTTCCAGGGCTGTACAAATACAATCTCCACACAGCAATAAAACAATTCCCAAGTGGCCCACCATCACAACTGTGTTACTTTAGTAATACTGGTGCCTTTCACCCGTCTCCAATTTGGCAGTGTCTTAGGGGTCATCGATTTCCTTGAGGTTATCCTTCTGAATCAAAGCTGTTGCATTTGAGCTGTTGCATGTTGGCCTTTGTCAGGTGTTTGATTTCTGTTCATCACACGAGCAATCACTGGTCCCGTCTGCAGGCTGCCTGGCAGCATTGGTTGGAAGGGCACGTCTAGACTTTCTTTGTATTATTACGATGAGAAAAATTGTCCATGACTCATCCATCATTTTTTCTAATTAGCCACCATTCAGTGATTTACAGACGTAGTCATCAATGTTCTGCTGGCTCGCGCCTCAACATTGGCATGCCCCTTGCCTGTGGACGGCGCTCCTTGTGTTCTAGCGAGAGGTGACTGCACCTAGCGCCGCCATCCTGGGTGCCCATGGAAACAACATTCCCACACTCCTCATCCATTCACTATAGAAAAATAGCTTCTATCAAGGCAGCAAGAAAAATACCGCAGTGGTGAGTCAGGAAGTGGCGGCTCGAAGCAATACTCATGACATGAATTTGTCCAAATGCACAATCACGAAGGTAGAAAAGATCTGAACTCACCATGGTCACCTAAAGAGCTTCTTGCTCTCTAAACCCCAGGCTATGTCTACAAACACTTCATATAACACTCTGAAACAGAACATCTGAGTAAAATCATTACCAGGGCAGAAAACAAAAGAAAAGTGCTTTTTGATGCAATCAAACACTGCACTAAACCATTCCCACTTCCTATCTTCCCACACTCAATTAAGAAGGAAACCAAAATAAACTTCTTCACCCTCGAAACTGAAGCCAGAGGCAACATCACTCTAATTCACATAACACACCCACATCTACCCATCACATCCCACTTCACGATATCCCACAAGGCAATGATTTCTGCCTCTTACCAAAGATGACCTATTGGCCACACCCTATTATGGAGACATACGTCCACCACCCACCATGAAACCCCACTCACACTGCTATCTCCTTCTGCCTTAACATTGTGAACACTTCCTTCCAAAGCTGTTCCTTCCCAATGGTCCGAAAAACAGGATAAATACAACCTTGCTAAATATGCCCAATAACCACACAAACAATCGGCCAGTCACTCGACTTAGTTATCAGGGAACATTCTTGAAAAAGCTGTAAGACCTCGGCTTCAAAATCACATTGACCAGTTCAACCTATTGCAATCCTTCTAAACTAGATTTCACTCTACATACAGTACAGAGACTGCCTCCATCCAAGTCACGGCTAATGCAGACTTACTTAAAGATAAAGGAGATATTTTTTCCTGGCTCTCCCTCCATCCCCACCCGCTTACTCAACATACTTGATATATTTGGTCCTTTATGACACGGTCCTCAGATACTTAGCCTCATTTCTCACAAAGAATATTCCAATGGAATACCCTCTCTGCCCGTGAGCCCCTACCCATCCGCAGTCAAGTACATGGTTCATCAAAATTACATCCTAGCCCCTATGATGTTTACCTTCTACATACAGTCCCCTAGGTATGTTTCAGGCCCAATTAAGAGATCACATTTTACCATTATGCAGGTGACATGACACTGTATCGTAAGGTGTCCTCTGAAATTAATACACAATATCTAAAACCTAACATACATTCTTGGGTGTCCACTAAAATCCCACACAAAAAAATCAGAATGCCTAATGAGGTAATAGCTACAGATTGTGTGTCAGCTGAATGAAATGCAATCATGACCGATTCACCCCCTCGTTTGCTGCCAATTCCAAGTCCTTTAGCTTGTACATTGATGACGCATCAAAGACCACATCAGCCTAGTCCAAGGAAAACACTTTATCTGGGCACCATGGACGGGGCGATGACATACTAAGTGGCCATCCTGACTCTACACCCTGCCCACTCTAAGCCGCCTACAAAGTGAGCACACAACTAATAACTAAAGAGCAAAAATCTGACCACATGACTCCAACTCTAAGTAACCTGCTCACAATATCTGCAAGCATCAAAAGTAAATCCTTATACATCATTTACAAGGCCTTAAACACACCAAAAACCTGACTACCTATCGGAAAAACTCTGTAAATGGCCATGCACAGTGCTGCACTAATCTAAACATGAGCACTCACACCATGAACAAAAAAAAATTTAAAATATGTATTTTTCTCATTTGCTCCGAACGGGAATGCCCCTCCCCACTTGATATCAGCACCATTACTTTTTCGTGTCTGGAAAAAAGGTAAGACCCCACTTATCTCATTACATCATTTCTCATCTGCTTGGGAGGAATAACCCCTGCAGGGTAAGGAGGCATGTACCCCTCCTGCCCCGCATGACCACCTGTATGTGAAGTTGTTTCTTTTGGGCTCTGGCATCATGTTAATCCAACGTATGTGCAGATGCCTAGGTCTGGTCCCTGGTCCAGAACCTCTGCTCTCTAACTAGGAGGGGCACACACCGGGCATGGGATTACTGTCCGTGCCCAGGTTAAATCACATAAAGCAGTAGTGGGAGCGTACCGAGTTAATATGAATGTTTAGTGTCGCAAAACTTTTCCTTTGTGTCAGGAGAGTGTGGTCTACTAAAGCCTCTTGTTAAAAGTTCCACTTTAATATGAACCCAGACTTATGGTGAAATTGTATGCATACTGTCAATGTGTAGTGAGTGTGTAGCACATGTATGGTACTAGTGCTTTGAGTGTGGTGAGAGCCTGAGTATTAGGACCAGTGGGATACATTTTGGATGGCCCGTGGCTTAGTATAGTAGAACATGGAGGGTGGATTCAGCTTCCCCAGGCAGTGGACGTGCACTGACTGTATTCCCCTGGATGGTGTATGGACCCAGGCAAAGAAGTGAACAACGATGGAGATAGGGCTACCCTTAGAGATTAAATGAGTACCTTGTTAGCAAAGGGCTGCTGATTAGTTCTTCCTGAACACAGATAGTAGGTGTAGGACTACAGTGTGTTGTTCAGGCTGAGGAGGTTTCTACAGGTGGGGCCTGCCCATTTATCTATACCCGATTACTGCTTCTGGAAGGCTGATGACAGGTGCAGAGATGTCACGCTTTACTGTGCTCTTGTTTTGAATACTCCTGTCTAGAGCCAGCCTCATTGCTACCTGCTGCAAGAGCCATCGCACTGCACAAAGGCTGTGCACGAGGAGCAGCCGGAAAATGTAATGTGAAGGAGAACCAGCCCAACTAGTTCTAATCAGTGGGTCTATAGTCCCTGTATCAAAAAATGTATATAAAAGAGGGATCCAAACCACACCACTTAGTTGCAGTTTATTGTTCTTGGTGACAAAGCAAGGGCAGTGCTCAGTAGAGTATTCGGACTGCTGTGTGACCAGAGCTGGTGCCTACGTAACAGTCTGTGTCCAAGAAGGTTAAGAGGACATCTCCTGAAGTCTGCAATTAATGGAAGGAGCTGAGGGTCTTCCTAGAGCCCAGCAGGCTCCCTACATGCTCAGAGAGGTAAGGATAAAGTCCGGCTCTGCAGCAGGCCAGACTACAGGAGAAGCTCAGCGTGTTACTAACATGAAGAGTGGTCCAGAATAGCTGAATGCCTAAAGGGAGCAATCCCGTAGGTGGCCCAAATCATGAGGGGTTCCATAGTCTCCCAGTGCAATTCTAGTCATGAGCTGCGCTAAGGTATCCACTAGCACAACTTTGTGCTATCCGGCACGCCCACTGCAGGTCCACAAAGGTCTGTGCTGCTCCTGCCACCCGAGGGCTTCACCTGTGAGCAGCTGCTGAGTGCCAAAGACGAGTGCCCACCTGTAACTAGCTCAGAGTTCACAACTGCCGAGAGCCCGACAGGTAAGCAAAACACACAAGATGATGGACGGAATGTTGCACATTGGCAACAGGTAAGCCTGACACGCTGTTCAATACTGGTGGCATAGAGAGGAGAGAGGCTACCCACCGGCGTCCTCATTCACTGATGGTGAAGCACAAGAGTGCATCAGCCAGCATCACTGATGCACTACGCTTCTGAGCAGGAAATATAAAGATGAGCTTGCACGAACTGAGGGACTGCGCAAAGGTGAATCCTTAGTCCTCCTTTGTCAGCATGAATTGTTTGGGCATAAAGACTAGTGAACAGACGTACACACTACCCATTGGGGTAATTGATGGTGATCTGAACCTGTGCCCAAATAAAGTTGATAATCCTTTCTTTGTTTAAATTGCCACAGCCATTGGGAACTTGGCAGAGAGAAGAGGTGGAGGGCACTACAGAGGGAAATCACACCTCACTGAGTTCATAGGCGAGGTTGCAACTCTATGAGTGAGTAGTATTCAGTCTTGCTGTGAGATTGAAGTACTTTTTAAAACTAAAAATAAGCACTGGGGTTTATTATACATTATTGTGTCTGTTGTTTGAACATCGAGGTATGAACTCTTGCAACCAGCCCTATCTCCCCTAGATGCCTTAGAATCCTCACTCTTCCTAGATGTAGAGTCTAGTCTGGAAAGGGTAAACTTGGCCCAGTTGACAGAGCAATAGTAGGATGGACCCCAGAGGAAACGACCCCAGTCACTATAGTTACTGCCAAGCAGCCTCGTCTCATGGGGTCCGATGAACAATTGTCTACATTCTGTGATTCCTGACTATGGTCAACTATGTCTAACCAACTGAAACTTTCCCTCTACTTTTGTAAGCCATGACTTGCACACGTATAATCTTGCTGCACAGCCCGTCTAAATTAAAAACAAAAAATAAGAACAGCACAGTGGTGAACAGGATTCAAATCCTGGAACTGACCTTAGTCTGGACAAAATGACGAATGAGCTGTCTCGAAACATCAGAACCACAGCTCAAAGCCATCAAAATACTGCTGGACTATCTGCAGAAGAGGAGTAACCACTAGACTAACCCTAGTCAGATGTACAGAATAGTCCTTCATGTGCCAGACGGAACACCCACTACACCAGACACTACACGACGCGGGGGAGTATGCGGTTCTATTTTTGCTTTTATAAAACTGAAGGTGTCCTCAGGCCAAGCATATGACAGTATGTGCTTAGTTTGTACAGTGAAAAAAATGATAGGCTCCGAATTACACCTAACAGGAGACACCAAGGCGAACTTTTAAAAAGCAGCAGGAAGCATAGTGTCCAACGTCTACAGGATGAGGAATACACCTTTACCAATATGAGTGGCCTTCGTGCCAGGGAAACGCTGCACAGTGCCTATGTGCAGGATTCCTGTGTCTGCAGAGTGAGTATGAGCAGCATTTCGGTGTCTACAGCATGCCTATGTGCGCCCTTCTGTGTTTGTAACATGCCTATGTGCAGGATTTCTGTGTATTCAGAGTGCCTTTGTACACCATTTCTTTGTCTGTAGGGTGCCCGTGTGCGATGTCTGTGCCTGCAGTGTGTGGGGGGAGGGCATGTCAGTGTCTGCAGCATGCCTCTATGCGGGAACTCTGTGTCTGTAGTATACCTATGTGCAGGATTTCCGTACGAGCTGAGGGGCCACGTCCTCCATCTTTTCCCAGGTGAGAAGAGCGTCTGTCAGGCTGAACAATGGTCAGACTGACAGACACTCTTTCTGTTCAGGCAAGGCAGAAAGGAGCTAGACATGCCCTAAATTTGTAGGCTCCCCGCTGTCTTGAGCTGAACTTTGCCAGACTGAGGATTTCACAGCCCTGTAGGCGGGACATCAGCCTGGCAAGAGTGGCTTGGGACTCTCCCCCTTGTGACGAGGGGGAGCCCCACTGATTGCTTTGGACCTGGGCGCTTCAGGTTTAAGCCCTGAAGTGCCCAGGGCCGAGTGCAACGAGTGACACCACATCAGTGGGTGGGGTCAGTAGTCTCAGTGACTGACTGACCTCAGCGCACTCTGATGAGGTTGGGACTGCTGCATTCCCAGCCAATGAGGAAAGGCAGCAGTCCCAACGCTCCTGGGACCTCAGAGACCTGCATATAAGTTAAGTTTTATGTGGTTTTTTTTGTTTTGTTTAGTGCGTGGATGAATGCATGTATGTGTATTTGTTAGTGAGTGTTGTGAATGGGTGTATGCACATGTGTGAATGTATGTGTGCATGCCCCCCTTCCTGGTAAAATTACCAGCTGCCACTTTTCTGTAGAAAATTGTCATCAAGGGACTAAAATTATCTGCCTACACCAGCAATATTTCATGAGCAAAATGTTAATTGTGAGACTTCATTTTTCATTCGAGGTTTTTGACTTAGGAACAATGAGAATAATTTGTGACAAGCCTACAATTGGGGTTGATCAACAATAATGTGTTGATCCTTTGATACGGATCCAAAGAATTATTTTTTGGAAAGTTCGTGTAGTCATTAATGCTTTCTGGGCCTTTTATAATCCCGACCCTCTGTGATGTTAATTGGCTTGAGGAAAAAACAGGCTGAGGCAATATACTACCGCACCTACGACCTCTGTAGGAAAAGTTATCAACCACTTACAATGGTGCACAGAACCAGAAGGTCAGCCCCTTTCAACTTCCAATAAAGAGAAATCTCTTTACACATTACTACATTCAAATGGTTCAGCACCACAATCTAACAATATCTATCACTCTTTGTTCATAGTAGTTCAGCAGTTATGTAAATTCACACCCGTAGTACATATAATTCTCAAATTCCATGTAATTTATTTTGAAGATAATTCTTTATTAATATACTGCCCCTTTAATTAGTCTCTTTAAAAACAGTAGCTAATGTGCTTCATACCCATGGACGTCTTCAGGGCTCTATTTATGATCCTTCTCAGAGGGACACTGTGGTGGTATCTATGACGTTGGTGGTGTATCAATTTCCTTATGGGCATCTTTCTCATTAAATCCTCTGAAATTTAACCCAAGCATGCCAGTCCATAAGTACAGATGATTGGGACTTTGTTACATCCAAAAGAAATTGGAGTCCAAATTAGAAAAAAAGAATAAGTTTATTGGAGACGGCACAGTACCTGCCTCAAAGCTAGGCAGAACAAACTCCTCTGTCCCATGGTCTGGAACAGAACCTCCACCATGTACAAATGGCTCATGCCGCAATTAAACACAAACACATTTATATGAAAGGGAACTACTCAAGATATTACAGACATCAAAGTATATCCAACATCTGGATTAGAGTATAACTGATTGCACCCATAGCTGCCAGTACTGGATAGGTTGGGGGAGTTAGTTCCACATCAGGATTATTTGATAATGTACGGTCTGGCTGGATTTGAAGTCCGAAATCACAGTCTGTAATTGCACTGTATCAGGATAGTGAAATTAAACTATTGAGCTTTGATAACCATGCTGAATTATCCAAAGGAATAGCCACATTCTGATCAATTTGGGTTTTTTGTTCGAGCCGGAGGGGTCTATGGAATCGGATTCGTTATTGTTTTCTAAATTAATGTTCTGAATACTAAGTACAGTAATAATAGACGGAAATAAATACATTTTGGGAGTAGTCAAAATAACAGAGGGAGGCGGTGATCCCTCCGACTTTCGAGGGGCACCACTGCCAAATTGTTTTAAGATAGTGTTTGGATGATGTTTTTCTGTGTTGATTTTGACGTTGAATTAGAGTTGATACACTAAACTAAGGATCAGGGACCGATAGGTACTCCCTCGCCCTGCCACACATCCGAACCCACATCGCTCACACAGTGGTGTAATGGGCTGTAAGGCAGTGCCCCCTATCCTCGGGCTTGTAGCTTCCTCTAGCTTGCTGTAATGCTTTATAGCTCCATGAAGTTATAACGGGTGGGTAAAATAAGTTGCATGGACCAGCGGCCCTGTATCCCAACTGCCGACAATCGCCGCCAGGAGTTCCTCAAGGTATTCATAGGTTACGAGACTTCAGAGTCTGGGTTCCAGGAGACAGCCGTCGGCATTCCAAATCCAAATGTTGTGGTCGGCAAGCCCGGGGCCAGGCAAGAGCCTAGCAGACAGGTGGGGAGGAGTCCAGTAACTCATGAGCATGAAGCAGCAATCCCAGAGTCTGACTGTCTCAGCATAGGCACATGCGGTTGGAGCCACTTTGTTCCGGAGTGAATAAATTGTATCATGAGGAGTATTCGCTACTACAAGCTAAGGGTCCAGAACCTGGGGGACAACACCTGGGTGTTAGGTCTCACTTCAACAAAGGCCAGCACCAGGGTGCAGGGCAGGTCCAGTTTGAAATGGTTAGCTGAGCAGTTGAATGGAGAAAGACCTCTGCAAGGTTGTTGTGACCCTGCAAAGAAAACAGGAGGTCAACCAACTTGAAGTCACTTTCGAGGTCTTCTATTCAAGGCAAGCAGGTCCATTCTTCCTGCTTCAAGTTCTTCAGAGAGCAGGGCAGTCCATCTGATTCTCCACCGGTCAGGAGGTGCCACATTTAATTACCAATGCCAGACTCTGCGTGGGCGAATGTCCTGGTCACTCCCTAACCAATGGGGTAAACGTTCCCAGGGGTGACCCTACCCACTGGGCAGCACTTCCTGTGTTTTTTACTGTATGCTATCTCACCGTACACCTCTTTCCCTAAAGCCAACATAAAAGAAAACTTCTTCTGCAGGTTAGAGCTCTCTGTACTCACCCAGAGGTGTGGCTATGGAAATATGCAAACCTTCCCTTGTGGTCACTCCAAACCAGTCCTGGGATGGCGTTCCCTCCCAATGGGTTTGGAGCCAAGTTGGCTACCAAGACAAAGAGAAGCATGAGTAGGTCTGAGCTACATCTACCAATGACATCGTAGGCTTCCTTTGAAGCTCGGGAAGGGGCTGGGCACAGCCCCCAAGGCTATCTGCTCAAGGAAGTAAAACATCTCACCACACCCAAATTCTTTGTCCACTGTCTAGGAGCAATCTGCATTTCACCATAGGGGAGCCAGCAGCAGTGAGGTGACACTGGGTTGGGTATGAAAAGGACAACTTTCTAAAGATATAATTTCTCCAATAGTGATATAAAATCCAACTTGAACATTGAAAAGGATTTTAAATTATTATTTGAGTCCTTGAATCAAATCCCTGAGGGGGGTAAGGCAGGGCTGCATATTGGCCCCTCTGCTCTTCACAATTTATATTAACGGTCTGGGTGCACATTTGGAGGAGAAGGAAGTCGACGTTCCGCGTGCGGGAGCAGTTAAGATCCCAGCGCTCCTGTACGCGGACGACGCCGTGCTAATTGCGCGCACGGGTGTCGGCCTTCAACGCCTCTTAAATGCCTTTGGCACATTCATGGAACAGCTTGATTTAAAAATAAATGCTAGTAAATCGCATACCATGGTGGTGGGCCGAGAAAGTAGTAAGAGGAGAACAAAAACCTTTACGTGTAGAGGGGATATGGTTTCTAGAGTTTACACTTTTCCCTACTTGGGGGTACTTTTTGACCAGAGAGGAACTTGGGGTCCTCAAGTGAGGGCGAAGAGGTTGGCGGTTATTAGATCATCGTCGGCCCTCATGGGCTTTGCGGGCAGGTTAGGTGCCAGGCCCATGGAAGCGTTGTTAAAAATTTACAAGAGTAAACCTGTCGCCGTTGCGTTATATGGTTCACCAATTTGGGGCTATGTAAATGTGGAACCAATCCAGAGAGCAGAGAACAGATTTATACGGACACTCCTCTCTGTGCCGCAGTCAACACCAACTTACTCAATACACTTGGAGGTGGGCCTAGATTTCCTTACTGATGGGTTGAATATGGCTCCCCTGATCTTTTGGTTAAAGACGTGGCTTAATGAAGACCTTCCACTGAACCATAAGATCATGTCCGACGTCTTGTCCCTAGACCATTGTAAAAAGATCCCCTGGCTGGCCTATCTGTTGAAGGTATTCTCAGATTTGGGACGACCAGAGCTCTTTACTTCCCCCCAAGATATCAAGGTCCAAGACATCGATCTTGTCAAAAAGCATTTTATGGGGTGGGCAAGAGCACTTCGTGAAGAAAGGGAATTAGTGAAACCATCAGTAAGGGGCCATTACTTACTCGTTAATTCATTTTCTTTAGCACCGTATCTTGGTTTTGTTACAATTCCATTCCATAGGTTTCTTTTAACCAAGTTCAGGTTTAATTTGTTACATTTTTATTTAGGCACTTTTAAAACATGGGAAAAACCGGAAATAGCCTCACCCTGCAGTTGCGATCATTTCTCACCCCAAGACACCATGCATTTTGTTATGTTTTGTGGGTTTTATTTAGAGCCAAGGAAAAAATATCTGGTATCAGCTTTGAAGGAGGCGGGCTTCACACAAGTGAGACCGGCTCTGCTCTTCTTGCAATCATTGCCCAACATACATATTACCTTTTGTATAGCCAATTTCTTGGTAGCTGCAGTTAGGATGAAAAAACACACCCATTAGATCCATCGTTATTCCTTTTTAACTTTTGTATGCCTAGATTTGTTTTAATGTAAATTATTTTATTGTCATATTTTAACACGTATGAAATGTTCCTAACTCTTTGTATGAAATGTTTTTTTAATCTCTTTGTATGACTTTAATTGAGTCGAATAAAGATATTTTGACTGACTGACTGACTGAGTCCTTGAATCATTTTACTAGCAGCTCCCAAACTGGAGCTTAGCACGGTAAGCTGTTACAGTGTAAGACTGTATTTTCCTGTGAGAGAGGCAGTCTTGCCAAAGCGAACTATGACTTTGAAGTTTTTCCAATGCCAGGACATGTAAACATGTAAATATACATGTCCTATCTTTTTAATACAACCTAACCTATGGGCATATAGGGCCTACCATTGGGGTAACTTATGTGTATTAAAAAGAAAGGGTTTATGACTGGCAAAAGATTTATTTTGCCATGGTGAAATGGCAGCTTAAAACTGCATACAGGCTGCAGGGGCAGGTCTGGATACATGTTTTATAGTGCTACTTCAGTGGATGGCACAATGAGTACTGCAGTCCATTAGTAGCATTTAACTTACAGGCCCTGGTTACATGTAGTACAATATACTAGGGACTTAGAAATAAGTTAAATGTGCCAATTAGGACTATGCCAATTGTATCATGTTTAAATTCAGAGTACAAGCATTTTACCTCTGGTTAACAGAGGTAAAGTGCACAGAATCATATGGCCAACAGAAACCAGTTCAGCTAAAGAAGGCAAAATCTGGGAGAAAAAAAACAGCAAAGATGGTCTTATACAGCACTATGATTCACTCTATGCTAGGGTACAACTAGAGTGGCTTCCTGGTCAGTCAGCCAAAACCCAACATTAAGTACCAGAAAGACAGGCCTAAGGACAAAAGCTACATTATGTTCTTCAGGGACTAACAGACTCAATTTTATCACAAACGGTTCTACACGATGAAGGCTGCTGCACAGATGTATCTTCCTCCTGATGGCAATGAGAGGAGATCGCACAGGTTCCGAGTGTTGTATGAACTTTGGTAGCCTACATCATCAGTAGTTTGCAGCTGTTGCAGAAGTTTCATGCTTACCACTGCGCACAGATGTCTAACACTGGCTCACAAGAACTAGATCCACGCCAGATTTTCAGGGTATCCACGAAGATAAACTACCATACGGAGAAAGTCAATTCGAGCCATTTACAAAGTCCACAAATAAATAGAAAATGTGGCATGGATAAGGCCCTCCTTGAACCCTGTTAAATTGCATCCTACTGGTTACGCAGGCACAAAGGAAAGAGAGAACAATTGTAAGAACGAAGTGGGAAAATATTTTCTGTAGCAATGAGGAAGATAGGAACTAAGGATAAGTCAGTCTTCTTCTGGTTTATGTCACACCCAGGTCTAATAGCCGGAAACTGAAGTACACAGCATTGAATGACCTCTCCAACATTTTTAGGTCTAACCTAGCTGTCTGTTTGTGAAATTCGTCATAACTGTAAAAATGTACAGTGAGCTTACAGCCCACACACGGATTACTATTGGATTGCTTGTCACTATTTCCATGCTTCTTACTTTATGGCTAGCCTCCTCCTACTGTGTCCCTCCCCTTGGGCACACTCTTTACCATCCTTTTTATTGGTCGACTTGTATCCTTTAACTGCTCACGTTTAGGGAACTACCTTTTCCTTTGAGCACTTCATGAGTGTGCATGCACTTTCCAGCTCTCTTCGTCATGTGCTGCTTCTGCCCAAATAGCAGCTCCTATGCTCAGCGATGCCTCCCAGCCCCCACTGCTTTGCTTTTCCAGTTTGCTTTTCGTTTGTTTTGTATTTAGCCCCTCTAATGGACTAAAGCTAATCCACTGATCACATTGCTTCCCTTCTACTTCCTGTTGCTTCCCTACAACCACTTCTTCATTGCTTCCCCATGCCTCGTGGTCCTTAAAATACTATATATTTTTTTTAAACTATTTTTTCGAGGGCTCAGCAGCTCCGATTTGCTGCGGGCGCCCTCCACTTTTAGTAAAGCGTTTTTGTGGAAGTGAAACATTTATTGATCCGAGTGGCATCTTGGATTGGTAAACAAAAAAACAAAAAAACAACAAAAGGTAAAAAAGGTAAAAAAGGTCGCCTGTGTCATTCAGTAGGCACATAACATGGTCACGTCTGCGCACACCTACTGAATGACGTAGCCACATAAAACGAGCATGTTTGTGTGTTACTGCTTCTTTTTTTTTCGTTTTTCCCCACTTATGCTGCGCAGCATCGGCAAAGCCATTTTGATGGTTGCTCGTGATACACAGTATGCAAAAAGCATCGGCAAAGCTAAAATCTCACAATGGGATGATCTATTGGCTTTATTAATGCTTGTCTCGAGCTTTCCAGCATTCATCTTAAGCAGGTTTTCTTGCATCCATCAAGCAGGAACAAAACTTAATTGTTCATAAACCAATCTGATGATGACCTGGTAAGCACCTGCCTACGTGCAAAGCTTGGACCATTGGGATAGAGTAAAGAGCTTCGAGATGACAGAAACCGACAACAGAGAGCACGTGGGCAGGTGTGCCACTTCCATAGGTGATTTGGCATCAAACATTACAGCCATCAGCATTCCATATATTTAGCAACAACCCCAGGTATAACAGCAAAATCACTGCTATGACACCGATAGCATCGACCCCTCTGCAAAGATCTTATTGAGCTGCAGCATGCAGAGTTGGGTTCCTCTTTCATGTTGGTATCCAGGTAGCTGTGACCCTTGAACCCTTGAAGTACTTACTGCTAAGGCTGCTCAATATGTTATGTTAAAAATGCTTCTGAAGCGCTCGAATACCCATAGGTGTCTTGGCGCTGTTTGACTGGCAGTCAGGTGAGGGGTATTAGGTGCTGAGAAGAACTATGCACCCAGGAATTGAAAAGCCAGGTTTTTATTAGCTTTCTGAAGCCCAACAATGTTGGGGCTGCCTTGATGTTTATAGGTAGACTGTTCCACAGGGCAGGGGCTTCGGTGGTAAAACAACTGGGTCCCCATTTTAGTCTCTTAAACCTGGGTCAGGGCACTGTCAAGGTATTTTTAGAATGAAGTTCTCTATTTGGAACATACCATGAGAGCGATTTTTTTAAACAACAAGGACCTACATCATGCAGGGCTTTGAAAATAAGGCATAATGCCTTAAATTTGATACGGTTAGAAACCGTCAGCCAATGCAATTCCTTTATGGCTGATGAAACTGGGTGGAATTTGGGCAGGTTGAAGACAAGCCTGGCTGCCACATTCTTCACACTCTGAAGTTTCTTCATATGTTGTTTTGGAAGTTTGGCAAAAATACCGTTACAGTAGTCCAATTTTGATAAGATTAATAAAGAGACAACTGTTTTTCTGATGGTTAAAGGAATAAAAGAATCTTTCTAATGATCTTTAAGGTATTAAAACTGGCCGAAACAACCGAGCTGATGTGTTTATTAAAACTGAAATTTGTCGTCTATTATTGCGCCCAAATTTCTTGCTTTTTGTACAGGAGTGGGGATAGTTCCCATCTCTGTTGGCTAGCAACCTGGGTTCCAAAAAGAAGGGTTATTGCCAAAGAGAATAACCTCAGTTTTCCCAGCATTTAGCTTGAGACAGTGCTTTTCCATCCAGCCACTGACTGCTCTCATACAGGAACTGAGAGGTAGTTGCATCTGTGTTGTTCGAGGCTGCCACCACAATTTGGATGTCTTCTGCATAAGACGTAGGGGAAAACCAAAAGATCTAATCAGAGGGGCCCAGTTCTGAAACAAACATTAAAAAGCAGAGGACTCAATGAGGATCCCTGTGGGACCCCACAAGGGAGTAAAAAGGAATCAGAAGGTAAATTCTCCAACGTAACTGAATGGTTTCTGTTAGTCAGAAATGATTGGAGTAGAGCCAATGCTTTGTCGGCAATGCCCAATTTACTGAGACGGTTGACAAGGGTGACATGGTCAACCGTATCAAAGGCCGCAGACAAATCCAAAATGATGAGTGCTTCAGAGCCCCTTTATCCAGGATAGTTCTTAACTCATCTGTTGTTTTTATTAGAGCAGTCTCGGTGCTATGTTCGGCCCTAAAGCTGAACTGAGAAGGATCCAACAGATTATCCTGAATAAACTTTGATAGTTGTGTGTTTATCAGTTTTTCCACAAGTTTGGCCGGAAAAGGTAACCTGGAGATGGGAGGGTAATGTGCTGGGCTATTCGGGTCTAAGTTTTTTAAGAGCGGTAGGATAGAAGCCCTTTTTCAAAGATCAGAAAAAAAATACCTGTGCTGAACATCTCATTAAAGATGTCTGATAAAGGTGTTGCAATGGGAACTGGAATTTGTTTTAATACAGAAGGAGGGCATGGGTCAAATGGTGATCCTGACTTGGTGAAATTAATTGACTTTGAAACTTCATCCGAAGTGGTGACTGTAAATTGTTTAAGGTTGGCAAAATAACTAGTGTTATCTACATCAAGGGCATTTATGGAGCCTTTGCTAATTGGAAGGTCACTGGAGATGGAAAATTTGTTAAATATTAATTCCACTTTGGTACGAAAATGTGAGGCAATTTCTTCACAAAAAGATTGACTGATGTTATTACTTTTCGTCTCAGGGAGTTTAGTCAATTTGTTTATGACCAGAAAAAGTTCTTTAGCCGAGTTTTTTGAAGCTTCTATTTGCTGAGTAAAAAAAGATGATTTGTTTTGAATGATAGCTGCTTTATAGTCGGCTAGGGTCTTTTTGTATATTATTTTGTCAGCGGGGCTGTATTTTAGTCTCCAATCCTTTCCAGTTTCCTGCAATTTTGATTTTGGAGCTGGAAAGCATCCGAGTACCAAGGTGCAGATTTTTTGAGTTTATTTTTATTGGTACCTTTTTTTGGAACAGCTTTTGAAATGGCCAAGTTAAGCCAATTGGTGTACGCCTCTGTGGCTTCATTTGGGTCAGGCAGCTGAGTAAACATGGCTTGTCCAAGATGGTATTCTAAGGTATCAAAATTAGTTTTAGACCACTGATAGGAAGGTAACTGACTGGTGTCATGTTCCCTGTTTTGAAAGGGAGGGGGGACTGCCAGTTGGAATAATACCGCTTTATGGTCAGACCATCTGAGAGGAAGGATATCTTTAACTGAAATAGAATTGTTAGAAAAAATCGCGTCCAACGTGTGTCCTCTATTGTGAGTGGGCTGATGAACAAGTTGAGGGAGATTAAATCTTGAAGATAGTTGAATGAGGAGTCATCATAGACGACTTGAAGAGAAGTGACCCAACCTCCTGGCTGAGGATCGAGTAGAGTGCCACTGGACAAAGAACTGACGAGGGACTGAGGGAAAACTTGTGGCAGAGCATCCCTGCTTCTGTAGAAGACAGACTGATCATCTCAGATGAAAGATTTGTACGTCAACTGGAGAGCACAAGGCTCTTTTGTGGCTGAATAGTACTAGTATCTGCTACGCCATGTATTCCTCAAAGCAACGGTTATCTTTATGCCAGGTAGTCATGCTTTTGGTATATGATGCAGCTTCTTAAATAGCAAGGTATAAAGTGAACTCAATAGATGCTGGTTAAAATGTGCAATGCAGAACTACTCTAGGATCCGAGCACACACTGACAAAGTAGTTGAAGTATTGTGTTGCATGACTCTCCCGCAGCAGCAGTCCCTAACCTATTCCCTTCCTTAAGTGTATAGTGGTGATGGCTTTCTAGAGAGATCTACTTCTCAAGGAGTGGGCTTTACACTGACACTCCAACTTTAAAGAAAATAAGCAGTAGTGGCACTAAGAGCAGGGTGTACGTTCAGCCTTTCACATGAACAAACAAGCACAGGAAAGAAGCCAATTGGTCTGGAATTCACAGCCAGCACTTTGGCTTTTTCAATGTTTTTGTCATCGTTTTTTATAACACTTTATTGTTGAGGGAGCAGACAGGACTCATGAAGCAAAAAAACTTGAAGCGAAAATATTTCTGGGTCTACAAATCCATACTTTGCCAAAGTAGTCCATCACTGAATGGAACTAGATTGTGTGTGAGTGCCTACGTGTGAAACAGCACAGTGCCACCACTCACACTGAAGTTAGCCAGTGGCTGAAATGGGCTTACCCATTCATTACCCAATGATATTGTGGCCGGAAGAAAAATGTGAATGACAACAACAAGCCAATGGATGAAGAGGACTGACTATATATGAACATATAGGGGAGAGTCATGCATACCACAATCACAAATAGTCCTTTTATTTCCCAACTATTCAGTGTCACTTAGTAGCTGGCATCTGGTTGAAAACAGTTCATATGGATTCAGGCATTTAAAAAGCAGGCAAAATATCTTCTTTTTTTTTTTAAAACAAATTTTAATTGATTTTTCAAGGTGCCGATTGGGCGAAGCCCGGTGAGCATAAAACATGTGCTAGTCATATTGTACAAGTGCACGGCACCATTTAACATCCCCTTGGCAGGTCTGCAGAACATCAGACCCAATCCCCCCCCCTCTTTCCCCCGCCCACACACCGAACACCCTATAAATAACTGCACACGAACATAATGCAAAGTTGCCCTTTTACCCCTGCACAACCCCCTTTCCCTAAATCGGTGAGATGCTCACTACCAGTCTGTCTATTGGGTCTCTTGATATTGTGGGCCCCAGAAGTGACAAGTCAATGCCTCGGTATGTGGCCCAACGCGCCCAAATCATCTTATGTTTCTGCGGGCAGCCACAGGCCTGAAAGACTGCAACTTCAGCTGACATACATCTATCCATTGCTTTTTTCCAGGTACCTATACTGGGCGGGGATGTTGCTTTCCAGTGTTGAGCAATGTCACATTTGGCTAGTGTGAGTCCCAGGAACAATATACATGTCGTTTATATCTGTTCCCCCCTATGTCCTCAGTGCCATGCAGAAGAATCAGCCTGGGGTCTGCAGAAATGTGCCATGCCAACACCCTCCCCAAACAGGACCGTATGCCTGACCAGAAGTGTTGCAGTGCCACACAGCTCCACACTGTATGAAGGAAAGACCCCTCCTCTAATATCCTCATATCTAACATATGCAGATAATAATACATTCCCTGCAATTGGAACATCCTGACAATAACAGAAATGATTAATTCATCCGAAATGCTGCATAAGCATTTTTTTAGTCAACCCTTGATACTAGGGTACATTATCCGTGAATGGCGTGAAATACTTTTTTTCCATTAGGCACTCTGAAGTAAAATCTATTCTGAGAGTTTTGAGCATTAGCATCATTTTCTGGTGTCTTGGCATAGGATTTATTTTTAGATGGAAATGTATATCTTTACGTACATTTTTCTACATAATAGCTGTACTTTGTATTAATACAATTTTCACTATGAACATTTATTCTAACATGTTGTGTTATTATTCTCTTAAGTGAAAAACCTTAAGTATAGCATACTGAAAAATATTTGAGCTGAAGGACATTTTGTTAATGTTTGTTGACCAAGTTGAACATAGGTTGGGTTTGCCCGGTCCTAAAGTAATCCTTAAGTTGGAGGACACAAAAGGTGTGCTGAGATGCTTGTTTTGGTTGAAGCAGATTTGACACATTTTTCTGGAAATGTTAAATCGATGCAATGGTAACCATAGTCTGAGAGGTCAGTACCTGTAGCTACCTCAGCCATTACTACAGGTATACTTGCGTTTAATGCGTAGGACCATAAATAGGACTCTCAACATCGAAAGCAATGGAGAAATTTCAGATACGCGCTCAGATTTCTCCAGGTGAGACAGATTGGCAGGCTTATTTTCAAAGATACACACCATTAACATCCACTTTGATGAAGCAGTGGTAATCACTAGGGCAGTATACTGAGCACAATAACTCTGGTGCACTGGTGATGTATGCTCATCCTTGCTTTGGAGCATCTCTAGTACCGGTCTTACAGGCACATGCATCAAAGAAAAAACCGGTCGCAAACGAGCAGATTCTCAGAATCTGCCCCTTTGCGACCGGTATTTTTGCATTTGGGATGCATCATCCCAAATACAAAAAAAAAAATCGCAATTTAAGGAATCTCTAAATTGCGATTACTTAAATTGCGATTGCATTTAAGGAATCCCAAATTGAGATTCCTTAAATGCAATGCAATAAAGTAAAAAAATTAGCGATTTCGCTAATAGGGGGAGCAAATTACCATGAAGTTGAACTTCATGGTAATTTGCAAAAACTTTGAAAAATGCACTTTTGTGCATTTTTCAAAGTTTCATGTTGCGCACATACATGCCCTTAGGGCATGTGTTTGTGCACCATATGTGCATAGATCAATTTCAGGGGTGCAATAGGGTGTCATTTTGACACCCTTGAAATTGCATGAGCAATTTGCGAGTACCTACTGGTACTCGCAAATTGCTCATGCAATCTCCAATTCATTCCTATAGGCCGGCATTCCTTAATTGCGACTCACAATTTGCGAGTCGTAATTAAGGAATGTGTAGGAATCGCTATTTTTATAGTGATTCCTACATGCATAGGCTTTTGCAATTCCTTAATTGCGATTCCTTAATAATCGCAATTAAGAAATCGCAAAAGCCTACGTTGATGCATGTGCCAGTTAGTCCTTGATTATGAGTCAGCCAGAGTGGAATTATTGCACGGAAATCCACTTCAGCTGATTCAGTGGGCAGGTGTTCCTGCACCCAATTTTCTTAAGCCCGGGAAAATTGCATCAGGTTTAGGCTCCATCAACCATGCCTTATTCCCCATGTTTTCAAACAGGGTGGAGCATACAATGTTCCCCATGCCAGACGTAACTCTTCCCTTCCCTACTCAACTTCCCGAACTCCGAGAACAAAGCAGACATTTACCACTTGCTCACAGCCAGCTATAAATGCATGCATTAAACCCTTCAAAATTGGGAAATCCATTTAGTTTTACAACAGGTCCTCCCTGGAACAGAAACAATCATCCCAAGACCAGTTTTGGGGTATCAACCCTCATCAGCCAGGCTAGCTTGAATCCAGTGGCACGGGCCCACATCTGGGCATACCCTTCCCAGTGAGGGCGACATAAGCAAAAAGAACGGATGATGGATGGAATGCTGAACAAATCAAACTTTCACTCACAGTCACAGATCTGGATTTAATCCATCGCTTTTTTGCTCAACATGCCACCGTTCCCAGGATGCTTGCTTCCAGTCCATGGAGGACCTCGCCTGGCAGTTCGGGCTGGACTGTTCTCATGAGGAGCAGGGCCAAGACTGATTTGCATATGGCTGGGGCCAAACTGGGGTGGTGTGGTGAGCAAAAAAACAATGCATTAAACCCAGATCTGCAACTTGGGATGAATGTATGATTTGTTCAGCATTCCGTTCATCATTTGTTCTTTTTGCAGTGCAAATACAAACAAAAACAATTACTTTCTGTGCATGACACTTGTATGACAAAGTATGTCATGTGTGATGATTTTGTGTACTTTTGAAATTAAAAATAGTCTATCATGCATTCCAATGAAAGCACTTCCTGGAAGAAGGAAACAATTCACCAAATATCCAACAGAATGTGGTGAGATGCACTGCCCTCTGGGGGAGCCAAAGCTCACTCTGCATATTTTAAAGAATTAGCAGCAATAGGTCATGCAGACAGCTGCGATATCTGGCCTGACCTAAAACTCAGACTAGATAGAGGACCTTTTCTTGTCTTTATAACCAAAAAGTGAAACTCTCTCTTTCCTTGGATCTTAGAATGGTCCCTTGGCTTGTAACTTCTCTTATGACTGATAAATGTAACTTTTCAAACAACTGGTGGGCTATGCTGGTCTTCTAGCATCATCAGTTGCTTTCTCTTCTTTGTTCCGAGAAGCTCAAGAATTGACCTGAAAATGGTATGAACCAACTGAACATAGCAACCTGACACAAGTAGCTTAGCTGAGGACAGATTGTGTTGAATTTGATCTCAGTTCGTCTGTGGCTACAAAGGAATTAGTGAACCCATGTAAAGGCCATTCCTGATACTCTGATACAGATTTAGAGGTTGTCCAATAGGATTGCACTGCCCAGAGTACAGTATTGTGTGCAGTAGTATGAATACTGCTGGAGTGCCCCCTCTGAGGACGAACTAGGTGGCCACTCTGCTCTGGGGAGAGTCTGAAGCCAACTGGCGACCATGCAACATAATCGGGGTTATTGTGAACCTCTGCAGTTTTTTGTTTTTTTTTTACTTTCCCTACCCAAAACTGACTGAAAAAAGGAGAAGAACCACTGGGTCAGCCACTGGCTCTTGCCTAAGTGGATTATGAATCGATTTAATGAAAGGCAAGATAAAAGGATTCTGCATACAGCCTGAGCAACTTCATCTTGGCTCAAAAGTCCAGAAGGGGTTTGAAAGACCTGGATGCAGGAGGGCTGGCTGGTGGGTTGCATGATTTTCTGGATTACAGCGGCTCGAGTCTAGATCATTGCGCTGATGTGGTCAAACGGAGACAGAGATAGTCCCAGAGTACAAGCATTGGCAGAAAGCGGTGTTTTTGGTGGGAGGTGATACATTTCTTGGTTGGTGGTTTCTACACAGCAGGTTAGGCACAGAACACTTCTAAAAGTGTCTGACAATTTCCAATGTAAATAGGGAAGCAAACAGATACAGAGAGAGATAAATGGATTCGATTACTCAGTTCAGACAGGGTTAGAATCCAGCTCTTCCCATTGCACTGAAGGACTAGACCCTAGATCACAAGAAGAAGCGTGTTATTCACTGAATTACTGTGTAAAATAGCCTCAGGTAGCTCTGCAGAGGATGTTCCTTTTGCAAAGATTTCCTTGTAGACAATCCTCAAAAGAAAAGATTAACACATGCCGAGGGAGGGGTCTTACATCTCTACCTGCCCACAGCAGCTTGCGATGTGACCGGGATAGCACCAGCTTCTCTACCACCGTCTTTTTTTTTGCACTTTATGATCCTTGATTCTGCAATAGAGAGTCTATAAGGCGCTGGTTTGTAAACAATTTAAATGTAACCTTGTCTTAGCAATAAGGTAATAAACAGCTGCCATCAAAACCAACTCCTTTCTACATCAAAATAAAAAATAAAAATAAGCAGGGGTGTTTTTTTTTTGTCAAATCACTGCAGCAGAAGATGCACAGACCATAATATTTACAAGCTGGTCGGAGGAACTATTTCTGGGGACACGCTCTAAATAGCCTTAAAACCTATCGGAGGCAAACAGTAAGCAGAGATCACAACGTTGAGGTAACACCCTACTGTGAACCCACTATACCAGAGCTAACAGTAATGCTGTGCCCAAACCCTAGAAGCACTATCCAGCCCATATGTACCTGATGGATGAATTAATTTTAAAGAAGTCTTAATCTTAGTGAAACATTTCTACAATAGAAACATTTCAGATGCTGCTGGAAATGTTCACAGCCTTCAACTTTAATTGTTAATATGACATTCCTGCAATAATAAAACATTACATCAGAGGTCCCTGCACCTCACTGGCTCTCGGCAAAAGCCACTGTGAGTGCTTGAAAACTTCAGAAAACTTTCCTAGATTTAATATTTTAGTGACAATGGAAATTTAGGGTGCCAAACACGAATTAACTGGGGAGTATGAGGGGTCTATGGGGGAAAAGACAGTGACTTCTGGGTGGGGTCCACACACAACACTGCTTCTCCAGTAGTGTCCCTGCCCTCATTGGCACTGTGCACTAAGAGTGCATGTTTTGTTTACAGCCCATTCACCTTATCGAGTGAGTCTACATTTGGCCTGTGTCATTCCATTTGATGTGGCTCTGTGTCGCTGGAGATTTTCTTTCCCTTTTGCCCCTTGCTTTGAATTTTAATTTTAAAGTGCCAACTGGCTGGTGGGATCCCCACATGGGCGCCCTTGTGGGCTTCCAAGCCCCTTGTCCACTAAAGGTCTGCTGGTTTCTCTCTTGATTTGATTAGGTTTTTCCATTGCTACTGGGCCCTGCCACTTCCTGTCACAGTATCTAGGAGTCACCTGGCCCAGGGTCTCCCTGCAGCAGCACCCCACGGCCCCCAAGGCAGACTTAACTCTCTACCTGCACTCCCCAAGCCTGACTGACTCCTGGCCACCTCCAGGGAACCTGTTCCTCCATCAAATGTCAATCGGATCTCTTCAGGGGTTACCCACCAAAGGGCCATTTACAGACGTCAAGGAAGCCCTTTTTTCAGGGTCACAAGCAAGTCTTCCCTCTATTTTGCTTCAGTGGAAGTGGGTAGCTGGTGCCACTTGCTCTGGAGACTGGCTCCAGAGGCCAAGAAGTACAAGTCAAGAGTCCTCTCAAGGCAGGAGTTCAGCAGCAAGCTGGGCCCTCTTTTTCTTCTGTAGTTCTCTCTTCTTTTAAAGTTTCTACCCTTGTGTGCAAGTATAAACCAGCATTGGCATAGCCAATAGGTCTCGCCTTTGGGACCTTATAAGTGTTTAGCCATGCAACAGTGGCATAACTAAATACTTATAAAGGTCCCAAAAGCGAGACCTAATGGTTATGCCAAGCGGCCCTAAAAGTGATCGCGATCGCACATCAAAGCGGCCGTGGGGGTCGCAAAAGTGAAAGTAATTGCGGTAAAGCGCGGCGCGCGCGCGCCCGCGCACATGCACTGTAGCTCTAGGCTGGCCTGGTATCACTTTTTGGAGCCCTCTCAATAAGTCTCGCCAGACCAGCGCATGCGCTGGGTCAGGCGAGACCTAAAAAGGGGTGGAGAATTTTAGAAGGTGGGAATCCCTACATAATTCAGAGATGCCACATCACTCCCCACCCTTAACTGACCTCTCCTCAGAGCACCCCACAAACTGGCCTATCCCCCTATATGGAAGACCGCATAGCCTTTCTCTAGCTCTAACTACGAAGTGTTTCTTCCTTCCAAGACTTCAAAGGGAGCCCTTAGAGTGAGCGGTGTCAATGACTTCCTGCTCCCCTTTGCCCCGGGACAAAGATTTGCCCAAGATTGTCTAATAGTGTCAGCTAATCAGCCATTGCAGATTCCTCCCTTGCTACCTTACTGTTGCAGGGGAAGGATAATCCATCAGAGTGGGCCTAATGTCCAGTGTGCAACTTCAAACCGTCAGAGTAATTTGGCCCAGTAGGGTAATTCAAAACCCAAATCTCACATGGGATGGCTCAAGAAAACATTACGAATGCATAAGTACATTAGTAAACACACAGAAGTAAAAAGTAACATTTTCTGTTTCTTGGGACACGGAAAAACCATAGGTTAAGTTACTTGAAATAACATCTATATTGAACCAGTCCAAAATCGCCGACTTGCGCTTTAGTCAAAAAGAAGGGGACATTACTTTTTGCATGACCAATTAATTTATAGGGCCTGCACAGTTTATAATCAATGTATTCTGAGTCCCACACGGCTACCTTTTGACAGACACTGGGCTGAATCAAACAGCTGTAAATGTGGTCGTGTGTGACCAAGACAGGGCATTGTACTGCAGCCTAGCAGCAGTAGAACTTATTATAAAAGGTGGATACTGCCTGCAGGTACCACTCTAAACCATTTAGAAAGAACCTTTCAGTAGGTGAGACTATATTAGGGGACCTGCAAAGAGCCCAAAAAACAAGGATGTCCAAAATGAAAAACCTCAGGTTTTTTTTACGAGTCTACCATCTTCGTACTTCAATCTAAGAGTGAATAGTTAGCTTTTCTAGCTTACGGGGGACTGACATTAGTGGCAGCAAAAGACTATATTTAAAGGGTAGGCTTTTTTACCTGTTGGCTGCACCACTGCCCTCTCATGTTTAAAATGCCTGTCTGTGTCCTCCAACTGGGTACTTCGCGCCCTCCTTGTGGGATATCAATGATACATGTACGACTACCAAATAGATGTGTGGGAGGATGAGCGTGAATGCGGTGCCTGACTGTTGCAATTCTTCTGTGAGATAGCGGTACACAAGATAATGGTTGGAGTGAGCCTGCCCCACAGCAGTGTGAATTTCAGGACTCTCCCATGGCATTCCTCAGGTCCATTGTAGTGGATGAGATTCTAAAGTGTGGAGGATAGGAGACAGAGGGTCCCTTTGAAGTGTAGGGACAACCTCTGCCCCCTTCCAGCTTCATTCTTCACTAGAGGTGTGTTAATTAACAGCTCGTGTAAAGCTGTAGAATGTGGAATGCTCTTGCCTCAATAGATTGCTGAGGGGCATTCGGACTGTGGACGCGCTGCTGTGCACATCTCTACTTTGTTGGTGGTTGCTGTGAATAAAGCCATCTTCCTAAGACTTGCTGCATCCTGGCTTTTATTAAGGTGTTACCACTAACAGGTTAAAAATGAGCTGGGTGGTGAGGCATCTCTCTCGTTTGCAGCTTTTGTTTTGGGTTCCACTGACAGGAAGCGCCATCCCTCACATATTCTTCCTGCTGACACTAGAGAGCAAAGACTGTGGCTTGATCGGGGAGGAATAAACAAAGTCAGGAATGGTCTGAAAAGGGTCCCAGAGCTAGACCTCTAGAATACACTACCAGCCAACTTGGTATAACCAAGGGGCAGCAATCAAAAGTTCACAAACCAGCATTTCTCACTTACCAGTGACAGGTGTTCCATTATAGTGGCGACCAGAAAAAATAGTGGAGTGGTTTGAACAGGTAAACAACTTGCATAACTCTTAAACAAGTCAGTCCTATGCAGGCTTACTGCATAGTGCCTGTGGGCTCCTTGCCCTTTTCGTAACCTGTAGCAGGCGCATTTGTTCCGTACCTACATGGAGATATCAGGGTTACATCATGGTCTCCTAGCCAGTGTGTCCAGACCTAGGACGATTCGCTGCCACTCCACAACACAATTCCTTGAGTAAACTTTGGACTGCTTGACTTCCCTACCCTCAGTCAAGTGCTAAAGGGGTACACTTGTTGCTCAGGTTTGGGTTCAATAATGATTCACAGCCACAGGATACCAGTCGTAGAAGGAAAGGCCACCGCTGTTAAAGTTAAAGCCAGTAACTCTTAATTTTCCACGGACTTCTGAAACAGTTCCCCCAAAAATAGATGTATTAAATTAAGATGGTTGAAATCTTCATATAAAAATTACAAATATCCCTCTAGATATCCTGTATTTGCGAAATTCTATAATACAAAAACAATAAACTGAGACATAGTATATATCATTATTATTAAAGGATATACTATGCAGATATATATATTTATAATTTTCTGGAACAAATGGCAATGAATAATAAATACCTATTCAATATGAGATCTACAAAACCCTCCAACACATTTCGGTAGGGGCAGGCTACAACAGAATGATTACATCACTAAGTAGATCAAAAGAGGTTACAGGCTGCTCAGGTCTAGATATTTTCCAGATAAGATAAAATCGATTATTTTCACTTCAGTTTAAGAATTATCCATATCCAGTTATCCTTTCCGATTTGCGATTTCACAAGTCATGTTTTAACAGATGGTTTGAAGGATGATTTCCAGCTCATCAGAATTATATGCTTGGATATCATTATTTCTCACAGAAGCCAGAGTTTCTTGCTGCATTTAAATAGTTCTAGATTGCTACGCCTTTCAAAGAGAAACTCCTTGGAAGATAGCACCTTATACCGATATAAAGGGATTCCTTTATTACACTTCCCTTCTACAGTCTCCATCGCCCTGACTGAAATCAGCCACGATAATGATTTTTCCAGATTAGATCCCAGGCATGAGCCTCAAAAACGTTATTGTAAAGCTTGGTGGAATTATATCCTTGCTAGAACTTGAATCCTTTTAAGCAACCCAGTCATGATACACCACTACCAGTCCTTCAGAGATGCACTCAACCACCCATGAGCATTGCTGAGCCCTAACTGAAGCTGAGGTAAACCCATGCACAGCGCATTTTTTTGTGCTTAAAATCTGCCTCTTTATGTTAACTTTAGAAATACAATTCAGACAATTCACACAAAATGATATTTCTGCTTTAAAAAGTATAACCTCAAATAACAGTCAATGTTGAAATGCGTGGGGTGTGCTCCTGTTCACGGCGGCCCGGGCTGAGTGTGGAGTTGAGGAGGAGGGCTCCCACCATGGATCCAGCTACAGTGAGGGATGACAAGGACTTTTCGGATACTCCATTAGTCTTCCACCCTGCAGGAATGGACTGGGACTCATTGTCTCAGCTTTCTGGTGCGCCCTGAACTGAACGCTCCTACTTAGACTTCAATGCGGTCTATGATGGGGTGAGGGGGTTAGGACTGTCTGTTGTGGGGATGGGGAGTACTTGGTCTGCTCCCCTCTCCTGCAGGGGCCCTTGCCTCACATGGAACACTTATGGGTGTTCTCTCATTAGGTGCTAGTGGTAGATCTCCTTTCACTTTGATATATTGGACGGTCAGGCATTGGATCCTGCTGTATGGGCGCCTACGGGACACAGTGGTTACTGCTTCCTTCATTAGCTAGTGGTTTGGGGATTATTAGTTAGGGCGACAGATCCTTCTTGAGGTGAAGGGTGGGGATTGTTGGGGGTGAGCAGTTCATTTGGGCTCTTGAGCCTAGTTTACACTTATAAATGTTTTGTTGGTATTCCTTTTTTATAAGGCTAGTGCACATCGAAACGGCATCAAGGGTTCCTAGGTGTGGGTTTGGCTAGGCTACTCAACTTGGGTCTTAGTTGTCCCCACATTAACAGTACTCTCCTGGAATGTGAACCTCCTCCTAGATCGCATTAAGCTGTCAGCGGTTCTGCAATACAATAAATGCCACAGGCCAGCGGTTGTTCTCATGCAGGAGACCCATCTCTTAGGAATGAACTGCCCCTTATTAGGCCAGTTTGGTTATGACAGGGTGTACCATTCAGGTTTTATACATGGCTCTAGAGGGGTCGCCATTTTGCTACACAAATCATTTCCTTTAGCTGTCATGGCACAACATGATGATGCACAGGATTGCTATGTGAGCATGGAGGGCCAGTTGGAAGCTTGGCACTACAACGTCATCTCCTGTTATATCCCGCTGCCACCGTTACAGCCTTCTCTGCAGTCATTGAAAACTTTTATTTTGACTCTTCCACATGGCGTTACGGTGATCAGGGGAACTTTATTGCACTTCCGGACTGTAGCCTCCTCTGCCCTCTATCCAGTTAGGCGCTGTGGCGCGCTTGACCTCCTGGACTGACTCACTGGGCCTTTCTGACGTCTGGCACTCCTGGCATCCCACCCAGAAGGCTTACACCCATCAGTCTGCTGTGCATGCCATAGAATCACAGCTAGACCTGCTGTGGTTACCGGCGGCGGATCTCCTCTCTGTACAATCGGTGCACATACTTCCATGCTGCATTTCAGCTCACACCTGCTGTCAGTGTCATGGGGATCTCAAACTAGTGTCCTGCGACTGACTTGGACATTCAACGCAAGGTATTTGCAGATCCCCGAGTGCAAGACCTTTATCAAGGAGGAACTGCCTCAATTCTTTTAATTTAATGTTGGCTCAGTGTCGTCAGCAGCGACGCTATGGGAGGCTAGCAAACCATCCCTCTGAAGCTGCCTTCAGGTTGTGTTCGGAAGGCCTAGGTGCTGCGCTGCTCATGCCTAAATGACCGTGAGACTCAAGTACTGCGTATGGAAGCGGCACTTCGCCACCAAGAAACTGAGCATTCGAGCTGCCGCAGGTTTCCTTGAAGGAGGAGCGGCAGTGTTGGAGAGCCTCCACCTAGAAGGTATATGCCTCTGGGGACAAGGCTGGTAAGTTGCTGGCTGGCTGCCCAAGGTATTTCCGACCAAGTGGTTCCAGTGGTGTCTCCAGGAGGAGCTTCCCGCCATCGCCAAAATATTTAAGGGCTATAATCAAGATACCCCCGCCACAGGCGGAAGTCGCCAACCCCTCTTAGATACCATACCGCTGCCGACTATACCCATGGCACTTGAGGAAGTGAGTATTGTGTTATCTGGGTTGCAGGCTGGGAAGACAGCGGGCCCAGATGGGTCATCATTTGAATATTACAAGAGCTTTCGTGAGATCCTCTGTCCCAACCTCTTGAATCTCTACAAGGCCGCCTTGCGGCAAGGGACATTTCTGCCGGAACTAAACAGTGTCTCCATTGTTGTCCCACCCAAAGAAGGCCTCCCGAAGCAACAATGTTCCACCTATCGACCGATCTCCTTGATCTACACTGACATTAAAATGTATGCAAAAGTGTTGGCTGTGTGATTGAGTCAGGCCTTCCCCATCTGGACAAATGAGGATACATGCTAGGCCGTAGCACGCCGTAGAGGGTCCACATAGCTCTAGCATCGGGCATCACAACACGATGGCACCCTGGTTCTCTTACTAGTTTATTTTTCAAAGGCATTCAACACAGTGTCATGGGCCTTTATAGCTGGAGTTTTTAGTCGGACCAGGGAGGGGGGGGAGAGGGGGGGAGGGGGTTACGCCAGATGGTTTGGCTCCTCTATCATTACCGACTGCCCAGATTCGGGTGAATGAAGTCTTATCCCCAACCTGAACGACTGAGCGGGGCATGCACCAGGTGTGCCCTTTGTCCCCACTGCTTTTTCCATTGGTGATATAACCCCTGGTGCGTCCAATACAGTGTGATGCTCGGATCTCGGGGTGGCAATGGGGGACTGGCTCGGAAGACCGCATGGCACTCTACGCAGATTATATGCTGCTGATCCTGAGGGATCGCCAGCGGACTGGTTCCCATTACCTAACACTTCTTCTGGTGTATGGTGAGGCGTCCAGCCTCTAGATCAATGAGGGCAAGTCCTGCTTGGTGGAGGTGAAGGGGGACGTCCTAGGGTGTGCTGGTGTCTCAACATTTCCGATCGGCACAACTCTTTCAAGTACTTGGAGGTGCACTTGTCTCCGATGCCAGACCTGGCTTGGGCTCTTAACTTTTGGGGATTGGATCATCAGCTGGAGTAGGATCTTAACCAATGGGCCAAGCTGCCACTGAACTCCATGGGGTGAAGAGCCCTGTTCAAAATGGTATGTCTCCCGCGCTACCTGTACCTCTTAGACAGCTATCCCTATCACATCCCCATAAGTGACCACTAAAATTACAATTTTTTTATGGGCTGGGGGTCGGCACATGGTGACATTCCATTAATTGCATTCCATTAATTGCATAAGTCTCCCTTCGATCGAGGCCTGGGCTTATCGGACCTGTACTACCTCGCATCACACATGGTGCAGATTAATAATTGGCTCACCAGGGGGTGGAACAATCCAGCATATCTGCTGGAAATATGCACATTGAGCTTAGATGGGGCACTCAACTTCTGTATGGATCGCCGCTACCAATGGCATTGCCTCCATGTACATTGGTTTCCCTGAACGTCTGACTGGGATGACCCCCCTGTGGCATGAGATATGGCTTGGTTGGCTGTTGGCAATAGGTTTCCTGCCTTGGGATTGTATCGGGATTACGTACCTGGGAGATGTTTTTAGAGGAGGAGCCATTGTGACATTCCAGGATTAAAAAAACTACTCCTCGCTGTCTAATTTGCAGTTCTTTCGGTATCTTCAGTTGCCTCATGACCTGCTGACTCAGGAGCTTCCGGTTGAAGCTCTCTAGCCCGTTGTTAGCGAAGATCTTCTTGGGGAAACTGGGCATGGGGGCCACGTCAGTGATTTATTGCTCCTCAGTCGGTAATGCTCCAGATGGTCTTGGGAGGGCCAGACAGAAATGGGAGTTCTGGGTGGGAGACCTGGATGAGGACGACTGGAGGGAGGCATGCATGACACCCAGGTAACTGGCGATGTCGGCACGGCTGTGAATGGTGCAATTTATCTACCGAAATGCCACGTATCTTACTCCGAGATGCCTATAGCATGTATGCCAAGATCCGCAGGCGGTGTACGCATGCTGTGCATTCCCTGCGGCTGATTGTTTGCATATTGCCGGGTATTGAAGCCCTTTTGGGAGAAGGCGAGTCACACTGTACCTGCTGTCTTAACTCGCCCCCTGGAATTGATGCCCCGTATTACACCACTATGGCGGCTGGAGGAGGTGGAGGGCCCGAGTGTGGAGCGTGCCTTCCTGTGGATAGCATGTTTGATTACCAAGCGAGATGTGGCCCGTGCCAGGAAGACAAAATAACCACCAACTGTTAGAGGTTGGCAGGCAGGAGTAGATTGGTGCACGCACCAGGAGAAGCCAATTTTTTAGGCCAGTGGTTGCCAGCAGAGGCATGCCCGGAAATGGGGGAAATGGTGGGTCTACTGTGGCATAACCATATGATGTAGTGCTGTTACCTGAGGTTGGTGCTGGAGCGGGTTACTTTGCCGTACTTGTATATGACTCAAACATTGTACTATGCTCTGCCTTGTTTTGCCGCAAAACTTTAAATAACGTAGGTTATTAAGCAAGCATTGGCGTAGCCAATAGGTCTCGCCTTTGGGACCTTATAAGTGTTTAGCCATGCAACGGTTGATGTTGTTGCACCAAGGATATTCTGCTGCATACCTAAATACTTATAGGGTCCCAAAAGCGAGACCTATTGGCTATGGACAAGGCATGGATGATACACTGTAAGCAGCGTTCTACTATACATTGTTGTTTTGAATAGTTTCAACGTTAGTTGGTAAAGAGAAGCCTTTAAGTGAATAGCTGCCAAGGTTTTATATTGCCATGTGTGATATTTTCATAATTTTAGTGTAATTATGAGTCCATTGCCACAGGCGTTGCCCCACTGTTAAAGTATTTTTCTTCTTCTGCTGAAATAGGTGTAATCCCCATTATGTATATGTTTCCCTCATCTTCATTGCTTGAGTTTTGCTAGCAAAAAAAGTGTCACTTATAGTCGTTGAAATGTCACTTATAATTACACTTTAATTATGAAAATGTCACACACAGCAATGTGAAACCTTCGCAGTTATGGGTATCACAAACAAACGCTCACAGCACGTAAATCAGGCTGGGGTACAAAAGCATTCAGCAAGGTTAGAAAGACATGCAAGGAGTACACAGCAAGCACTAACGGGCTCTGTTGCGTTTGCGATATCTCTGGACGTTGCATTTTTGAAGAGGACGAGTTGTTTAACTTAAAAAGTGAAAATGCTTTTCTCTCCTTTTTATACCCCAAACCCGGGAGCCCCAAAGTGCGTCGGGCATAAACGCAAAGGCCTTTTTCATATCACAGAGTCGCAGATGGTAGAAGGGATTGCATAGAACTCCGGTTAGAGCAGATGCGGGTACTGGTCGAGGCAGACTAGCTCTGCATATGAAATAAATAACTGTTCCTTGATTCCTGAGGGCAACGTACATTGTTTTACAAATAGTTTACTGAGGCCGCGGGCCTGCACCCTCTGTTGAGAGCGCCGACCATGGGGCCACATTGGTTGAAGTGAAAATTGCATCGGCAGCCCCCATGAGGCCACACGTCACGAAGCAACGACTCACCTGGAAATTCAGGGAAGGAGACGCGGGAACATATCCCGGCGAGGAATCTCCTGAACGGGTGAGTGACATGCCTGAGACGCAGCGTGTGGCAGACAGTGAAGCGACTTGGGTGCGACAGCTCAAACGAATGGGGTATGCGTTAGTACAAAAACAGCGCGAATCCCCCTACGAGCTCGCCGCATTAGTTAAGTAGGAATCTTGAACTGCAAATCTTTTTTGAAGTGTTAACAGAAAGAAGGAATTGAGAGCCAGTGTAACCGTACCTTACAATAAAACTTGCGAGCAGAAATAAAGGAAAAATAGCTGCCACTCGGACCATCACGGAGGCACGCAAGGTAAAACAAGCCCGCGCCACAGCGAAACATCTGTTTTGAATTATCGCGCACGCGTCTGGGCACGATAATTCAAAACAGATGATGCCTGTGCGGGTAACCACAAGCAATAGGCCGTGGGTGGAGCAAAGGCGGGACATGCACCCGCCTTTGCCCAATTGGGTGCTGTCTTTCTTAGAAAGTCTCACGCAAGCCCAATAGCTTGTGTGAAACACAAAAACACACGCACAAGCGTGTGGTGAGCTTTCTGAAGCCCCTTACTAAAAGTCTTGCAAGCAGCGCATGAGCGCTGCTCTAGGCTCGACCTAAAAAAAGAAAACATCTTGCACAGTGACTTCCAGCTGTTAAGGAAAACCGAATGGACATGGCTTTCCATGAATATTAGATATAATTGGTGTTGAACTGCTGCTTGGGAAAATCACGTTTGAAATAACTATTAGAGAGGAAAAGAAAAATGTTTTTGCCTGTAGTAACCTCATCTTTCTTAGTCCATTATGCCCTATTGGTTATACACAAAATCATTAAACAGCAAGTAAACCACGTGCACCTTTAAGCTTGCATCCACTATGTCCACTGCACATTTCTCGCCTTGATTCCAGATTTAAAATGTCAAAAACTGTTGAGAGCACCTGCTGTGTTATGCAGTGTGGTCGTGGACCTCATTTAGGGGTCTTGGGTACAACACTTGGCTTGTACCTTGAGACTTCTAACACTGCCTTAGTGATCAGTAGCAATTCCCTTGTAACCACTAGCCTCAGAGGTGACAAAAGCAGTGTTAAGAACACAAGTATGAGTTTGATTACTTTCTGCAGTTTCCACCGGGACATTACACTTTGTTTGGCAAAATAAATACATTCAGCAACTCAGCAATCTTAAGAAAATGAAACAAAGGAAGACATGCACTTTAACTTGTTGTCATGCTTCAATCTTGTGAATAAATTAAAATGGCAAACTGCAGAGATGTGTATTACTGCAATACGACAGGAAGAAAACATACCACCTAAACATGGCACCATCTGCATGAAAAAATATCATATTTAAAAGAACACAGAACATGTAAATAAATGCTTTTTTTTTTAGCTTTACATCACAGGAAAATATGATTCTTACTGACACAAAGAAAAGGTACTATTGGCTCTGAATTACTGTCATCTGGTGACAGCATAATCTCAAAATAAACTTACTACGGTAAATTCCTAAGATTACACCATTACGCCACTTGGCATAATCACAAAAATGAAGCACAGAATCACTGCAAATGAGCAGAGGGCAAGCAGCCATTGTTTGCAACACGTGGTTTTGTGCAGTTTTGTTTATAGCATGAAATGCATTGTCATGTCCAAAATGGACACGCAAATGCATTTTGCACGAAAATAAAGTGCTAAAGGGCAGATGTATCAAGCATTTTATGAGTTCGAAAAAGGGCAGATTCTGTTTGCGAACGCAAAAATTGCTTTTCTGATGTAGCAAACCTAGTTTTGCGATTTGGTAACCTGTTATCGAATCACAAAATGAGTTTGCGATTCGGGTGGTCTGCTGATCTCAGCAGGCCACCATCCCCGTGATTTTTGCGATTCCTAGGGGGTCGCAAATTGTGACATACCTAATCAATATTCATGAGGTAGATCATTTGCGACCCCTTAGGAATCGCAAAAGGTGTACTATCCACCTTCATAAATTGCATTTTGCTATTTCTTAATTGCGAATCCTTGTGATTCACAATTAGGGAATAGCAAAATGCGAGCTACATACATCTGGCCCTAAAAGGAGGATCTGCATTTTGCGTAATTTTTTCAACATTGTGCATAGTTACATACCACCAAATTACTCAAATTTCCCACAGTTGATTGTCTTCCTTTTCATAATCTGTATTTAACGCTACTGACTCCCTTTTTGGCTTACACGGTGGTTGGTGGGTTTGAATTTTTTTTTTTAGCAAGATCTGGAGGCTATGAACTCTTTTTAAGTTGTGTTTTGAGGACTAATAAATGAGATAGGAACTTTTATTTTGCTTATTGCGTCTTTCCTATCCACCATCACTGAGCTGAAAGGCATACATATGTGAAATCACTACAATCCGCAATAAGTAAATAAAAGGTTCAATAAAAAAATTAAAAAGCCAGAATCTTGAACTTAAAATGCACATTTTAGCTAATAAATTCGGAGTGTGTTTTTCCCTCCTTTTCCAGGCGTTGGAAACAAAGTAAATTGCCTATGGTACTAGCACCGCAGACTAACTAAACATTTTCGCTTCAAGAGCCAAGACCCAAGAAGATAAGGATGTGGAGCACCAACACTCGGCCTCCACCCCAATCGTTTAAACTCATCCATTCCAACACTATCTCAAAGACCAATTTCACTCACCTTATTACTTGCTGCATTTCTTGATGCATGTAAAGTGCTCCGTTACAACGGGGCAAGGTAAGCACGATACCATTATCTCTAATAACTAGAAAATAAATCTTTCTAAGGGCAGAGTCGGTACAAACAGAATTTGGTTAGCCACACACCACTCATAAATGTGAAACAAGTGTGCGGTCAAAGAGACTTTGAACAGCAGCGACTCCATTTCTGGAGTTGATTTTGGGGTGAAATCTGCTGAGTAGAAGGCTGCATGTGCAGGATTCAATATATTCCCTAAACCGCTGTACAGAAAAAAGTATATTTCCCCCTATTTGTTTTAAAAGCTACATTACTGAAATTTCTTCTATGGAAATTTGTAGCAGGGTGTGAAGCGTGGTGCGGGCACGCACACTGACCCAAACACTGCACCATCAGGTCCACTGTCAGAGTAAGACTGGCCAATAGGGCAATCAGGCAGTGCTTGTCTGGCTAGTTTGACAGGGCACTTTGTGGGTCAATTGTTGGCTATTTGTGGGTCTGCTGGGCCAGTTTTTATCAGTTAACTTCTCGAATATTAAACATTGTCTGTAACAAGCTTAAATCCATGCAGTCTGCCATATTTTGCAAAACACTTATACATCCTGTCTTTACAAGTTCATAACTGCAGCAGTTTGCAAACATGGGGACTAGTCGAGCCTAGAGTCAGGGTGCATGGCTGCTCTGCAAGGCATTTTGTATTTGATGTGTAATGTTTGAACACGCCCACCGCTTTTCATTAGTTGCATGGCATGCCTTTGCAAATTCCATCATTTTTATTGGTACATAGTGTAAATTTGTCCCGCCTTCGGGCTGTTATGTTCCCGCCATGGCGATTGCCCCTGCTACGGGGATTCCTTTACTATGCTCTGTTTCAACTAGATATTTTTTCTTTCTGCCCTCTCCTCGCTGGAAAACGGCGGCGCTACTGGCAGTTCGCTTAATCTCCCCATGCCTTCTCCCAACAGCACCTCCCACCCCTCGCAGCTTTTTTTTAGGCTGCTTGTATCCTCGGTGAAGCTGGTTTGCCAAGACACTTGCATGCCCGAAGCCATTCCTGCTCCATCCTCTTTAGGCATTTATTAACAGCAGTCCTCGTGGCCCCAGAGGACTCCAAACACACTGCAACGCTGGCCTCATTATTAAGCCTACCTGTGACCATTCCAAAGGAGTCCGGGCCGGGCAGTGCGAAGGTTACTTGCAGCTGCATCGCATGATCGGGGGCGGCTGCCTTGCTCAACCTAGGCATGGGGGACCCAGCAAGGTTCCTCCCAAAATAATTTTACAGGGTGTGTGGGCCCTTACTTTTCAACATACCGTGGGGATACTGATTAGCATAATCATGCAGCAGAACTGCGTAAATCCTCAACTGAGGTCCCGATCTTGCTGCTTCCGATTTACCGTAATCAATGTTGTAAGCGTTTAGGAGTTCCTGTAACCTTTGTTTAGTGCTCAATTACTGCACGACCTGGAATAGAAGTGCAGATGCGCTGTACCTATGTGTTCCCTGAAACTGAATGTGTTTAGTGTCTAAACCGTATGCATTAGGTGCTCTAATGTTTGTTTTTTTCTGATTGCTTAAAGCAGTCTCCTGTCAGGAGGCGGGCACGGCTTCCCTTCCTGTGTCTTGCTCATTGAAGGTAAGTTATGGCTTTGTTTTGGGAAGCATGCCACAACGTGTTATTCAACCACATTTATTAGGTCCCATAATAAGCAAGACCTGTTTGCTATGCCAATGCGGGGGGGGGGGGGGCCTGAGCAAAAATTTCGGGGGGGGGGGCTGAACTTTAAGCAATAGGCAGAGTGGAGCTGCAGGGGCTCTTAGAAGGGGTGAAACAACAGCAAGGCTTCATTAACATGCAAATGGTCTTTTAAAGACCTGTGAAGTGCTCGGGTGCGGCTGCTTTTTTGCCCGGGAAGGTGTCTCATCCCGGGCTGCCACACACGACGGGGGTGGGGGGGCTGAAGCCCTGTGAGTCCAATGGGTGTTGCGCGCCTGGTATAGCTCATAATGATAAGTGGATGAACTCTAGGAGCTAATGGTAGTACGGCTTGGAACTACTATGAAGTCTCTGAGGGGGCACTGATCAGCGTAGGACACCTACTCACGGCTTCTGAGGTTTGACGAAGCTGTGCCGCCGAGCTTCTGTGAGAGGGATCTCACTGGTTAGCAGTAACGCATGGCCGCTGTCTTGCCTACATGGCCTATCTCGTGATCCAAACTGCATCATGCAGGAATGAAAATCGATTCACATGCACATATAGAGCCGCTCCGTACGTATTGGTACTCTCAACCTGTGCCACGAGCGTAGTCTTTATACTGGGAAAGAGTGACTGGGCCACAGTCCATAACCTTCGCACAGGTGCAATGCAGATTTGCCCCGACAGCAGCACATGCGGAGTTGTACGTACTAAATGTAATTTAAAAGATAGATCGGGCGTGGCCAAGATGGCGACCTCCCCCACACACACACTGCGCATTTTTATACACTAAAGACACTTAGAGCTATGGGGTGACCGTGAACTGTACTGTTGGAGCTGGTGGGCGGGGATCTTTACGGTGTTGATTACCACTAAGTCACCACACTCGTATTGATTATGAGGCGAGGTTGGCGGGGACACGAGAGGCTTTCCCCTAAGCCGCGCCTATCCTACCGCAATTGTTAACGCAAGTACAGCTGCAGAAATGATAACAGATGATTTTATATGTTGTATATTATGCATTTATGTGACTTGCGCACTTTTCGCCCCAGGTGGCCGTCCATCCATGACGGGGCGCGTCCCTAAAGAGGTGGCGAGTTCCTTATTTTAGCACACGCGCACTGCACTGGCAGTGCCAATTGGTCAGTCTCTCTTCAGGCAGGGCTTGGACCTGTTGGTGTGGAATGGCATATAGTTCTCGCACAGGCGATACCTATTGGCTTTGCCAGTGCTTGGTTTTTATTTTTTACCTTTCTGATTCACTTGTGGGGGCTCTTAGTTTGGAGCCTTGGCTTATTCCCTGTCTCCTTCGAACCCAGGTCACACTTAGACAACATGTTCCAAAACTTGGCTGTCGCTCCACAGAACCAGTAGAACCCACAGCCGCTCTTCCCACCGAAGGCACGCCCACCGCTCTACACGCTGTGCACTTTCGCACAACCGTTGTCACGAGAGTGACGCCCAGCAGTAGTAACACCGTCTGCACAGGCCCATCTGCTATGCTGCCCGCCACCCACCGAGCGGCCGATTCACGCACAAAATGTCGTCGTCCGCCTCCGCACTTTTTAAGGTATTTCCACGAAGTCTCGCTACTCTTCCCCACCCCACTCTCCAGGGAGCCATTAAAATAAAAAAAAAACATCTGATGCGTGGGTCTCCGATTTTACAACACGAACATAAACGGTGTGGCGGCGTGGAAGGGTATTGTATCGGAGGGGGATCCCGCCTTGAGGAGATTTTCCATGCGCGAGGAGGAAGTCTTCTCCGTCTCTCCTCGTGTTCGCACTTCCACGCACTCACGCACGACGCCGCCACCCACGCGCGGTGCTCGTTCTCTGCTTGCTAGCTGTTGCCTAGTGCCTCTGATGCAGGACTGCTGACTGACTGACGTATTCAGAAGTACACACAGCGCTCCGAAAGCTGCCATTATCAGTCCAATCAATAGGCCTGGCCAGCGTGCAGAGCAGGCGCGCGCAATCTCCCACCACAGCGCCGGCTTCCGACCAGCCATGTTTCGCACGCGGCTCCAGGGAGGCTGATGGCTGGAGCCCTCCTTTTGGCGACAGCAGCGTGTTCCGATGCTAAGCATTTGCATCAGCATACGATGTCCTGCAACTAGGTACCCTCTCAAGCCCCAACATACACATACCTACCGTATGCCTGCTCTAAAATATAGAGGTAGACATAGGACCAGGGGTTCAAGAAGGAGGCCCAATTCACAGAAACACAGTAGCTGACCTGGAACTACAAACACACTCCAACAAAACACAACGCAATCTAGGGCAAGGTCTCGGACACAGCATATATGTTCTGTATTCACTTGGAGCCAAGCAATGCTAATTACACACAAAATGCAAAGAAAAGTGTATCTGGTTTTAGAGCAACCGACTCTGCCGTTTAAATAGATCCCATCAGGACTTTAAGTGGGATGAAAAAACAAGGGTTCTCTCAAAGGGGCGTGGCCGATGTAATAGCTTAAAAACACATAAGCTAAAAAACTGTGATTAGCATAGTGTGATGTCCGACAGGTATGTTGCTGCTTCCGTCACTGCATCCAGATATATAATACAAGTAACATTACACCTACAACAAGCCAGTACTGTTGACTTTGTCAATGGTTCTCAGTTGATATGATAAATAAGCACCAACTATGGCTTCCTTGTATAGAACATTGTACATCCTCAAATTCTGACATGATGAGACTGTCCAAGAACTATTCATCAAAGGCAGTGAAGGGTGGTACTGTGTAGAGTTCAGATTTGGTTTTTACACCCTGAGGATGAGGGCAAAAAGAGAGAGCCCGATAGGGACCCGTCTTAACACCTGCTTTTTAGAACTGCTGATGCTGAGCACCGGCAGGACCCGACCCGCTTAAAGCCCTGGGTCCCATGTACAAAAAGCTTTTCATTGTGGTACACCGGCCAATTTCAAGTTCATAACAGATTAGATATAGAAACAATACAGGCATGGAAGTGGATCCCCCAGAATGCTAGGGGTAGGGGAAACTATGTCGCACACAATTCTGTCTTAATGACAACACGGCAAGTGACATTATACAACATTAGACCTGGAATCTTCCAGGATGCGATTTCACATAACCTTAACCCAGAGGATAGCACACTAAAGGACATCCCTTAAGTTTCATAATTAATATAACACTTCAACACAGTCAGATGTCTGTTTTACACACCATCGCTATTAGACTGCCGATATGATCTTTACAAGTTTCGGCTGTAATACTTGCCCCAAATTGTAGCGTACAAGTGAAGTGAGTCAGCCAGACTTTTTAGTAGGTTTGAGGAGTTCGACCCATGTGAAAGGTTTAAAAGGCTGGGTCAAACAGTGCATTTTAAAGCACACATTTCACATAAATTTAATTAAAGACAGATTCTGAAAGGGGATTCGAGTCCTTTCATGGTGTGCCAAGCCAATGAAACCTGATGATCCCTTAAGATAACTCCATTATTTTCAAAATCTGCTACAATTAGCTCCACTGTGCCCGGGCCTGGATTTTGCCATGGGTGCCCCCCTATGCCAACATGACCTTTTACTCACACTCACCCATTCTCTCTCATTTACACTCCCTTCCAGTCTCACTTACACTCATTCTCACTAAGACCCTCTCACACTTATCCTTGCCCACTTGTTCTCACTCAACCGCTCTCATGCACTTACAATCACTCTTACTCATTTTTACTGTCTCCTACTTACTCACACAACTTAATTCGTACCAATCACCTCTCACTGACCCTCATTCACACTCATACAGACATACATCATTTGTGTGTCTTTTACTTTCTCGTCCTAGGTGCGCTGGGTATGCCCAGACATGGGCCTAGGACTCACTGTGCCAATGGATTCAAGCTAGCCTGGCTGATGAGGGGTGATGCCCCAAAACCAGTCCCGGGATGCTTGTTTCTGGTCCAGGGAGGACCTGGCTTGGCAGTTCGGTGGACTGTTCCCATGAGGAGCAGGTTCAAGACTGATTTGCATATGGTTGGGTCCAAACTGAGGTGGCATGTTGAGCATAAAAACAATTGATTCAACCCAGATCTCTTGACTGAGGGCAAATGTTTGATTTTTTTCTACATTCCATCCATCATTTGTGTGTCTTTTGCTTTCTCGCCCTAGGTGTGCATGGTATGCTCAGACGTGGGTCCCGGGCTCACTGTGCCACAATATTCAGGCTAGCCTGGTTGATGAGGGGTTATACCCCGAAACCGGTCCCAGGATGCTTGTTTCTGGGCCAGGGAGGACCTGGCTTGGCAGTTCGGGCTGGACTATTTCCATTAGGAGCAGGGTCAAGACTGATTTGCATATGGCCGAGTCTAAATTGGGGTATCATGGGGAGCAAAAGAACAATGGATTTAACCCAGATCTATTGACTTGGGGTGTATTTGTTCCGCATTCCGTTCATTTGTGTTGCTTTCTTGCCCTAGGTGCGGCAGTTATGCCCAGAGGTGGGTCCCGGGCTCACTGTGCCTCTGCACACATACAAACAGGCACACTCTCACACTTAAACATGCTCTCTGTCACACAGACACTTTCTCGCCCAAAGGCACACACAACATACATTTAAAAGCATTTTCCTCTTTTACCTCAGCTGCCAAAGAAGGTCCTTTCCAGCTCCTGGTGAGTCATGTTTTTATTAGCCCAATAATTAATTACGGGGGGTGTGGTCTCGCACCACGAGAAGATGGCGGCTGAATTTTGAGCTCCGCTCGTCCGCGGAGACACTTTACTGATTACAGCCTGTTCTTTTGTTTATGGACACATTACTAGGATGGTTTGCGGGTGATGAAGGGTCGGTGCGGTGATTTTGCCCGTTCCGACCCTGGAATCTTCTCTCGTGGACCAGGCAGCCGTGGTGGTGATTTCTCTTCAGTACAGTGCGTGTAGCGGCCGCCATTTTGTGATGACTGCTCGTAGAATTGCTGGACACTGTGAGGTAATCCGGCGCTTCATAATATGAGCGCGCGGCAACGTTTTCTTCTATTTATTTTTTATTTTCTCAATATTTTTGGCTGTACTGACTTAAGGAATGTTTTCAGCACGCTACTATACATTGATGTAGATGAGGTTTATACTCTTCTCTTCCTCACTACGTGCCCCAGTCGCAGCATGTTATTTCTAGCATCACATTTTTGAGACTCTTTGGAACGTAGTGCCAGTTGCATTCTTTTCTCCTCTCTCTGGCTCTCAGTTTCATATCTAGTATGTGCCTATTTTAATCTTTTGATATAATGCTGTTACATTTCCTAGCCTCTTGGTGATTTGTCATTTTTAGGAGTGACGCTGTTTTGCTCACAAGTGTCTAATATCACTAGAGTGCTGACGGAAGGTGACGTTCTTTACCGCACATGCTATCTTTTTTGGATTTTTTCTCTGTTCTTTGGTCCCCGGAGACTTCTTGAGGAGTGAGGTGTTTCTTTTGATGGATGGGCAGGCGGAAGACTATTGAAAATCACCTCTCGACCGCCTTACAGTTTCAAGATGGCTAGTGAAGCTTCTACTGCGGCTAGAGCAGTTTCTTCTGGTACCAAACCCATGAGAGCCAAGCATGACCCTCCCTCACCCATACTTTCCTCTCAACATCCTGTTCTGGATACTATTTTGGATGAGGTGAGGGGTCTTAAATCTTTTATGGCCACTACTAATGAGAAGCTACAACTAATTGAGGATAGATGGATTACTATGGAAGCTAAGGTGTTTGATATGGAGCAACGTATTAGTGATGTTCAGGATATTTCTACTAAAATTCCAATTTTGGAACAGGAAATCCAGCGCCTTAACCTTCACACCAAGGACCTTGAAAATCGCAATCGGCGTAACAACCTACGCCTTTATGGCTTACCAGAAAATTTGGAGGGTCCTGATTTGCTTCTCTTCCTGAGGAAATTTTTGACTGAGCTCTTAGGCATTTCCCCGGAACCTGCACTGAATATTCAACGTGCACATAGACTTGGCCGTTTTCAACATAATGCTTCCAAACCTAGAGGCATTATCATGTTGTTTTTGGAATTTACTGATTTAATGCGAGTCCTCTCAGGTGCCAAATTGAAGCGTCACCTTACCTGGTCAGGTCACAACATCTTTATTTCACAAGACGTATCTAATGCTACCAATGCGAGAAGGAAGGAATTTCTGGCGCTTCGTCCTCAAATGAGACAGTTGAATATTCGCTATGGTATTCTCCATCCTTGTCTGTGTAAAATCACACATGATGGCTCCACTCGTTCTTTTGATGACCCTCTTAAACTGAAGGCGTTTCTTCAAAACCTATCTTCACGTCCTGCGACTGGCTCTTCCTCTTCTACTTAATGTCCTTGTGTCTTTTTGCTCTCCCTTTTTATACGGCTGTTTCTTAGTTTTCTATTCTTATATTTTTCTCTGTCATTCCATCTCTTGTCGGTGCTGTTACGCCCCATGCATCTGTTTTTATTGTTGTTTTCTTTTAGATCTGGATACCTTTCCTTGATCTATCATCTTTCACTTCTTTTTCCATTCTCTATTTCTTTCTTCGCTTTGTTATTTTTTCCGTCAGTATGTCCTATTACTCATATGACAATGTGCTGTTTATTGCATATGTCCTTTGGAACTGTGTACTGTTTTATTGTATACTTTTCTTTTTATTTTTATTTTGATACATTTTGGTGTCTCTTTTTTTTTAGATGTCTCCCTGAAGTGTATCATCTCTTTCCGTATTGTTCCCCTCCGATCCCTCATTATGTGTAATTTTGTTACTTGGAATGTTCGTGGTCTTGGCAACCCCGTCAAAAGACAAAAGGTACTTTCTCATTTATGTAAATTAAATTCTCAGATATCTTTCATTCAAGAAACACATTGTAATGAAGCAGAGTCACTTAAGCTAAAAAGACAATGGGTAGGCCAAGTTGTGTATTCTCCTGCTTCTAGTAAAAAAGGGGGTGTTGCTATATTGTTTCATAAATCTTTATCTGTGCAAATTGTTTCTACGCAAAATGATGCTGATGGACGATGGGTAATGGCCAGGGCTGTTGTACAAGGCAGGGATTTGGTTTTATTGAATATTTATGGTCCGGTTAAACCTGACCCCAAATTCTGGCATAACATCAAGGTTCTACTCTCCTCCTTTGATTGTCCTAATATTATTATTGCTGGTGATTTTAACCAATGGATAGACCCATTTTCTGATAGACAATCTCAGTCCAAGTTTCATCCTGACAAATCCCACAAAGCTTTTCAATCGGCCATTACCTCTCGTCCTCTATTTGATGTTTGGAAGACATGTAACCCAGATTCTATTGAGTTCACGTTTCTTTTCAATGTTCACCATACACGGTCTAGGATTGATTATATTCTGGTCAGTAAATCTCTACTCCCATCTATTCAATCCTCGGAGATTGGGTCAATTTTCATTTCAGACCATGCACCAGTCCTTACTGTTTTGGATCTCTCGTTAACCTCCCAAAAATTTAGTCGTTGGAAGCTTAATAATGTTTTATTATCGGATTCTACTTTCATAAAAGAAGCTACTTCCTTTGTTAGAGAGTTCTTCATGTTTAACAACCCCTTAGCAACCTCTGTATCCAATAATTGGGATGCTTTTAAGGCCTCGTTTCGGGCATTTGCTATTTCTTATGTCTCTAGGAAAAAGAAAATTGCTCAAAATAAATACTTAGGTTTACTACAACAGCTTAAATTACATGAACATAATTACTTCACTTCTAAATCACCCTCGGCACTTCATGACCTCATTAAGGCCAAATCTGAAATTAACAAACTTGCGACAGTTGAAGCTTGTAATATTCTTCTCAAAATTAAATCTAAATACCATGGTGGCCAAAATAAAGCTGGTAAAATGCTAGCTAAAAATTTAAAAATCAAATCTGAACGTAAAAATATCGGTCCCATCTTAAATGAATCCACTAAACGCTTCGTGTCCTCAGACGAGGATATTGCTAATATCTTTCATAACTACTATGAGGCCCTTTACTCCGATGACACGAACCCTTCTAATCAAAATTTAGATATTTTTTTTCTGGCCTTCCTTCTCCGCCATCCTTGCCGCATGAATTCGAAGCCTTGGAGGGTGCAGTTACTGCACAAGAAATTATTAATGCCATTAAATCCCTAAAAAAATCAAAGGCTCCAGGACCGGATGACTTTTCGGTTGAATTTTATTCCACCTTTGCATTGATTTTTGTTCCTAAGCTTCTGACATTGTTTAATTCCTTTATTAATGATGCTAAGGCCTCTGGCTCCTTTATGGATGCTTTAATAATCATTATTCCCAAACCTGACAAGGATGACTCATTGTGTAAAAACTACCGCCCTATTTCATTAATTAACTATGACTGTAAGATATTTGCAAAGATTCTTGCTATCCGTCTTGAGAGTCTTCTCCCATTATTGGTTAAGACTGATCAAGTTAGTTTTATTAAGGGTAGATTAGCAGCAGATAATGCTCGAATGTTTGCAAATGTTACCTCGCATGCAAAAAAATTTAAAACTCCTCTTGCAGCGTTATCTCTAGACGCCGAAAAGGCTTTTGACCGTATTAATTAGCAATTTATGTTTAGAACCCTCAATTGGTTTGGTTTTGGTCCAACTTTCATTTCCTACATTAAATTATTATACTCCTGTCCCCGGGCCAGTATTTTTGTAAATAATCACTTTTCCAATTCTTTTTCTTTATCTCGTGGTACTCGTCAGGGCTGTCCTCTTTCCCCTTTGCTATGTGTTCTTTGCCTTAACCCCTTGAGTGCCTCGCCCTTTCCACGCCCTGTGCCGGGCGTTTCATTAGCGGGCGGGGCTCATGACGAGATAGTCTCGTCATGGGCACAGCGCAACCGCGGCACATGACGAGACCATCTCGTCATGGGCACTCAAGAGGTTAACCCTTGAGCGTATTCGGGTTAATGCTCATGTTTCTGGTTTTACACACAACTCGGTAGAAATTAAAATATCAGCTTATGCTGATGATATATTGATCTACATGTCTAATCCTCTCACATCCCTTCCTCCCTTCTTAGATGAGGTTCGGCTATACTCCAGCATTTCTGGATATAAGTTAAATCTCTCTAAAACAGAAGTTCTACCCCTGAACTCGTTATGTTATCAATATATGTTTCATGATACTAATTTTACATGGTGCCCCACAAAAATTAAATACCTAGGTATTTGGTTCTCTGCGTCCCTACCTGCCACAATAAAATATACATTTGCAGCATTACTTACTAAAATTCAATCATTGCTTCTTACATGGTCCCCACTATATCTTTCTTGGTGGGGCAGGTTAGATACTATAAAAATGATGATTGTACCTCATGTCCTTTATATATTGTCTATGTTGCCTATTCGCATTCCCCTTACAAATTTTTCGCAAATTAATTCTATTTGTGTAAAATTTTTATGGAATAAGAAACATCCACGTATTGCCCTTATAAAGCTTCAGCGCCCCAAGTCTGATGGTGGAGTACGTTTTCCCGATTTTAAGGCTTACCACTCAGCCTTTCTCATCAAACAATCCTTCGCTTTATCCTTTGATTTTGCGGACACTCCTATTCCGAGATGGATTGTTTTTGAACGTTCCTCTCTAAAGGATTTTTCTTTTCAGAATGTGATTTATATGTCCAATTGTACTTTCATCTCTAATAACCAGATTATAAAATATTCCCAAAATTTATTATATAATACGTTTACTAAGGGTTTAACTCCATTTCAGTGTTTTCTCTCTTCCACTATCTGGTATAATAAATTTCTTAGATACAAGGGTAAATCATTCTATTACAAACACTGGAAGGAGAAGGGTATTATTTTTGTACACCAATTAATCCTTCAACATTGTTATTCCCTTCCTTGATTTGCAAACACGATTTCAATTACCTGACACATATCGTGCCGAATATCTTTTAATTTCAGCCGCTATACAATTACAATTATCCTCTTTTGACTTACTTGTATCAATACCATCCCTTACTCCCCCCACACCTTTATACAGTATATTTCCTATGCATATACCTAAAGCAGCTCTTGTTTATAAATTGTTGTTGTTACATATAACCGAGAGACCTAAATCTCCTAATGAACTTGCTTGGGAATTAGACTTATCCCTTTCATTTTCTATCGATGTCTGGGATAAATTATGGCCTAAGTTATTTAAAATCTCTGCTGCTGTTCGTATAACTCAATCCTTGTATTTTATTTACAATAGAGCTGTTATTACTCCTGTTTGCATATCCAAGTTCTCCCCTTCCTCGTCTCCACTACGCTGGTCTTGTTCTAAGCATACTGGCACTTTGAGACATCTCCTTTATGATTGTCCTAATGTTTTGAATTTTTGGAAGTCGGTTTGGTCAAAATGCATGAACATTTTTAATTGTAATCTGAGTTTATCATTTCATAATGTTTTTTTAGGTTCCTCATCACCTGATTTGGATGATGCACTTCTATTTCTTTATTGTTTGATCTTTTTATTGCATTGGCATTCAAAGTTATGTTATCTTCATGGAAAGACAATTCGAAAATCTCTTTATTAATGTGGTGGAATTTTGTTTGCGATGAACATCGGATTGCCAATGTCTCCTCTTCTGTCCTTTTGCAAAAAATTAAATCTGATCTTCTCTGGTTACCATTTACATCTTATCTTTCTTCACGCGCTCCTCTTCCCTAACTTGGATCTTTCTTCTTTTATCTGGTATCATACGTAGTCTTAGGACATTTTCTATTCTTTGATTTCTATTTTCATTTCTTTTATCTCTACTCTCCTTCTTCTTTCCTTTCCCCTTCCCCTTTCGTTCTTTTTCTTTTCTTTTCTTCTTTTACTTTACTGTTTGATCATATATGGGATTTTTATTTTCTTCTATAGTTCTTATTACTTGATTTTTATACTTTGTAATGTACAATTTTGATTCCTGATTGATTGCATTCCTCTTGTATTTCTGTGTTTTGCTTCTTTCTGAAAACTCAATAAAAATTCTTAAACACAAAAAAATAATTAATTACGGGGTATTTTTCAGTTAGTATAAGAAAAAAGGGCAAAAACAAGGTGGGTGGAGCACTGGTGTTGAGCTGTTCCTGTGCTTTGGCATTGATTTTCTACCTCTAAGGCAAGGGGTTGCAAAGGCAGTGCCAGGGTTGGCGAGGGGCAACCCAGATGCCACTTCTGGTAACACCTTAATGACATCCATGAGTATGGGAGTTATCAGCTGGCATAATGACTTACAAAAACAAAAAGTGTGCCTTAATGAAGCCATACCACTGCATCAGCTAGTCTTGCGTATGATATTATTATATAACAAAGTAATAATCTTTACATAGCACAGAAACAGTGTTCTTGAGCTACATATTAAAGGGTCAGACCCATAACGCCAGAGCACCAATCTGCTTAGAACCGGGCCTTGCAAGGATAAACACAGACTCTGTTTACAAGATAAAGGTTCTGATTTAAAGCAGTCTCCTTGTACACTATGGGTCCTAGAGCCAATATTTTGGAAGAAAGTACGGTATCTGGTTCATGCAGATTTCACCAGTTGCAGTATTTACCAGATGTGGTATTGCATATCCAATGTGTGTTCTACCCCTTGGAATGGGGATGAAGTGGTAATAGTGTACCTTTTCCCCAGTTCCAAGCTGCATAGGTCAGTGTTTGCGGTATTTTCACTGCACAAATTCCACCAGGTTCTACAAAGGACGTGCACTAATCTGGATTATTAGATCATTAGAATGAGGCCCAAATTGTAATTTAGTGATTATATTTTTCAAATGTTATCATATCAGAAGCATGCATTTTGGAAAGACCTCACAACAAGTCCAACTGTAATGCAACTGTCACCAATAGAATTATCAGTGAACGATAATGAAGTCTGTGCCTTAGATTTGAGATTTATCAGCTGGTAGGAGGAGCCTGTCCATATGTCCCATCCATGTCAATGAAGATCTTTCCCCAGCTAAACAAGGATCATTTGACGGATGGAGGAATAAAGACTTAAGAATACTGTCCCTCAATTTGGCTCTGCTGCCCTGGGGCATCTTGCCAGCTTGGAAGGGCTAAAGTGATTTTCTCCTGGTCCTAAATGCCTCCTCTCTTACCTAGAAACTATCCTAGATTTTGCCTTTAGTGAGTAGGATAGACAAAAAAGACGACTCAGTTTTAGAGGGAATGTTGAAAAATGCCAAAAATACTACCTTTGCTAATTAATTGGGGATAGAAACTGAGGTGTTAGAAGTTGGCCTGATGTATGATGTCACTAGTTCTAGTGTACACCTTATATCAGTCCAAACAACCCTTATGGTGATTGGTTGTAAAGTCAACCTTATAGACCAGCTATCCTAGTGGTAGCATGGACAAGAGCAGTCTTAGGCTAAACTATGAATGGCATGTGAAGCCAGCTGTGATACCATATATAATCCCTTGAATACCAAATGAAAGGACACCACTACAGATATATATATAAAATAAAGTGTATTTATTCTAGCCAAACCCTCAGCACTCTTTATGAGATTAGAGGTAAGTACAACACAGTCTTATTTATGCATACATTAAGTCACACAGGTAAGTAATACAGTTAGGCCCTAGGGGCCACGCAAACCATATACTAAAGACGTGGTATAAGGACCACTGTCACGGAAATAGGATAGGCCTAGGCCTAGGCCATCGCTGGGGCTACACTACACTAGCAACAGTTAGGAAGTGGGAGGCCCACGGGATTCAGGTGCAGAGTGGAAACACTCACGCGTAATGCTTAAAAGTCGATAGAATTACTAGCAGTTAGAAATTAACAGTTTAAGGACACTTCTGAAGCAGCTAGAGAGTCGAGACTCGGAAACTAGACCCTAGGATAGTCACTACCCTTGTGAGCACCAAAGTACCCAAGTTACCTAGCCCACGGGCTGCGGGTGCATAGGTGTGAACTTGCGTCGGGTTTCGTCGTGGACTTCTATGGATGCCTGAAGGAAAGTTGCTGACAGGCAGTCAGTGAAGAGTGTCCGGTGGATCCCAAGGCTGGGATCAAGAAGAGAGGAGACCTGCAAGCAGAAGGGACAGAGTCAAGGTCACTAGCCAGTGACCACGTGGAACCAGGAAGGAACCAGGCGATGTCGTGAAGATTGCAGGTGAAGGTGAAGCTTGTCGCTGCAGCCACGGGGACCAGGAGACGTCGAGGATGACCAGGACCAGGAGGCGAGCTGTCCCACGAAGGCTCTTGCTGTCGGCGGTGTCAAAGTTGAACTAGGACTCATCAAGCCTTGGCAAGCGGAACCCACGAAGAACGGAGGACTTGCTTCTGGTGCAGACCAGGAAGGTCTGGGGTGCTTCTCTTTTGCAAAGAAGCGGGAGCCAGTCTGGAGGAGCCAAACCAGCAGTGAAGATTTCAGGGTGCGTCGTCACAAAGGCCACTAGCCAACGGGCAAGCAACCGGACAGACGCGGCAAGCAGGAAAATGCAGAAGGGCCCTGCGCAGGACTCGTGGAGTGTGGGGGGCTGATCTTCGGTGCAGATGGTGCTTGGGGTTGGGGCTTCTCAATTCCCGGTGCACAACCTCGAGGGTGCCTCAGAAGCTGCGCTGGAAGATACTCGCCACTTTTCCCAGGTAGCCGGTCCCACGTCTCTCGTTGCCTCCACGGATCTCAGCTCGGCTGTGGATGTGGATCAGGGTCGGAGAAGTCTGGAAGTCAAGGCTCTGGTCGGGCTCTGCAGTCGGTCCCTCGTAGAACCTCAGTAAAGCAAAGGGTAGTCTCTTGATGGTGCCTGTTTGCACAGGGTAGCCACTCCTTGGCCACAAGGGAGATTCTTCAGTCTTCTTCTTTCGTCGAATGTCGAAGGTCCAGAGTTTCTGTTCAAGTTGCAGGTTCAGGATAATCTAATCTCCTGGGGCCCAGCTACCACTCTTATACTAATCTGGGGGGCTGGGTTACCTGCTAGGTCACGCCTTATGGGTGGGACCTGGGAGGGGGGTGGTTACACCCCCTTCCCTTTGTCCAGTTTCGCGCCAGGACTGGGGCTGGAGTGCCTCAGCACCGGTTTGAACTTGTGTGCCCCAGGCATGTCTCATTCCTTTCAGCCCTCCCTGCCCCAATACACTAAAGTCTGTCTGGGGAGGTGCTAGCACCTCCCCAAGCAGGAAACCTATTGTCCAAGCCTCCCTTGCCGGGATCACTCCCAGCAGCAGGAGGTCAGACTCGTGTCTGTGGCAGCAGCATCCATTTTGTGATGCGGAGGCTTTGGTTAGAGTTAAACAGCAAAGTAGGATTTTAACATGTCTCTCCCTCTAGAAGGGGGGAATAATATCCTCATCACCAGAAATGGTATGGGGGTATTATTCCAAAGTGTTAGACACCTTACACGACATGTTTTGATAAAGCCAAACCATAGTTACCATAACCGTTTAAGATTATAAGGCACTTTAAGAGTATATGGTAGGCTATATCATAGAACAGCTATAAGGACATGGTTCCGAAAGCTGCAGACAGGCTCAGCTCATGCTAGAGCACCATCTCACATGTTACCAAGCACTCTGCCTCCAGGATTGTAAAGGCCTGCCATAGGAGTGGCTGATAGGTACACATGTGTCTATTTTAAGGGTAGATATAGGTATACTATATCTAAGCAAGGGGTGATTACACGACCTTGCCCCAGCTGAGTGATCAGCCAGTTGTGTCTGATTGGAAGGCCAGACCAGGGGTGGCATAATACATGCTGCAGCCCCTTGTGGTAAATAAATTTCTGCTCATTACCAATCTGAATTTCATGCGAGAACTTTAACAAATAGCTCAGAATAATGAGAGGCAGAATCCGTGGTATAAGAGGTTTCTGAACGGGCTTTATTCCAAAATGGCCGACTCGAGTGGCGGCCTTCAGGTTCCGTCACCAAGAAGGTTCAGGAAGTGAAGTACGATTCTTTATTATTAGACATACACTTTTATAGTTATTACATTATAATGAAAACGAATGTAGGAGGCGTAACATTTGATAAGAAAAGTGACATAAACGAAACTAGGCGTAATAAGGAGTAAAAAGAAACATAATTGGTTAAAGTTATCAAATATAGGTGGATCTATAAGATAATACTTGGCATAGATGCGCGCGCAGCAGCATGACGTGTAATTGACGTGTAACTAGGGGGAGAAGGGGGCTTGACATTAACTCTACGTGTGGAGACGAAAAGTCTGGGGGGTCAAGTCAACCTAATCCCAAATCATATCTAACATCCTATGTTTAGAGAACTATGTTATCCACAAGGAAGGACTGAAGGACTTCGAACATAATCTATTCTATACTGACTGTGTGCGTGCACAAATGTCTAAATGTCTATGTGAAATGCAAGAGGCAGAAAACTTTCCATGGCAACTGGACTATGAATTACTTGCAGGGGCAGCTCTTTGCTCGAGAGCTAAAGGAAATGTTTACCTACATCACTAGACAGGAATGCATCGGCTGAAGAGCAAAGGAGATAATTCGAAGGTGAAATACAGCTTCTTGGCAGACAGACTAAACTGGCCGAGGCAGGCACCGTTAGCTGCACAAGAAATAGGACAAAGTTCATGGATGCAGCTGCGAGCTCAAGCTGACGCTTGTCAGAGACAGAGAGCAGGGAAAGGCTTCGAGGACAGAATCGGGCCTACTTCGCCTGAACTGTGAAAATGGAGTAGCTAAGCCATATAAAGTCGGTGGCCTTTCCTATTTAGGAATTAACTATCCGGCCCATTGATGGCGGGTCTGACAGAGAACATATTGACGGTGGACGCACATGTATTTGCGTCTTCGAAACTGGAACTGGAGAGAACATACATGTACTTGTAACATGCATATAGAACCGTTGGGGTCCAAGATAGGGGACATAACTGACCAGGGAAATCCACTTTTCCACATTCCCTCCTTGTCCCCTTACTTGCCCGTCAAGAAACATCAATCTTCATTAATCCATCGATTTGCTCATCGAGCATCATTTCTTCTTCTTTCTTTTTCCGGGGTTTTGAACGAAAACCTTGATGTGGAATACACGATGTGGCACACAGACCACAAATCGCTGGTCCACATTGCAGACATAAGCAGCAACTGAATAGTATAAGAAGGCCAATACCTAGGAAGGATAGAACTCTCCATCCCCAGGCTGATATCAGACTCCAAAACCACCCGGACCAAGTCCAAGTGCCTGGATCTTCGTGTATCTGGCTCACAATCTTATGAAGGCGTGTTATAGCTTTATATACAGATGGCGAATTTTCTGGTATGAATATGCAGCAGCTGGATCCGATGACCCTACAAGCTCCGCCCCTATCGGCCAAGATGACGTCAAGGACAAGCCGATTTTGAAGGACAACGATCCTCATCACTGATTGTTCCTCTGTCAGATTGCCTAGGGCAGCTATAGTTTCATTCACTACAGCTTCAAGAGTCTTGGTTAGTCTACGTATCAGCTTACTATTAGAGATTGTACCTATATATGGGAAAATACCTTTATTGAAATCTACATATTTGTCCCATGCTGTCTCAGTATAATCAACAACTGGGAGATCTCTTCGCTCTCTATTGTGTGCTAAACGAATATTTCGGTAATAATCAGGAGGAGCTAAGAAAACAGGTGGCAAAAGAAATGCAATGTAACAGGTACCATCCCAATCTAGAGGTAGACGTATGTATGCCGTCTGACCACATATAAAGTAGGAATGGCGGGAAGCTCTAAATGTAGATTTTCCTTCATCACTATATTCTACTGTAGTAACACATTTGCTATGGCCCATAGGTATGGAACCAACTTTTCTTATACATAATTCACCTTTAACTGGGAATACTGACATGGTGGGCAAAATTAACTCAACTTCGGATTTGACATTCAGAATCATGAGATTAGGTGTAAAATTACCTAGGCGATATACTTCATTTTCTAGATCAGTACCTGTTCTACTAGGGCGACCCTCCTTGTCAGGGTAACAGACCTTGTATAACACTATATTCAGATTTCCCCATATCCAATGGTGTTGGTAAACTGCTGTGTTTGAATCTATAGAATTCAATAAACTAAACCATGTTCCACAGGTGCCATTATATGTGAATGGATGTGGAAAGAAAGGCAGAACTCCCTTATTATTCTGATAGGGAGGGAGTCGACCACACACCCAACAATTAGTGGCATTACTAGTCTGGTGAGAATGATGTAACATACTAATGAAAGTGTTATTACGCAGCGCAAGTCTGTAGGACAACTCATGTGGGGGTAGGTCACTAAAAGAATGTTCATCAGTTATATTAATAGTACGCCTAGAGACAGGATAATACATATGCAATAATATACTTGCAGTAACTATTATAAAACTTAAGAAAAACAAAATTAATAAAGTCACAATACAGTGGCTACGCAGTAATTTACAGTATGCATGTCTTTTCATTATGATTCGGTACTCTTCATCATTCAGGCCTAAAGGAGACATGTCAGGACAGATTCAACCGCTTCACCTTGGAGAGGACTTAAACAATCAAATCGTCCGACAGTGTAGGCCTGGGCCTAAGTTTTTGTTTATAAAGTTCGGAGCTACTGGCCTCAGCCAAAGGTAGCTTTGAGTCAATAGAGTCAATGGGAGAAGATGCACGGGAAGTATTGTTCATATCAGGAGGAAGTCCATAAAACTTTTTAATATGACTGGAATGGAGCCAGCCCTTCCTCCCTTCGATCTTCACGGCTGTTCTTGTTGTTAACAGGACCTGTCTAGGCAACTTCCACCTGGGCTCCAGTTGGCTTTTCCTATCGAAATTCCGAACGAGGACGAAATCCCCGGGAACCACGTCATGGGGTTTCACCTCAGTGTTGTCAGGAAAAGCTGCGACCACCTGTGAACGAGAAGATTGTAGTGCAGACATCAAGGAAGCCAGGTAATCTGTCAGCATATTACAATCAACATCAGTTATTTTACGCGGTATAGGCGTCCCCCACATATTTGGTGGTCTGCCAAAGATCACCTCATACGGGGATAGCCCTGTTCGAGAGTGTGGTACCATTCTCATGTAAAACAGTGCAACTGGTAAGGCTACTATCCAATCAACACCTTTTTCCTGACATATTTTTGACAATCTGATTTTCAAAAGTTGATTATGTCGTTCCACAAGACCTGCTGCCTCGGGGTGTCGGACGCAGTGGAACTTCCACTGATATCCCAATAGAAGCGAAACATGTTTCATTAATTCAGATGAGAAGGGTTGGCCGTTATCTGAATATACCGCACGTGGTAATCCATACCGTGGGAAGAATTCTCGAACTAGCTGTTTGGCAGTAGTCGGGGCAGTGTAATCTGATACAGGGTACGCCTCTGTCCAACGAGAGAGAGCGCAGACAACTACGAGAACATATTTGAATCCTCGACAACGTTCCATCTGAATATAATCCATCTGGAGGACTTCAAAAGGATGATCAGGAGGCTGAAATCCACCCTGTTCTACGGGGACACTCTTTCCTGGATTAAACTGACAACATATCATACAGGTACGAACTTTCTGCTTAGCAGCTGCTCGTAAATGTTTGTTAAACCAAATGTGCTGAATGCTGTCTAACATAGCCTTCTCTCCTAAATGTGCGGGACTGTGAACTGTAGCTATAATAACTTGAACCATGGAATCAGGGAGAAACCACACGGATTTCTCTTTCGTCATCCATCCTTGATCTGTCTGGATCCCTCCTAGTTCAGTCCACTTCTTTATCTCTTCTGCTGTGGCATGTGTCTGTATGTCAATTACATCAAGTGTGGGATCCTTAATTGTCATACACTGTGTCGGTGTCTGAACTATTGGCTTTGTCATGTCGGATGTACGAGTCTGAGCAGTCTGTTTGGCTGTTCTGTCAGCTAAATCATTGCCTTGAGAAATGATATCAGTAATCTTCGTGTGTGCTTTGCATTTCATAATCGATATTGCAGTCGGTAAATGAATCGCGTCTAACAGAGCATGAATGAGGGACCCGTGTTGAATATGGGTTCCATGAGAAGTTAAATAACCCCTCTCCCGCCAAAGCACTCCGAAGTCATGTACGACTCCAAATGCATAACGTGAATCAGTATATATGTTGACTTTCTTGTCCGTGGCTTGAATACAGGCTTGTGTTAGAGCAACAAGTTCTGCTGCTTGGGCTGACAGAATATCTATACAGTTTGTTTCAATAACTTCAGTGTCTGTGGTGACTGCGTATGCGGCAACTAAATTTCCTGTACTTGTCCTCATACACGAACCATCTACATATAACGTCAGGTCTGGATCTATCAATGGAACATCTGTTAAGTCTTGTCTAGGTTTTGTCTTTATTTCAATAACTTTAATACAATCATGCGCTAGTGGGTCGGTTCCAATTACTGGTAAAAGTGTAGCAGGATTCAGTGTATTACAACGTCTGATTTCTATGTGTGGCTGAAACAATGTCAGTTCGTAACCAGTAAGTCTTGCTATGGTCAAGTGTTGTGTTTGCGTTCGGTTCACAAGAACCTCTACTGCATGTGGTACTTGTACTGTCAATGGATGTCCTAACACTATGGCATCGCTTTGTCTGATTGCTAAAGCTGTCGCTGCTACTGATTTCAGACACGCAGGCAAAGCCTGAGCTACGGGATCTAATGTACTGGAAAAATAAGCACATGGCTTACATGCTCCTGCTTGTTCCTGAGTGAGTACTGACAAGGCAGTACCTGCACGTTCTGTAACAAAGAGTGTAAAATGTTTACTGTAACATGGTGTCGCTAGAACTGGTGCTTGACATAGAGCTTTCTTTAAGCTCTCAAAAGCTAGTGTGTGTTCCTGAGTCCAAGGGAGGACAGTCGACGTGGCTGCCTCCTGTGTTGTCAACTGAATGAGTGGCTTCGCTAGAAATGCATATTGGGGAATCCACTGTCTACAGTATGAAGTGAGGCCTATGAAAGCCCGCACTTCCTTTTGCGTTTGCGGTATTGGCATGTTTGCAATTAACTGGATGCGATCAGGTGTAAGCTGCCTTCCCTCCTTGGACAGCGAGTGACCAAGATAAATAACTCGCTGAACACAGAACTGCAGCTTAGAAGGGGACACCTTGTGTCCTTTTTCTGCTAGAAAATGTAAGACTGTAAATGAGGCTTTTTCACATTCGGGTTCGCTTCGTGCAGTGATCAGCAGATCATCGACGTATTGAAGCAATGCGGTGTTAACGGGCATATGTATACTGTCAAGTTCTCGTTTCAGTGCTTGGCTATAGATGCTGGGGCTTTCTGTGAATCCTTGGGGAGCGCGGGTGAATTTAAAACTTCGTCCACTTAAGCTGAATCCGAATAAGTATTGGCTCTCCGGATCTATTGGGACGCTGAAAAAGGCATTCTTGAGATCAATTACGGTAAAGAATGTAGCTTGAGAATCAATGGCTGTCAGTAATGATGAGATATCGGGGACCACGGGGAATTGTGGCACAATGCATTTGTTTAATTCACGCAAATCAATAACTAGTCGATATACTGGTGGGGCCATAGGATCAGTTCGTTTAAGAATCGGAATTATCGGTGAATTACACACATTGGAGTTGGTTTCTACAACCACTCCTTGCGCAACTAGCTCGTCAATGATTTTCAGTAAAGCCACTACAGCATCTGGTGGTAACCTGTATTGTCGCATTCGTGGTAGTACCACTCCTGCCTTCAGTGTGACTCGGTATGGTGTAATGTTCATGCAGCCAACATCAGTAGGGCCTTGTGCCCATAGATGCGCTGGTAAGTTCTGTAGTCGGGAATCCATGTCTCTGGATACATAGTGACCTTTAAAATCACGTAAAAACAATCTTACTCCTTCCGGAGAACAACAAATAATAGCCCCTAGGGCTTTCAGTGTCTTTATACCTAACAAGTTTTCTGGACATGATTTGGTAAGTAATAAGTCAGTGGTTCGTGTCAAGGGACCTATCGTAAGTGGAAGTGGCTGTGTTACTTCATTAACAATAGGCTTTCCTGAAAAACCAAGGGAAACATTTTTAGAGCCTGAGAGGGGTGCCCCTGGAACTTCACTACTTTTTATGGTTGTTCGACTTGCCCCTGTATCGAGTAAAAATTTTCTGTCATGACCTAATAATTCACTATGGACATAAGGTCCTTCTTGATCTACTGGAATCTCGATAAGGGGTAAGTCAACTTCCCTCTCTAGGCTGCTTCATGCGTAACGTTGATACTCAGGATATTCATATTGTGCAGTCTGATATAGTTGTCGTGATGTTACTTGTGTGGCAGCCGCAGGCAATGGTGGTGCAGCTGGCACAAACTGTTGCTGACCTGGCATGGACTGTTGCTGACCTGGCATGGACTGCTGCTGACCTGGCATGGACTGTCCATGCTGCATAGTTCCTTGTTCACTCTGATCTTGTCTAACTAATCGTGGTCTCTCTTTTGCAATACCTGAAGCTATATTGCGTTTCAGGACTTGACAATCGTGTACATAATGGCCTGGCTGCTTACAGTAATTGCAGGTTCCTTTTACAGGAACTGCAGGATCTCCAGAATGTGTCGCACCCTTTTTGTGACCATCCGCTGGTACTGTCTGAGAAACTAGCATTTTCATTTTAGTATCTTTCATGCGTCTATGCTCGTGTTCTTGTTCATCCCTAATTCTATTGTGATGATACTGTAACATTTGTAGCATTTGTGACGGAGTGTTACCTTGCCAGGTACTCTCGAATTTCAATATTCTATTTTTCACTGGAGGTAATGCATTTTCTACCAATTTTGTCACAAACAAATGTGGATATGAGTCACTGCTTGCTTTTATACCACTGTTTATACCAAAACATTTTTCAAATCGGGCATAATAATCACTTGTGTCTTCATCTTGCTTTTGTTTACAGGCTGAGATTGCACCCCAATCTTCCTTTTTAGTAGTTAATAAACGTGGTAGTACCTGTACTAGTAAACCTGGTAACAGTTTAACTTTATCCCCGAGCCCTGACCCTGGAGCTCGATCCCTTTCCTCCGCTGCTAATGCGGTCCAATCTATCTTTTGATCTCCCACTTCCCACTCCTTTTCTTTCAGTTTTTCGTAAATGCCAGCAGGTAAAAGCACCTTTAATATCGTCATAATATCAGGAAAGGTGTACTCTCCCATCAGTAACATGTCTTTAATTTCTCGGTGGAAACCCGCTGGGTCTTTGTCATGACTAGGCACTACTTTCTTCATTTCTAGTAATTCCATTTTTGATATGGGTGTATAAACAAATACACGATGAAACTCATTATCATCGCCCTTTATCGGGTGCACCTCTCGTAAGGGATTCTGTCTATCCATGTAGTACAGTGTTCCTTCTTTGTTGGGGATCGAGAAAGGATCCGCATTTACTAAGAGAATGTACTGTTTACGTGACATTAATATTTCTTTAATTAACTTGTTACTGGATCCTCTCCATCTATTCGTGAGAAGTTCGGTTAACATATCAGGTAAGGGACCAGGATCAGCATGTTGGCTCTTATATTGTATAAGAAGTTGCTGGATCATATAAATCCCAGCTAAACATTGTTCGTCTGGACTGAGGTTCAAAAACGCGTGTGCTACTGTTACGTCACCATATTTACCGGGACTGTCCATCCAATGAACAGCTGCCCTTGCTAATTCTTGTTCGTCCATAGAATCGAGGAGGTGGTAACCCCTTCGTTCCCGGAGTATTTTATCTGCGGCTTGAAACAAACGCTCGGGAGATTTCATATTTATTATAGTCGGACGTGTAGAGTGTATCGGATCAGAAAAACCTCCGGTATTATTGCAGGACCTTCCTCTGCCCACATAGGCTATGGTGTCTGCCTGTCTTCCTGAATCTCCTGAGTCGGACTCTTCATTTTGTTCAAACTCGTCTGTTTCCAATCTCTCTGCATGTATGCGTTCTACTTCTTTCCTAATTTTTCGGCACATGGCTACTATACTTCCTTGTTTATCATGTTTTCCATCGGATATATTCTGACTCCATTTAGTGAGGATCTGCATTATTCCCGGGTCTACCCCCGGTCGGTCTTCATTTCTGATCACACAGTTTATGAAGAAACGTAACAATTCTCCCTGTATCTCAACTTTCTGATATTCCATAGCTCTTGTTAATGCATTCAGGATCTTTCCCTGTTTGGACAAAATGATATATGTTATCTAAATGCGCGGCCATTCCTGGCAGCCTTCCTAAAAATAACGCAGCTCGTCTAATACGTAATGATGTTATAATCATTTCATCCCCTCTACCAGGCACCGGGTCATATCTGCAATCTACCATAAGATCCTTAAGCGTACGGTTATTTATGAGTTTGGGCGTACGTGCATGTGCTGATTCCTGGAAAGAAAATTTACTCCCTCTGGGTGGCGTAAAAGGAAGGCTAGTAGCACCTCCAGTAGCCCCCTCTGAGGTATCGAACGTGAAAGGATTCGTTGAACGTGCTATAGCCACTACAGGTGTAGACACGGCTGCGGAAACAGTTGCGGGGACAGATGCGGAAACAGATGTGCTTGCCGAAACTGGCGTCGTGACTTGTGTCGGAGCTTGCTGTGGTACCGGGACAGGAACTTGATCTTGACGTTGAGCCCCCCCAGCAGCCGATCTGTGCGGTGCGGGGTTAGCATATTCGGGAACTGTATCATCTAAATAGGAGGAAAGAAAAATATCTTCTGCGGTTCTAGGATGTCCTTTAGGATGTACTTTTATTGGAAACAATGGGGTTGGCAAGTCTTTAGGTATGGCCGTAGTGGCTTGAGGCAAACCTTCGGCCAGAAGGGGATACATCCCTTTCATAAGGGCATTTCTTTGTCTTTCTGTTTGTTCTACTTGTACTCGTGTACCTTCTTCAATCAACTGCTTCTCTCGAACCTTATTTGCACTTTCTTTACTTCTCTCTTCCTGTCTTAGCGCCTTTTCGGTGCGCCTATGTGACTCTTTACGCCATAATTCAATAGCGTCTTTCTGTGACTGTCTAGCTTTCCTCTTCCACAACTCTTCTTCTACTTTCATGATACAATCTGCATCCCAGGTCCCAGCTACGGGCCATCTCTGATTCTCTGGTAACTCTTTGGTGTAGTCCACCCATAGATCTAGAAATAATATGGCATCTAAGCCATGTTTATGGTACATGAAATGTCCTGGAGTGTCCCTAGGAGGAATAGGGACTGCCTCTTCAAGCACCCCTTTTCTAGTAGTAATCTGTCTCAACTTTGAAAAGAGCGGCATATTGACAACAGCTAACCTGGTACTTACTCTTGAACGGAACTGATCTGATACTTAATCTTGAACACACTTAGGACAAAAACACAATAATGAGCATAGCACAGTAAAACAATCATTCATACCACAATATGCAGAACATTAAGCACGTTAAAAATAAAACACTAAACATTTAAAACTGACCAACAATGATGACAGTCTGCATGACTAATCACCAAGCAGAATTCTTGATACTTCGGAATACTTGATATACGGCTAAACCGTACATATACACTGCTAAACAGTGCAGACCGGATTTGTGTACCCAAATCCGTCTTGACCGGCACAACCTATGTGCACGTCAACACGCCTCCCCGGCGATGGTACTCACCGAGTAGCTCACAACGAAAGGCCTCGGAGACTGGACTCGATTTCGGACATCGGACATCTGGACATCGGGGCTTCGGAAGACCTGGTGGGCCTCTGTGTACCTCGGATCTTGCTCTCTCAGCTAGGCTCTGGTCGGGATACCTTGCGCTTCTCACCGCCTCGTCTGGATTGATCGCAGCCTCAGTCGCCCCCGCTTGACCGGAGGGAGCTACAGGAAATCCTGCTGGTACGCGTTATGGTCCGTCCAGCTGTGGCAGGAGACCGGGCCTGCAACGCACCGCCGGCGCGTGAGATGAGAAGGTGTCCCTATTCGGGCGCCATTATGTGGTAAATAAATTTCTGCTCATTACCAATCTGAATTTCATGCGAGAACTTTAACAAATAGCTCAGAATAATGAGAGGCAGAATCCGTGGTATAAGAGGTTTCTGAACGGGCTTTATTCCAAAATGGCCGACTCGAGTGGCGGCCTTCAGGTTCCGTCACCAAGAAGGTTCAGGAAGTGAAGTACGATTCTTTATTATTAGACATACACTTTTATAGTTATTACATTATAATGAAAACGAATGTAGGAGGCGTAACATTTGATAAGAAAAGTGACATAAACGAAACTAGGCGTAATAAGGAGTAAAAAGAAACATAATTGGTTAAAGTTATCAAATATAGGTGGATCTATAAGATAATACTTGGCATAGATGCGCGCGCAGCAGCATGACGTGTAATTGACGTGTAACTAGGGGGAGAAGGGGGCTTGACATTAACTCTACGTGTGGAGACGAAAAGTCTGGGGGGTCAAGTCAACCTAATCCCAAATCATATCTAACATCCTATGTTTAGAGAACTATGTTATCCACAAGGAAGGACTGAAGGACTTCGAACATAATCTATTCTATACTGACTGTGTGCGTGCACAAATGTCTAAATGTCTATGTGAAATGCAAGAGGCAGAAAACTTTCCATGGCAACTGGACTATGAATTACTTGCAGGGGCAGCTCTTTGCTCGAGAGCTAAAGGAAATGTTTACCTACATCACTAGACAGGAATGCATCGGCTGAAGAGCAAAGGAGATAATTCGAAGGTGAAATACAGCTTCTTGGCAGACAGACTAAACTGGCCGAGGCAGGCACCGTTAGCTGCACAAGAAATAGGACAAAGTTCATGGATGCAGCTGCGAGCTCAAGCTGACGCTTGTCAGAGACAGAGAGCAGGGAAAGGCTTCGAGGACAGAATCGGGCCTACTTCGCCTGAACTGTGAAAATGGAGTAGCTAAGCCATATAAAGTCGGTGGCCTTTCCTATTTAGGAATTAACTATCCGGCCCATTGATGGCGGGTCTGACAGAGAACATATTGACGGTGGACGCACATGTATTTGCGTCTTCGAAACTGGAACTGGAGAGAACATACATGTACTTGTAACATGCATATAGAACCGTTGGGGTCCAAGATAGGGGACATAACTGACCAGGGAAATCCACTTTTCCACACCCTGGGAGGCCTAGGGTACACCTATGCCCTGGGTACCTAGGGTACACTGTACAGGGTCCAATAAGGTGATCCTTACCAATTGGGAATGTACCTAGGGTACATGGAGTCCATTTTAAAGAGAGAGCAGACAGCCTGAGACCCTGAATGGCAGGATCTCAGGCCAACTAAGTCGAAAAACCAGCTAGACACTAGGCAAAAAGTTGGGGGTAACCATAGTCAGATATCCACCTTCCTACATGAGGTGATCGAAGAAAGCCAATACAGGCGAAGCCAGTCATTTGTGGCTTACATGGGGCTGTGAGAGGAAAGAACACACGTCCAGTGACAATACCTGAATCCCTCCAGTGCTAAAGGTGTTACTTCAATGTCCCAAACAAAGATTCTTCAATCCTCAGCACTTTCATCTTTATCATAAGCTCTGAACAAAGACGCCGAAAAGACGAGTAAGGAGTACTCTCTGCCACACGGGTTAGAAGGATTTTATTTTGTTTATCGGGTGTCCTGGATGGAGGACTAGAGAGGAATAGCGATTGTACAGATATCTATTTTAAGCAGTGTATGTCTGGAATAGAGAGATATTTGAGAGCCCTGATGAAGTCAGATGCGGACGCATCAGATCTGACGCATCAGATCTGACGCATCAGATCTGACGAAACACGTGTTGGCTATTTTTGCTCTTTGAAGAACATTGTAGCGTGTAAAGGAAGGATGAATAGTGACCTGTGATGAAACTATCTCTATCTCAAGAATAAACAACGGAGTTGAGAGAAGACGGATTGGACTTTGATTTCATAATACACATTGAGTAGAGCTCAGGATACCCTGTTTTCTGTTGTAGGACCAGAATTCTCTGGTCCATCTTTGTTGGCATGAGTGGCTGCCCACTTCCTTGGAGCACACAATCTGATATTTCTGCATTTGACTGTGAGGATTACTAAGAATCTTGCGCATAGAGCCTTGCCACATTCAGCTTTGGTTGTTTTCTCTGAACAAAGACAGTAGCATTCTGATGCTCATATCTACAAGAAGATGCACATTTTGTCAAAAACTGTGTGAAACAAAGTGTTGTAAAGTGTCCTAGCGTTAAAAAAAGTTTTAGAGAGATTAAGATATAATGAAATTACCCAGTGATGTATACACCAGCATTAATACAAAATTATTGATCGATTCCTGGAATAGGATGGCAGAAACGCAGAGGTTAATACTCCCCTCACCCCAAGTCCCCTAAATCCAGACTTTATAGTGGCAAAGTGCCCTAACATATATATATATATATATATATATATATATATATATATATATATATATATATATATATATATATATATATATATATATATATATATATATATATATATATATATATATATATATATATATATATATATATATATATATATATATATATATATATTATATCAAGAAAATACTTTAATATTTAAATTTGAATATGGTTTCTTCCAGAAAAAAATGTTAAGCTGACTTTTGAAAAAAAATAAGTCATCACATTTTTAGTCATTATGCTGCACATTTGCAGAAACTCGATGATTTTACATAAGAATTCACATCAAAGAGGCGTCTTTTTTTTACACTTCATAGCTTACATGCAGTATTTGGCCACAGTATCCTTATACTGAGATGTGTCACATATGCAAGCCTATCACCATTTCTCATTGTCTGTAAGGGAATAACAGACAAGCCAAGTGTCTCAGCAATGGGACAGGTTGAGATCAGGAAGGAGGAGTCCACAAGAGCTGTCCGCCACAGCATCAGATCAATTGACAAAAGTTCTTCTGCAGCAATGCAAATAAAGGCTCAACATGGGCTCAGTACAATCTAAAAATACATCCAGTTTTTAATGGAGAAACTGAAAATGAAAATCATACATAATACAATGCATACGCTTTTGAAGACCCATGTGAATCTAACTGTGATTGCATTTTTGAAAAAGCAGGCAATAGTACAGGAATTGTCACTTTAGGGATCTGCATGAGGCAGTCACATTAGACCTAACTAGATACAATTCCAGTGGTGCCAGAGGAGAGCGTGTTTCTGAGAAGCACTGAGCAGCTGGAGTTGTGCTCAGACCCACTACATTTGGATTATGTAAAATCTGAACCAACCATAAACAGATGTTCAGCATCTGTTCTAGTCAGCCTATCCATACAAATAAGAGGCCCAGATCTCCATAGCTCACGTCCTACAGAATCTTCATTTACTACCGTTCACAGCATAGATCAATATGTTTAGGACAGTCTGCTTAAGCTACAAGTGCCTAAATTACAAGACTCTCATATACGAGGGAAAAAAAAGACCATCAAGAGCTAAGAACTGCTCAGGCCAAAGCAATCACCAGCCTGCTTACTCTGGTCACCCAACAGCCCTTTCCTTCAGAATCACAAAACATATGAAGAGGCCACTGTACACGCACTCCCAAATCCATCACTGTGGAACACTCTATTCCGCAACATCTTCTACCGCACACCACCTTTTGATAAACCCATAACAGCCACCTCTTCATAGAGCATACTATGCAGTGACCGCCTGCAAGCAGCGTGGACGGTCAAGCCTACAGCTGAGGTCATGCATCCAGGTACGAACGGAGGATAACCTGGTACAAGTTGAAGAGAGGAACACAAATTCCAATGGGCGAGCAAGCATTCAGAGTGATACATTTGATAAATTGAACAAGACGTCCAACTCTAGCAGACCACACTACTTTCTGGCATCCCTTTGAGGCACATCTTAGGTTTTTAATAGATTAATAGGCAAACAGGCTTGAGAACTATAGCCCCATTTTTATCCTCCACAAAAAAGTAAAAGTGGAAAAGGTTGTACATCGCAGTCGGTTGTGTCGTTTTCTAAGAGGAAGCAGGCGATTACTCAGCTGTTGAACCGAGAAGAGCAGTCCTCATCACTAGATTGGATTTTGAGTTTCTCCAAGACAATGCTAAGACAACACAATTATGGTACCATCTGCTCTGGCTAATATAAAACTGTGGGGAATCCTTGGACAGCAGCTTGTTGGTCAATCTAAGGTTCATAGAAGGTTTGGTGCACATTCTGTGGTCAGGTCTCGGACACCCACAAAAGAAGCTCCTTCGGACACGGATAGCAGAAGTGTCAATTTTGCTGTAGGACACAGAGCCTAACATGCGCTATTTCCCTAACTAATGGAGAAGATGGTACTTATGTGACAACCACATCACTTTTCATGCAATCTTTTCTCTGTAAATACTTGAAAACGTATGTTTGCTAATCTTTCTTCTACCACCAAGAGTTATGGGAATTATACATAGATCCCACCTGCAAAAACATGTGAGGCTAATGTGGTTGTTAATCAAGAACCACTAAGAGCTAAGTATGTTTCAGCCCAGAGTGAATAATTTAACACACACTTGAGATTAGAGCTAAGGAGGCCAGTTTTGGCCATACTTTAGAGGAAGCTGCAAAATGAAGCTTAATAGCTGCAGTAAGTTATCTGCCATACCACAAAATCTACCCACACAGGTACGGCAAGCGCAAGATGTTTGCTCTCTTGCCTCCGCCTCAAAATACACTGCAAAAGATGGGCACTAAGTAGAGAGAACTAAGGCCTCCCCTTTAATACGTATGAGCCCCTCAGACACAGGTTGGTCAGTCACCCATCTACTCCCTAGGGCAGAGTTAGTGGGAGTCAGAGTAATTGACTACTGTACTGGGAAATACACCCGTAAGCGCTATGAAGCAGTTCACGAGCAACTTGTAGTGCTTTACAGTAACCAGCAACGACATGAAAGAATCCTCAAACGCAGGTGGGTGAATTCACACGAAAGAGGGTGCACCAAACTACAGTACGTAGCTGATAGAGTGCAGGGGCCCTTTGCCACAATATCAGCCTTCACACGTAGAAAACAAAACCAGACAGCCAAGTTCTAAATCAGATACCAGCGCACACTTAAGCTGTTCCTCCCACAAAATGCCTTCCGCCCTACAAACAAGCTCAAGTTTTATCTCATATCAAGGGAAGCAGCGGCTCCCAAACACTACTCTACTAAATGTACTATAAGCCCATCTGATCACCAACCAACAGAAATGTCATCACATTATTCCAGCTGGAAAGTACTCCCCTGGCTCTCGCTTGCAGCTGGCATTCACTTCAAAGCATACTGTCTCGTTACCAGGTTGTCTACTTAAATAACTGGAACACCAAGCAAAAAACTCAAACGCTCAGGAGACAGCCACTGCAATGACCATATTGGAAACCCCAAAATCTCATTGAGAAGGCACTCTGGAAACAGTTCTTCTTTTCCTACGCTCCAAGGCAAATTAAACACCACGACCTCCACCTCATTCCCCTTTACAGGGACCCCCCCCAAAAATCTCCAAGATCCCCCTCTTCATCTCCCCTATGACCAGATCTCCCCTTTACCAGCAGACCTCTCTGGTCCCAGGCCTCAGTCAGTAGATGTACACACATCACTGTAACTATGTACACTGCTCCTGAGCTTATATTTTTTCCACATAAATTTACTCCATTTTATTAAATAAATTAAAATACTCTGTTCATGGGCCCTCCGTCAGAGGCTGCGCCGCTTTAGATTTCCAGAGGGATGTTCGACACCTGCATCTCGGGGCTGTGGACCTGTAAAGTGCGCATCCTTGGAGACCACCTCTTTAATGGGCTCCCACAAGAGGAACACATTTAAGATGGACGGCGCAGACCTCACGCAGACAGCTGAAAAGAGCAGCCTGGTTACTCTGTAAACGGTGAAGGCAGCAGAGAGGAAGATGAAAAAAACCCAGGCAGTGCTAAAAGACTAATTAAAGGGCACCAGAAAGATTAACAAGAGTATCTCAGATGTCGTCGACGCAAAGAGCAATTGACTTGTTTAAATCCCATAAGCTGGCTGTTTGACCCCAGATCAGTGACCTGTCGCGTGCTCCTGCAGATAAAGGTTTGTGGTGGAAACTACTCTGGCGCCAGATCAACAACAAGGCGCCGCTGCTCCATTTATCACACGGTTACTAGATGGTTGTGGGAGCAGCCTGCGGAAGGCTAGACACAGAACCGAATGATGCCTTTTACCTTTAAAAAGTACACAGTTGTTTACCAAAAGAGTGAAAGGAGAACTTCTAAAGAAACACAATGAGACAAAATATATGTGGCGCGAAAAGAAAGGCAGGAGATAAATCTCCTTGTTCAAATGGAATTCAATAAACACCTTTGAAACAAGAAGTAAGGGCAAGACATGAGAATGATTACTGTATGGTCCTGAGGCGCAGAGCGCCTGGAGGTCAGGTAAGGAGGGTTAGGAGACTGGAATAAGTAGATTCCATTGCTGCAGTTTTTTGTGTAGTTATGGATTTGTGGCACATGCCACATAGTCCACCAGCACCCTCATAATTTGTAAATTGCAACAAACCTAATAATTTCTTACTTAAACAGATGAAAACTAGTAACAACGCCCTGGATCATCATCACATGTCAGCTTTATGTACCTTGTGCTATAGAAATGGATGTGCTGGGTGACTCAAAGTTTGATGATCCGGACACAGAGCCTTCTCCTTAGAGTCGGTGCCCGGAGCACCACAGAACAATCAGGAGGGATCAGAGCCAATCCCTACCGCACAGAAGCAGCTGGAGCCTGTTCTGTGATGAACAGGTTAGCATGAAGGCAACCAAAAACATTCCAAACCTTTAAGGAGGAGAAAGGTTGGCAAACCCACTCTGCAGCTCACCAGAAATCTCCAGCTCCAGCTCAGCCTAGTTGTCAGGATAGTCTGCAATAGTGTACTCAAAACGGTCTGAGAAGCTCTGTGCAGAATTAACATTTCTGAACAAAAGAGATGACCCGGTCCAGATAAAAAGTCCAGCAAAAGCAGGCCTACAAGTGCCAATTGTGTGGCTCAAGATGTAAGGGCAACAAACAAAAACACAGGTGTTGCTCTCTAGGATCTGATGAGAGAGAAAGAGAGAGAGAAAGTAGGGGGCACCTACTCTTCGGTTCATGTAAGCTTGTCAGTGATAGGGCAACATTTAGTGAAATGATTTTAACCAGCACCATAGACCAGCTGAGCTACAGAACCTGCACAAAGGCAAGGTGTAAAGCGATCCTTGGGCTTAGGAGAATTTAGCTTATTCTTGCGAGGAGGCCTTTAGTTTATAGACTTTTTAGTCTTTTAGCGACCACTGAGGGAAGGAGAAGTCCGGTTGGACTTACTACAAGGTTGGCTAAGGAGGAGGCTAACTTGACTGCCTGTTGTCACCACCTGTAGTCAACACACCGTGTACTTGATTCCCCTGAAACATACTGAGAGAAGAAACAATGTAAAGTATTGGTGTCACTTCGCCTTCAGGGAGAGACCGACTTGATCCCACAGTGCAACTGCTGAATGGCAACACTGTGCTCAGAAGGGAGGTCAAGCCTCAACTCAGTCTATGGAGCCAGCTAGGAAAGGGTTATGCCCCCAAATAGCTTTACTCCTGTTGGTAAACACCATCCACCGCATCCAAGAACCGTGTTGAAAAAATGTTTCAGGTACATGGACAAAGATGACCGTCTAAACCAGTGTTTTCATCACTCCATATGTTACTAACAGCCTCATCTAGTCAGTAAAGGCGACCTTTACGCTACAAGGGGAGAGCCAGTGGATAGGGTGCCTGCCTTCGTCGCGGACTGCACTGCTGTACATTTTTCATCGACTGAATAGGTGCTCAATTATGCAACCGTCTGCTAAGAATTATACTTGCATTTTTGACTTCTCTTATAAATGGAAGTGATGATTCCTGCACTCAGGGAGTATGGGGGTGCTCTTCATGGACAAACTGCTCTTTAGAGACGTTCTCGTAAATGAAGCAACAGACTTGTATCACAACGTAGTACAAATGCAGCTCATCTACAGTAGACCACGTTGCACAACACTCACGGTTGGACCAGGAGCACTGCAGCATAGGCTCCCAAGCAGAAGAACGAAAAAATAGAAAAGATAGCAAGTAAACTAAGAAATAAGGAGACTGAATTGCTGAGCAAGAGACAAGAAGGTTCCACTACTCACAGAATGAAAGGCAAAAGGAATTAAGGTTGAGCGCCTATGCAGGGGAGCCTGGTCATATGTTCCATAAGCAGGATGTTCTGGGGCCACTTCTTGGTGGCAGAGTACTCTCATGTCGGGAACACGAGACACCCAAGACAGAGTACAAAGGATATAGAGTACAACATAACTCCCGGCAGCCAGCCCATGTCCCCAACCATTGAGCATTTAAGTGTATCAGATTTCGACGTCAGAAAGGTTTGCCAACTTTGCTGTGTCACTGGCCAATAAAAACAGATCACTGCACAATTCTGTGTAGGAAGATCAGGGCTTAAAGTGAGATGCAAACAAGCAATGAAAATGCAACAGGTCTCGCCTTTGGTTAAGTTAAAGCCATTTACTTTGCTAATGGTATTGTATAGCAAAGCAAATGGCTTTAACTTAATAAAAGGCGAGACCTATTGCATTTTTAATGCTTGTTAATTAAAAGAATTCATTGTAATCGTATTTGTAAAAGGTGTTTGTTGAACAGATAACCAATGCTGCTTTAGGTATGGCTAAAAGCACTTGCGCAGTCTTCTTACATTAGCGTATTATTTTTAATATTTCTGTGGCTCTGACTAATAATGAAGGATGACCGCCTTCGAAGTCGTGGCCTGCTAGTATCCCCATCCTTTTCTTTTTAGGCTAGCACCCATGTTTGGGAGGGTACAGGGTGAGAACCCAATGACTGCTGTCCCCCCCCCCCGCCAAAAAAAACACAAATTCAGCTGTATTTTGCCCAATTTCTCAATCCCCTACAAGCAAATCCACAAAACCCTACTACCTTTAGAATCCTCAGGATGTTGGAAAAAAAGGACGCAAATTAGGCGGGACACCGAACCACCCCAAATAGTCAAAAGAGGGCACGGCAGGGGGACGACGACCTGGCAGCGAAAGAGTGAAGGGGTGCATCGAACAATGGAAAACTACATCACTGAGAAAGATCTACAAGAGCATTATGGGATATAGGAGAAAACCCAAGCGAGTTTTTGGGCAACCAAACATTCAATAACAACTGGTTTAATTATGAACTTTAACGGCGGAATAAATATATTTAGAAAAGCAATTAATTTAGGTAACACTGTTCAAGAGGGACAAAAAGGACGTTGGTGCTCAAGATGACAACTATCTCTACTGATATTGCATCTAATAAATAGACCCAAAGTTGCTCCCTGGTACTCGCCTGCTCTCAGGTCTAGGAAACAACTCTGTCGCAAACTAGAGAGAGCCTGGAGACAAGAATATTCTCAATCTAAAAAAGTGGAGTACCGAGCTGCTATAAAGCTCTACAAAAGTGAAATTAAATCTGCCCAAGCTCAGTTTTATGAATCAAAAATTCGTTTAGCTGCCAATTCTCCTAAGGAAATTTTTAAAATTGCTAAATCCTTAATCACTCCCCCTCCCCCTGAGCGTCAGTCACTTGACGGCGCAAAAACCCGTTGCAATAACTTAGCAATTTTCTTCTCCCAGAAGATTTCAACTATCTATTCCTCTTTCTCCATAGCTGGTGGGAACTTGGAGCCTACCACCACAATGGACCCCGACACGATGACTTCTTGCCTGTTGGACAAATTCCCCCTTCTAGACTCCTCCTCATTGGATGGAATAATCCCTAAAGTCCCAGCACCTCCTCAGACTCTTATCAAAGTAATCGACGTCATCCGTCCTGCCATCCTGGATGTCCTCAATGCTTCCATTGCTTCGAATTCTGTCCCAGTCCAATGGAAGTGTGCGATGGTTAGGGCACTTCTGAAAAAACCCACCTTAGATCAGAACAATTTGGCCAACTTTCGCCCTATCTCCCTACTTCCTTGGATGAGCAAACTTCTTGAGAGACACATTAATAACATCTTAGTGGACTATTTAGAATCTAATAGCCTACTATGTCTCTCTCAGACGGGTTTCCGCCCTCAGCATGGAACTGAAACTGCCCTTATAGCAGTAACAGAAGAGACTAGAGCGGTGCTAGACCAGGGAGGAAAAGCAGCCATCATACTACTCGACCTCAGTGCCGCGTTCGACACTGTCAACCATGCCATCCTATTACATCGTTTGAAAGGCATGGGTGTGTAGGGCGCGCCCCTGGAATGGCTGACTTCCTTCCTGGATGAGCGTTTCTTTCAGGTGTTCGAGGGTGAGACGATCTCAGCCAAGCAACCACTCAGTTGTGGGGTTCCGCAGGGTTCGTCCCTGAGCCCCACTCTTTTTAATGTTTATATGCAACCTCTAGCAAATATAGTTCAGCCCTTTGGTGTGCGTATCGTCACCTACGCAGACGACACCCAACTGGTGGTCTCTTTGGACCACTCGGAGGGGTCATCTAACACCCTGGGTCTGTGTCTAGAGGCTGTTGCTGAGTGGATGCATGCGTCTTGTCTTAAACTTAACGGGGAGAAGACGGAGATCATGTTATTAGGTAATTCCTTACCGAACACTTTGGCCTCTATTTGGCCTACATGCCTTGGCACTCCTCCCCTCCCTAAGCCCCAGATAAAGAGCCTTGGAATCTGGCTTGACAGGGCGCTTGATTTCTCGGTCCAAGCCACCAAGACTGCCTCAACTTGTGCTGGGTTAATGAAAATGCTCCGCAAGGTTCTTCCTTTGCTCCCTTTCCAGGCGAGGAGAGTCATGGTTCAGGCCCTGATTCTCTCTCGCCTGGATTACGGGAACGCCTTATATTTGGGCGCCCCTGTAGCGGTGACCAAAAGGCTCCACGTCACCCAAAACTGTGCCGCCCGGCTATTGTTTAATATTCCTCGTTGGCAATCAGCTAAGAAAGCCCTTAAGGAGCTTCATTGGCTCCCAATGACTGCCAGAGCTCAGTTTAAGGCGATGTGCATAGTGCACAAATCTTTTCATCGAACAGGCCCTGCCATCTTGTTCCCCTTTGTAGTGCCTTACGTCCCTTCCAGAGCCCTTCGTTCCGGCTCACTGCACTTAGTAACTCCAACAAAGGTTATCAAAGCCCGTTGGGGCGGTCGCTCCTTCTCACACTCTGCCGCCAAACTATGGAATTCCCTTCCTGTGAGTATTAGACAGATCAACAATAGGATGGCATTCAGGAAAGTCCTAAAAACCCATTTGTTTGCGAAAGCGTGCTAATGTACCTTGGAGCTCGTCATAGTAATTGCTGAAGCGCGACGAGGCCTCAGGGTAGTTACGCCCTGTTGGAAACAGCCCACTCCCACTCCGCAGGGTGGTGGTGGACTCCCCGAACACACTGTGGTAGCTTGGCCCGAGTGGTCAGGAAACAGGCGCAGTGCTAAGCATACAATATACCCATACAAGAACCATGCGTGCATCCGTTCCAAAAACGACTCTACACCGTAAAAATTATGAAAATATTCTTTCTTTATCTTTTTCTCTTAGTTGCTGATTGGAAAAATAAATAAGACAATCACAATATACAAATTTAAATAGTGCAGGTCAAATAAATACTGGCTGTTTGATGAAATAAATAGGGGTGATCATAAATAACAGGGCATAAATACAAGTGCAATATATACAGACAATTAAATACTTTGAGGCAATAAATACTGTACCAATAAATATTGTACACCATCAAGTCCTGAGGACCTATAAATATAGTGCAGCAATAAATAGGTAAAAACTCAATAAATACAGTATCCCCAATACATAATTAAAAGTATACCGCAACCCTCATATAATCAGATGACACTTCAATTCTTAAGGGCTGATATTGCCCAGGCACAGCTTGTAGGGTTGTGGAAGGCTTGAGGGGGGCTACTCCCTGGCTGGGACAAGGCTGAGGCCTAATCTGAGGTAGATCCAAGGGGGGTATACCAGTGCCCTGGCTTTCTCTCTCCACACAACCTCTCTAGGTTAGTCCCAGTTCACCCCAGGCACAGTCAGGTGGGTTTCAGCACCTCCCTAGCCCCTTAGAGCAGTCTCTCAGGTCTCCACAGGGCCTTAGGCGCCCTCTACTCCACTTACTGCCCTTTTTCTGATGTTCCGACGCCGCTGGAGTCGTGTCGACGCCGTGAGGCGGTTCCGGTTCGGTCTCGGCGGCCTCGGCACAATGTCAGTTCTTTGACGACGCCGGCAGGCGGTTCCGGTCCGATGTCGGTGGCCTCGGTTCGATCTCGACCTCCGATTCGACGGCGTCGGGCAGTCTCTTCACGATGTCGACTTCGGGCGGCTCCGGTCCGATGGCGCTCTCGGCTCCGATGACGTCGGCCGGCCTGGCCTCGATGTCGACTTCCGGCGACTCCGGGGTGCGATCCTCACCCCCGACCTCCGGTGCTCCTCTACCTCGGTCTCCGACGACTCCGGAGGGCGGACTTCACTCCTCCGATGACGCCGCTCGCTCGACCTCGGTTCACTTCCTCCTCGACCTCTGGTATTCCTCACGACCTCCGTCGGCGCCCTCTCACGACCTCAGGCGGCTCCGGGTACGACGTCTGCTACTTCAGTCAGCGCCGCTTCTCCACCTCGGGCTCCAGGTCTTCAGGCTACTCGACGCCGGACTCCAGGGAAACCAGTTCTCAGGTCAGAATCTTGCTGTTTTCTTGGTTCTAAGGCCTGTTCCTGCTGTCCAGGTCCTTAGGATAAGTTTCTTCTGTCTTCTTCCCACACAGGGCTATAGGCTGGGATCCATCAGTAGGGACAAGTATCAAGGGTGGGTTTATGGACCCCACTCCAGGCACAAGTTTCCACCCCTGCTGCTTCACTCCTTCCTCCTTCACTGTTGTGCTCCTCTCTCTTCACCAGTCAGGTGCCAACTGCCAGCTCCAACTGCCAACTCTCTGACTTAACCTCCCAACATTCTAAACCGCCTCCAACGGTCACAGGGTTCTGGAATCTCCTGGAATGTTCTGGAAGGTGCTGGTAGGTTCCAGTGGATGCTGGTGATGTCACAGGTGGCCACCATTTTGTGCTTCAGGCCCTCAGACAGAAGTTTCAGGGGTAGCTAAAATGGTTCCCTGAATCTGTAGCAACACGAAAAAGTCTGGTGGTTCCCAAAAAGGAAAAATTCAAACAGGGTTTGAGGCAAAAGTGGGACAAAATAAATAATGATGAGGAGGGACCACCCAAAGGGCTGACAGGTCTAACACGCCCTATATAAATATAATTTTTCATTTCATTTCATTCATATTGGAGTAATCAAAAACACATCGTTAGCAGTTCTCGCTTATGTAGAATACGTAAGATCTACACGACAAATGTCGCCAGGTCGTATAGCACAGCACAATTTTTTTACCCTGTCCTACTTTTGGCATATAATTCCGGCAAAACAGGCAACCGCATCAAATCCAAATATAAAATAAAAATAACCATTTTCGTTGTTCTTACAAATAATTATTAACTTAACTCACACAAATGTGCAGTAGTAACGTGGCACTGTTTATGCTGCAAGTGCAATGGTGGGGTGTGCTGCTGCTGCTGCTACTACTCGGAAAACAATGTGGTAACTTTCTTAACAGAGAAGTGTGAAAACGGCTAAGAAAATCAGAACATAAAGATCGTTTTGGGCCGCCACCTGCAGGATACGTGGCCACAAACGCTTTTTTCCATGTCCCCAACTCGTTCGTGTTCACTTCACGTGAGGAATAAACTGTAAATTAACCGCTTTCTTTTTTTCTATTAAATAGTTTATCGTACAAGATTTAATGAGATAGGGTTTCAAAAGTTGCTTATACGTAATTTAATAATTAATTCAATGTTTTGACAGCCCACTGCCAAGTTGGTATTCCATAAAGTACAGCATACGCCTGTGGAGTGAGGGTGTTGTCCATGCCAGAACACATCAAGGTATTTCCAAAAAGGCAACTTTTTGTTAGAGCAACCTTCAGTTAGGGCCAGGCCGCAGTGGCCGTTTCACAGAACACAGGAGTAGTCTCCGCCCCAACCAGGGCCTGTTACACTCAGGGCCAGAAATCTGACCCACCTTCTGCCGGAGCCTGGACGCGAGAGGCCGCCAAACTTAGTGCTGCTTTGGCCCCAACCCAGGGCGGCATCAGTGAAACTCGCAGGCAACCAGGCCCTTTTCTGACAACACCCACGGGTATCGGTGGTGCAGAAAGGTAACCAATTCTGAGCTTCCCATCTGGGCGATGGATGTCAAATACGTGCAGGGGTTCTATTAATCCAGGACTGGTGACTTGGGAGTCCACGTAGGCCATAACAAACACTGCTACAGTTTACTAATACTACTTACTAAAGAGGCTTATAAGGACGGGATCACATTGAAAGCGACCACACAAGCACAAAACTAAACGCATCACTCCCCACATCTACACCATAAAGAAACCCGTAGGGAACAAATTCCGCACAATGCCAGCCTTTTCTTACATCCACTCCCGCCACGCTTAAATAGGTTCTGTTGTCGCAGGTTATCCGTAATGTACGAGTAAAGTTTCAAGTGCAAAAGGGCACATGTGGATGAGGACGGTGAAGAGAATAAACCAGATCTGGCAAAATGAGATGGGTTGTCAAAAGGATGCATCGGGATAAAACGACCAGCTTGTGGCGTTGCAGTCCGGGGGATCCTAGCATGGGAGTTAAAGATCGGTCAGAAGGTAAATGGGTTTTCATGGATAGGAGGGCAAAAGGGATACCTCAGCTAACAAGGCAGAGCAACGCAGTCCCGAAAGTGAAAGAGGACCGCGCTGCAGCCGATCTCTTGTCTTTATGGGGCCATATGTTTGAAACACATTGCCCCATAAAGATAAGAAAAGCTTTTACCACAAACGTAAAGCAACCAACACTAAAAGAGCTATTGGCATTGTAAATGGCAATTTTTAGGTCTCGGCTAGCGAAGGCTGCGCTTGCGCAGTCTCGCTGACGAGATTTTACGTTTTCCAGTAGTGGGGCTTGAACCCGCCCCTCTTCTCCATTGGCTGGCCTCTTAAATGCTGGTCAGCCATTGGAGAAGAGCTTTGTCTGTCAATTCAAGCCCCGTCTTTTTCGGATTCTGGGGTGTGTTTTTTCACTTCTTCCTCTTTTTTAAGCCCTGTCCCTTTTACACTGGTGGGCGTTTTTTTTTTTTGTACAGGGACGTTCTCGTGTTTATTCGTGTCTCTTGCTGGGATGTACAGAGCAATTTCCAAACAGCTAAGGTAAGCTATCTTTGTTTATTTACATTTCTTGTTTGCTAATTTTTTTTTTTTCCTTTCTTCATTCCGGTTCTCGCAGTCCTTGTAATAAACGTAGTACAAGTATTAGAAACGAAAATTAAAAGTGAAGACAAGGCTGCCAGAGCGTGATTGGGAACCGTGCGCCCTCTGAGGCCTCCCCGTCCCTAGTATCAGTGAAACACGTTCAGCCAGTCCTGGCCTGTGGAGACGCCCGGCCGAACAGAGGCGATGGCCGCCATGGTGGAGCAGTAGAAGAAGTGGAAATGATTGTTGGGCTATTCACTTGATGTGATACTTACTACAACAGTGTAATATCTCAGTAAATAATGCGTCTCTTGCGCTACTTAAATGGAGCTTGTTTTATTTACCTTGGGAGAAATTAAAAACCGAAAAAACATGTAACGCAATTTGTCTCTCTGCTAAAGCGCTCTAATGTCCTCGGGCAAAGTAGCGCTATATAAAAAAAAAAAAACCTGCAGACCCGGTTGTCTCGTGATTTTTTTCTTTAAATACACCCGGCCTCTCGACTTTGGTTTGTGAGGCAACGGTGTATAACGTTAGTAACAGCCTTGCTTTAGATAACTTAGGAGTAGGACCCAAAAAGAGAGGGTGGTGGTGAAAGGGCAGAGGGAGTGTCCTAACTGCGGACAGCAGCGGGTTGGATGGAAAGACATGGGGAACAGGCAGAGTGGGTGGATCAGGGGGGGGGGCAGAGCTAGAAGTGTGGGGAGGGCGGGACTTCGTAGAGTTGTTTTGAGCCCCTTTGAGCTTCTCACATGTAGGCAGTGAATGAGAGTACAAACCCGCGCAGCTTTGCAGGCATGGACCGCCACCACTACACCGCCCCAGCCCCTGTCCGCGCCATGGCCAGCACTACCAGTTCTGAGTGATCCTCCTCGGGGATGCCACGGCGGGGAAGACGTCGCTTGTGCAGCGCTACACCGAGAAATCCTTCCTGGAGCAGGCGGTGTGCACCCTGGGCGTGGAGTTCCATGTGAAGATGCTGACGCTGGCGCCCGGCGTGCGGGTCAAGCTGCAGCTGTGGGACACGCGCTTCAGGTGAGTGACCCTCCCAACCCCACAGCCGCAGTGATTGTTCACTGGAGCGACCTGCAGTGCGCACACTTGCTTCCCGACCCCACCACCATAGCGGCAGGGACAATTCAGTGGGGTGCCCCGCAGTGCATGCTTGCACTGCAAGTTACCGATTTCACAGAATCTTCGGGGCAGGAGCACTACAGGTGTGTGACGCTCCAGGCCCCAGCACTTTAGCAAGCAGTGGCGTGACTGCAGAAAACTCTCGCACTGCACATAACTGCAGAAACCTTTTAGGCAATTGGGGCTCCTGTGTACGTTTCAAAGCAGCAACATTTCAGGGTAGTGTTTTCGCGCAGGCGTACTGCACTCCAGGTGAGAGAGCGTCTTCTATGAGTGACCTCAGCTCACACCCGCATTTCCTCCCCTGTGGGCAGGAGTGCTTTAGCTGGGCGTTCATGGCAACGTTTAGATACTACAAAGAGCCTAGAGGGAGATTTTGGAAAAAATAAATTGGAGAACTTTATTTTCCCTGTCCCTCTAGGCTGGAGACTCCTAAAATAAAGCAATTGTTGGCTTAAACATCGGCAGTCGCCTGCCTGAATAATTGGTATGTAGGTGGGTGTGGCCCCAAGTAAGAGCGCTTGATTCCCAGTGCACCCCACACTGCATCATTCTACTTCCCATGCACACGCACTTCATCCCACAAGGGGACACAAGTGCTTCTCATTAGCATGTCACTAATGTGCACGGAGTCCTCACTGCACACAGTACACACCTGGCAGAGGCACGTAAGACATCAATGGTTCTAGTGTGCACACCATCGCTCCATCATGGACTTCATTCAGGGGTCGCATATGCTGTTCCTGGCTTGCCTCCTGCGACCCCCTAGCACTGTGCTTGTGCCCCTTGCCCCCGTGGCATGTAGCAAACTTGTAAAGTCAAAGGATAAACAATAGATTAAAACAAGCATTGGCATAGCCAATAGGTCTCGCCTTTGGGACCTTATAAGTATTTAGTTATGCAGAACAATATCCTTGGTACAACATCATCAACTGTTGCATGGCTAAACACTTATAGGGTCCAAAAGGCGAGACCTATTGGATATCCCAATGCTTGTTGTACTTTGCAATAGGTCTTGTATTTGTTGGAGCTATTCACATTGTAAATGGCAATGTTTTTTATTTATCCTTGGGGCTTTATATAGCGCGAACTTGGCCTCAGTTGTGAATTTCGATTCATCAAAGTTTTGTGACCCCTGAAATTTGCACAAGTAAAGTGCTAACAGTATAAATATTGGCACTGTTTAACAAACGAAGCCACTGCAATACAAGAGCAAAGGTGACCGAGTGACTGCTTCAGGGTTGACGGAGTTGCTTACGGTCACTGCCCGTTAAAGCTAGCTAGCCCGCTACTATGAGTTTATCAAACTTAATGCTATGTTTTCTTATGTTATGTTATACTATGCCATGTTATGCAATGCTATGCTATGTTTTGTTATGCTATGCTATGTTTTGTTATGCTATGTTTTGTTGTGTTTTGTTATGCTGTGTTTTGTTATGCTTTGCTATGTTTAGTTATGCTATGCTATGTTTTCTATGCTATGTTGTTATGCTATGTTTTGTTATGTTATTTTTTGTTATGCTATTCTATGCTGTGTTATGCTATGTTTTGTTATGCTATTCTATGTTTCGCTATGTTTTGTTCTGTTTTGTTATGCTATGTTTTGTTATGCTATGTTTTGTTATGCTATGTTTTGTTATGCTATGTTTTGTTATGCTATGTTTTGTTATGCTATGCAATGTTTTGTTGTGTTTTGTTATGCTTTGCTATGTTTTGTTATGCTATGCTGTTGTGTTAGGCTATGCTCTGCATTGCTATGCTATGTTGTGTTTTGTTATGCAATGCTGTTTTGTTGTGTTTTGTAATGCAATGCTATATTTTGTTATGCTATGTTTTGTTGTGTTTTGTTATGCAATGCTGTTTTGTTATGCTATGTTTTGTTATGCAATGGTATGTTTTGTTATGCAATGCTATGTTTTATGCAATGCTATGTTTTGTTATGCTATGCTATGCTTTGTTGTGTTTAGTTATGCAATGCTGTTTTGTTATGCTATGCTATGTTTTGTTATGCTATGCTTTGTTATGCTATGTTTTGTTGTGTTTGGTATGCTATGCTTTGTTATGCTATGTTTTGCTATGCTATGTTTTGCTATGCTTTGTTGTGTTTTGGTATGCTCAGCTTTTTGTTATGCTGTTTTGTTATGCTATTTTATGTTGAGTTTTGCTATGCTATTCTATGCTTTGTTATGCTATGTTTTGTTTGGTTATGCTATGTTTGGTTATGCTATGTTTTGTTATGCTATGCTATGTTTTGTTCTGCTATGCTATGTTTTGTTATGCTATGCTTTGTTTTGTTATGCTATGTTTTGTTGTGTTTGTTATGCTATGCTATGTTTTGCTATGCTTTATTTTGTTATGCTATGCTATGTTGTGTTTTGCTATGCTTTGTTTTGTTATGCTATGTTATGTTATGCTATGCTATGTTCTGTTTTGCTATGAAATGCTTTGTTATGCTATGTTTTGTTGTGTTTTGCTATGCTATGCTCTTTTGTTATGCAATGCTATGTTTTGTTATGCTATGCTATGCTTTGGTATGCTATGCTTTGGTATGCTATGCTATGTTTTGTTATGCTATGTTTTGTTATGGTATGCTATCTTTTGTTGTGTTTTTCTATGTTTTGTTATGCTATGCTCTATTTTGTGTTTTGTTATGCAATGCTATGTTTTGTTGTATTTTGCTATGTTACGTTTTGTTGTGCTTTTTGTTATTCTATGCTGTGTTTTGTTTTGCTATGTTTTGTTTTGCTATGCCAAGTTATGTTTTGTTATGCTATGTTTAGTTATGGTATGCTATGTTTTGTGTTATGCTTTGTTTTGTTATGCTATGTTTTGTTGTGTTTTGTTATGCTATGCTTTCTTATGTTACGGTATGTTTTGTTATGCTATGTTTTGTTGTGTTTTGTTATGCTATGCTTTGTTATGTTACGCTATGTTTCGTTATGCTATGTTTTGTTGTGTTTTGTTAGGCTAGGTTTTGTTGTGTTTTGTTATGCTATGCTCGGTTATGCTATGGTGTATGCAATGTTTTTTTTTGCTATGATATGCTGTTGTGTTATGCTAAGTTTTGTTATGCTATGCAATGTTTTGTTGTGTTTTGTTATGCTTGCTATGTTTTGTTATGCTATGCAATGTTTTGCTATGCAATGTTTTGTTGTGTTTTGTTATGCTTTGTTATGTTTTGTTATGCTATGCTGTTGTGTTAGGCTATGCTCTGCATTGCTATGCTATGTTGTGTTTTGCTATGCAATGCTGTTTTGTTGTGTTTTGTAATGCTATGCTATGTTTTGTTATGCTATGCTATGTTTTGTTGTGTTATGCTATGTTTTGTTATGCTATTTTTTGTTGTTTTGTTATGCTATTCTATGCTTTGTTATGCTATGGTTTGTTTTGCAATGCTATGTTTTGTCATGCTATGCTATGTTGTGTTACGCAATGCTATCTTTTGTTGTGTTTTGTTGTGTTTTGTTATGCTATGTTTTGTTATGCTATTTTCTGTTGAGTTTTGTTATGCTATACTATGCTTTGTTATGCTATGTTTTGTTTTGCAATGCTATGTTTTGTTATGCTATGCTATGTTTTGTGCAATGCTATGTTTTGTTATGCAATGCTATGTTTTGTGCAATGCTGTTTTGTTACGCAATGCTATGTTTTGTTATGCAATGCTATGTTTTGTGCAATGCTATGTTATGCAATGCTATGTTTTGTTGTGTCTTGTTATGCTATGTTTTGTTATGCTATGCTATGTTGTGTTTTGCAATGCTGTTTTGTTGTGTGTTGTAATACTATGCTATGTTTTGTTGTGTTATGTTATGCTATGTTTTGTTTCATTATGCTATGCTATGTTTTGTTATGCTATGCTTTGTTATGCTATGCTTTGTTATGCTTTGTTCTGCTATGCTTTGTTTCGCTATGCTATGTTTTGTTGTGTTTTGCTATGCTTTGTTATGCTATGTTTTGTTGTGTTTGGTATGCTATGCTTTGTTATGCTATGCTTTGTTTTGCTATGCTATGTTTTGTTATGCTATGTTTTGTTATGCTATTCTATGCTTTGTTATGCTATGTTTTGTTTGGTTATGCTATGTTTTGTTATGATATGCTATGTTTTGCTATGCTTTGTTTTGTTATGCTATGCTATGTTTTGCTATGCTATGCTATGTTTGCTATGCTATGTTCTTTTGTTATGCTATGCTATGTTTTGTTATGCTATGCTATGCTTTGGTATGCTATGTTTTGTTATGCTATGCTATGTTTTGTTATGCAATGCTATGTTTTGTTATGCAATGCTATGTTTTGTTATGCTATGCTATGTTTTGTTATGCTATGCTATGTTTTGTTGTGTTTGGTTATGCAATGCTGTTTTGTTATGCTATGCTATGTTTTGTTATGCTATGGTTTGTTATGCTATGCTTTGTTATGCTTTGTTTTGCTATGCTTTGTTATGCTATGTTTTGGTGTGTTTTGGTATGCTATGCTTTGTTATGCTATGTTTTGCTATGCTTTGTTGTGTTTTGGTATGCTCTGCTTTTTGTTATGCTGTTTTGTTATGCTATTTTTTGTTGAGTTTTGCTATGCTATTCTATGCTTCGTTATGCTATGTTTTGTTTGGTTATGCTATGTTTGGTTGTGCTATGTTTTTTTATGCTATGCTATGTTTTGTTATGCTATGCTTTGTTCTGCTATGCTATGTTTTGCTATGCTATGTTTTGTTATGCTATGTTTTTTATGCTATGCTATGTTGTGTTTTGCTATGCTTTGTTTTGTTATGCTATGTTATGCTATGCTATGTTCTGTTTTGCTATGAAATGCTTTGTTATGCTATGTTGTGTTTTGCTATGTTCTTTTGTTATGCTATGCTATGTTTTGTTATGCTATGCTATGCTTTGGTATGCTATGCTTTGTTATGCTATGTTTTGTTATGGTATGCTATCTTTTGTTGTGTTTTTCTATGTTTTGTTATGCTATGCTCTGTTTTGTGTTTTGTTATGCAAAGCTATGTTTTGTTGTATTTTGCTGTTACGTTTTGTTACCCTTTTTGTTATTCTATGCTGTGTTTTGTTTTGCTATGTTTTGTTTTGCTATGCCAAGTTATGTTTTGTTATGCTATGTTTAGTTATGGTATGCTATGTTTTGTTGTGTTTTGCTGTTATGCTTTGTTTTGTTATGCTATGTTTTGTTGTGTTTTGTTATGCTATGCTTTGTTACGTTACGCTATGTTTTGTTATGCTATGTTTTGTTGTGTTTTGTTAGGCTAGGTTTTGTTGTGTTTTGTTATGCTATGCTCGGTTATGCTATGCTATGGTGTATGCAATGTTTTTTTTTGCTATGCTATGCTATGCTTTGTTGTGTTACTCTAAGTTTTGTTATGCTATGCTATGTTGTGTTTTGCAATGCTGTTTTGTTGTGTGTTGTAATACTATGCTATGTTTTGTTATGTTATGCTATGTTTTGTTTTGTTTCGTTATGCTATGCTATGTTTTGTTATGCTATGCTTTGTTATGCTATGCTTTGTTTCGCTATGCTATGTTTTGTTGTGTTTTGCTATGCTTTGTTATGGTATGTTTTGTTGTGTTTTGGTATGCTATGCTTTGTTTTGTTATGCTATGTTTGGTTATGCTATGTTTTGTTATAGTATGCTATGTTTTGCTATGCTTTGTTTTGTTATGCTATGCTTTGTTATGTTATGCTACGTTTTGTTATGCTATGTTTTGTTATGCTATGCTATGTTTTGGTATGCTATGTTTTGTTATGCTATGCTTTGTTATGTTATGCTACGTTTTGTTATGCTATGTTTTGTTATGCTATGCTATGTTTTGGTATGCTATGTTTTGTTATGCTATGCTATGTTTTGTTATGCTATGCTATGCAATGTTTTGTTGTGTTTTGTTATGCTTTGCTATGTTTTGCTATGCTTTGTTTTGTTATGCTATGCTTTGTTTTGTTTTGTTATGCTATGCTTGGTTATGTTAGGCTATGCTATGTTTTGTTATGCTATGTTTTGTTATGCTATGTTTTGTTATGCTATGCTATGTTATGCTATGTTTTGTTATGCTATGCTTTGTTATGCTATGTTTTGTTATGCTATGTTTTGTTATGCTATGTTTTGTTATGCTTTGTTTTGGTATGCTACTTTTTGGTTTGTTATGCTATGTTTTGTTTTGCTATGTTTTGTTAGGCTATGCTATGTTTTGTTATGCTATGCTATGTTTTGTTATGCTATGTTTTGTTTTGCGTTGCTTTGTTTTGTTTTGCTATGCTTTGTTATGCTATGCTTTGTTGTGTTTTGCGATGCTATGCTTTGTTTTGTTATGCTGTTTTGCTATGCGATTTTTTTTGTTTTGTTATGCTATGCTATGTTGTGTTTTGTTATGCTATGTTTTGTGCTATGCTATGTTGTGTTTTGCTATGCTTTGTTTTGTTATGCTATGTTCTGTTTTGCTATGAAATGCTTTGATATGCTATGTGTTGTTGTGTTTTGTTATGCTATGTTTTGTTATGCTATGCTTTGTGTTTTGCTATGCTATGTTCTTTTGTTATGCTATGCTATGTTTTGTTATGCTATGCTATGCTTTGGTATGCTATGCTTTGGTATGCTATGCTATGTTTTGTTAAGCTATGTTTTGTTATGGTATGCAATCTTTTGTTGTGTTTTTCTATGTTTTGTTATGCTATGCTCTGTTTTGTGTTTTGTTATGCAATGCTATGTTTTGTTGTGTTTTGCTATGTTACGTTTTGTTATGCTTTTTGTTATTCTATGCTGTGTTTTGTTATGCTATGTTTAGTTATGGTATGCTATGTTTTGTTGTGTTTTGCTGTTATGCTTTGTTTTGTTATGCTATGCTATGTTTTGTTGTGTTTTGTTATGCTATGCTTTGTTATGTTACGCTATGTTTTGTTATGCTATGTTGTGTTTTGTTAGGCTAGGTTTTGTTGTGTTTTGTTATGCTATGCTCTGCTCTGTTATGCTATGCTATGGTGTATGCTATGTTTTTTTTGCTATGCTATGCTTTGTGTTATGCTAAGTTTTGTTACGCTATGCTATGTTTTGTTATGCTATGCTATGATTTGTTATGTTATGTTGTGTTGTGTTAGGCTAGGCTATGTTATGTTGTGTTAGGCTAGGCTGTGTTGTGTTGTGTTATGGCTCGATATGTTTTGTTATACAATGTTTTGGTATGTTATATTATGCTATACTATGTTATGTTATGCTACTTTATGATTTGTTATGTTGTGTTAGGCTATGTTTTGTTATGTTTTGTTAAGTTTTGGTAAATTACGTTATGCTATGTTATGCTATGCAATGGTATGCAATGGTAGGCTCTGTTTTGTCAACATTTTGAGCGTGCTGAAATATCTTGTTACAGTATATACCCTTCGACCCTCAGTGTGTAAATGTAAAAAAAGCAGCAATATGTACACGCCAACCCACACAAACACAGAGAAACGCACAGGCACAAAACACAAGAATAAAAATACCGGCATGGACACCTTACCACACCCAAGCATACAGAAATACAAACGGAAAGAGAACCACGTGCGTAGAAATATAGGCAGGTGAAGAGAAAATGCACAAAACGAGACACACAAATATAACACTGATATTAAACGTACGCAGGCCGCAACTAAAAAATATAAGCAGAAAAGTACACATGCAGAGACATTTAACCAACTTCCGGAGTCAGAGCATTCGCCGAGGGTAAGTGGGTTCCACCCCTACAGGACACCGGCTCTTCTCAAACGAGCCTAACTTTTATTGCTGATTAGCAAAGGACAACTGCATCTTGTATTGTTCCATTGAGTCTTTTAAACATCCACATTTATACAGAAATACAAGTGACTCAACCTTGTGGCGTTAACTTGAAATTCCCCCTGGCCTGGGAGGGATGGGGAGCTCACAGCCACTAACTTCGTGCCCGTAAAATGTCTGGGTAAACACTGAAAACACTTCCTCGGGACAGCGTCTCCCGCCAGTCCAAATCGAAAGTAAAAGTGCAGCTCAGGCTAATTTCAGTGTTTTGACATGTAAATGTTCAGAGGAATGCGCTGGGCGTGCTAGTTAGGCCCCGTTACCAGCCCAGATGAAGATCCCACGCCGCTCCGTGATCACAACTAAGCAAGGAACGCGGCCATACGCAGTATCTAATAACGGGTCGATATTGTTTCTGAAGAAGCAAGGGGGGCGATTATTGAAGAACTGACAGAGCGGTGCCTTCTGCTTTACAATACAACAAGACACTTCTAGAGAGCCCAAAGACTTCACAACAGAGTGTACAGAAAGAACAAGCATTGATCTCTTATCTTTATGGGGCCATGTGTTAATTCTAACACATGGCCCCATAAAGATAAGAAAAGCTTTTACCACAAAACTGTAGGTCACTAGAAGCTCTTTTCCAAAGACTGGCCACCATTTAGCATAAACGGTGACGCCAGCCAATGGAAAAGAGGGGCGGGGCTTAAACCCCGCTAGTGAAATCTACCCTAACTCATTAAATCTCGCCAACGAGACTGTGCATGTCTGCGCAGTCTACACCAGGCGAGACCTAAAAATGGGAAGGGAGGTTTCTAGAAGGGGCGTGGCTTAAACATGCTACATTTTTGTGATCCTTACAGTGTGCGAACCACTGGTATAAGTAAAGTAAAACAGGAGAAGTATAAACAGTAACTAAATCACTGACATGGAACACACAATTACTGTACAAAAATCGATTACTTGTTTGCCAGTAAAGGAGATCAGTTTAGAGCCAGTGGGGACCCGTTTCAATGTCCAGTTTTAATTACTAACGGGTGTGAGGCCCGGCCCACTTAAGGCCCTGTGGAAGATTTATTGATTTAACACTAGAGGTGGTCCACTGCGTTACACTGTGCGCTGCAATGTCTAGCTTTGTATGATCCAATCAGGACGATTCTTATATTTATTCTACGAAATCTTTGTTTACAGGCAGCACAAACTTGATATTAAATATGTACCACCAGCTATGCAGTGCCCCGCGGAAGCGTGGGCCATCTGCATGGGTTTATCAGAAGCAGCATGCCTGGCACTCAGCCATGTCCAGCTGTCGGTGTTCAAAAGCCGGAAGCAGCCAGTGTTGTGTCCCTGCTTCCCGGAAATAGTGAAATACTTCCTCAGAAGACTGAAAGCGAGGCTACAAACAACAAAAATGAAGGAAATTATTTTATAGCAGTCTAACTCCAGTCCCCGAACATCTGGCGACAGTGTATTTATGGGAGGCTCTCTCTACTCTCGTTAAGTGGAGAGAATGCAGCGACCATTTCCAAATCCAAACTGAACAATTTAACATTCAAGGCTTGAAAATGAGCGAGAACTGCACGTGTCCTGTTAATTTTAACCAGTATAAATGCAGATGGCAGAAAATGCAAATCCAAGTTCTGGCCCTATGGTGCATGCTAAACTATTTCGCAAATCACAGAAAATACAGCATAAAAGTGAGTATTAATAGCACACTTTAATACAATGAATACATAAAATGATTGTACAATCATACAAATTACTCTTTACGATTGTAAAAAAAGAGCAGCACTTCCCGAATCTACAATTGAAGATGCATGTGTTGCACCTATTAAACATCCTTCACCAGCATCATTCAATGCACTCACACTAAAAAGCTTGACATCCTTTATAGGTAATTTCATTTCCTAATAAGGACGGACAAATCCAAATAAAGTGCGAGGAGTTTTTGCACCGACCACGTGGCCTACACACCTTAATCTAGCAGCTCATACTCCTACCCTTGAGTTGCTGTATGGGTGGAGAATTCTGGACTTGCGGCGCTACAATTGTTAGGGCCCAATTTCATATGTGGCACAATCCTCGTAAATGGCTACACCCAAGAGCCATTGAAAAGGTAAGGTTTAAGAAACGGTGGAGGGTAGTGCCTTCTTGAATGGTCCACATCAATGGATAATCAACATCAAGAACATTGCTCGAAAGGAAATCGTTTGTGTTGTTTTTATTTATATTTTTGTCACAGGAATGCAAATATCAATTGTGAAAGAAAAAGCAAGAAGCCGACACGTGTTTCGCCCTAGTGGCCCACTGGCCGTGGGCTTTTTCAAGGCGGTTAGAAGTAATCATCAGGGTCTTCCTGTGGATGTAGGGAAAAACAATCTCTGCGGTCTCGGAGAAGTCGAATGAAATGAACTGTCTGACAGTTCATTTCATTCGACTTCTCTTGCAATTTCTAGCAAGGCAGGGGTCAGCATCAGACACGCCGCATCTATGGCGGTCGTGCCGGCCCCCGATGACGTCACAGGGAGGCAGGCCCGTCGCACACAACAGTGACGCAATGGGCGCGCCTCAATCTAGATTGGTCCACCAGCTCGCGCCACGGAAGTGATCGTGATCACTTCCAGAGCGCGCGGTGGCCAAACACTGGGGGCCGGTTAGAACCAGCTCCTGGCTGAGTTAATGATAATAAAAGGCTGGGGAACGGTGAAAACTGCCTCTTTGTTTGCCGCACCCACAGCCTGCAAAACAAGATCTTTAGCAGCCTCGCTAGGAGGCTGGACTTAATTTCTGTCATTTTTCTTTCAGGTGGCTGTCTCGTGCTTAGATTGTCGGGAGTTTGCAGTTCAGAGTCACCCAGCGGGAGCACCGTGAGCGCAGCGCCGATCAGGAGCATTGCCAGCCGTGATTCTTTGGGGCCAGGAGCAGCGGAGATAAGCGGCAGACTTTGCCTGCTGCGGCCCATCGAGGGGTTAGAAACATCCTCAGCCTCGCTAGGAGGCTTTACCTGATTTCTTATTTGTATTGCAGGTCGGGAGCCTCGGCAGGACCGGGGGCATTTTAATTAAATCTGCAGAAGCAGCAGGAGCAAAGGGGGCATTAGCACCAGCATTGGGCGGCCAAGTGAAGCATGGACAGCTGCCTCTTTCTTGGAAGGGGCCTGGCAGGCATAGAAAGCTCCTCAGCCTCGTTTGGGGGCTTCACTTGATCTTTTTTGTGATTTTTAGGCCAGCAATCAGTAGGTGAGGCCGTGCTGAGCAGGAGCATCTTTTCCCTGGATTGTGTCGGACAGGTGCAGCTGGTTTACTGGGGCTTGTTATCGATAAACAGCGATCAGCAGCGTGGGTGCTGTTTTTTCTGGACGGCTTCTTCTGGGTACTTTAAGGGGACACGGACAGGCCTGCATTCCAGCGCTTCCGGGAGCCACGTTGGTTTGAGTTCTCACCTGACCCACTGGATTAGCTGGAGGGCGTGGCTCCAGTTGTGTGGGTGTTTGTGGCCGGTTGTGTATCCCCTACGATTTGCAAGGTAAGGGTCAGGGCAGTGTCCCAGGCCACGGTGTGCTGTGGGGTGTGTTAGTGTAGTCTGCTCCAAAAGATGCCTTTGGCTTGTGGGGGGCACTGTGAAGTTGGGGTAGTTCGTGACACATCCCTACAGGGGTGTTTTTTCAAGCAGTTTGTCTGTTTTACATGTGCAATGGCCCATAAGGCAAAGCGGGGCGAGCAGCGCTCTCGCATGGAGAATTTGATGGAAGCAATAATGGATATGGAGGATAGATTGAAGAAAGTTGATGAAATGGGGCAGGCCATTGCGGACCTTAGAGATAAAGTGGACAGGCACTAAGATGTTGCAGACAGGCCCAGACGGACTGGGGTGGCTCCCAAGGCAGCATTCCCTCCCCTTCCCAAAAAGAGTGGATCTAAGAAAGGGGGGGCACCGAGGGGTGAGGGAACGAAAGGACCCATTGAGCTAGTGGCCCCTGTGCCAGTCCCCCAATCAAGGGGGGGGGGGGGGGGCGCCAGCGCCATCAGGTGGCAGTGCTCCACCAGGCAGTGGTGGGGGTGATACTCCGGCAGGTACTGGAGGGAAGCTGGGATTGGTAGATAGTAGCCCACAGGCCCCAGTTGCCCCCATGGGTGGGGCCCGCACAGGAGGTCCCCCAGTTCCCCAGGATTTTGTGTCCAGTTTGGCGGCTGTCCTCCTTTGGTTGGGAAAGGTTGAGAACTGGTCCCCTGCAGCTGGGAGGTCTTACTTGATAAGGCCAGGCAGATAGTGACCCAGTTGGACGGGGCATTTGGGGGTAAGCCAGGGGAAGGGCAAGGTCCTCCAACCCCTGTCACTCCAGTGTGTGGGACAACCCTACTGGGGCCAGCAAAGAATTGCCGGCAGGCAGCACAGGTGTGGACCCAGCAAAGGAGAAGCCAGCAAAACCAACGGGGGAGCCGCATCAGGTAAGAGGCAGACTTTGCCTGTGTTAGGGGTGGGGGAAGCGCGCACCCCCAGGGAAAAGCTGGCAAGGCATGTCACGCAGGAAGTGAAAGAGAACATTTAGAAGGGGAGTTATATCAATATGTTCTCTTTGCTGCTTGATGAAAATGAAAGGGAGGAGGCCAAGAAAAAGAAGGATTGGATGCTCCAGAGAGAGTGGGCCAGTGAATTACAGAAATATAGGATTGAGGAATCTTTGATAATTTGGGTGAGGGGCTTCTCAGTTTACCTGGCAATTATGGCAGAACGATTCCCAGGTCTGGCAGCAGAAATGGCATGCTACCAGAACAGGATCACTGGGGCACATGACAAATATGGTGGGATAGAATGGAAGGAATACGATACAAATTTCAGAAGAGCTAAGGCTTCTGATCCTGCCCTCATGTGGGATCAGATTGATATGATTTCATGGCTAGAACAATTTGGTTGTGTGGCGCAAGAGTGCCAAGAGCGAGTCCTTTCAGTCTTTTCGGTCATTTCCCCCCACTGGTTCCGGTGGGGGTGGGGGGAAAAATTGGGCGTGTTGGGATTTCAACAGGCGTACATGCACTAGGGCTGCAGGCACGTGTAAGTTCAAGCACTCATGCTCTTTCTGTGGCAATACATCACACCCCGAATCCAAGTGTTTTAAGAAATCAAAGGATAGAGGAAGAAAGAAACAGGACTGATGGTATTTCTCTGACTAAAGCAAGTTCTCCCATAATAACAGATGCATTGATCCCATGGTTAAATAGGTGGGCCAGGTTGTTACTAGAAGGTTTCAGATATGGTTTTAGGATACCCACTCCAGATTATGTAGGGTTACCCCAGTGCAAGAACCAGCTCTCGGTGAGGGTCAACCCAGAGGTGGCGGCAGCAAAAATAGAGAAGGGGCTGCAACTGTGCAGAGTTGCAGGCCCATTCGATAGCATCCCAGTGCAAAATGTTGTATGTTCTCCTCTGGGGGTGATCACTCAAAAAGTACTCATCCTTGGATCAGGCTGTTGAGATGCTCAGGGGTTTGGGCACTGACGCGTTGCTGGCAAAGTCAGACATCGAGTCAGCATTCCGCCTGTTGCCAGTCCATCCTTTAGATTTTCATCTTCTGGGTTTCCAATTCCAGGGAAAGTTCTACATGGAGAAGTGAATGCCTATCGGTTGCTCGGTCTCCTGTGCTTCCTTTGAAAAATTCAGTTCATTTTTGGAATGGGTTTTTAGACAGGTGACAGGGCAACAGCAGGTCTTGCACTACCATGATGATTTCCTTTTCCTCGGGGCACCAGGCTCCCGGGAGTGTGGGGAGGGAGGGCGGGGGGGGGGGGGCACTGCAGGAATTTTGCAAGCCTATTACTGAGTTTTAGGGTCCCATCGGCACAAGGGAAGACGGTCGGGCCATCCACAATGATTGAGTTCTTGGGCATAGGGTTGGATTCCTCCCAGGGTTGCTCTCGGCTACCCAAAGAGAAGATTGCTAAGTTTAGGTCAGCACTGCAGCAATGCTTGGCAAAAAAGAAGGTTACGCTGCATCAGCTGCAGCAGACAGTAGGCCAGTTGAACTTTGCACGGCCATTCTCTCGATCCATTTCGCAAGCCATGTCAGGTCTCAAGGAGAAACACCATCACAACAGACTGTCTGGCGAGGTGAAGCAGGATATGCGGATTTGGATGGCATTCCTGCGTGGCTTTAACAGCACGGTAATATGGCCCGGTCCTCTTACATCTTTCGCAGAGTTAGGTTTAGTGACGGACTCTGCGGGAAGTGAAGGATTTGGAGCTATACTGGCTGCTGAGTGGATGGCACAGCAGTGGCCGGCATGGTGGGTGCAAAATGGTTTGACAGGCAACATTGGGTTTTTAGAGGTGTTCCCCATCTTTGTGGCATTGACGGTGTGTGGCCTGAGCAATTAAGAATTCAATCAGTGGTTTTCTGGTCAGACAACATGACAGTAGTTGAATGCATCAATCAGCAAGCGGCAAGGTGTAAGATGATCCATCGTCTGTTTTAAGAAATAATCTTGTTATGCATGAAACTAAATATGCAGTTCAGGGCTAAGCATGTCCCAGGGGCGTTGACTCATGCTGCTGATGCACTCTCTCGCTTCAAGATGCAGGTATTCAGGGCACATTCCCAAGCAGCGGCGGAGAACCCAACACCCTTCTCAGAATGACTTTGGCAGACTGGTGCCCCCAACTACCGGACCTCGTGGCAACTAGCCTAGCGGCCAGGAGGGCATACGAAGGGGCGTTTTGGGCATACTCTAACTTTTTGGGGAAGGAATGGGGGGAGAGGTGGCATGACACGGGCTGTTCTCTCTTACCTAGGGGCATTGAAAGAGGAGGGGCGCTCAGTGGCAGCAGCAGGACGGCATGTAGCAGCAATCTCCTTCACGCAAGAAAGGGGCAGAGGGGACTCCACTAATATTTTCACAGTCAGGAAAGCTCTGAAAGGGTGGCAGCGCCTTCAACGGTCACAACCGGATCCAAGGCGCCCTATAGGGGTTAATATCCTGGCATCAATACTTGGGGCTCATGACCAGGTTTTTTTTTGATGGGGAGAGGGGGGGGGGGGGGGGAAGGAGAGGGGGAAGGTGTTCAAAAACCTTTATTGACAAAGTTACATAAACAAAATACATTCTTGCACGGAGTCAGGGCGCCTTGTACATGAGCACATTTGAAAGTAGCAGAAAGGACCAATATCACAGCACATCATATCACAACATCATAGCAAATGTTAAACAGGCACATTTGGACAGTAAGCAGTCAGTAGTGTAAGGCGCACAGGTCTCCGGGGTGAGGGGAGAGCAGGCCACGCTGAGAAGAAGAGGGAGTAAGGAAGAGAGGCCGCTAACTAACCAACACCGCCGCCCGCCGTGGGCGGAGTGCCAGCGGGGAGCGCGGGAGAGGCAGCTGGGCGCTGGGGGGAGCAAGCACGGAGGTGGGACACCAGGGGTCCCCATATGTCAAGTGGGCGAGATCTAGCTGGCATGCGGTCCCAAAATTCAGATAATAGTGTCTGGCAGCACGATGCATCCTCGAGCCACTGAGCGAGTTTGGGTACAGGTTTGCGACCCAAACACATGGCAACCCTGTGCAGCGCGAGTACGAGCAGCATGGTGATTAGGCGACGGGAAGCGGAGGGGGGGTTGCAGGGGGAGGCTGAACCGACGAAGAAGTAATCTCCGATGTAGCAGAGCAGACCTCGCGCCAGTACGCGGAGTCCTTGGGGCACAACCAGGCAAGATGCGAGAAGTCCGCTGCAGGAGCGGAGCAGCGCAGACAGCTGTCGCTGGGAATAAGTCTCAGCTTGTGCAACTGAAAGGGAGTGCGATAGAGCCTATGCAAATATTTAATGTTGATAAGGCGCAAGCGATAGTTAGTTAAGCACCTGGTCTGGTTGCAACAGTAAAGCAAGTCGGCTTGGGAGGTCTCTATAACAAGGTCCAAGCCCCATGCCACATGGGCACAATCAGTGGAAATAGTGGTGGCTACCAACGTGAGGGCGTAAAGTTTGGTTACCAATTTCCGCAGAGAGGAAGACGAATATAAGAATTCGAGAGCGGTCATCAAGGGAGGAGGCAAAGGGAACGTGGAATGTAATGTCCTGCAGATTGCCTGTAACTGATAAAAAAGCAGAGTATCCATGGGGCTGCAATCATCAGCAGGAGAATAGAATGTGTTTCCCGGATAGAGATCCGCCACGGTGTTCAAGCCCAAACGGGTGGTATGTTTAACCTTACCGGAGGGTTATAAGGCAGGGTGGTGGACGGCTCTTAACCAGGTTTGCAACACCGAGGCAGAAGTGCTCTTGTTCAGTGCCGCTTTTTCACTGGCATTCTACAGCGCCTCTAGGATTGGGGAACTGGTGTCAAAAAACAAACAAGATAAGCAGGGTGGACTGCAGTTTAGCCATGTCAGGATCCAAGGCGACTCCTTGTTAATTTCCATCCAGAGATCTAAGACCGATCAGGAGGCCCGCGGGGAAGGGGTGGTGCAGCGCCGGGCACAGGGGAACCTTTGCTGCCCTATCACCAACCTAGAGGCCTTTCTGAAGCACAGGCCCAGAGGGAGAGGGGGGCCATTGTTAATTCATGTTTATGGTACCCCACTCACGAGGTTTCAATTTAAAAGGGTAATGGATTTGGCAGTGCAGAAGGCAGGTTTGGATCCCAGCAGTTTTGGAACACATTCATTTAGTATAGGGGCGGCCACCGAGGCAGCTGCAAGAGGTTTCACCAAGAAAGAAGTGTAGAGGATTGGCAGGTGGTCCTCTAATTGCTATAAGTGCTATGTGCGGCTGCATATGCTATAAGAATTGCACAAAACGGTTTTTCTGATGCTGGATTCTTTTACTGTTCATTTTACAGTTTCTCAAGCCTGTCACGCAGAAGGGAAACTGGTGGCGGCGCAGAAGCAATTTGGAACACCACAAGAGCGGGTTCACGCCCGGGACCAGGGAACACACGTCATGTGGGTTATTGGTCATTCATATGTGAGACGCTTAAGTAAATTTTTTCTTTCAGGCAATTATGAGACGAGAGCAAGGCAGGCCGGTTTTAGGTTATCATTACATGGGCAGGGTGGACTGCAGTTTGACCATTTCAGGGGACTAGTGTTAGATCTGCTAGACAGGGAAAGGGATCGCCCCAGGGTTATTATACTTCATTTGGGAGAGAAAGATCTTGTACATCAGGGTAGAAGGGGGCTGGTGGAAACACTGATCACTGAAGTAGGTTGGTTGGCATGGCTATGTCCCGAGTCCATCCTAGTTTGGTCACAGATGGTCCCGAGGTTCCAATGGTGGTGGGGTGGGAAGAGTCTGTGAGTGCTTTGAACCACTCGGTAAAAAGGATCAACAACAAAACGGAGAGGTTATTTAGGGCTCCACATTTACAGACTATCACCCATGGGTGCATCAGGGGGGAGCCGTGCTTGTTAAGAGACGGCGTCCATGTGTCCAAAATGGGTAACAAAATCCTTATGGAGAACCTTCTGGCTTGGTTAGTTGGGTTTAGAGACAGGGCATGACCTTTCATTGAGTGTTGTGAAGGGGGGCTGATAGTCGGGCAACTATGCAGGCCTGTGGCGGTAAGGTCATGATTGGTGAGCTTTAAATTTATGGTACTTAGAGGGCGGCACCATTCTTGAATGGGGTCGTCCAAGGGGGAGGGACAAGTGGTCTCTTATGGAACTCCAGGGGCAGTTACAGCCGGTTGGCTGGAAGGGTGCGGGGAGAGGGGAGCTAACCTTTCCAGTAGGCTGGTTGGCCACCCCGCACGCGCACAAGTGCACAAGTAAACTGTGCATAATTGTAAGGGCCCCTTATGGAGATAATCTGCAGAAAGTACCCTCCCGCTGAACGGGCCCCTCCTGCGCACTCCGGTTGGAGTGCGGGCATAGTCTGATGATCTGGCGCCTGTCATTGACCTTGCCGTAGGCTCAAAATAGGGATACGCAGAAAGATAAACGTTATTTGATTATGGAATGTTTAGATTCGGATGGGAATGTCTATGTATTAGAGATATGTTAAGGTTAGAAACATGACATATGTACCAATCAATGTAATACAATGGACTTTCTGCGTATTGTGTATATAATGTATATAACAAAATTTTGATTATTAATTTGTAATAAATACGGCCGGGGTTTAACGACCCCTAATCCAAAAACCCTTGTGATAAATGATTTGCCGCCTTAGGGGTCAATGGGAGGCGGGCAATTTGTGGCACCAGTAAAAGGGGCCATGAGGCAGGGGTTGAAGTAGGAAGAGGGGGTCTAGGCCGTACCTAGCCATATGGCCTATCGCTGCAGAAACACTTCAAGATGTCGCTGTGGTATATGGACACAGGAATTAAATAATAAGACCGCTCCCATTAAAAATCGCGGGCCGGAAAAGAGTTTATTTCTGTGTGAACGTATTTCTGGCAGGTGTATTTTTGAAAAGGGACACACTGACCTGCACCTTCAAGATGGTACAAGTTCAATACATTTGTTAAAAACCTGGAGCAGCCGCTGGCTTGGATCAGCGAAATTTCTAAGTAATTTGCAAAATTCTTAGATTTTGATCAAAATCTTAATTTAATAATTAACACATGCTTGCACGCGGTGGACACTGTCCTAGAGAGTGTAGTGTTCTACAGTTTAAGGATAATAATTATTAGGACCATTTATCACAAATCACAGAATGTTGTCTGAGGGGTGGGAGCACTCACCACCCATCAATCAACACATGGCATTCACCGGTATCTACAAATGATGATCAATATTCAAGAACTTGGGGACTATTGACAGGCCAGAAACCTTCACTTCTGCAAATGCACAGATATTTACCGCAACCATTTGTGTCAGAAGGCAAGACATGCAACACTGAGAAATGGAGAGGATGGAAGATGCACCACTGGCCTCAAACCAAAGAAGCTGAAAGGATAAAGCAGGAGATATACTGTTTCATGTGCTGAAGTAGGTTTTAAGGTCTCAAGTGGATGGATTATTTAAAAAGCCAGAAAATGTTCACTGTATTGGTATACATTTTTGATATTACAACACACTGTAAGCAACAAAGGCAGAAGTATTGAAGTGAGGCCACTTAAAACAGAGTACCAACCACAGACCTGGCTAAACATGGCAAACCAGCATCAATCACTAAAACATGTAAGCTTACAGAGTCTAAATTAATAATATATTACCTAATATTTACTACTGTAAAGATTCACCCTTACAAGGTGGCCGTAGCGGTTTTATCAGTGAGTGACCGCCTTGGACACGAGCTAGATTGTCATGATACCCATGGCTTTGAGAGGCTGTGGCCATTGCCCAATAATGGGCTCAGGATTCCTTTCTTCCCAGCTAAGGCAACGCTGAGAGGGCGTGAATAGCCTGCACACGCTGTGGATGGGGACCAAGGGACTCCAGTACCACTATAGCCCCAATGTGTGGAGCACAGTGCACACACATCTGCAGGACAGTTCACTGGTTCAGCTACAGCTTCACACAGGGCATACAAGACACCACCAGCCCCATCATGCAGCTGTCAATGTACAGAGAAGATGAAAACACTGCTTCATCTGGACTGAACTGTAAAGACGGGTCCTTTTAAGAAGCATGAAGACATTTTTCCAGAACAGAGGAGGATCAAACCACTCTGAAGCCATGTTGTGTGCTAACTTCACAGTAACCTTCTTGAACAGACGAGAGGGCTTAGAGTAGGAAAGCCAACCCTCCTTTGTATTGTAAAGTCTGGTTCTCCAAGGGACTGCTAGTCCTTCTGGAGCTCATCTATGGGGAGGAGAAGGGGAGGATCCCACTGCCAATACATCTCTCTGCTTCTCCTGCTGGTGCTCCCTGAGTGAAGACTTGAATAGAGATGCTGCTGCTGTGCCTACACGATCTGGCTAGGGCCATCCATCACATCCAGCAGGCCAGATCGCCTGGAAGGATGGAGCTCTCAGAGGGGCACATTTCTCTGCACATTTGCTCATACTCAGTGACAGAACTTTGAGACCACTCATTCCCCACTGCATTCTACGCCATATTCATCCTGCACTTTCACAGAGAGCCCGCTGTGCAAACTGCTGGAAAGTGTAAGACTTATGCTTTTACCCTTGTGGTCAGTGAGGAAGGATACAACGACATATCCAGCGTACGTGTACTGTCTATCCACCTGGGCAAGGTCCTACCCTTCCTAACACTGAGTCTGTGGCATCGAGTGCCCACTCTGTACGACCAGATATCATCAAGCACACACTACTGTCATACTAGGATATTTTATGGACATGGTCATTCCTAAACTCCTGCTGGAAGAGACCCCTTCACTTTTACCTAATCTGTGGCCTCCAAGTCCCTCAGTGGCTGTCAGGTCCCACGGTTTGAACCATTCTTCACACTACACTGGGGCAAATCTAACCTGATCTATACAGCAACCCTGGTCAGCCTGGGTTGCCAGTGATGCTCTCCTCACCCACTGCAGCGATCAATGGACTCAGCCCTGCTTGTGGTTGACTGCAATGGTGCAAACTATGTTGGATCTGCCTCATGCCTTGAGGGCTGTGCTCAGCGCCTATTTGTACAAATGTAGGTACCAGGCCCTAGGTATTTTGCTGGAGTGCACTGCAGCTGGTACCACCCACGGCACATGCGTCTGATGATTCAGATCGCCAGTATTAGGTTTCTAACCACTAGACTCGTACAAGTGTGACATTTTGGACTAGTAAAGGACAGCGCTATCAGTACGGATGGCCTGGATGTCCTAGCTCTATCATATTTTCCAAAGTATAATGATATCTTTAATAGAATCTCTCCTCCAGCATCCAAACAAGGCCCAGAACTCTAGTGAAATCCTACTGGCTCCATTCATTTCTGGTATTTTCTTCATCAAGATTCAGGATGCATAGCTCTTACAAAGCCCTAACTATGCACACAAGGAGCTAGAAGAGATTTCTATTAAACCCCCAGCGTCTTGAAACATACCATCCCCACTAGAGACATTAACATCCATCTATATTTTGATGCATTTCTATGACATTTACAAAAGAAAGAGGACAGGAACAACAAAGATCTGAAAGGAGAGGCAAATGTATTGAAATGTAATGATGGACTGCTAAACCAAGCTTAGGAAAATAGGACGATGCACAGCCTATTGCTAGTACACTGAATGAATGAATTTATTGCATAATTACTTAAAATCATTGCAAAATTGCAATACAGTATCAAAGTTCATATTTAAAAACGTCTCACACCTTTGTTATTCACGTATCAAATCATGTATTACAGTTTTCGTGGGCCCCTCGTGGTCCTGTCTTTTACCGGGAAAGGGAGGGGTGGTGGAGGCATCACTGGTCATACCCTTCTGTGCCGCAGGATGCCATGCAGTTGAGGCCACACAGTTTGCATCTGTATTATTTTCAATTAAGTCCCTTCGAGCCATGTTCATGAATTTGCCAAATTTGACCAAGTCCAAGGGCACTGTGCAGGATTGGAGCAAGACACCTGCATCGACGCAGTTTCTGGTCTCATGCCTGAGAAACATTGGTTTTAAAAATGTACAGAGGTGTTGGAGTAGGGCAGGGCAGCAACATATTAGATGTGCCAATGATCCTGCTCTGCAGTTACACAGCCTGCATCTGGTTATGTTACTCGGGGATTTCCAGCCAAGGTTCAGTTCTTTCAGTGGCACTAGGCACGCCCATTGAATTTCTTTCAAGAACTTCCTTCCTAGAGAGCTGTTCATGTATGGCTGCATTTTGTGTGTCTCATATGCTTTCATTAGACCTGCCAATACTCCGATATTCTTGAATCTGGCCATGTCTTTGTTCCTTGATAACTAGGTGGTTTGGTAGATATTGCTAGTAAAGAACGATTTAGTGCGAAAGGATCCACTACAAACTTAAAAAGCCGACTACCAGAAGCACACTGATCGACCGTGTTAAAAAAATACAACACTTCTACCAGAGATCATAGCCAGCTATATAGTACATTTAAGTATGTTAATCAATGTAGAAGTGTATGTAGTCTTATCCATTCAGGGATCTACATACAGCTGCTATACTGTGAGGTCTTAGCCATGCTGAGATCTCACAGCAGGGCTGCGGTGTGGAGCACACTGTATAAGGGAGAAATCTAACAGATTAGCTGCAATCTGGACTCTGAATAAAGGTGAGACATGACAGTATGGCTACAGTGTGTGGAACTCAGAATAAGGTTGAAAACTCAGCAACCATGCCTGTAGCCATACTGCGATAGGTCTCCGTTATTCAGAATAGAATCCTACATAATACCCCATGCGTAGTGAGCAAAATATTCAGAATCCTACACACTCCAGCATTGGTGTGTCATCCCAGCCTTACTCTGTCATATTCGATGCAGCCATGCTATGAGATCTCACCCTTATTTGGAGATCTAAGCCAAGCAGTGAGATCTCAGCAATCTGCAGTCCTACACACAGCAACCATATTATAATATTTCACCCTTACTCAGAGATCTAAGCCAAGCGGTGAGATCCCAGACATATTCAGGGTGACACACTGCAGCCATGATGAGAAAGCTCACATTTAGTCAGAGACCTAAGCCAAGCGGTGAGATCTGAGCCACACTGATTCTTGTACAAAGCGCCAATGCTGTCAAATCTCACCCTTATTCAAAGTTCTAAGCCGAGCGGTGAGATCTCAGCCATATTCAGGCCTAGACAATGCAGCCACGGTTTGAAATCAGTTTATCCAGGGACCAACAAACTGCATCCAAAGTACAAGCTCTGCCTTTCCATTACTTGCCAATGGCACTACCTCTTCCAGTGCCAAACACATCTTCAAAAATGTCCTTTACTGATTATAGATTGGGCACAGGATGGTTTCTATGGAAGCACGAACGCTGATCTGAGGCGACTGGCAGGAGTGAGCAGAAAGCTATAGTACCTTCTTAGGATAAATGAAATTGTTTTTCATGGCTTGACAACATCCCACATTGCTGAGACACATAATACCGTGTAAGGATGCCCTGTGAAAACAGACTTAAGATCTTTCTGGATCACATTTATATATCCCTTTGAAGTGCTGTGTTTGCACCCACATATTTAATCCTGAATGTATCAACCATTTAATCAAATATGTATGTATTTTACATTAGAATGAAGCTTCCAATGACTTTTAAAACACTGGTACATTTTCATGGCTCTAGCGGCTCCCAAAGCCATAGAGCCCAGTATTTTACATTGCACATTAAACAAACAGCATAACCATGTTTTCAAACCTGGCAAGGAAACATGATTTTGTGAGAATACTGACCAGTTTTGTAAGAATTAATGATATTTTCTCCTCAAGGAGGTCTTGTGCACCCTTGAGGGAAAGATGCGGACACTTGTACGTTAGATAAATTTTCACTGGAAGTTTCAGGTTTCTGTCGTGATCGTGCTGCATTGACTTGTACTGAGAGAAAAGGTATATACACTGGGTTGATTTATATGAATTTCAGCTCTTGGCTCCAAATGACAGTTTTCTAGCGACAGCCCTGGTCAGCGGAAATGACAATTGTCTGATTTGTGCTCAGCTGCCTGCTCTTTTGCATTAAACTCTAGTTGACTTTACACTTCTGGACGTGTGCTTTATTTTTTTAACACTGACTGGTTTGAGACTCTCCAACACGTTCTATGACTTGATGACAAATATTGGAACACACACACACACATCATCAAACGAGCGAACGTTCTAGAATACCGGATGCTGGTGATTATTAGCAAAGCAGGCCCGGACAAAGATCTGTTTTTTTAACCCTCTACACTGGATGGTCCCTTCCGGAAAAACATCACATAATAGGCGCCAGCATTACATGGGGTAACCACGCACGTCATGAAGGTCACGGATTGGTGGGTGGGGCATAAACATGACGCGCACAAAGTGATGTAAAAACAGATTAAACCCTCCTTTTATGAGACATCACACACCGGACCAAGACTCGGCCCGCACATTTCCTTTTTCTGGCGTTTGCTGGACGCGTCCTCAGGAGGAGCCCTAGATACTAATTGTATTCTTTAGACGCCGCGTGAGTCCTGACAGAGGCAGATAAAACACAAAGGTGGCAGTCAGTCAGCAGAACCGAAGCCCCGCATTAACGGCGCGAGCTCTCGCCGCGCGGGACGGCGCCCGCCATCTTTTAAGTGTCAGTGTCTTAGCTTGAGAGTGGCTTTATAATCATGTCTCACGCGGCTTTATTGTACTACACTGCGCAAACTTCCAAAGATGGCAAAAAAGGCCTGCCATAAATAGTTTACGCACCATTTACATTTCATTAATCTGCTAAAGCCTTCAAAGTGATACCTGCGCGTGCTCGCTTTCAAGCCGCGGCTCACTCCCTCACTCCCGCTGGCGCCTCATTCTTTCAAGGGTACTCAGCTGGGGAAAAGCTTCTCTTATGCAGTTTAAATCCAGCGCGCCTGCCAATTACCCGGGCCCCCAGGGCGTTCCCCTGCAGGCGGCAGGTGTCTGCGGCGAGGGGCGGCCCTCGGGCTGTCCGTGGACAAGCCACAGCCCATACAGCAAGGGCGGTGATCTGTTAAATCCAGGGGTTTCCGCAGGGGAAAGGATTGCAGTATTCTGTAATGCAGGAACAGTCCCAAATTCTGATCTCATTGGGAGCAAAGACAACAAAAAAGTGTGACAGGAAAACCGACCCCGAATCACACATTCCAGAGATAAAATCCTCCACCACACACCTAATTGGTGTTCGTATAGCATTTTAGGCTGAGACATCTAATAGGCTTAATCGCAATACTTGAACTAATCTGAATTTATTTGAAACTATACTGCTTACACCATTTTTTTTAGGTTCTACTTAAAGCGTATTTTAAGGGGTTTTGGGTCTGCCTTTGTCAGCCATTGGCTTTTTTGCGCCAGAACCTCCAGCCACTGGCTTCAGACATTGTCAATCACATCTTTGATCAGCCCACAGGAATATTTTTAGTGTCACTGTTATTCGATTGCCTGGCTGGGCGTGTCCTTCCTGGAATGCATGAGGCACTATTTTGCATCAATAGTGGGTTCATAAGCAGCAATGGGTATCAGGTGTTGGCAAAATCACCTGAAATATGGAGGCTACAGAAAAAAACGAGTTTATTTTTCACTCAAATCCATTTTTCTGATGCTCCTGTCTATGCTTCATGCCAACAGAATTGATATTTGTATAATATGCACACAGCGGATCCACATACAATATACGCATCAAGCCTATTGATTTTGCCGATGTTTGATTAGCTTGTATAATAACCCTTTACAGTCAATGACCCACCAAATGCAAACCAGTCCTGGGCCAATCCCAAGAGAAACACCAGCCTGAACTGCTGGGCCATGTCTCGCAAGTGAATACTCGAGTCAACCGATTGTTGCCCCATATGACTAAAGGTGCAACTCATCGAGTTGGCCCAACAAGGCTAAATGTCTAGGGTTGCAGTCTAGTACTTCATTTTGTTGTGGAGTCATGGCTGATTTGCATCTGGTCTTTGCAGTAAATGAACAAAACACCCGAGACTGGTGAGTGGACCAGAATAGTTACCAGCGGCTAGCTGAGATTAATTCATACTTACCATCCATCACTTGTCGTCCGTCGGTACGAAGCTTCCACTTTTAAACTAGAAGCGAAAGCTCTTGGAAAGTGTGAAAAAAGAAAAAGGAAATATGCCAGGAAGTCCGAGGACAGTGCTCATTCACAGTGGTTGAAGGTTTGGGTTTGTATAGTTCCTTATCACCGTTATGTGCGGTGAAAGCGTCTCTGAGCAGGAAGTTTTGGCACTTTCCTGGAAAGATTAGTTGTCGCTGGGCTCCTTAATGCTGGATGAAGATCATTTTTGAGGTGGGGACCAAGTCACTTTGTGGCTCTTCCTCCATGCCTGTTTTTTGGAAGGTTTGATTAGGACAGAGAGACCTAATCTGGACAATCCAAGGCTCCTGGTGGAGTGGTAGCGAGTGACCAGATTACGCAGATAAATGAGACCACCGACATGGAGGCATTGGTATGAAGGTTATGAACATAAGGGAGGTTTAGCTGTTGGTTCTGAACCCGGAAGCCGCCAGTTCCTTCTGCACTTATTCAAACTGGTCAACCCTGTGACAGTAAGTAGTGTCAACATTACATACAGTCAACGGTAAGATTCCAGGTTAGTTCTGCAAATCAATTAAGTAGCTCACACCACCCAAATGCTCCAATAACATGTGTGTTGTAACTGGTATCTAAATAAGCATCAAATGCAAAAGGTTCTTACGTGAGAAGGTGTGAAGTAATATACACTTTCCAATGGAATACCATCCACTGGGAGAACCAGGCCGCACCAGAAGGCAGCATGAACCTGCAGCTTCTCTCACTATCCTGCTTTGAGTTGTTTTCATGTTTGACACTTGTTAAGCGATGTCCAAAGTAAATCTTCGACAACCAGAAAGTCGCCCTCAGTTCTCAAGGAAGCAAGCAGAGATCTCTACAAGTCAAAGAGGGTGACAAGTAATGTCCCCTCTCTACTTACGCCTTGGATAACTGCTTTCCCCTTGATAGGAACTTACAAGTCCTTGCGACTCCGCTTAGCTTCATTCACGTTGAAGGAGAGGAGGGCATTTTGAGAGGTGTTCCCTCACCGCATCTTGGCCCCAATACTTATATTAAAGAGTGAGGATTAGACTTGGCAATGTTCAGTACTACGGGTTCCGGATTCATACTCATGGCTGGCAGGGAACCGGTTGAGGCCCATTACACTTAAGTCTTCCACTGATGGAGACCTTAAGAGTTCTGAAAATCATGTTTTTTGCGAATAACCCCAACTGCTTTCCCATACCAGTGAGCCACTTTAAGTCTGGGAACAGAGAACTCGGAGTACAGAGCAAATAACTTTTTGGAGCAGAAGTGTGGTGCGTCTTTAGGCACCTTTTTCTCATCGAGGCCAACACTGGTGTAGCCATGCCTGCATTATACACAACCAAATAATACACCAGAAGAAAGGAAAACTTCTTTCCACGCCTTTAATGCGCACACTATGTAATGATAAGGGGTTAAACCAGTCTACAAAGCAAAGGATTTGGCACAGAACCCAGAGTTTCGTATTTCATAAATATTGTTTAAGAAAGAATATTAGAAACGTAAAATAGGGGCTACATCTTGTGTGGTTTGGACTGCATTTACCCTCCGCCTCCCCTTCTAATAACTGTGTAATCAATAGAAGACGCCGCGTTGTATACACGTGTTTCTGCTGTGTGCTCACACACATGCAGCATTACACAGCTACACCGTGATGTTCTGCCGCTGCTCTAGTTTTCGCAGTAGACTCGTCACACGGCTCCCCAGATGTGCCTTACACCAGCCTCTTGACAAAGAGGGAGGAGGGACCCGGAAGCCTCTGAGCCTTTATGCAGAATAAAGAACTGAAGAGGCAGCCCCAAGGGAGGGCGCTTGTTAAATCAAATGCTCTTAACGTGCATTAAGTGGCCATCACTCCCAGGAGCCCATGCTGGGCTTGAAATTACACCCAGTTATCTCAGTCAACCAGCTGAATGAAAGTTGGAGGGAGGGGTGAGAGGTCCTTGCTGGCACAGCTAAACAGTCGTTCCAACACACCTGGGTGCAGCGAAGCAGAGCATGCATTTTAACAGCTGAAAAAATGGGCCGTCAGGCGCCCACGGGACGAGAAACATCTACATAAGAAAACAAATAGATATCCCAGGGGGTGCGATTTAAAACAAAACAAAATCTGTTTAAAGAGACTAAGTTTTCTGCTTGCCGGCTCACATCTGGATTTCAGCATGGACAGCTCCAGTGAGGAGACTGGGGCCAAGATGGCCGCTGGACAGCGACGCCTGTGGCTGTGCAGCTCGCATTACCGGAGGGAAAAGAGAAGAGTGGACGTGGCGCTCACGGTGGACGCTCGATCCTGCTGCTCGACAGTGAGACGCAGAGAGAGGCCCGAGAAGCCTACTGGTACATGGTGGGCGCGCTCCTCGTCTGCCCCACCATGCAACAGGGACGGGCTGGTGGATAAAGTCAGCGCTGGGGAAATGTTTAAAACCAGCCCAATCAGCAGGGCAGCAAATGTGTCATGCGCAAAAGCTCTAGACTAAAAAAAAGGGTATATGATTTCTAAATCACAGCAATAACCAGGGCTCAATGGGCCCTTCAGGGCCCCGGTGAAACTGCACCTGCTGCACCGATGGCAGGTATGTCCCTGTTAGAGTGGCAAACTGGCATGGGTGAAAATTCAGGATGGCGAGTGTAAAAAATCAGGATAAGGGGTCAAAATTCAGGACAAAAATTCAGGACAGAAGGTCAAAATTCAGGACAGGAGGTCACAATTCAGGACAAAAATTCGGGGCAACAGGTATGCTTTGCAGATACATGAGTGGTTGAAATGCAATAGTATATAAATAAATAGGCAAGGAACAGAAGTACAAGTCACTTTCTCCTGCCCGGTCACTTCTCCTTCCCCGTCACCGCTCCTTCCCTGTCATTTCCCCTGCCCCTTCACTGCTCCTGCCCTTTAACCCCTCCTGCGCATGCCTAATCACTGCTCTTGCCCGGTCACTGCTCCTGTGCATGCCTAATCACTGCTCCTGCCCCGTCACCGCTCCTGCCCTTTCACTGCTCCTGTCCAGTCAGTTCTCCTGCTCATGCTCGATCACCGCTCCTGCCCGGTCACCGCTCCTGCTCATGCCTAATCCCTGCTTCTGCCCATCGCCGCTCCTGCCCCGTTCACTGCTCCTGCCCCGTTCACTGCTCCTGCTCATGCCTAATCCCCACTCCTGCCTCGTCACCTCTCCTGCCCCGTCGCCTCTCCTGCCCCGTCGTCTCTCCTGCCCCGTCGCCGCTCCTGCCCCATCGCTGCTCCTGCCCCATCGCTGCTCCTGCCCCGTTCACTGCTCCTGTGCATGCCTAATCACTGCTCCTGCCCCGTCGCCGCTCCTGCCCCGTTCACTGCTCCTGCCCCGTTCACTGCTCCTGTGCATGCCTAATCACTGCTCCTGCCCCGTCACCGCTCCTGCCCTTTCACTGCTCCTGTCCAGTCAGTACTCCTGCTCATGCTCGATCACCGCTCCTGCCCGGTCACCGCTCCTGCTCATGCCTAATCACTGCTTCTGCCCATCGCCACTCCTGCCCCGTTCACTGCTCCTGCCCCGTTCACTGCTCCTGCTCATGCCTAATCACCACTCCTGCCTCGTCGCCTCTCCTGCCCCGTCGTCTCTCCTGCCCCGTCGCCGCTCCTGCCCTGTCGCCGCTCCTGCCCCATCGCCGCTCCTGCCCTTTCACTGCTCCTGTCCAGTCAGTTCTCCTGCTCATGCTCGATCACCGCTCCTGCCCGGTCACCGCTCCTGCTCATGCCTAATCACTGCTTCTGCCCATCGCCACTCCTGCCCCGTTCACTGCTCCTGCCCCGTTCACTGCTCCTGCCTAATCGCCTCTCCTGCCTCGTCACCGCTCCTGCCCCGTTCACCGCTCCTGCCCCGTTCACCGCTCCTGCCCCGTTCACCGCTCCTGCCCCGTTCACCGCTCCTGCCCCGTTCACCGCTCCTGCCCCGTTCACCGCTCCTGCCCCGTTCACCGCTCCTACCCCGTTCACCGCTCCTGCCCCGTTCACCGCTCCTGCCCCGTTCACCGCTCCTGCCCGTTCACCGCTCCTGTGCATGCCAAATCACTGCTCCTGCCCCATCAGCTCTCCATCCCGTCGCTTCTCCTGCCCCGTCACTTCTCCTGCCCCCCTGGCACCACTCCTGCCCCCCCCGTCACCACTCCTGCCCCCCCGTCACCACTCCTGCCCCCGTCACCACTCCTGCCCCCCGTCACCACTCCTGCCCCCGTCACCACACCTGCCCCCCGTCACCACTCCTGCCCCCGTCACCACACCTGCCCCCCGTCACCACACCTGCTCCCGTCACCACACATGCCCCCGTCACCACACCTGCCCCCGTCACCACACCTGCCCCCCGTCACCACACCTGCCCCCCTTCACCACACCTGCCCCCCTTCACCACACCTGCCCCCCTTCACCACACCTGCCCCCGTCACCTCTCCTGCCCCCTCGTCACCTCTCCTGGCCCAGTCACCTCTCCTGGCCCAGTCACCTCTCCTGGCCCAGTCACCTCTCCTGGCCCAGTCACCTCTCCTGGCCCAGTCACCTCTCCTGGCCCAGTCACCTCTCCTGGCCCAGTCACCTCTCCTGCCCAGTCACCTCTCCTGCCCAGTCACCTCTTCTTTACTCTTGCCTCTCCTGCCCGATCACCGCTCCTGCCCCATAACTTCTCCTGTCCCATCACTTCTCCTGCCCCATTCACTGCTCCTATCCGTTCACTGCTCCTGTCCGGTTACCGCTCCTGCTCATGCCTAATCACCGCTCCTGCCCCGTCATTTCTCTTGCCCTGTCACCTCTCCTTTCCTGTCACTGCTCCTGGCCTCTGTTCACTCTGTGTACAACATTGACAAATTATACAAGGTGGCACGTTCCCCACAGTCCTCTGTTTGGGGGAAAGCTCCTCTGTAATCACTAACTACGATCTCACTGGCACATGATATGCTAAAGGCAGGCGCATGGTCATTCGAAAGGGGATAATCAGCATCAGTCGGAATGACAATGGGCCTGTCCACAGTCTGTGTGAGCTCAGGGAGGGGCTGCTGCAGCCTCTGGAGTTCAACAGAGAAGTGCGAGCCGCCCCTGAGAACTTTTAATCTCTTGGGGCTTCTCGCAGGGAACGCTGTAAATAATGTCCAAATTTACGGACAAAAGGCGTCCGTAAAATGAATGATTACGAACAACGGACATCACACCAAAATGACGGACGGTCCGTGAGATTTACGGACAGTTGGTCACCCTAGTCCCTGTGCCCCAAACCGAACGCAGCGAGCATGACGACGGCATTGGAGGGTCAGTGGTGTGCTTTGGGATTTTGAGGAGCGTGAGGCGTGTTTTAAACTATGCAAAAACAGTAGCTTTTACAAGCAGCTCTGAAGGGGAACTCTCCCATACCCTCATTCTACGGGGGGCTCTGGCAAAATACGCAAGTGTATTTGTCTTGTATGTGCCTGTAGGAAAACTGAGTGACCCGTCCTGGGCTGCTCTGAGGAATGGGCTAGTGGTCCCATAATCCACTTCTGAATGCAGCCCTCTGTCCTTCGGCCAATGCTTAATTTGTTTTTTTTTTTTTTAAAGTGCCGGGGCCCTCGTCAGAAGGCCACCACAGTTTGCACCACACATTGCCAGTGTCCTTACACAACTAACCATCACACTGTTACAAGTGTGACAATGCAGACTGTTCGAGGCCCCCAAAGCTTTAAAAAAGTGGTTTGGGTGGCATGGTATTAAATGTATATTCAATTAAAACAGCTGTTTTCTGCTCATCTTTAAATTGCACAAACAGACACCATGTGGCTGTTGTCATAGAAGCAGGTTCAGCAATTAGGTGCAAGTGCTGAGTACCTGAAACCTCCGGCGCAAATTAAGCACTGCCCGAGGCCTAGCAGGCGATTTGTGTTCGGCCCTTCTGTACAGCATTACCTGGAAGTGAGGTACTCTCCTACACCCCAGTATTAAAATAAGGTGCAATCCTCCCAGAGGCTATTGATTTGCCAAACAGTTCAAAAATCCTTAAATGGAAATGTAAAGTGTCTGAGGATTAACACATATTCAAGCATATAAAAGTATTTTTTTTTACATCAGAAGAATATTTACAGTCCTTTTCGGGTTGGAAAATCAATGACCTCTCACTTGCAGTTCAGTATAGATTTAAAACCCATGTCCGGGGCCTATACCTTTCAATAAAGGCCCTGAAGTGAAAAGTTTCAGGCCGTATATTAAAAAAAAAAAATCGAAGGCACTGCTACCATGTAACATTTGATACAGGACTGTTACAAAATGTTTCAACGCAGCTCATTGAAATTGCTTAATACGTGGCTAATATATGGCAAGAGTTTTTTTTACATCCAAGAGATATGTTTTGCTGTTGTTGCGCTGAGACTTTTTTACTTCTCACATACAGACCGATTTTTGTGAAAATGGTATCTTGCCTGTAGTTGAAACCTGTTGTGTCCCATACCAATACTTTTAGTTGGCTTTGGGTCAGCAGATTGCTTATCACTGTCTGGCGCCCTTGTCAATCTCATTTCTCTAATTTGTATTAGAACATTGGAATGTTCGGAGCGCCATTGCAAACAATAGAGTGCTTCGGGCTTCTAATAGCCGGTAGAAGCCCGGAGCGCCAACATTTCAATGTTTGCTAACAGTTGTTGCTGTTAACAAAGGCTTCATGGAGCCAGAGGGGATTTCAATCTCCTAAGGCCTTTGTTTTACAAAATTAGAACCTTCTGCCCTCTATGGGCGACATTTATAATTAAACATTTTATTATTAGAGAACTTGGAGCACTGTCTTAACGGACATGATGACCAGGAGGTTCAAATCTTCCGCTAACATTCTTCCTCACTTTTTGCCAGCACCAACATTTGCCTTTGCTGTGCCCCGGACCTTCATTCTATTTTTACGTTCTTTGCGCTGTTTCCTGGATGTCTTTCTTTTCATACAGCCCATGCCGGGCAAGCCTGTGCTTGGGCTCATTCTTCTTTGCATAGTCGAGAGAGTCGTAAATCATACCAAAGCCTGTTGTCTTGCCACCACCAAAGTGAGTTCTGAAGCCAAGTACAAAGATGACATCTGGGGTGGTTTTGTACATTTTGGCTAGCTTATCCCGGATTTCAGTCTTTGGGACTGTGGCCTTTCCAGAGTGAAGAATATCAATGACCATCTGCTTCCTTTGCAGAAGCCTGTTGGTCATGAACTTCCTGGTTCGAACCGTCACAGTGTCGTTCATCTTGGCCGCTGCTCGTCTCACGAAACCGGCAAAGGGGTGACATGTTCTAATAGCCTTAGAGCTCTCCGTAGTGGGTCTACCAGCCATTAAAGGCCTGCTACCTTGTTAAAGACCTGAGCTGAAATGGCCAGTACAGCCCGCTACGGAAGGCTCTAAGGCTATATTCAATGATTTCTCTCCCTCTTGTTCTCTTTGTCACTTTCCCAGAGCATAGCTTCTTTGCCATCTGTTTGACTGGTTCACGTTTATCCTTTCACAGCTCTCAGCAGGGAACTCCTTTTTTGTTTGAGTACTCCATGGAGTGAATGTGTTTTCTTGCTCTCTGGTTTGTGCTGCTTCCCGCCTGTCCCAACATCCCCATTCGCTGAGCTCTCAGTGTTTCTGCCACCGCTCTCAGAACGTCAATAAAATCATAGCCATAGGTATATTTTTGCAGGGGTCTGACTAAAGCGCAGACTTTATGGGTTCAGGTTTTGTTTTACTTCCTGCATTCCACGTGTTACATGAAAGCTCAGGTCAGGGAGCTCCAGAATTTAACTGGCAGCTATGCTTTGGATGCGCTGTAGCAGAATGATCAGACATAACAGAAGGCCATGGTAGACAGCATTACAGTATAAGATGGGAAAAAAGCGCACACTTCCTTCAAGTGTGCAGACACAGGAAGAAGGAAGTTGCCAAATTCAGAGATATGGGACCAGAAAAAGTTGCTGGTCAAAAAGGATTCCCAAATTACGTGCACGAGAGAAAGGAGAGGAACAACATTCATACATAAAAGACATCAGGCTTAAATGATGAGGTTAATTCTTCAAAAGATGATCTAATTTTCGTTAGCATTAAGTTTCAGTTGATCGATTACCATCCATAAATGTTTGTCTGGGAGATAGCGTTTAAGACTATCACTGAGGGGGAGGGTGTCCAAAGATTTGCTGAAGAGATGTGCAACTGGGGCTACAGAAAGACTGAACATAATGGAGCTCAGAGCTAAGCCTTGGAGAATGTCACAGAGTACAGTGCAGAAAGAACATCAAAAGGGCGAAACGGCCACTGCCGAGTGTGCTCCCCTACAAAAGATGAAAGCAATTAAACTTCATCTCGCACCTCCGCCTCCCAAAGGTGCCTTAGGAGGAAGTAATGGCAGACAGTGTTGAAGGCTGCTAACAGATCAAGGAAGGCTGAAATCCCACTCACCTCTGTTAAGGAAATGAATGTCATTAACAGCAGCAAGAATGGACACATCTGGTGCCACGATTAGGTCTGAACTATTCTTGAGCCTCATCTAAAAGTCTATAATTATGTAAAAAGTTGTCTATTCACTGTAGATTCCGTAATTTTAGAAAGATGGGAGCAATGGAATTGGGTGATAGTTGGATAAAGATGAGGGTCAGATTAACTTTAAGTAATGTTGTCAATAGGTTTTGTTGCTATACAGGTGGAACTAGACCAGAGCTCGGAAAGAGTTATAAATGTTGAAAACTGCAGGGGCAAAGATGTAATTAAAAGAAAGAATCTAGGTGGATACACGTCAAGAGGAAGCTAGATTGCAGAAATGGTGACTAATAAATAATCTATACCCAAGAAAGAAAATTAAAGCAGTGATATTTTCACTGTGGGAAGTAGAGCATTACTAAAGTCATCTAGGTCTTAAGAGTTATAGACTGAACATTTGAATGAAAAATAATCTACTAGTCCTCCACACAAGGTGGTGGAGTTTGGATACATCTATGTTGGGACTGCTCCCCAACTTATTTGGGGGTTATTTTGGTTGTATTTAAGGCATTGGCAAAGAGACTGGAGAAACAGGTGGTTCAGGCTCTACAAACAGCTGTTATATTCTCTCTGAGCAAAGAAGTATGACGACCTTTGTCTGGGGTCATGTATTTCTTCCAATAATGTTCTTATTGTCTGCAGGAGCCCTCAAGTCTAGGATGTGCAGAACCATATAACGGGGCATGAATTTGAGGGTAGCATGATTTACTAACATGAAGAGGAGATACCCAATGTAAAGTTGTAGCAGTCTGACTATAGAGCTGATCATATGCGAAGTAAGGTTCAAGAAGGTGGAAGGCAGAAGAGAGCGTCTAATGCTTCTAAGAGGGCAACTGCTATAATGTTACTCCAGTTTTAAGGTCTCGCCTGCGTTGCAGCGCATGCGCTGTCCAGCAGTGCGAGATCTATTGTTGTTGGTTTTCTGTCTGGGTTTTTTGGAAGTGGGGTTGGTGCACGGCCTGTCTCCCTTAGGTGCCCGCCCATCCGTCGTCTGTTGCTCTTCATGCGCGCTGCGTCTCTAAAGTCCCTGCCGAGATACTCGAACGAACATTCGGCGATCTACCTAGGGGCTCATTTTCCCCTTCTCTCCCACTCCCTTAGTGTACGAGTGCTTGGTAATCTAGCCGTTAGGCAACATCTGGCGATCTACCTAGGGACTCATTTTCCCCTTCTCTCCCACTTCGCGCGCTGCGTCTGCGAGACCTATTGCATTGCAATTTTTTTTAAGCAATTATTTTACTTTTAATTTCTTTACAATGGCGGCTTTAGTAACTCAGCGCAGCTCCAGTTTAATGGATGTCACGCTATAACTTTGAAAAATGCGTTCCGTTTACCCCTCCTGTAACCCTACCCCGTTGTACTGATGCACGCGAACATGGCGCTGTCTTAGTTAAACAAATATCCTTTGTTCCCCCTCCCCCATTTATGCCCTTAGAGTGGCTTTTTGAATTTTTTTACCAGACACGGTGTTCCTTTTTAGGTCTCGCCTGACCCAGCGCATGCGTTGGTCTGGCGAGACTTTTTGTGAGGGCTCAAAAAAGTGCTACCACTGTAACCTAGAGCTACAGTGCATGTGCGCCTCACTGTCACGGCCCGCTTTGATGTTTGATCGCGATTGCCATCACTTTCGCGGCCGCTTTGATGTTTTCCGTGAGCCCGTTTTTTTTCCCTCCTGTTTATTACTTCTATGTAGTAATGGTTGCACCCGTGCGCCACCATTACTACAGAGCAGTAATAAACAAAAACAAGCATTGGCATAGCCAATAGGTCTCGCTTTTGGGACCTTATAAGTATTTAGTTATGCAAATGTTGCATGCCTAACACTTATAAGGTCCCAAAAGCGAGACCTATTGGCTATGCCAATGCTTGTTTTGTTTTGCATATTGGGGCAGCATATCTGTTAAGGTGTCGTCCACAGTACACATGGTGCTACCTCAACTCCGGTTTCAGCCTTTCTCCTTGGGACGACTCACAGAGCCATCGTCATATCCTTACCCCTCTCGCCAAGCATTGGAAGCTACACCGGCCCAGCGCGCCCCCCACAGAGGCCGCATAATTAGCTCGCTGCTGTTCGGAGTCATGGCCCAAGGCATGGCTTCCCCTGCCCATGGGCCTTTGCTGGTCGCTCCCCCTTCACCAATGCCCTCGGCACAGAGGGGTGACCTGGACTCGGACATTCATTTGCTGCAGACCCTCCGGGTCCACTGCTTCCTTTCCAGAGTGCACGAGCTAGAGCCGCGGAACCGGACCCTGGAGGGTCGGCTGGAACGGACACTCTGCGAGCCAGCGGTGCCCATCCGGCCTGACCGCCTCCGCACCTTTACCGGGTTGTGCAGGCCGAGCCTCCCCAGTGCTCCCTGCCTGGCACTATCTGGAACTACACCCAGGTGTGGGGCACACACACTGTGCAGGGACCAGGAGTAACATGGACACATCTGGATGGAGTGGGGATCCAGATCGACACCATCCCTCTACAATGTACCGGCGGAGGTGAGTCTTGGGTACCTTCCGATCACCCATTCATGACCATTGCAATGCATTCCGAGCACTAACTCATTAATGTGCTCTGGTGGCCCCCCGAGCGAGTGCTCTGGTGGTTCTGGGCGTTCTTAGTCCGTTATAGATCTGCACTCATTATATTAGAAGGACACTGTTTCCTTTGCTCAAATTTGATTTTGTTATTAGTCTCTCAATAGCAAATCAGCGTGAGTTGTACACACATTTCATGTACACTGCTCTCCTATCCGCGACTTCCACCACTTCCTGATTAGATATGCACCCCTTTCTCATCACTTATGAACACTGCTCCCCATCTCACCTTAATCAGTCTTAGCATCTCTCACTGACTAGTTAGTGCACAGCACTTCTGTCATTGTAACTGGTGTCTAGCAGTTAATTTCTCGCTGGCTGATGCCAGACCATGTTCACGATCTGGCACTGTTAATTGGGTCGATTGTTGTGAGCCCTCACACATTGAATTGAAATACTGCATACCAACATATAACTGCTAGAAATAAGATGCCAGACTAATCGATAGGACACTGCCATCTTAATTTATGAATACCAGGCATTGGCGTTTTCACATGTCTATAGCACATTGCAACAGTTTTAGAAAGCCATCACTGCTATCTGCCCAGGGCTTTTCCTCACTGCTTACATTTTGAGCCTGAACAATATTGTGATACACTTGAAAGCTACTTAATTGTATTTGCTTCACTTGAAACTAACTGGCCTGCCTTTGTGTCCTTCCCCAGCTCCTTCTGCTGTACTTGTCTAATTCACCTTCAGTCTCCAACAAATCCAACTTACGCATACTTTGTCAAAAAGAACATGAATCACACTCTCATGTGCCCCCAAAACTGAGTTTCCATCCATAGGCAGGTCTGAAAGAGAGTGCCAAAATGATCTTCTTCATGGTATATGATTTTGCCTATTTGTCCGTCAGACAATATACTATGGTGGATCCCATTGCTTAAATCCACCCTGTACTGAAGAAATCAATTATTGTACTATACCAAACTGGTAAATTGTCCCTAGGGTTTGACTGGGACAGAAATTTGGCCTCGGCACCTAAATAAAAGTGGCCCCCCCATTAGTGACTTGCATTGCTAAAGACATGAGAACCAAGCGATGGGTAACATTTGCCGGAGTTACGGGTCCTCACTAGGTCTGCTGTTAAGTCTGGTTCTCTGCTCGTCCCGGTTTGATTGTGCCAGAAGCCCTTCACCTCTCCAATCTCTACGTTGTATAGTTTCCATCAAACGGTCTTTCCAATGCAATAGGTATCGCATTAGTGAAAATGTGAGCTATTGGCACTGCAGATGCTGATTTTTTTTTTCCGTTTAAAATGATGCCAGCAGTAGCATAATAAGAAAATAAATTCCTTTATTGAAGGAAAGGGTGCCGTACCATAGGCTGTTACAAGGTCCTTTCCTTCGTGAAAGGAATTTCTTTGCTTATTATGCTACTGCTGGCATAATTATAAACAAAACAAAAATAGCAAATTTGCAAAGGCTCATATTTTCAATAACGCGAGACCTATTGCATTGCAAATGTTTGTTACAAGGAGCAGGTGAAACTGTTGCTTCCCTGGGGATGCGAGCGGCTGGTATTGAGAGTCTTATCTCTTTATTGTCAGATTAACTGTGACTGACTACATCTACAGATTTAATAACTTACTCCCGACCAAAAATAAGGCCAATAAACAATTTGACCTGCACGATGAGAAGGGCTGACAAGAAACTGAGGAAAATCAATAAAAAAATGAGTCAATTAGGTTGATAGTACCAGAAAACTCCAGCATATTAGCCTTGATGTTAAAGACGCCTAATAAAATAAATATGGATGCTTTCAGCACATACGCGGAAATGATTTCAATGAAATATTTGCTGAAATCAGAGCAAGGGCCAGGAGGGCGACAGACGAGTTAAAATTTTATGTTGTTTTAGAGTTAACAACTTGGAAAATAAAGATTTATGCTTTGCTGATTGCAGCCGATTCAAATACAGTAACCCTGAAACGATGGCAGCCATTTTAGTTTTGCAGTAAAGGGTTATTGACTGATGGTCGTGGTTCTGTACTGCATGTTTTGGCAATGACCAAAAGTTCAATAAATTGCAAGGAATAGAGACTACAGGGGGAGGTGGGCAGGGACTGAATGAGTACAACACATGTCAAAACATGAACACCCAAAGGAGTCAGTTGGGAGTATCCCTGGGGGTTGGTGAAAGAGGCTCGGAGTGAGAGGGCTGCGGTGCTTGAATAAATCACAAATCAAGGTTGCGAGGAGCAGCACAGGATGCCCGGACAGGAAGAGGCCTGGCCTCTAGCTCATCCGCTGCGCGTCCTGGCAGCGTCTACATAGAACGCACAAGTCCCACTGAAGCGGCTGACGTCATGTGAGAACAGCCTATACCCAAGGCACAATTGGAGAAATAGGAAGAAGACTTTAAAAACCGGATCCCAGACTTCCATTATGGGGGAGGCGGCACTGGGAAACAAATGTTAAGTCACATAAACAGTAAAAATTAAAGCAATAAAGGCATAAAATACAGAATAGCCTATTTTGGCCTGCTCTCCTGTCCTGACATGTGCACACCAAGACCGTTCCCCAAGGTTAAATAGCATGCTACACCAAGGATCCAGTCAGACCAATACCACAAACTTTGACACCTGAAATAAAAAACGTCTGAGTCGCCACAAATAGTTCCATGTGACAGAAATATAGGGAATTCATGTAAGGTTAATGCAACTGCATTAACTGTTTGTGAGGCCGTCTTCGCAACCATGGTAACAACTAGGTAATGGTCTATAGTACTTGAGTTTAAGTGGTTACTGGGCTACCTAACAATACATTATTACAACAGTAGGTCACGCTTTTCTGTGTAGAATTTCGAATCAATAGTATTAATATGCAAATGCATGTGTATTTACCTCCTAGACTGCACGCTACTGTGTTACATTTGTTGTTTCTTAGAGCTTTGTGCCGCCACTAGGTTCTGCTCATGGACCAGAATGGTTGAGAGAGGTGAACAAGAGATGGACACAGAGGAAAGTAGAGGTTACAACCGAAGGATGGAGTCTGCAGTGGTCTCCCCATAACGCTAGAGTCTCCTTAAAAAGAGAAATGGAGCATTGGGGAAGCCGGTTAAAAGCGCTGGACCACCAAGGAGGAAGGGAGCAGGCGAAGTTACAGTGTCTGGGGAAACACTAATAACTCCATAATAGGTAGGGTAGCAATAGGGGACAGAGACAGCAGGAGGACAGGTAAAGAGACATGGACAACAGTGAGAGGCATGGCACAAAGTTAAAATCATGGTACTTTGAGGGATAGTAGTGCTGGTTAATGATCCCCTGTCCATGTTGCCTACAATCAGACCTCTGCACACCGAAGAGGTCATTCACCAGCTTCTCTAGGATTACACTTTGCTAATTCCACTCTGCGTCAGACTGGGGCAGAAAATACGCCTGGTCGCTAAAATAAACGTGACCCCTGTTAGTGATTAGATAGCTGGAAAAAAAACAGCCCACGTTTGCAATTCAGGGCAGTTTTGAACCTGAAAGACACACTGTATATGTGTTTTGCAAGGTATAGGAGACTGCATGCATTTGTGATTCTTGGAAGCAAGATTTGTGGGAATATCAAGAAAATCAACAGTAAAAGCCGACCCACCAGACCATAAAACAGGCCCACAAACAGACAGAAACCTGGCCCATATACTGACTTCTCAGTCCAGCCCTTCGGACATTGCCAAATTGCCTTAAAGGCCAGTCCGACCCAGATTCCACCTAATTTAGGACATCCAGACTGCGTGGCCACAATAGGGGAATATGCGAAATGCATTGTGGGAGTGGTTCCCTTTTAATGTGGGTCACAACGGATTCACCTTCTGGTGACAACAGCAGTACTAGCACAATGCATTCACAAACCACGATTTGCAACAAAACTATTGACGAGAAAGACGATACCGAAGGTAAGTAGATTAAAGGGCACTCACAGGCCGTCGCGCAGCTCCTGGGTGTCGTTGGGCGTCCCGAGGGACCGCAAGCTTCTTTCCAAGGACGTCACTGTGAAGAGGAGACAGAATGAGCTGACAGACTGTTGCACTAAATCAAGCAACGCGACCTTTTCCATCATACCTCTGCAAATAATGAAATCAGGGACAAGTGTATGTTTGTCACAGCTGTCACGGCAAGCCGTGACCGGATATTGTTCTTACTCCCTGCTTGATTTCCTGAGGGTGTGCGGGGCCTCTTGAAAGTCTGCCATTTTATTTTATTTTTACCTGAAGGGCTCGGTTACCCTTCTTGAAGGGCACTACTTTCCGTCTGAGGGCCTTCAAACTGCGCTGCTGTGCTCTAATAGTTAGGCGCATACCAAACTGCCATCTTTCATAATTAACTTTATTTTTGTTGGTATTCAAAAAGGTTCAGTTTCATCTATGTTTCACTCTTTGCTCAACGCAAAGCGCGATTTAGAAGTTGCAGTACTTCTCACTTTTGGAAGTCGGAATAAGCTGCCCAAAAAGTCATAACTGACCCCTTGGTTGGAGAAGATAATAGTAAACCACTGAAAAACTGGCAATCCGTAGGATTTTTCTACCAGATGTATGAGCCTGGTTCACTTCTGCATCAGAAAGATTTTATTTTTTTAGGCAGAGACCCTGCACTCAATTTCAGTTTATAGTAATACATAGAGGCTTGTAGGAAAAGTTACTTACCTTCGGAAAAGCCTTATTTGGTAGAGACACAATCTAGCAACAGATTCCTTACCTTAGAATATTCAAGGCGTCAGGCTGGATCCAGACGACTTTTGTTCAAGCAATACCCTTATATGCGGGTAGGTGGCATTGGTCAGTTCAGAGTGGAGTCATCGGCATCATCCGTGCTGGAAGTGACATCCGCGCCACCTCGGCTCGCTGACGTTAGTTACTTTTTCACGACTTTCCACGCCAGTAGCGCAGAGCCATGAAGTGCACTGACAGTGGTGTGTTTAGAACAACTAGGGTGCTGAAAGGGATAAGCCATGACCCTTAAAACCTATCTGCAGTGTGGGGAGTGTGAGAAGTTGGCCTGAAATATGCTGTCCACTAGTTATAGTGGGCACCCTGTATCAGTCCAAACAACCCCTTATTGGTTATAGGCTACAGACAACCTTTATTGAAAGCTATCCTTGTGGTAGCTATGGAGAGCAGCCTTCAGGCTAAGCCTTAAAGGAATGTAAAGCAGCTTGTTTTACCAGTTTATAATCTCTTGAGTTCCTAAATGAAAGATATCCACACCAGGTATATATATAAAATATATGTATTTATTACTAAACACACCCTCCTAGTCACTTTATGAGGCTAGAGGTCAAAACACATAAGTTACACTTCGATAATCACAGTAAAATAGCACAAATACACGTCCGGCCCTAGGGGCGAGCCAAACCATATACTAAAATAGTGGTACAAGAACCACGACTTAACTAGACACAAGGCCTAGAGCCTGCAGAATCACTGGGACCCCAAGGAACCACCCAAGGTAGTGACACAGGGGACCCACGGGGGCCGTGCGCAGTGTGTGAACACAGCCGCAAGCTCCCGTTAGCCTCTATGGGTGAAGGTCGCGGTTAGATTTTTCAAAATTAGGGACACTTAGAAATGAGTCAGGACCAAACCCTTTTGGACTTTGGAAGTTCTAGGGCTAGCACCCACAGGAGCACCGGAGTACTCGTGTTACCTCACCCAGGGAAGCCGGGTGCATAGATGTCTTTTGGTGTCGGGTCGCGTCGTCGATTTCAATGGGAGCTGGCGAAGAAGTGCTGCTGCCGTGAAGATGCGAAGTGTCCGAAGAGATCCAAGCCTGGATCGAAGATGAGAAGGACCTGAAAGCAGAGGGGACAGAGTCTGGGTCACTAGCCAGTGACCAGGAAGGTGATGAACAGATGCCCATCGATGTCGGGTGATTTCAGGTGAAAGTGGTGAAGCTTGACTCTTCAGCCATGAGGACCAGGAGGCGTCGAGGACGACCAAGAGCTGGATTCCAGCTGTCCCACGAAGGATGTCGAGTGCTGCAGCGTCGGTGCCCGGATTGGACACAACAAGCCATGGCAACAGCAACCGACACAGAAACGAGAAAGATGCTTTGGTACAGACCAGCAAGGTCTGAGGGACTCACCACTTGGTAGGGAGTCGGGGCACGTCTGGAGCAACCACAGATGCCCAAAGAAATTAAAAGTTACTCACTCAGGGACGGACCTCGAGACGAAACACAAAATGGCAGCCCACGGGTCACTCGGAATGACCAGGCCGACAATCTTCGGTGGTTTCAGTGCTCGAGGTGGGGTCTACAAGTCAGCCCAAGCACGACTTCAGGAGACGTTGAGAAGTTAATGCGCTTGCAAAAGTGCACGGTGACCAGGGGTTCAGGTTCCACGCTACTCACGAGGGCTGGGGTCTCAGTTTTGCTGGGGACTCGGGTCAGCCTCTGAGACGTCTAGAAATCCTCTTCCTGGGCTGCAAATACTTCAGAGTCCGGCAGGAGCTTCAGAAATGCAGACCGGCAAATTGCTTCGTTGGTGTCACTCCTTGACCCCAAGGGAGATTTCTTCAGTCCTCTGGTTGTTGGCAGAGCGTCGAAGGTCCAGGATTTGGCTTCAGAGTTTCGTCCAGGGTAATCTAAAGTTCTGGTTACAGAGGTTCCTTACTTATACCTAAGGAAGGGGTTGGACTAGCTCTGGGACCCACCTATGGGAGGGTTTGGAAAGAGGGGTGGCTACACCCATTTCCTTTGTCCAGTTTCACGCCAGAGCAGGGGCTGGTAGAACCTGAACCGGTTTGAGCTGGACTATGCACAGGGACACCAAATGTGCCCCCAGTGCAGGACTTCAAAGCACTCTGAGAGTGCTCCCACCCAGCCCCAATACACATAAGCCTGTCTGGGAGGTGGTTACACCTCCCTGTGACAGTGTCATGGGCAGGGTGAGAAGGAGCGCTAGAGGAGGCACATGTCGTATGGTATGAATGTGGGTGCAGGAACTACATCTCCCATGAGTCTGGGAGAACGAACAGGATTGGCCTATTTAGAACCCGCCCTCATTGAACTTGGGGCTTGCACTCGATGACTTCCAGCATCCTCGAAGACGGAAGAGAAAGCCGGAGGGACGTTCTTTGCCCTGTCTGAGAACAACACCGGTTAGACTCTGGTGAGCGCAACCGCGAGGCTCAGAGCCTTTACGGTGGGAGAAGGAATCCCTCCGGGCGCGGACGCACTACACGGACTGCCCTGGGCGCGTGAAGACATAGAACCTTTTGCACGGAGGCTGAGTGTTCATCAGCTCCCCGTGAAATTTCTCCGCATTTCGCACAGAGGTGCGAGACCCCTGGATTGAAGGAATAACTTGAACAATAACCCAAGCGCCAGGCGGCGCTTCACTTTTCAGCACAGACTTTATTTCCACCTGCCGCGTGAGAAGAACACGGAAGTGCATGGCTCGTTCCAGCGCTAGGAAGCACCTTTTCTGTGGAGGAGTATATGGCATGTTGTGGAATCAACGGCGAATCTGGGAGCCACAAACTGCTTTGGGAGTCTTTGGGGAAGTGACAGACTGTCCTTCTACTAGATGAGGCAGGACGAATAACTCCCTTATTACAAGGTATCCTGTTGGGAGGAAGACAACGGAAGCCCCGGTTCTCCTCTCCGGTTACCTGATGTATCAGCCGCTCCAGAACAACAGAAAAGAGTTCTGAACCGATATTCCATTTGAGGCTTATATGACTTCTCTCACCCAGAGATAAGTACATCGTATCTTGTGTTCAAGACTCTATATTCAAGGTATTTTCATTACATTAGCCCTGCTGCTGTGTTGGAAGAAATATAACGTTGTATATGTAAGTGCACACACATAAGGGTTTATGGGGGGTGTGGTCACAGAGCATGCATGATCATCTGTATGTATTGTGTCTCACTTACACGGCTTCTGGGGTGAAGCATAGGCGAGTGAGGTTCGCCCTATTCAACGACATCCCCTACCGACGCCTAGCAGCGACAGTTTATTTCTCTTTGGTTTCTTTGTCCCTTTTTACCCGATAGCGGTGGTATACATGCCGTGTTATGTTAATACACGCATGGGTGTCGCCCCTTAGGGGAAAGGGTTAAATTGCATCTCATCGTTCCCGCTGTACCCGGCTGTAAGGTTCGTAACACCTACCTCTGTATGACAGACAGGAAACCTATTGTCCAGGCCTCCCCTGCCAGAGTTTCGGTCAGCAGCAGGAGGCCAGACCCATATCTGTGGCTGCAGCACCCATTTTGTGATGCCAGGGCTCTATTAAGGTTCTACAGGGTAACCCAGTACTGTCAGGTCTCTCCCTCTAGAAGGGTGGGATCATACTCCCACACCAGTTACTGGTGTGAGGGTATGATTCCAAGGTGTTTGACACCAAACACGACATGTTTCCGTGCAGCCAGTCCAAAGTTAGCATTCACCGTTTGGTTCTAATGCACTTAAGAGTATATGGTCAGTCTGCACTACTGACAACCCCGGAGAAGAGATTACGAAGGCTGCAGAGGGGCTCAGCTCATGCCTGGGCACCCCCTCACATATAACCAAGCACTCTGCCTTCAGGATTGATAAGGCCTGCCATAGGGGTGACTGATGGGTTTTTAAGTGCAGTATATGGTGACATATAGTGAACCTATATCTCAGTAAGGGGTGCATGCACCACCTTACCCAGGCTGCAGTAGCAGACCTGTTGTGTCATTTTGGGTGGCTTTTCAGGGGTGGCATAATACATGCTTCAGCCACTGATATGCCTCTGGGGTACCTATGCCCTGGGTACATAGTATACCATATTCTAGGGACTTATAAGGGCACCTCAGATCCAATCTGTAATGTACCTAAAGTACATGGCATCATTTTAGAGAGGAAGCAGCTAGGTTGGGGCCCTGAATAGCAGGGTCCCAGCCAGACTAAAGCAGAAAAACAGTGAAACACCAGTAAACAGTGGGGGTATACATGGGAAGCAGATCCTACTCTCCTACAGGGAGGATAGGAGAGTTGGTAAGGAATCTACGGCTCGATTATGTCTCTACCAGATAAGCCGGTACCGAAGGGAATTAACATGTCCATCTGACAGAGACAGCTAGCTGCAGATTCCTTACATTAGAATAGATACCACAGCGATACTATCCCTGGAGGAGGGACTGCAGACACATTTAGATCAGGAAGTCCTGCAAGACAGAGCAGACAAAAAAAAACATCCCTGCCGACTTGACTGTCCAGGCAGTAGTGCTTAGTGAATCTCTGCAGTGATGTCTACGTCGCTGCCTGACAAATGTCAAGGTTTGTAACACCATGTCACAACGCTGTGGTCGCAGCCTTAGCTCTGGTGGAATGAACTCTTAAGCCTTCAGGAGGCCAGAGTGTAGCACATTTTAAAGCAGAGAACGACCCATCGCGAGATGGTCCTCTTCCGCACCACACAACCTTTCTTTGATCCAGTACCCACCCAGAACTCTTTAGTGCAGTCAAGCTAGAACAACGCGCCTTTAGGTCCAGGTGGTGGAGACGCACCTCCTCTTTAGAGGGGTGGGGGGCGCACAAAAAGCAGGCATGGTGACCAAATGTCCCACGTGGAATGGGGTTACCACTTTCGGTAATAAAGGAGGTCCTAGTGCAAAGCACCAGCTTGGATGACACAGCCTGCTATTTGCTCACCCTCCTGGCAGAAGTTACTGCCACTAAAAAGGGTGCTTTGATGGAAAGCAGCCGGAGGGGGCAGTGGTGCAGAGGTTCAAATAGAGCGCCCATCAGGAAGGTGAAAACCAAATTAAGGTCCCACTGAGGTACGATGAATGGGGCAGGAGGTTTCCGGTCCAGGGAAGACATGGCTTGGCAGTTCGGGCTGGATTGTTCCCATGAGGCACAGGATCAAGACAGATTTGCATATAGCTGTGTCTGAACTGGGGTGGCGAAGTGAGCTAAAGATTGATGATGGATTCAACCCAGATCTGTGACTGAGGGTGAGTGTCTGAAAAGGTTCAGCACTCTGTCCATTATCTCCTTGTGTTTGCCTTGTTTGCCCTAAGTTGGCAGGGTATGCCCAGACCTGGGTCCCTTGCTCACTTTGCCACTGGATTCAAGCTAGCCTGGCTGATGAAGGCTGTTAGCCCGAAACCAGTCCCAGGATGCTTGTTTCTGGTCCAGGGAAGACATGGCTTGGCAGTTCGGGCTGGACTGGCCCCATGAGGCAAAGGATCAGGACTGATTTGCATATAGCTGTGTGTGAACTGGAGTGGCAAAGTGAGCTAAAGAACGATGATGGATTCAACCCAGATCTGTGACGGGGGGGAAGAGTGTCTGAAAAGGTTCAGCACTCTGTCCATCATCTCCTTGTGTTTGCTTCGTAACGGCCCAATAGGCATGCAGTGTTCAGGCTGCTGGAAGAAAAAATAGTCTTGCCCCAACTATCCATCCTCTTGGATTCCCTGTCCGGGGAATGCGGAAGGGAACATGCCTTACGAGGTAGAGGCCTGGACCACCAAGCTCTCGGGGTAGGGTGGTTGGTGAGGAATTTTGGGTCGCACGGTGCAGGGCGATGATGGCGGGTGACTGTCCTATTCACAGGAGCCCCTGTGCTGGGCTTGGACCAGGTTCCCAGAAAGACATCAGTCAAGGCCTTGTTAAAAGGTAGCAGGCTTTCCGAGGAGGAGACACCCGGCTGCAGGACCTCTGTCAAGATGTTCGCCTTGACTTCCACCAAAGGAAGTGGAAGGTCCAGGACCTTGGCTGCCCTTCTCACAAGCATAGTATATGAAGCTATCTCCTCTATAGCCACGGTAGGAGGAGAAAGCAGGCCAGAATCTGTGGAGGTATCCAGTCCACTGCCCTCACCCAATTCCTCATACCAATCCATTTTGTGCTCAGGCTGGTCTTGTAAAGGGTCCTGAAAACCCTCCCAATCTTCCTCCATTCCTAGCCCCCCAAATGAAGTCTGAGGAACCGACCTAGGATGCAAGGGTGCCATCGGCACCAGAATCGGCATAGATAGGCGCTGATCCAGCTCTGGGTCAGGAGGGATAAGAATGGTGCTGGCGACGTCAGATGTCTCGTTGCGGGGGTTGGCGCCGGGTAAAGTCACAGGGGTACAACCGGCGCAGGTCCAGATAACCACAAAATTCATTAGGGGGCCTTGGCACCGGAGCTACCGGCACGGAACCCGATGGAGCAAACTCTGAGCCTCTAGTGCCCGATGGCACACCAGGAGGATCAAGTCACTCAAATACGAGGCAAAAGGCGTCATAGAATTCTTTCAGCTGGTCGGGGGGTGGCTCTGGCCCCAGGCAAGGCAAGGAGGCAAAGAGCACAAAACGAGACCTAGAACGTTGAGCCTCTTCCGTCACGTCGACCAACGGATGGGGACAAGTAGAAGCACGCTCCAGCTTGAATGGCATGGAGTCGAACGCCAGACCACAAGCAGCTTTAGGGACCACTCCTTCAAAAAACATCAGAGCCATGGCCTGGCAGTGGGAGCAGGACTTTGAAAAATAGGCGCATTACAGGCACCCGTGCCAAATGAAGTGTGAATCCGTCACCGACATGGCGCGATGGCAGGCGCCGCATGGATTGAACCCAGAAGTCTTTTTTGACATGGAGTGAAAAAACCTACACACTAAAAATCTTCGATAAAATGTCGAAAAAAGCCTGTCAAAAAGTGAAAGAGTAGCTCTTTTAATGGATCAGCGCTAGCTGGCTCGGAAAGAAAAGAAGTGATGTCAGCGCACCGACGTCACTTCTGACACGGACAACACCTATTACGCAACGTGAAGCCAACCGACGCCACCTACCGCCGTGCAAGGATATTGCTCAAGAAAAAGTCTTCTGGATCCAGCCTGATGTCTGGGATATTCTAAGGTAAGGAATCATGCGGATAGATGTCTCTTATCAGATATACTTGTATAAAAGCCTGTCTCAAAATTCCATATAAGAGGTGAATTGTGACATTGCCATTCCCCTGTAATAAAAAAATAATGCTGCTCAACTGTAATAAGTTATTATAGTAGAATTCTGACGTCACAATACTTGCTGCCAGCAGTTAAGGGGCAAGGAAGGTCACGCAGCATCATTAAAGCTGAACTTTAAGAAACAAAACTAAATGTAATTCAAATCTTATGATCTGTATGATGAGAAGAAACAAGATATTTACAGCAATTTGTTTATTTTTTGCGCACTAAAGATCATTAAGGGAAAAATAGAATCTTTTTTTCTGGATCGTTTGAGTGCCAGCATTTTTTTAATGTCACACATTACACCGATTTTAACACCCCTTTGCAACAAATTACTAACTGCTTTTTGATATGTTTGATGTTGCTTTTATTTTTCATGTCTGCAATTGTACTATCTATTCCAAATAGAAGAGCAAGGTATCAAAGATGTAAGCGTTTTCTGGAAAGGGTCATGGTGGGACCATTTATTATAAGGAAAAAATTACCCTCTGCAGTACATTAAACGGATAGTTCAGGTCACCTCGAAATTCCAGGTCCTTATAAAAACTCTGAAATATGGTCAGGGAACTCCCCTGTGACTTGCAATATCCTCGTAATGTATGTCGGGGGTACTTTATCTCATATTACCTCACTGTCCCATTGCATTCAGATCATCAATCATGGCTTTCTTACAATATCTGGATGCACATACAACTAGTCTGCTGAAACTAGGGATACTACACATTTTTATAGCATTCACTGATCTACCATCAATCAAAGATGTGCAGGTGAATCATAGAGAAGATTGGGGGATTGCAGTGATCAGAAAAGGACTGCACTTTATACTGCTCAGATTTTGTCCTAAACAAACTTCCCACACGTTGTTTCAGTAATCTTAGAACTGGGCTCATTCTCATTGTAGCCCGGAGACTTCTTTTTGAATTGTTTGAAGTCTCTGTGATTGACTATGCTAAGACGGAGTGAGGTACATCAGCAGCCGCTGATGTTCTTCGACCCTCCAGAGAGAGAAAAGGAAGGATTAGTCTTTCCTTGTGCTTGTGTAGAGTATAGGAGGAGACAATCACAGACTGGGAATGAATATTGAATTTGAACTTTAGTTCAATAACAAGGCTTTTCACATTGGATCATGGCTGAGGTGAAAAAGCTGTGGGTGGATGGCAAGAGAGATACAGCAGAGGAGTAATTTCTCACCGCTAATATCCAAGCTTTCTCCATATGAAGTTTCAACTAACTGTTGCCGTCCAGCTTTTGACGCCACTAAGACAACCTTGTAGAGTATCGTGATTAGCATTAGTCCCTTTTCAGACAGAATATAAATACCGTATCGTATGTATGTGTAAGGAATTTCCATCCAAAACTTCTAATTAAGTTTGCATTGTGTAGGACATACACATTGAAATAGTAATGGGGAAACGATGGGTTCCACAGAAGCACCAGTATTAATAGCAGAAGAGGAGTCTCATGACGGGTTGTAACACCTCTCCAGGATTGGTCTACCAAGAAAAAGAGCCACAACAGAGCAGTTCTGGCAATGCCACAACTAGAAAGTCTATGAGCAGAGTATTCTGGTCAATGGTGTCAAATGTTGCCAACCGTTCCAAAACAATAAAAGCACTCATGTTGGTGTCGGACGCCAGGTAAACATTATACTTGAACGCTACTATATTGCAGAGTCCGTGCTTTTATTTGAATGATAACACACTTGTGCGTCATCAAGAACACAATGCTGCTCACGGAGAGTTGATAACTGCTTAGGTACTGAGTTTTCAGATTTATTTTTGTAGCTGGCAGAAGGGTATTAGGCCGATAATTGGACATCATTTCGGGATTTAGATTAGACTTCTTTAACAGGGTTTGACTACCTCTAGTTTGAGTTCACTGGGACTATCCTTGAACTCCGAGAAAGATCAACAATCCAAAGAACAACCTTTGCTAGTTCTGGGATTTCCACAAGTAGATTTTTTGTTTATAAATGGGAACTGGGTCAATGGGAGAGTCTGATTTACAGTTCATTATGAATTGCAGAACAGTGTCAAGTGACCAATTATTCAACTGATTCAGAGAATACACTAATGTTTTCTCAGGATCAGTGTTTGTTAAAGCTGATGAATTAACTTTTAAAATGGTGCATATTTGAGCAATTTAGTCACCATAGTGATTGGCTAGTTCATTACAGAAATATGGGTATCTATGGACTGAGGAGCTAAATTTGAAGACCTGGAAAGGTTATCATTTTAAAACTTACTTTTTGTTTATTTTTGAGAAGCAAGTAAACAGTTGGTGTAAAACTCCTCATGGGTGGTTTAAATAGCTATTTTTAATAATAAGACAGTTAAACTTTAAAAAATGATTTAGGTTCAGAAGAGTAACGAGATCGACAGTTACATTCAGCTTGTCTAGCCTCAGGTTTTAGTTTGTGTGGTGTTGCTGTGAACAAAGGCGAAGATTAAGATTTGTCTCTGTGCCTTTGTTTGAGAATTGGTGCTATAGTATCCGCAAGTGGATCAATGGATATAATTGGAGTAGTTGGAGGAGGGACAATCAAGTACTGGGTTGGGAGGACAGAGACACGCTTCTATCACATGATTTGGCTGACCTTGTGCCATGGTGTGGACATAAGCTATGGTTTAGGAGGTCGCCTAGGCCTCTGCATATTTGTAAGTTTTGATGTAATAGAAAAATGGCCTGTCCAAGCAAGGGGAGAAAGCAGTTTAGAATACATTTGTTCTGGGGGAGCACAGAATGCATCCAAGCTGTGACCAGCCACGAGGGTAGGTGCATCAATAATTGGCTCAAGCCACAGTCACTACAATGAGTCAGTAACCTGGCTGCTATTGTGTCTTTGATTTTATCTAGGCGTAGGGTGATGCAACCCAATATTCAGCATTTTTTTTATCTGAGACAAAGCCGGAAATGGAATCATTAAATTCAAGTATAAAAAAGCAGGAGTAGTTGTGGGTGATAAATTAGCATTAATGAAATGGAGTGGTAAGAAGAAATTATAAAAGACATTATCACAATTTCAGAATCCATGCCTATAAGGAATCAAGTGTTAAAAGCTTTGAAGCAGTTTTAAAAAAAATAATGGCCACTTTCAGCGCTGGCTGATCATGTCTGATAAAGGAGTAACCCCTGTGTTCTATAATCGTTGGTACTCGAGTCTTGCCCCTATTTGAGCCAAGTCTCAGTGATGCAAATTACACCTAACTGGAGCAGGTAGGTCAACAATTTCTGTGGCACCTTTAGATCTGGAATGTACATTGATTAGTCCACATTCAATGTCTTTGAAAGTGCCGGAAATGGGTAATATGGAGAAGACAAAACATTTGTTTCAGTGTCATGGTTCAAACCAACTCTCAGCTGGAGATTATAGTAAAAAAATATTTAAAGATGCCAGGGTAGTAACTGGTTTGGTTGTGAAAAAGTGAAGGACTCCGAGACTGAGGTTTTATTGAGGAGTAAATTATCTTGGCTGTAATAAAATGACAGTTGCAGACTGGCATAGTGTCCGCTCCCTGATCCCAGTCTGATCTAGATGGGTTTGCCCTTAGTGGAGAAGCACAAGATGATTTTTTAAACAGAGGGCTCAGCATATGAGCCAGGAAACTAAAAATCTACGTGGCCTTGCTTACACCTCCTTCCAATACGGCAGCTCAGAGGGGGGGTTAAATGTAATAAACACAGGAGTGTCGGTCTCTGCTCCCAGTAGAGTTGCCTCTTACAACCAATACTTAAGATTGGTTTTGAAGTTCAATTTCTATTCAGTCTGACAGGAAGTATTATCGCTTAAAAATACCCAATTACAAGTTCATATAGCCATAGTCTGTTACTTCAAGACTTGGTGCCAAAGAATTAGAAAGTGAGACACAAAACCAGCTAAAATTATTTTAGATTTTAGGTAACAAAATAGAGTAAAAGTGCGGTGTCAAACCTGGTGATAGGAACTTAAGCCAACACATTTGTCAATCTTACATCACATTTGAATTCTAAAGAGTCTTATCAGCGACAGGTTGATAAATGCTACAAATATTTTTCATATTATACTACTGTGTCAGGGTCTGTCAAAGAGCACAGGTAAAGCAATGGACTGAGTTACATGGAAATCAAATATAGCCTTTGGTAGAAAATATACATACAGCTTAATAGCTACTGTTGCTTTCTCCTTACAAGTAGACAAATCTGCTGGAAAGTAAGCTTCTCTCCAAGAAAGAAACTCAATACACATATATGACGATAGCACAACAACATACAGCCAAGAAGAAGCAGTGAGATTTATTTCTATTCAAACTCTTCTTAAAGTATTAATAACTGGAAAGCTGATCAATAAACCATATTGCAGACAAATCCACAAAATGAACTCTAATAGATATGCTTCAGCCATGTCTGGCATTCCAAATGGACTAAAAGGTCTTAGAAGTTAGATAACCCTAATGACAGGTCCACCTTTACACCTCTTCATTGTAGTATTCTGGCAGACAGATTACATGTTTTCATGCAGTAAACCTGTGCCACATGTTGTCTCACAGGTGATTCATGCTGTGTTTGCGTTCCTCAACAAGAGTGTTTTAAAATCTATTGGGTGGTGTGGTGTACTAATAAACCTAACACTACTAGATGATTGTAGTTGTTGGCTGCAGGCTATTTTCACCCGCCCCAGTGGGGAGACTGCCTACAGGTTTCCATTGCAAATGTGTACAAAATGTTATGACGGAGATCCTCATTTGGCTTGACTGTATCGGAACAATGGCTGGCTTGGAAGCAACGAAGGTGCTCACCTCTCCAAGGAGGACATGGATTGCCTGCCCGACCCCAAGAATCCTGTGCTTTTTTTGAGATAGAAGAAACAGACAGAAATCCACCACCTAAGAGTGGTTGTTTCACCTGGAGAGGGCTGCCTTGGAGCAGAAGCTCATTAAAAGGGAAATGCACTTGATTAGGATTCGTGTCTTCCTCAATCATCTGGGGCAATTTGCCTGGACATTTTATCTGGGATACTATCTGGCCCCACAAGCATGTCCAGTATCTACCTATATATATTCACTTAAGGGTAAGGATTTTATCGCTAGGACGGAGGAGACGAATTATGCTGCTGAGCCCTCTTGAGGAGGCAGGATTTGCACTGGCCAGGCCTAAAACCCAACGTGCCCACACTGCCATGGGGTAATATGAACTCAATCGCTTTATATGACCAGGTTACATGCTATGTAGCGGGACAACTATTTTAGTTCCAATAGATAAAGCCAGTATATTTTGAATGAGATTAACGAAAAATACCTATCTCAGAAAAAGGTTGCACTACAATGTAAGTGAGAGTAAGCAAGTTAAATCAAAGTATTCATATAACTTAAATCACAGAACAATGGCCTGAGGATAATAAGCTGGATATTTTATACACCATTATTGCTAGTTACATGGTAAACATTGTGCGATTGGTTGGCACTAAACATACTACTTTCATAAAAGTGTCCCATTTTCGACAACTGAACAATATATAGTTGACGATTGCAACCAAGCACTCTGAAAATTTCCATGAGAGGTGATAGAAGAAATGTGTAGGTTATTGTTTACATAGAACTAAATACGTTCAATTCTATATTTTAGGTGGAAGCAACACAATATGGAAAGTGTTGAGTATTTACCATAATCAGTGATATTTGCCTAAATTGGTCCTATAGTTTTATGCATCTCTGTAAAAGAAGGGTCTTTTAAAGGCGTGAAGGAAATACAAAATTGTGTAGTGCATCTCTGCTTTGTCGTTTAGTTCTAGTTGTAATGTATGGAAGCAAAGAATCCATTTACTTTATCCCGTCTTAGGTTAAAGTTCTCTATTGCGAGGTCTTTGTTATTTGGTCTATTGTGCCAAAAGTGTTTATTCTTATATTCTTGCTTCTGAGTTTAGTGTTCCGTCAATGTTCGTTTTAAACTTGTGTTTGTGTGGATATTACAATAATGCTCCTGCTTACGTGAATTCAATAGGCATATTGTGCTTCAAAAGCAGATCATTTATAGGTATAAGGGGAGATAATGCATTAATGTACAGGGTCCAACAAGTACATGCGATAAGCAGAGTTCTTGAGCAAGCCTAGCACAAAAGTAGTTGTCTGCCAGCAACCTTCAGCCAACGCCTCGCTTCAACCACTCACACAGCTTACTCTGCACAAGTAGAATTTCAATTCAATTTGAGCCAAACAAGGACAAGTAGCCGTGGCTCAAAGACAGCGCTTTACTGTTTTCTAAACGCCTCTTCAACACACCCGCACAAACTTCCACTCTAACTGAAGTTAGATGAAGTGTCCATGTCCCTGATTATTTAGAAAAGTGGAGCAAGTAAATGAGTAAAGGGATTGGATCAGCAACACGGTAATCAGACGAAAGACCACAAGCGTTAATAAAAAAATAAAAAAATAACAATAATGGGAAGTTGCACACCATAAAGTATTAAGTAATCGAAATGGTGACTAAGTCACTAGTAAACCAAGGCTGTTTCCCATTATCAGCTTGAAGTACCTTGACACTTATAGGTGGGGAAGGAAATAGCTTTAAAATTTGTTAGATTAAACTTTCTTGTCAGCAACGTGCTCATACGCAGCACCCATCTCTACTATGCATGCATGGTTACCAGTTCAATTTCGGCAAAATGGTGATTTGGCGAGTAGTGTTTTTGATCAATGCGAGGGTGTGCAATTTTAGAAAATATCTACTTGTCCAAGAGACAGGATGGAAAAAGGAAAAAACATTTGCCCCTTTTGTGTACTGAGGTGACACTTTATCCGAACATTTTCAATATATCAAAGCTCTCAATATTCTAAGGCTCACAGCACATCAGGGCTTGGATTTGAAGAAGGCTGTGCGAACTCTGGAAGAACGTGGGAAGCTAGTTCGGAAAATGCCCTGCGAGTCGCTGCACTACAAACTTACAAGTTTAAGGGTATTCACCAGCTCCTCTCCAATCTCTTCCCACAGCGGAAAAGGTTTACAATTTACTTCTGAGAAAGGCTGGAGTAAAATTTAGTTTCATGATATGATGGGAAAGTAGGCAAATAAGGAAAGTGAAGCTGCATTTGCTCAGCATGTTCTCCAGTGAGAAAATATGAGTGTTTATTTGCACACGCAAAAATGCAAACTACGAAGGATTGCTAGAGTATGGTTCCCAAGGTAGACTTTTACATACCCGAAGTCCTGAATCTGCACCTAAGAAAGGGGATATAGCTGGGGGGGACATTTTTTGGCTTTCCTTAAGAACTGGACCCCTACTTTATTTTTATGCTTCCCATAAAGGCTGTACACGAATCTCCATTATTAATCTTTTTTTATATTTGCATGCATCAAACATGTTTTTCAGAGAAATAGGCATGAAAATTAAACAGGAGTTTAGCAAAACAATATTTTCAAGTTGCACATTTTTTGCGCATTTTATTTTGAAACCAGTCACTAGACTTGCTTTTATGCTTCTGTATGTTATTTGCATGTAATCTGGGAGAAAGCCGGGATCTATGCACGTAGCCTCAAATTATTACATGTGTACATGTTTGTACACTGGAATTCCTTTCAGTAATGCAAGTCTGAGATCATAGCTCAAATCATTTACCTATAGTGCTAGTCTTAATAATAAAGGCCTTTGCATCAATGAATCCTATATGCAGGTAAGAACAATGTATACAAATGGACACACATCTTGCCTTAGTGAAAGAATCAATGTTCACAGCTTTATACTGTGGTACTGTAAACTGGCAGCAGCCAAAGGATTGTGCTGCAGGGGTCTGACCTACTCGCGCACATGAACTAATTACAGGTTATTGACCCTGACCTCAAAAGATAGGTCTTCAGGTGACAGGAATACCACACTCCTGTCATTGGCTTAGGGGTCAAAAGAAGAGTGTTGGAAATGGAAAGGGAGTATGAACCTGGACTGTCACAATAATGTTAAATGTAACCTTCTCCGAAAACATAGCTCTTTCCCGCTAGTCTTAACACCTTAAGCGCTGAGGCTCTCCTTAACTGTAACCCTCACCATCCCTCCCCTACCCCCAAAACCAGTGCTGATCCCTTTTTTGCTATTTTGGATGTTCGCCCTTAATAACATCACATTTTTTTCTTTTTGTGCAAAATGTAGATAGACAAAATCTGTGTTCCTGATTTTTCTCGCATGTTGGGAATTCTAAAAGCACCCAGGGTTTTTTGTTTGAGTCCCCTGGAGGGAATCGCGAAAATAGGCTAAATGTAGCATTTTTCTTAAATTTTTTTTTTTTTTTTAAAGGGCAAAGTGTTGAGCAGGAAAGTGTGTTTTTCCCCTAAAAATGTACTAGCAAAGTTTGCTTTGCTATGGTCACTCTTTTCACAGTTTTGAACACACAGAGTTTTTGTCATCCGTTTCTGCAATTTTTGTAAGAGAGTATGTCAATATTTCCTATTTTTGCAGTTATGACCTAATTGCAGGCTGTGTGGGAAAGCGGTGCAAAATCCAAGCGTGAGCTCAGAAAGCTGTACATTTATGAAAAGTAAACAAAATTCTGAATTCAGCAACGGGTCATTTGTGTAGATGGCTCATGATTTTCCAAATGAACTAATAGTTGAAATTAAAAACTAAAGAAAGTACCTAGGAAATATTTGAAACAGGTGACAATGGTTTTGACTATAATTTTGTGTCCTAATGGCCAATTTACACAAATAATACACCACTATTTTCACATGATTGTTACAGTTGCAGGGATATATATGATTTGTTGGTTAAGGGGATACCCAGGACCATCAACTGTGAAGCAGATAGCGATTTTTTAAATCTGTATCAATCATGCACCAATTCATAAGGTAAATTCTAATTAATTGAAAATGGGCATGAAGGAAAGCGAATGTGTCTGATACTCTGAGTTCAGAAATAGTAGTTATTCTTACAACTCAGAATTTTGGGATATCCATAACATTGTGTAATTCAGAGCGTATTTTGCCAAATGTGGTTTTTCTTGCTAAAATTGATTTATATTTGGAAGTCTAAACGGAGAGAAATACAAATATTAACAACTCATGTTGTACTATTATGTATGCACACACTTCTTCTGATAAAACATTAAGCCACTTGTGTGGGTGGGCCTATCACCTGTGACAGAAATGACCTGTAGAGACATCAAGATTTTTACTTGGAATTTCAATCTTTTTTTTGGGGGGGGGGGGGGAGTTAGCTGCAGTATTTGAGCTCATGGCCATCCCATACCCAGAGAAAGTTCTCAACCCAAGCTATTTCTGAAAACTAGGTATCCGGGGGAAGTCCAGTGTGGCTTATGTGGATGTTACCACTGTCTTCTTACCCAGAATGGGCTACAAACATCAAACGTTGAATACAATAGCACATTTTTCCATATTTCTCTTAGAAAAAGTTATGGAATCTGCAGTGATCAACAGAAGTCCTACAAACCAGTGTTCCTATACTTCTCTTGGTTAAAAAGGTACTCCACATTTGTGTGGGGTATGGGGGCACAGGGGGGGCATCATATTGAAAACGATGTGAAATTAATGTAGTGTCAATGCGATCTTCACATGCTTACAGGTTGGGTCCATTCCCATCACATAAATTAGGCCCACCCACAGATGTGGACTACGTTTTTCTCAGTAGGTGTGTGGAAATACAGTATGGTCATATTTCCCCCCCTGGCTGGAAGTACTAGCGATGTCTGTCACATAAATATGGTGAAAAGTGTATTTTTCGATGAATACTTTGATATTTACAGGGCATTTAGGATAGGAAAATGTGCCTAGTTCCACACAAGCCTATTTCCTCAAGCCTCTGGATTTTAGAAAGACTCCGGATTGGTAGGCTTCCCTGGCGGCTGACCGACCCCAGGATCTGAATACGGCAGGTATCCCCCATGGAAAGGAAGGTAATCGGCTGCGTTCAAGAATAGTCTTATCGTTCGCATGGCATTCTAGGTAAGAAAATGTGAGGGGATCCATGCAAGCCACACCACTCTGGATTCCCTTGTGTCTCCCGTTTTGAAGGAGCCCAGGCTTGGTATGGTTTCCTGGAAGCGGTTTCACCCAGAGCTTAAATTCTGCAGCCAACCCCCCACCCAATGGCAAGTGAGTAAAAATGCAAAGGCACAAAGAGAGAAAGTGGGAAGGAAAAGGAACCTGTAAGAGTGAGTGATCGTGACACACAGTAGTGGGTGGTGAAATAAGGAAGCTTGAGGTGGAATCAAGAGTAAGCAGGCCTGGTTTCAGCACCAGACTTCCGCGGCTCCAGAGGCAGGCTTTAAAGAGTAACTCCGGGGTTCTGCACCTGTTTTTGTTACGCAAATAAAGTCCTGCCAAGCCTGCTTTACCAACCCCGCGAGAGTGACGGTCAGATTGCAGCTCTCTGCGCCTGCTGCAGGAGGTCGAACTGCACAACGCCGACGGCAGGATGACTGCTCGGCGATGAAATTGAGAAGGCAACAGAACAAATAGAGTGCAGCTTCGACGCCCAAGCCCAGCGCACTGTGCAGCGTGTCAGCGCTGCGGCACGTCAGGGTACATCAGTGTAACGCCTGGGCCTCTTCATCAGCTCTGACATCTCAACAGAAGAGACGACACCTCAAGAAAAGGAAGCAGCGCGGGTGCCAGGCCGCATCCAGCCTGCTCACAGTGACGGATGGGGGGCGGGGGGGGGGGGGCTCTTGCATGGGGGCGGGTGTGCTGACAAGCCTGCGCGCCATAGGGTGGCACTTAACACACGCGTGTCACATGAATGTGTACTGAGGGCCTTTATTACAAGGCTGAACACTGGCCACCTTCCAGAACTTACCATTGGAATTGATTCGGAAGACGTTTGCGGAGGTTTCTTGAAAGATTTCCTGGAGTTCATTGGGGTCAATCTGGGTGGCTGTAATACAGAAAACACTTTCCGTTAATTATACATAGGAGCCTGCAATCCCTGTATAAAAACCTGAAGCTGATTACCTTAATACAGCCCTAGTCACCTGTAATCAGAACATGACCTGGCTATTGCACTGTAGTAACCTATTACAGCTGAGGAGTGACAATTATGCCGTGTGTCCTAGGCAGCAGCCAAGGTGAAAGAAAGGGAGCAACACTAAACCTGCAGCTTAAACAAGGAAAAGAAGAGGTGTCCTTTCATTTTTGTGATATGTGTTTTCTAAAACGGGCAGTAATCAGAGGTTTATAGCAACATGTTTATTCTTTTGCAAATAATTACAACAAAAATCTCTCACTATGTTATTTATTCTGAGCTACAACCCCTTTTTCGAATCGGATTTCTATGAATTGACAAATATATTTTTGACACAAATTACTGATTTGTTGTGTTTAAATTTCGTACTACAAATTCTGTTTTTATTCTGCAACAATGCTACAGCTGACACATGAAAGTGCATTACTCCCAATAATTTAAGATGTTTGTGTGAACCATGATGGTGTAACCACTGTTTACAAGGAATACAATACACCCTGCCTTACATTATGCATTGCATGATCTATATCCACATAAAGGCACTGTGCTGTCGGCCTCATCTCCATATATAGTGTTGTAGGGATTCTACGGAATCACAGAACTATGCTTGTGACCACAGGACCTTGGCAGGCAGGGACTGAGTCATCCCACCACCTTAGCACCCATGGGCCCGAAACCAACAAGCTATAGTTTCTCACTTTTCCACCTACTCACACACAGATAAAGAAGTGATAAGACAACCCAGAAAACGACACTCCAACTCTCTCAGGAACCGCGGTAACGTAACACACCCTTTCACACTCTTACTTGTCCACAATAAGATCTGACAGACACGAAAAAAGTTTAACTATCATGCTCTAGAACAACAGACATTGAATTGCCAAGAGCAGGGTATTATGGGACACTGAGTCTTTTACTATAGTACACGTGACTACCAATATAAAACACCTGGTGCTCGTGGAGCCAGAAATCCTAAAATTAGAGTATTGCACCGAAACGCGTCAGGAGTTCATCTATGTGCTGCCAACAGAATAATAAATGCTGTTTGGAGTCTGGCTGGGCTGTGGCATCTCTGTTCTCTGTTTCAATTACTAGGATCACCTTCCCAGTTAGCCACGGCCGCCCTGCAGGGTTGGGGGCCTTCGGCAAAGGAACTTTTGGTTGGGGGCCTTCGACAAAGGAACTTTTTGTTTGGAGGTTAGAATTGGAGGGCATGACCCGCCTTCCTCCTGATGGTGAAATGGATTTTCCGAATACTTACCAGGCTCGAGGAGAGAAAGGGTAACAAGAGAGGCAACAGCCTCATCTTGGTATGCCACAGACGACCGGCAGTGATTTTATTTACACTCACGGCAGCAGTTATGTGAACGTCGACTTCACCAGCAATCTAGACATTTGGGTTACGTGCATTGCAATTTCAAAACACCACTTGGAACAACAGACATTGTATTGCCAAGAGCAGGGTATTATGGGATACTGAGTCTTTTACTATAGTACATGTGACTTCCAATATAAAACACCTGGTGTTCGTGGAGCCGGAAATCCTATGACTAAGGTATTGCACCGATACCCGTCGGGAGTTCATCTATGTGCTAACAACAGAATAATAAATGCTGTTTGGAGTCTGGCTGGGCTGTGGCATCTCTGATATATATATATACACACACACACATACATCAAAAGATCTCTGGGTGTTCGTAGCGGACCCAGTACTTCAGCATGCACAGATGAAAGTTCTACATTTCACAAGTAGTCGCGATCTCTTCTCTGTGAAATTGCATGCAGTGGCGTAACGAAAGTTGAGGGGGCCCCCAGCAAGGTACACAAAGGGCCCCCCGCTACGAAATCAATCTGAGCTCTCATGACTGAGTACAGTGCTGAGGGGGCCCCCTGCAGCTCGGGCACCACGGGGGCTGCGGGCACCTGCGTTACGCCCCTAATTGCATGTCTGTGCATACCTATATGCAGTGCTTTAAATGGGCCGGTACTCACCGGTACTAAGTACCGGCACTTATTTTTTCCCCCTCCAAGAGTACCGGCACTTCTCTGTTATTAAATAGAGTACCGGTACTCACTGTCACACAAAGTCATGTGAGCATGCATCGCATTTCTACACTGCGGCGCATGCTCACATATTGGTGATTTCACAAGGAGAGCAGTGACGCCATGACGCCAAAACAGAGCAAGTGTGACCCAGGCGCGCAACGCCTTTGGACTCAAAGGCCTTTGCCCCCACCCCCCCTCGTGTGTTGCAGCCCGGGATGGGGATGAGACAGTTTCCCCGGGTACAAACACAGCCGCACCCGAGTACTTCACAGGTCTTTAAAAGACCTTTTGCTCGTTAACGAGGCTTTGATGTTTTTCACCCCTTAGAGCCCCTGCACCTCCACTCTACCTTTTGCTTGAAGAATCAGACCCCCCACCCCACACGAAATTTGACTCTAGTTGTGCCTCAGGTGTGACCTCCCTCCCCACCCCCCCGCCAGGAAGCTATGCGGCGGGAGGAAAGGGAAGCTGTTTAAAAATCCAAGTTTGCTCTGGCTTTCCCTTTCTTCTGTGCGAAAAAGACGGAGAGGATAGCATAGCAGCTGGCGGGTGAAAAAGGGGACAACCGAGGAGAGCTTTCAGAAATGAAGGGGTATAAGCACAGTCAGCTAAGCTAAATAAATCGAGGGGTTATCTGAAAAAGAAGGGGCAAGCAAAGATATTTGAGAATACACTGCGGGCCTGGGGCAGTGGCAGGGCTGGCTTTAGGGCAGTGCGACCGGTGCCACCGCACCAGGTGCTGGCTTCCTGGGGGCGCTGTGTTTGAAAGTTTATTAAGCTTTTGAAGCACCTGCTACAGCGTTTCTTTCCGCCTGCAATTACCAGGCCTCACATAAATGTCAAGAAAACTCGTGTGATTAATTATCTTCCTGGACAGAGATCAGCTTTTTGTATAGTTGAGGTTTTGACTTAGGTGAAGTTAGTGCAGAGGGTTAATATGCCTGCTGCAAAGAACGTGTACCAAGTAGATTACAGAGTGTATATGATGTAAACAGGTCAGCAGATTACTGCTTTCAAAAGAGACATCCTTTGGTTACTTGCAATTTATAACTTAAAGTCCTTATATACAACAGTGAGCTATTAACTTTCATCCCAGAACTGCATACACACTGCAAAGTATACATTAGAACATTGATTAATGTTACAAAAAGGGTTAATTTGGCTAGAAATCGATTCTTATTATTAAAGAAAACTCCCAACTATGCTGTTTCTTTTTCGACTCTGCGTTTGTGCTTCTCCACACCAAGCACTCTTAAACTATACTGCCTACCGGTATGGGTGACATGTGACTCCTACACTTTCAGTCCTTTGGCTTAAGTAACATTTCCTATACACTGATTTACACTCGTATGATTGATTGTCTCTGTGTAATGTGTGTGTGATGCAAAGTGCTCGGACACCCTACACTGGTATGAGTGGCGCTATATAACTAATAACTAATTCAATGCATCTGAGAGAGTGTGGTTATGGTGACTTGGTCACTGTTAAAGGGTGCTAGTGAGAGAATCCGTGGTGGAGGTGGTCATTGGGGGTGGGGGGGCGCCAACAAACATTGTCGCACATGGCACCACCAGCACTAAAGCCGGCCCTGGGCAGTGGGTTTAAAATAAAGCACCTGATGGATGAGACGGGGATCATCTGATGAGAGTCGGGGGTGGGTAGGTGTCCCAAGAAAGCCAAGGCTTTCAAGAATGACACAGGTCGGTGGAAGGGGCCTGTTGTGTGAGGACAGAGCGACAGTGGCAGAGACTGGTATTTTAAATGGGGTAGGGGTATCCCAGAAAAGCAAGAGAAGGAATTTGATGAGATGAACAAGGGGACATTTAAGATGAAGGTGGTGTGACCACCTGAAAAAAGAGAAAATGTAAAGAGACAAATGGGGTATCGGAGGGGACATGGTGCTAGTAAGTAAGGGCTAGGGACATCAGAGGGTAGAGGTAGGAGAGTATCTCGTCATCCAAAAGAGTGTTATCTAAAGCGGGGGCGGCAGCTGAATAGAAAAATAATTTTGAGGGGACAGTGGTATTTTTAAGTCGTGTTTTTTTTTTTTTTTAGCAGCTAATATAAAGTTTACCATAATGTGACTCATTTTTTTGTAACAAAGTTAAACAATGAAAGGCTCAACAAACAATCATAAGAATTCAGATCGCATACTTGGAGGAAGAATGGATTTATTAAAATACTTAAACACAGTATAGACCTTACTAGGGCACACTGGAAGGGGAAGAATAATGTGCACGGAGTTAAAAATGCGCATTTACCAGAAAACACTGAATGTAGCTAATAATATAAGCATTCAAACACGACTAAGACATGACATCCCATGGCTTGGTGAACATTTCTCATTCATTTCTATGATGTAAGATCACACTTTGATTTGCTTCCAGAATGCTTGTGTTTGATATCAAGCATTTCTCAGAAACGAGGCCTATTCCAGATTGTCAAGTACGCTTTTTTGCTGTCATACACATGCTCAGTCACACTTTTTGGTATTTCTTTGTTGTTTAAACCCGATAAGTGCTACTCTCCAAACAAAAGCGCTTCAACACCCCATCAGGGGTAACAAGCGCTATATAAATGCAAACCTTTTTCCCTCTTCTATCTCTCCGCTATCCTTCTGAATCCAAATAACTGACTAACCTATCCACCACTCAAATTACTTTCAGATTTTCACTATACTAATTCAACACTAATCCTTCTTGGGTTCCGGAGTAGTGCGCTACTCGCCGAAAAAGCGCTTCGACGCCTCGTCAGGGGTAGTAAGCACTATATAAATGCAGTTACAATACAATACAATACCTTCAGTGTGGGTGGATTTGGCCAACTTCTACAAGCCCTTGATGGGAAGTGTTACAGTGGTTAAGGTGTTTTCATGGGTTTCTGAATATTGTTAAGGAGGCTAATGGGCAGAGAGTTGCTTCCATTCAGGTGGGTGAGGACCAGGGCTTCAACTGACACCGACATCTGGAAGGAAGGATGTCTGGAGGCAGAGCTCTTACCATACTGGGACAGGCCCATATCCAGTTACCTGCCACAGATGCAGAAATTACTAGATTCCCCAAACAGTGAATGTTACTGACATCCTACAATAATCACAAACGGGGAAATTCTGTTTTATTTTTGCATGTCAAAGACTTTCTGCCTTCGGGGAGGGACACTTACAGCCAGCCCTTCACCTCCTTTTATAGCGAACTTATGCAAATTCACATAACTTTCTGGGGGAAATAACTGCAGTTTTCAGCTAAATAAAGTAAAACCATCTATTTTAGGTGTGGTTTATCTTTCATTTGCTGCCTTCTTCTGGATGCACACCCAGCACTCCCACTTGGGAGTTCTGCACCCACAGAGTGCCACTAGTGAGTTGTGACAAAAGTATAATATGAAAATGGATTTCCATCCATGTAAAATTTGTGAATTGGCAAAGTCGTACACAGACTACTGTAAATATTGTCCCAAGAATGTAGTTGTCATTTCAGATGTGGACAGAGGGCTAGACCCCTCAGGCATGGAGCTTAAGAACCACCCACACTACTACATGCCAGGACACATATCCCCGCATCTCTGCCTGATCCTCCGGATCAGGCAGAGAAGTCAAAAGAAGGAAGGATCATGGTTAGCCGGGGAATCGCAGGCATGTGTTTCCTGCTGCAATGCTGTGGAGGCATCCATAAGTGTGCGGCTGTGAGCAGTACAGAGATATGAACGAGAAGTGCCAAATGTCTGCCCCTCCCAATGGCCCTCCCAATTTCCACTACAGCAGCTTAGAAATCTGTAGGGTTCTACTGCGCTATGAGGTGCACCAGGCTGGTCATCACCAGTTGACACAACAGCTGGCTGTATCTGGTATTCATGAAAAAAGTGAGCCACGTAGTAGGAGTGGGAGCACCAGGGAACCCAAAGCACCCAAGTGAGGAAGCCAAGCCTTGGACTTGAGGTGAAGGAGCAGGCCTAAGGGAAGCTTTGAGCATCAAACACATGTGGGTACAGGGTGCCTCCCATATCAGAAACCGTGGCTACAGCAGGCCTGCTGACCACCATCATCAGTGACACTGTGGTGATATGTACATGGTTATATGTGCCTCCGTCCCTTTACTAGCCCCTCAGAATTTTGGACTAGATTTTGCTGGGTGGCACAGTATCTGAAAGTGAATGAAAGGGTGAAATATTATTGCTCTGTAACCCAGATGACTTTCTTCTCCAAGGATCACTAGCATGACAACTAATGGCTTCCTTTCACCCGATGCGAGTCAGAGTTGCATTTTAGGATGTAGTCTTTTTTCCTTTAATTAATTTTCAGTAAAACAAGTCTCTGCACCTTTTAATGTTTTGTTTAATATACAGGTGCCTCTGACAAAAAGGAAAACGTGATAGTTACCTCTCAATAGTCTGTCAACTAGTACAACTTAATAGATGCAAGGGCATCAACAAAAATTGCAGAGGGAAGCAATTTGCAATCATTCAAAAATTCTTGAGCCCTTCAAATGTTTTTCATTAGACCCACCCTTAGTCCCGCCTCTAGCCCCGCCTCCTTGCCACGCCCCCAGCTCGATCTGATGAGTACCTGCACTTTTTTTCCCCATTTAAAGCACTGCCTATATGACAAAAGAACATGTTCCTTAACAAAAGCTACATCTGTGCGTTTTGTTTAGGTGCTAGAGCCTGACCTAAATAGAATAACAAGGGGCTTTTTCGCTTGACCTGGTCTACGGTTTTCAAACTAAATCCCAGGAAAGGACAGAACGCAAAAACAACAGCAGGTTCTGTGTGAAAGTACGTGTCACAAAGCAAACTACGTTGGTATAGTAACGTGTGCGAAGCAAAGAGCAGCCTGCAACTTGCTCAATACAAAAAATTAAAAGCACTTACCTCCTCGTTGCGTCTCTCCTCCGTTGCCCCTCCGCTCCAGCTGGAACCAGGAAGCACAATCCTGCTACCCTAAGCCAATCACAACGCGGCGCTCAGACAGGTAGTGGGAGCCTAGGCATGTTCCTCACCAGGCTGAGCATTACAGGCTGGTGGGGAACATGCAAAATGTACATGACTGCTTGGCCGGCCCAAGACCGCTGGCCAAACCATCATGAGCACTTTGAGTGTGCAAACCACTCCCCTGTGCCAACAGCCCTGCCCTAACCCAGTCTGAACCCCCGGGTAAAAAAATTATAATGTTATTTTCATTATATTTGTCAAGCTCTGAAAGCAGTAGGGCAATGCTCCTCCCCCTTAGCGGAGGAGCAGCCCCAGGACGTGGCACACATTCCTTAATGTTAAATACTACCAGTGGAATCATGAGTCCAGAGTTATGATTCCAGCTTCCCCTGTTGAGTACAGTGTGTTTTACGGGACAAATCAGTAAATCTGTAGGTCTCTGTTTTGCTATCTGCCAAAATTGACAGTGACCAAAAAAACATAAAAAAGAACATCAACTTATCATTTAACATGTTTCCCATTGGAGAAAGAGAAAATAGGACATCTAGGCAGCAGCCAAAATTGTGAAGTACAACCAATTAAAACAGATTATCCTTGAAAAAGAGGTTACATGATTTGCAGAAAGGGCAAAGAGATTCTTAGGTAGCAGCTTTGCATATCTGCTCCTAAGACGAGTATATCTACCATCCTGTAAATACCTACGTGCGCAAGGCAGCATCAAGGGATAGCCGGCAAACACTACCTAGAGATGTAGTTCCATCATGGCTGTGCCCTTTGCTACGTAGGCTGTGAATCATAATGAATTCCTGTTTGCAAATTTACATGCGAGCACAAAACGGGAAGTTTAAAGGTAAAAGTCGCTATTATGATAATACTTTATGTACACATTTGCAGTCCTCATTTTCAGCTGCAAGTTTAGCAATAATTGAGGAAATACTTTCCTGGTAGAGAACACCTTTAAAGAGGAATTTCTGCGTTGTTTAAAGAGCGTCAGGGCCAGGCATGCAAGATCAATCAATTGATCAATCAGGGGTTTGTAAAGCGCAACTACTCACCCAGAAGGGTCTCAAGGCGCTAAGGGGGAGGGCACAGCTCCTGGGTGATCATGGTTTTTCTCCAAAGACCAAGTCTTGAGGACCTTCGGGGACTTGGAGAGTGTGGGTGTCTGTCGGAGGGGGAGAGGGAGGGTGTTCCATGCCTTGGCCACGAGGAGGGAGAAGGAGTGTCCTCCTGTTCTGGACTTCTTGATGAGTTGCAAAGTCGCAAGAGAGAGCTGGGCTAAGCAGAGGGATCTTTGGGGGGCATGGAACGAGGGGCAGTGGTTCATGTAGGCGGGTCCGGTGTTGTGGAAGGCCTTGTGGGCAAAGACGAGAAGCTTGAAGATGATTCTCTTCTCGGCGGGGAGACAGTGTAGTGACCGTAGGTGTTGGCTGATGTGGCAGTGGTAAGTTAATGGACTAGTCTGGTGGTGGCGTTGTGGATGTACTCGAGATTGCGGGTGATGTTCTTGTTGATCCCAGAGTGGAGTGCTACTGATGAGGGCGTGGGTGACAGTTTTCCTGGGTTCGAGGGGAATCCAGTTGAAGGTTTTCCAGAGTAGGTGGAGGGTGTGGTAGCAGAAAGAGGTGACAGCGTTGAATTGGTGATCCATTTTGAGTTGGGAGTCCAGGATAATTCTGAGGTTGGGTGTGTGGGGGAGGGAGGGTTCCCGACGGTGGAGGGCCCACCAGGTGTCGTTCCATGTGTCGGGTGTGGTCCCATGATGAGCACTTCTGTTTTGTCCTTGTTGAGTTGTAGGCAGCTGTTCTTCATCCACCTGGTGACTGCTTCCATTCCTTCATGGAAGTTGTGTCTGGAGATGTTGGGTTCGGTGGATAGGGAGAGGATGAGTTGGGTGTCTATGTACGATAAGATGTTGAGTCCATGTGATCTTACGATGGATGTCAGTGGGACCATGTAGATGTTGAACAGGGTGGGGCTGATGGAGGATCCTTGGGGGACTCCGCAGGTGGTCGTTGTGGGTTCCGAGAGGCAAGGAGGGAGTCTGACCCTCTGCGTTCTGCCAGAGAGGAATGAGCAGAACCAGTCAAGGACCTTGTTCTGGATTCCTGCGTCGTGGAGTCTGCTGGCTAGGGTGCGGTGTGAGACTATGTCGAAGGCAGCGGAGAGGTCCAGGAGGATGAGGGCCACAGACTCTCCTCTGTCGAGGAGGGAGTGGATGTTGTATGTCGCGGTGAGAAGGGCGGTCTCGGTGCTGTGATTCTTCCTGAAGGCTGATTGAGAGGGGTCGAGGATGTTGCTTTCTTCTATGAAGGAGGAGAGTTGACTATTGACTTTTTTCCATGACTTTCGCCGCATAAGGGAGTAAGGAGATCGGTCTGAAGTTCTTGAGGTCAGTGGGGTCCGCCGAGGATATGTTCAAGAGGGTTGATCTCAGCGTGTTTCCAGTCATCGGGGAAGGAGGCGGTCTCGAAGGAGCGGTTGATGATTCGTCAGAGCTCGGGGCGATGATGTCTGCAGCTCTGTCGTAGATGTGGGGCTCTCGCTTAGAGGGTGTTTCCGTAGTAGAGTCTACTGCTGACGAGAGCCTGGGTGACTGTTCTTCTTGTATCTCTCGGGATCCACCTGTAGATCTTGCGGAGCATGCGGAGGGTGTTGAAGCAGGAGGAGGAGATGGCGTTGACTTGCTTGGTCATGGAGAGCGTTGAGTCGAGGATGATTCCCAGGTTGCGTGCATGGTCGGTGGGTGTCTGGGCTGTCCCCAGTGCCGTCGGCCACCAGGAGTTGTCCCAGGCTGAAGGGTTGGAGCCGAGGATGCCGAAGGGAAGCTTGCAGTGGTGCGATACTGGCAAACTCCAAGGAAGAACAACTGAGAAGGTGTGTAGTATGATACTACACACCTTCACCTCACCATAACACATCCACCACTTATTATTTTTTCGTTGATCACTACTGTAATAACCAGTGGTTCTCCTCCGGATGGCGGAATCATACAACAAAAACTAAACCCTATGATAATGCTGTCATGTTTTTAACATAAGGCGGAGAACCAAGATATACTGCCTCGCGATTTGAGTACGTGAATGAGGGTTTTTTATTGAATATTACGACGAATGTTGCAGACCCTGGTTACTCAGGTCAAGTGATCCATTCCTAAATGATATTGAAAAGCATTTTACCAAACTACAGAGGGCTCTCCAACGAGACAGGCAGGTACTGTCTTTTCAGTGGCATATGCATTCCTGTCAGCTTCTTGACTTAAAATTGTGTGCCATTTCAAGCTTTTATGAAGGTGATCCCATTAATAGAATAGAAACTCATTTTTGTAGGATTTTCAAGAATTCAAAAGGGCTGACCCCATTTAAGTCTATGGGGGCGTTTTATTTCTTAGATGGGTGAATACAGGTAAAAAGAGGATAACATCCACCAAATGCAGACGACTTGATAGACATGTTATGTGTCCAGCGTGAGGTCAAATGTTATGTTCATTATCCTGATCGGTGACAGAAAACTGGCCACAGACGTACTGTGCTTCAATTACTAAGAGACCAGTAACCCTAAAGGATGCTGTCGGAATGAATGGATTAGGTAATTAAGGATGTCACCAATGTGGTTATTTGAGATGCCATCGGCGAGGTCATCAACAAGATCATGTAATATGCCATGAGTGATGTAATATGCAAGGTAAAAAGCTGTGCATGACGATCGAGCAGGATATAATTTAGCTCAGCAAACTGTAACAATAAGAATTTCAGAGTTATTTTTAACCACTTGTTATGGACACCCCCCAAATGTCAGGGTGTCCCTACTCTGCCCTTTATGCAACATTTAAAAAAAAAAAATTAAAGATACGGGGACAAAACACGTATTAACTACCAGAGTACTCTAACCATTATTATTATGCCCTTAAAATTGCTGGATACCCAAAGATCTCTGCAGCAGGTCTCTTAACCCTGTGAGATATTTTATAATGCAGCCTCTTTGTGACCAATTACATAAACCAGAACAGATTTACCGTCGCATTTGTCCTTGCAATTATTTTTGCGGCTGAGTATTAAAAAATATAAGATGTGACAGTCTGACTCTGCTTTTCATGACTCCATCACGGGTTCCCGGAGTATTTTCTTTAACAATTCCAACACTCCAGTAATTGAATGTAAAATTATGTTATGTGAATCTCCTAAAAAATTTGACATGCACACACCACTACACCATATAACGCTGGACGGCGATTCATGGCAAGACTACTGTGCAGGAGGCTAGAAGAGACTAATAATATGGTGTCCAGATCCCTTCAGTACCCAACTTCATCATAAACCACTGCAATCGAGCTCAGGCGTTTATCAGCTGTTTCCACAAAAGCAAAGACTTATAAATAGAAATGGCTGGGACTGGCTCTCCTCTTACATAAAGGAAAGACAACAGGTGGCCTTTTTTCTTATTCACAACACAAAGGGAAAGCCCCGATGAAGGTGAGACCCACGTGAGAATCCTTTGGAAAGTGTGTCAGTGAGTTAAGACATACTAATAACCAAACAAATGGAATATAAAATGCCACAGGTTGCTCCTATGAAGAACAGGATATCATGGGGCCACTTGCCTGCGCTGGAATACTAGGTGCTTACTGTTCTGTTTTCTAAAAGCTGTGCCCCTGCGGTTTGATGTCCACTGCACCCCACTCAGAGGCTTGCTATTTAAAACACTCTGGGGCAGATTTACAAGCCCCTTGCACCACTTTGGGTCACTTTTCCCATGTTAAAAGTGACGCAAAAGTGGGGCAAGGGGCTTGTAAATATGCCCCTCTGTATACACCAAGCTGATTTCATCCTAGGTTTACCATCTAGGTTAGCTGTTCAAGAGGCGTTGAAGTGAGAGATCTGGTTATTTTCCATCTTAAGCAGTGCTTTCAGAGGGATAAAGAACGTGCAGGGTTCCTATAAGGGCAGTCCCTCAGAGGGGTAACTAGTGATCCTTTGCAAGAAGTGTGGCCTATGTAATTAAACACCTGGCCGAATTTCCAATCCTTTACAAAGTGTACCACACCACCAGCATTTGAGCTCCTTTCTGAGAGCTTTCTGTTATAGCATCCAGACATAGCACACACATAGCTGCCAAGGTTTCAGATTGCTTAAGTGTGACATGTTGATAGTTTCAATGTACTTATGAGTGACATTCAACGACTATGAGTGACACTTTCTAGTGACCAAAATCATGAAAGGATATCCACGGAAATGGACAAATATCAGAACTAACACTCAATTGACCAACGGGAAACTCAAACTCTGCAGCAGGTGCGTTTAATCCCATTATTTCTAAATAATCACCACCCTCCACCCTAACCTCAGTGCCAGGTGCTGCTGAACCACAAGTAGTAAAGGGATCTCTGTCACAAAAGTAGCAACCCACTGAGCTATGCACATACAATACAGAGTAAATGATGGCAGACACAATGAAGATAGGCCTAAAACACGCCAGACATGCTAGATTTCCATGATTTTGTTGTCAAGTATTACAGTTGAAAATATTTAAATTTTGAAAATATGAGCCTCCAAATTTAACATTACCAAGGCGTGTTAAAGGGGAGTGGGCTTTGCGTGTCTCGTTCGCTCCCACTCTCCCCTTCACACTACTTTACTGTGCTGTCTCACAGTGTCAGACACTTGCACCCTTTTCTCCAAACATGTTTACAAATTCCTCTGTTAAGTAGCGGAATCCAGCTGATTTCCATACTGCATTTACTTGGCTGAATTAAACCCCACCAATGCCAGCCTGCCCATTCAGCTCCCAGGCTCCAGCTGGCACTCATGCAAAAACCTCCGGTAACGCAACATCAGGAAAATATAAATACTCTCAGGGGATGCCAGATTAAGTAAAGCATGTGCCGCTATGGTTTAGATGTAGGGTTTTTACAGCTCTTGTTCAGCGTGTTTGCCTGAAAAGTTAAGGACAGGACTATAGAGCCCGAGAACAGGCGATTCTGGACACAATTTGCCCCGCATAAAGAGACAGCCCAAGTTTACCAAACTGGTTTCTCCTTTCCACGGACACCAAGTTCCAGTCCTGGGCTTTGCTTTTACCAATCATTGATTTCAAGTGCGTTCCTCCAAGTGCTAAGCCTACAACTACCAGAATGCACTACATTACTGAAGGCAAGTACTCGACTGGGAAACGGAGCCTCTCCAGCAGCTTACAGCAGAGGTACAGAACAGCAGGTCTCGACTGTGTGTCATGGGCCCCAGCCTGCCATTCGACGCATGCACTCCCTCCCCCGCACAGCCATGCCGACAGCCTCCCGCGCTACGACGCTTTCCCCTGAGCCCACACAAAGGTCTCAGAGGGGAGGTGGCGCGGGGATACACCGTCGTGCTCGGTGCGCGGGAAAGGTGCCAGGGGAAGGATGTCCATACATGGCGCCTGTGCCGGCTCTCTGCCGCTCGCTCTCGACGCCCCCGCGGAAGTCTTGCATCAGCGCTGCGCGCCAAGCCGCTGCCCCCTCCGCCCGCCCGCCCTTCTATTCAGAGCCGAGCACATCCACCGCCGGCCCCGCTGCCCCCTCAGCAACGCGGCGGACAATGGACGCCTGCACTTAACGCCTCGGAAGAGGGCAGTGTGCGAGCCCGGAGAATGTCACACACTCCTGTGTGTCCTCCACACACACAGCCATTCAACGAGTCTCCGCAGCAAGGCCTGGCGCTTCCAATGGGGGCCTTCCCGCCACCAGCCATGGAACAACCACCTGGGCGCGCTATACGTGGGGACTTTTCTAGCGCTTTCAGCCATTGCAATTACTTCGCAGCGCTGTAAAGCCATAACTCGTGCTACCACCAGCCTACACAATGATACTATACACCTGCCTCTGAAGGTTGATAGCTGGAGTGAACGTACACAGACCTCAGTAGTCACCGCTTCACTCGCGGGGGCATAGGTGGAACCTGTTCATAACTGCGACACATGATCGAGCTCTCGTCTCATCTGTGTGTGAAATCCCCTCTGCTTCCGAGCAACAACCGAAGCAGCGGTGCAGGAACCATTTTCACACCGCCATCGATGATACCTCACTGAAGCCACGGGTTGGGGAGAATCCTAGCCTCACAAAACACAAGTGAAGCAAATATACTGTGCGGGAGAGTCGTAAGGGTGTGGTATGTGTCAATGGAGCATTTTAGTTCACCCTATCGCACCTATATCACTAAACCATGGTGTGACAGCACACTCATTCACAGACAGTCGCTTTACACTGAAATACTCACTACATTTGAACAAATGTACTGTTTTACTGATAAAATGATATACCACACACGATGTGGGGAAATCGAGTTTCTGCAAACATTTATCATTTGCGCATCACAACAAGTGTCTCGATTTACTTTGAACCAATTCAAATCTGTTTCTATCACACTTCAGAATTACAGAAAATGTGTTACATTTTTGTTTTCCCAACTCCTCCTGAAATATTTGTACAGTTCATTTACATTATTTACATTCAGTAGTAAGTTAGAAAAATTACACCCTACAGCCTTTCCTTGGCGCTCCCTATACCCCAGCAAGTGTCACTTAATTTACTTTACAAAATTCGGACTTTGAGGTCCGACAAAATGCACTTGTATCTTCAGGTTAAAGAACAAGCTGTAACTGCTCACCAAACACAAACTGGCTGACACACTGGTTGAAGAACATTTTTTTTTTTATAAACCAACTTTTATTGACACTTCCACGATGGAACACATTACAACAAATGTACTGTCGAGCATTATTGCAATCGTAATTTAATGCAAGCACGAATACAACGGACCATGTGGAAAGCAGAGCAACAAATTCCCTTCCTGTGCAGCAGGCATGTGTCCACGTGCAGTCACTGTGTCTTTTCCCAGACGGGTAAAGTAACCAAAAACCGCCGGCTGTAGCCAAAAGAACAGCCACCTCGACCCCCTCGAACACGCCCCTATTGTTCTAGTCCGAGGATGACTGCTGAGGGTGGGGACGGTACAGGTAGGGGTCAACATTACAGAGGGGAGAGGAGGGTTCAACTAAGCATTTCCATTGGTGAGGGAAAGGGGTTCAGAGATCTTGGGGGGGCCGAATGAAAAGTGAGATATACTGTTCGGGCGTACAGCTAGAGGGAAGCACTTAAGACACATGGGTGTCGTCTGGGGTACAAAATCGCTGAGTATGAAATCGCAGTGTTCCCCTAGGGGGAATTTCTGCAATCCGTGGTACTCCTCTCCGCCCGCGTGCCTACTCAGTTACTTCAGCAGGCCAAAGCAGAATAGAGAGTGGGTGGCCGATTCCATCGCAGAGCTCTCGCTCTCTTGGCCACCAGCAGCGGCAGGTCCGTGCTTGTTGAGCCATGTGAACTTTGGGACGGGGAGCAAGGAGAGCAAGCATGGTTGAGCAGTATCCAAGCGTTCCCTGCCTGTAGCCCATGAGATGATGGACAAAAGAGCATCCTAGAAAGGTTGTGGGGGCCCATAGGCCCAAAACATGTGGATTACACCAGCCAAGTCCCCTCTGCATCTGGGGCACTAATTCGCAACTGTGAGGTAGATACGGTGAAGATGTTGAGAGGTCAGATGGGCCTTGTGCAGGAGGCAGAAGTGTATGTATTTGAATCGGGGGGTGAAGGGATAGTGCTGGGGTGCTCCAACACACGAGTCATTCCGAATTTGGAATGGTTTTCCCAAAGAGTCCTCCCAACTGAACTGCAGGTAGACCAGCGCCTATAGGAGGTCATCTGTCGTGTCCCATTGAATGAAATGTATGGAGCACTTGGTGTTGCGGTGGTCCCCATCCCAAACCCCCCTGCTCCGCTGCAGTGTCATTAAGAACGCCACTCGTCAGAGACTCTCCCCACACAGAGACCGTAGAGCTCATGGAGGTACTCCAGGGACAGCATCACTCCCACCACTAATAAGTCGCCGAGTGTGGTGACATCAGCCTCCTCCCACACTTCCAGGAGTCAGCCAGTTATACTACTCTTCCCCAATGGAAGTCCCCGGAGCGGGAGCAATGGGGTATCGAGTCATATAGCATTGGCTGCCCGAAAGCCCCTTTGCAAGCACCCAAAGGAGGAGTGAGTAGAGACCTTTCTTATGGCAGCTTGGGAGAAGTAGCAGTTCTAAAAGGCCCTCACGGACTCCAGCCCAAGGGATCCCTGCCTCGTTCGTGTGATGTCCTGACAACCAGCAGGCCACCCATTGCAGTTGGGCAGCCAGGTAGTAGTGTGTGCATTTCGGGGCTCGCTGCCATGTCTCCCGCAGAGGGAGACATGGCAGCGCCACTCAGGTCACTAAGGAAGCACAACATCTTTATTGCTTGTTCGACTTCTGCATCGCACCATTGTAATCTTGGGGGTGCTACAGCGGGCATTGCGCATTGAGAGAAGTGACCGATGTAGTGCCCCCTTTGGAATGTACAACACAGTACTAAAAGGAGAAAGAACACATACATACAATTAAACTTAAGCACGCTATCTGTAACATGGAGGTTTTTCTTAACACAATTTAGACTCAAGCAATGTGGTGCACTGGGGGATGGAGCAACTTTCCTAAAACCACAAGGCTTGTTGAGGGTACGGATTGGGTCTACACCCAAACTCAGGCTGATGCAATGTACATGCTCTACATTTAAAGTAAACTTTTTCAAAGAGTGCGGACTATGGTGTATTTCAGAGTTTATTAGCTGTGTACATAAGGGAGATTAGAATCATCCAACTCATGACGCAGTAGAAGCACGTTAGTCTAGAATAACATAACTTATTTACTTCAGAAGGCTGAAAGTCAGGTGGGCCCATCTGGGACTCAAAACACCCATAAAACAAACTGCGCACCTTCAAACCTAGGGCGTAGGTTAGCCAGCAGGATTCGGAGGAGTAAATCTAAAATTTCCCAATAATTGGGCAGCAGGAGGGAGCGGTGAGGTGACCAGGAGGTACAAAACCTATGAGAGGTCGGAAACCTGTGAATGCAGCTTTCTGATTGTATTTTTAATCAGTCACTTTTTATCCCCCAATAAATATTTTAGGAAATTGGGTAGTCAAATTCCGCCCCATATTTGTTTCAGATTTTGTTGGCGGGATAACCCGGACGTTCCTGAAGAGAGTTAGACTATCTTGCTGTATTGCAACAAGGGACTGGGATTGAAACAATGTCCCTGGGTTGTTTTCATCTCACAGTCTAGCTTTACAATACTAAGCATAAAAATGCCAGGAGGATTGTGCTGCCTCCGTTACACTCACACAACAAAAATCAGACAAGATAGACATTGAGATTTACAATGTGCTTCTCGTTCCCACAGCACATTGAATTGTGGGCCTGACTCACAGACAAATGTATAACAGAAACTCTATGCTAGTTAAATATCTACATCAAAAGATACCTTGCATTCACTACACCATAATTGTCTGTCACAATGTTGTACAATTATACAATAGTAAACCCCGAGAACGGAGTGGAGAGTAGGAGGAGCGAACAAAAGTTGCCTTGAGAGTTTGTGAACGCTCACCAACTCGTGAGCATTTTCAAGTTCCTGGCTCGCCCTTTCCCACCTTTTATTTATCAGAGATTTTCTACAGCAACATTCTGGAGTAAATTCCCTTGTACGGTGGGAGAGAGAATGGAACACCCTGAAATTTGTGGGGCTTTGGTGTCAGGTGTTTTGCCGAGCATAAAAGAAAAAAAAAAGTACTACTGCAAAGCATTCTTTCCCAATTGGATATAGTAAAATTCAAAAGTGTCACGTTAAGAAAATGTCACATCACACTGCAAGTAGCATGCCGTGAAATCTGAGACTGGCAGAGCTTTCCCAGCCTACTATTGCCAATGCTTGTAAACTTCAAACAGTAGAAAATGCACACCCTTCCATAGGAGGCTTCTAGGGATGCAGGTTTGCTACTTTCTTTGCAAATCAGTCACTATATATCTTTAAGTTCCTTATCTAAACAATTAACAAGGTAAAACGATTTCTGAGTGAAATGAGAACGAGTAAAACCGAGAAAGCAGACTCAATTCTGGGCTACCAGACAAAACTCCCATGCCAAGCATGCATTTATTTGGGGGTGTCAAGCCCTAAACACCCCCTGAAGTTACACTCATCTTGCCATTTTAGCTTGTGGCAAAGTACGGGTAGCTCCGCCCCTCCATGTACCGCGGTGCAACGGAAAACCATTCACCTGGAGTTCTGAGGCAACGCCAAATTTCCTGAGAGCCCTAACTGCCCATTCAGCTTCATCGTATGCAGTATTCAAAAGCAGGAACGTGTCATCTGCAAAAAGTGAAATGAGCGTTTCCATCTTCAATGCCACTTCTGTGCCTCAAAATGTTATGTAAATGGATCCACCACCATGGTGAACAAATGGTGGAGATTGGAGGAGGGGAGAAGACCTCTTCACCTAGTGTAACCCTCACCCAGTGTAGCCCTCAATACCGGATCCTCCAGTCCTGTTGCCTGCAGTGTCCACGAGGGAATTGCTGCTAATGGTCGGCCTCACTGCATGGTCAATAAAAGAGGGTTGTCGTCAGACAGTGTCCTGCATATGCATTCTGTCTCAATCACCCCAGTATGTAACCAAGAGGTACATACTAGTTTATTGAGCCTGGCATGCAGGTCACGTATGGAAGAGTAATAGGACGATCCCTTTCGGACAGATGAAGCTCCCTCCACAAATCCGTCAGTTCCAAGAATCCCAGAACATTTAAGCAGTTTTTAGCGTTGTGGACAGTGGGGGGTGAGGCCTATCCAATTCTACATTCACTGGTGCCCAATGCTCTGCTCCAGTAGTCCTATGAAAATTTATCGCGACGAATACCAAGTCTGCATAGTGTTGAATGTACCCTCTCCAATCCACCACAGCCACTCCCTGCCCCTTTATCTCACTCTTGTTGGTTACTGCTTTCTCCCTTTTCAACAGTCTTTCCATATTTCTCCTCCTCCTTTCCCCTTTGTGTGGTTTTCCCTTTCTTGCTGCCAGTAAATGTTTGATGAGGAAAAATAAGTGCCGGTCCACAAAAATGAGTCCTGGTGGCCGCATATGCTAACACTGGCTCACATTAAGCACTGCCTTTCCCACACAGTTGAATTCCTGGCATATGATTGTAGCGTAATGTATCCGCTTCATAGCTGAACCGATAACCTTCAAGCAATGCAGTTCCTTCAATGTTAGAGGCATATACGCTAAACAAAGAAATATCTTTTTTGTCTGCTCTGCTATGGAGCACAATATATCGCTCTTGCACATCCATCCATGAGTCATCGACTTGAAAAGGTGCTCCAGGGAGACCTCTGGCGCAAGCTGAGAAATACAAGTTTGAGGGAGTGTGGGGCCTTGTATCTCAAAGATTCTAGTCTGTTGCCTAGTTTGAAATGGGATAGACTTGTTTGTTGTACAGGTGCATTGCTTATCTGTAGTATGGCCCTCTATCCAACGAGCTGAATTGATATTCTGAAGCATTTGGAATGCCTACACTAGGGTAACATTTATTTTGTCACATTATTTTAGCCGGAACAATATTTATACATCTTCTCACAATAAATACGAAACGTCGTTGATGGACTGTGTAAATAATATTTATTCTTGATGATGGCCTCCAACCAGAATCTTTGAGTGAACAGCCAACATGTGTTTCGCCCCAAGTGGAACATATACCTGGGACTCTTACAAGGCTCAAGTTAAATCTTCTACCCAAGTTATTAATATGATTGTCGCTATTACTTATGATTTCCATGATTTCACACAGTGAGAGTCGCTCACCAGGGCACAGCAAGCGTGGCTTGTTCACAGATTCAAAGATGTATGTGGTAGTGAGCATGTGGACAATTAAACATGCTAATCATATCCCTATCATCTTAAAGTATGGAAAGAAGGTAGAGAAGGAGTGATTACATGTAATTATTGCACTTGGTAAAAGTGGGGCGGGGGGCATAAGAAATTAACAGAGTGAAGCAATCTCTGTTTCGGTAGATGCTAAGCGTGACCCCAAATGATGGCTAGTGATCTAGGAGAAAAAAAGACAGCTCGTCAAAGAAAGGAGGCTGTGATGGTCTACTGTCTGTATGTAAGGAACAGTCTAATTTTTATTCAGATGCGGAGTTGAGCAAAGTCCTGCAGTGAGGACCCATGGTACAGTTATGGGTCGGTGATCTCAACCAAAAGTATTAACACTGTGGGAGGCTCAATTGTTTCTTACATTGTAGGTTTGGTATCCTTAATGGTGTGCATCATGGAGGGGATACATGTAAGAGCAAGCCCCAGGATGGAGGACGTTCAAGCATAAAGGACAGTGGTGGACATTAGCAGCGAAGAGACATTAGGGCAAAATGGTCGATACTAGATGTTTACCACATAGTAAATCCACTATGGTGGCATACCCGGGCTATTGTAGTCATATAGAGTTGAAAGTGACTGCAAATTATTAGGGGCGCTCCGACTATGAAGAGTCAAAGGTTGAGATGGAAGAGGCTGTGAAGTACAATCGCCACCTCTATCATCTCTGCATCGCCAACCTAACCTTCTGTGCGAGGCGTCTCTCCTGCAATCAGGTCCCTCCATTGTTTAAGATATGTATGAATCTTTTATCTATATTACGCGTCCCTTTTATAGTCTACATGAAGAACTTAAAATACAGAAGAATACCCACTAGTTAGTGTCAGTGGCTTGGTCAGCTGTGCCCACCAGCGGTATGTCATTTAGGATTCATGGTAAGTCCGGTCAATGGGAACGCCCAGCGGAACTGTACAGCTGAAGATCCCAGTCATGAACTCATGTGTAATAATTGGGGACCCGCCCAAGGTTAACTCCTCAACTGATTCTCCAGGACTGTAAGGCAAAGACCTCCTTGCCATGAGCAAAATAAAAATGCCAGTGTCCAGTACTTGGAGACAATATGTAGAGAGGAGACAAAGGAGGCGGCACACAGGTGTCAGTCCATCCACCTCCGCTGGTCCACCACATAACCCCATCATATTCCAATAGGGCCCTTAGAGGCTTTTATAAGTACCCAATAGAAATCCTAGCACCGCTCTTTTCAACCATTTTTCATCAGCCTCATCAGGGCTGGTCTTTCAGTCATCCATAGTTTGAGCTATTGCATCCCTCTTGCAGAGCACTACTGCCAATGCTTACTCCCATTGGTGCTGTGCCTGTTGAGCAGAGGGTCTTCACAGGCAGGACCTTCTGCTCCTCCTAAGAACAATTGTTGCTTCTCACGGTTGATGGAAGGAAAATGGACATCATTGACTCCAGACCCTATATTCAAGGCCAAGGACCTTCTCTGTGAGGTTTACAACTTGCTTCCATAGATCTTCCATCATAGTGGTGGTCCTCGGAGCTCTCTATGTACACGCGTGTATAAGCATCTCACACATAAGGCTTTGAATATTCTCAGAACGTGTGTGTGCCTCTTACGTAAGGCGGTGATTGTCCTCAGAGCTCTCTATCAACATGTGCATGAGCATTTCATACACAAAGTAGTGGTGGTCCTCAGAGCTCTTATGTACGTGTGTGTGACTATCTCACATAAGGCAGAGACAATCCATGCAGGTCTCTATGAACTTAGGGGCGTGTATCTTATGTAAGGTGACAAGGATCCTCGTAGTTCGCTATTTAAAAATGTGCGCGAGTGTCCTCTGCACGCTCCAGATACGTGCGAGTGTATCATATGTAAGGCAGTGGTGGTCCTTGCAGCTCTCTAGGTACGTGTGTGCATGAATGTCTGTGCGTAAGGCAGTGGTGATCCTCAGAGCTCTTGAGGTACGTGTGTGAGCATGTATATGTAAGGCAGTGGTGGTCTTAAATACGCTCTCGCTACAAGTGTGTGTGTGTCTCATACCCAAGGCAGTGGAAGTCTTTGCAGTTCTGTAGGTATGCGTGTGCATGCCTCTACATGTAAGGTGGCGGTCTTCAACGCGCTTTATGTAAAAGTGTGTGAGTTTCTCATACATAAGGCAGTGGCGGTCTTCGACATGCTGTATATACATGCGAGTGTCTCATACGTTAGGCAGTGGAGGCCCTCAAAACGCTCCAAGTATGCGTGCTTGTGTGCATCCCATATGGAAGGCAGAGGTAGTCCTCTGCACTCTCCGAGTACATGGCCGTATGAGCATCTCACACATTAGGCAGTGAGAGTCCTCAGAGTTCTCCATTTACGAGTGTGCATGATCGTTTCAGACATTAGGGAGTGGTGGTTCTCGGAGCTCTAGGTATGTGTGCATGTCTTATGCATAAGGGGATGATGGTACTCGTAGCTCCCTATTACAGTGGTACAGGAGTTTCGGATACGTAAGGCATTGGTACTCCTTGACGTTCTCTATGTAGCATGTCCATAACTGTCTATACGGAGGCAGCGGTGGCCCTTTACGCTCTCTATGTACGTGAGTTTGTGAGAGTGTCTCAGGCATAAGGCAGTGATGATCCACGCAGCCCTCTCTACGAGTTGTAAGGGGGGCCCTTATACTCCACAGTTGTGTCCTCTGCAATGATATAATAAGCTGGTTTGCAATCCAACCGGCATCAGCGTCTTAGTTTGTCATCTATCTAGCAAACTAATTATACAACTGAAACAGTTATTAGAACAGCAAGCTTTGATCGAGAAGACCATTACTTGTGTTAAAAATTATGCAATATGCTATATTGTAGACTGACCGCGTATCTTACTCAGCACTCAAAGGCTCAGCTTGACCGCTGGTCAGATGAGGGCCTAGTACACAGCGGGTACACATCTCACCAGTCTCGAAGAAGGCCTTGACTCACAATAAAAGCATGCATATGCATCCAGTAATGCAAGTATGGGGAGCATATCTTTATATCGTCAAGGAAGCTCAGAGTGAGACATCAGAGGGCCCGATTAGAAGCTCTGATGCATTTTAAGGAATAAAATAGGAATGCATAGCTAAATACAGGATGCCCACCCATTCGCACAAACTGAAACCCAAGAAGATTCCATTTCTGCTTTTCATCTGAAATTCCACCCTATCTTCCTGATGGGAAGGCCAACACCATACCTTCAATGTCCAGGTTCTTCACCTTTACTCTTGATTTTACTCTTACTTCTCAAGCACATCTCAACAAATGGGATGAGATCCAATCACCTGTGAAAACTTACAATGTGCCTACTTCCTTCCACCCTTCTGTCCTATAGTTGTTCTGACACGGAACAGTGTGACTACTCCGCTGGAAAGATCTCTGCAGTCTTTCCCCTTAATGGCTTCAAGACAAGCTGCCAAAGGGTGTAAATTCACATAAGCTCCCACCCTTGCCCATCACAACGAGTTTCCTGATGAAGATAAACCATTTGGGATATCTGTAAAACTATCTATCTGATCTCGAACTCGCCCAGCTGCGGAGGCTCCTTATCCTTTACAAAAGAAAAGCATCCTTATGCCTGAAAACCTGCCTCTACAGTGGTCTAGCTCCACTTGGGGACTCTTCGCATTCAAGAAAACTACAAATTAATAAACAAAATTCTTCCAGATTTCTTTTTGAAACATATTTTCGCTTCACTACACCTCCAACGCTGACCCATCTTCATCTAACTTGATTTTGCTGTCAAACATCTGTGTTACCACCTCAAGTCATTGATGCCCCAGAGGGATTCTGGACATTTTCTGACTTCAAGAATAGGTTTCATTCAACAATTTATTTGTAAACATTACTTTATTTATAAAATTAGTTGTAACAAACGGCGTATACGGTGAACTGGTTTTTCTTCTTATCGGTTTAGCCACCGCTTAAAAAATTATTAGGACAATTTTGAAAAGTAGTGTAGAAAATGACTAATCAATCAACCCATTAGCAGGACACCTCTAAGTAGGTAGGTAGGTTTCTATAATACACTCATGCAGAGTCAATCAAAAAAAGCACAAGCAGTCTTATAATTTCTATTCAGCTTCTAGGTTAGGACCAATTAAATAATTGAAGTTCAGAGCCGAGCTGGGCTGGAATCACTGAGATTATTTGTTCCTAACAAAAAAAACTATAACAAACGCCTGCATGGGGACAGCCTTATTGACGGGCCACAACAGCAATGAAAATGTCTGTCTGTTAAATAAATAAGAGAGAGTTCCACATAACATGACAGGGCATAGGAAGTCCTCTTTCAGTTTCAACGTGTTCAATTCCATTCAGCTGTTTTTGATTAGCATATGGCTACCCAAACGGGCCTCCCAGGGGCAGTAGCAAACAAGCCTACCACGATATTGTGATGAACCAGTTACCTCAAGACCGAAATTAGAAAGGGTGAGTTTTATAGCAGTTCCCTGAAGCAGGCTTCTGACTGCTGGTTTCTGAGAGAGGCAGGAAGGAAGGGCATTCCAAACCCTGGGGGTAAGAAATGCAAAGGAGCGGCCTCGGCTCCTCGCTCTTCCGCACCACCAGGAGTCCCTGATTACTTGAACGAAGAGCCCTGCCTGGAACATACTAGGGGAGTAAGGTCGAAATGATAAGTGGGCTTTTTCCAAGGATGCCCCAGTGTGCAATGCAAAGAGGCCTGAAATGGATTCTTTTTTGAACTGGGAGCCAGTGAATGGCTAAAAGGTCTGGCTGACTGGTGCTTGGGTATTTTTTGGGTGATTTATGGCGGTATTTTATACTACTTGGAGCCTACTGATCACATAATTCGGACCCCCTAGATATAAGGAGTTGCTGTAGTCTAGGCAAGAGTTTATTACACTCTGTACCACAACCCTTCTTGTGGAGAATGGCAGCATCTGTAAGAATTTCCTACGGGTTCTTAAAATGCCAGAGCATTCACCTGGCCTGTGTCTCCATTGTGAGCTTGTCATTTATCCAGACTCTTAGGCTTTTTACTGCTTGGGCTGGTTTTGGACGTTCACCGAGATATTACGGCCATAAAAGTTCCTGCCACCTAAAACTGTTGTAGCCTACCACCAATATCTCTGTCCTGTCGTCGTTAAACTTAAGCCTACAACCAGACATCCAGTCTGTAACCTCCCTAAGGAGTGAATTCGGTTGGGAGGAGGTCTGACAAGTATTTGGTGTAAGGGCCAAGATTTACTGTGTATCATCTGCATAGGACACAAAAGCAACCCCATGTGAGCGTACAATTTCTACTAGGGGGCGTACATATAGATTAAAAAGTGTGATGCTAAGTGAAGAGCCCTGTGGAACAACACACTGCGCAGGGTGGATAGAAGAAGAGAATGAATCTTCACATACTTTGAAGGTTCTGTCAACTAGGAAGGTGACCCCTGAGATGCCGACATCAAACATCCTCTAAATGAGGCTGGAATGTGACACCATATCGAAAGCTTCACTAAGGTCCAACATGATCATAGCCACTGAGCCACCTTGATCTAGATTGGAACGTAGTTCCTCGGTGGCTATCAAAAGTGCAGTCTCAGTTGGACATTTCAAAAACAGAGAGGGGGAGGGAGAGAGAAGCAGAGGATAATTTAGCTTCCCAGGCTAATCATTAGGTAATCCGGATGAATGAATCACGTAGTTTGTTTTCTATAGTCTCTTGGAAATTTGTAATGCAAACCCTCATCCACACTGTCATAACAGCGGTATACCTTGGTTCTCTGCTTATTTAATTAAGTGAGATGGATCATCATTGGGTCTTAGCACCTTAGTGTCCCGTTCTCCAGGAGATCATTATCCTCCACCAGAAGGGACACAGTCTGGTATACGACAGATGTGAATAAGAAAAGTGCAGAAATATATATTTTTTTTTAAAGTAAAAATATCTTCTCTCCTGTGTGGATTGTCTTTGTTTTCACAGAGGTGGAATAAGGTTAAAAAACAAAAAGACGGGTGGTGCTTGTTTTATAACATCCGCATCTCTAACCAGATGGAGTTTTAGCTGGATCTCATGCACATACTTCAAGAATCTCAAATACATCAGTTCTAGGCTCAGCTTACACTTCAATAAACTAGCTAACAGTGAAGAGCCCTAGAGTACTCAGGAGTGGTGCTGCCAGAACACAGCTGGAAAGAAAAATATCAGTAGCCTGAAAGCGATCTGTAAGAAACTCGTCTCACAATACTGGCCCTAAAATGGTCCAACAAGATGGCAGGATTATGGTGGGAAATCCTACTGACAGAGCTAAAAGAATTAGAGAGCTGGCACCGCCTAATTACGCTTAGCCAGGGAAGCTACAAATTGGTGCCCCACACAAGAAGCAAAAAATGGATAGTTCGATGGGAAAATTCTCGACTTTATTCTGATCATGCCTGCTATGGCAGGTTAGCTTTAAATAATGAAGAAAGTTAATTGAACAAGCATTGAGAAGATCTTACTAGCTCGCATAACAAAGGGTGAAAAAAGCTCTTTATTATTACTGAACATTTTTTTTGTGTATTTTGGGAGAATGGTGGAGCGATTAGAAATATTGAGTTTCTGTAAGGTCAGTAGCCCAGCCTTCCAGAAACTCAAGCGAGATTAATGAGTCTTTGGTTGGGCTTTCACAGCTCTTCTGCCAATTTTGCTCGGCAACTTTCATCTTCCTTTCACTAGCCACATATGAGGGAGAAAACCAGGGAGCACATTTGTAGTGGTTCATCGTTATTTTAGGTTGTGAGTGTAGGAACATGTTGTGGGTGTTTCAGATTGCACTGGCTATGGTTGTAATATCGCTCATGCAGTCTGTGCCGATAGCCCATAGAATGGTTAAAGAAATATACTTCCAGGCATCCAGTTCCTGCCTAGCTAGGGGCAGACCAACAATACAGTCAGGAAATACACAGGCTATGCTAACTGCCTAAGCAACTGCAAAGATTTCCAATGGCCTGGGCAAAGCGACACATTGCCAACCCCTTCTTTTTGCAATGACTCCATGTTTTGGGTCTTCAGATGCAGCACAGCAGAACCCACTCCTTTGTCGCCTAGTATCATTATCTACAAAATTCTGTCCTTTATTGTTAAATGGTTGAACCAAGCTGATGGGTATTACTAATCATCTGACTCTCCGAAGAACGTCTTTATAGCCTTTCCTTTCTATTATAAAACAATTTACGAGATTCTCCCAGGCCATTCTGAAAGTGCCCACCTTTACACTGGTCCCCTGGAGCGGTTGAGCTTAGAGTCACGAGCAACAATGCTATTGGACCAGCTCATTCAGAATCTCTGCATCCTGTCATAGCAAGGCCATTAAATGTGATACTACAGACTGCAGGAGACCTACCTAGGCAGCCCACTGGATGATCTACCTGAGCATCCAGAATCCACAAGTATTTAGAGAAAGCGGCAGCGAAGTGATGGTGTCACAAATCAACCCCGCTCTCAGCTTTCTTTGCACACACAGCTACGGTAGACACATGTAGCAGCTGTGTGGCAAGCACTGAGGACGAAAATAGAGGGTCCAAGGCAGTCTGAAAATATCTCAGTGCTACTCCCTGCCTGCCTCTAGCTGTAAAAACAATCAGTGCCAACAGATCTGCCGGAGCATTTTTACCCACATGACCCATGAAACCAAGGGTTTCAAAAATATAAGGCAGGCATCAGCCCATGCGTGACCTCTGCTTTGGCTGTCACGGATATACCTTTAAAGATAATCAGCCCATAAAAGCCAGATCACAGGCATCTTCTCTACATTGGTTCTACATTAGAATTCATATAACCAACCTAAACTATCCTGCTATGGATAAGTACATAAGTAAGGGGTGCCGCTCGCTGACGAGGTTGTGGATTTGGAGAAAATCGCTGTTTGAACATCCGGAGGAGCGTTGGAGGAGAACTTTTAATTGCTTTTAATACCAGGACGAAGATTGGAAGACAGCGCAATCCATCCCTGAAGCCGGGACTGCGAGGCCCAGGCTGCCCTGCAACCTCTAGTGCAGCGCACCTGGTGCCTCTTCCCGGCCCCTCCTCTTTTTCTTCTATATAGTCCAGCTTGTTCCCGCGACAGCGGGACGCGACTGGGGCGACCGGGGCGAAGCCCGGCCCAAGGGCGGGCCCATTGTAGCCCGTTTGAGACCGAGAGAGACCGGACCGAGCACCCCCTCTTATATCTGCGGTCCTAACTTTATGTGCACCTTATACTGCCATTATATTGCCTACATTTGCAGGTTGGATATAGTATATATAGGTTGATTGGAGTAACTGTAGCTGCGCAAATAACATATTTTTGTATTCTCGTTGATGAGTGTAATGGCAACCAAAGAGAGCAGGAATCATGCTCCTACTGCTAATCTTACGGGTACTTTAGATCATTTCATAGTAAGAGCAAATTCTGTGATTGACCAGGTCATTGTCCTCATGGAACGTAGAGTCTCACAGGACCTCGCCCTGGCTAGGCGTTCATCATTAGGTCTTTTCGCAACTGCCCGCACCCCCAAAGCTATAGAGGGCACTCCTATTTGCGCTGGTACTAAAACATCCACGTTGCCCCTCACCCAATTTATAGATGATACATCCCACAGCGATCTTCTGAGCTGTGATGATTTGCCAGTTACCCCGAGAGTTTTATCGCCTCCAGCCCTGAGAAACGGACCGTCCTTGCGAAACAAAAAGGGTAGTGCAACAGGGACGGTCCCTAAAACAAAGCCCAAAGCTCCCAGTATAACCAGAACGAAACCCGGGGGAGCTAAACTAGCAAAACGTCGAAATAACAAAATTTCTGAAGCCCCTATTATCGCCGCTGAAGGTTCTGGCATTCATACTCTGTACCCAGAGACCACTCATTTAAAGCCTCCCGGGGTATTTCCAGACCAGGTATATGTTCCTCACTCCCCTTTGCCACAAGCAGATGAGGTTACATCAACTCTGCAATTAGATACATTGCTACGCACCCTTCTAGGCCCCCTTGAAAAAAGGTTAGACACCATAGTGACCCACCTCTCAAAGCTTGAATCACAAATTAAGGGCATCTCTGGTAATGCTATAAACAACGCACAATCACAATGTTCCTGCAATTGTACATCTAAAAATAGGACGGAGGGGCTAGCGACAGATGCTCTTATATCCTGCTCAAATATCCAGCCACCTATCAATCCACATGTTGTATCGCAGGTAGCTCCCGCTAATACACTTAATCCCTCTTTACTACAACATGAAGTTAGACCTATTGACAATCAGCAAGCAGCTTCCAACACTTCAGGAAAGGCCCTACCGGCAATAGATAGTGGTAACGGAAGGTTGGAACGAAGGGGAGGAAAGGGAGAGGCATTTAGCCTCATCCCGAGACTCGACCTGCCCCCGGAAGCAAGCCCATATGTGGCTGTTCTCACAGGGGTACCAGAAATCAGCGATGCTAGCAGTGAGGATTTTACTTCCCTGAAGAATAAGACTATACAATGGCTTAGTATCCATAGGCCCTTGCCCCCCCACGTTACAAGCGAGATTATTATGGTTAGAAGGGTGGGCTGGGTAGGACGCACTCCTAAAACTTTCAATGGTGATTTCGTCATAGTCAACTTCAGGGATCCTAGGACAGTAGATTATATCTGTAAGTGGGGATTTTCCAGCTCAGATACAAAAATAGGAGTATGTTCACTTAATTCTTTCTACCCTAGTGAATCTCCGATGCTACAGGAAAATGGCTGGACCCATGTACCATATTCACGCTGGGGAGGTGGTGAGAAGTCAAGGCGATATGCCTACACTCTGACACAGCCCTATATCCCCTGTTCAAATAGATTTAGCTACCTTGACCAGGTTGATTGACTGGCTAGGGCTGACAAAGAAACCCAGGAGAACTTTGAGAGTGAGATTACGGCCCAACAGCCAAGCGAGGCAACAAGAGAAAGTAATATGTATTCCCGTAAAGAGGAGACTTCCCCTAATTCTGCAGGGACCAGTACTGCTCCCCTCTTAGAGAGTACTAGCTGCACCTCCAGTGAGCAGTACCCTCCAGTAAATCTAGATAGGACTAGTATCTTCTCCTTGCACTCTACAAACACATCAACAGGGTTGCCCATCCCACTCAGACTCTCTCCGAGCCATGCTGTGCACATGATCATTACATCATGGAATGTGGCGGGTTTGAATAGTAAGTTAGAGTGTCCAGAATGGGGCACCTTTGTTGACACCTCTGATGTGATTTTATTCCAAGAGACTTGGGCCAGGGAGGAAGCCCATAGAGTGGGATTTGTGGCCTTTAACATCATGGCTCGTTGGGGAGGCATAGGACGCCCTTCTGGTGGCCTGACAACGTGGGGGGGTATACACTTGGGTTGCAAGGTGGAATCGATCCAGACCAACTCGGACGATATTTTGTGCGTCCTTATGACATGGCCCTCCTCATATAAATTAGCAGTAATTAATGTTTACTCTCGTCCAACCGTATTGGCAAAGGAATCCAGCACTATCGGGGAATTATCAGTATTTCTCGATTCCCTAAACCGGGACATCCAGTTTGTGATCGCAGGTGATTTCAATTGCCATTATGAGCCCCTTCAAGGGCTGAATGAGGGGGCATTGATGGGAGAGGATGAGTTTTGGGGAATTCCTCCCTGCAACTCTGCTCCAGCAAAGGCATGGACACCATTGGCCATGCAGATAATGACCCTAACTCTTCATAAGTCGGTCAGGGCGGTTAACGGTAGGAAGCCATCAGATATCCCCTCTAAGTGTACTTATAATAAAAAAGATCATGAATCTCACTTAGACTATGTCATGGTTGAGACTAGGCTTTGGCCAAAGATAGTGGACCTGGAGGTACTATTTAGAATGGATAGTGATCATAATGCCCTGATGATGAAGATGGAATCCCCCCATACTCCAAAAAGCTATACTGAAGACTGTGACGACCCTGACCTTGTTATTGCCAACAACAGGAGGCGGGTCAAATGGGGGAACTTGCGCGAGAGGAGGGATGCTCTTTCTAGTTTATACACACTTATTCTTCCCCTCCTCATTTTGGCAAATGATATTTGGGCTCATGGGATGCTTAAAGGTGTATCCGGGAACCTGCTTACTGTTCACCAGGATCTGGTGGACACCTTAGCAGGCATTTTCAACCCAATTGCCCCTTCTAATATGACCAGCATGTCCCGCCCCTCTTCTTGGTACAATGCCACCTGTAGGAGGTCAAAAACCGATCTTATAAATGCCATTAAAAATGGCACTGACAGGACGATTATTCGTGCTCTCAGGTACTCCTACAAATAAGTAATGAAACAGGCAAGAATAGCCTGGGATTGGGAGAGATGGCAGAACTTAGCCTCCGCACTTGCTAAGAGGATTTGCGGAGATTCTGGGCCATCGTGAACACAGGGTGTGCCGTACCGCGTAACACGTTTGAAGTAAATTTAGATGCGGGGGTGTGGGAATCCCATTTTAAATCCCTCTACGCAGTAACCTCTGAATTAGATCTTTTGCCCCTGCATACACCTATACCTGGGGATGCTGAGGTTCTGGAGTTCTCTATTGAGGATGTTCACATTGTCCTGGGAAAACTGAAGAGTGGTAAAGCACCAGGTATTGATAAACTCCCCGGAGATATGTTTAAAGAGCAACCAAAGATATGGGCGCCATATTTGTGTGCACTATTTAATACCATACTGTGTGGTGCAGAGGTTCCGGGCACGTGGTTGGGCGCAGAGATTATACCAATCTTTAAAAAGGGTTCTCCCTTGCTCCCAGCAAATTACAGGCCCATTAGCCTTATTGATGTCCCCCAAAAAATATTTGCACGACTAATTTTAGATCGTTTGCAGGAGTGGATTAATGAGAATGAAATCCTCTCCCCTTACCAGGCCGGTTTCAGGAGCAAAACACCCACCATGGATCAGATCTTCCGTTTAGTTATGCTGTATTGGAAGACTGTGATAATAGAGGGTGGCAGCCTCTACATGGTGTTTGTAGATCTTCGATCAGCTTTTGATACTGTGCCTAGGGGGAAACTATGGGCTGTCCTCCGGGAAATGGGAGTCCCCAGTGCATTATTGGGGATACTAGTGAGATTGCACACACAGAACTTCGCACAGGTTAGGTGCGCGAGAGGAGGAGTATTGTCTGCGAGGTTCCCGGTAAACAAGGGTGTTAGGCAAGGGTGCGTCCTTGCCCCTACTCTGTTCTGCTTGTATGTAAATGGGATGATATCCTACTTGGACGCAGTGCCAAACAATGACGCACCTAGGTTGGCAGGCAAGAAAGTCGCGGCTATAATGTTTGCCGACGATACTCTTCTACTATCCAAGTCACCCATGGGGATACAGCGCATTCTGAACGGCTTTAACAACTATTGCTGCAAACATGGTTTACAGATCAACGTAGACAAAACCAAATATATGATATTTAATCCCTCATCGCACACCAGACCTCCACCTATTCTGGATTCAGTTCTACTAGAGAGAGTCCAGACATTCCAATATCTAGGTGTTACACTAAGTGAAAATTTTTCCTGGGGTCCTCACCTTCCCAAGTCCCAACTTAAATTGACCCAAATAGCGGGGGGTATACTAAAAATGACTAATGCCTCAACATTCAGGCCCATAAGCCCAGGGCTTGAAATTTATAAATCCAGGGCAAGAGCTGCGGCTTTGTATGGTGGGGAACTATGGGGGCATGTCGCTAGACCCGAAATGATTAAAGCAGAGAACAGATTTTTGAGGCAGTTGTTACTGCTTCCCCAAAGTACACCTCTTCTACCATTAAGGCTTGACTTGGGTTTATTCCCTATACAGGAGGAACTATCTATTAAACCCCTTAGGTTCTGGAGGAGGATATGGTCAACTCCTGAACTGCTGCAGTACAGAAATGAATTACAGGAAATATTGAGTTCAAGCAAGGCAGTGCATATCCCCTGGCTCTTATATGTTAAACAAGAACTGTCGACAATGGGCCTTGTAGATATGTGGCACAAACCGGCAATTGCTTGTAATGAGATTTCTGGGAAATTATTCACTGAGTGCTATAGATCACGATGTAGCAGTGTATGGCAGCATGACTCGCAGAATGGCACTCTGGTAAGATCTTTCCTAGAGATTAAAACTGCATACTCATTTGAAGACTATATGAATGTGATTTATCCTGTACTGGCCAGGAAGCTTTACATCCAATGGAGGTTCGGCTCCCTCCCACTAGCGAGCCTTACCAGTAAATGGTCTAGGTCTGGGGTCTCTCAATGTCCAGGCTGTGGCGCTGACAAAGAAAATGATTGTCATATTTTATTTTTTTTGCCCACTGTACAGTAGAGCCCGGAAATACTGGATAGTACCAATCTGTAGGAACTTGGGCTTCCGGAAATGCTCAGATGCACTCAGAATCTTCAAATCTGACACTACAGGTCATATTGTGTTTGCCCTTTCTAAGTATCTGTATGCTTTTTGGATCAAAAGGTGTTTTATCATTTCAAATAGTGCTTAGAATAACTGGTTTGCAATAGTTTATGTAACTGCAGTTACTGTTCCCTTGTTGTATGTTTTTATGTAATCACAAATTTTTATGTTCCTTTTATGGCTGAAATATTGCCGAAATAAAGAATTAATGAAATGATAAGTACACAATGGCACACCACTTGTATGCAAATCAATGAGGGTTCCTCGGTGATCAGGTTCATCTAGAGCATGAAAATGAAAAAAATCACAAACACCAATCAGAGGAGAGGCTGGAATTCAAAGTCAAGACACTAAAGCAAACAACAACAGGACAGCTGATAGCTCCTGTACCACCACCAGAAGTAACATCAGCATACACTAACCTCAGTGGTGATGCCTAAAAACAACACTGCAACACATCAGAATCTGACCTTTCTGTCCAAGAAAGAATACTGATGGATGACAAATAGCTGATGGATCAAGTATCAGATGGTAAGACTCAATGAAACTCCTAATCACAGAAAGCAGTAAAATAAATACCGCTATGTCCTTTTGGACAGTCTGACCTCCAATAAAGATAGGCTGAGTAAAGTCCAGATATTTCTGGTTAAAGGACTGAAAGAAAATGCATCAAGTTCATAACAAAGGTCAAGCATAAACTAAAAGCTGAAAAGAAAACGACCCTGCACCACAACTCTTCGCTTCACTTTGAGTGTCTCTAATGGCTACCACAGCTTGTGGCGCAAAGTTATCGCAAGAATAAATCGGCTTCCCCAAGCCTGACATTCGACAAACATCAGGGGTCCATAACCAGCAAAGGCAGAGAGATCACTACTAAAAGGGGCGAGAAACTGGTATGGAAAGATGGATGGAATCAAATAAAAGAAAGACTAAAATCTGATTGCCTTGCAAAGAGTAGACCGATTAGTTCCAAATGGCTGGGCTCTCCTGAATGCAAAGATCTATACAGTAGAATGTCATAGTCACCAAATCCGTATTGTCTTTGACCACACATATTCAAACAAAAGCTAGCCACAACCATACTTCAAGTGAGTAGCGTCAGACAAGACAAACGCTCTTCCAGTTCAAACCCCCAAATAATTCACTCTTCCCAGGTCATGGCCTCTTACACAACTGCAGGTTCACCAATGCTAGTCACAGAGAAGCCGTAGGCACCATTTACACGAATAAACTCAATTTACCCACCATAACAAAAATATGGATCAGCAAGCATCATGGATCTGCTTGCTTAGCAGGGCTTTTGCATTCTAAATCTGAAGATGCAAAATTGTAGAGGAGAAGGAAATCGTTAAAGCATTAAAGTACTATTTCGTGCATTTTTTTTAATCCCACCTAAACATCAGCTTCAAATACAGATTTACTTAAAGCAAACCTCTCAGCAAAACACACAATCTAACAGAGAAAGTATAAGCAGCTTAAGCAACAGAGAACTGAGTACATCAACTTCCAAAAGAAAGACCTCCACAAAAATATTAGTATGAGGCATTACTTTTAAGAGTAGAACTCACACACAAGAAAGGACTAAAATAACCCCCACCAAAAGGAGGCTACTCTGGGAAAAAACAAAAAGAGGAAGAAGAGAACATCTAAATTCCTAGTGGGCAACCCATACCGTTGTTAAGATTGCCCTCACCCACTAGTAGTGGCATGATTCATCATTGGGCCGCTACTACACCATGGCACAGACAAACGCTCATAGTGGAGCGCTCTTTTTTTCAAGAAACATTTTTATCTTTAAAGGCATCCCTACTACAACAAACAATATGTGATTAAAATTGTCTAAGTGGGTACTCCCGTTCTTTAATATGTGTACCACTTGGCTGGATTAAAATCAAAACAGGTAAATTGGAGTATCTAGGTGTCTTTTACGCAATTAAATCGTATCAACACGTTTCAGCCAAATGCAACTGCCACTATGGGTCAAATGGCATTCATCAGGATACAGATCCCTTATCAAGTCCCTCCTAACAATATTTACATGGAAGGAAATAATATGGCAATATTCGCCCTCTGTAGACACACTCTATGGCGTACTCGAAAGATGATCCGTTTTTTGTAGCATAACGAGTCAGAAAGAGTGAAAACTGAAGACATTATAATGAAATAGTCTTCAATGACATACCTGAAATAAGTTGATTTGAGCAGAGCCACTTTAGTGCTCGTTCATCAGCAAAGCAGACACACGCAGAAAACCCAGACATCACAAATTTCCCAAAATTTGAAATGTACATTCGTAATGCAGGGACAAAGACTACATTAGTGGCTTAAATGAATTTACGTATGTTCCTTCACTGCTTACAGTCACAAAAGCTTACATTATTTCACACAGATTTTGCCCATTGCTATAAAAAGCAAACAAACACATAATTAAATAAATCAACACCTAAATATTAAAATAGGCAATCAACATCATGGTTCTTAACTGCCAAAAATACTTCACGACTCCCAGCACAATCAAAACATTTGGTGCTAAAATACACCTTTAAAACTGCAAAGTATTCTACAAGTTATAAGCTAACAGTTCAAAAGCTACATAAAGGCCTGAACAGTTTACATCAAATCCCATATTTTGAAGATATGTACTATCAAAAAAACGCTTCAAGATCTGAAGACATACATGTAACCTTCACAATCACTCTCGCATGATAGAAACACCTAGCCTTCTCATGCAAGGCAAGTAACATTACATGACGGCTCCTCTACACAGAAAGCCTCAGCAGTATGGCCATTTGACTCAACACCATCTCGTTCTTTTATCCAATACGTATATGTTCCACACAGCCTATATGTGGGAGAGGTAAGTGGGGTACTAGCTAGCTTCTACATAAAAAGGGCTGTTGCATAGCTAATAAATACTGTCCAAGAGAACAAACTGTTAAACGGGAAATACAATTATGAAATGGCAGAAGCATGAGAATATAGCAAGGCCTGCCTACTAAATCCAGAGCAGTGTGCAACACTTCTGGGCATGCATCCTTTCCCACCTGCTTGAAAACGTGCATAACCTTCGACGGGCAAGTCCAGGAATTGCGAATTAAAATCTCAATGTGCTCTGCTGTGCACTATATGAACCCTCAAGGATAAATAAACTCTCTCGCTGATGCTTTTTGACATAGCCATGGGAAATCTGTGGGACATGATCAAACGCTGCAGAAGCGATGTCAGCACTACCTGGTTCAGTAAAGCCCATTGCATCCCTTTTAAACAGGTTAACAGGAGTGAACACTCTTCGGTGTTAACTTGACCACATCCCTTCAATTCTCACCTCCTGACACGCACCCCCTTCAAAGAATGCTGCAGCCAAGTCCTGGGCTCATTAATTGTACTACAGTGTTGAAATTCTTCCCGTTAATCAAGTACAGCCTGCTTAAAGTCTGGGTGTGGCCAGATTATTTGGTTTATTTCTGACCGCATTTACATGACATATAAGCCAGCAATGCATATGTGTTTACCATCCAGCTTGATTATTAACAAGAGTGCCTCTCTGCTATTTTTCTGGGTTCAGCCTCATACCTGCTCCCTCTGACCAGGACTCCTTTGTTCCTATCTGAAGGAGGCAATCGGAATTTCCAAACTGCTGCAGATGCGGAAAAATCTGATGGAGACTTTAAGGTCCAAATGGAAGATAAACATTCAGAGAAGCCAAGAATTATATTCTGGCATATGGCTGGACTATAAACGGCATCAAAATCAGTCAAAATCATGTAGCAAGAGGAATGGCGACTGATGCAGGGGAGCACTCATGGCAAAGTGGAAATAGGAAAAACACTGAAGCATAAGGGGTGGAAATAGGGGTGGCATTGGTAATCCAACTAGCGTTGGGATCGAGGGAAAGAAATGGATTGGAACAGAGCGAGAAATCTAGTAAAAGGACTGAACAACAAAGAGCATACATGAAAGGAAAGCCTTACAAGACGGAGGGGACTGGCTCCAGAATACTTCACAGCTACACAATATCGCAAGAGATAAACAGATAATCTTGACAGACTTTGAATTCTATGTATTTCCACTTAGTATCATCAACACAAGACTATGACACATGGTAAGAGTTTAGCATCATGGTTTGGGCGTGCAGTCAAGGTGCAGTCAGTCCAGGCAGGCAGTGCTGTAAGCTTGGATAGTCTCCAGCATGCGCTAAAGTGGGAGGGAAGAAGAAACCATGTTTATAGGACAGGCATTTCAATTCTATCCTGAGAACTAGCTTGTGTTTGTGGCCTATAACGGTCGAGCTATTGAAAAGCACAGCGAAAGACAAAGGCGGTAAAGGATGCACCCCCATATCGCACTTTCTTCTGTCCAGGAGAGCAACAAAGAAAAGATTCAGGACCCACAACCCCCTTGTGGACCACGCTGGATAGTGTAATTTGTTTGAACCTTAATGAGGAGAAGCATTATTCAAAACTTTGGGCTAAAAAGCCAGGTGACAACTCTGGTACAACGCCACCCCAACTCAGACAGTAGACCTTTGGATGTGTCCATAGGCGCTGGAAGTAGAAGTGCTGACGGTGCTGCAGCATCCCCAAAAAAACATGCTGGAGTCCAGAAAGTGAATAAGCAAAAAGGATGCCTTTAAATTTTGTTTTCATCTTGTCACATTTGCTGTCCTTTCCAAGACAGAGGTCAAATGACAGGCCCTGCCTTCTAACCAATTGCTGTCTATTCTTTTAAAGTGGAGATTGGGGCTTACTTTTCCTTCTCTGACTGCAAAGTGATAACATTTTGTAAACTGAACTATGTGACAATCTTGCTGGGGTACATGGAGTGAGAAAAGAAAAGCTGTAGGATGGCATTTTTCAAAAACACAATAGGTAAATAGCTGTAAATTAACTGTATAAATATTCCAAAATATATAAACTGTTAAGAAAGGAGAAATGAAGCACAGTTTTATGTGATGCATACAAAGACTTTAATTGGTGATGGGCATATAAAATATGTAATCGTTGAAACCAGTTTTGCACAAATTGTGCCTTGTATAGTTTTATATCTGTGCAAATGTAGTGACCCCCACCAATGAAAAAATGCACGGTCTGTAAATAATAGTGCACTACCACACTACACTCTAATAATACATTTGTGACTGTGCTCCAAAATGTACCACCAGCTACATACCACAACCGTGCTACTCCCCTCCTGAATGGGCGTTGCTCATTTGCTACACTTGTGTGATGTTTGCATTTTTCACAATCCCTATGACTTCAGTGGTGTAAGGTTGATTGATGGCAGCACCCCCGCTCTGAAAATTGTTCCAGCAACACTGGGTGATTCTAGCAGTTATCAGCATTGCTGGCTTCATTTTCTTTTTGTAGCCTCTAATAACTGTGCAAGCAGTTTTTTCTAAATAGCTTGGAAAGAAAATGTAAAATGTTGATTTCCAGGAAAAAAGAAAGATGTTCTAAACTAAACTTTGACATGACTGACGACTTGAAACAAAAGGCAAGGGTTGGAAGAGGTGGTGCGAGGCTTTATTCACAGCCTCAACGTATTATAACCCCAAGAAAGAAAATAGCACACAAATGTCGTTAGAAAATGTTACAATTACTTTAATGTACTTTTAAGAAAATGGCACGAAAATTGAATAGAATGAAAGCACATAAAAATGAAACCGCATCGTGATGCTAAAGTGAGGGACAAAGGGAAATACACTCACAGCTAAAAGGCAAAAAGTGAGTGTTGGCGGGCTGTGCAGGGAAAGCCATGGGCGCCAAGTGCAGCGGAGGGACAAAACACAGGGTCTTGTGATCTTCCCTCGCCCACGTTTGAAGAATCCCTCCTGCCTGGTGGATCACTGAGCAGGAGCTCATCAATGAGCTGATCCCGGCAGGCTCCATTTCTCTTCGTGAGCTTGTGCACATAGGCCAGTTCTGAAAAGGTCTTCCGGGTGGATCCGCTGCTCACAAAGCATTCAGCTCAAAGTGAAGCACAATGCGGAGACCCGTACCATGAGAAGGTCAAGGAGACATTTGGAACAAAGTCAAACACCAAGAAGTGAGAGCGTAAACCGCTGGATTCTATTGTGCGGGGTACTATTGCAGCAACTTCAAGGTGCTTTTAACACTCTTTTCTAGCATGGAAGGAGGTCTGTAATAGCGCCTCACTAATATTGCGTCTACTTGTTTTGGAAACTCTTGTTCATTACACTGTGGAGAGATCTTTGGTGCCCCACATTACGCTGCCTTTACAGGATGGTGGAATAATGATGCAGTCTCCAAGGATGGTGGACCCAGCTCTGAATCTGAGCACGCAAGTACTAATGGTAAGGGGCCTGCTTGTACTAGAGCTTCTTTACGATCTCATGAAAGGAGTTCTGCAGCATACCGAGTGTAACGCCCTGAACGTCTCAGGATCGTTTAACAGACACGATAATGAGGACGCAACCACTTGTGAAGGGTTAGTTATTTTAATGAAGGCAAAAACAATACAAAGACTAAACAAAAGTTATAGTCACTGGAATCCTCCAGGCTAAGTACGTTACCAGCCCACAGCACGGATGGTCCTAACCGTCCTCTGCATATACGCCGATCCCGGCGTATGCCAACAGAGGGCAGAAATGAAATGGCCGAAAATGCCAATCGGTAGGCTGTGAGGGGCACGAAGAGTGTTGGGGAGAATTGAGGAGTCAGGGAAACACCCAGCCGGGGTCTCTACCTGAAGGGAGCAGCCGCTCAACCTCTTCCTCAGACTGCACCGGGACGCGGAGTCACGATCCTGTGGACTTCCGAGTCTGTAACGCGGCAAACACCTCCTGGTGTGCGTTACAGCTGGCAGCCCCTGTATCTCTGGTCGGGCTGGGAGTTACGACTCCAACCAGCAAAAGCGCCACTGCGCTTTGACTCAGCCGAGTCAAAAAAGCGAAGCTCAATGGTTGACCGGTAGAGCTTCCGGGTCCTTCACAGGTGACGATGGGGCAAGACACGGCCCAGGGAGTAACGACTCGACCTACCTCCGTTCTTGCCTTACTGGAGCACCACTCCGGAACACTGCTCTTCACTAAGCAGGTACGTCGGTGTAAACACAATATCCGACAGCGTTGTACCTCCCGGTTCCTCCCTTTATAGGGCGCGTTTTCCTTGAGTTATGTAACAGCTCTCCTGTTTACATAAGGGCGTGTTTTCCTTGAGTTATGTAACAGCTCTCCTGTTTACATAAGGGCGTGTTTTCCTTGAGTTATGTAACAGCTCTCCTGTTTACATAACCTCTCAACCGCTAAGCATCCTGGGAGATGTAGTCCGTTTTCGCTGGTTACCGTTTTCCTCCCCTCGCATGACAGGAATTCTTGACAGTACATCCTCCCTCTCAGCGGCTCCCCACGGGTCCAGCGCTGGCAGGAAAACGCCGATGGAACAAGGAGACCAAGCGCGGAGCATGAACCCCTTCAGCCGGTTCCCATGACTGCTCCTCCGGGCCATAGCCTTTCCACGCAACCAGGTACCACAGCGTCCCCCTGCGCCATTTGGACGCCCGTATGCCCGACACTTCATACTCCACCTCCGACTCTACGCATACCGGCCTAGGTGTCCCAGACGGCTTGGAGGGTGCTGGTTTGAGCAATGATACATGAAAGACAGGGTGTATCCGCAATGACTGGGGCAAGCACACCTTCACGTTCACGGGACCCATACACTTGGTAATTCGATAGGGGCCCATGTACTTGGGATGGAACAGACTGTTCTTTCGAAACCTCATGTTTCTTGTGGATATCCAGACGTAGTCTCCAGTGCGGTACAGTGGCCCGGGCCTTCTCTTCCTGTCTGCCGCAGCCTTGTATCTTCTTTTGGCCTCTAATAGGACAGCCCTTGAGCGCATCAACGTGTCTTTTATGTGTGCCACCCTGTCCGCTGTGGCGGGAATCCTGTCCTCTCTGAACGGATGTAGAAATGGCAAGAACCTGGGATGTTGGCCATAGTTGCTATAGAACGGAGATGACTGTGTGGAGCTGTGAGTGGCGTTGTTATAGGCTATCTCTGCAACCCATAGCAAGTCGACCCATTCTTCCCTGCCCTGGTCCACAAAACATCGCAGATACTGTTTGAGCGTTTGGTTCAGGCGCTCGGTTTGGCCGTCCGTTTGAGGGTGGTAGCTGGTAGACAGGGCGGTCTTAACATGCAGCGCAGTGCACCAGGTCTTCCAGAATTGCGCAGTAAACTGCGACCCCCGGTCCGACACGATCACCCCAGGTAATCCATGCAGTCGTACCACATTCTTTAGGAGTAGTGACGCCAATTCCCCGGCCGTAGGGACTCTCTTGCAGGGGATGAAGTGCCCCATTTTCGTCAAGTAATCCACCACCACCAGTATTGCCGTCATCCCCTGGTCTACCGGTAGGCCCACCACGAAGTCCAGTGATATGCTATCCCATGGTCTATCCGGGGTCGGAAGTGGATGTAAGAGCCCTTGGGTTCGGCCATGGTCGGCCTTCATGGTAGCACACGTAGGACACTCCTGTCCCCACCTCCTGACATCCACTCTCATGGTTGGCCATCAGAAATGCCTTCCCATGCTAGCCACCGTTTTTTCAAAGCCCAAATGACCTGCGCATGGAGAGTCATGGCACCAGATGAAGGCTTGTTTCCTTAGCCTAGGCGTGGGTATCAATAGGCACCTGCCCTTCAGGGGTATCCCGTCCTTCAGCTGCCATTCTCTGTGACTGAGGAGCCACCTCCGCCATGCCAATGACCTGATCCCTCTCTTTATTCCCCTCAGGAAAGTATCCGGTTGGATAACCCCCAATACCATCCTCGGGGAAATGATGGAACGCTCGGTCGCAGGCAATGGTTCCTTAACTGCAGATTGACGGGACAGGGCGTCCGCCTTCCGGTTTTCCGTCCCCGGCCGATATGTGATGCGGAAGTTGAACCCCGCAAAGAAGATCATCCACCGCAGCTGCCTGGGAGAAAGGTGTCTTGTGGCCGTCATGAACTGTAGGTTCCGATGGTCCGTGTACACCGATACCACATGTCTTGCCCCCATCAACCAATGCCTCCATTCGGTGAAGGCGTCCTTGATTGCGAGAAGCTCCTTCTCCGCAATATGGTAGTGGCGTTCGGCGTCGTTGAGTTTGCGGGACATGTACGCAACGGGATGAAGCACCCCTGTGTCGTGGTTGCGTTGGGACAAGATAGCCCCCAGCGCCACATCCGATGCGTCCGCTTCCACCACGTAGGGGAGATCCGGATCGGGGTGAGCCAACACCGGCGCCTTACCAAAGGCGCTTTTCAGGGCCTCAAAGGCTTTGTTCGCTTCAGGGGACCAGACAAACTCATTGGACTTCCTCAGTAGCTGTGTGATTGGGGCCACCAATCCTGAAAATCCATCTATAAACCGCCTGTAAAAGTTGGCGAAGCCAATGAAACTTTGGACGTCCTTCACGCTTTGGGGCACCGGCCATTCTTTCACCGCCTTGATCTTTCGTTCTGCCATCTCCTGTCCCTCTGGACTCAGCATCACTCCGAGGAATTCCACGGATGTGACGTGGAAGTCACACTTGCTGAGTTTACAAAACAGCATGTTTTCCCTCAGCTTTTGGAGCACAGCTTTGACGTGGTGTACGTGCTCCTCCACACTGGACGAATAGATGAGGATGTCGTCGATATATACGACCACGTAGATATCCAACTCCTCTCTGAATACCTCATTCAAAAAGTACTGAAAGGCTGCCGGGGCGTTGCACAGACCGAACGGCATGACGAGGTACTCAAAAAGGCCGAACCTGGTCTTAAAGGCGGTCTTCCACTCGTCTCCGTCCCTCATGCGCACCAGATGGTATGCCCCTTTCAAATCCAACTTGGTGTAGATACGAGCTTTCTTGACCTGTTCCAGAAGTACACTGATGAGAGGCAAGGGGTACCGATTTTTTATGGTTATCGCATTCAATGCCCTAAAGTCCACACAGGCTCTCAGCTCCCCATTAGCCTTCGGGATGAAGAAGAGTGGCGAGGCGGCCGGAGACTTGGACGGGCGGATGAATCCCAGCTTGAGGAGTTTATCCAGGTACCCCCGGAGATGCACGTTTTCCGGCTCCGTCAGGGCATACAGCCTGCCGCTGGGAACGCTGGCCCCTGGCACCAGGTCGATCTGGCAGTCAAACTGTCTATGTGGTGGTAGCACTTCCGCCTTCACCTCATCAAATACATCCTCAAAACTGTGATAAGCCTGGGGGAGAGCCACATCTTTTTCTGCCGCTGTAGCCACCGTCTGACTCCCGCTCTCATCTGCGTCAAGGGATTCCGTTCTTATTCCACAATGCAGGATACAATACGGTGACGTCATTTCGATGCGATGTGTTGGCCAATCCACAGAGGGGTTGTGTTTCTGTAGCCACGGCAATCCCAATATGACGCCATATTGGGGCGCTCGGCTGATGTTAAAATCGATTTGTTCCAAATGGTTCCTCCCATATCTCATCGGAAGGACCCCCGTGTGCTGCCCGATGGGCCCCGTCACCAATCGCCTTCCGTCTACAGCATAGACGTCTTCGGGTACAGCTTTGGGAAGAAGCACTAGCCCTAGCCTGCATGCCTCGTTGTGGTCCATAAATATGCCAGTGGCCCCTGAATCCACCATGGCCACAACGGGTATCCACTGGTCATGCACTCCCACGTGCACCGTGAGAAACAGGTGTCGTTGTCCCTTAGTGACCGAGTTGGAAAGTGAAGGGATGGAGGAGTGACTCCGAGATGCCCCTTCTTTGGTCTGGGAGTCCTCTAGTTTTCCGCCGGTACGTCCACCACGGCTGTTACCGACCGGTTGGCCCGATAACGAGACGTCTTCGGTTTGGCAGGGCATTCACGTACGTAGTGGCCTTTTTTGCCACAATATAGGCACAATCCTTGTTTACGGCGTGACTCTTTCTCCGTGGCTGTGAGGCTCGCTCGTATTGCGCCGATGTCCATAGGTTCTCCCTTGGATGCGGTGGAAGTTTCAGGACTTCCCACAGTCACATAGGATGGAAGGGATTTTCCTTTTCTCCCATGATCCCCCTTTCTTTCACTTAGCCTATGTTCCAGCCGTAATACCAGGTTGATAAGGCCCTCACATGTCTTGGGTTGAGGGTCAATATGAGCCACGGCGTCCTTGAGCTCATCGCACAGCCCGTGATGGAAGAGCGCCGTCTGTTTAGCAACAGGCCACTTGGTTTCCGCAACCAGCCTTCGGAATGCGTTGAGATACTGCACCAGGTCGTTGGATCCCTGTCTCAACTCAAGCATTTCACGGTCCGCCGTGTACGAGTCAGCCCTTCTGTCGAATACCTTCAGGAATTCCTCGCGAAAAGCACCCCAATCACATAAGATGGGGTCGTCCCTGCTCACCAGAGGTACGGCCCATTGTGCCGCGTTTCCAGCCAAATAGGAAATAAGGAAAGCCACACGAGCCTGACTCGTGGGGAACGCCCTTGGTTTGCACGATAAATGTAGCGCCACTTGTGTGAGGAATACCTGCACTGTGTTAGGATCCCCACTGTACCTCTCTGGTGTTGCCAAGGGGACGGCTACCGGCATTTCCACTACTACCGCAGGGGTCTGGTTCGTGAGGGAGGTGCTGGGCGTGAGCGGGTCCACTTGGATAGCATCCAGTCTGGCTTTTACATCGGCTGTTTCTTGCCTGGAGGCAGCCACTTCAAGTTGCACGGTCGCTAAAGCAGCCAGCACATCATCAAGTGTTGCCATGTCTGTTATCGACCGGGAGACAGTTAGTGTTATTAAGGTCGGATATTTTGTAACGCCCTGAACGTCTCAGGATCGTTTAACAGACACGATAATGAGGACGCAACCACTTGTGAAGGGTTAGTTATTTTAATGAAGGCAAAAACAATACAAAGACTAAACAAAAGTTATAGTCACTGGAATCCTCCAGGCTAAGTACGTTACCAGCCCACAGCACGGATGGTCCTAACCGTCCTCTGCATATACGCCGATCCCGGCGTATGCCAACAGAGGGCAGAAATGAAATGGCCGAAAATGCCAATCGGTAGGCTGTGAGGGGCACGAAGAGTGTTGGGGAGAATTGAGGAGTCAGGGAAACACCCAGCCGGGGTCTCTACCTGAAGGGAGCAGCCGCTCAACCTCTTCCTCAGACTGCACCGGGACGCGGAGTCACCTCCTGGTGATGCGTCACCGATACCCCAATCAAAAGCAAGAAGACTGAACCGAGAGCAGCCGCTCGATCGATCCTGTGGACTTCCGAGTCTGTAACGCGGAAAACACCTCCTGGTGTGCGTTACAGCTGGCAGTCCCTGTATCTCTGGTCGGGCTGGGAGTTACGACTCCAACCAGCAAAAGCGCCACTGCGCTTTGACTCAGCCGAGTCAAAAAAGCGAAGCTCAATGGTTGACCGGTAGAGCTTCCGGGTCCTTCACAGGTGACGATGGGGCAAGACACGGCCCAGGGAGTAAAGACTCGACCTACCTCCGTTCTTGCCTTACTGGAGCACCACTCCGGAACACTGCTCTTCACTAAGCAGGTACGTCGGTGTAAACACAATATCCGACAGCGTTGTACCTCCCGGTTCCTCCCTTTATAGGGCGTGTTTTCCTTGAGTTATGTAACAGCTCTCCTGTTTACATAAGGGCGTGTTTTCCTTGAGTTATGTAACAGCTCTCCTGTTTACATAAGGGCGTGTTTTCCTTGAGTTATGTAACAGCTCTCCTGTTTACATAACCTCTCAACCGCTAAGCATCCTGGGAAATGTAGTCCGTTTTCGCTGGTTACCGTTTTCCTCCCCTCGCATGACAGGAATTCTTGACACCGAGCAATGGTCAATCCGCTATCTTGCCAATCATCATGGGCTAAGGTAATTCAATAGTGGACGGCAACTAGGCTATGTGCACAGCTGGGTCACAGCACTAGTTGATAAAACAAGAAGAACATTGATAAGCCTGTGCATGTGGTGAATGCATAGCTTTGCTCTAGTGGCTTTGGGAGACTCAGGACAGAGGTTTGACAGGGACTAGGTCATCTCACAAGTCATTTGTTGGGTTTTATGGCAGTAAAGTAACTGCTAGTTACTTACAGAGTTAATTGCTTTCTCTCTGTGCCCAAGTTTAGCAAGAGAACCACAGGGAGAGGCAAGTTTTTTTTAAAGAACAGAACCAATCTGGAGCACTGCAAAAGTGACAGTGGGGTTAGGGAGGCAAGCAGTTCCCACACAAGAACCATCTGCTTGGTTTACTTTCGCCTTCTTTTATGTCCTCCTTTTTCTCTCTTGCCTAGTACACACTTGCATCACCCACCTTAAAGCAAATTTGTGGTAATAGTACACAAACGCCAAAGTCGTGCCATAACCTATGCTATAATTCCGAAAATTCCAGATCAATGATATTCATTTAAGATTTGAGAAGCAATACTGACACCACGCCTACTGTGTTCAATCAAAGATCTCTAAGATCGAGTAAAGAAGAGTTCGGCGTGAAACAAACACCATCTTTGAACGCCAATGCCACGACTCATCATTCTATGGTGGATAAACTGCAAACTACTGAGATGGAAAAGGACTAAATAATTATCTGCTACAGAGCTTAGAAAAAAAGAGCTCTCCTAGGACACAGTTGATCAACGAGATATATTGTGGAAGAGTGCCATATATCTCTGAACTGATAGGCATGCTCCATTGTTGCTCAGTCGTTGGGGCATTGATGCAAGCTACCCTCCAAGACCAACCAACAAGTTTCAGCTTCTGACGATCTAAAAACAATAAAGTTACTTCACAGGGGTACAAACACATACATCAACACATGTAAGGGCACTCTGGAGGTACCATCAGCATGTATGCATTAACAGTAAGAGGAATGTTCTGATAACTATGTGCAGTGCTTAACTTGAGCCGGAGCTTTCCGGTGCTGAGCATCGACACTTAATTGGTTTCCGGTGCTCAGCACAGGCACCTAATCGTCAACACCACACTTAGGGCAGTCTGCCACAAAGTGGCGCTGCTCATGTAATTTAGAAATGAGCAGTACAACAGTTGTTTAGGAAAACAATATACATTAAAGAAATACTAATACCTGCCTCCCCAGCCACTCCTTTAGCTTTGGAGACCTGGAATAATCTGAATTGTCAAATTTACGTGCGATAGAGATGGTTAGTAGTTGTTTGGCAGCGATGACAGGGGCGATGGGTGGAGCAAGCTGCAGTAGGCTCCTGGTCAGAGCCCCGGGTCTTAACATTTTACAAATTAAGCACTGACTATGCGTCGAGGTGCAGGACACAGTACTGTGGACCCAGGCCTTTAAGTGGGCCGGGTCTCACCGGTGCTGAGCACCAGCAGTTTTTTAAAGGGGGCCTCAAAACGGGTCTCTATTGGGCTCTGTTTTGTGCCCTAGCAAAGGCGGTCCATTTTTTTTCCGGACTGCAGTAACAGCAGGCACATCAATGTGCGCTGCCCACAGTGCTCACTACTCCTACGTGGAGAAGTTACGGCATGATGTCATGCCAGTTGAGCGTTGCAGGGGAAGGGAAATCCTTTTAAGAGTAATTTTCTCTCTGGATTTCCCTTCTCTTTTTGAAACGCAGGAGCAGCAACATTGTCGTGGTGTCACCAGGGCTTTAAGTGGAAGCTTTTTCAATATTATATACAAGCCATAGTTGCTGCTTATTTATCTTATGCAACTAACAACCATTGACAAAGCCAATAGTCCTGACTTGTTGTAGGTATGATGTTACTTGTTGTATCATATATCTAGATGCAATGACAGAAACAGCAAAATACAAGTCGGGCGGCACATACTATGCTAAGCACAGATTTTTAGTTCACATGTTTTTAAGCCACACCCTTATTTACATTGCCCACGCCCCTTAGAAAGACCCCGACAGTTTTTTCATCCCACTTTAAATCCCTGTGTGGACCCATGATAAGGAGAGGGTTCCCTGCTGGTCTGTGCGAGTCTTGTAGGGCCTCCCAACGCTATGGTGAGCTCTGAAAACAAATGGGGTGCGTGTTGCAGGGTCTTGCTCCCTAAAAGGGGCATACCTATCCTCCCGGAAACAAATGCCATGTTCCCATGGAGGTATGGATGAGAGGCCTCCGGCAGACAGTATCATCATAACTCACGCAGGCAGGGGGGTTTCCTTCCATGAACCTCTCCACCCAAGCTTCCCGCGCGCGCTCACACACAGATTGCAGTCATGCTAAGTGCAGCTGCTGAGCCCACACGCGCCTCCTACTCCACTGCGCAGCTGCCAGTCAGCAGCGCGAGCGTTCCTTCTGCCAAGACAGCCTCGCCCCCACCTCTTACTCACGGATACCGGGAGGGAGCGAGGATAAAACTGCACGAGACTCGGAGATACGGCCGGGGACATGAGCAACGACAACAGTCCCACACCGCTCGGCAAAGGGCAGATCTGTTTAAAACAATGAGAACGTGTATTTGTGCAGTGCTTTACGGCCTGACCCTGCAGTTTCTAAGCGCTTTAAAAACGAGGTTTTACTATTTCCCAAGGTTTAGTACTCCGTTCTTTACTACAGAGACAATTGGCCTCAAAAGGTCATAAGTCTGAGGTGGGATTCCAGTCTGTGGCCTGCAGACCTCCACAATTGTCATCAACAAGCATGTAGCTCCAAGTGCCATCTTACGGGCATGTGACAACACAGCGCACAGCTAGAAGTCACTTGGTACTGCTAGTGAAACACGCAGTGATCGTGTACATTTTTCTCTATTTTTTTGCTCCCTAATGCGGGACAAAGTTTACATCTGGTGACCAAGTTGGCCCCTCTTCCACCATCCAAGTAGTTCTTTTTTCTTCTCCGATCAGGCGGCATCTCCAGGCCGGCAACTGAGCAGTCACGGGGTTAAAGAAGGTAGAGTCAGGAATTGCTATTAGTTTGGTATCTCCTTTATATATCTAATGTCTGTCCCATGATGCAGTCGCTCGTGGAAGTGTAATAAATCCTCCGTTTGGCCTCTCTCATTTTACCCTTCTGCTGCTGAAAATTAGATTTCCTGGGAGGTTTCGGCGCTTCCCTCACTGTCCGTGTGTAAATGGTAGTGCGTGTCCTTGAGTAACAGAATGAAACGTAGGTTCTGCTGCCTTAACTTCAAGGCCACTGTCAGATCTAACCCGGTGTATCTGGCAAATACACTGCAGGGAGCTGGCCAGGCCTGGGGCATTGAAGCGGGGATGTACGTGGTATGGATAGGCATACACACAATAATTGTAAATTCTCAAGCCAGTATGTCTAAGCTATGGTCCTAGGAGTTAGAAGGTCTCCTCTCATCAAGATCCCCTCCCAGCTGCTCTCCCACCAGCCTCTAAACCCAGCGGCGGCTCCTCCGCTGAGGAGAGCACCGCCGCGCTGCTCTTCCAGCAGTGGAAAAATGAAATGATAACACAATGTTATTTTATTTTTTTGTACTGAAGCAGGTTTAGGGGGCTGGGCTGTCATCACAGCCAGCAGGGGAGGAGTGGCTGGGGCACTAAAGTGTGCATGACAGTTTGGCCGGCCATCTTGGGCCCGCCAAACAGTCATGCGCACTTAGCATGTTCTCCACCCGGCTGTATCGCACAACCTGGGTGGAGAACATGCACAGGCTCCCACTCCCTGTATGAGCGCCGAACCACGGCACTTAGACCAATTACAAAGCTGGTGTCATGCTGGTAATTGCATCTTTGTGATTGGCTTTGGGTTGCCTGCGTGTGCTTCCGGAAGGAACAGAGGAGAACGGAGGCAAGGCTGCAGCCCACAGCCCGGTAAGTCACTTTTATTTATTTTTCTAACCCCCGCCCACCCCACCTCACCCGTACTACACCTTAGCAGCCACCCATACTTCGTCAGATGAGCCCTTCTTTGGTTAAATCAGAAGATTTTCCCTTGGTTCTTCGACCACTCTTTCTTTTCAACGCAATTACATTTTTTAGATGGCAGTGATATTTTTCAAAAGGCGCATTAGGAGATGAGGGAATATAGATTGCGTTTATGTTCAGGGCTGGCAAACGGAGCACAGAGTTCAGCAAAAGATCTATCTAATAATCTGACCACAAACCCAGCATCCACAGTCCGTGTTCAGGAGTTTAAGACTGCAGGTCACTTTTGTTGTAAGCATGTGTTCACGTCCATTTCAAAAGGCCAAGTTGTGTCCAGCTGTGGAAAGGATAAACTCGTTGAAGAAATTGAATGAGGCTCAAGTTCAGAAAGGATAAGGCAAAAACTGATTTTTAATATGACTGGTCGAATGTAAAGCAGGACGGGAAGGGGACTGAAGACTAGGCAACACCGCTCACTTCCATGTTTACATCTCAGGGATTCTCTATTCCTAACATGGGATCTCAAACGCTCCAAAAAGGAGTACTTCTGAAATGCAGTGATGGCGCTCTCCATTGGTGGAGGCTCATGTGTCGTGGTTCCTAACAATTTTGTCAGTATAGATATGCATACAGTGAATTTCGTGGCAAACAGGATATCAAAAGATGCATAGGTACAGGGGTTCCTCGCACTCTTATCTGAAGAGTGCAATAACAAAAGCAGGCACCTTGAGCACAGAACATATTGTCTCCAGTGGGTCTGTCTCACCGTCTCCGCCCCTAAAGCATGCCATGCAAAGCTTCTCTTATGCGGTTTTTAGGCAGAGCCTAGAGTCAGCGCGCATGCGCTTCTCTGTGAGACTTGTGGTAGTGAAGTAGGGAATAGAAGCCCTGCCCACTCTCCGCCCACAATTGCCACTGACTTGTGTCATTGTCCTTCCTAAATGCTGGCTTCTGATTCATAAATAGGCTTGTTAATCCCTCCTTAGTACCACTTCGTCTTCATTTGTCACCTCCCATGGCGACTGACCCTTTTACTTTGGTTGTTACACGGTACCTTTATTTAGTCTTTAAGCACTATTTCCTTAATCGAGTTTCTCTTACTGCAGGCACAACGTGCTTTGATACCTTCTTTACAACGCCGCCCTCCCTCCTGTTGTACATGACTTCTTTACCCTCCCCCTCCGTGCCTTCTTTACCCCCTCCTGTTGTCCGTGCCCTCTTTACCCCTCACCCACCCTCCCATTGTCGTGCCTTCTGTAACTCCCCCGCCCACCCTCCATCCCGTTGTCCGTGCCTTCTTTACCCCAATGTCTGTGCCTTCTCCCCCACGCCCTCCCTCCTGTTGTCCGTGATGCCTACCATTTGCAATGCATTATGTCTCGCATTTAAGCGGGCTTGAGATATTTACTGTAAATGACAATGCCTTTCATTTAGGGTTTGGTTTTTAAAACAAATAAAACGCATTGTCATTTACAATGCCAATAGCGTAAACTCGCAGAAATGCGAGACCTATTGCTTTGCAAATGCTTGTTTATTTAATTGCACAGCCAGCCATTATTGCTTGGCAATTGGGCAAGATTCACCATGTGGTACAGAAGTATGTACTTTTCTTCCCTTAAGAAGGTATGCGAGTCACCTCCCATGACTGGACGAATGTTTGCATCAGACGTACGTCCAATGAGGGGCACACAGAAAAGGGCACGCTTTGCACCTGATGACGATTCATGAGCTTCTCTTCAGCTTACCGGGTGCAAGCTTCTCTTCAGCTTACTGGGTGCAAGCTTCTCTTCAGCTTACTGGGAGCAAGCTGCTCTTCAGCTTACTAGGTGTGAGCTGCTCTTCAGCTAACTGGGTGCGAGCTTCTCTTCAGCTTACTGGGTGCGAGCTTCTCTTCAGCTTACTAGGTGCGAGCTGCTCTTCAGCTAACTAAGTGCGAGCTGCTCTTCAGCTAACTGGGTGCGAGCTGCTCTACAACTTACTGGGTGCGAGCTTCTCTTCAGCGAGCTTCTCTTCAGCTTACTAGGTGCGAGCTTCTCTTCCGTTTACTAGGTGCGAGCTTCTCTTCCGCTTACTAGGTGCGAGCGTCTCTTCCGCTTACTAGGTGCGAGCGTCTCTTCCACTTACTAGGTGCGAGCGTCTCTTCCACTTACTAGGTGCGAGCGTCTCTTCCGCTTACCAGGTGCGAGCGTCTCTTCCGCTTACCAGGTGCGAGCGTCTCTTCCGCTTACCAGGTGCGAGCGCCTCTTCAGCTTACCAGGTGCGAGCGCCTCTTCAGCTTACCAGGTGCGAGCGCCTCTTCAGCTTACCAGGTGCGAGCGTCTCTTCAGCTTACCAGGTGCGAGCGTCTCTTCAGCTTACCAGGTGCGAGCGTCTCTTCAGCTTACCAGGTGCGAGCGTCTCTTCAGCTTACCAGGTGCGAGCGTCTCTTCAGCTTACCAGGTGCGAGCGTCTCTTCAGCTAGCTAGGTGCGAGCGTCTCTTCAGCTTACTAGGTGAGAGCTTTTCTTCGAGTATGAGGCAGGAGCCTCTATTCCAGCGATGAAGCAGGAGCCCCCATTCCAGCAACGAGGCAGGAGCCCCCATTCCAGCGACGAGGCAGGAGCCTCTATTCCAGCGACGAGGCAGGAGCCTCTATTCCAGCGACGAGGCAGGAGCCTCTATTCCAGCGACGAGGCAGGAGCCTCTATTCCAGCTACGAGGCAGGAGCCTCTATTCCAGCTACGAGGCAGGAGCCTCTAATCCAGCAACGAGGCAGGAGCCTCTAATCCAGCAACGAGGCAGGAGCCTCTAATCCAGCAACGAGGCAGGAGCCTCTAATCCAGCAACGAGGCAGGAGCCTCTAGTCCAGCGACAAAGCACAGGTTTTTGTTCCAGTGAGGAAGCGCGGGCTTCTCTTCCAGTGAGGAGGCACGGGGCTTCTCTTCAAGTGAGGCGGCTCGGGGCTTCTCTTCAAGTGAGGCGGCTCGGGGCTTCTCTTCAAGTGAGGAGGCTCGGGGCTTATCTTCAAGTGAGGAGGCTCGGAGCTTATCTTCAAGTGAGGAGGCTCGGGGCTTATCTTCAAGTGAGGAGGCTCGGGGCTTATCTTCAAGTGAGGCGGCTCGGGGCTTATCTTCAAGTGAGGAGGAGCGGGGCTTCTCTTCCAGTGAGGAGGAGCGGGGCTTCTCTTCCAGTGAGGAGGCGCGGGGCTTCTCTTCCAGTGAGGAGGCGCGGGGCTTCTCTTCCAGTGAGGAGGCGCGGGGCTTCTCTTCCAGTGAGGAGGCGCGGGGCTTCTCTTCCAGTGAGGAGGCGCGGGGCTTCTCTTCCAGTGAGGAGGCGCGGGGCTTCTCTTCCAGTGAGGAGGCGCGGGGCTTCTCTTCCAGTGAGGAGGCGCGGGGCTTCTCTTCCAGTGAGGAGGCGCGGGGCTTCTCTTCCAGTGAGGAGGCGCGGGGCTTCTCTTCCAGTGAGGAGGCGCGGGGCTTCTCTTCCAGTGAGGAGGCGCGGGGCTTCTCTTCCAGTGAGGAGGCGCGGGGCTTCTCTTCCAGTGAGGAGGCGCGGGGCTTCTCTTCCAATGAGGAGGCGCGGGGCTTCTCTTCCAGTGAGGAGGCGCGGGGCTTCTCTTCCAGTGAGGAGGCGCGGGGCTTCTCTTCCAGTGAGGAGGCGCGGGGCTTCTCTTCAAGTGAGTGAGGAAGCGCGGGCTTCTCTTCAAGTGAGTGAGGAAGCGCGGGCTTCTCTTCCAGTGAGGAGGCGCAGGGCTTCTCTTCCAGTGAGGAGGCGCAGGGCTTCTCTTCCAGTGAGGAGGCGCAGGGCTTCTCTTCCAGTGAGGAGGCGCAGGGCTTCTCTTCCAGTGAGGAGGTGCAGGGCTTCTCTGCCAGTGAGGAGGCGCAGGCTTCTCTCCCAGTGAGGAGGCGCAGGCTTCTCTCCCAGTGAGGAGGCGCAGGCTTCTCTCCCAGTGAGGAGGCGCAGGCTTCTCTCCCAGTGAGGAGGTGCGGGGCTTCTTTTCCAGTGAGGAGGTGCGGGGCTTCTCTTCCAGTGAGGAGGCGCAGGCTTCTTCCAGTGAGGAGGCACAGGCTTCTCTTCCAGTGAGGAGGCGCGGGCTTCTAAGAAGGCAAGAGCTTCTCTTCCTGTTAGGAGGCACAAGCTTCTCTTCCAGTGAGAAGCCATAGGCTTTTCTTACAGGGACAAGCATGTGCTTCTTTTTAAATGAGAAGGCATGTGCTTTTCTTCCAATGAGGAGATATGCCCTATCCAAAGCGATGAAGATGCCTTTGCTGCTCAATGGATGAGGAGGCATATGCTGCTCATGCAATGAGGAGGCATGTGCTGCTCATGCGATGAGGAGGCATGTGCTGCTCATGCGATGAGGAGGCATGTGCTGCTCATGCGATGAGGAGGCATGTGCTGCTCATGCAATGAGGAGGCTTATGCTGCTCATGCGAGGTGGAGGCAAGTCCTGCTCATGTGATGAGGAGGCATGTGCTGGTCATGTAATAAGAAGGCACGTGCTGTTATTGTGATGAGTAAGCACGCAAGCCGAGCTGGGGCTCCATACGGAAGCTCCTGAGCTTGGGATCTTTTATCATTAAATATCCCTATTTATGCCCTGCCATCCACCTCATTACTACTCATCACAACAAGGACACTATTGGAGTACATCTGCTTGAGACGAATTTTGCTGATTTGACAAATTCCACTTACTTGCACGATCCGAGAATTCTGGAAGACATTCCCCACTCCATCTGCTATACCACAAAGGATTTCTCCACGGTCCCAGTCCTTGTGTTGCCTTCCCTCCTCGCCTGTTTGAGGAGCTGAGAATCGCTGCATCCATGATATCTGCGGGAGTTGCCCAGAGCCCATAGATTATTTTCGGAGAAGCGTTTAGGCCAGTCACTGTCCCGCCCGCCTCTCCCTTGCTGCTAACAGCCTGTCGTGCTGCCCTGGTATGTCAACGGGCTGCTTCGATTATATTTCATTGCCCCCATCTTGTGCCTTGATCGGGTGGCTGACACTCCTGGCCATCTCTTGCCTTGTTTCGGGCAGCGGACCCGCTTGCGTCCCGTGACTTGTACGTCTATATGGCTGCATCTCCCGTCCCTCAGTGATTTTCGGCACTCATTTGTTCTGTGCATCAGCTAAGGGCAGGCACCCTCCATTGGAGATACTGCGGGCCTCTCCCTGGCAGTGGCTCTGCAGTTCTTGATCAGGCCCCTTCCTGCACTCCCAAACCGCATCCTGCGAGCACTTGTTCGCCCAAAGCATCCAAGCAGAGTGGGACAGGGCGCTCCCCATGGTGGAACTAAGGTGGCACTGCTCCTACAGGGGAGCTCCATGGTCATCCTTATTAATTTGATGAAAATGTTGTGTTGCTACATATAGTTCTTTTGTTCATTCACACCTGTTTGGGTTATGTTTTTCGGGTGTCTCTCCAGGCTATAACCAGCCCTTCATTTTAGGGATCCTGTCCACCCTCACCTACATGCTGGCTTTATCCAAAGATGGAAGTCTGTCTCTGGTAATTAATCTGGGCAGAGGACTTGAAGGACATTGAAGAAGGACCTCTAGGAACTTTCAACTCCTCATGTTGAAATTGACATAGGTCATAGCAGGCGCACGGAAAGGAAAGAAGGACTACAGGCTCACTAACAAGGTAACAACTCCTGAGCCTTAAAGAAGTGGTCATATTTGAATGCTATTTTGTCTGCTATGACTCCCTGACACGACTCGCTGCCCCGTTGCTGGCGCTCTTAGGAGGCCTCTTTCGACCCCTCTTCTTATCACTACTCTTAGCAGTCCCTCTCTAAACACTCATCCTCCTATCCCTTCCCCTGTCACACCCCACACCTCCTCTGATCCTGCTGATCTGCGGACTCCTCCTTCCGCCTCATAGGGTGCTCACACATCTTACTCCCCAGGCCTAATTACAGTCCATTAGGCCCTGATTACCCCCTTTCCCTGGAGGTCAAACTCGCTGATCTTAGCCAAGACTTTCAGCTAGTTAAAGTCAATCTTCAAAACTTTATTGGCACCATCTCAAAGCTCGAGAAGCTCCGGAAACTCAACTTGACCTCACCAAACAACATAACTCACCCGCAGTCAGATGGGCGATTTACTCCTGGCATAGGACTGCATACATCGAAGATTATTCAAATTTAAACTGACAAACCCAGCCTTATCTTAATCCCATCTCCAGACCCCAGAGTGTTTCTGACCACATATCTGATGCGGACATTCACTCTCTTCTGCTATCTTATAACACTACTAATAGGGATCCCGACTATCACCTCCAATAACCTAGTCTCAACTACAGAGACGTGAACAAGAACAACCTACTACAAGTTCCCATAATGGTTGTACGACAGTACAACGCAGGTAAAGACATTGTATGCCTTTACCTCGCATTTTTTAGCACGGATGTTTTACCACGAACATGCTTTTACAACGCATGCCATTACCACACATTGTTTTTATGTATAAAAACAATGTATTTGTGGGGGGAAGACACCTTAACTTACCTTAAATGCGTGGTAAAGGCATGCGTTGTAAAGGCATGCACGTGCTAAAAGTATGTGTGCTAAAAAATGCGTGGTAAAGGCACAGCAAGGTAAAAATCTCGTTGTAAAGACTGTTTCTCCCCCATAACTCATCGTAAAGCTTTAGTTACCCAATCTCATCTCAGGTCTGTGCTTCTTAACTAACTGCAGGTCGGCTGTCAAACATGCAGCTGACATCACAGATCTCATTCTCACTCAAGACCTTGACCACCTCATATTAACTGAAACGTGGCTCAATGAGACCTCAACTGTCCTAGACATTCTTGTCCCACCCAACTATGACATCGTCAGACTGGAAAGAAGTGGAAGAGTTTGGGGGGGGGGGGGGGTAGGGGGTTACCATGTACTTATTGCTCCATGCTCACCTTAAAACATTCACAAACTTTGACTAATGCTTTCTTGTGAATACCTTTGGTATTGAAATATGGAGCAAAACCAAGATAGTATGCAAGCTACACACAATTTACCATCTACCGGG